>NC_136065.1:263930830-265162330 GCF_964261635.1 Lissotriton helveticus | reverse complement strand
TTAGGAGCTTGTAGAGGTGAGATGTCTGGTGGTCTACCTTGTTTAGGTTTTCAGCGTATTCTAGGATGGGGGGGTGGCTTTGTTAAGTTCTGCTTTTGTGATTGCCACTTTTATTTTGAGGAAGTTATAGAGCTCGATGTCATTTAGTTGTGTGTATGTTTTATGGTGTCGAATGTGATGTGTGCATCTTGGTTGCATAGTTGGTTGGGGGTGGAGATGGCATGTTTGTACCAGGAGGCCATGTTGAGCGTTTTCTCGCGGTATTTTATTTTTGGGTTAAACCATATCGATTCCCATCTAGTGTTTTTTTTAATGCTAGCCTCCATTTTTTTTGTCAACCTTGAGTAGGGCGTTCCTGGTGTTTTTCAGTATTGGGTTGTTGGCGATCTCGGGGTGTTTGCTCGCTGTGAGTAGGGCTAGGGGATCGAGGCCGTCTAGGATTCTTTTCTCCAGTGAGAACCATGCTGGCGTGTAGTCCTGCTCTTGGGTTAGCCAGTATTACCCTTGTTTAGCTATACATGCTGTTTGAAATGTTTTAAAGCTTGTTACGTTTAGCCCTCCCAGGCTTTTGTTTAGCCTTAGTTTATGTAGGCTTATTCTGGGCTTTTTGTCTTTCCATAGGAATTTGTTTATCATTTTATCTAGGCATTTGTGGAGGTCCTCTGTGTTCAGGCCCGGACTTGCAATGCCGGTCACCGGGCAATCCCCCGTTTGGCTGCCAGGGGTGGGGGCCGGTTTTTTGGACGGGGGCCGGTTTTGTTGCTGCGTGTGGGTGGGGCCGATTTTATGGACACTCAGTACAGTGTAGTAGTCACTTACTACTGTACTCTGCTGCATGCCTGCCTCTCTCCTCGCTCCGTGTGGAAAAAGGTACAACTTAACTAACCTAATACATTGGAGAGCAGTAGTGTCATTTTAGAGGGTGGGTTGCGTGTGCGCAGATGTCTCCACATCCGCGTCTGGGCTGCCTGCTTTTACTTTCAGTTCACCCCCTTTAGGGCTGGGGCGGGCGCGGCTTTTGGAGGTGACACATGCCCATTGGGGCTCGCGCAGGACCTTGACGACGAGAGGCCTTCTCTCACCGAACCATAATTTAATTATGTCTAGCCCCCCCTGGCCCTGCCTGTCCCAGTGTCCCTGCTGCCGAATGTCTGCCAGTGCCGCCCGCCGCCAGGTGAGTGTTGTTTAAATGTTTGCACTCAGATAATCCCTCCTATGTACTCCTCGAAGGCGGGATACATTCTTCGCATTCCGGGCCCCAGGACGGTGAATGTCTGCTTTCGTAACCATTGGAGAAGCTGTATGCTGTTTGCTTCTCGACAGTTGTACCGACTTTTTGCCAGTTCCGATCGAGTTTGGGTCAGGAGTCGATTCTATTTAGTAATTGGAACGTGGCTGCGGGGCTTGTGAAACAAATTGCATGGCCCTGTAAATATCTTAGTGATCATGAAAGTACACATCATGCTTGGAGACAGCGCCTTCTGTCTCACTTTCATGAACATTGATGTATTTAATAAAAAGTCACCCAATAGCAGCGCTGCGCTGTCTCAAAGCATGATGCGCTTTCACAATCCCAAAATAAAAGGCCACACAATCTGCATTGCACCACGAAGGCAGAACTACTATGAAGGCTTGGCTCGACAAAAGCCAGACAATCTCGGGGAACAGTCCCGAGAAGGATATGGGGCACTGACCTGGCAATCTGTAATCACCGTACACCATGGAGTTCTCCCGGGTCTTCTGAGTTATCCCTAGAGAGTATTTATCATAGCTGCCTTTACCCAGTGCAATTCTGTGTTTGCTCTTTTGTCGCACTTAGCCTGTCCCCGCAGAGCATTGAACCTAGGATGCAGTAAGTTCTGCCTATATGTAGCCTTTCTTCTTTGCTTCTAAATCAATGCCAGATCATACAGAAGTAACCGTTCATTAGTGCTTTAGGAAAACTGCTCTCTATCACTCCTGGCTGTACATCCTAGAGTATTTGTGAACTGCCTCTTTAGATTATTTACGATGCCTGCCTGTATTGAGGGCTCACCGTGCCCTGCCCTCTGTCGTCTAGTTACACCATTTATGCTGACCGCATATAATCAGTGCATTCTGATAATACCTCCTCTGCCATCTAAGGCCTGCTATACTCAATCTTTGCACATGGGAAGATCGGTTTTAGCCCTGGAGTCACGCTATAGAGGCTCTACTCTGACTAAGTATAACCAGCAAATGCTTGTGTGTCATAACTTTATCATCTCCCACCCTCCCTTGGTGCTGTGACTGCGTCCCCCCTCCGACCTCACTTAATGGAACTCTGCTCTTCTGTTTTTTTTTGGTGTTTTTGGTTCTTGACCTGAGAAAATCTACTATGTGTATATATGTATATAGAGATAACTCTAATCTCTCTAACCTTTGTACTGTCTAACATTCCTATGTGACTCTTAGAGTTTATCCATTTGTAACTCTTCCTTGAGTGACTGTACATCTTGTACATTTTCAATTTTTTCTGTTGGTATCTTTCATGTAACGCATGTAATCCTAAGTCCTTATGTTTGCAACTGGTTCTTATGTAAAGCGCTCTGACACCTTTGGGTAATGTTTGCGCTATATAAAATCGCATTAAATAAATAAATAAATAAAATTTACTTGCAGAACACATCTGTCTTTTTTTCTTTAACACCTTCACTGCAAGGCTGATTTCCCTGCTGTGCTGGGGGGCGGGGGCGAACTAGAAAAACCTCTTAAAGGACCTATATTGCTTTACAACTCGGCATTGATGCTCATTAACAATTTATAAGGGATGCAGACATTTCTATGAAATCATTCACTTTGAATTTTTGATTTGATTTCTTCAATTCTTTTATTTTATATCATTCTTATTTCATTTTTCTCATTTTTTAGTGACAATATATTCACAATCATTTTTAGTATACAGTGACATAATACATTAAATATAAAAAAACACAAAGTTGGTTTATTGCTTGTCTGGAACCCCAAGACTTTGTTGCTATCTTTCATACCATCAGTCATACATACTCAATCACTCATACTCTCTATCTAGACAAAACTATCACAACAAACACAATGAAAAAAACACAGTGAAAAAAGGTGAAAACAATTATTTTGTGTCCTTTTGTAGATTCCTCACGATGTTGATTTAGTATTAGGGGTTGGTAGTCTTTTCACTTCATATTTTTCTCTTACTCCCCATATATAGTTGTGACTTATGTGAGGGTCTCTGATGCGTACGGCCTACGTACGTTTCGGTGGTATCATTTCTTTACATCACCTTCCTCAGGGCCAACATATAAAATGGACGACACACTATTAAAAACAAGGGGTTCACATTTATCTGTGACTTATTAAATGTCTCCGTTGTGGTGGGACTGAATATCTCCGCTCGTTTCGAAAAAACTCCCATGAGTGGCAAAATCGCCTACCGGTATCGCTATGAATCCAGTGCAGTCTGAATGCTTATTCGGTGGTTTTATTTGTTTCAAAAGGGGCTTTAAACCAACTCGACGCTGTAAATATAGAGTCCTATTTTGACTCGAAAACCCGAATGTGGAGCAAATATTTAAAGTCTTTTCCGGCAGCGTGTCCCTGCAAACCTTTAGGGGGGCGGGGGCGCGCACAGCGCCCCGGTGCTCATGACGAGCTCAACTCGTCATGAGCCACGGTGCTCATGACGAGCTCAGCTCGTCACGACCACACCCGTTTACTTAGAACGCTCAGCACAGCAGGGGAATTAGCCCCGCGTGTGAGCGTTCTAACAGTCATAATGAGCTGAGCTCGTCATGAGCATGGGAAATATTTCTTATTGCCAATCATCATTATTTCTCATATTTATTCAGTATTTTAGTGTCTACAATTGTTATTTAAGGAATTTTATGCTAATAATCTATTATCACAGCACATGTTTGATTGATTAATGGGTATGATGTGCCTGAATGTTTATTTCCTTTTTTCATGATTGGGATTGGTCTTTTTGTATGTTTTGTATATCCTTTAGAGTCACATGTTTAATTTAAACTGCATGGTTTGAATGAAGTAGCGTCACTTGCAGTGTTAAAAATTGGTAATCAATGACCGGTTTATTTTGTGCACCATTGAGTTGGTTCAACGGTTATCAAATTAAGCTGTCACAATTGGTTTATGCACATGGGTTGGTTTAACATGGGGGAACATTATATTCTGTTCACAGTGAATTTCTTTCATTGAGTTTATCTTTAAAACATCTTATGGGATTTAGGACGGGCAGAGACTTTGAAAGCGTAATTAGTTAAAGTATGTTTTGATGTTGTTTTCAATATATTCACTTTAAGGAAGCCTTATTTTACTTCTATGATCTCCCAAACAATTTTTCTGAATCCACCCCTCACGTATCCCAAACCTCATTTTACTACTGTGATTTCCCTAATCCCTTTCTAGGGACTCGTCCCACCTCCATCTTTCCTTTTACACCTCACAATCCTCATCTCACTGCTATGATCTCCTAAATAACACTTTCTAGACTATTCCCTCCTCCATTATCCTATTCAATCCAACTAACAGACTCACATGTCCACCACTCAAATGAACATGATTTTCTTATACTAACCCACCACGAATCCTTTTTGGGTTCAGGAGTAGCGTGCTACTCGCCGAAAATATATATATATATATATATATATATATCCTTTGTTTCCCCTCCATTTCATCTAGGTGTGAGGCTCCCAGCCAGGATACTCCAATAACAAGAGGCCTTATGGCTCCTTGACTTCAGTTTTTGTTATGGGCAACAGTTGTGCGCTGCTTCATGGCTTCTGTCACCCCATTAAAAGACTATTTAAAACAAAATACATAGTGGTATATGGATGCTTCACATTGTATTTCATCATGAGTTTCCTAAGAGGATTTGCTTTTCCAGAAGATGTGAATAGGTATTTCTTTTATGCAGCATATGATTTGTACAGTGCATACTGTCAATTGAGTTGCATTCTGATGTAATGAAAAGAAGTTGTGGGTGCATTGTTATGGCAGGACTTGATTGAGAGCTCTGGAGTTGAGGCAGAATGCAGTGCTAGTTTCGTACAGTGCCTGTCAATGGGTCCTAGAGGTGTCAAGACTACATGCACCTCCAAACGTTGGCCTCTCCACATACCACAGAGAGTGACGTGTGAGGCCAATAACATGAGCTCTATCCAGGTGAATACGCACTGTCAGGCAGTTTCTGTGATTTACCAGAATTAATACAGAGAGAGGGCTTTGGGTGTGCTCACTTCAATCAGTGCTTTTTGTGGGGCGTTCATGGTTTGCCATTTCTTGGAAGGACTGTCCATCAAGACCATGGCATGCATATCTAAATTGCAAATCTGTCTTGAGACCCCTCATATGGTTCTGTATGTGTGAAAATTCACTTTCTTTTCACATTAAGTAAAAGCTTGGAGTAGTATTTGCACTGATAATTTGTTGCTGCACTCGCCTGCATGGTCGGATACTTGGTGCACATAGCCTTGGCTGCAGTGCACAGAGACCATACACTGCCGCACACAAAAGAAAAAAATGTGAGGGAACATTGGTCAGGACCTTGGTCAGGACCGTTCTACGGTTTCAGCAAGATTCTACCGCTCTTTAGGTAAGTACCAAAGTCCCGCTGGTTGCATTGTCAGCCCCCCCCCCTTTCTCTGCGGGGCAGTAAGTGCTTTCCACTGTGCGCTGGTGCTTCCCCTGGGCATTCTGTTTCTTCTCTGGGATGCTGAGCCCTGTGGGGCAGTAAGTGCTTCCCACAGTGCGCTGGTGCTTCCCTTGAGCATTCTGTGTCTCCTCTGGGAGGCTGAGCCCTGTGGGGCAGTAATTGCTTCCCTTGAGCATTCTGCATCTCCACTATACCAGCAAGTTAAAGCCGAAATAGTGCGCTTCAATGTTAAAGAGGAGGAAAGAAATAATACCAATGCACTGAGGTAGGCGGCCTGAGGAGTTATTTCTTAATGAGCGGGATAGAAAGCAACTGTTTATTCGTGCATGGCCCCTAGTTTCTGGATTTAAATACATCTTAAATAAGGTAGTTTTAACTAGTTGCCTCTTTAATCAAGATCAAATTAGCCATAAGTTACATAACATAACCGTTTCCCCATAACTGGGACTCAATGAGCAAATAAAACCTTTTATTCAAGGGCTATTTCTTAAGGAGCGCGTGTACTCTGTATACCACTCCGCTCTCTCCTGAATGAGGAAATGTAAATGTATTTACATAATAAAGCCAATGCTTATTTAATCGAATAATATGCAGCATAATTTGAGATTCCATGCAGCATAAATAATTCAAACTCTCCTAGTAATCTTCGAGGCACTTCAGATAGCAACTCATTTCACTTGCTGTGCTGAGCGCACAGTTAAAAAAATGTATTGTTTCTACACCTAGAATAACCACACAGAAGCAAGAGCGACTGGAATAAAACGCAATATTCGAATATTTCAGACTACTGGTGCTGCACAGCAGTATCTAAAGAGGAGGGAGGGAGGGACAGCATATGCCACTTCTATACGATGCATCTTTTTATGCGGTTGTACATGTTGAAGCAGCACATTGATTGATTCAACAAGTAATCTGTGATCTGCCCCGAAACAGTGGCTTCTATTTCCGCACTGTTGTTTATCTCATCAGTACTGCTACCTCGCTCAGGCCGGCAGTCAAATATGTAATCAAACAAATATGCGAAATCTGTAACAATTTTACACTGACTGACTCCATTTTGCCTGCCACTACAAAATGGTATAAAGAAACCATCATGCTGCAGTAAGGAGAGCCTGAGGCCAGACCACATCCATCACTTAAGAGGCATTGATTGGTACAGGTACCATACAGTAGAAATAACACCGGCCTTCCGCATTGTAGTTTCTACCTAACTTTTCAAAACGTTCCCATTACAGTTTGCATTGCATTGCCTGCTAAACAATCTCGTTGCTATCTCTGAATAATTATAATACTGATCTGTTGAGAATAAGACCAGATTTACCGTACCACACTTAAATGCCCACCACTGCGACCCCCCCCACACACGAGATCACTGAATTTTACTGATAAAGCAGGAGATAATTGTATGTTATGGTTACATGGCCAGTGTCGTATCTAAAACCCAGTGATGCCATTAAAGCCAAGAAATGCTGGGGATAAGGGAAATGAAAGTGGTGAATAATGGAAACTTGGGAGGAGAAAGTAGGGGAGATAACAAGAAAGACGTCCTGTTCACTCATAAGCTTGATAAAGGATCCATTTTGCCCTTTAGGAGCTGGTCCAGGTACACCATTGTACAGTAACCCAGGTCTGTGAGGTGCAGCACTCGTAGATATTTCTGCCAAGAGAGTTCTCAAAATGCATTTGTGAGAAAATCCATGCAGGGGCCCTACTGCTTCTCAAACTGTTGCAGCTGGTGGTGTACTGTAGCTGAGATCTTCTCCATAATCAGGGTGTGGTACAGCTTGTGAAGCCAGTCAATATCTTCCGGCATATCGCCCATACCCCAATGACCATTCACTGTTTGCATGTGAATTACAGATGAGCACGTTGTAGGTGTTGAAACAGGTGGGCGGAAAAGGAAAAGCTACAGAAAAAGTCCCAGCGCCATTAGCACATGTAAAATGTTTTTTAGATACATATTGTTCATACTGACTGCTGAGACATGGTTAGATAAGTCGCTGCCGGCCTCAGATTCCTCTAAATTAAAATCCGGTTTCATCTGCTTTATTGAATCAAAAAAGGCAATTTTTGTTGGCTCTTAGGACTCAGTGCACTTTACTACCACTAACCAGTGCTAAAGTGCTTGCGCTCTTTCCTTTGAAACATGGTGTCTTACACCGAATTGGCAATTTTAAATTACTTGTAAGTCCCTAGAAATGTGGTTCTACATGTACCCAGGGACTGTACATTAAATGCTGCTAGTGGGTCTGCAACACTTATTGTGTCACCCGGTTAAGTAGGCTATTTAAAGATGTGTCATGTCAAGGACAGGGCCTTTGTGTTAATTTTTCATACTTTCTGGCTAGGGTGCCATTTGAGACATTTCCATGCCTTCTGTCAGCCTGGGTGCTTATGTGTGACGTTTCCATGCTTTCTGGCCTGGGTGCTTAATTATGTATGCTATTTCCATATTTGCTGGCCTCAGTGACCTGGAGCTGGAGGCTCATGTGTGACATTTCCATGCTTACGGCCTGGGTGCTTATATGTGACGTTTGCATGCTTAGTGGCCTGATGGTGTGACCAGGCCTGGGTCAGTGCCTTGGTGCTTATGTGTGACATTTCCACAGTTTCTGGCCTCAGTCAGCGGCCTGTGTGCTCATGTGTGACATCACATCAGTGCTTAATTTGTGACAACGTGAGTGACAATTTACTATGCTTTAAAAGTTAATACAATCTAATATGTAATGAAAAATGTGTTGAAAAATGCTTTGTTTTGGCCTTTCTGTCTCTCAAATTTTCTTGGGGGGACAAGTTCAAGCCCCCAAACTCCCCCTAGTAGTGGTTGCTCACTGTGCTTGCTCGCTACACATCATGTGGGGGTTGGTCTCACTTTTACTTTGCTCTCTCTGATTCACTATTGTGTCTATTTTTGATGCTCTCTGAAAGGATGTCTATGGGTACATTTGACTGGGTGGCTAACCTGGTGCTCTTTAAGGTCATCATCTACTATTTACTGTACTTTGAAAGTTGATACAATTGAATATGTAATGAAAAATGTGCTGTAAAATTCACCCTTTTGGTCTGTCATTTTCCAAAATTTTCTTGGGGGGAGAACCCCCCCTAGTACCAGTCCAGCTCGCTCGCTGCGCCAGGCGGGGGCTGGTCTGCAGAAATTTGCCAGGGCTGCTTTCAGTTCCCAGTCCGGCCCTGTCTGTGTTGATCAGTGGTAGCATGTTGATCATGTAGTTAACCATCGGTGTTAGCATCATTTTGATTGTTTCCACTCTACCCCACCAGCTTATGAATCTAGGTGACCACGTCTCTAGTCTCCCTTTCAGTTTGTTTAGTAGTGTCGATTCGTTGTGGTCTAGCGTGGTCTTGAGATCTCTCCCGAATTGTAGGCCCAGGTATGTCAGGAATTTTTTCTGCCAAGCTAGCCCTGAGTTCCCCAGCACCTCCCTGGTTGTGTGGATGTTAAGTGGCTTGCATTCTGATTTGTCTTTATTGAGTTTATATCCTGAGGCCTGTGCGTAATCCTCTATAGTTGACATAAGCACGGCTATTGAAGGGCCCGGGTTTTCAGTGGTAATGAGGATGTCATCCGCATAGGCAGCTAGCTTAACTGAGCTCCATGGTTCGGTGCTCAGACGCTGACTGGGATCCTAGGCATGTTCTCGACACAGGCTGTAATGCAGCCTGCATGGAGAACATGCGAAGTGCTCATGAATGTTGGACGGCCTGAGAGGACCGGCCAAACAGTCATTGCGCACTTGTGAGGGTGCTCCCACTGCTTCCCTGCCCTGATCTATGAACAGATCAGCCCCGCCCGCCACATCACGCAAAGCTGCCGGAAGTTGGGCAAAATAAAATGATAATAATGCAAGTTATTATCATTTTATTTTCCCTTACTTTCACTGCTAAAAAGCAGTGAGTCGACACTCCCCCGCCTTAGTCGCCACTGATAATGATTGCATTTCAATAAACTATTTGTGAAAGGCAGATCATGACGAGTAGGCGTAGTAGATTATTAGCTGTTAGGCTGGGGTAGTAGTAAATCATGCACCAGTGGGTCATGAGTGCTCCTGAGTCGAGCCTAAATCTTAATGGTAGTTCAGGAGTTAATTTGACTACACTGTTAGATCTTAAAGTGAATGAAAACTTTTACCTGAAGTTATAACACTGCTTGGACATTCAAGTTAATGCTTGCTATTCATGTGCTTTGTCTCTATGTCTTAATCCATCATTCTTCAGGGGACACATATAGAGGTGCAAGGTTCGCTATGAAGAAATGAGTTCCAGAATCTTTGGCTCATTGTCACTCACTGGAAACTCCCTGTTGTTCAACTGCGTCCCTGATGCACTCTTAGGACCAAGTGTTTCATGGCCTCTCATTGGGGACTGCTTGAACATTCAAGTTAATATGCATTGTATCTAAGTTTCAAAGCATTATTCTTCAGGACACCAACCTTGAAACGGGGTATCCATAAGTAGAAATTAGTCCCAATATCTTTGCCGCATTGTGAGTGACTGCAAACTCGCTGTTGTTCAACTGTGTCCCTGGACCAGTCTGTGGACATAGGGCCAGATGTAGGTCGCCAATTACCGGTCGGTAACGGCCGATTTCGGCCGTTACCGACCGGTATTTGGGATTTGGCATGTAGGGGGCATTTTATTTACAGAATCGGTATATTTACCGATTCGGTAAATTTACAGATTCGGTAAAATACAGAATCGGTAAATTTACCGATTCTGTAAATCAAGATGTAGGTGGCACTGTAATCAGTGCCACAGGCCCTTACCGAATCGTTACTTACCATGGAATACTATTCCATGGTAAATAACGAATTCTAGTGTACATGCACATCTGTGCATGTACACCTGTGCCATGTGGCACACAGACATGTAAGGGCATGTCTGTGTGCCACATGGCACACAAGCCTGAAACAGGGGTGCAACAGGGTGTCAAAGTGACACCCTGTCCCCCTTGTAAATTCGGTAATTTTACAGATTCTGTAATTACCGAATCGGTATTTGCTATTGAATCCTATGGGCTTCAAGGCCCAAAGGAATCAATGGCAAATACCGATTCTGTAATTACAGAATCGGTAATTACCGAATCTTTTACCGAATTTTTTACCTACATAGCAATTACCGAATAGTGAATACCGAATGGGTAAAATTCGTTATTTACCATTCGGTAATTCGCTATTACCTACCTATGGGCCATAGTCTTTTAAGGCCTTTCACTAGAGACCAGAAGCACTCTCCCAAGGGTAGGTAGCCCTGTGCAAAGAGGAATCCTTGAGGTAAGAATTGTTTCCTTCTCAGGGATGAAGCCGTTCATATTGACAGTCACCACTGGAATTGTGTTGTCAGGCCTCGGGTTTACCAATGAGAGCAATCTGGTAAGCTGGGAGATGGACTGGTTGTATGCTGGCATGGACGCTCGGTACTGGCTCAAGGGATGCTCTCGTGTTGTTTCAGGGGTACTCGAGGCAATAGAATGAAGCCCACATAGGCTCCTCCAGCTGAGTTTTCGTGATCATGCAAGCCCAAACTATCACACATGCAGGAAATCACAACCGGACCAAAATAACTTTTGTTAGGCAATTAAAAAATTCCTCGTAGATGAGTGGATCTGTCCTTTCCAGCACCCCCTCGCAACAAAAGATTCCAGAAGTGCTCTGTTCACTCGTACCTGGATCAGCACATCTGGAAGCACAACTCTTAAGGGAAAAAAAAAAGATTAATGGCATAAAAGATACGGAACACATCATTTATCCCTAAGCAGTGCATACTAATTATAGCACACTGAAGAAGTGACCATGACTAAACATGAGACACAACCATAAGCATGCTTAAACTCCCATAAGCTTTCAAAGGCTAACCTACTAAGCAGTGAAGTATGTAACTATGTAAGAATGAATGGCCAACTACCACAGTGCTTTTCAAGCATAACATAAGAGTGCAAACTTCTACAACAACCAATCTGTGAAACCAAAAGAAAATTACTTTAATCATGAAGAAAACAACTAATGTAATGCCAGTGTTCACGCCATAACATTAAATATCAGGGGTTTGTGTCTTAACTTGAGATGGGCAAAAAAGCCCTGTGGGAACTTCCCTGCCTGTGACCGCTTTCAAGCTCATCTGGTGAAAGGGCAGCTGAGGACGCGAGCGCTAGTTATTTCTTTTTTCTAGTCTTAAAGGGCAGAGAGAATGATTATCTTCCTCTGTTTCTATTGCCAAAGGAGACCAACTCACTGATGAAGTGAACTTGGCTGAAAGATCTTAGACATGGGAAGAATGGTTCCCCTTTCCAAACTAATGTGAAAAGGGTCGGTATTAGGTCTGGACTGACCTTGGGAAGCACTAGAGGAAGTAATGACTTCCAAGAAGATGGACACCAGAGTTCCGATTGTAGACAAGTTACTCACTCTTCCGGGTGGAAAGAGACCATCCCTAAGAGCAGCAGCTTACACTCTTCATTCATGTTAAAAGAGCAGTGCTATGTGGTTCAGTTACTACACCTCTCCTCTTGTGCAGGGCGAATGGCAGAGCTCTTCAGATGGAGTATCATGGAGTATCCTTCTTAGATTGCTGTAAAACCAAGAAAGAACTCTGAATGGTTTGGTCCAGTTCCTGGAACCTGAAACAGTGCCTCGCTTGCTTGCATTGCAGCTGGACAATATAACATTGACCTGGCAGAAAGAAGGCTTTGATTCTCCTATCCAAAGAACATGGAACCATGGAGTTCACTCCACCAAGATAGCTGATGCCAATTAAAAGTGATAGACCAAAGTTGCAGTAGTTATCTTTTTCCATGGGTGGTTTGAAATTCACCAGAGAGAATAAGAGAAAACTTTCATATGAAAATGTCTGAGTGGGTGCTCCTCCACCCCGTAACGATCCCTCTTCTGGGTAACCTGTAAAACAGCATGAATGGTTCCCCTACAGTCCTTATGTGATGCGGCACGTCCATTCCCCTGAGGCATCTGAAAGAACAATCGTCCCTCTGCATTTTGGTTTGGACCTGCAGGTGTTTTCTGTGCCCATCAACTGCATATGTTCCTGCAGCTGGAGTCACTGTTGAGCCAGCCACATTGCGAATGCCAGCGACAACAGAGCCACCTCTGGCTGCATTTGGGTGAACTACCACACAGATGTTTTGTGTTACTCAACTGCACTGATGCACACATCTGAAACAATAACATTAAAAATCAGGCTCCAGACATACATTTTCTGACTTATTCACGCCAACCAGACACCTTGCCTAGACCACATATTACATTGCCTGACCAGCCCGCTATTCCTTTCAGCATAAAATACTCTGTGGCACCCAGCGGGAATCATGCTGTCCCTAAGTATATAGTCATGTAGAATAGTAACTTATTACAAAACCATAATAAATGTACAATCCCTTGGATCTTAACATGAATACAAATCTCACACTTTTACAAAGAGTTTAAACAGCCTGCACATTCAAATTACTGGGAGCCATTTAAGTTCTACTTGTATCTCAAAGGCTTGATTTAGAAGTTTGCAGAGGGGTTGCTCCATCTCAACGTAAGGGATGTCCTGTCTGCCTTATTACAAGTACCATAGGAAATGTGTCACATTTGTGCAGGACTCACCCGTCGCAAACTCTACATCAGGCCGTGACTTTAGACCTACATTCCCCTCCAGGAATAAACCTTGACTGCCCACCATGCTAACCCTAGGAGTCAAATGGCCAAGGCTCCCCCACCTAGGGGAGCTGCACGCATGGCGGTTTCACCAGCCCGGAGTTGGGGGGGTCGGCAGCGCATTGCGCTGCTGCCCCTCCTCAAAAGTAAGTGCTGCAATTGGCTGTTGGTGGGGCTGAGACCCCTGAGACATGTGGTATGCTTCCAGGGCATGTGTCTGATCAGATCGCAAAGCACTGCCCATGAAAGGGGCACAAGACCGCGGCAGCGTCTTTTCGTTCCCGATCGCCGTTTTGCAAGGACGCTGCCTTGCTGCTCCTGCTGCATTGTGCCAGCGGCGTCTTCTTTGTTTTCTTGTCTCTCTCTCTCAATTCTATTTTCCCACATGTCCAGTGCGCTCACACTCTGCACGTCGCTCTGCATCCTTGGGGCACCGCAAACAGCAGCACAGCCCTCTCTAGTCCGGGGGCTGCACAGGTTTGAGCCTAGCTCACCTGACCTGAGTACTTTGTGCTTTGTGGCGGCTCTGCTTAGGAGGCACTGTTGCTGCAGGCGAGGGGGGCTGCAGTAGTATGGACATTGTGTTTTTTCTTTAGCCCAATCTGCTGGCTCGCAGTTTGACACTGCATGTAATGGGGCTTGTATTTCAGCGGCTAGGGCGCTGCTTGTGTTAGTGAGCATTACTTGGGCTGGTTTTTGCAATTTTAGGAGCTTTTTTAGGTCTCGCCTGATCCAGCGCATGCGCTGCCCTGGCGAGACTTTTAGTCAGGGTTTCAAAAAATGCTACCACTGTGGCCTAGAGCTTGCGTGCATGTGCGCGGGTGCGCGCTTATGAGCGGGTTTTCAGTGGTAATGAGGATGTCATCCGCATAGGCAACTAGCTTAACTGAGCTCCATGGTTCGGTGCTCAGACGCTGACTGGGATCCTAGGCATGTTTTCGACACAGGCTGTAATGCAGCCTGCATGGAGAACATGCGAAGTGCTCATGAATGTTGGACGGCCCGAGAGGACCGGCCAAACAGTCATTGCGCACTTGTGAGGGTGCTCCCACTCCTTCCCTGCCCTGATCTATGAACAGATCAGCCCCGCCCACCACATCACACAAAGCTGCCGGAAGTTGGGCAAAATAAAATGATAATAATGCAAGTTATTGTCATTTTATTTTCTCTTACTTTCACTGCTAAAAAGCAGTGAGTCGACACTCCTCCGCCTTAGTCGCCACTGATAATGATTGCATTTCAATAAACTATTTGTGAAAGGCAGATCATGATGAGTAGGCATAGTAGATTATTAGCTGGTAGGCTGGGGTAGTAGTAAATCATGCACCAGAGGGGCATGAGTGCTCCTGAGTCGAGCCTAAATCTTAATGGTAGTTCAGGAGTTAATTTGACTACACTATTAGATCTTAAAGTGAATGAAAACTTTTACCTGAAGTTATAACACTGCTTGGACATTCAAGTTAATGCTTGCTATTCATGTGCTTTGTCTCTATGTCTTAATCCATCATTCTTCAGGGGACACATATAGAGGTGGAAGGTTCGCTATGAAGAAATGAGTTCCAGAATCTTTGCCTCATTGTCACTCACTGGAAACTCCCTGTTGTTCAACTGCGTCCCTGATGCACTCTTAGGACCAAGTGTTTCATGGCCTCTCATTGGGGACTGCTTGAACATTCAAGTTAATATGCATTGTATCTAAGTTTCAAAGCATCATTCTTCAGGACACCAACCTTGAAACAGGATATCCATAAATAGAAATTAGTCCCAATATCTTTGCTGCATTGTGAGTGACTGCAAACTCTCTGTTGTTCAACTGTGTCCCTGGACCACTCTGTGGACATAGGGCCAGATGTAGGTCGCCAATTACCGGTCGGTAATGGCCAATTTCGGCCGTTACCGACCGGTATTTGGGATTTGGCATGTAGGGGGCATTTTATTTACAGAATCAGTATATTTACCGATTCGGTAAATTTACAGATTCGGTAAAATACCGAATCGGTAAATTTACCGATTCTGTAAATCAAGATGTAGGTGGCACTGTAATCAGTGCCACAGGCCCTTACCGAATCGTTATTTACCATGGGATCCCTAAAAAAGCTACTCTTAAACACACAAAAAGAGTGCCCTCCGCTCCATGGTATACCTCAGCGCTCAAAGCCCTGCGCCAGGAGTGTAAGAGAGCGGAACGCACTTGGCGGAAAAATAGATCTATAGCAAATAAAGGTGCCTATTCTATTTCCCTTGCAACTTACAAATCATCTATCCGCAAGACTAAAACCATATTCTTTCAGGAAAGAATAGAAAAAGCAGTATGCTCGAGCAAAGAATCCTATGTCATTCTAAAAGAGCTTCTGAAGACCCCAGAACCTGGACCGACAAACCCCCCAGACTCCAAGGCGGATCAGGAAAAATGCCAACAGTTGGCTAACTTCTTTCAAGAAAAGATACAAAAAATCCTTGACTCAATCCCCCCTGCCGGTCCGTGCGAAGATAACGATCCCACAAACACCCGGATATCTATTTGTCTCCCCTCCTGGGGTCAAGTAACCATCGAAGAAGTTGAAAAGACTTTAAACTCCATTAAAAGTGGATCTCCTAGAGACCCCGCCCCGCTTCGGACCCTTAAAGAAGTAACTCCCATCATCGTTCCCCCCCTTACCCACCTGATCAATGCCTCACTCCAACAGGGAATTGTGCCCCTGAGCTGGAAGGCGGCAGTTGTTAAGGCTCTATTGAAGAAGCCCTCCCTTGATCCCGAAAACCTGTGCAACTTCAGGCCGATCTCTCTTCTCCCAGGGATAAGCAAGATTGCCGAAAAATTAGTTAACAATAAACTGTCACTGTTCCTGGAGAACAACAACAGACTAAAAAGCTCTCAGACAGGTTTTCGTCCAGGGCAGGGCACCGACATCGCCCTCCTGGCAGCGGTAGAGGAGGCCAGAGCACTCTTAGACGAAAGAGGATCAGTGGCAGTGATCCTCCTCGACCTGAGTGCGGCCTTCGATACCGTCAATCACCAACTTCTCATCAAACGGCTCGAAAGAGTCGGTGTGGTAGGCTCCGCCCTATCCTGGCTCTCATCCTTTTTAGACCAGCGTATCTTTCAGATCTGGGAAAACAACACCTGCTCCTCCGAAACTCCCCTCCAATGTGGCGTGCCTCAGGGCTCCTCCCTGAGCCCCACATTATTTAACATCTACATGTCCCCATTGGAGGAGGTTATCACCCCGTTCGGAGTGAGCGTCGTCAGCTATGCTGACGACACACAATTAGTTGTATCACTATCTCATCCCAGCCAAAAACCAGCAGATCTACTCAACTGCCTTACGCGGGTTCAACACTGGATGAACAGTTCAGCCTTAAAACTGAACGGAGCAAAAACTGACGTCCTTCTTCTTGGCCAGAAAGGAATCACTCTTCCCCCGAACATCTGGCCAGACTGTCTGGGACCCCTCCCTGAACCAAAACAAGAGGTAAAAAGCTTGGGCGTGTGGCTCGATACAACCCTTTCGTTCTCCTCGCAAGCAAAAAAAGTAGCCGGGACATGCTTTGGCCTGTTGAAATCACTGAGGAATATCCTGCCCCTCTTGCCCCCCAACTCGCAAAAACTGCTAATTCAAGGCCTAATAATCTCTAGGCTGGACTATAGCAATGTGATATACCTGGGCGCCCCAGAAGCAACAATGAACAAACTTCAGAGAATTCAGAACATCGCTGCCCGGATCCTCACTAAGACTCCTGCCAGAGACTCGGCCAAACCAGCACTAAAACTCCTCCACTGGCTCCCTATGAGGGAGAGAGTCAAATTTAAGGCCCTGTGCCTAGCTCACAAACTGCTACAAAATCAAGGCCCTCCCATTCTCAGAAAATGTATCAAACCCTATAAATCTTGCAGATCCCTCCGCTCGGATACGGAGAATCTCATCATCGCCCCCAGATTCAGGAAGGCACGCACAGGCGGAAGGCGTTTCTCAGTTCACACCGCACGCCTTTGGAACGCACTCCCCCGCGACCTGAGAAACGAACCTCACTACCTTCGCTTCAGGAAGCGGCTAAAAACGTATCTCTTTCCCCAATGAAACCCGCCTGTCCGGATTACTGAACTCCCCGTCCCTTCCCTCACTCCCCCTCCTTTCCTGGCCCTCTGACAGGTTGGGGTAGGGTTCTTAGCGCTGGGATACCCCCGGGTGACTACGCGCTCTACACAATTTTTTAATAATAATAATAATAATACTATTCCATGGTAATTAACGAATTCTAGTGTACATGCACATCTGTGCATGTACACCTGTGCCATGTGGCACACAGACATGCCCTAAGGGCATGTCTGTGTGTCACATGGCACACAAGCCTGAAACAGGGGTGCAACAGGGTGTCAAAGTGACACCCTGTCCCCCTTGTAAATTCGGTAATTTTACAGATTCTGTAATTACCGAATCGGTATTTGCTATTGAATCCTATGGGCTTCAAGGCCCAAAGGAATCAATGGCAAATACCAATTCTGTAATTACAGAATCGGTAATTACCGAATCTTTTACCGAATTTTTTACCTACATAGCAATTACCGAATAGTGAATACCGAATCGGTAAAATTCGGTATTTACCATTCGGTAATTCGCTATTACCTACATCTGGGCCATAGTCTTTTAAGGCCTTTCACTAGAGACCAGAAGCACTCTCCCAAGGGTAGGTAGCCCTGTGCAAAGAGGAATCCTTGAGGTAAGAATGGTTTCCTTCTCAGGGATGAAGCCGTTCATATTGACAGTCACCACTGGAATTGTGTTGTCAGGCCTCGGGTTTACCAATGAGAGCAATCTGGTAAGCTGGGAGATGGACGGGTTGTATGCTGGCATGGACGCTCGGTACTGGCTCAAGGGATGCTCTCGTGTTGTTTCAGGGGTACTCGAGGCAATAGAATGAAGCCCACATAGGCTCCTCCAGCTGAGTTTTCGTGATCATGCAAGCCCAAACTATCACACATGCAGGAAATCACAACCGGACCAAAATAACTTTTGTTAGGCAATTAAAGAATCCTGGTAGATGAGTGGATCTGTCCTTTCCAGCACCCCCTCGCAACAAAAGATTCCAGAAGTGCTCTGTTCACTCGTACCTGGATCAGCACATCTGGAAGCACAACTCTGAAGGGAAAAAACACAGATTAATGGCATAAAAGATACGGAACACATCATGTATCCCTAAGCAGTGCATACTAATTATAGCACACTGAAGAAGTGACCATGACTAAACATGAGACACAACCATAAGCATACTTAAACTCCCATAAGCGTTCAAAGGCTAACCAACTAAGCAGTGAAGTATGTAATTATGTTAGAATGAATGGCCAACTACCTCAGTGCTTTTCAAGCATAGCATAAGAGTGCAAACTTCTACAACAACCAATCCGTGAAACCAAAAGAAAATTACTTTAATCATGAAGAAAACAACTAATGTAATGACAGTGTTCACGCCATAACAATAAATATCAGGGGTTTGTGTCTTAATTTGAGATGGGCAAAAAAGCCCTGTAGGAACTTCCCTGCCTGTGACCGCTTTCAAGCTCATCTGGTGAAAGGGCAGTTGAGGACGTGAGCGCTAGTTATTTCTTTTTTCTAGTCTTAAAGGGTAGAGAGAATGATTAGCTTCCTCTGTTTCTATTGCCAAAGGAGACCAACTCACTGATGAAGTGAACTTGGCTGAAAGATCTTAGACATGGGAAGAATGGTTCCCCATTCCCAACTAATGTGAAAAGGGTCGGTATTAGGTCTGGACTGACCTTGGGAAGCACCAGAGGAAGTAATGGCTTCCAAGAATATGGACACCAGAGTTCCGATTGTAGACAAGTTACTCACTCTCCCGGGTGGAAAGAGACCGTCCCTAAGAGCAGCAGCTTACACTCTTCATTCATGTTAAATGAGCAGTGCTATGTGGTTCAGTTACTACACCTCTCCTCTTGTGTAGGGCGTTTGGCAGAGCTCTTCAGATGGAGTATTCTTCTTAGATTGCTGTCAAACTAAGAAAGAGCTCTGAACGGTTTGATCCAGTTCCTGGAACCAGAAACAGTGCCTCGCTTGCTTGCATTGCAGCTGGACAATAGAACATTGACCTGGCAGAAAGAAGGCTTTGAATCTCCTAGCCAAAAAACATGGGGGCATATTACCAAGCAATAGCGATAATTATCGCTATTGCTAGGTTAGAGACAAAAATGTATCGCCGACCTGCGGCGATTTTTATCGCAGATAAACCTTGGTATTAACAAGGTTTATCGCAAATGCGATAAAAATCGGCCGCAATGCATGAATATCGCTGAAAAGTCAGCGATATTCAGGCATTACCGAGCTAATGCTCTTAGCCATGTTATCCACCTCCCATTGGATAACATGGCTAAGAACTGCTCAGGGCAGGTGTTAGCTTTTGGAGATATTCGCGCTTAGCGCGAAAATCTCCAAGAGTTGGTAATAGGAGATAGCGATGTTAGCGACTGTTTCCAGTCACTAACATCTTGGCACGCCCACTTTGCATGTCATTAGTGATAAATTTCTCTGACATGCAAAGTGGGGCCCAAGATGGCCGCTATCTCCTACTAGCTGTCGCTAACTGGTGTTAGCGACAGCTAGGTAATAGGGAGATAATTTTATCCCCGCTTTCTTGGCTTTTAAAGCCAAAAAAGTGGAGATAAACCCCCTTGATAATATGCCCCATGGTCCCATGGAGTTCGCACAACCAAGGTGGCTGATGCCAATTAAAGGTGATAGACCAAAGCTGCTGTAGTTATCTTTTTCCATGAGTGGTTTGAAATTCACCAGAGAGAATAAGAGAAAGCTTTCATATGAAAATTCCTTAGTGGGTGCTCCTCCACCCCGTAACGATCCCTCTTCTGGATAACCTGTAAAACAGCATGAATGGTTCCCCTACAGTCCTTATGTGATGCAGCACGTCCATTCCCCTGAGGCATCTGATAGAACAATCGTCCCTCTGCATTTTGGTTTGGACCTGCAGGTGTTTTCTGTGCCCATCAACTGCATATGTTCCTGCAGCTGGAGTCACTGTTGAGCCAGCCACATTGTGAATGCCAGCGACAACAGAGCCACCTCTGGCTGCATTTGGGTGAACTACCACACAGATGTTTTGTGTTACTCAACTGCACTGATGTACACATCTGAAACAATAACATTAAAAATCAGGCTCCAGGCATACATTTTTTGACTTATTCACGCCAACCAGACACCTTGCCTAGACCACATATTACATTGCCTGAACAGCCTGCTATTCCTTTCAGCATAAACTACTCTGTGGCACCCAGCGGGAATCATGCTGTCCCTAAATATATAGTCATGTAGAATAGTAACTTATTACAAAACCATAACAAATGTACAATCCCATGGATCTTAACATGAATACAAATCTTACACTTTTACAAAGAGTTTACACAGCCTGCACATTCAAATTACTGAGAGCCATTCAAGTTCTACTTGTATCTCAAAGGCCTGATTTAGAAGTTTGCAGAGGGGTTGCTCCATCTCAACGTAAGGGATGTCCTGTCTGCGTTATTGCAAGTACCATAGGAAATGCGTCACATTTGTGAAGGACTCACCCGTCGCCAAACTCTAAATGAGGCTGTGACTTTAGACCTACATTCCCCTCCAGGAATAAACCTTGACTGCCCACCATGCTAACCCTAGGAGTCAAATGGCCAAGGCTCCCCCACCTAGGGGAGCTACACGCATGTTTCACCAGCCCGGAGTTGCGGTGGTCGGCAGCGCATTGCGCTGCTGCCCCTCCTCAAAAGTGAGTGCCACAATTGGCTGTTGGTGGGGCTGAGACCCCTGAGGCATGTGGTATGCTTCCAGGACATGTGTCTGATCGGATCGCAAAGCACTGCCCATGAAAGGGGCACGAGACGGCGGCAGCGTCTTTTCGCTCCCGATCGCCGTTTTGCAAGGACGCTGCCTTGCTGTTCCTGCCGCATTGTGTCAGCGGCGTCTTCTTTGTTTTCTTGTCTCTCTCTCTCTCTTCCATTTTCCCACAAGTCCAGTGCGCTCACACTCTGCACGTCGCTCTGCATCCTTGGGGCACCGCAAACTGCAGCACAGCCCTCTCTAGTCCGGGGGCTGCACAGGTTTGAGCCTAGCTCACCTTACATGAGTACTTTGTGCTTGGTGGTGGCTCTGCTTGGGAGGCACTGTTGCTGCAGGCGAGGGGGGCTGCAGTAGTATGGACATTGTGTTTCTTCTTTAGCCCAATCTGCTGGCTCGCAGTTTGACACTGCATGTACTGGGGCTTGTATTTCAGCGGCTAGGGCGCTGCGTGTGTTAGTGAGCATTACTTGGGCTGGTTTTTGCAATTTTAGGAACTTTTTAGGTCTCGCCTGATCCAGCGCATGCGCTGCCCTGGTGAGACTTTTAGTCAGGGTTTCAAAAAATGCTACCACTGTGGCCTAGAGCTTGCATGCATGTGCGCGGGCACGCGCTTATGAGCGCAGGCACCATCTCGCGGACACCCTCCAGCCGCGATTACTTTCACTTTCACGGTGCCGCCATCTGCCCTTACAGCGCCTCGCTCCGCTCCTCCCACACCACAGAACGCGCCCCGCGCCCGTGAATGCTTTCACGGCGCGTTACTTTTATGGCATTTCACTTAGCTCTTTCATGCCCCACATCCCCATTTAATAACTAAATCAAGTCTGGAGTGGGGGCAGCGCAGAGCATGGCAAACAGTAATATTATTTTAATCACTTTTCTGGTGTAACGGCCGATCAACAACTTCCATGCTTTGACGAGGATCCCCTGTAATGTACTGTCATTGAAAACTCTGCCTCGGTATTTCGGATTTGAGATTGCTGTCCCACACTGAGTATTGATTTAACAATTTACATTCAAAAGTTTCTTCTCACTTTGTGCGCGATATTCCGAAACATATATTTTTACATTTCATCTGTCCACTTACTACTCAACAGGCGTTTTATGTTATCGGACACCCAAGCCCACTACTCGATCCCTTCGATCGGACATATACCCATGGCGATGATAAATGAAGAAACAACATTATATTAATTTTCATGTGCGATCTAATTTTTGGTCCTGCCACATATGCGCAAAGACCCCCTCATCACTGCCTTTGCGATGCTGTATTTATTTTCTACCTCACATCATGGAAATACCATGCAGCATATGGTCGACGTCAGTCACAACGAGCAGGAAAACCTGCGGTGATGTCTATACCGCACGTTATTACATACCTAGGTTTGCGCTATATAAATTCTGCCATGCATTTCTACAAATAAATAAAACCGAGTCAACGGTGAATGGTATGATTACCACTTCCTTAGTATTATTCTATTTATATTATTTCTATAGCTCTGATCCATCCAGGCGGGCATCGGAGCGCACCATAGATTGCAACAGGGCGATTAAACCATTATAGAATCTAGAGGAGAAAGATTACAGGGGCTGTATCAGCCAAGAACCCCCTCTCCCCCCAGTACCTTCCAGACGTCCTGGACCTATAAATGAAGTCATCATACAGACATTCCTGCGCCTTTTGGGGTTTGGTCTTGCTCTTGCCCCGTTACCCTTCACTGCGCAACCTCCAATTTACAAGCCCTAGAAGGCGCGAGATACATCACTTGGAAATCAGAGAGTAATATTGTGAGCGTCTTCCATGGCAGACACCGCTCGTGACGCATGAAGTGTTCTGCACCCATCTTAGTAACGATGTTCTAGAAACGGGTGTCTGAAACACCGGACGGGTCCTCTCCCGAAAGGAATTTACTGTTCATTTTCCAAAGTAACTCATGTGGGTTCAAAGAGTACAACTATTCTAGTAACGATCATATTATGTACAGTTTGGCACCAGTAAAAAAATAATCTATCAAATACATTTTTGCAGTTTTTATACAAAGCAAAGAAGCACATATGATGTTTGCACTGTTTTAGGTGTGTTTATATAACAAAAGAATTTCGTTTTCACTTTTTGAACGTGAAACAGAGAACTCAATTCGAGAAAAAACGAATTCTATCGTATGGTAGCACCCAGAGGCCATGCCTGTGTTTGGAAACACTACAAAAGTGTCCTGCTTTCTCATTACAAAGGTGGCACAATTAGTACAAAGTCAGGTTGCTCGATTGTTTAAACGAGCCTGGCATAGTTCAAAACCTGTCTACACAGGTAAGTGTTCCATATATATTTTTTCAATAATGTAACAAGTTATGCCCTCCATTTATTTAGGCAGAAGTAAACTTCTGTAACCACCGCCCCTTGAAAAACACCAGATTTCCATTCCTTGTTATGCAAGAATAAACGTGGTTTTGTTTAGTGTTTTTGCATCAGTGCAATGTCAAATCCGATGTTTCCGAGGTGACATTCTGAAAGTGAAATTGAAAAGGATGTAACTGTGGCAATTCGATTTCTTAGGCCTTCTATCAATTTAACGCCTATAGGGGCAGCGAGACGCGCTGTGTGGTGGGGGAGGGGGGAGCAAGAGAGACACGCAGAGCGCGAGAGCGAGAGGAAAGCCAGATGGCGCCTCCGCTTGTGCGCCAATAACTGAAACATTCATTAATGCGAGACCTTTTCAAGTACTGGCAAAGTCAATAGGTTTTGCATTTGGGACCTATTAGACTTGCCAATGGTTTTTAGCCATGCTGTGCAGCATCTATGAAATTGTGGAGCATGGCTAAAGAAGAATTACAAAAAAAGCCTATGACGTGGCCACTAGTGTCATTTCGTAGGCATGCACACCGTGACGCAGGAATTCTTTTTCTTTTTATTTATACATCTGATTGGTAACTAAAATTAAACAAGCATTGGCATAGCCAATAGATCTTGCCTTTGGGACCTTATAAGTGTTTAGCCATGCAACAGTTTAGGTTGTTGCACCAAGGATATTTTGCTGCATAACTAAATACTTATAAGGTTCCAAAAGCGAGACCTATTGGCTATGCAAATGCTTGTCTTAGCTGGCGCCAGTCCTTGGACGTGGAGAAATTTCAGTCAGTGGGCTCACATGGTGTGGGTTTTAATTGGCTGTGAGGCTAGGTTGTGGCCACTCGTTGTGGGCAGAGTTATTGTACAGCCTTGGTGGTGGCATGTGAGTTTTTTCTGCAGATGAAGGCAAATTTCTTGCAAGATTGTGGGTTGTGCAAGATGCTTCTGATCAGGATCCCTACCTATTCAGCCTGTGATATTGTGAGCCAGGGAGTTTCATTTTCTTAAGCAAGCCGCTATGTCGGGAGCACGAAAAGGTGTGAAGCACACGAAGACCGATGTGTCTAGAGGCCTTGATCCATAGGGTGGACGCTCTGGATGATGCGATTGCTACATTGAGGTCCCAGTGTTTGGGGGAGGTGGCTCTGGAGGATCAACTTGAAAGACCATGGAGGGCCTCAAGGCCTAGTGAATCTGGCCAAAGTACAGCGCAGGGAGCTGTCACCACAATAATAGGATAGATGACAGGGAGTGGCATTTAGCAGAATGGAGCTGGTTGCACAGCCATGGGGTTCACACAGGTACCACGACCTGTGCAGGAGACCTGTTGAATAATTTGGCAGGTGGGTTGCAGTGGCTCTCTAGTGTTGGGATGTTATCTGCCCCGCCGGTGGGGGGAGCCCTGATGGGCACTAGTGGTGTTAATGACCCAGAAAAGGCCAGGTGCTGGTAGCTCACCTGGGTGGTGGGTTCAAGCGTCCCCTGGGGTCTGCCATGGTCGGCGCTTGGCAGTGAGCAGTGAAATGGCTTCGGCTGGGGCTGCAACTTCCGCAGAGAGTCAAGAGGGCACACTGTGTCCCATAGGTTTCTGGGCATGTGATGTTGGTGGTGGGCCCGCCACTGGGGGGCAGCGCGCCGGGAGTTGTACAGCTACGGTGACGATTGCTCCGGCAGCTACTCATCCAGGTACAGGGTCTCCTTTACCGCCCATGGATTGGATGAGCTGCGAAAGGAGGGTGAGCCGTTAGGTAGGCATGTTTCAATGGAGGTCAAGGAAAAAATCTGGAAGGAGGCATATGTGGATATCCTTGATTAGTTGGTAGACAAATCGGGCAGGGAAGAGGACAAGCGGTGCAAGGAATGTTTGCACTCTAGGGATTGTAATCTATGGCAGCACAAAAGGAAGGTTGAGGAGAATCTGGGGAACTGGAGTAGAGGCTTTTTTCGATTTACTATTTCACATTGGCGGAGCGTTTCGGTTATATGGACGCCCAACTTGCTTGCTACCAGAAAAGGAATGTGTGCGCTCATGACGAATATAGCGGGGTGGATTGGAAGGAGTATGATACGGTGTTGGAAGGGCTAAGGCTTCCACCCGGCATAGAAATGGAATCAGATTGGGGTGATCAGATGGCTCCATCACATGAAGCATTCCTGCACAGACATTGATGCAAGTCAGTCCTTTTGCAAGGGAACAAGGTCCGCTAGCTTCCCTGCAGGAGGGGCAAGGAAAGGGGCATGTTGGAATTTCAACAAGCGCACTTGTACCAGACCTGGGGGGAGTTGTAGATTTAAACACTGCTGCTCCTTCTGTGGCTTATCCTCACACCCCAAATCCAATTGTTTTAAAAAAACAAGAACAGAGGTGCTAATAAGCAGGCTTGATTATCTGGTCTTAGAAAAGGCTTTCTCATCGGTTATCTTGTCGGCAATGCCTCCATGGCTCAATGTGTACGAAATAATGTGGCATTGCAGGTATTGTATGAAGGCTACAAGGAAGGTTTTAGGATCCCTGCAGCAGGTTATGTGGTTTCCCCCTACTGTAAACACCAACAGTCACTCAGAGCTAACCCGGAGGTGGCCAGGGTAAATGTCCTGAAGGAGTTTGGTCTTGGCAGGGTGGCGGGACCATTCGTAGCAATCGTCTTGAATGGTTTTATGTGCACTCCTCTTGGAGTAGCCCCTAAGAAAGAGGCAGGGGAGTGTTGGCTTACTTATAATCTGTTTGCACCCAGGGGCAGTCAGTGATTGAGGCTATTGATGCAGCTCTATGCTCGGTGAGGTATGCTTCCCTGAATCCGGCAATTCAGATGCTGCAAGAGCTGGGACCTGGGACTTTGGTAGCTAAGTTTGCCATTGAATCTGCTCTCCACTTGTTACCTGTGCACCTGCGGGATTTTCACCTGCTTGCTTTCCAATTTAAAGGTGCCTTCTATTTTGATGAGTGCATGTCCATGGGCTGCTCGGTATCTTGCTCCTACTTTGAGAAGTTCAGTACCTTCCTAGGATGGGTTTTCCAGCGCAGGTGGAGCCATCGGTTTGTGCTGCATTACCTCAATGATTTCCTCTTCTTAGGGCCATCTGGGTCAGGGCACTGCGTAGAAGTACTCCGGATTTTCCAGGAGCTGATGTGCGAGTTCGGAGGGACTTTGACTCAGGGCAAGACACTGGGGCCTACCACCACTACTGAGTTTCTAGGAATGGAGTTGCATTGAGTGGATGGGTCTCCTTGCTTCCTGTGGAGAAGGTTGACGATTTCTCATAAGCCTTGTGGGCAAGTCTGGGGGCTAAGAATGTCAGGCTACTTCAGTTGCAGGTATTGTTCAGACAGCGGCTCTTCACCCTACGGATCATTCCCATGGCTACGCATTTTCTCTGCTCATCGCCAAAGCAATGTCTGACCTAAAGGCTATATAATGAACAAAAACAGTGCAAATGCCGCTAATTTCAAGATTAAACGTTTGTTGTATAAACATATTATGTCCCATAATCCTATGCGGACCAGGAAGTGCAAACAACCAGTGCAGCGTTTGGATGACCGCGGAGACAGACGTGTAACAACCACGATCCACAAAAAATTGACCGGCGACAAAAAATCTTCAAAAAAAACAATACAACGCGCCTGACCTGCCTCCACAGATAGGCGAGCCAGGCCAGACCCAGGCGCCATCGAACATCCACAAACTGGGAGTTCAACAACTTTTCCAGCTTGTGCAGCCGAGTGCGAGATTGGTCCTGATGAGAACTACGCAAAAACGGTAGTTCGAAATGCGTAGACCTTCTAGTAGCCAAAAAAAGTTAAAAATGAATAACTTACGCAGAAATAATTGTATATATTCAATTTATTGTGAAAAAAAACATTGGCTCTTGTTGCTGTTAATATTATTATGACAGCAGTTATCTAATTATTTTCATTTTGTTGTTAGTTGTTGTGGTTTGTAGTGGGATGAGTGATGTATGAATGATGATTGAATGGTGAGTAGACTATATCACTTGTATATAAATAATGAGTTCGTAAGCACTGTAGATGATAGTTGTTGTACACACCAGGTTTTTAACATTTGTATAATATTTGTGAAAATCACTATCAAAATAGAAGTGGTGAATTGAAAAAATACAAAGAAAATTAAAATAAGTGGAATTTAATTCAATAAACACATTGTTTCACTCGTATGTTTATACAACAAACGTTTAATCTTGAAATTAGCGGCATTTGCACTGTTTTTGTTCATTATATGCTTGTGGCAAGCTATGCCGGTGGGAGCCCATACCCAGTGGTCTTGTTTTCATTGACCTAAAGGCTAAGCATCATCATACCAGACTGTCTAGTGAGGTCAGGCAGGATATGAGAACCTGGGAGTCATTTCTGCAGGACTTCAATGGGTCGCTGGTGTGGCCTCGGCAACCCAAAAGCAGCGAGAAGACGGGTCGGTTTACTGATGGATGCAGCAGGTAGTGAGGGTTTTGGAGACATCTTAGGATCAGCATGATGTGCGTGGGGTTGACCCCAGAAGTGGGGAAAATCAGGGCTGGTTAGCAATATAGGCTCCCTTGAGTTGTTCCCTATTTTAGTAGCACTCCCAATTTGGCAAGATCAGTTCCGCCATAAGTCTTTCTTGATCTGGTCTGATAATAGGACTCTGGTTGAGTGCATTAATCAGCACTTGGCGAAGTGCAAAATTATTCTAAGGCTGTTAACCGCATGCGTGCGGGCGGAATTCCGCCCGTACGCTGGGTTTTTAAAAAGCCCACTTTACGTGACGAGCTGGGCTCGTCATGAGCGTGCGAGGAGGCTACGCCATGACGAGCCCAGCTCGTCATGAGCGTCGAAGGAGTTAAAGGAGATTGGTTCATCATTTATGAAACTGAATGTGCTGAAAGCCAAGACAGTACCATGCATTTTAAATAACCATGGGCGTAGTACTACGCTACTCTCGCTCACTACGTGAATTGCACATAGCACAGTGCAAAAACGAGCATCGTAGCGGGCATTTTTTGCTTGATCGTGGTCCTCAATGTCAAGTTGGTGACTGCGAGCGAGCAAAATCAACATCCTTGCGAGACTTTTTCCTCGTTCGCGATCAGCAACATCAAGTTGCCGATCGCGAGCGTGGAAAATAAACCTCCCGGCACGATTCTCAACGCGGGGAGGTAATGTTTCTCATTGCGAGTGGTCGCGTATGCTCGCGACCGCTCGCGATAAGAAACTACCAGTCCGCATTGAGAAAGCTGCCGCTCGAGTACAAATCTACTCGAACAGCAGAAAATGACCGCTTGTCCTGTGCAAGATGCCGTTTGCAATGATTGCACAGTGCAGACAAGCATCCGGCACTGTGTAAACAGTGCGAACAGCATTTTCCCTACCACTCTACGTGCACTTTGCACATGCACTTTGCGTAGCTATGCGTAGCGCTACTATGCAAACTACGCCCAGGGTTAATTTTAAACAATGCTGCTGACACATTGTCTCGTTTCAAGATGCAGGCTTTCAGGTTTCATCAGCCAGCAGCAGCGGATTCTCCTAAGCCCTTCTTGAACCATCAGTGGCAGATTGGTGCCCCGGCTTAGCAGACCTTGTGGCAGCCAGCTTAGCACCCAGGACCAGGCGAGTTTATGAAGGGGCATTCTGCACTTACCGTGACTTCTTGGGGCAGACAGGGGCTGGGTCTTGGTTTACCCCAGTGTCAGTAACTGGTTTCTGGGGAACTATTCAGGGTGAGGGGCACTCTGTGGCTTCTGCCAGGCGCGACATGGCTGCAATTTCCTTTTTTGCAACAATGTTGGGGTACACCGGTAGGACCATGTCCTTCCTGGTTCAGAGGGCCTTGAGGGGATGGTGGTGCCTGGAAGGCTCTAAGCGAGATGTGAGGTGACTCATTGATGTTGGCGAATTAGTGGCGATTCTGGGATCTCAGGGGGCAGTCTGTAGGTCACTGGAAGAGGTCAGCTTATTTCAGGTGGTGTTTGCCCTCGCCTTCTATGGTGCTTTCTGGGTGGGCTAGTTGGTTGCCAGGGGCAGGAAGGACATTGGTGGGATTGCAACTTGCAGACATCAACTGGTTGGATGCGTACGGGTCCTTGGTGATTAATATCCCCAGGTCCAAGATAGAACAAGCCATGAAGGGCGACCACGTCATGCTGCAGAGGACCCCTGGTAATGCACGCTGCCCAGTTGTAAGTCTGGAGGTGTTTTGGCTGGCCGCATTCGGGATGTGGGGGGGCCTTTGCTTGTCCTTGCTGATGGGATCCCTCTAACTCGGTATCCATTTTGCAGAATCCTTCAAATAGCCGTGCAGGTGGCAGGTCATGACCGCTCGGAGTTTGGGTCTTACTCCTTTAGCATTGGCGTGGCCACTGTAGCAGCAGCAATGGGGCTCTCTATAGCAGCAATTCAAAGGATTAAAAGGTGGTCTTTGGATTGCTCCAAGTGCTACTTTAGGGTGCATATGTTGCAACAGTAGTGCCAATTCCCTGATTGTTCTCTCCTTCTTTCCTACTTGTGCAGGTTGTTGGAGTGGTGAGTTGAATAAGCAGCTGGCTGTCCCGGAGACCTCTGTCCACACGGAGGTGACCAGGATTAGAGAGGTTTGAGTCCTAGGCCATTCCTATGTCTGGAGTGCAAAGGAAGCCTATCTTACACGTGATTTCCCATCCAGAGCACGGCAAGTCGGTTACCGCTTGCTATTTTATGGCCGAGGTGGCTTGCTGCTGGCCAAATGAGGACTGCTTTAGACACAATGTTACCCTAGGGTGTCACGGCTCCCGGAATCATCAAACTGCATCTGGGTGGCAACAATTTGGTGCATGTTGGTCGTCGACGACTGTTGAATTTGCTAATATTGAAAATGGGTTGGCTGGCTTGGAACTTCCCTCAGGTGGTACTGGCATGGTTGCACATTATCCCAAGGTTGGAGTGGAGAGATGACAAATCGATCTGTGCTTTGAATCATTCAGTGAAACGTGACTGTGGATAACGAAGTTAGCAAACTGTTCAGATCATCTAAGCTGGCATCCATCCCCCATGGTCTCATAAAAGATGACGTTTTTTCTTGCAGGACAGAGTGCACCAGATTGGTAATGATATGTTCCTTAAGAATGTTTTGGTGTGGCTCATGTATCGCCCTCGATAGATGAGCAGACTGGGTGAGGGGAGGCCAGATAGTAGCAGAACTATTCTGGCCTTTGGCGGGTGAGGTCATGATTGGGGGGATCAATTAGGTATTACCCTTCCTTACATGTGCTTGGTAGCGGGGTCACAGGCCTCACCCAAGGGGTGCTGGCAGGAGGTTGAATGGAGGAACAAGCGGCACAGGGGTTGTGAGCGATCGCTGGCAGCTGGCCCTCTGGCCAACCACCCATGCATGTGCAATGGGCATGAGCCTGGCACTGGCACCTGGGGGTGTGATGGGTGTAGGGTTGCTCCCAATAGGTATCCTAGAGGGCAGACAAACCTCTTGCACAGTGAGTACCTATCAGTAGTTCCCTGGCGGTTGTTTCCATGAGGCACCTCTCCACTTTTCACACACTTTTTTGGTGGTTGGTTGTTAGGAATTGTGGCCAGTAAATATACACAGGAAATGTTCAGGCGACAATAGATACAGACTGATGTGTTTTTAAAGGAAAGGGAAAGGAACACCCTGATAGTACAGCAGAGTGTAGCTAGTACTTTAAGTATTCACACCATTAAGGGTGTGGGGCATGTTCATTACCCTAAAAATATAGAGCAGGTTTTTTGTGAAAAATAAGTTGTGAGTGGAGGGCAACCTGCGTCTTTTCCCTCTAAGCTCCTGTTTGTGACGGACGGGTGTAATAAAATACGGCCGGAGTTTACGACCCCTAATCCAAAGAATTGTGCAAAGTCCATGTCTTTGGGTGTATGGATGTGGCTGGTTGTGTGGGGGAGCGGTAGGCCTCTGCGATGCCAAACCATGTTCTAAAGGAACAGCTACCAGTACGTGTTACAAACAGTGCTTTAAATGGGCCGGTACTCACCGGTACGGAGTACCGCCACTATTTATTTTTCTCCCTTTGAGTACTGGAACTTATCCTTTGCCAAGGACAGCACCGGTACTCTCAAGGTAAAGTCAGGCAGTGCAGGCTTGATGGCATTGGGGGCTGTGCTGCTTCGTAGAAAGTGCTCTGCTAAGCTGCTGCCGAAAAAGAGAAGGCAAGGCAGAATGGAGGGAGGGGCATTCTTTACCTCGGAATGGAGTCACTGCTGAGCAATCCAGCAGCGGCTCATTTGCATCACATAAGGGCTGTTTAGGGTTGTGCATGTTCTGCTGCCCTCGGTGAATAAAAGTTAAGGGTCCAATCAGACCCTGCCCAGTCAATCACACTGTAGGTGTGGGACTCGGGACACTGAACCTACCCTACCCCAAAAATCTAATTATAGCGTGACACCCCAGTTGGATGCACCTCTCAGCACAAGTTTTTTTTTTGGGGGGGGGGGAAGATTTCACACACTACCCAGCATCAGATTCGGAAGGCGGACATTGGGCGATGGGATGGTGCCTAAGGGTCTCTCTGCTTTTCTTCCCTGCTCCCTGTCCAGGCTAGCCGCCTGAAGCTATAGTTTGCTGGGAAAGGGGGAGAGTTAGTGAATTGGCCTTGCTGTGTGCCTGTTGTTAGCACCTTCGCTCCAGTGTCTTTCAGGCCTTGGTTGGGGGGAGGGGGGAGGGGGGTTATGTTTGCATAGGCTGAGAGGCATCTTGCCCAGATAGGAACATTGAGAGGATGTAATGTTAGGGTCAGAGCTGCCTAATAAGGAACTATGGAAATAGGTTTGAGTCTCAGCTTCAGCTCAACATCCTGCGATTCTGGCCAAATGACTTTTATGTTTCATATGTGCCTCAGAGACAATCTGCATTGTATGACATTCCCACAATAATAAACGTAACCGATTGCACATGGGAGGAAAAACCAAATACTCAGCAGATAGCAGAAATATTTCTGATTTATCAAGCACAATTCGCACTAAGAAAACGTGGCTCCCATTAAATGCCTTCCTTCAAGCTCCGCCTCTAACCTGCCCACAATTGCCCCTCTTCCATTCACTGCTTAAATTGATGAGTACCTGCACTTATTTTTTCCGATTTAAAGCACTGGTTACAAACATTAATCTACTTCCTCCCAAGTTCCCCTGGAGCACTGGCCTCTCAGACTGATTCCGGTGACCTCAGCAGTCTTATGTCCCCACTGTGTCACTGCCACGTGTTTCGCTCACACATGGTGTAATGTAGTGCAACGTAATCTAGCACCTGAAATAGGACTGACCTGAATAGCAAACTTATTGGCACTACCTTCAGGTGCCGGGAAATCTACAGTGAGAGTAAATACCATGACAGCAGTGGTGACGTCGCTGCTTGTCTGACGGCATCTCTTCTTTGTCCTTGAAGACTTGCATTGGAATCTGTCAATCTTTTGTCTAGGACCCAATAATTGCTCTGCTCTTCATTCAATGCGAGTGCAACAGTGTGGGTGGCCGATCACTTATTTTTCAACGCTTTATTTTTCCAACTGCTGATTCTGCCATGGTCAAAACAAAAGACTTGCATCAAAGGGCTTCCTGTGAGTCATTCTTGCTTTAGTCAGCAGCGTGCTGAAGTACCTGAATCTTTGTGTCGGAGAGCGCTCCAGGCAACATTGTCATGGTCTGTAGAATTAGCCATGTATTATTTGCATTTTGTAATGCTAATAATGGAAATAATTTAAATAGGTCATTCCTTTCTGAAGTAACCTTTCCAATTGCTGTGCAGGTTTTATATAAACACATCCCGGTGGGAATCCTCATCCGGCGGGTAACGGGGGTTACCACCAGCCGAATAAAATGTACAAGATCGGCTGACATTTCCCAGGTCGGGACATTCTGCCTGCTACAGACAGATGATCGCCTGTGTGGGTTCAATACCTAGCAAAGGCGAGCAGACGTGATTGTGGAAATCCCATTTCCTGCATTTTATTGTCCCAAATCCAGTTATAATAATGCAAAAGAGGGAGCATGGCAGAAAATAGCCCGACTCGTGATGGCGCCACGAGTTTGTGCAACTGCACAGTTGTGTTTTTCTAGTAAAGAAGATAGAATAAAAACAATGATATAGATTCTCGGAACTCTATGGTGGGATTCTAAAGAACTTCCTGGAAGAACTAGCACTGTACCCTTGCCTCTAGGGTGAATTTGGCCAGGTCATGTGGTATGATTGCTTATTTGCAACAAATTAATTGCGCGCACTGAAAGTTAACCCAGCTCCAAACACACTGTTCATTTTTATAACGACGCATTTATTTATAGCTGGTTTGTAGAGTTTTTATTGGCAGATATGGGCTTCCATCAAGCCGTCGCCCGAGCCACCCATTCCTTGAGGTGAAAGACTCCACTGGCACATTTATTTAAAAGTGGCCATGGCAGACGAGTAAATCGACCTCCTGTATATTGTGGGCCTAATTTATGAAAAGTGTCGCATTGCTGGGAAAAAACAGCGATGCAACATTTTTTATTGCCCCATCCTTGGATGCACCGTATTTGCACAACGGCGCTCCATGTCGCAAGGATGGCACAGATGGTGCCGTAATGATGCACTGCTGGAGTGTGTTGATAAACTGACACAACTGCAGCAATGTGTCATTACACATGGGGCAAGTCCTATGTAAAAGACTGTGCGTCACTCCTTACGCCTGCTTGAGGATTGTGACGGAGTCAAGTCATGGGAGTGGTGCAGTGAAATCTCATAGATTTCACTGCGCCAATTCTACAAGGCTTTTTTAAGTGGGAACGCCCATTCCTGAATACATTATACCTGATGCAGTTATAATGTAGCACAGGGCTTTACAAAGTGACTCATATGCCTAGATGCGTCACTTTGTAAATATGGCAAAGTGTGGCACATTGTTTACGCTGCCGCAGCATCATGAAAAAGTGACGCAATGGTGGCGGAAACCCTCATAAATAAGGGCCAGTATGCGCGAGGTGAAACAAGTGAGATTTACTATGCCACGCAGATCCACTTTGCCTGGCTCTGCGTGGCATGGTAAATCTGGAGTAATGCAAGGAAGTACAAGTTGCTGCCTTGCGTGTCTCTGCCTTGGAAAGGTGTTTACATGGGTGGAGAATGGGTATTCCCATGCATCCACCCGTGGCTTTGGGTGCATTGCCAGACTTATTAACAATGGTAAACCTGGAAATGCGTCAAAATGCTACGCCTTCCCAGTGAGGCATAACAAGAAGAAATATGTTTATTTCTCTTCATTTTTTCCCTCTTTCTACATGTACTGATGCCTGCAGCAAACGTAGAAAGAGGAAAAAGCCTCAGCAGATTGTTTTTGTGCAGGTAGGTGTCCCATGCACAATGGGGCAAAGGTACCTATGTTGGCGCTTGGCAGCTAATGGTGCGCCAGTGCAGAGACAGAGCAAGAATGCCCATATCTAGGTGGCTATATCACACATTCCTACCTTCTTTAGTTGTCTTTCTGCGTTGTGCTACATCAAATGTTTTTTTAGATCTGCCCCCAGGTGTATTAAACTCGCAACTCTTCGATTTTCCCACCTACATTTTGGCAGCTCAAATATGCTGAAATATACTGAAGGCGGGGGCTAGTAGATACAAAAAAGTGCATATTTTGATGGTTTCTCTTAAAAATTGATCCTACTCAAATGGATCAAAAATTACTAACTAAGTGCAAAAATGACCTTTTACTGGCACATGCATCAACAATGCCTTTTGCGATTCCTTATTAGCGAAAAATAAGGATTCGCTAATAAGGAATAACAAATTGGCTATGCATGAAGAAATCGCTTAAAAAATAGCGATTTCTAAACATTCCTTAATTGTGACTCGCAAATTACGAGTCACAATTTAGGAATACCTTCCCATTCATTCCTTTGGGCCTATAGGCCCATAGGAATGATTGAGAAGACATTCTCAATTTGTGATTCTCAATTAGAGAATCGCAAATTGAGAATGCAATTTCAAGGATGCCAGTGTGTCAAAAGGACACCCAGTTGCACCCCTGGAATCTGCATATGAGTACATCTTGCACACACACATGCCTGTGTGTGTAAAATGGAACTTTGAAAAATGCACTTTAGTGCACTTAGGTGCATTTTTCAAAGTTTTGGCAAATTACCATGAAGTTCAACTTCATGGTAATTTGCTCCCACTATTAGCGAAATTGCAAATTTTTTTACTTTAATGCATTGAATTTAAGGAATCTCAATTTGAGATTCCTTAAATGCAATCGCAATTTAAGTAATCGCAATATAGAAATTACTTATATTGCGATTTTTGCATTTGGGATGATGCATCCCAAATTCAAAAATACCGGTTGCAAAGGGGCAGATACTGAGAATCTGCCTGTTTGCGACTCGTTTTTGCTTTGATGCATGTGGGCCTAGATTTGTGTCTTATGCACTTACTTACCTTGTTCAAAAGGACCCATTAATATTTCAATGTATCAGATACCATCATTAATATGTTTATGCAGAAATTGACCCACGCCATCACTAACTGAGATCCCTGTTTACTGCAGTAGCTTTAAAGGACTTAGGGCCAGATGTAGGTCGCTCTATACCGGTCAGTAATGGTCGAAATCACCGAATTTCAGCCGTTACCAACCGGTATTTGGAATTTGTAATGTAGGAGCCCAAAAAATACAGAATTAGTAAATAAGAATCGTTAAATACCGAATCGGATGTTACCGATTCAGTATTTACCGATTCGGTATTTACTGAGTCGGTAGATAATATGTATCAAGCACATCTAAGAGTGCTCATGTGCATTAAGGATTCGGTATTTACCAACAACTAATAGTTGGTGGTAAATATCAAAAACCTTAAAAAAAGCAATTTTGTGCTTTTTTGAACTGTGCCATATGGCAGACATATATGCCCTTAGGGCATGTATGTGTGCCACATGTGCACCCATGCACTATACAGGGGTGCAACAGGGTGTCAATGTGACACCCTGCCACCCTTGTAAGTCTACCCCCTATTACTGATTCGGTATTTACCAAATCGGTAATTCTCATTCATTCCTATGGGCCTCTAGGCCCATAGGAATGAATGGGGAATACCGAATCGGTAAATACCGAATCGGTGTTTACCGAATTTTACCGATTCGGTAAAATTTACCGAATCATTAGCTACATATCAGTTACCGATTCTAAAATACCGAATCGGTAAAATTCGGTATTTTAGAATCGGTAAATTATGTTTACCTACAAGTAACAGCACATAAACTGTTAGACACACATAGTGCACGAGAAATGACTATTAAAATGCATCAATGGCCCAGCAAGAAAATCTCCTAGTACCCAAAAACACAATGATCACATTCTGAGTCTGAGATAAAGGGAAGCATAAAAACCCACAGATTATCAGAAAGGTCACCATTGCATCGTTTTAACGTCTAATGTGGATTTTGGATTTTTGACGTGCACGGATATTGGGATAGTTCAAATTATACAAAGCAAGTTTTAAGTTATTAAATGCAACTTCTGACGTGTATTTCTCAAGGAGCAGGCACTCAAGCAGCCTGATTCATGAAGTAAAATAGCGCCCGCAATCGCTGCGAAAATGCAATTGCGGGCGCAATTTACGTAATTGGCATTCAACAACAAAATTGCGAATTCGCTAACACATAATAGCGAATTCGCAATAAAATTCGCAGAATCCCGGTAGGCGAGCATTAGCGAATCGGAAAATGCGACAAACCACGGATTCTGCGAAATAAATAGCGAAATCGCAATATAATCTCAATCGGCATTCATGAAAAATCGCTAATAGCGAAAAACCCAAAAATCGCTGTTTGCGCGGCGCAAATTAAGGACAACTCAAAGCAGGTGGTAACCATAAAAGCCATGAACTAATTACATTTGAAAAACCGTTGGCCAATCTCCAACAGGTTCAGGCCTGACCAATCACACATAAGGACATTCAGCAGCAGCATTAGGAGTTCCACAATGCCAGGAATGTACATGGTGGTGAGGCGTCGAAGGCTACAGCGAGCAGCACGGAGGAGACGCAGGATCCAGGACAGGATTTTCCGCCAGCGGGTCACCTTGCTGGGCCAAACCAGGGAGCAGATATATGCTAAATACAGGCTGAATGGGGAAATGATAATCCAGCTGATACATGACCTTGACCCCCTGATGCAGCACCCAACAAGGCGAACCAATGCGGTGCCTACACATGTGCAGGTATTGTGTAGCCTGCACCTCCTGGCCTCCGGGAGTTTCCAGGGGATAGTAGCGGCTGCTGGGGGGATATCCCAGCCCAGCATGTCACGCTGCCTCCACACTTTCGTTGACGCCATGCTCACCCAGCTACACCGTCACATCACATTTCCCACGAGCCAACAGGAATTGGACTTGACAAAGCTACAATTCTACATTGTAGCCCATTTTCCCAATGTACTCGGATGCATAGACTGTACCCACGTCGCCATCTGCCCACCAGCTGCCACGGAGTATATGTTCCGCAATCGCAAGTCGTACCACTCCCTCAACATACAGATGGTCTGCAATGCCAAGACTTACATCACTGACATTGTGGCCCAGTACCCAGGGAGTACCCATGACTCCTTCATATTCCGGCACAGCGGCCTCCACACACGACTGCTCAGGGGAGAGTTTGGGGAAGGACACCTACTTGGTAAGTACACTTTGTCGACAATGTCACATTGCTATGAAGTAGCAGCGCAGCACAGGCACTCACCCTCTTCTCCTCTCATTCAGGTGACAGTGGCTACGTCCTCCGTGATTACCTCCTCACCCCATACCTCAACCCTGCTACACCCCAGCAACGGCGCTACAATGTTGCACATATTCGGACAAGGAATTGTATAGAAAGGACATTTGGGCTGCTCAAGAGCAGGTTCCGCATACTGCACAAGACAGGTGGGGCCATGTATTACAGTCCTGCAGTGTGCTGCCGCATTGTGGCTGTCTGTGCAATACTACATAACATTGCAACCAAGCGCCGGATACCTGTCGACATCTCTGGCAGTGAATCTGAAGGGGACGACCGGCCACCTGCACAGGCGCACCATGTACGCGGGGAGAACCCAGCTGAAGGCCACAGACGTCGCAACCACATCACAGTGAACAGTTTCTAGGCCACCCTCTTCCCTCACCCCACAAATCACAATTGCATGCAAAATGTAATGATGACACAACGCTAATGTGTGCTGCAAAATAAATATATTTGTTTCATTCACAAAAAATGTCACCAGTACAACTATTTTCTACTAACAGTATTACTTCATAATGCAGTGTCAAAGGACAGGGCAGGCTTATAGCCAGCCTGTGCCTGTAATTGTCTAAATGAGTCAATTGCGCCTCACGCGCGTTCCGCCCAAGCGCCTCTGAGGCTCATCCTCTTCCGGGGCACCTGTACCTGGCGTTGCCCTGGTGCTGCGCCTGAGTGGCGGGACTAGTGTGGCAGAGTGGCTGCTGATGCTGGATGCCCCCTCACTGCCATCATCACCCCCAACAGTGGCAGGTAGAGCAGGAGGGTGTAGTGCCGTAACCGCCGTGGTGAGGTGCTCCAGGACCCTGGTCTTGTCCTCACAGCACTGTACGAGTTGGTGCTGCTGTACTAGTGACCGCCGCGACAACTGTGAAGTGGCATTCGCTGCCACATAATTGGACCTGCTGTAGGAGGCCAGCCGGCTCATGAGCTGGTGGTGGCGCCGGCGTGCTGCACTGCGCTGCTTAGTCATCGCAGCGGTGTTGGCCTCCATGGCTGCAGTCATGCGGGCCATTCCCACACCTGCCATGGCTGCAGTCATGTTGTCCATGCGGTCCCCCATACCTGCCATGGCCGCCGTCATGCGGTCCATGCGGTCTCCCACTCCGGCCACATTGCGCCCAATCTTGTGGAGCTGGAGCTGAATGGCACCTTGCTGCCGTGCCTGGCGCTGATGTATTCTCAACATGCGTCTTTCGACGCTCACACAAGCAAGACTCTGTCCATTGCCCTTCCTGCTGATTGCAGCAATGGTGTGCTGGCGAGACCTCCCACGCCTGCTCTGCTGGCCTGTCACTGTGGCTGGCCGCTGTGTTGGCGCTGTCGCAGGCCCAGATGTTGTAGCACCAGCTGCTGCTGGATGTCACAGCAGGCGTTGCTGGTGCGGCAGGGACTGGAGGCACAATAGTGGCGGGCCTGGCTGTGGCTGTCGGTGGTCCGCCAGATGCAGGGGGCACAATGGTGGGGGGCCTGGCTGTGGGTGTCGGTGGTCCGCCAGATGCAGGGGGCACAATGGTGGGGGGCCTGGCTGCTGGTGTTGTAGCAGCGGCAGGGGCTGGTGCCTGGGTTTGTGGTGGAAAATCCTCCTCCTGGGCCTCCTCATCAATTTGCAGCCTTTCACTGTCGCTGCTTTCAGCGCCACCTGTGAGGGTAAGTGGACAATCATTAGTTGCATGTGTCTGTCAGACGTGCAGTTGTTACATGCATGCTGGGTGACATTCCCTGAATGGCTGTGGATTTGCGTACTTTGGGACCTGTCTGGCTGCATTGTGGTACTACTACATTGTGGCCACACTACATCTCCCACAATGCTTCAGGGCATTCCCAGATGTGCAACAATGGCATGACTAAGGGACATTATGGGAGCTTATTTGGTCAGGGACAGTCATAGGGGACAGGGTCGCAGTCGCATGCCACTTACCTTGGGTGTCTTGGGTGGGGCGGGAGGAGTCCAGAAGTGTGATGCCAACGCACGCCTCCCTCTGAAGGGTGTTCTCCACCTGGTCCTCCAAGGGTGTGTTAGGAGGGACTGTAGGTCCGCCACCTCCAGTGCCCGATGACTCTCCAAGGCGCTCCGCCACCCTCTCCTTGGCACGACCTCGGAGGTCATACCATCTTTTCTTCAGCTCCTCAAGTGACCTATCGGCCACACCCACGGAGTTGACAGTGGAGGCTATTCCCTGCCAGATCCTCCTTTTTTCTTGCTCCGGGACCTTCCTGGAGTCTTTGCCAAAGAGTTTTTCGTGGTTGGCCACCACCCCTTCAATCAAATGTTCGAGCTCCTGCTCAGAAAATTTGAGCTTCCTCTTCCGCCCTGTGTTGTTGCTGGGGCCAGGAACAGGTTCCTCTGACATGGCAGCAGAGTAGTTGCAGTTTACAAATCACCAGAATAGCAGCAGCTCTCCCACTTGCTCCCTCCAGGTCTGCCTCACTGTGGTGAATGGGGGTGGGAACTGCCTGCTTCCTGGTTGTGATGTCATCACTGTGCTCGAAATGCGACTTCCCGTTTTCCCGATCTCGCGAGTTTGCGAATCGCAATCCCGACGCGGGTAGCCGGAAATAGCGATTATTCTGCGATTATCGTTAGTCGCAAACGGAATTTGCGCCCGCGTGTAAATCGCATTTTTTTATTGGTAATCTTCATGAATTCAGATTTGCGCTTTCTCAATAGCGATTCGCAATTTATCGCTATTTGAGACTCGCAAATCCCGTTTTTCATGAATCAGGCTGTAAGTACTTCAGTACTCTTAATCGTAACCACATGCGCCCCTCTGGGCGCACATTATTCATTTGTGGGACTAGTGATACAGTGTGCCAGACCTTATCATTAATCACAGTTTTGAATCTGCCATGGTGAAACGTTAGATATGGAATTTTTAGTTTTTGAAATGTCAGGAGGCTCACATTTCCCTGCCTTGTATTTATGAGAGTGAACAGCATGATTGCGAATGGAATTAAAATACAGAGGGCCCAGATAAAAAAGCAATTTTTAAGAATAAGTGTAGCATCCAAGCAGAAATAGCTTATCGTGTGAGTGTTTAAGGACTTTTGTAATTCACAAAAAGAACGCTTTGCACTAATAAAATAGTTTACTAGCAGAAAGATGTTTGTATGAATAAATCTGCTCTTAGCGGATGAGAGTGAGAATTTTAGGAATGGAATGCACTATGAGTTTGTGCACACCCAGCAAATTACAATCTTACAGATTTTTATAAGGAAGTTAAGAAGTAGGTAAAACAGGAAGTACAGAAAAGTAACTGAAAACATGCACAGAAACATAACATAATAAACACATAGGGAAAGTCAGAAAGCAATAAGTAAGAGAAAAGGTGGGGTTGGGAGCAGAATGGGATAGATCAGGGTGAATGGGGCCTAGAATTAGGAGCAGGAATAACAGGGGGTAAAGCTTGGCAGGAGCAGGCTGCATAAAACAAAATGGCTGGGCGCTTGCTCACCACGTGGTGCAGGTCAGTGCTAAATTGCAGAGTGAAGTGCATTTTCCACCCATCAGCGGAACTATGCGCAGTCTTGCGAAGTTTTAATGTAACTTTGCATAATTCCGCAGAGTGAAATTCTGTGAGCTCTACCCAGGCCTACTGAGTTGGTATGTATTTGTAGTTCTTGTGTCAAATTACAGCACATGGTGCATTAGAAAATATCAGAAAAATAGTAAAGCTGATAAATGTATTTGTTCTATGGTGCTTTAATAACATGTTATCCAGTGTAAATACCCCAAACAAAATAATGCACCATTATTGCTTTAATTCATCTCCTGATGAGGTTAATGTGGACCTTCATTTTCACGTGGCGCAGTCAGAGCTGTCACAAAAGGGAAGGGGATAGGGCGGAAGTGGGTATATGCCCAAAGCCTTTCAATTTTCAGGCCCTTAAGTCCTTCAGTAAGATATATTTAGAAAGTCATAACTGTAAGAAAGCCTGTCTACTCCATCAATAATTATACAGTTTACATGGCCATACCAGTACGTGGCACCAGATGCCATGTCTTGAAGTAGTGTGGCTCACTGGTTAGAGGCGGCAGACCCGAGAGCAGAGGACGGCCCGGGACCAGGGTTCGATTCCCGGCGCGGCAGGTTTCTGGACCAGGGTCAGCGGACTCGATAATTCTCTCGCCTCGGTGCCCACTCTGATCAGCGTTCACACTCGGCAACTCTGGGCATTAGCTTGCCTCATCTTCACTAACGGCCCCACCAGACCGCCGGGGATGCCTGGTCTCACCCTGGAGATACCCATTAAGGGACCATCTCTCAGGGAAGCCAGGAAGGGTTTCGCAGCGGTCGAAGCGCCTTGGGACCCTACGGGTAAGTAGTGCGCTATATAAATGCCTATACATACATTCTCTGTATTAACAAGCACTTATAGCACTTACCATCGAAAGGAAGACGTGTCTGAATGGCCCTGCATTACCTTGGCACCAGGCCTCGCAATAACGTCTGGTAAGCTTGTATACAGCCTAATTTACAGACTGTACCTTCCTGTGCTGCCAGTATGTGGTTTCTTGTTGGAGTTTAGGCCATAGCCTCTGTTTAAATTTGATTTGGTGAAGTGGACATGTGCAAAAAGGGCACAGAGCTGTTGGATTTTGTGGTGTGACTGTAAATGTACAGGTTCATTTTGGTGGTGGTGGATTGTTCTTGTTTTGCTTGCTGTGTTGTTTAGTATATTTAGTTGTGGCTCTTCCTTTGTACCTAATCAGTGGATATTATGCAGCATAATGAGGCATAGTACTATATGAATATTTTGTCATTTCAACACTTTTTAATACTGTCTAAGCAACTTTGTATCTCATTTGTATCAGTTTAACACCTGAATACGTAAACTAGGAACTAGGGGGCACATGCATCAAGCCTGCATTTTGCGATTCCCAAATAGCGAATTTGACAGATGTGCTATTTGGGAATCTCAAAATGCTATGCATGTAGGAATCGCAAAACAATTTGCGATTCCTTAACATTACCTAACAGCGATTCGGTAAATAGCGAATCGCTATTAGGCAATGTGACTCCATTCATTCCTATGAGCCATGAATGGTATTGCATTCGCTAATTGTGATTATCAAATTGTAATCGCAAATAACGGATGCAAATCCAAAGGTACCCGAGGGCCTAAGGCCCCCTGAAGCACCCCACAAAAAAGGTAAGTGACACATGACTTAGGAAAGGATACATGCATCAGCATTAGGGAATCGCAAATTGCGATTTCCTAAATGCATTTGCAATTTAGGTAATCGCAAATATTTGCAATTCCCTAAATTGCGCATGGCAAAACCTACATGCCTAGGAAAAGGCCTTTTTCCATTCGCAAACGGCCCAATTCTGCGCATTGGCCCGTTTGCGAATGGGAAAAGGCTTGAAGCATGTGCCCCTAGATGTACAAAGCATTTTTGAAGTCGCAAACTGCCCGATTAGCAGAATCAGGCCATTTACAATCGTAAAAATCCCTTTTGTAATTATAAAACTCCAAATTACGATTCGGTAGCTTGTTACCGAATCACAGTTTGCGTTTGCAAACATAAACAGAATCGCTATTTGTAAGGGGCATGTTCAGGGCTTCCCTTCCAAACAGGGAATCTGAATGGTATGTGCTAATGTTTTTCCACCGAAATGCAGAGGGACAGTATTAAATAAAACCTGCTTCACCAGCTGAACAGAGACCTAGCTGCCTCCTTCATTTAATATATATGGCCAAATCACTATGGTAATCTCGGCCTGTGTTACACAGTATACCAAATTAATACACCAAAGATTCTTTATTTACATAATATTCTTAATCCGTACATCGATCATGGCCATGTACTTGGTAATATGTTACTTTTTAGCAATATGCGTGAAATGTTTTCTCAACCAAGTCAATCATCCTTCTAAGGGATCATTTCTAATTTGATGAGTAGCCATCTGATACAATTTATTAGTAAACGGTAACATAATAATACATATGTATTGTTATGTTTTGTCCACATTGATAGTTACTGGCATCATACGGTAGATACAAATATAATACAATAGTGTGTAGCTGCTGACACAATTTTGAAAATGTATGTCATAAATTCTTATGTTTTCACGAAATTCACTTGCAACGCATAGCAACTGCTGGTATACAGCCTTTACAACAAAACTTTTACAACGAACTACCATTACAACGCAACTTTTACAACGCAAACGATTACAACGCATAGCGCTGGGGGGTGCTCTAGGATAGGGAATAGGTTTAATGTACTATCCAACACCTTCCCTACTATCCACGGGGACTGGAGTTGGAATAGTAAATTAAACTATTCACTATCCAGCGCCCAAAAGCATTATGCGTTGTAATGGTATGCGTTGTAAATCTTGCGATGTAAAGGTAGGCGTTGTAAAAGTATGTCTTGTAACGTCATACATCCCAACTGCTAACACAGGGATTGATATGTGATAATATGAACGCTTCTGTCTGCCCAATGTTCACTGACAATAATGAATCATTATTTCTAGTGCCCAATTGTAACATTAAAGTGTTAATGCTCATGATTATATAAGGATTGGCACATATTTCTCATAATATATTTACAGATTAGCAGAACATTTTTCAGTAGTACAGGTATCTCAATTTTCATTACTAATGCCCTACATTTTTTAAATCTGATCACAGATTTGCTCTAATACTCATATATCTTAAATTCGTGCCCAGCTTTGCACCATCAACCCCTAATCATTAGAGAATGTTAAAATGTGCTCTATCACAAAGTAATAATTAGTACATATGGCTATATTCCCCATCACTGAGAAATCTTGAGATCCTATCCAGTGTTTCACAATCAATTAGAAAGACCCCCCCCCCCCCCACATGGCAAGTTTTTCACTGTCACTCTAAGTGCATGCGCAGATATGCCCAATAACTCAGTAATTTTAATGCATGTTCAATGTGCTGCATAATTTAGCATGCTCATATTTACACTCTCGCTAATCCTTAGTCCGTGTTCAGATTTGCCCTATTACCATGTGATCCGTACTGCATATTTAAATGTGCACAATAATTTATTATTCCTAACTGAAGGTAGGGATTTGCACCAGCTCTACCTAAATCTTAGAACATCTTCAGATTTGTTCCATTACTCACTGATCCTCAGTTCAGGTTTAAAATTACAAAATCACTCACCAGTACCCAGTGCAAACTGATATTTTCACCATCACTTGCAAATCTTGTGTGCCCACCCTTATTGACATTATCTACAATAAACTTTAAGGAAAGCTCACATTTGCACCATTATTTAATAAAAACATAATAATGCACCAAACAAGATCCGTTCCACTGTCCGACCTTTTTCCCAGCAGCACTCTGGTACGCTGAGAAGGGCCACAGTTCTTATTCAGGTGAAATATGGGAAGGAGGAGCAGGCACCGAACTTTTTCAGAGCAGAGAAACCTTGCAGCAAAGTGCACAGCTAAGTACTGTCATGGACGCAGCCGTCTTCTCAACAAGTCAGGGAGAAACAAATATGGGGAACCCTGAGAAGGGACAACACTGTCTCTCACTGAACCACTCCTTCTTCTGTGATGGATGATACTAACAGCATGTCCAGACAAGATTGAGGTGTTGTTAGCACACATTTACTTGCAGGCAGAAGTGGAAGTGGAAAAGTGTAATTTGGAAATAGGAAAGCGAGCATAGAACTAGAAAACTGCTCTCATTTTCTCTCTTTCTCTCTCTCCACAAATGGATTTTGATGGGAAGCCAACATACAGGAGGTGTGCCCCCCATGGAGTTTGGGACAATGGTGCAGCCTGGGCCTCATTGGGCTTCTTTGAACTTTATTTGGGCTGTGCCTCTTTGGGCTTCATGCTCAATATATATGGAGCCAGGTGCCGGTGATAGGCAGTTTCACTTGACATGGCTATACATTAGGATATTGGGGTGTGGTAAGAAAGTTAAAACTGGAGGAAGCAAAGGAAGAGTTAAGAGTTAGGATACGTAGATAGATAGATGATAATATATGAAGGTTGAAGTGTTTATCGATGTAAAGGTTGAAACTTCAGTGCCATGGGATGAGTTACAGTTGCAAGATAAGGATGTTAAGGGGGGGCAGGAAATTTAGAGGTTGGGGTAGTGGGAGGTTAGGTGAAGTACTGTATAGTGAGGTCTAGTTTTGTGAGGTTGAGGCCTAGGGTGAATTTATTGTTCTGTACAACTGTCTTCATAAAGCGGCGTTTTTCTCACTATAAGCGAGTATGTGGTCTGTGCTGCCCCTTTTGATCCAAAGAGTAGCACAAGAATTAAAAACTACCCAGTGCAGTTGGCAGTTTCAGCTTGCAGTGTCTGTGTAAATGATTGGATTTACAACCACTACAATAATACTTGCAATTTACTTCTTGCTCTCAACACGTTAGGGAGAACAAAATATGGGTAACCCCGAGAAAGGGCAACGCTGTCTCTCACTGAACTGCTCCTTCTTCTGTGATGCATCTTGATAACAGCGTGGCCAGATAAGATTGAGGTGCTGCATAACACATTTATTCGCAGCAGGAGAGGAAGTAGAAAAGAATCATTTGGACACAGAGAAGCAATAGTGCAGAGTTTATTCCGATTAGTGTTAGAAATGGGGCCTCTAGTTGGTATAAATATGCACCCTGTTCAAGTAGGGACCACCACTCTAGTTAGGGTAAGTTAGAGACACACCCTAAATTAACCCGGGCTCACCCTCTTGTAGCTTGGCACAGAGCAGTCAGGCTTAACTTGAGAAGCACTGTGTGAAGTATTTGTGCAACCCTGAATACAGTAAAACAGTGAAAACACCACACAAAAACAATCCACACCAAGTCAGATAAACAGAGCTTAATTTAATGAACAAAACAAGACCAAAACGTCAAATATTCAATAAGAAGAATCAGAGGTATGAAATTTTAAAAAAAGATCTTGAATTATAGTGCTTAGAGTCAAAAAGCTCCAACCGGGGCTACCTGGTCGTGCTGGACTTAGTCAAATCTGAAAAGTCAAGCTGACCAGGATGGAGCGTGGGTCAAATACATGAGCTACACTGAAAACTGTACCTTCCCAGGGGAATGTGTCGACAACAAAAGCAAGATGCATTGTTTCCGAGTCATCGGGCATCGAAGTTGGGTCCCACATCATCGTCAAGCCACTCAGGGATATCCTCCAAGCGGTGCTGTGTCGACATCAAAGGAGAATATGTCGGTTCCGACTGGCGAGAAGCGGTCGATGTGTGAATTTTTGAAGAATAACGGATGCAGAAACCCGTTTCAAGGCCCGGGACTGGATTGGCACCTCTTGGGAGGGCAGGACTCACAGCTGGCAGAGTCCATCACAGAATATAGAGTACAGCTAGAGCAGAGTTTAAGGAAGTCGTTAATACCCATGAGACTTCAGACCAGCGGGCAAGCCAGCAAGCCAATGGAGTCACTTAGTGACTCCATTGGCTATCCATTGGGATATAGATGTTTAGGTCCAGTCCTTCTCACTACCAGGCAAGGGTCAGCAGGCAGCAGGGCATGCACAGCAGAGCAGGAGTCCAGTTAATCCAGCAGAGTCCAGCAGAGTGTCAGTCTTTTCAGGAGCACATCAGTCCTTATTTGTGGCAGAGTGTCCTCATGTCCAGAGTGTACTGAGTTGATGGTGTCACGAGTCCAGTACATATACCCAGTTGTGCCTTTGAAGTGGGGGAGACTTCAAAGAGAGACCTTTGAAGTCCATGAGGTCCCTGCCCTTCCTGCCCTGGCTACAGACTCACTACAGGGGGTATGCAGCTCTTTGTGTGGGGACAGGCAAAGCCCTATTAAGGTGCTAGTGTCAGATCCTCCCTCCCATCTAGCTCAGGAAGGCCCATCAGCCTGGTGATGGGCCATCAGGATGTGAATGTCAAAACTCAGCTCCCTTTGTGTGTGACTGTCTAGAGGGAATGCACAAAGCCACCCCAGACATGTATTCAGAGACAGACAGAGGCACAGAATGGTTATTTCTAAAAGGGTATTTTCATACTTACAATTTAAAATCTGACTTCACCGTAAGTTGTGATTTTAAATTGTGACTCCAGAGACACCAACTCGACATTTCTATCTTGGCCCTAATTGGAAATTAAACTGATAAGAGGCAATAAGGCAATCCCAATGTTAATCTATGGACAAGATAGGCCGTACAGTAGTGAAAAGCAAATTTTTAGAGTTTTTCACTATCTGGACATGTAAACTTAAAAGTACATGTACAATTTTTTTAAAGCACTGTACCCTGCCCAAAAAGGAAGGTTTTGGCATGGCAAGTGGGTTCTCTTGTATTCACCACCAGAGAGCAAGAGATTATAGAATCAGTTGCACTCTCCCACTGACAAAATGCACACACACATGAGAAACTGATTACTCAGAAGTTTTTATGGGAAACCATCTGGTTCCCACTCAGTATTAGGATATCCTGGTGTCACTGCTGCCTAGTTCTTACTCCTAGAAGGGTATCCAAAGATTTTGGAGTAGTCGCCTCACTCACTTATCGTGACATGCTTCATCATCGGTGCCTATCCACACCCTGGTAAGATGATGATACAACCAGAGCGGACTCAACTATAGATGTAAATTGGGAGTTCTTACATAAAGGGATAAACTGGGACCCAGAAAGGTGATATATTAAAAATACCTCAAGGTGAACTCAAAGGCTTTACTTTATTAAGAGGGTACCTAGGGTATGGAAAATAACTTGGGTTTATTGGGTTCTATTCAATCTAATCACTCGATTTTACTTTTTTTTGTGCCAACATGTTTCGACCCTCGCTATGAGCCCAGTCGGGTCGCTGGCTCATTGGCGGTCACAGCAGCCGGACCTAGGTAATTTCTGAGGTGCCTGGTACTTGAAGAATGTGTGACTACAAAACCGGTCCTAGGATGCTTGTTTGCAGTGCAGGGAGGACCTGGCTTGGCAGTTCGAGCTGGACTGTTACGATGGGGCACAGGGTCAAGACTGATTTGCACATGGCTGGGTTCAAACTGCTTTTATTTTTCAACTGATGAATGTATGCAATTTGCACCAAATCTATAGTGTAAATAAAATTTGCATTTCACGTAATTGTGCTGCAATTTCGCAAAATCACATGAAAGTAAACAACACGAATTTCGCACGCCCCTAGCTAAGTCTCATCTGGTGTCTACACATGAGCTCCAATACAATGAAGTTATTTTATTGCAGGGACTGGAACTGTGTTCTTCCAGGAGAAAAAGCAAAAACTAAAGTATTACCTATCAGGGCTGTTGTCTCAGTCCAGAGCAACAGCGAGAAACTGCTTGAGAGTTCTGAGGAATATCCCAGCCTAATTTCAGTGGGTTCTTGGGTCAAGAACATCTGCAGCTGCATGCACTAACTCCTTTCTCATTGGGGACAGCATATGGGGAACTACGTAGCTTGGGTTCTAGTTCATCTCAGGTCTCTCCTCTGTGCTGGCTAGAGCCACAGAATTTGAGCCAGGGGAAACCCTAAAAAGCCCCTCCACCCTCATATTATAATGACAGATGCAAGCAGGTTGCAATGGGGGCTACCTTGAAAGGGGAAACAGTGCAGGTTCTCTGGTTTCAGAAGAAAAATATAAATTCCTTGAGTTGGAAGAAATTGGTAATAGGTCAGTGAACCATAATCAATTTTCCCATAGGTTGCAGAATAAAAACATTTGTGTGAGAAGTCTTTGTCTCTAGCAATCAGTAAGAGAGTAAGAGGGGGCATGTCCCAATTTTAAGAACTGTGGCTAAGAGCAAGTTTCTAGGGAGCGTCCATTCTCCAGCCTTTAAAAATGATTTTTGTTCTGAGATGGGTAACAGGTCTGCAGACCACCAGAGTGTCATGATCCTAACTTTAAACAGAACAACTAGGACGTAGGGTCAGTATAATACAAGGTTCCCTATCCCCATGAGGTTTCTTGTACCTCATGAGTCATATTTTCCCCGATTAAAACCCACCCCTGTCCCGTGCATCCTGCACCCCAAATGTGTTATGTATTAGCCACATCGCTGCTAGAGCGATTCCCCTGCTGTGCTGGACAGCAATAAAAACGGATGTGCTCATGACGAGCTCAGCTCGTCATGAGCACAGGAGCACTGTACTGCATGACGAGCTCAGCTCACTGGACGTTCATTTAGCTTTTCTTCTTTTTCTCTTTTAGGTATTGTCTTTCCGTCGTGCAGATCAAGACTGAAGATCCTGGAGGCCTTGAAGGAATTAGGTACGAGCACATCCCAAAAGAGCTGCTGCCGTGATGAAAGCCGGAAGGCTAAGCGCCTTCTAGAACTTGGGTGTGGCGTTATATACTCATGCCACACCCAAAGAAGTTTGTTGAACCAATCGCGTCCCCACGCTCTCACGCTGTGTTCCTGGAATCAACACAGGGGTTGAGAGTGAGCGAATGCGAGCGCTTCAAAGAGGCTCGTTCTTCATTTCAAAAGTCAGTTTCCAGGAGACAACACATAAAGCACACCGAGTCATTGCAAAACAAAACTCCTGTCGCCCTCATGATTCTTAAACAGCGCGCAATAAAAAGCATTGGAAAGTTCTATCATTCAGGCAATAAGCATTGGCAATTTCAACAGCCACAAGAGTACAACCCAAGTGTTTCCTTGTACAATCACACAGTAAAACAAAATACTACATATTAATGATTGGAGGAGGCTTTTTCATACTGGTTGATGCCATTAGTAACCAAAATATAAAAATCTTAATATAGGAATACTGCCTAAAATGAGTACATTAAAACTAGTTATTTACTTGACCAAAATACTTGCCTAAGATAACATTTCTGCCTCACTAGCAAGTGATTTATTAATAAAAGTCCTATTTTCAAGTTAATAACCTACACCGTATGAAAGCAAAAATAGTCCTCTTTTTATTAACATGCTTTTGCAAACAGGATGTTACCCACACAACTTCCTGAAGGTACTTGCAGGGACCAGAGACCCAGTAGGCTTGATTGCTTGTTGATGAATCCTAAACAGATGAGAAGATAAGTATAGACATTTTTTTTTAATGCCTTTGCTTTCCTAACTTGCTAAACTTGGGCTTCGCGTCCTGGATGTCGTCGTGAGATGAGTCAGGAAGTAGGATGTTGTCTCTTGTGGGCGTGATCAGTGTTATGAAGTTGTAGTTGCGATTTTCTGTGTTTATACTTCTCTTAGTTTAAAGTCGCTTTAAAATATACAGTACACCTAAATGACCACTTCTCTACGTTCACTTACTTCACTTGTGCCCATATGCCAATCTTCTCACGGAATGCTACAGAAAGAAACAGAAAATATGAAACATACACACAATAACTTCTTTTGGGAAGTTGAGCTTTCTTTGAATTCAAAATTCTTTTCTATAAAGTCCTTGTCTCTACAATGCCTTTTCTCCAAACAGAAAAGAGTTTCCAAAAATTGTTCCTTTGATTCTATTGCAGAGCGCGACTTAATAACTTTCTTGCAATGGGCGCCTTTAACCTCTTCGGTGCTCATGACCAGACCAGCTCGTTATGAGTCACAGTGGAGCTGTGCTCATGATGAGCAGGTCTCATCATGACGGCTGCACTCCGCCCACTTGCGATTGATTCCCCGCCTGTGCGGGCGAATTAATCAGTGGGCGGGGTCGTGACGAGACCAGCTCGTCATGAGCACAGCTCCACCGTGACTCATGACGAGCTGATCTTGTCACGAGCACCGCGGCGCCGTGCTCACCTCCCAGCCCCCCCCCCCCCCCCCCACCATGGGGGAATTACCCCTGCAGGGAAGGGGTTAATGATGGGGGAGAACCGACTGGAAGGAATGGTACAAGTTATTTGTATCGTATGTTATTGCAATAGGTGGTGAAAAATTCTCACCCTTAAGAAAGCAACACATATTTATTACACAACATAGGGATTAAAGGGAGGAAGGTGTATGAAAATGTTATAGTCTCATGGAGTGAACCGGAAGGTCAGGAAGATGTATAATCTTCAGACTTACGCAGGTCAGAAAAACATTTTGGACAAATAAATTTAGGCGGTGTTAGAAAGACATATTTTTCTATGGGGCACAAGGAAAATATGGAAAGGTAACAAGTTATATTTCAGTGATGAGGGGTCTAGCAAGTTTATGTGAATTTGGTTCTTTAAGCGATTCTCTTATTAGGGACCAACTGGCCCGTTGTACAAATAATCCTAAAGTTCAGAAAAAGTTGTTGAAAGGGATCCTGAACTAAAGGTTGTGGTAGATATTTCTAATGCTGAGCACACTGCTGAGTGCATAAAAGAAATGAAACAGGGCTGTATTTCTGAAACGGTGCATGTGGGAAAGAACAAGTCCAGCATGGACTTTATTGTAGGTGAAGGGGGGATGGTAAAAAAAACAATGATTCCCAGGTCATAAGAACGTCATAAGATATCAGAAAAGAGACATTTAAATATTTCTGATGTTGAAACTTTAATAATCTAGCCAACCATCCAAATTGCCCTGCACGTTCTATAGTATGTAGGAAGTGTAACAAAAAGGGGCACTAAGCCAGGTTATGTAAAAATGTCAGTGTGGAAATGAAAAATGTACATTGTGTTGAGAATGCAAGTGAGAAGGAGAAACAAATATGTATTCTAAAATGATAAAGGTTCTTTAAGTTGGGAAAACACTTATCCAACGTGCAATATAACCTTGGATGGGAAAGATTAATTATAATACCTTTAAAGAGAAATTCAGGGAGAGGAAGAACGACATTTGCCAACCAGCTATTGAACCTGGGGATTATAATAAAGACCCAATACCCTTAGTGGGAATGATAACCATGCAGATTACATTTAAGAATAAGTTGACTATGGAGAAAACTTACCTAACTTACCTAACAGAGAAAGGTTCTAATTTATTAAGATGGGCCCACCAAACAAATCTGGGAATTAAGCTTGATCCTATCAACATTGGGCCTGTTTTGATGGTGGATGGGGGCAGAGGAAGTGTTCTTATGGCTTTATGTGATGAATTCCCAGACAAATTCACTGAGGATTTAGGACAGCTAAAAAAAGTCAGCATAAGATCAAGCTGAAAAACAATGCTGTCCCAGTGATACATAAAGTCAACCGATACCTTATCTGCTGTAGGAACCACTTAAAGAGAAATTGAACAAATTGGTCTCTCAAGGGATTTAACCCATTGAAAGTTCCCTATGACTTGCACCAATTGTTGTGACCCAGAAATCAGGTGGTAGGGGGTTGCACCTCTCTGTTGATCTGAGAGATTTGAATGCTAGTATCTGGGTGGACAGATTTTCCCTCCCACGGATAAATGATATGATTAGTGTCATTGGAAAAGCTGAGGTTTTTAGTGTCAGCAACTTAGCACACTATTAAACTGAGCTGCATCCGTAATCCAAGACCCTTAAATTGTTCATTACACCTTTTGGAGCTTACAGATTTTGCTGCATGCCGTTTGGCCTTGCGTCAGTGGCAGCAGTATTCCAAAGAGTGATGCAAAACATATATGGGTGGAATTTAAAAAGTCCTACATTTCCAGGATGAGATATTGATTTGTGGAGATTCAGACATACACCACCTCAATACTTTAAGAGAGGTATTGAAAGCCTTGAAGGAGGCAGCTTTTACCGTGGGTAAAGATAAACGTCAAATTGGTGTAGATTCCATGGATTATTTGGGTCACACCATTTCTAATCATTGGCTGTGTGACATGAACTAAGTATCATCAAAGCTAAAGCTATGAGGGGAGACAGGTTGATTTCCTAAGGGAAAGAATTGCAAAAATTGCCCATGAAGGGCATTCAGGAAGAAGTATTACCAAAGCTGAGATTAGAGCCATCCATTGGTTTCCTAGGATGGACATAATTGTAGAGGAAAAGGTGAAGGATTGTCTAACATATGCCCAAAGTGATCAGTCCAGAATCACCAGGGATGCACCATTGTCTCCTGTTAGTGTCCTTTCTAAACTGTTAGTGTCCTTTCTAAACTTTATCTGCAGGTAAATTCATGCTTGTTCTAGTGAATTATCACTCCGATTGGATTATGGACAAGGTAGTGATAAACATTATCACACAGACCCTTCTAGGTTTTCTCAAGGATGTGTTCACTATGGAAGGTGTCCCCAGCTCCCTCATTATCGATAACGGGGTGCAGTTCGATTCTGTGGAAATGTTTAGAAATGTCCATTTGTCACGTTAACACAGCACTGTATTGCCCCAGGGTAAATGGATTTGTGGAGAGAGTTACCCGACTGATCATAGAATGTTTTCAATTGGCCTAAGTGTCAGAAAGTCTAGCTAATATAGCACTTCAAAATACGCTTTGGTCACACCTAGGCTTTCCTGTTTTCAGTTTCTATTTTTGGTAAATTCTGGTGGTTTTTTTTCAGTGTTTTCAATACCTTAAAACAGTGTTTATCTGTGGTTACAAATGTTTGCACAGCAGAAATAGTGTTTTTACGGTGTTTACGGAACATTAGGCTTTTATTATTGCTTGCTTTCTGCATTGATAGTGCATGTGTATAGACAGTGTGCATACAGGGTGTACAAGGTTCAAATACATTTTAAACTATCAAACTTATTGTAGTGCACCATACAATACTTCTTTAGTGTGTCTTTGCTCATGCACACTCGCTCTTTCCTTCCCTTGTAAACATTTATCTGTGTAAAGGCCCTCTCAACATTGGCCCTTGATGGCACTAGCCTGGCTGGTGAGGAGTGTTCCCCCAAACCGGTCCAACGATGCTTGTATATGGTTCAGGGAAAACCTGGCTTGGCAGTTCAGGCTGGCCTGTTCCCATGAGACACAGGGTTAAGACTGATTTGCATATAGCCGGGTCTGAACTGAGGTGGTGAAGTGAGGTAAAGAACGATGATGAATTCAACCCAGATCTGTGACTGGGGACACGTATTCTACAGAGCCGGGCTGGAACGAGGAACCACAGTTCCCAGGTTCCTTCACTCCTTCCTCCGCATCATCGGTTCACGCCAGGAGGCGCACTTAAGCGGCTGCAGGCTCCTGCAGCACGGGACGCACCCGGGTGAAGCCCGGGTCAAGGGAAGGTCCATCAGCGCCTGACAGAGGCTGGGCTGGGCCACCCCTCTTTCGACCAGCAGTCATCATGGGTAAGCACAAACTTCCATGCAGTTCTGATCTCGACAAAGCAAAAGCAAAGGTACCACGCAATTGTGCTTCTATCATATCTTATCTTACAACAGCGGGCACTGTCCGATGAGATTCATATCATAGAGGAGCAGCTAGTCTTGGGGATGAAGAAAGCAAGCACCAACACTCTGCCTTCTGTGGCATCACAGGAGGTACTCTCGACTGTAGAAACTGACATAGACATTGAGAAGAGTGCTCTCACACAGGTCAAGCAGTTTCTCACCCCTTCAAGCTCCCTGACTCAGGATCCACAGATTAAAGAAGGGGGCAGACTAGCCAGGAACATATCTCCTCATTCCAACATGGCCCTGAACAAAAAAAGGAGGAATAGAGGCACGAAATTGGGTACTGTTACGACTAAACTTTCAACTCAGGAGGGAGCAGAAAGACTTTTTCCCATGAAGATTGGTTGCATTCATCTTTAAATACAATTGTGGGTGAACTTATACAGTCATGTTTGGAGCCTCTCTTTGGGACACCCCGGGAGGAAATAGTCACTTGTGTTAAAACCATGTTTGAAGGGATGATGGGGAAATTGTCACGAATAGAGATAAAATTGATGGAGTTGGCGGAACCAAGCTTCAGGGCCAAGGCTACCAATGTTATCTAAAATGTACCTAGAACCATCCAAAACATTCAAAGTGGGGGTATCCATGAGAGGGGAACCTCTTAGTACTCTACATCGGTGGCATCTAAGCCTGATAATGATAAATTGGGAAATAATGTTTAAACTAGGCAGGTGGACACCGTTCCTAATTATCTGGTAGTATATCCTCTGTCAGCGAACCCACCCCAGATGGAGCCTACTAAATCACCCGTACAAATGACCGGCAATAGTTGTAGGCTGCATTTACCCCCTGAGGCCACCCCCTTGGTAGCAATACTAATAGGAGTACCCCCTCTCAAAGATAACCCCACCATAATCACCAATGAGCTCATTCGTAAAGTAAAACTTTGGTGTAAAAAATTGTTGGGGTGTGGGACTAGAGCGTCTTCGTATATCATAATCGCTGAACGGGTGGGTTGGGTTGGCTGGAGTGTTAAACCAGAAGAGGGTGATTGTATTGTCATCAATTGTGATCAGATTAACGTAGCAGGTCGGTTATTCCAAGAAGGTTGAAATCAAGGCCCAGGGGGTATTAAAGCACTCCCTCTTGGTTATTTCTATCCTCCGGTAATGGAGAGCCAGTTTTAGTTGGAAGAGGGTTAGGTATTAGATCCAAAAATAGCGATGGTTTTCCCCTTGTTGGGTTCCTCCAATCCATCTATATTCCACCCAAATCCAGCAGAGGCAATTGAGGAGAGGGCAGCTGAAAATAGAATTGATTTTTTCCATTGAGTCAGTTGGATATTAACGACTGACTCCTAAAATCCCCCTCCCCAGTTAAAGACTTCCACTCCACGACCCACAAAGGGGGAGAAAGATGGAACTAACGAATATTCCAAGGTACTCAGCTGGAACATAGCAATTGTAAGAAATAAAAGAGATGACTCAAGGTGGTTGGATATATTAAGGGTGTATGATGTTGTTGGACTTCAAGAAACAGGGGTAAACCAATAATAGTCTTTGGGTGGATGGCTATAAAAGTTATTCAGAACCTTGGCGGCATTTCGCAGCTGGTAGGTCAAAGGGCGATTTAACAACCCTAATCCCTCTTACTGTTTCAGGCAACCATTGTAAATTAGATTCTGGTTCTTGTAATTATCTTGTGGCTCAAATCTCCCTATTAAGGTGCCGAAATTACTTTTAAAAAATGTTTACAACTCATTTGAAAGAAACACTGTGAATGAATATTCATGTAGGCTAAATTGTTTATTCTGTGATTATTTTAAGGCGATTTTAATATACGTCAGTGTACAAGGAATTGCCACATCACGGATAATCTTGGCTGCGAAAATTGTTCAGATACCCATTTTGAACATACGCATCAAGGTGGCTTTTTAGAAGAGATTCTAGCAGAATTCGGCGTATCATACCCAAATAAAATGAGAGGGGGGTGGTATCCCCTCCCTCAAGCGAAGGGGCTTTAACTCTACAATTGATTACATCTTCCGTACTACAGCCTTGTTATCTCTGGTAATATCTTATGCTGCCCAATGTGCGCATTTCAGTGATCAGGGCTCTCACACAACCAACTATGTAACTCATAAAAGGCAGAGAGAGGTGGTTTGACCAGAATTGCACAGCTGCCCACCAAAAGCTACTTTCTGCCTTAAAGCAAAAAACCTAGAGATAAAGTTTTAATAGCTGCACTCAGGAAAACGTATAAGCAGGCCATTAGCGCACATAAAATAGAAATCAGATATGATGCCTGGAACGATCTACTGTCTGTGCACGTTAGTAAGAATAGTGCCCGGTTCTCGGAGATTGTTAATAAACTATTCTTCTCTGGTGTTAGCGGCAGCACACTGGCCTGTAATATACCGAGCAGTGGTTTAACCTCTTTAAACATATATATATGGTGATCAGGATCAAGAGGGAATTCTAGATACATGGTCCACGGTTGAGGCGTATAGTTTGGCTTTCACTGAAAGAAAGTAGCTATGGCTATAAAAAAATGACAAGTAATAAAGCTCCCGGACCGGACAGCTTCCTGGCTAACCTTTTAAAGCTGAATGTGATACTATGGTCATGTATTCAATATGGCGTGTCAGTATGGTTTGCCGAGATCTTGGTCCCAGTCAACTATTGTTCCAGTCTTCAAAAAGGGACAGAGAAGAGATCCATGATGTTATAGGCCAGTGGAGAAGTGTCGCTCAATGGTTAGAGCAGCAGACCCTGATGCAGAGGTCTGACCCGGACCAGGGTTCAATTCCCACCTCGGCGGGTCTTGGGCTCAATTTCCCCGGACCTGATAATTTTCGCCTCAGTGCCTATTCTAATCATGGGTCACACTCTGCAACTCTGGGCAATAGCTTGCTTAATCTCCACAATGCCCCCAACAGCGCTAGGATGCCTGTCCTCGCCTTGGGGGTGCCCAGGAGTGGGCACTTCACAGGGAAAGGCCAGGAAGGGTTCCACAGTGGTTTGTGTACAGCGCCTTGAGACCCCTTTGGGGGTGATACGTGCGCTTTATAAGGACTACATTTACATTTTTTTACATTTGCAATATCGCTAATCGGCTCAGCAGTTAAAGTGTTAGGAAGAGTGATCCTCAGTAAATTGACAGACTGGCTAGAAGAGTGTAATGACCTATCAAACCTGCAATATGGCTTTAGGAATGGTAGGGGTACAACTTTCTTGTGCCTCAACTTGCATTTGCTAGCTGGGAAATAAACTACTGCCAAGAAGGGAACACTACACCTGGCCTTTATGGATCAGTCCTCGGCCTTTGACCGAGTAAATAGATCCAAACTATGGGTTTTACTACTTGTAATGGGCATGGATTCGAACATTATAAACTTTTGGTCCGATCTGCATAGGGACCTTAATGCCATGGTAAGGTTCAATCAAAGGGGCAACCATACGCAGGCTATATGTATCATTGGAGGAGTTAGACATTATTGCATTTTAGCTCCTCTATTGTTAAACTTGTATATTAATAATTTAGACTCAATTTTGGGAAAAGCCAGCAAAGAGATACCACGAGTGGGGGAGCGGCTAATACCATCGCTTTTATATGCGGAGGATGCCGCTTTATCAGCGGATCTAAATAAAGCTGGATCTAAATGTAAATTTTTCTAAATCTCATACCATGATCATGGGTTCTAGACCCACAAAACTAAAAACGTACCACTGTGAAGAAAACGAAATCTCAAGGGTGACCACATTTTCATACTTAGGGGTATTGTTCGATAAAAGGGGTACATGTGCTCTGCAAAAAGAAAAGCTAAAAGAAATGCAATGGCAAGATCAACAATAGCGGTTCTAGATTTTGCGCGTAGGTTAGGGGCTAAGCCCGTCCAAGGCATGTTAAATATATATAGAGCAAAATGCATTCATATCTCTAATTACGATTCTGGAATTTGGGCATATAAGAAGGCTAAGGATCTCCAAATAGAGGTAAATAAATTTCAGAGAAACTTGCTATCAGTCCCACAAGCAATGCCTTTCTATATCATTCACCAGGAATTGGGCATTGGTTTTGTGTCATATTTGATCGGAATAGCTCTCTACTTAAATGGATAATGACCTGGATTAATCCAACATTAGAAATGAATCGGGATTGCCTATCCCTAGACAGAGAAAGTTGCATTCCTTGGCTAAGTTATGTTAAGAGGTTACCAATGTAGTTAGGGGGGTGTGGTCTCGCAGCGAGACAACATGGGCGAGGCAGTGCAAACGCGGCGACGTTAGTTCCTTGATGCCAAGCATAGGTTGAGGGAGAAAGGTCTTAAGTACAGCATGCTCTTCCCTGCACGTTTGAGAGTTGAAATCGAAGGGAAAACCCGCTTCTTTGACATGCCGGAGGTGACATCGGACTGGCTAGACAGCCTTAGACCACTGCTGGAACAGGACTCCACCGACTATTGACTGGCGGGACGAAATTTCACGAAAAGGCATTTGATGACTTTGACTACTCTGTTTTCTCCGCTCATAAGAACTCAGGCCGCAAACATTTGGCCCATGCTGGAATCAAACTTCATGCCGATGTATCAGAGACTTGCATGCTTGGTGGCCTGGGTACCTATCATGTACTACACCGTAACCTGTAATGGTAGGAGAGGGGGCCAGTAGGACTCCAAGACCCTTCCCCCGAGTTTTTTCTTTGAGTAGAATAGTTGGGCAATGGGCACTCTGCATTTAAGAATCATGAGCAGTTTGGAGCCCGGAGTGCAAGGAAGCAGGGTGGGGGCATGTTGGGAGGGATTGCTGTTTAATTTGTTTGTTGATTTTTTGCATCACCTCGACAGTACAATGCATAAATTTGAACCCACTAGCTGGGACCTGTTGTAGTGTAGTTCCTATTATCCCAATAGGCTCTGCGCATTGGAATATTACCTTCAATAGTATAGGCCTAGACCAGACGTTAACTAGGTCTACTACTGTCGATATTAGACTTAAAGTTTTGGGTTTGCTGTTAAAGATCAATTCAAAATGATCAGGCGATTTCAGTAGATGTTTCCTAAGTTAAATTTGCCCGGCGTAAAACGCCTCTAATACCATACGAAGTTATTCAATAAAGAGGCAGGCGCTGGAGACAGGAAGACAGGAAACAAGTTTATTCCGTCGGAGTGGAACACATCAGATCAGACAACAAGGTATCGTCTCGAGGTGCTCTCCAATCTCTTTGAGACCTGGTCTTTTATACACTGGTTTAAGGCATGTGAACGTCCTTTATTACAACAGGGACATTGTGAAGTATGAGAACGACATCACCGGCACCCCCCCCAGTTCCGGCCCATTCCAACACATGACAACAGTAGAGGCCCTTTCCCCTCATATGATTGGGAGGGGCAATCACGCAGCTGAGTGTTCTGCCGATTCCTTTGGAATGTGTGCGCCTGATCGAATCTCAGGGGATGGGGAGGTCGTGATCAATAGTGGCTCCTTTCAGGAGAGGCGAGTGAATACAGTAATGGGCAATAAACTGTATCCTCGGGCTAAGGGATGACCAGCGGTTCGTACAGGCAGTCGGGCTCAGAGGAAGGGGTCATCAAAGGAGGGGTATTCATGGACGGAAAGGAGGTGTTGGTCAGGCGCGGGGTGTGATTCCTTGAGACAGAGTCATGGGAGGGGAGGGTTCATGACTTGTGCATGTGAGTGCGGGGGCAGCCAGGGTGCGCGGGGAAGACTTGCAAGGTTCAGGGAAGTGTGCTGACGGGCGATCGTGAACAGGGAGACCGTGGTACCTAAAATGGCTGTTGTGTGTGTTCGTACGTGAGTCTGCAAGATGGCGTAGATAATGTTTAGTACACGAACTAAAATTCCACAGTCCTCCCTTTAACATGTCTCGCCAGCTTGTCAGTTCGGATCGATTCCCATGAGACCACGCACCTCTATCACGTATAGGGGACTCATGTGCTCAGTTTTAAAGTTCAAAGTCTTTGGGCACATACAGTTGGAAATGAGTGCACATAAAGATGGTAAACATTGAATACCTAAACAACACCCACACAGTATCATGATTGGTATCAATAAAAACGTGAACAATCTCCACTCCCAGTTCTTCAAAGTGTCCCAGAACCAGCCTCCAAGCGACCATCCTTCCTGCTCCTGGTGAACCTCCGAGGACAGTCTGTGGAGGTGTTCGATTGCTTTGTAGACTGAAGGTGAGTTATCTGGCACGTAGGTGCAACAGCTGGAGCCGATGATGCGGCATGCACCTCCGCGGTCGGCCAGAACCACATCTAGAACAAGACGGTTTTGAAGAGCCACCAGGCGGACGGCCTGAAGCTCAGCCGTGTTGTTAGCAAGGATGCCAGCGGTGATGTTAATGGTTGTTTCTAATGCCTGAGTCAGGTGTCGGATAGCGCGGCTATTTGCCATTGGTCCCCACAGAGGAACAAGTCCCTTTGCTGCATCCAGGAACTGTGCTCCGGTGGAGTCGGCTTGTTCAACATCTCCGGCACGCTTTTGCCGGTGGTGGTTGGCTGAAGCCACATACGTGGGAGGAAGAATGAAGGCGATGTAGCACGTACCCCTCCAGCCTCTTGGGAGTCAAGTGTAAGCTTTGGTGCCACAAACAAAGTACATATTCGGGGAAGCAACAAAGGTGGGGGGGTCAGCTGAGACCAATGTTTTGGTGATGCGACAAGAACTGTGACCCACCAGCTGCGTTCCTTGTCCTTCGAGGCATACGAGTCCTGTGACATTGATGACAGACAGGGCCACGGTCAGGGTGGCAGCCGTTTGTTTCCGCAGGTGGGAGAAGGTGGGTCTGGCTGGATTGTGGAGCACTTGCGTTTCGACCCTTTCTTTGGCAGGGATGTTCGTAAGGAAGGTTGAACCTGAAATTGCAGGACAAAAGGGCTTTCCTGTCTTGTTCAGCCAGAACCCATAGTAGAAGTGTGACACGGTTTGACCAGAAGTGGCGTTGTCCTTGTGGCTTTCCTGCATGAGGATCAACCAGGCGAGGCAGGAGCCGTGAACTGAGAAAGGAGAAGGGATGAAGGGGATGGAGTGTCCGGTAGCATGTGGGAGCAACCCACAGATCCAGCAGTTCGTGGCATTTACAGCAAGGTTGTGCTGGTGCAAAAGTTGTACGAAGGAATTGTTCCAGAACTCCCTACACCTTTCTCGGAGCTGAGGTGAAAGGGTGATCAGGTGGTGCTCTTTCATGGTGGTTGGCTGGACAGTGGTTGGCAACATCTGGTGAGCGGGTGTGCTTTCCTCCAAGATCCAGAAGGAAGTCATGAGGAGGAGGCAAAAGAGGAAGACAATGAAGAGAGCGATTGTCTTTGATTTGTGCAAATTGTCAGTCTTTGGGTTCCTGTAGTGGGTATTTCCTGTTGCTTCCGACGTCTTCTTATCTGGCGCTTCCATCATCTTCTTATCTGGCGCTTCCATCATCTTCATCTTCAAGGTGCTCGGTAGTGGGCAGAACCACAGACTTCGTTTAGCTTCTCTCCGGGTAACCCTTGGTTGCTATGGGTCACCGTTCTGAGATTTTTAACTTAGTCAGTGGCCTACTTAGCCGAAGCTCCCTCCTTTCGACGCAGGAAATACCCTTCTCGAGATGGCACAGTGGGATCAGAGTGTTTTGCAAGTGCAAGTGCCTCGGTATCAGGATAGCAGTTCAGTGATGGTCGGTCTTTGTTCAGGAGCTCTTCTTGGGTGCTGACGTTGTCTGTCGTGGCCAGGGTCGAGGAAACTTTCTTGCAGTGGTGTGCATGCAGCCAGTTCTTTTTCCCCTCCACTCGAAGAGCCGTCCGAGTGGTGATCAGTACTTGCCAGGGGCCCGTCCACCGGGGTTCCAGACTCTTCGCTCGTTGAAAGTTCCGGATTAGGATGTAGTCCCCCGGCTGGATATCGTGACCGGGACCCCTGGAAGCATCGGGGATGGCCTGCTGCACCTGTTGATGAATGACAGACAATGTTTTAGTTAATTTGTACAAATAATCTGACAGCAGGACGTCGGGGACGTCGTGAATGGAGGTCGGTTTGGGGGCAGTCCAGAGGTTCATAGGCCGCCCAAACACAACTTCGTAGGGGGTCAAGTGGTGCTTAGTGGGAGTGGAGCGCATCGATAGTAATGCCAGTGGAAGGGCATCTGGCCACTTAAGTCCTGTGGTGGCCACTATTTTTGACAGTTTCAGTTTCAGTGTAGCGTTGTGTCGTTCAACCAGGCCAGCAGATTGGGGGTGGAAGACTGCGTGGAATCTTTGTTTTACCCCCAACCCCTTCAGGATTAGTTGGATAACTTCAGCTACGAAGTGGGGGCCATTGTCGCTCCATAAAATTCGACAAAGGCCGTAGCGAGGGAAAAACTCTTTCAGTAGTACTTTGGCAGTAGTCATGGCAGTGTTATCACGGGTCGGATAGGCTTCCACCCATTTGCTGAAGGCACATACAATGACCAATACGTACTTCAAGCCTTGGCACCTCTCTAGCTGGATGTAATCCATCTGAAGGACCTCAAAGGGGTGGTCGGGGATCCCAAACCCTCCCCGGGGTACCACAGTTCCTTTCCCGGGGTTGTGTTGTAAGCAGATGAGGCACTGCTGGACTAGACGTTTGGCCGAGTCGGGGATCTTGTTGTTGTGCCAAACTTTGGAAATGAGTTCAATCATGGGGGCAGAGCCTATGTGTGCAGGGGAGTGTGCCATTGTAGGTATGGCGATCAAATATGCATCAGGCAGCAACCATTTGTGGAGGTGTTCGATTGCTTTGTAGACTGAAGGTGAGTTATCTGGCACGTAGGTGCAACAGCTGGAGCCGATGATGCGGCATGCACCTCCGCGGTCGGCCAGAACCACATCTAGAACAAGACGGTTTTGAAGAGCCACCAGGCGGACGGCCTGAAGCTCAGCCGTGTTGTTAGCAAGGATGCCAGCGGTGATGTTAATGGTTGTTTCTAATGCCTGAGTCAGGTGTCGGATAGCGCGGCTATTTGCCATTGGTCCCCACAGAGGAACAAGTCCCTTTGCTGCATCCAGGAACTGTGCTCCGGTGGAGTCGGCTTGTTCAACATCTCCGGCACGCTTTTGCCGGTGGTGGTTGGCTGAAGCCACATACGTGGGAGGAAGAATGAAGGCGATGTAGCACGTACCCCTCCAGCCTCTTGGGAGTCAAGTGTAAGCTTTGGTGCCACAAACAAAGTACATATTCGGGGAAGCAACAAAGGTGGGGGGGTCAGCTGAGACCAATGTTTTGGTGATGCGACAAGAACTGTGACCCACCAGCTGCGTTCCTTGTCCTTCGAGGCATACGAGTCCTGTGACATTGATGACAGACAGGGCCACGGTCAGGGTGGCAGCCGTTTGTTTCCGCAGGTGGGAGAAGGTGGGTCTGGCTGGATTGTGGAGCACTTGCGTTTCGACCCTTTCTTTGGCAGGGATGTTCGTAAGGAAGGTTGAACCTGAAATTGCAGGACAAAAGGGCTTTCCTGTCTTGTTCAGCCAGAACCCATAGTAGAAGTGTGACACGGTTTGACCAGAAGTGGCGTTGTCCTTGTGGCTTTCCTGCATGAGGATCAACCAGGCGAGGCAGGAGCCGTGAACTGAGAAAGGAGAAGGGATGAAGGGGATGGAGTGTCCGGTAGCATGTGGGAGCAACCCACAGATCCAGCAGTTCGTGGCATTTACAGCAAGGTTGTGCTGGTGCAAAAGTTGTACGAAGGAATTGTTCCAGAACTCCCTACACCTTTCTCGGAGCTGAGGTGAAAGGGTGATCAGGTGGTGCTCTTTCATGGTGGTTGGCTGGACAGTGGTTGGCAACATCTGGTGAGCGGGTGTGCTTTCCTCCAAGATCCAGAAGGAAGTCATGAGGAGGAGGCAAAAGAGGAAGACAATGAAGAGAGCGATTGTCTTTGATTTGTGCAAATTGTCAGTCTTTGGGTTCCTGTAGTGGGTATTTCCTGTTGCTTCCGACGTCTTCTTATCTGGCGCTTCCATCATCTTCTTATCTGGCGCTTCCATCATCTTCATCTTCAAGGTGCTCGGTAGTGGGCAGAACCACAGACTTCGTTTAGCTTCTCTCCGGGTAACCCTTGGTTGCTATGGGTCACCGTTCTGAGATTTTTAACTTAGTCAGTGGCCTACTTAGCCGAAGCTCCCTCCTTTCGACGCAGGAAATACCCTTCTCGAGATGGCACAGTGGGATCAGAGTGTTTTGCAAGTGCAAGTGCCTCGGTATCAGGATAGCAGTTCAGTGATGGTCGGTCTTTGTTCAGGAGCTCTTCTTGGGTGCTGACGTTGTCTGTCGTGGCCAGGGTCGAGGAAACTTTCTTGCAGTGGTGTGCATGCAGCCAGTTCTTTTTCCCCTCCACTCGAAGAGCCGTCCGAGTGGTGATCAGTACTTGCCAGGGGCCCGTCCACCGGGGTTCCAGACTCTTCGCTCGTTGAAAGTTCCGGATTAGGATGTAGTCCCCCGGCTGGATATCGTGACCGGGACCCCTGGAAGCATCGGGGATGGCCTGCTGCACCTGTTGATGAATGACAGACAATGTTTTAGTTAATTTGTACAAATAATCTGACAGCAGGACGTCGGGGACGTCGTGAATGGAGGTCGGTTTGGGGGCAGTCCAGAGGTTCATAGGCCGCCCAAACACAACTTCGTAGGGGGTCAAGTGGTGCTTAGTGGGAGTGGAGCGCATCGATAGTAATGCCAGTGGAAGGGCATCTGGCCACTTAAGTCCTGTGGTGGCCACTATTTTTGACAGTTTCAGTTTCAGTGTAGCGTTGTGTCGTTCAACCAGGCCAGCAGATTGGGGGTGGAAGACTGCGTGGAATCTTTGTTTTACCCCCAACCCCTTCAGGATTAGTTGGATAACTTCAGCTACGAAGTGGGGGCCATTGTCGCTCCATAAAATTCGACAAAGGCCGTAGCGAGGGAAAAACTCTTTCAGTAGTACTTTGGCAGTAGTCATGGCAGTGTTATCACGGGTCGGATAGGCTTCCACCCATTTGCTGAAGGCACATACAATGACCAATACGTACTTCAAGCCTTGGCACCTCTCTAGCTGGATGTAATCCATCTGAAGGACCTCAAAGGGTGGTCGGGGATCCCAAACCCTCCCCGGGGTACCACAGTTCCTTTCCCGGGGTTGTGTTGTAAGCAGATGAGGCACTGCTGGACTAGACGTTTGGCCGAGTCGGGGATCTTGTTGTTGTGCCAAACTTTGGAAATGAGTTCAATCATGGGGGCAGAGCCTATGTGTGCAGGGGAGTGTGCCATTGTAGGTATGGCGATCAAATATGCATCAGGCAGCAACCATTTGTTCGTGTCTTTTGTCCGCCAGCAGCCTTCATCGTCCCTTAGACCCACCCGCGCCCACTCAGTCAATTCGTGTGGTGTGCTGGTCGATTGGATGTCCCTGATTGTTTCCCTAGCGTCGGTCCATTTTTCTGCTTGTGACCTTGTTGCAGGGTTTCTGTACTCACACAGAACTGTGCACAGAGGAGTGGAACCTCGGCAAATTAGGATGTCCCAAAACTTACCTTAGCAACCAACTCACCCCTTACCGAGCTAGCTACAGTGTCTCATTGGACATATCAAACTCCCAATGTTTAGACAAACCAGAACATGAACTTACAGTACCTCAGGGTACGTGGGACTCATGAACACTCTTTTGTTATATTATCATTACAAACCAGAACATGGAGTAAAGAAGACACATGTGCATTTGAAATGTTTATTTACTAATGCCGTCTTCTCAGGCGCAGTATCTTAGATAATACAAGTATACTTATTATCAGTATCAAAATTATCAGCATAGTTACTAAGACATAAAAAGCGAATGGTGACAGCATGTTAACATGCTGTAATGAATAAGAGTTAACAACACTTATATCTCACCCTCCCTAACACATATATTATATTATTAGCTAAGAAGGTCTCTTTGGGTTGTTTTAGGGCGGGCCCATACCTTAGTGTCCTAGCATGAAGGAATCACATCAGCATACACCAGCTCTCTCTGCATGTGCACCGCATCAAGTGTGTTAACAATTCTCGTGCAAAGCAATATCAATCCCGCCTCAAGCCCAAGTTGGCAAAGGCTGCACTTGTGTTATGAGTATGAAGGCGTGGAGATCAGACCTCATAACAATTCCGTATCGTGTTGCTCCTGAAACTTCAGCACTCTCCGTGCAGACATGGTTTATTAAACAAAACTGATATCAGAGCAATAACATATTATTCTCACATACACCACGGCAAACCACTAGGTTGAAAGCTAAGTCAACAATTAAGGGTCGTGTGCAGAAGTTGCAAGAAAGGAAAAATGGCGTTTAAATCTCAAATGTACCTATGCTAACTTAACATGATATAAGGATATATAGGAGCTATACAACACCCCCCCATGATCCGAGAACGGACTAAATAAGATAACAGAAGTGCCATCACATGAGAGCAGAATCCAATTATAAACGAGCATGAATAAAAATTCAATTATAAAAACTAATGCTAAAAAATAGCCCACAAGTATAATGTGGCTCAAGCCAATAGGCAAGCAAAAATAAAATGTCTTGACCAAAAGTCAATAAAATCAAGGAAATGCTATCAATCAGCATGTCAATTTGAGGCAGTGTCTATGATAAGACTGTATATGAAAAGTAAGCCGCAACAGCCTCCAGGAGGAAGTCACTGTCCTCATCCGAAAACAGTTCAGCCATCCAATTTAAAAGATGAAAGGAACATACGTGATCGTCCAGCACCGGATCCTCTATAACCATCAGAGGACAGCTCGGTGGGTTTTCAAGAAAACTTCGTTCCAAGAAATTTTGCGCTGCCGACAACACATCCCAGGGACCCATTAGTCCATGTGCCACCGCCAAGGCCATAATCCTTTCGTCAGAACAAACCAACTCGTGAGCAATGATAGGACTCATCAGTTGATCAAAATCGACGTCAGAAGATATTGGTCCGCAGAGACACAAATCAATGGCCCAAAGGAAATCACAGGTCAGGCAGCGAAATACAGGCTGGACACAGGTGAAATAGGAGAACCGAAAAGATAATCCAAACGCCGTGCTTAGAGTCGCCAACGGCAGTGTGCCATAATAATCAAGCATGCGGTTGCGAAACCGCGTCAGTAGCAGCTGAGCGTGGTCTTGCACAGGAAGGGCATCCATATTTAAAAAGGCAGAAAACCACCAATGCGCCAGCCGCTAATGCAAGTAAAAACGGGAACCCTCCAAATAAGGATGAAAAAATAGAATGGAAGAAGGCAGGGATGACTCCAAAAATCTTCTCAAAGGAAGTCACGAGACCACCGCTAACAACTTTAAAAAAATGTGCTAGGCCCGTTGTGGAGGATGCGTTAAAGATAGAACGGACCATGGCTCCGAAATGCAAAGGCAAATCAGTATTTAAAAGAGCCTGAACCTCCGTACGGGTGTTAGCAATGTGAAGCACGAAAGTTTCACGGGCCGAGCTCAAGGCCACCTCTTTCTGGGACAATAGAGCTCTTATTCTAGCCATGCCGCTGAATTCTGCTCCCAAGGTCGGTATCTGTGGCCAAATGGAAGACTCCCTATGTTCACGTGTGGGAGGATAAAGAACATTTCTGCAGCAAATAACTCGCTCACTAACCGTTACTATGAAAGCTATACCTTTAATTAAACCACAACAGTTTTCATTATTGAGCATTAAATAACTACCATTCTCTAACAATTTAAACGTGGGGATGATAGCAGGAACTGGCGTGCCCTGTAAAACGCAAGCCATATTCGGTCGGTCCTTGTTACATGAACCGTGTAACTGTATGTGTCTGCACATTAAAGAATGATCTGGCGTCTCAGTACACTCATCCCCTGTTAGATAAACTTCTTGTTCATCCTTGAAACATCTGTATGTGTATGGGAGTGACCAGACCTCATGAAGGAAACCGCTACCTAAGGGTTCAAAACGACCTATTGGCACATATTTCATACAATTTGAAAACTTATATAAAGCAAAAGGCAGTGTTATTAAACCGTGGATAAGCCACGTAGCAGTAGTGGCTTCTGCCACAGAAAAAGGTAAAGACTCCAATCTTTCCATATGGAGCATAGAAAAGGAAGCATCACGCATTGAAAGCAAGCGTTGTTTGTCTGTCAAATTAAACGGGGAAAATAAAGAGGAAACGTTCATGTATCCCCAGGGAACTTTACCCATTTTCAGAGTCTGAAGTGTCCATGCAAACTGCATGATTGACCGTAACTGATTTTGACCATGGTATAATACTGACACTTCATCATGCACAATATCAACAACAGACGACACAATATTATCTAATGTGTAAATTCTAGAGGAAAGCACGTTAATGCTATTGTCAACAACTGCAAGCACTTTCTCAAGATTCGCCTGATCAATAGCCCTAAGGCGTGAAGCGGCCTCAATCTGTGAGAGTTTCCAAATTTCATTGTAAACCCCATATAACCACCTTTTCGACCTGGCACTAGCTGGGCCTTTCATGAAATCATTCAAATCCACGTCTGCATTCAGTTTGGAAAGGTGATACTTAACCGCAGGTAAAGTTGAATGTTTCAGCCAAGCTTGACACAACTTGCCCACAGAGTAAGAGGTGACAGTATGACTCAAATCAAACCGGGGATCAGATCTAACAGTCTTAAAACCGTCAGATATATTCAAAAATCTTTTTTGGCAAGAATCAGCACTACGGTGCCAAAGCAGCCAACCCCTGGGATTCATACTGGAAATGTTAAAGGAGGAATTAAGAAGCAGAGCCTGTATATCTTTAATGGACAATTGAGTAAAATTACTCCAATTCTCATATTCCTCCAACTCCGGGAAAGACGGGGTGTTTAACCTTTTAGATGTAGCCAATCCAAAGCATGTGGTCTGGGAAATGGTTTCATTTAAAAACAACATATGATTTGGGATGAGACATGCACGGTGCAAAGCCTCAGTGCCTCGTACCTGCCAGGCCCTTGAACCCCATACTGATTTAAGGTCTATTGTTTCCTTCCATAACTCATAGCCCCCAGTAACTAATTGATCTAGGAAGGCCTTCGAGTACAACAATTTTGTATCGGTAAGTCTAACCTTGGACAGTGGCTGTTTGTGAAATTTAAAATAAAAGGACTCGGGATTGGACTGGTTTAAGTCAGTGAAATAAGTATACTTTTTAAGAAACGTTTCCGAACTCCCTTGTGTAGGAGCTGGGCAATGTTCCCACTGAGTAAAATTAACAGCCTCCCTTCGGGAAGATGTTTTGTGTAAGAAGTGATTGCCATAATGTTGGTAACAGAACAATTCACCATAATTAGCAGATTCTAAATATAAATCCTCAGCATCAAAAGCAGCATAGTATTTCAAATCAGAAAACAAACTTTCCACAGCATTAACATCCCAATCATCAGAACGAATGTTTTGTTTCACCACATCCCCCATATTAACTCTTAGTACATTAGGAACATTAACGACTTCCGTTGGGCCATGAATCTGAAAACGAACTGCATCCCACGCGATTCCATCCAGAACAGGCCATGCTGTGATGTTAACCAAAGTCAAGTCTCTTTTTAATCTGTGTGTAGAATGTGAAGAGGAAAGTGGGGCCAATGTTCCATTTAAATGAGTAATGCAAGTTCTCTCCTCGACATAGTGTCCATTCATAATCCGAAAAAAATAAAACACAAAACCAATTGACATAAAAAGGTAAACCGAAAAAAGGACCAGCCAAATGTATATCCAAGGAGGAATCAAAAAATGTTTTTTAAACAGGCTAGCATATACCGCAACTTGAGAGGGTTTTTTCGAGGCAAGGGAAGCAGAGTCAAATGAAAATCTGGATTCCGTGGCTAAACGAGCTTGCAGGTCAGGCATGGACAAATCAGTGGGGTATGTATAGTCTGTCTCATCCATGTTAGTTCCGGGCAAATTATTTAATAATGGACTGGAAACAGCAGGTAATTCGATGGCCACTTCAGGTTCAATATTAGAGGCAGTGGGCATAATTGAATTTCTCACAATGGAAGGACAGGAAACAGCCGGTGTCATGCTAAGAAGAATCGGCCACTCTGTGTATCTTGACATTGTCAATAGAAATAAACCTGTTTTCCTTACGACCTGGAAGTGGTGGTAAAATGACTGTTCTAGTGCCCTTCACTCCAAGCACTGGGACTGGAGCTCGATAGGAGGGACCAAACTCTTTCTTGTTGTCGATCTTCTCTCGAACCAGTTCTCCAACTTGGGGTAGCCAGCCAACTACCGGGATCTGCAACGCATCATCCGAAGTGGAGGGCAAATGTTCCTTTGCAAGACTGTCTCTGGTCTTTTGTAGATTCTGTAAAACATTGCAATGTTCATCTGCGTCAAAGGAAGTGGCGCGAACCACAGAGTCTAGACCGTCAAGGTCAGGGACGTACATCTTGATGCCAAAGAGCATTTCGTATGGGGTCCGCCCACCCAGAGACCTTCTAGGGAGATTATTAAGAGCACGCTGCACACCATAGAGGTGAGCCAGCCAGTTTCTGCCAGTGCCTATAACTCGGGCTGTCAAAGATTGCTTTAAATCACGGTTCATTCGTTCAACTACACTATTACCCTCAGGTCTGTAGGGTGACGAAAACTTGACTTGGACCCCCATCGAAATCATGGCATCCTTATACGCCTTAGAGGCGAAAGCTGGACCCTGATCCGAATGGAAGGTACCACAGGCAAAAATCCCTATAAAGATACGCAAATCTCTAATGACAGTCCGTGAATCAGCGCTGCGATGTGGCCATACCCACACAAAGCGCGTGCATGAGTCAACTGCTACTAAGATGTATTTATACGCAGTATCAGATGAAAATGGACCGCAGTGATCTAAATAAACACAGCCTAGCGGTTTATTAGAAATGTACAACTGAGTCTGAGGCGGACGCGTAGCAGTTGAAGGTTTAATCTGCTGGCAGATGTCACAAAGAAGGACATAATCACGCGTCTGTTTGTACAGTCCCCGCCACCAGAAACGTAATTGTAATTGAGTTACAGTGGCCGAGACGCCCGCATGCGCAGACGCCACACCTTCATGAGCCGCTGTAATCAAGTCTGCTCTGCGATCCGAGTTGGGAATCAGCCGTTCCCCAACATCAGGAATTGTCACAAAAGGAACCGTTTCGGGACTTAAGTGGTATTTATACTTCGAAGGGAATCCCGCAGGATGTTTACTTCCCTTCTCAGAGGCAGCAATCGCTGCCAAGATGTCGCTATCAATCTTGGTTTTAGACCTAGTAACTGCTGCAACTAAGTATGTAGATACTGCTGATTTCGCCGCATCATCAGCAAGCGAGTTGCCAACAGCGTGAACTCTTGATGCGGTGCACATGCAGAGAGAGCTGGTGTATGCTGATGTGATTCCTTCATGCTAGGACACTAAGGTATGGGCCCGCCCTAAAACAACCCAAAGAGACCTTCTTAGCTAATAATATAATATATGTGTTAGGGAGGGTGAGATATAAGTGTTGTTAACTCTTATTCATTACAGCATGTTAACATGCTGTCACCATTCGCTTTTTATGTCTTAGTAACTATGCTGATAATTTTGATACTGATAATAAGTATACTTGTATTATCTAAGATACTGCGCCTGAGAAGACGGCATTAGTAAATAAACATTTCAAATGCACATGTGTCTTCTTTACTCCATGTTCTGGTTTGTAATGATAATATAACAAAAGAGTGTTCATGAGTCCCACGTACCCTGAGGTACTGTAAGTTCATGTTCTGGTTTGTCTAAACATTGGGAGTTTGATATGTCCAATGAGACACTGTAGCTAGCTCGGTAAGGGGTGAGTTGGTTGCTAAGGTAAGTTTTGGGACATCCTAATTTGCCGAGGTTCCACTCCTCTGTGCACAGTTCTGTGTGAGTACAGAAACCCTGCAACATGAATATACGCCGTACAGGGCATTGGAAATACCTATTGATCATTGGCAGCATCGAGTTTGGTTTGATGGCGCCCTCCCCCACTCTTTGTCCCCTGCGAGGTTAGGTCCACTCTCAATTCCAGGTACAAATTGGCCTGCGTTGGGTGGCTTTACCCCGCACCCGAATCACGGGGCTTGTACCCTGGCAGAAATTCACAGGCTACATGTAGTTTCCATTTCCGTGATTCGTGCTTTAGTGCAATACATCGGTCGTCATCTTCCTGGTGGTCCCCAGGGGGGTGCGGCCGCTCCCATGGAACGAGGCGGAATGCGTCTCAATCCAGTGATGGTTAATTCGGTTTTTGGTGCGCGTCCTGTTGACAACGATGACTTCCCATTCTGGCTAGCAGAGAAGTTTGATCAACTGGAGGCGGTTTTTCCGAATTCTACTCCTGCTGATAAACCTAGAATGTTAACGATTACTCTACCGAAGGATATTACTCCTGAACTTGCTGACTGTGAAAGTTGGGGAAAAACTTTTGCGGCAGTTTATACGAGGTGCTTCGGCACCCCGTCTATGAATGCTCTGCCTGAAATAATTAGACGTGTTCAGAATGATCACGGTCCAGAGGCAGCGGTTGAATTGGGTATGCGCCTGTGTGGTTCGTTTGAGATTGTAAGTGATCTCATTCTCTCCAATGTTAAAGGAGATGCAGTTAACTTTCAGGTGTCGAATGCTTTGGCTGCTCTGCCCGATGCCGACAAACCCCGCCAGTTAGCAAAGATTGTGGTGGCCGCTTATAAGACAATTGGCCGCACAAGTAGAGGTCTGAAATATTTTCCAGTGAAGGATAAAAAACAACCTCAGGGACAATCTGCAGTGACAGATGTCCAGCCCAAGTCCAAAAAACAGAATTGGCCTAAAAAACAGACACAGGGGAAGCAGACTAGGCAAATTCTGGATCCTGTTCCTGCAATACAAGCTCCTGCGCCGGCAGACAGAGTTTATGATTTGCGCGATCGCGCGATGATTAAATCACCTGATCGTTTTCAGGGTTCTGATCAACGCTCTCCTCGTTCCTTTCAGGAAACATCGGCCCAGAAGACCGGTGGTGGAGGAGGGGGTGGACGTGGACGTGGTGGCCAGCAAGGACGTGGTCAGTCCCGCCAGACAGACGGCGCAGTGAAGCAGGAGGATTCTACGCCTAAGCGTCCGCAGTTTGCGAAGAAGAAAGTCGCGGCCTTAACAGCGCATAGATATGCCACAGATAGTGAGAACGCGGCTTCGGAATCTGACGTGGGCTCTGACCTTGCTGGACAGCGCGGCGGAGATTACCATAGTCAGAGAGGCGCTCCGTCCACTACTGAGGGTGACAGCGACTGAAGTTTTTGTTGTTATAGAAACAGCCGATACGAGATTGGCTCCCCCTGAAAGACTGTTTGAAATTGTCCTGTTAATTGAAGGTGACATACAGCGTACTGTCAGAGGGGTATTTTGGGAGAACCTTTCGTCTACGTACGACATTTTGCTTTCCGAGGCTGACTGGCCCCCACCTTTTGTGCTCGCAGCGCCGCGAGGGGAGGAGGTAATCCTTCCCAGTTTCGCGCACACTGTCTCAACTGAGCATGCGCAGCATTTTGCAGAAGAGTGGGCTCGTGCTTTAGCACCGGCTCTCTACCGCAACCAATGTGGTTGGGACAAATTGTCCCCATGCCACGAAATTCCTTTGCGGTCTGAGCCGCAGCCTCAGCCTCAATATCCCATACGGCGTGAAGCTAAAGCGGCCGTCGCAGAAATCCTTGAACAATTGGAATATCAGGGAGTTATTGAAACGTGTGTGTCACCAATGAATAATCCCCTTTTTACTGTGACCAAACCTGACGGGTCATATCGTTTGGTGTTGGATTACCGGCATTTGAACTCGCATTGCCGTAACTGTGCAGTACAGAATACTCACGGCTCTGCCCTAGTGGATAGTCTAGTGCGTAAGCGTTTCAAGACAACGCTTGACATTTCCAATGGTTTTTATGCCCACAGACTGGATGGCTTTAGCTCCCAATGGACAAGTTTTACGTCCGCTGGTGTGCAAAAATGCTTCCGGCGACTCCCAATGGGCTACAAAAATAGTCCTGGGGTCTTCACCTCCAGAATAGTCACACTATTGGAGGGAATCGATCCGGATGCATGTTCTTATGTGGATGATATTTATCTCACAGACGACGAAATTTGGATGCATCTGTGTCGAGTGAATTCCATAATTTGTACCTTTGCAGACATGGGTTACAAATTTAATTTTGCAAAATCGCACATTGCAGAACACACAGTGTTGTTTTTGGGCTATGAGCTCAACAATGAAGGTAGAGGTTTGGCTCCTCACTTCTTAGAGAAGTGCGCACAATTGCGCGCTCCAACAACACTGAAAAAATTACAATCTTTACTGGGCTTTTTGAATTTCGGCAGAACTTACATTCCGGAATATGCCCAGCGTATCAAGCCTTTGTATGCTTTGATACAACCAACTTTCTCAAAATTATGCTGGCTGCCTGAGCATTCAGCCATTTTGCTATCCTTGCAGGCTGATCTGCTCGCTTTTAAATATTTACTGACTCGTGATAACCACACCAACATGGTAATAAGAATAATTCCCGGGACGGTGGGTTTCACATACCTCACTTTTAATGAAGGTGACACAGTACCTATCGCTTACAAGTCACACTTGTACACTTCGGCTGAGATGCGGTTTCCCACAGTGGAAAAGTTTTAACTGCTGTACAGATGGCAATTCTAAAAGAACGAGCTCTGTCACAGGGGAAACGCATGCTAGTGGTAACACCCTGTCCTCATTTGGAGGCAGTGACGAAACAACCTGGTCACATACATGCGTGTCGTTGTCCTATTCTCAGCTGTGGTTCGGGCGGTGGTGTCGGCTAGTGCGTTTCCCTGTCCAACTAAATCTGTCACCTTCTTGTGTGCCTGGCATTTGATCACTGCTAATTGTCTGGGGAGAAGAACTGCTTCAATCAGGGCGGAGACTAAATCTCCGTGAAGGATGGGTGTACCGTGGGACGTCAGGAATCCCCTTTCCCTCCATAGGAGCCCAAAATGATGAACCACCCCGAAGGCGTACTGGCTGTCCGTGTAAATGTTTGCCGTGGTTCCTGCTGCTATGATACATGCTCGCGTGAGGGCAATTAGTTCTGCTGCCTGTGCGGATCGTTGTGTGATGCGAGCGGTTTCAACTACTGTTCGAGCTGTCGTCACCGCATAGGCAGCAGAAGTGGTGCCGTCTGGGAGTTTGATACAAGAGCCATCTACCCATAGTTCTCCATCAGGATCTGTAAAAGCAATGTCTCGGAGGTCAACTCTACTCCTAGTCTGTTCGTCCGTGAGGGTCACACAGTCGTGTATAGGGGGCACATCGGGGTCATTTTCGGGCAAGGGTAACAGTGTAGCAGGGTTCAATGTCGTGCATCTCTTCAGGGTGATGTGGGGTGCAAGTAGAGTCAATTCGTACCCTGTTAGTCGTGCGCTAGTCAGATGTTGAGTCTTAGTCTGGTTCAAAAGGGTGTCAACTGCATGGGGCACTAATACCGTGAGGGAGTTTGAAAGCACAATTCCCTCACTCTGGCGGATAGAGACAGCAGCAGCGGCTACTGCTCGAAGGCAGGCAGGTAGAGCTCTGGAGACTGGATCAAGAGTGGCAGAGAAGTAGGCACAAGGGCGTTGTTTGGCGCCGATGGGCTGAGTTAGAACAGACAATGCGCATCCCTCCCTTTCGTGAGTGAAGAGGGAGAAGGGCTTGGAGTAATCTGGTGTTCCTAGAACGGGTGCCGAGCAAAGGGCATCCCGCAACTCCTTAAAGGATGCTTGGCATTCGGGAGTCCAAGGGAGTGGGAACGGAACATCTTTGGCCAACAGGGAAAGTAGGGGTTTTATAATGAGACTGAAATTTGGTAACCATTGTCGGCAGAAAGAAGTAAGGCCCACTAATGAACGGACTTGCTTCTGCGTTTTTGGAATGGGGGTGTCTAGGATGGTTTGGATTCGGTCGGGCGTAAGTTTTCTCCCTTCTTTGGACAGGAGGTGGCCTAGGTATGTTACTTGGGGCTGGCAGAACTGCATTTTCTTTTTGGAGACTTTGTGGCCATTCTCCGCAAGAAAGTGCAAGAGTTGGATAGTGGCTGTGATTGCAAGTGGAGTGGTGTCGGCCGCCAAAAGGATATCGTCAACATATTGGATCAACACCACTCCATCTGGTAGCTGGACGGCGTCCAGCTGTCTTTTGAGGGCCTGGCTGTAAATGCTGGGACTTTCAGTGTAGCCCTGGGGAGCTCTACAAAATCGGTACGAACGGTTTTTTAAAGTGAAGCCGAAGAGATAACGGCTGTCTGGATGGATGGGGATAGAGAAAAATGCATTTTTAAGATCAATAACGGTGAAGGTGGTGGCAGTGGACGGGATGAGAGTCAGGATGGTGGCGATGTCTGAGACTACGGGGTACTGTGGCACCACCACTTTGTTGATTTCTCGCAGGTCGATGATGAAGCGGTACGCTTTCTCATCTCCCTCACCTTGCTTCTTAACAATGGGTAGGATAGGGCTATTGCAGACATTACTAACCACTTCCTCTACCACTCCTGCATCTACCAAGGACTGAATAATCGCTACCAATGCCTTCTCGCCTTCGGGCGATATCCGGTACTGTGGGAGTTTCGGGAGTATTGCATCTGGTCGAACAGTTATGTGTACAGGATCGATCATCATTCGTCCTACATCCGAGTCGTTTCTGGCCCAGAGGTACAGGGGTAGGGTATCGAGCAAGGATAGGTCAGCATCTGTTATGGCGTACATATGTCGTGCGGGGTGGGGTCTGGACATGCTCGGGTTGTTGTACAGGATGACTCGGACTCCATCCGGGGAACACCTAATAGTAGCTCGGAAATGTTTCAGTAAATCAATACCCATAATGGCGTCAGGGGAGCTGGAGGAGAGCAGAAATGTTGTGTCAGTGGGATTGTTTCCTAGGTCAAAGGAGATAGGTACAGACAGGGGATTAGTGGAGGGCGTTCCATCGAAACCTATCGAGGTAACGCGTGAGCCAGACAAGGGTGCCCTTGGAATCAGTCGTTTTGATAATACACTACGTGTCACTCCAGTGTCTACCAAAAATGGAGACTTTGTACCCAGGACCTTAGCAGTGACGTAAGGACCTTGCTGGTCAACACAGAGCTCGACTGGATCCCTCCCTTGCCCCTGGCAGTCCTATGCAGAGTCGTGAGCATTGTTGCAGTCGGACTGTTGGCACTGATTCTGTCGGGGCGGTCAAATGTGTTTGGTCTGTCAGATCGGTCATTGGTGGTGTCGCGGGTCTGCCCTTGTCCTTGCCCTCCAGTTTTGGAGCCATTGGTCATGTCCCTTGTTTCTTTATTTCTAATCATTTCCCGAAGGGCCAGGCATTGAGACTTCCAGTGCCCAAATTCTTTGCAAAATGCACACTGGTTCTCATCGAGGTCGGTTCGTGGAGCGCCAGGTGTGGGGTTGCGGTCTCTAGGGGCCGAATTCCTAGGGGCATTCGACTGGTAGTTTCCCCTATACCGTTCCCTTCCTGTAGTCACTCCCTGCAGTTGAGCAATCATTACTCGTTCCTTTAAGTCCTTTTTCTTTTTCTCAGTTGCCCTTTCGTTCTCGTTCTTTTGATGTTCGTAATACTGAGCCATCTGAAGGATAGCTGCAGGTTTAGAGGCTCCCCAACTACTCTCGCTAGTCTGTAACTTTTGGGAGACCTCTTGCGATAGCCCCTTTACGTAGTTTTGCACGAATAGGTGTTGTCCGGTTGCGGTGGTCATATCTTGGCCACTGTAGTCGGAGAACACTGTTTCAAATCGTGAGAAGTATTCTGATACATCTTCCTGAGGCTTCTGGCGACAAGCCATGACTACCGACCAGTCTACCTTCTTTTCTGGGATCAACGTCTTTAGCTTCTGCACTATTTTGTCGGGGAGTTCCAGTATGTCTTTTACAGGTTTCTTTCCGGGCTCTCGTTGCCTATCTAGGTCATCGAGTTGTTTCCAGGTGTGTCCGAACAGGTCTGTGTGATCGGCTTTCCGGATTTGCTTCCACACATCAGCCGGCAGACACAACCCAAAAAACAAATCAATGTCCGCTAGAGTCATTATGGTTGAGCCCAAGGCTGTGCCTAGTTCTGTATAAAATGCCGTAGGGTTCTTTCGCAGATCGGGCAGGGTTTGCCTAAAGGTTAAAATATCTTGCCGATCCCATGGTTGGTAAACCCAGTTGTACACAACCCTCCCTTTTGCATCTGCGTGGTTGATATCATCGTTTGTTCCCTGACCTCTTGGGGGAACCCAATAGGGGGCGGCTTCTCTGATGGGCATCATCGTGTTGGCTGCTTCTACTGAGGGCTCAATCGTCTCAGGGACTGTGATCTTGACCTCTGGTTTCTGTTCCGTGAGGTGGCGGAAGACCTCAAGCGTTTGCATGAAGAGGTCCGTCACATCGCTCTCAGTTCCATCTCCAACATCGACCCTTCTATATAGAGCCGTCAATTTAGCAGGACCTTTATTCTGGTACCTATTCTCATACGCGTTCAGGGTGTGGTAGCTGAACCGTAAAATGAAATGCCGTCTGTGACTACCGGCATGTGAATTATGCATATTCATCGTATATTCCTCGCTCTCCTTCCGTTCTACCAATGTTTTTGCTATCTTGTCAATTCCATCCCGCTCATCTTTGCTCAACCTATTTGGTCTGGCTGTTAGGTGCCTGCTAGTCTCATGTTCATCTGCTGTTGTTACCAATGCGGCTGGTGCGAAGGCCGTAAGAGCCGGGGCACTAGCGCTAGGGTCACCCATACCTGCACCTTGGACTGGTGAGTGTTGTGCTAGAGGCTGGCTGGGAGCATAAGGAGGAGGCATGTAGATAATTGGAGGACCGAGTAGTAACTCGTCATTTGCCCGCTGTTTGGAGGGCATCTCCGGGTAGAGCGCAGAGGTGGTCCTGACAGGGCATTGGCCTGCCATTCCTGATTCTTGCGTTTGTTTAACTTCCTCTCTTCTTCTTATTTCTTCATCTAGTTCTTTTGCGGCCAGATGGGCTGTTTTTCGTAACTCTTTCACTATTTTCGCTTCCTCTCTTTTCCTGCGATGTTCTGCTTCTTTGCGCCACATGCCAATACTATCGAGCATAGTGGGCGTTGCCTTGTTTATTTTTACAGCTGCTTCTAGTGTTTTTATTTTATTTTTATCAAAAGAACCTATCAGTGGCCACTGATTTTTAGGATCCTTTTTTGTATATTTATGCCATAACTATAAGCTATAGCGACTAGTCCTTGCTTAGTAAACATGTCCTTATTAGGGGTGCCTTCCAGTGGAGCTGGATGGTTCATCTCTAATAAGCGGTCCGGGTTGACCCAACTATGAACCAATGGGGAGAAGATAGGCATGACGGATTACAATGGGGGGCAAAAGCCTGCACTACCTATCTTTTCACTATTTGCAAAGACTGGACAGAATATTCTATTCTACGCTATTTGCAAACAGAGAATACCTCCGAAAAGAACCAATTCCCAAAACAGTCAATGTTCGGGCAAACAATCAATCAATGAGGAGCGAAATAGGCACGACGTGTTAAAGGTTTGCGTTACCTACCCTTCACTATCGGCAAAGGGAGAGAGAATATTCCTATTCTTCCCCGTTTGCGGACAGAGAAGATCCTTAAGAGAACCAACTTCGAACAATTCAATGCTCGATTCAATCAATCAATCAATGAGGAGGAAAAAATAGGCACGACGTGTTAAAGGCTTGCGTTGCCTACCATTTACTATCTGCAAAGACTAAACAGAGTATGGCGATTCTGTACTTGTTTGCAAATAGAGAATTCCTCAGGAACAGTCAATAAGTAATACTAGTATTTTCAAACAATCAATCAATCAATTTCGCAATTTGTCGTGTATCACGACCTTACCCGGACCGCATGGACAGTTTCTCGTCTTCCGCTTCCAGCGCCCGATCGTCCTCTACTCTCTGTTGCTATCGCGGCACTCCTGGTGGTTCCCAGTCAGGACCGTAGATCACTCGGGAGAGGTCAGCTCGGAATCAGTGAAGTTCAGATGATCGGCTGTCAGACGAGGGTCTATCGGACAGGAGCTCTTTCCGATCGTTGCAGTTGTTCACTCTGTCGTCGGGACCTCTCCCACTGGATCCACGTGTCGCTGATGGGCCCCGCGTTTGGGACGCCAATTGTTAAAGATCAATTCAAAATGGTCAGGCGATTTCAGTAGATGTTTCCTAAGTTAAATTTGCCCGGCGTAAAACGCCTCTAATACCATAAGAAGTTATTCAATAAAGAGGCAGGCGCTGGAGACAGGAAGACAGGAAACAAGTTTATTCCGTCGGAGTGGAACACATCAGATCAGACAACAAGGTATCGTCTCGAGGTGCTCTCCAACCTCTTTGAGACCTGGTCTTTTATACACTGGTTTAAGGCATGTGAACGTCCTTTATTACAACAGGGACATTGTGAAGTATGAGAACGACATCACCGGCACCCCCCCCAGTTCCGGCCCATTCCAACACATGACAACAGTAGAGGCCCTTTCCCCTCATATGATTGGGAGGGGCCATCACGCAGCTGAGTGTTCTGCCGATTCCTTTGGAATGTGTGCGCCTGATCGAATCTCAGGGGATGGGGAGATCGTGATCAATAGTGGCTCCTTTCAGGAGAGGCGAGTGAATACAGTAATGGGCAATAAACTGTATCCTCGGGCTAAGGGATGACCAGCGGTTCGTACAGGCAGTCGGGCTCAGAGGAAGGGGTCATCAAAGGAGGGGTATTCATGGACGGAAAGGAGGTGTTGGTCAGGCGCGGGGTGTGATTCCTTGAGACAGAGTCATGGGAGGGGAGGGTTCATGACTTGTGCATGTGAGTGCGGGGGCAGCCAGGGTGCGCGGGGAAGACTTGCAAGGTTCAGGGAAGTGTGCTGCCGGGCGATCGTGAACAGGGAGACCGTGGTACCTAAAATGGCTGTCGTGTGTGTTCGTACGTGAGTCTGCAAGATGGCGTAGATAATGTTTAGTACACAAACTAAAATTCCACATTGCCTGCTAGCTCAGAGTTCACTAGAAACTTTCTCGAATAGGCAAGGAGGAGTTGAACCTCCCTGGATAGACAAGAAGGGATTTAGTTTCTGACAACCATAGAACATGACAACTTTGCTCTCCCCTAATCAAGAGTGTATCTCTAGAGTCGTGTGAAAACAAAAGACGACTTATTTTACTCAGTCAGTACGTGCATTCTTAGTCTCATCAGATTGTAGAGAAAAGGAAGAGACGGGCGTGTTCAATAAAAGATGTTATTTATTGATCAGTCTCTTTTCTCATACAAGAGAAATGGATCGATATTATTGCAATACTTATGGTTAAGTAAAGTGCATACATTAAAAGCAGAAGTATAAAATAATACTGTAAAAACATTGATATGGTTTCTAAGCCATATGATGGTTTAAAATGGATAAAATAGATACATACACATATACATTTGACTAATCGTACTCAACTGGTGTTTCTAACTACGCCTACCCCAGATGTACCTGACCTAAGCCTAATACGTGGGCGGGAGTAGAAAGTAGCAGTTTAAGTTAAGTTTGTTTTGCCAAGTGACTGACTCAAGAATTCTCTGCAAGGGGTTATTCAGTTCTGTACCTGGAATCTAGGATGAATGAGGGATGGTATCTCTCGTCTCTGGTCTCGATATTCCAGGCTGCCTGCGAGGGCTACCCGGAAGCGCAGGAGCTGGATTTCTCGGCAGGAGAAAGCAGCGTCTCGTTCTCAGCGCGTCAGGAAGGCGGGGCTGCGCCAGCGGGGTCTGCTCTGCTCTGGGCTTCGGCAAGTCTGGCTGCTCCGATCTCGTCACCACCGCGTGTGTTTGCATAGGGCAATATCGGTAATATTTATACCTTTAAGGTGCCGAGATTGACGTAAGGATGGACATAGATACGTCAATAAGGATGTCATACGACCTGGTCGTTAGCACATTCTTTTGCTGAAGTTCTCGGTGAAATCAAAACAATGGCCGCAGGGTTTTTCCCAGGTCTGTCATAGGTTTGATTTGTTTTGAGAACTCCGTATGCCTTATCAGGGGCTGGAGGAATATCGCTTGTCTAATTAGATGGCAAGCGTTATGACCTAATCAGATAACACGTTCCTGTGCCGTAGTGTGGCTTAATCAGATAACGGTTCCTGCATCATGGGGGTTTTCTGCCTCATGGGATGGCTGCTAGTTAACTTGTTAACCAGAATAGGGTCAGGAATAGGGGGATCGATACAGAACCTATAGGAATACATCACACCCACTCCACGCTAACTATGGACATATTTACGAATCTATGCATAGTAAAACATACTGTAGAGTATCGTGTATACCTTACCACCCCAAAATACATAAATGCATTTTGAATTTTATCAAATATACGGAAAAAACAGTCACATGTATTATATGCACTCAAGCTGTAGAACAACGCTAAAGTAATCACGCATATCTATACATTATCACTAATTTGTATATGCGAATTTACACATGAAATGGCTCTTAATACAGAAAAAAGTTTCGAGACCATTCCATCACAGAATAAAATAATTATGAACATACCAGCGGGCAGCTAATGTCTATAAAGTATCTAAAAATAGAAATTTTAGTTCTCTAAGAATAGTTCTTACTTTAAGCAGAAAATAAGTGTCCCGAAAAATTCGTAAAAATATTTCGGGGCTGCTGAAAAAAATTGCTGTCCGTGAACTGGAGGGAAAATTGTTCATGGTATTTTGCTATTCTAGTTGAAGGCCAAATTCAGGGAACGCCGTGTGCGAGCTTGCTCAAAAGTCTCTATTTCTGCTCTGGTGAGAACATCATATCATTTAGACTGTCGAAAAAGCTGTCAACAGCTTCCTGGGAGAGTTCCACTAACTCGGAAAAAGGTGTAACCATGCATTCGTGCGCATGATTGTCTCCATTGACGTTTTCATTAGAATTGTTGACAGAAGGTCGTACCTGATCAATGCTGCTTTCATCTTGAACTTCACTACCCCTTAATCGTAGTGGTGAAGCTTCCACGAATGCCGTCATCAGGATTGGTAGCCGTTGAGGGCAGCACAAAGCATGAGCCTTTATTGGACTCAACAATGTTTCTGCATCCATTGGCGCATCCGATTGTAGCGTCAGACAGGTGTCTGACACGCATTCTTCTCCGCATAGCAAGCACCTTAATACAGGTAAAACACATCGTTGCCACATTGGTCGAAATGAAAGAAACCAAGTCATGTTCAGGTCTCTAAGCCGGGATAGTCCCAGGATTTTTGATATCCGGTCCCGGTATCCAATGGCTAGGATTGTTTCTTCCCTTGTCGCAGGTGTTTTGTCTGTGACATGGTTTGCCATAACGAAATATGAGGACTAGGAATAGGATTCCTGCAAATAGTCCCAAAATGAGGGGAAGTCCGCCAAAAATCGAATGGACGAAATCTGGAAAAATACCCAGTATGGCTTTGAATGGTGTTAATGCCATCGAAAATACTGTCTTAAATACTTTTGAGACTCCACTGGTATCAGAAATATTTAAGATTTCATTCAGGATTTCTGCGAAATGTATGGGGGAATTAGTTGATAACAATGAGTGAATCTCTGCAGTCGTCCTTGCGACTAGGAGATCATACGTTTCTTTTGATGACGTGAGCCTGGTCGGCGTCTGAAGAAGCACTGTTTTCATTCTGCTTAAAGTATCTATTCGAATAGAAGTAATTTTCAAGTTGGGCCATGCCCTTGCCTCCCTGTCTGGAAGGGAGCTGGGGAACAATAAGCGTCCACAGCACTTGACCTTCGCAGTCGTAGTTACGAGATAAGGAGTCCCGGGCATAAGACTACAACATCTGCGGTCCACAATTAGAACGTAACTCCCATTATAGAGTCTTTGAAAGAATGGTTCTATCTCTGTTGCAGGTGCGCCTAGTTGGTGACATGAAAGGTTATTTGAGTTCCCTTCACCGGCTCCATGCAAACTAATTCCATTACACAGAAGTGTACCGCTTAGTGACATCGCACAATTATTGCCACTAAGAAACACTTTCTGTCCTTTATTACTGACACATGCATGTGAATAGGGCAAGTTCCATGTTGTTTTAATATACCCTTTTCCCAATTTTACGTACATGCCAGCCTGTATATATTTTTGGCAGTATTGAAACCTGAAGGTAGATATTGGAATATTAATTATCCCATGTATTATCCATTCACTGACAGGTCGTTCTGACATTGTCACTGGTAATCTCTCGAGTTTCTCAATGCTCAGGATTGTATAATCAACACCCTTTTGTGCCATACTGATTTGTTTATCAGTGAGGTTAAAGATATTGAATAGTGACGTTGTGTTGATTAAACGCCAAGGCACATAGCCTGAACGAAGATTTTGTAACGTCCAGCCAAGCTGTACAATAGAACGCAATTGAGACTGACCGTGTTGTAACAACAGTAAGTCTTGCGATAATATGTCGATTGCTGAAGACACAATGCTGTCCAGAGAAAAAATTCTGGAGGACAGAGTCATTAACCCATTGTCCACTACAGAAAGTGATTTTTCCAAATTAATACGGTCAATTTCCCGTATTCTTTCTGCTGTCTCAATTTGAGTCACCTTCCAGGTCTCGTTGTATGCTGCATTTACAGAGGCTGCTATGAAACGTTTCTGACGCTGTTTGCGCGGTCCCATAATGAAATCACGCAAGTCAGCACCATCAGTAAGTAAAGTTAGGTGTTGCTTAATTTCTGCCAGTGTGGAAGTTTGTAGCCATTGAAGGCATAATTTGCCCACACTGTAGGTGGTTATTATTCCTGGGTGTTGTCTTTGGGAATATCTAGGGTCTGGCCTGGTCATTTTGAACCCCTGTGTTTTGTTCAGGAATCTGTCTTGACAGTTATTAGTATCTGTGGGCCAGATCAACCACTTTTTCCAATCAGGATGTGTTCTGTTTTGGTTTAATACGTAATTTACGTCTATCTCTTCATCTGTAGAGCTATTGCTGTTCATTGTTGGTTTTGGAATAGACGGTTTATTTAAGTCTTTGATTTTGGCTAGGTCAAGACAGGTAGTTTGTTGAACAGTGTCATTTAAAAATATAATTTGTTCTGGGATCATGCAGGCTCTAAACAAAGATTCTATACCCTGTACTTGCCATTCTTTTGTACCCCAAACACTCTTTACTTCAACGTTTTTGTCCCAATAATCAAAACCAAAAGTATTCATTTGTTCAAAGAATGAGTCTGAATATATCAATTTCGTGTTTGTTATCATGGTCTTTGTCCCTGTCTTATTTGACAATTTGAAATAAAATGTTTCAGCATTACTTGTGTTAAAACCTGAAAAGTATGAATATTTGTCATAAACGGTTCTTGAGCTTCCTTTTGGAGGGGTTGCACAATGTTCCCATTGATTATAATTTAAAACATTTCTAGGTTGTGCAGATCTATGTAGAAAATGGTTACCATAGTGGTTATAACAGTACATACTATCATAATTTGTCGAACCCTGCAAATAATCATGTTTGGTAAATTTAGCAGACATCACTAAGTCAGACATCATATTATTTATACTTTCAAAGTCCCAATCATCAGCAAATGAGCTTGGTTTTACAAAGTCACTCAACGAGATCTTAATTTGGTGTGGATATTTCAGGATTTCAACCGGACCATACATTTCGTAGTCAGTGTTGTCCCATGCTACCCCACCCGGTATAGGATTGGCTGTGAAGTTGACTGAAGAAAGTTCTCTTTTCTCGACGTGTGAAGATGTGTGTGGTTTGCGGATCAAGTTGATTTTCTGACTTGCTGTGTCCATTTTAGCATATTTTCCCTCAATGAAGCGTCCCAAAGTTAGTACCATGATGAGCCAAAGTATGAGGATAAATGCACCAAAACCCACCCAAAATTCAATCCATGGAGAAATCAGATATGTTTCTTTCAGTTGTTTCAAAAGTACTTTAACTTTATCTTTAAAGGTTTTTGTTGATGGCTGTGTTATTGATTCAGTGAAGCCTTCAGAGGAATCATCGAAGTTTATGAAGTAGCCGGATGCAGTTCTGTCAATTGTTCCAATTGCTTCAGGATTACTGTTTCTTGCATAGTCGTTTGTTACTTCATTATAGATTGGTGTGTCTCTGCTAAATGTTTTTATTTGGGTTTTCAGAGGTCTAAGTTCCATTGCATTGTTGCATAGTCCTTGTTGTAGTTCTGTAGGCGTTTCGAATGTGATTAGCCTCTTAGATTGAACCTCTGTGTTTGTAGCAAATCTTGGTGTTCTACTACTTTTCGGGAGTCCACTTGGCCTACTATTTGTTATCGGCCACATGATTGTGGTTTTACCAGGTCGATGGATACAACTCGGTTCTCCTTTTTACCAGCAAGCGGCGGTAGTACAACTGATCTTGTCCCGTTGATAGACAAGACAGGAACTGCTTTTCTGTAAGAAGGCCCAAATTCCTTCTTTACCGCGATCTTTTCTCTGACTAGATCCCCGACTTTTGGAATCCAGACAGGTCTTGCTGGGACAGGTGGTGGTTCTTCAGTGGTTGTTGGCTGCTGTTTCAACTTTATGTTGCTCAGGTCTTTTCTTGTTTCGTTTAAGTCCTGCAAAATAGCCAAACGATCTTTGATATCAAAGCATTTTTCCTTCACCACTGAAGTCTGACTGTCGAGGTCTAAGACTAACATCCTAGTTCCAAATAATAATTCGTACGGACTGAATCCCTTCAGAGAATTTCTTGGCAGGTTATTTAGACTACGTTGGACACTTATTAGATGTTTGACCCACCCAGCCCCCGAACCTAATATCCTTTCTGTTATAGATAGCTTTATGCCTTGGTTTTTTCTTTACACCATCCCGTATCCCTCAGGAAGGAAGTGAGAAGAGTCCCGCTGTGCTATGCTCATTTGGCCATGTTTCCCCTCAGGCTGGAGGGCTAGAGTGAAAACAATGGTCAAACGTAGCATGCTTCTAGCGTATATGCCATTTAGACTCGCAAATCTTTGTATAACAGTCCAGACGTCAGCCGAGTGCTGGTGATCTACATTATAAGTGGAAACTAGCCTGTATATGTTAATCGGACGCTTTGCTTTTTACTGTTGATTTTTTCTGGAGTGAAACGACACGGTATTACACCGTTTCTCTCACCACTGCGATTTCTGTTACAGTTTGGGCAGTTCTTTACAAACATGGTATGATGCAGGCTCATGCCTGGCCACCAGTACCTTGATTGTAATTCTTCCAGAGAATCTTTTAGTTTGAGGTGTCTGAGACCCTCGCCCATATGTGCGTCTGCTATTAACAAGGTTCTCCTGTCCATGTTTGGAATCACTCTATCCCCCACTCCAGGGATTCGAGCAAAAGGGACGGAGTTTGCATCGATTATGTATGTATAATTGAGTGGATAGTTGATCGGTAGCGCTGAGCAGTCGCCTTTTGATGACGTTTTCACCGCCAGCACTGTTTCACCGTCAATATACTTCACTGTACGCTTTTTTCGAGCTACGGAAGCCGATTTAGTTGCTACCGCTGTGGCTGTCTCAGCCAATGAATTCCCTGCAACGTGAACGCCATCACGCTGATGACTCAGTGAGTGTGTCACATGAGTCTTTGGTAGTTCTTTTTGTAAAAGAGCTATTTGTTCCCAAAGCAGTTTCTGCTTTATTGTTGCATCTGTGTCATCTTTGTAACCGTTTTGAATCCATGTCTGCAAATCGTTGTTATATGATTTGACGCAGTAATATGAATCGGACACTATGAGTGTCGGGAATTCGCGATCCGCATTATCTAGCGCCATTTTCAATGCCATTATTTCAGTCTGTTGTTCTGAATTAGTTTCTACTGAGTGTGTTTTTGTTAATAGAGGTCTTAGTTTACCTCCGCGCCACACTTCGGGGGTCATTAGGATGGCGGATTTCCCGCATACTCCGGGCCGGCGGAAGCCACCGCCGGCCCGGAGTATGCGGGAAATCCGCCGAGGAGGCCTGAAAGACCCACCGCCAAATCAGGATGGCTGGTGGGTCTCCCAATCCGTCCGCCGCTTTTCCGCCGTGGTCGGAAGGCGACCACGGCGGAAAAGCAATAACATGGCTGGCGGTGTCTATCAGACACCGCCAGCCATATTAGGATGCAGGGTGAGTCATGCTTTTCCGCGGCGGCTTTTCCGCCGTGGAAAAGCATACGGACAGTCACTTTGGGGGCCCGTTGCGGGCCCCCTGGGTGAAGGTTGCGTGGGGGGTGCACATGGGGGGTACCTATGGTACCCCCCTGCCCTTGCGTGCACGAAGCGGCAGGCACCGCGCGGTGCCTGCCGCTTTGTGCATGCAAATGCACACCTTTCGTTTTTTGCATTGCGGCGGATGCTGCTTCAAGCAGCATCCGCCGCAATGTAAAACATACAGGATGTGACCGCCAGGGTGGCGGTCACATCCTAATTGCTATGGAGGGACCGCCGCTGCCCATGCGGACGGTCCCTCAAACTCAGGGGTGGCGGACGGACGCAAGTCCGTCCGCCATCCTAATGACCCCCTTCTTTTGTAATCTCACATGTTGGGTTGTATGCTTGTTCTCCCCAAACGGAGGGTTGAGCATGTCCGTCTGTATAGATTACACAAGCGTATTGTCGTAAGGGCAGAATGTCGATAGGCAGAGGGAGTGTTCTTTCATATTCTAGATTTTTCAATTCCTTTAGTTCTGGATCAAAGTAGTAGTATACTTTGTCCGTTGTAATTGAATTCACCCATTGTATCCATTCCGGGTTCAATGTTGTTGTTGGTAAATTACACGGTGTTGTTAATGCCTCAAAGGCTGATTCCGCTGTTCTGACTGTGATGTGTCCACCGTCCGCTTGATCTTTTTCTCTAGCTATTATGGTTTGAACTGCATGAACAATGTTTTCTTTAATGCTGAATTTCTTTTCAGCTTCTGTGTACAAGTGTGATTTGAATGCAATTGGTACCTTTTCTCCCTCATTAGAGGTCAGGTATGTGAATCCGCATCTTCCTGGGATGACTCGAATCACAAGATTGCGTGTGTTATCACGTGTTTCTAATTTTGTTTTAATTAACATGTCTGTTTGTAAGGATCTCAGAATTTCTGTGTGTATTTGAGTCCAATTGGTTCTTTTAAAATCTGGTTTTATTAGATCATAAAGGGGTTTGACCCTTTCTGCGTAATTTGCAATGTATGTTCTTCCGAAATTTAGGAAGCCTAGAATTGACTGTAGGTTTTTTAGTGTTCTAGGTGCTTGGAGTACGGCACATTTCTCTAGGAAATTGTCAGCCAGGCTTTTGCCTTCACTTGATAATTCATATCCTAAGAACAGGACTGTTAGATGGGCAATTCTCGATTTTTTAAAGTTGAATTTGTAACCCTCTGCCGCGAACCCAAGTATTATGGTGTTCACTCTCTTCAAGTGAGTATCCAAGTCATCATCTGTTAGGTATATGTCATCGACATAAGATAATGCTTTGTCATCATATGTTTGTAGTAACTCTGTTACTCTCGCTGAGAATACCCCTGGGCTATTCTTGTACCCCTGGGCTAACCAACAGAATTGTTTTTGAGTGCCATTTATTGAGAACGCAGACAAATATCTGCTCTCTGGTGCTATGTTTTGACAAAAGAATCCATTAGAGATGTCTAATGTTGTTTTGTATTTTTTGCGCACTATGTTATTCATTAGTGCAGCACTATGCGAATTTTGCACTGCAAAAGTTTTGCAACATGAGTTAAGGTGTCTGTAATCCAAAACTAGACGATATGAATTGTCTGGTTTGGAGACAGGAAACAAAGGGTTGTTCATCTGTGAGGTGCAAGTTTCAATCACCCCCTGGTATTCTAATTGATCTAGGATTTCTTTTACCTGTTTTTTAGCTTCTTGCTTAATTGGGTACTGTCTTTGTGCAGTAGGTTGTGATTTTAACTGGATTTTGTGAGGAGGAGAGTCCTCATCCCATCCTACATGATTTTTATATAAAGCAGGAGCTTGAGCTACTGCCCACTTTCTGGCAAGTGTGTATTTTTTATGAATTGGGATATGATTTGAGAAGGCAGGCATAATTATTTCTTCGCCATGAGGGCACTCCCTGACAAACTCTGGTGGCCAGTCTTTTTCAGCTAGAAGGATGTCATAGCCCTTGGAGAGATTATCCCAAAATAGTCCCCTTATTTTTCTAGTCTTATCCCCTTCTATACGTAAAATTATTTCATATATTTTGTGAGGTTTGCTAACTCTGGTGTCTGCAGTTTCCACTTGAAGATATTAATTCGTGTCCACTGTCTCCAGAAGATTCATAAGGACTTTGCGAGCTATGCTCACTTCTGCTGCGCTGTCTAGCATTGTCTGAGCCCATTCTCCGTTTTTCAGTTGTGTCCTCAGTATTCGCGGCATTGTTTACTACCTTGATACTGGCTACCTTCTTTTTTGGAAATTGTAGTTTCTTTTTTAGATGAGCAGATTCCTTGTCTTTGGACTTGGCGTGCTCTTCTCTTTGTTCTGATCGTCCTCTTCTTTCCGATTTCTGCGAGGAAGTCTGAAAAGATTGAGAGGGACGTGTATCAATGTCTTGATATCTATCAGGCTTCTTTATATTATCCCTATTCCTAAGGTTATATCTTTTCCCAGAGGGGTCACTTTGGGGTGACCTGTGTCTCTGGTTCGGAGATTTTTCTCTCCGCCGAGGAGACCTTCCTCTGGACTGGAATTTCTTTTCTTTAGGATTGGATTGTTTGTTTCCATCCCAGCTCTTTTTTTGTGATGTTGAATTATTATTAAAAAATATTTTTTCAGGACTTTCAATCAGTTGTGGTTTTACTGGTATTCCACCTAAACTATATCTACCTAGTTCCTCATAGGATTTTTCTATAATTCTGGCAATTTCAGCTGGTTGGTCTGCTATATCTGTCTCCTTTAACCTCTGGCGGATCGCCACGTTTGCTGCTTCTCCCTTTATGTTGGCTAATAATATAGCCGAGACCTGCTTGAAGTCTTTCAGTAATTTCATACCAAGAGTTAAAGCGGGTTCTGGACCGTATTCGTCTTGAATTTGTTTTAGCACATCTGGTATTACCGAAATGGATGGAACACCGTGCGTTTTTGTGTAGATGGAAGCAAAGACTGTACCCCAAGTGTCACAGTCCTCCACGTGTGGTGCGATTCCCATTGGAAGACAGATAGTCAGAATCCTGTGTTTTTCTAACGGGGTGGTGTCTGGAAACACCGCCTCTATTTGGGTGATTTTTTGTGCTAACCAGAATGGTATTTGTTCCCGTTTAGCTGGTACTTTACCTAGGCAGGACTGTATGTTCTGTGGTGTAATTTTATTTGTGTTCCCCTGATGAGGGGTCAGCTGTGGAATTTTAATTGCTGGTTGGATTGTTGAAGTCCGCATTACATATTGGACTAATTGTCTATGTATTTTTATTAATTGTTTTAGTTGTATTAAAAGGTTTGCTGCAGACATCCCATCGATGTCTGGATGTGGTGTGTATCCGGCTAGAACCGGCCACGTTGCTCCTGGTCTACCTAATGGACCGAGCCTGGTGATGTGATTATTATGTTTTAGGGCGCCATTAAATAAGAGCAGATGCTCTTGAAATTTAAGTGGTACTTCCACCTCCTCGAAAGGAGTGTACTCATTAGGAGGTTCCTCTGTTTTGTAATAGTGGAAGACCTTTGTTACAGCATTTGCTGCTGGAAAATGTATCCATGAATAGAATACCTCTGTCTGCCGATATTCGTGTGCCTCAATTACGAATATGACCGTGCCACCTCTAGGTGTCAGTCCATTTTCTATAAGTTTTAAAGTTATAGATTTTCTTGTGTTGACCGCGATGAGTATTATCTCCGGGTCAGCGTCTTGCAGTGCATTATCAGCTGCTGCGAGTTCAGTTGCTATTCTAACTGCCTCTCTTTCTCCTTCATTGTCTGACATTGTACTGTCCAGAAGGTTATTTTGTTTGTTTGCAGATCAGGTTTTTATGGAAACAAAGATTAGATGCACAATATTTTGGAACAGTGTATCCTTCAACGTTGACTAAACCAAGGACCATACATAGGAGTTTCCTCCTGCGAGGTTTGGCGGATATTACCTTTCACCCACTCCAGACGTCTTTGGAGTATTATGGGAAAAAGGGGTCTGAGTGAAAAAGCACGACTGAGTTACTCTAAATGTCTTACGTTAGTTTTATCGCCCATCCAAACGCGTTGGGCGCCATGTAGTGTAGTTCCTATTATCCCAATAGGCTCTGCGCATTGGAATAATACCTTCAATAGTATAGGCCTAGACCAGACGTTAACTAGGTCTACTACTGTCGATATTAGACTTAAAGTTTTGGGTTTGCCAGCTAGCTCAGAGTTCACTAGAAACTTTCTCGAATAGGCAAGGAGGAGTTGAACCTCCCTGGATAGACAAGAAGGGATTTAGTTTCTGACAACCATAGAACATGACAACTTTGCTCTCCCCTAATCAAGAGTGTATCTCTTGAGTCGTGTGAAAACAAAAGACGACTTATTTTACTCAGTCAGTACGTGCATTCTTAGTCTCACCAGATTGTAGAGAAAAGGAAGAGACGGGCGTGTTCAATAAAAGATGTTATTTATTGATCAGTCTCTTTTCTCATACAAGAGAAATGGATCGATATTATTGCAATACTTATGGTTAAGTAAAGTGCATACATTAAAAGCAGAAGTATAAAATAATACTGTAAAAACATTGATATGGTTTCTAAGCCATATGATGGTTTAAAATGGATAAAATAGATACATACACATATACATTTGACTAATCGTACTCAACTGGTGTTTCTAACTACGCCTACCCCAGATGTACCTGACCTAAGCCTAATACGTGGGCGGGAGTAGAAAGTAGCAGTTTAAGTTAAGTTTGTTTTGCCAAGTGACTGACTCAAGAATTCTCTGCAAGGGGTTATTCAGTTCTGTACCTGGAATCTAGGATGAATGAGGGATGGTATCTCTCGTCTCTGGTCTCGATATTCCAGGCTGCCTGCGAGGGCTACCCGGAAGCGCCGGAGCTGGATTTCTCGGCAGGAGAAAGCAGCGTCTCGTTCTCAGCGCGTCAGGAAGGCGGGGCTGCGCCAGCGGGGTCTGCTCTGCTCTGGGCTTCGGCAAGTCTGGCTGCTCCGATCTCGTCACCACCGTGTGTGTTTGCATAGGGCAATATCGGTAATATTTATACCTTTAAGGTGCCGAGATTGACGTAAGGATGGACATAGATACGTCAATAAGGATGTCATACGACCTGGTCGTTAGCACATTCTTTTGCTGAAGTTCTCGGTGAAATCAAAACAATGGCCGCAGGGTTTTTCCCAGGTCTGTCATAGGTTTGATTTGTTTTGAGAACTCCGTATGCCTTATCAGGGGCTGGAGGAATATCGCTTGTCTAATTAGATGGCAAGCGTTATGACCTAATCAGATAACACGTTCCTGTGCCGTAGTGTGGCTTAATCAGATAACGGTTCCTGCATCATGGGGGTTTTCTGCCTCATGGGATGGCTGCTAGTTAACTTGTTAACCAGAATAGGGTCAGGAATAGGGGGATCGATGCAGAACCTATAGGAATACATCACACTGTCTATTTACCAATGGGAGTACTGTGTAACAAGGAAATCAGGGGGCATATTATCAAGGACAGGCGATACATTATCGCCGCTTTTATCGGCTGGAAACTGCCGATAAAGCGGCGATAATGGCCTTGATAATATGCTCTATGAATTCCAATCGAAGCCCATGTTAGATGTGTTTACATCTAACATGGGCTTCGATTGGAATTCATAGAGCATATTATCAAGGCCATTATCGCCGCTTTATCAGCAGTTTTCTGCCGATAAAAGCGGCGATAATGTATCGCCTGTCCTTGATAATATGCCCCCAGAATCTTAAGTTGGAATGTTAACGGATTGGGGGACAAGATCAAGAGAAGTGTTGTAATGCAGTATATTAAGAGACTAGCACCGGACATTCTTTTACTCCAAGAAACCCATCTCATAGGCAACACAGGCAAAGCAATGCACAGATGGGGTTACTCAATGGTGGCACACGCAGGCTTTACTTCCAGTTCCATGCAAAAAAAGTAATTTCCTCTCTCACTCACCTCCACATATGTAGACGACCAGGGCAGATATGTCGGGATCACGGGCTCCTGGGAAGGCCGAACTATTACCCTTATGTCAATATATGCACCTCCGGGGTTGCAGGGCATAACATTCACTGACCTGAGTGCTGCACTGATGTCGTTGCCGGATGGGCACTTGGTGCTCAGAGGCGACTTCAACTCAACTCCACCCCCCCGTTACCTCGAAAATGCCCGATACCGGTAGTCTCAGAAGACTTCAAATACTTAGGCATATTTATCTATCTCGAGCCCTCAGTCCGATATGCCCGTAATTTGGCACCCCCAATGTAGAGGCTTAGTAGCGACATAATAAATTGGAAGTCACTCCCGCTCTCACTATTGGGCAAAGCGGCACTATTTAAAATTATGTCTCTGCCCCGTTTCCTATACGCCCTGCAGAATTCAGCCGACCTTGTCCTAAACTCGTACTTTAAGGAATTTGAAGGGCTCCTGCAAGACCTCCTATGGGGAGGGAGCCCGCGCATAGCTCTGAAAAAGTTGACACTTAGGTGGTACACTGGCGGAATCGCCTTACCCAACATCAAAAAATATTATTGGGCCGCGCACCTAACAGCTATTAATCATTGCACATATGCTCGCCCTGATAACCCAGGATGTCTCATGGATCGTTGGCTTCTACTCAGCGGGACCTTCTCCCGGGCGCCATACTCAACACCAAGCAAATACCCACTTACCGGCCCCACTGACCACACAGTCAAAATCTGGCACTCTGCAACCAAGTCACTCGGCTGGCAAAACAAGCTAACTCTCGCAACGCCTCCATGGGACTCACAAAAACTTGGGTACATGGGAAACTCAAAGGGGTTTGATAAATGGGACCTAATTGGCATCTCCCAAACTAAGGACCTTTGGGGCACAGGGGATGTGAAGCCCTTTAACGCTCTTCAGACTCCTTATGCCCTGACGGATACTGAGTACTATCGATATCTGCAAATCAGACACTCGCTACAAACAGCATTTCCCGTTGACTCCACACCTCCAGATGCCTCCCCACTAGAGGATAGAATACTTGATGGCCACCTGCCTGAAAAGGCCATTTCCCTGATGTATCGAAAACTCATCAACAATATTGCAACCCCCCTATTGAAATTGCGAGACAAATGGACTGAGGACGGAATAGAGTTGGATGATGAAACATCGCAGGAAGTGGTCTCCTACTGATACAACTAAAGTTCCTCCATAGAACTTATATAACCGGTCCCCAGCTGGTACACATGGGTGGATTGACAGATGGCTCTTATAGGAGGGGATGCACACAGTTAGGTACATTTATACATATTTTCTATGGCACTGTGAACGGATTCATGAATATTGGCGCAAAATAAACGTAATCATGCGTGAACTGTTGGGGGTAAAAATCAAACTAGAATCGCCCAGGTGTATCCTAAATATCTGGGAGCCTACCAACCTCAACACCTATATGACGCAATGGGTCACGCTTGGCTGCATGATTGCCAAGAGAAATATTGCACAGCTCTGGGGAGCCCCACACACGCCCACAGTCACAGATTGGGAGTGAGATCTTGATTGGAGTATGCTCAGAGAAAAAACAGTTTATGTGGCCCATGCATGTCCCCGCAAATGGTCCAAGGTTTGGGCCCCCTGGAATGCATATTGTGGCAATATATGTACCCCTCCCTGAGATGCCGATGGAGATGATACCTCATCCGCGTGAATTTCCATGAATCAAGCTACTGTATTTGTATGTAACCTGATTTCACCGTAACCCATTTACTGATTTTAAGCATCTGTACTTTCATGTCAAGAATGTTTAATAAAAAAGATAAATACAAAAATAAAAAACAATGCAATTAGGGCGCCCGAGTTGTTTGAGTCACCTAATAAGTTATCGAAGGACGATCTATCTTTGGTCAAGAAATATTATTTATATATGACCCAAACTGAAGGAGAGGCTAGAGAGTTCATGAAACCAATGGTACGAGCTCACTCACTACTGAAAACAAACCTAGCGATTGAACACTATTTAAATGTAGTAACAAAGCCCCACCACCGCTTCCTCTTATCAGGATTTAGATTTAACTACTTGCACTTTTTATTGGCAAAGCCCCAGGGGTGGCAAAAGGTTGTGGGTTTGTGTCCCTGCTCCAGTGATAATTTTTCTACCCAAGACACTTTGCACTTTGTCATGTTTTACAAGCATTATTCGCACATTCGTAAGAGTTTTATAGTTCCTATTTTAAAAAGGAAAGGCTTTATGGAGGTAAGGCCAGCATAAGTATATTTACAGATGCTAAATAATGTTTGGGAAACTTTGAATATTGCTAGTTTCTTAGCACCAGCGGTTAGAGAAAGGAAAAAAAGGGGGACCCCATGATATAATATTTTTTAACTTTTTATATTTGCAATGAATTGAATGTTAATCTGGTTGATTATTATGTGTAAGTTCAATTTTCTAAAAATCTTGGAATCCGATTTTTTCCTATGTCGCAAAGATTGGATTGCTTTTATTTTCATATTTGAGGAATAAATAGGATGAATGTTGTTCATGTCTTATTGTGGATTTTATAATTAACTTTGTAGTGTACTTTTATGGTTTTAAACTAACCCGAATAAAGTGATTATGACTGACGGGGGGTGAGCGTCTGAAAAGTTTCAGCACTCCGTCCATCATCTTGTTGTGTTTGCTTTGTTTGCCCTAAGTTGGCAGGGTATGCCCAGACGTGGGACCCTTGCTCACTTTGCCACTGGATTCAAGCTAGCCTGGCTGATGAGGTTTGTTGCCCTGAAACAGGTCCCAGAATGCTTTTTTCCGGTTCAAGAAAGACCTGGCTTGGCAGTTTGGGCTCAATTGTTCCCAGGAGACACAGGGTCAAGACTGATTTGCATGTAGCTGGGTATGAACTGAGGTGGCGAAGTGAGCTAAAGAACGATGATGGATTCAACCCAGATCTGTGACTGGGGGCGAGTGTCTGAAAGGTTTCAGCGCTCCGTCCATCATATCCTTGTGTTTGCTTTATTGTGAATAATATGGCACTTATTTATGTATGTAATGATATATGTTGTCTAACTGTCTTTTGTTTTTACAAAATGTCAATAACGTATTGAGTCTATAACATAAGTGTTATTATTTCTTGTGTTTGTATGGTATTCAATGTTGACTGCATACCATTGATTGGTTATCCTAATGGGCAGGACAAAGAAAACGTTTTAAAACAATCTTACCGTGAAATTCATTGTGGAACCTTCCCAACATCCCCTGAAACACACTGTTTGCCACTAATTTCTCAACTCTGTAAGGTTACTTTAAATTAGTAGTGAGTTAAATTAAAACTTCACTTACAAAGTTGTTGGGAATTTGGAAACTCCATGCTTTATGATTCAAAGTTTATCTTTTTGGACCTTCCAGGTGTAATGATTTGCTGATGCAGAATGTCCCAGGTAGGACGTTCTTCAGTAAAAATATTTTCAGTGTGGAGGCTGGACATTCGCAACTTAAATTAAAAGGTGAGGGAGGGTTCTGAGCTTAGGCCAGCTTATTTTTACAAGTAAGAACTTGAGCTTTGCATTGCAGAAAGCTTGCATACTTTTTGGAAATCCATAGAGTTGTGTGTCAGTCTACTTTATAACTTTACATTCTTTTACTTTGAATCCCATTTAAGTGATAAGATTTAAAGTTGGACTGTGAAAAGTTTATTGAGTGTGCTTTAATACGTGCCTTCGAAAATTCACATATTACTTCACATAGAATCACACAGTGTGCACATTAATATCGGAAACAGAATACCGATGGCACAGAATATCAACGACACAATATCGAATCAAAAATATTGACAGGTAAGTAAGTATAGTATTGCTATACCGTACTCCATATATATGTACCTACGTAATATATATTTACCTTGAAGGTATGTAAATGTGGGCTTAGAAGTAGTATATCTATACCTCACTATAGGTACTTACTTTTAAATATTCTGTCCTTGATAGTCTTCTATCCTGACATTCTAGGGGTCGGTATTTAGTAGTATAACCAGTATTTGGGATAGAATGCACCTAGAGAGCACAGCTTTAATGTTTGATCATAGCTGGGGTTCCCTAAAAATATACTTCTGGCTACTGGCCTGTGGGGCCTGCCTTGGAGCCTTGATGACCAGACGTGTCATGCAGCAAGTGAAGTAAGTGATTTTTTATTTCATAGGAGTCTTATATGTAGTTTACATGCTTATTTGCATGTTGTAGTCCATAGCTCAGTGACCCCTGACTTGGTAATGATTGCCAATCACCGTTCATGCATGTCGTAATCTTGTTCCAGCTACTCATCAGTGAATTTCAGAGAAGCACTGCGACCAAACTACTGTCATCTTAGAGTTAGTGTGTAAAACGTGCGTTTGGGATAGAAAACAATGTATTGCACACAAGAAAACACCTCAGTATAGGCCCTTGGTAGGTTATTTGTATGAGAGAAAAAGTGGCAGCCTCCCTAAGACACGAGGAAAGATCAGGATGTTGCCCTGCAAATTTACCATTTATGGCGATGTGGGTAGCTGAGGTATTTATGCCAGAGCTCAGTCGGCACTGAGGGAAACCTGTCATGCCCAGACATTTTGAAAACAAAGGGGCATATTATCAAGGGGGTTTATCTCCGCTTTTTTGGCTTTAAAAGCCAAGAAAGCGGAGATAAAATTATCTCCCTATTACCTAGCTGTCGCTAACACCAGTTAGCAACAGCTAGTAGGAGATAGCGACCATCTTGGGCCCAGCTTTGCATGTCAGTGATATTTATCACTAATGACATGCAAAGTGGGCGTGCCAAGATGTTAGCGACGGGAAACAGTCGCTAACATCGCTATTTCCTATTACCAACTGAGCAGTTCTTAGCCATGTTATCCAATGGTAGGTGGATAACATGGCTAAGAGCATTAGCTCGGTAATGCATGAATATCGCTGACTTTTCAGCGATATTCATGCATTTCGGCCGATTTTTATCGCTTAGGAGATAAACCTTGATAATATCAAGGCTCCTAAGCGATAAAAATCGCCGCAGCTCGGCGATAAAAATATCGCCGCTAAACCAACGTATATGCCCCAAAGTACCTAGTGAAGTCTGGGGTGGTGTAGTTTGCGTGCACCCCAATACTTTTTCTGAACCAGAATGCCCTGCAAAAATCAAACTTTAGCTATGTCATGGATAATCCTCATATTTTTGTGAAGGGAAATTACGGAATCTGTGATATCAATAACATTCCTACCATCCAGCGTTCCCACACTTCTCCCAATAAAACCATTATTAGGTAGGACCTTATAGCAGAAATGTATTTGCTACGACCACAAATTAGATAAAGATAAAGTAGAATTTCAAGAGTGAGTAAATTTCAAAAAGCAGATTCATACTACATAGATCTTAAAATACAATATAGAACATCTGAAAATTGTAATTGCTCTGTAGAGATGTCTAGAGATGTCAATTATAATACAAATACTTTCAGCATCAGATACCCTGTTTATGCTTCTCACATTTTGTTCAAAGAGGTACATCCTCAATGTGTTGACCCTTTCAGGGTTAACTAGATATTAATAAATGTTTGAAAGAAAATGTATTATAGCAGCCATTTCTGAAATGGTAGGCTATATAGGGTAATTTCAGCTTCACACTACTGCTAGCTAGGGCATTTGCACCCCTTTGCAGCAGGCACATTAACATAACCAATTATCTGACTCCAGCAAACAAAATAAGAATCTGTAGAACAGATACATTACCTCACCAGGCTATATTTCACAATAGGTTAGTGTGGGCTGGAGCAATGTTAGTCAAATATAATTCGTACACGAGGAAACGGGGAACATGAAGCCCCTCCAATAATATAAAGAGAAGTCAGAAACCTAGGAGTAACCATTGATTCAGATCTATTTTTTATAACATAAAACAGAGAGCTTTCTATACAATGAAAACACTATGCTGCCTCCTTGGATACAAACAGAAACTTTATCCCATTATGTCACTCATAATCTCCAAGCTTGACTATGCCAACAGCCTATACCTTGGAGCACCTTCATTCATAACACGCAAAATACAACTCATCAAAAATGTTGCTTCAAAATATCTTCTCTACCTTTACCCTAGTGAACATATACACATGACTCCCATCTTGCAATCACTCTTCTAGCTACCTAAAGCAAATAGAACAATGTTTAAGGCACTTTGCATTGTTCACAGCTATAACTACATGCTGAATTCAAGCAATGCAAACAAATCAGGACACTGCCCTCCAGGCTTGCACCCCTTATACCACCTTACTATAAGAAATCCGTAACACACTGCTTTCTCAGCACAAGCCCCCAAGCTCTGTAACACACTACCAGCCGGCATTAGTAGAATCACGGAGCCTAAACAGTTCAGAAGACAGTCAAAACGTTGTGATCATGAAGACAACTACATCACCACACATCCCAGCAACATAACCGGGAAGACAGTAGCACCCTGAAGCTCAATCTTTAGCTTAAAATGCACAGAATGGAAACAATCCAACCAGCAAACTACTTATGATAACTAGGTAAGTTAAGGAGAGCTGACCTATGATTTTCGTGCATTTTCAGATTTACTAAAGTTAGGAAACCTGGGAATGCGTCAAAATTCTGTGCTTTCCCCAGTGAGGCACAATGAGGAGAAACATCCTTCTTTCTCCTTGTTACTTTCCCATTCTATTTGTGCTGCATTCTGAGGAATATGCCTCTAACAATTGTTTTTGTGCAGGACGTTGTAAATATAGCACATTCCTGCTCTCTGCCTTTCACGCAATGCAGTGCAGCAAATTGGCTTGCTGAGTTCTGCGAAATGTAAGTAAATCTGCCCCAAAATTCAGTGCAGTAACCAGCTAAGCAGACTTAGGGCCAGATGTAGGTAACCAAATACCGGTCGGTAATGGCCGAAATTACCGAATTTCGGCCGTTACCGACCGCTATTTGGTGTTTGAGATGTAGGGGCCACAAAATTGTACGAATCGGTAAATTTACCAAATCGGTAATTTTACCGAATCGGTACATTTACCGATTTGGTAAATTTACTGATTCGGTAAAATTACCAAATCGGGAAATTTACCGATTCGGTAAATAAGAAATGCTAAATATTCACATTTGAGATATAGGTAACCTCTAAAACACCGAATTTCATTGGAGTCTGTATTTACCATGGATTCAAATCAGGTGATAACCAAGTGCAGGCTATAAAAGAGTGCCTAAAAAACAACTGTTTGACCAGAATGGCGGCATTCTACATGATTGCGAGGCGGCTACGCCTCCAGGCAGAAGGAGAGAGGGTCTGGAGAAGGGAGGAGCAGGTCTACAGGCAGAGAATCACCCTATTCCAACTGACTGAACCAGAAATCATACAAAGGTACAGGCTACACCCCCAAACCATCCTGGAGCTGATCAGGGACCTCCACCCACTTTTGGAGCACCCAACCCCAAGGGCGCACGCCATCCCACCCCATGTCCAGGCGCTGTGTAGCCTACACCTGCTTGCCTCTGGGAGTTTCCAGAGTGTGGTTGCTGCGGTAGGTGGGGTGTCCCAGAGCTGTCTGTCTCGTTTTTTTAGGAAATTCTTAGAGGCCATGATGCAGAAAATGCATCATTACATCAGCTTCTCTGCAACGCATGCAGAACAGCTGAGGACCAAGACAGAGTTTTATCAAATGGCACATTTCCCCAACGTCATTGGCTGTATTGATGGCACCCACATACCAATATGTCCACCTGCGGCCACAGAGTACATTTATAGGAACAGGAAGTCCACCCATACCATAAATGTACAGGTAATCTGTGATGCAAAGTACATCATCACGGACATAGTTGCCAAGTTTCCTGGAAGTACCCACGACTCATACATCTTTCAGAATAGTGGAATTTACACACGCCTGACTGCGGGGGAATTTGGCGAAGGATACCTGCTAGGTAAAACACTGTGTGACAATCCCTTGATACATATTGCAGATGTATGTGTATGTGTGGATGAGTAATGTCATTTTCTGTTACATATAGGGGATAGTGCATATGGGGTCCGGTCTTTCATCTTTACTCCCTACCTCAACCCTTCAACCCCCAGCCAGAGGAGATACAACAGGGCACACAAATCTACCAGGAACATTGTGGAGCGCACCTTTGGTCTGTGGAAAAGCAGGTTCCGCTGCCTCCACAAAAGTGGAGGGGCACGCCAGTACACACCAGTGACCTGCTGCAAGATGATTGCAACCTGTGCTATGTTGCACAACCTTGCCATGAAGAAGGGCACAGAGGTGGAGTTATATGATATTGAGGATCATGATGATGAACAAGCACTGCCTGAACCCAACACTGCAGGAGTTGCAACACTAACAGATGGCAGACACAGACGGGAAGAGATCACACGCAACTACTTTTAAGTAAGTAATGAGACACAAACAGGTGGAGTATGCACCCAACATAGTTTAATTTTGTCACTACGCAGGTTCCTAAAGCACAATTGTGCAACTTAAATTATATACATTCAATGGTGTCAGTCCTGGATCACTTCCCCATTAAATGAATTACTCATTTTCGTCCACGCCTACCAGTGCCAGATGTTTGTGGCTGGCTGTCTTCACTTGCCGTTTGGGCTGTTGCCTCACCGTGGCGCCTGCTGCTCCTCCGTGTCTCTACGACAAGGGGGCTTGCCATGCTGCTCCTACTTGTGCTTCCTTCACTCTCTGGCACATCCAGAGCAGCAGTTTGTGCTGTTTGTGCATTTATCAGCACCCCAACAGCACTGGTCAGACTAGCAATGCCCCTAGAAACCTCATTACTATTTTGGGTGAGTCCATCCTGCATGTTTATGCATCTCCTGCGTAGCAGGGAAGTGGCTGTGGCCAGGCGGTTGATGGCTTTATTTTGTTGATGCGCACGCTGCTTCTCCTTGTGCCTTGATGCAATTTCCTAATCAAGTTTGGTGCACAGAAGCTGCACCGATTGTGACATAACATGCATCCCTGCAGCCACCTCCTTGTTGACATCAACTAGTTCTCTGATGCCCTTCCCTATGTCTTCCATATTGTTGTTTAGGTTCCTCATTTGGTGTTGGACAGACATGATGGCCTTTCCCTGCATCCTTTGGATTTTCACCATGCTCCCCTCCAGGGCACGGAACACAGTGGGACCCTCCACACGTGCAGCTACACTGCTTTCTCGGAGCCTGCGGCGTCTGGTAACAGTACGGGACACCTCTGCACTGGACTGCAGTGTGGCAGAGCTACCTTCCCCAGACAAGGTGTGTGTGTCTTCCCCCTCCATGTCACCTGCTGATGACTTCATTTCCAATAGTGGGGCAACAACATGCGGCAGGTGTTGTCACAGGCAGTGATGCTGGCATTTCTGGGGATGACATTAACAGAGGGGATTGTGTACGTTCTGGGGACGCCTGCAACTCTGGAGCCATTTCTGTGTCTTGGGATGGTGGCTGTGTACTTGGTGCACCTGTGTCCTCTGATACATTCTGTGCACTTGGACCTGACTTCTGACTCTCATCCCTCTCTGGTGCCGTGCCTTCAGTCTCCCGGGAACGCCTGCAAGATGTCTCACCTGTGGACATATGAGCGTACATTAGCTAAGCGCTACTGCCTCACAGCCACTACAATTAAATAATTTTCACTTGAACAATTTACATGTTGCCTGTGCTTCATTCTGTCTGGAATCATTTCCCTAACTTGCTGGTTGCTATGCTTTATGACATTGTCTTTCATTTATTGACTACATGTCCCATAATGAATTGCTCCTGTATAGTGCTAGCTGTACTGGACTGGGGTTCACTTAGCCACATAGCGTAAAGGGAAGGATGATGGTGTGGGGGGGATTGCTGTGCATGCGTCTTACCTTTTCTGATGGCAGCTCTGGCTGAGCTGTCTACTTCTCCCAGTCCGCAGACGCTTTCAGGTTCTATGGTTGAGCTCACCATCTCCTCCAGGTCAGTAAGGGGGGGTGCTGGGTTCTTCCCTCCACCAGTTTTGCTTGCCTGCTTGTGATGTTCACCAATTTCTTTTTTTGTCAGGCTCCTGAGGTCGTACTACCTCTTTTTAAGGTCCTCTATATCGCTAGGAGTCACTCCAACTGCATTCACTTTATCTTGAATGCCCAGCCAAATTTTCCTTTTGGCAGATTCAGCCACAGTGAGGGACTGCCTGCCAAACAGTTTTTGGTGCTCCTTCACCACCTCCTCAACAAGGACCTGCAGCTCCATGCTGCTGAACTTTAGTTTCCTCTTCCTCTCTGGCTGATCTTTGTCTGTGCTGCTTGCCATTTTTCAAATTTAAAAGTGCACAAAACTCTTTCTGCTGCTCAGGGACTCCAACTGCCTCTCCAGAAGCTTCTAATTAGTTGCAGCTGCCTGTGTAGCCACTTCCTGGTAGAGAGGGGGAAGGTGGTGGCACCTGATTGGCTGCCTGATTCAGTTTCACTTTTCTTTGCTATCGGATTCGGTATTTACCGAATCGGTATTTACCAAATCGGTATTTCCCATTCATTCCTATGGGCCAAAAGGCCCATAGGAATGAATGGGGAATACTGATTCGGTATTTACGGTAAATACCGAATGACCGATTCCGATTTTTACTGAATCGGTAAAAAATACCTACATTGCATTTACCGACTCATAAATACCGAATTGGTAAAATTCGGTATTTAAGAGTCAGTAAAATGCAATTACCTACATCTAGCCCTATAATCCTAAGAAATACCATAATGGGGCCCTTGGAGCTGTTCAAAGCTGCAAGTGACTGCAAAAACCATAAACCATAGTTTATGTGTTTGAGTTTCTCACACCTTTTCATTCACCAAACTGCTAGATGCCTAAACCCACAACACGATAACAGAGTATCGGTGGTCATCACACACTACATGGAAATTCTTCCTACATTGGATCACAAAACAAAGACATCACCCTTCTAGCCACACACCAATCTATAGGGTGAAACTTGCTGCCCATATAGGTAAGCACTTCAATGCCACACATAGGGTTAGTAAGCTTTATACAAATGGGCAATACAATACAATAAAATAATATTTATCACATGCTTCAAGATTTGTTTTGATCCTGCTAAAATCTTTGTTTCCATCACACTTCAAAATTAATTAACAAAATGTACTGCTTTTATATGTTGAAATATGTGTACAGTTCATTTACAGGTATATTATTTTTGTGTGAATTAGAAACAAATTGACATCCTACAGTATTTCTTTACGAACTCCCTGTGCATAAGGCCACTGGAATGATGACATTCTGCAGCCATGGAGCTATGCGGTTCTGCGGCCGATGCGTTTTCAGTATAAATATGAATTTACCACATTTGCCATATAATCCATAGTTTGCTGCATATTATGCATATTTTAACAATAAACACATTTTGCTTCTTGCTTAAACAGATCAAAGTTTACTAAAAATTATGCAACATGTGCTGCTGTGCAACGAAAGGTCCTTCGCAAAGGTTGAATGGCCACCTTTTACTTGGGTATTGCTGTATTTGGATGCGGAACAGGTACCAATGAAGTGAAACCTTTGCCCAGGCAGTGGTAAAGTATAAACAATGAAGCACTACTATTAAAAAATGTACAGCATTAAGGTCCATAATATGTGTTTACTTGCCACATAAATTATTCAACACTGCCTCAGAATTTAGGCTTCAGATGCTGCCTAATTACAGTGGCCCTGTCTATACCACAGACAAGTTGCCACATAGTTCACTTTACAAAATACTCTCAGTTTCCAAAGGAAGAAAAGTAAACAACATTTTCATGTTAAAAGAAGTAATTTGTCAGAAGACATAGCCTGAAATTTAAAATGTCTTTCGAACACTCAGCAAATGTAACAAGATAACAAGAATTGGTAAATGTTTTAGGTTTCACCTAGTTGTTTAATAATAAGCAGTTTTTTGTTGTAAGTTGTAGTTTGCTGAGTAGTTGTACAATATAAGTTACAGAAAGTATGTTTAAGTGTTATGTTATGTTTTTGCGAAAGGTAAGTGATTTTATTCATTTTTGTATTCAACTTTACCTATCCCACCGTCTGTCAAGTTCTACAATCCCGCCCGCCCCACTGCCCCACCACTCTTTCATGTGCCTGCCGCTTCTACTATAGTGTGATGTTCTATTGGTATAGTGCAGGTAAGTATTATTAAAGAGGGAAATAATATAATTAATTGATGCAATAGCAATATAATGTGTTTAGATGAGTTCTGACAACTTTTGGGCCCGGTGCCAATGCACCTGCTGCACCATTCAAATCATGCCTCTAGTGCCTGCAAGATAACCGCATTTGTGACTGCCTGTTTAGTAGTAAAATATGGCAATATTTGGTGTTTAGAGGAGTACTGACGACTTTTAGGCCCAGTGCCACTGCACTTGGTGCATCATTGAAATCATGATCTTGTTGTTTGCAAGGTAACTGCACTTGTGACTGCCTGTTTAGTTTTACATTTTAGCAATATTCTGGGTTTAGAGGGGTCCCTAGAGCTTTTGACCCCAGTGCAACTGCACCTGCTGCACCATTCAAATCAAGTCCCTTTTAACTGCAAGGTAATTGTAATTGTGACTGCCTGTTTAGTAGTAAAATATAACAATATAATGTGTTTAGAGGAGTACTGAAACTTTTGGACCCGGTGCTACTCCACCTGATGCACCATTCAAATCAGGGCCATGTTGTCTGCACTTGTGGCTTCCTGTTTAGTAGTCAAATATAACGTAGCTCTTGTATATTAACTTTATTTTTAATGTGCAATGTTTATTACAACATTTATAATCTGACATAATGACCAAATAGATTAAGTTGAAAAATCAATCCGATAATGCCTACAAAGTGCAAAGAAAAGTACTGAGGCATGAATAGGAAATGCCACAAACATTCTAAGGCTAAAGCATCTGCTTTACACAACTAAGTAATAAAAAGCAAGCATTCCAGCATGCTGCTAGAAGCTGTCTGCCTTTTCCGTGGGAAGAGATGTTATCTGGATAGCGAATGGGGCTTACACAGTGTGAACAGCTTTGGTAAACGTATCGTAAAGGCATGCAAGCCAGGGGGAGTTAACAAAAAAAAGTTCCACACAAAAGTGAATGAACACAGTAATTCGGCTTTGAGAACAGATGAGCCCACTCTTAAAATATATGAAATACACGAGATTTCACAAGCACAGTGCAAGCACTGTGGAGGCAAAACCTAAAACACAACACTTAAAGGATTTTCTTTTGCTCATTCACCTTCTGAACTCCTGCGCACATCTATAGTGTGTCCAGCTGCATCGCTCATTTCAGGGGGAGGGGCAAAGACTATTACAGGCTGGACCAGCCCTCACATGCCTCCCCCACTCCCCCCACCCTGGCCTCGGGGGCAACTCAGCACATAAAAATGTAGGACAGACCTAGCTTTTTCTATGCGGAGTTTACTGCCCTGACTGCAGAGTCTCAGCAGTTGTAAACTTACTATTAACTCGGATTTTGTGAATACCCCAAAAATACTACCTTACACAAGTGTAAATGTATCTTTATAACTCAGGCACTTTTTTCCTACCTCTGTAGGGATGTAGCCACAGAGAGGCATGTAGGGAAAGTATAGGTTTTAGAGAAAATTATTTTTTCTTAGGCGAATTCTGTCGAGACAACCGCAACGAGTAGGACCTGTGATGAGGAATAATGAAGATTTCTGGTAAGCAACCAGGTCGGCACCCCAGTTATCGAGCAAGGCAGTATGATTGATACGAAAATGTGACAGACGATTTAGCAAAAACTATGCATATGAATGCATATATGTTTTCTACTAAGTAGACTATGCACTAATGAGTCATTTATTAAAAGAAATTAAATTCTGTTTCACTAAGCTGTTGTAAAAAATAATATCCTGCACCACATTTGCATAACAATGTTACCGCTCTGCAGCCAATTTCAGTGAAAAGAAAGCCAGTTTTTTAATGAAATGCTGTGGCTAGCTTCCAGCAAGCACTTATGTTAAAAGCCCACGCATGCATTTAGGTAGAATCTATTTTAGCCAGTCAAAGAATGCAGTTGTGCTTTCTAGCATCTATACCGCTTAAAAAACTCTACATAATACTACTAGCGACCTTCCGATTCTCATTTCTCAGTTCTACTTATGAGTGCACAATGTTGCTCTGCTCTCGACAGCTTCCTGTCAGGTTTCCATTTCAGTAATGGAACACAGAAACGAAAAAATGCCCTACTTTTCACCAAGCACTTCAAACCAGGTAAACACTCTTAAAATTAATGACAGACGAATACTCCATTGCTAAATATAGTCTTTTTATTGGCTAAAACCTTGAACCAAATGTTTTTGATGTACCAAACTGAAGGGACCCTTCCAACAGTAAATTTAGCAACAGGACATCAGTTTCAGAGGAGAAGGATAGTTTATATATTATGAACAGATGTCATCAATGCGGTCCTGATAAAGCGCAGGGGTATTCTCAGACTTGCACTTGTGGTTAATAGATCGATCAGTATTTTAGTGCCACACTTCCATCTTGAAATCCTCTTTAATGAGCACCCATATTTAAAAAGCCTGTGGAGGTGCTTGCCCCCACTGAAATGAAGGTTAAAAAATAGTATGACGTAAAGATGTTGACAATTTTTTCACAGAAGTATCATGCAGCAACATCCCCATGCCTATAAACACTTAGGGGAAGAAACTGAAGCATCTGTACAGATGTGTAAGTTTCCCTATGCCTCCATACAAAACCCTTGCACCACCATGGATGCACAGTATTTACAAAACGGCGCACCATGGCACAAGGATTGACAGATGCGTCAGAAATTCTGACGCATCTGTTGACCCAAAAGTGACAAACTGCTGGAGTTGCTCATGAAAGTGTCTCAAAACCAGCAATGTGCCACAACAGATGGGTGAGTCCCTTTAAAAAAGCCCAGCGTCATTCCTTACGCCTCGTCAGAGCAGGCGCAGGGATGTTGATGCAGCGAAGGCGTAGAGTGACGCATTGAAATGTTGTAAATTTCACTGCGTCAGTTCTACATGGCTTTTGGCGTGGGAACGCCCACCCTGCATACATTATGCCTAACGCAGGTATATTGTAATGCAGGGCTTTACAACGTGCCACATCTCCCTAGATACGTTACGTTGTAAATGGGGAGGAATGTGTCGTATGGGTTTATTCCGCCACTGTGTCACAAAAAGTGGCTCAACGATGCTTTGTTCTTTGGTGGAGATACAATCGTATTAGTAGGTATGAAGACCCAGTCCCCAAAATCCTCGGGAAATGAGCTCAGGGGGCCTTTTAGTAAACTGTCATCATCCTGGGAAAAAGGCAGGAAGATGTTGCATACTGCTAATGTATATGCAGTGGGAGCAAATGAGCAGAGCTTTTAGGCAAGTTTGCATACTGCCAGTTTTTAAAAGTTTAGAACACAATCTCTGGTGTCAGCAGCAGATGACAAGAAAGAAGCCATTAACAAATAGGGGAGAGGAGCTGTGTGGTCCCCTCCCCAGTCCAATTTTGGTCCGGGGACTCCATCCCCCGGGGCATGGGCATTATACTATGGGGAGGGGGCAACACAGCTCTCCTCCACCGGCCGATTTCAGCCCTGGTGACCCTATCCCGAGTCCATGCCTGTACACTACGGGGGCTGATCGCCCCCTCCCCAGGCCAATTTTAGGACCATAGAGGGCACCTTAAGGCCCCTGCGGTCCCTGACCGCTCCCTGCGGAAGCTGGCATTGCTTTCACATACAGGGAGCTACTAAACATTCAGCTCCCTGTGAGTGAAAGCAATTTGTCTGTTTCCATGCTCGCTTGACAGTGGGCAGGGAAACAAACAAAAGCTCCTCTTCCAGCAAGCAAGAGCATTTTCACTGATTGCCTTGTTTGCTGTGACTTGGCGGGAGTGGTTAAGGCTCCCGCTAAACCACAGCAAATAGCTATGTCTTGGGTGTGGGCTCCCCAGGACATAGCAGGAGCCAGCCTTGGGGGGGGGGGGCAGTCCCCAGTGCCATCCACTGCTCCTCAAGCCGGGCCATTGTAGTACAAATCCAAGTGGCGGTCTCCGGTGCTACAGGGGGGCCAATCAGAGCTCTGCATTTCCCTGCATGAGATTGTTATTTTTTACGAAGTCATCGCGGCCACATTTCTCACTACCTATATTTTCTGGAATAATTCCATCCAGCAGTTCGGGCTTCAGACATGTCTATAGGTCTAATGGGAATTAACATGGGAAAACACACTTTTTTGACACCCCATTTTCTCAACCCCTGCTTGACGGATCACCCCGAAACTTTCGATGCACTAAAAAGAATGACTATGCAAATGACACCAAAGATAGAGGCAAGTTAAAAAAAAAATTCTCTATGGAAACATGGTGCTAACTTACTGGTGACAGCAGTAGCCACTCTTTAGTTATAGTTAAGGTGACCAAAGTTTTTGATTTTTTTTACTTTTTGCCCCTTAATACCTTTGCACCTCTTTGATGAATGTCCACAACATTTTGCAGACCTGCTGCCCCCATTTCATTCTCAGAGTAGTGGAAGTTTTGCAGGGTTTGGTCAAGGTGTTATGTCCCTGAGTTAGGCCCATGTAGCAATACTGCACATTTTGTTACATTGACCTCATTCTGCACAATAACCTTTTACAATAACTTTTTGCACATGTTCGTATGCATGACAATGTTGGATTTGATTCTCTTAAACTGCTTTGCCTACACATTTCGTTCCACACAACATTATCATGAAGCACGAACGCCAAGTACACAGCATTTGCACACACGCTGTGCAATGTCATTCTATCTTCATCCACAGGACGACAGGGCTATCTGCAAGTTTATACCAATGCTAATCTTTATATGCAGCACAAGAATACTTTTTATTATAAATACATAAGCATTTCAGGGGGTTAGCTGAAGGAGACACTTGTGCTGACATCAAGAGTTCCCTGTATGCTGATACTTTGCCAAGCAGCTGCCTGACATCTCCGTTAGGATTGTCCAGTTCATGACCAAGATAGGATCCTACATTCTGTCGTACCAGGTAATACGGTTGGATCATTCCATGGGGGGATACTTGGCTGACTCACGCATACCCTAGACACACATAGGGTAGGGATTGCATATTAAGAGTATGCTTTGTTTTTTATGCCTGCATATATACACTATTTCTAGCACCATGGTGGAACTATACCTGCTATTTACTATTTTGGTGCACATAATCACTTTCTTATGCTTCTGTTTACTGATCTCGCAGCACATGTACTCTCTACAAGAATAACGTTGGATCAATAAATATATTAAAGAATGTCCCAGTGTATTCTCTGTATAATTCTATGAGAACAAGAGTGCACGAGTGACTGAGTGAAAGGGTGCTATATCTGTTACCATGATGCCTGAGTGGTCAGGGTTGTCATGTTCAGTGGTTGCCAGAAACCATTTGCTCCCTGGGTAGGTAGGGGGGCTTATGGTGGCACTGTGAACTAGCTGGTCCCTAGGCCAACCTATATTACAGGGGTGCATGGATTCAATCTAGGCACCTCACCCAAGGTTTATGTTGTCCACAAATGTGCAAATCCTACAGATTACTGGGAACTACATGACAAAGGGGGTGCAAAAAAATGGGGCCCAAAACAGATGTAAAATCCAATGCATTTTACATTACTTTTTTGTATTTCGTGTTGCACAAAAATCGTTAGTTGAATCTGCATGAAATTTAGCAGAAAAATATATTATGGTGTGCAGATGATTCTGTAGGGTACTGCAGGCAAGTAGAGTAAGCAGTTTTGAAATTTTAATGGTTTTAAATGTAGATATATCTGTGGCTGCAGCAGTATCGCGGTACAACAGAGGTATATTGCGATGACAAGTCATTAGCTGACTGTCTAATGACTGCCTTTACAAAAGTTAAAGGCAGTCATGTTGTTTTCAGCCCCATTTTCCCTGTGTTCTGCATTATGCCTTCTATTGTAGGGTAGATGAGTTTTAGATCTGGTATTTTTCTCATACCTATTAACATTTTCTTAAAATGATTATGGGAAGAGAAAAATATTTATAAGTTTATTTATATTTTAAAAACAAATCAGGGAGTACTGCGGTATTCCGACATTACACAATTTTTTTTATAAAAGTTTGAAAATTTAGAAATACAGTATATGACACTTAGGGGCTGATTTTGATGTCGGGTGGAATTGCTTCCGCCCGGCACTGACTCAGTCCTGGGACCGACCAACCCCTGGTTGGCGGTCCCAACCAACCCATTATGATGCTACCAAACACTGTTCGGTCACATGCTTTTTGCTCCCGTAAACCGGCGGTAACACAGGCTCCCATTGAGAAAAGGGAGGTGCAGTTCATCCCTGCACCCTGTGGTAGGCACCTCAAGGTGCCTGACACAGGGTGCATGGATCAACATCGGTCCCCAACCAGAGGCCACAAGCACAAGGGGGCTCTACCGTGGACCCCCAAGCATGCTTTTTTGACATGGTTTCCATGTCAGACAGGCCGGCATGGAAACCATGCTGGAACCCATACATTGTAATCTCAAGGGCTGAAAGGCCCTCCCTTGATTACTGACCGGCCGATGGGCTCTCAAGTCTGTCAGAAGCTAGCCAGAATGACCAGCCGGTTTACTTTCTAAACGCCTAGTTCATAATTAGTCGGTCAGAATGTAAACCTAGCAGCCCATTATGATGCTCCCCTGAATGCTCCTATATTTCATAAATGAAGTGTGCTAAAGGGTATTTTTTAAATGCAACATATTTAAATAGGCTAAAAAGAGCCCAGAGTAGTGAGTTAATTACAAAAAATGACTGTGCTACTTAAAAAAAACATATGCCTGGTAGAATACTACAAAAATATGGAGACATTTTGAAACAAAACTGGTAACCTTACACAATAAACCTGTGATACTGTGGTATTACTGCTCTGTTTCCTATTTATACCAAAAAAGTTATCAACTTATAAATATCTTGCATTATTTATTACCACTTTAGTAAATTGTACATAGGTAGGGCAAAAACACCAAACCAAATATGTACCTTTATCTGAAAGTGTAATGCAGAACAGGGGCCCAGTGTACCAAAAAAAAACATACCTACCTTTAGCCAATCAGCTAATGATTTGTCACCACTATGCACTGTGGTATTACAGCGAAAAACACCCTTATTTCACAAGAATATAGTGCACACAGATCTCACAAAGTTTAAATAAATTAAAACTTACAAAATAGTTACATTACTTACCTGCACTACCCAAAATAAGCATCAGTCTACTATAATATGTATTCCTAACAACTTTTAACAAAATTAGAATTACGGATTATACAATACGAAAAGTAAAATCAGTTACATACAATACAATGATTGTAATTATGTTTTGGCACCCCCACAACATTTACATATTCCAATATGCTGCTCCAGTTTATGACACAACAGTATATGTCACTACAATCTACGCTAATCCACTGTACGTTACACCACTCCACACCAGCCACCTGCACTGTAAGTCATTCCAATATATACCACTAGACTCTACGCTATTATATTGTTCCCCTAATACACTTTTGCTGTAATCAACTTTGCTGGACTCCCCTAAACTGTACTGCTCACACTCTACGCTATGCCACTGTACCCAACTCCAATTTATGCTTTTCCATTATACACTATTCCACTATGGCTCACTGGCTCACTTGATGATTAACTACTAGAGTGCATGCCATTCCAGTGTCCGCTACTACACTCTATGCTATTTCAGTACACAATATTCCAATATATGCCCCTACACTTTACAACACTCAAGTGTATAGCACTCCTCTGTACACCACTACAGTGTACGTGAATACACTCTGGGCCTCATTTATGAGGTTTTGCCGTAGGGAAGCCCAGCAGGCCTTCCTGCTGCACTTACCTACTGCAAAAGAAAAAAGCAGGAATGCACCGTATCTATAAGATACAACGCATTCCTGTCCTTTACCCCTGCGCCGGCGCACAATGAGCTGCTGTGCGCCAACGCAGGCACCTTTGCACAATGGTGCCTGCCTTGCGGGGATGATTATTTTTGTACAGAAAGGGAAATCTCTTTGTACAATCAAAAGAGGTTTTTCCTCTTTCTACTTGTGCAGCAGAATGCAGCACGCATAGTAGAAAAAGGAAAAACGAGGAGAAATAAAGATATTTCTCCCCGTTGCGCCTCCCTTACACCTTCCCTGGGGAGGCGTAAGCTTTTGGCACGATTTCTCGTAAATCTGGGGCAGTGTCAAAAGGCCATGGATGTTGCTGGGAACGCCCCCTGCAACACCCATTGCACGCCCCTTTAACGCAGAACACTGAGTTAAAGGGACTGATATTTTATCAGGCAGCATTAAGCCAAAAAAAGTGGCTTAGTGCTGCCTGATAAATATCATGCAGGCTTCTGCGCCAGGGAACGTCACAAAAAGTGACGTTCCAATGGCACAAGGGGCCTCATAAATGAGGCCCTCTATATTTACAGGATATAAATCCATTTTACCACACTCAACTGTATGTTATATCACTAAACTGTTCACCACTACACTTGATGCCACTACAATATACGCCACTCTAATATAGCCCAGTTCATTCGACACCACTCCACTGTATGCAACTCTGCTCTATGCCACTCCGCTATATGCCAATCACTATACACTACTCCACTATACCTCATTCCACTTTACTCCACTCCACTATACCACGATATGCTGTACCAGAGTACACTTTACAACACTATCAGCCACTTTATTATACCACACTCCACTCCACTAAACTAAACTGGACGAATATTGCAAAATTGTTACTAACATTATAACCATTGAAATATTACAAATAAACCAAAGTTAAGTTATAGTTAGGAAAACTTTCTTTATTTTCAATACATAAACCCAAATTAAACTCCACGAACATTACAGATTCTAAAGTTATAGTTTGGCTCAGGAGAGAGTATAATATTCACTGCATTCTAGAATCTCGTCCCATAATACTTTGCAGGGCCTTTGGTTGGGATTGTATTTTTGCCCATAACTTCGCTTGGGGTGGTCCTAGAAGGATGGGGCCACCACCTTATCGTTCAACATGATTTGCTCTTTGTGTTCAAGGCATCTGCTTGGTCCTCTCCCTAGGTTAGGGAGGTCCCCAAAATCATCACCTCTTTCACTGCTTGCTATATTTCCAATTTCACTTTTATGAGTTAACTATATGCTTTTTAGAATGTAAAGGTAGAGTAGTTTGTTGCTTTACAAAGTGTGTGAGGTTTCTGTTTTGTTAATTAGGGTGGAGCAAAACAGAGCGGAACAGAGCAGTTTTTTAATGGAGTTTTTTTTCAACTCTGCGGAATTCCGTGTAGTGTTACTCCGCCAACTCTGCCCACCCTTAGCTACAATGTTATACAAAATTCAGCAATTCCCCAAAATGATTCAGGTTCATTATAAGTAATACCAATATGTATTGTTGCAATGTGTCATGCTAAAATGATATTACTCCCTCCTTGGTAATTCCTAGGGACTGATTTCAGTATATTATCCACCAAAAGCAAGAATTTAGTAAATCGACGAATCAAAGGGATTAATCTACCAGATAAGCAGAGTATTATAGCTTGACGATATATTCTAACACCAAATTCAATAAACAGACGTTTCAACAAAGTTTGTCGTGCTTGAAGTAGACTGGGACAGGCACACACTATATGCAATAAAGATTCTTTTGTAAAGACACAGAGTCTCCAACAGGTTGTTGGGCATGGTTGTACCCATCTTGGGGGGCCGTCCTTTGTTGAATACCTGCCAAGTCTTAACTTAAGAAATAGATCCCTTGTAAATGGTCGGAGATGTGACGGTAGATAAGGTTGAACCTCAAATGAATTCATACCAGTCCAAGCATGCTTTTTGCAGCTAAGGCGTCTTTGTCCATTATAAAAAATAAATAATGTGGAAATCAATTTAAAATGATCTTAATAGAGGCTTTGTTTGCTTTCAAGAGCCCAGAAGGCTTGAATTTAACAGTATCAAGACACTCTGATAGATAAGATCTCCAAACGCTTTGAAAATCATAATTTGTAAGTTCTTGCCAGCACAAATTACCTAGAGATCCAGGTTCAGATAAATGCAGGATATGTAAACTTTTTAGAAAGGTGAACTGTCTCACTTGGATTTGGCTTAGTAGGCCAAACTCCAGTTGAATAACCGCATAGCCAATGATATTCGGGAGATTAAAGATGGATTTAAATGCTTTGATTGGTAGCCTGTCCAATAATTTGCTGTTGTAACCTCGAAAGACTTGATCCGTAGGCTAATGAAGGAATCAGCTGTATGACATGCAATGCCATGAAACACATAAATATAAAGAGGCTCAGCCAGGAAGCATAGGTATCGCCCAGGGGGCCAAGTCTGTAATTGGCAAAGTATAAGCAGCCAATTCACCCCAGATGTACATATCGTGAACCGAATATAAAGATTCATAGTTTATAATCAGAAAAATAGCGCATGTTTCAATATTCTCTATTGTCCCAATGAGAAAGACTGAGAAAGTCAGGCACTAGTAGCAAGTAATGACGCTCCATTGGGCCTATACTTTAAGTAAATTGAATTTTAAGCCATAGTCTTTGGAATAAATTATACGATCTCTCAGCCCTGTGACTCTAGTTGAATGGTCTGCCGTAAGTGTTTCAAGTAGATGTAACCATTTTGACCTGAATCCACCAAACGTAGAGAATGAATGCGTTTGTATGATAAACCAAACAATTTGAAATCTCAAAGATGGAATATGAGGAAGTAGAGGAAGAAAGAATAAAGAAAATCTGGAGAAAGCCATTGGGAGGAATTAGATGTATTATGTGATACGGCTCTGAGGTCTTATTGTGGAATACACTCTGAAAAATTGACTTGGTTCTAGCCAGGCTCATTTGTATCCCCTTTAGCTCAACCCTGGATAGGTGTGGCTTCGAGCGGCAAGGCTTGAAAAGGGTACTTAGCGTAAAGTACCAAAAAACAGAATAAGAAAACGAAAGGACAAGAAAGAGACATGATAACAATAGGGTGTATATTTATCAATTTTTAGAGCCCTTGATCATCAAAGTCCACCAAAGGGTTCAAGAGATATAGATTTTTAAAGCATTAAATACATTTTAATTCAACCGCAACGAAGCATTTGTCAACAAAAACTTTGTAAACTATTGAAAAGTTTGAAAGAGTTAGTTTGGCAACTCAGACCCGGCTTGGGCAGCACAATACGACAGAGCGTAGGTCTAGGAGGCCAGTAGTGATACTTTGGAGAGCTACCTGGCCACCAGAGGCTTTTTCAGTCCAGTTCCAGCCTTTAGGAAAAAACCCTACAGATTACAATGGAGTGGTCCTGGTGCTGAGGATGCAGGAGGGAAAGATGCTCAAAGATGCTTCCGGTGCTGTGTGGTCAATGGGGGTGAGTTGTGGGTGATCCCTCGGGCCACGGGTGAAGTGGGTCGACTTTGGCCACTGAACTCGGTGTCCTATTGCATCCTCTTTGCGACAGTAGAAGGCCAGCTGGCGCTGGGCTACTGATCACGACACACAGCAGTCACACTGAATTTCTTTGGTGGGGGCTAGCACACCTCTTGGCCAACCAACCTAGAATCCAGCAGACTTGGGTGCAACTTTTGGCTGTCGTGGATTAGTCTTGTGGGGCGTCCGGCAGCAGTCAGCAGCAATTCCTCACAAGTGACTACTTCTTTGCCGGTTTGGGCTTCTTCAGCTCTTGTGCCCCTGGAGGTGGTTCCAGGGAACAAGCCAACTGATCCTTTGAGTCACTGCTTTGATCTGGGGCCAGGAATCAACTTTTCCCCAAGCCAGGAGCCGCAGGCACAGTCCAAACTTTACTAGCCCAAAGTGCAGCAGGTGCAGTCCTTCCGACGGTGTAGCCTCTCTTTGTGCAGGTTTAAGGGGAACAGGGCAGGCCTTCTTTGGTCCTTTCTCCAATCCAATGTCTACTGGGGTCTCGGGTTCTAGGGGCACCCATTTTATCCCAGGAAAGTGCCCAAAGGGGACAATACAGTTACTAGCCAATGGGCTAGTAGTTTCCCTTCTCTTTGGTGGCAAAGTTCCAGTGATGTGTGGCATTTGGCAATCTCTAAGTGCAATATTCCTGCCACTTTCAAGATGTCAGAACCCTCTCTCAACTGTGAGGAGCTTGGTAGACCACCCCAGGGGTGTGGTTACCTAAGGGCACACGCCCATGGGAAAACCGGTCTGGGGACAGGTTTTCCTTCTCTGTTCCTGTCTTCAACATATCTGCATGAACAAAAGGCAGCCTGCTCAAGAGTGTTATCTTCAGCGGCACTCAAAGGCAGTTTCCCCTTTTAAGCTCTCCTTCTGGGCTAACCCTCTAAGGTGGTCTTCTTGAGAGAGGAGGTCATACCTCACGCTGATGTAACTGCCTTTGTACCTACACCGTTTACATGTCTCCCCAGGTGGGCAGAAAGGGCCTGTGTGAGGCAACTTTCTAAAGGTTACTTAACTTTCATTGTGCCATTATTTTCAACTTAGGTATCAAGTCAGATTTAATGCCACCATTAATTTGATACCTTACAGTACCCAGTTAAGTAGGCACATTCAGAGGTTGGCCAGGCTAGGCTGCCAGCCAGTAACCCTCTGTTAGCCAATGGGGCTACTAGCTTTCCTCAGCCTATGTGCCTTGCTTAACAATATACAGCTGCATGGCATTGGACACCAAAGGCCTTTCTCAGCACAAGCATATATATAATATTAAGGGAGTGGTGGCTTTGCCATTAGTTTTAATGACAAAGTCGAACTAGCAGTGTAACCACTGACCTTCCAGCCTGCAGTGGCAGGCTGGGAGACATGTTGTCCTTTGTCACACTCAGGGTGGCACAAACAGTGCTGCAACCCTGGGTGGACACTCTGTCTTACATGCCCTCGGTACCATGTGCTAGGGACTTATAAGTAAGTCAGCACTTGTCAATTGGATACATCCAATTCAACATATCTTTTGTGATGGGTCAGAACACTGGCACTGATGGTCTGGTTAGAAGGCCTCAGTGCACTCTCAGGGTCATAAACCAGCAGCTAATAGTCCAAATTGGAGTAGAAAGTGGGGTGAAACCTTCAAAAAGACCTTGGGCCATATTATCAAGAAAGGGCGATACATTATCGCCGCTTTTATCGGCAGGAAACTGCAGATAAAGCGGCGATAATGAGCTTGATAATATGCCCTTGTGAAGTCCCATAGAAGCCCAGGTTAACACCAGAACCTGGGCTTCTATGGGAATTCACAAGGGCATATTATCAAGCCCATTATCGCCGCTTTATCGGCAGTTTTCGGGCGATAATGTATCGCCCTTTCTTAATAATATGGCCCTTGTTTCCTTACAGCCATCATAAAAAAGATAAAAAGAAATACTATTCAAGTCCCAAGTCATGGCAATCTCCTCATAAATACAGAGAGCATGGTGTGTTTGGTGTTCAAGTCCAAGAGGTAGTGAGAGTCCAAGATATGTAATCTCATTTCCCTATCTCCACCTTGAGATAGTTTGTTTACCCTGTCAATACCAAAAAACTGGAATTTTGTTATGTCTTTTGAAGAAATGTTAGGCAACAGGATAAGTGAAATCATGATTCCTGATTGACCTTCGATGTTCCGAAATCCTTTCCGCAACACAGTAATCAATATTACAGGTAATGCAAAGCTCTCTGAGATAGAAAGATCTACAAACTCACACAGGAGTTCAGAGCTCAGGTTACCAACATCTTAGAATTTTGGACAGCAGAGAGGTTATACAAGTTCCGAAAGCCACAAGGATATTGATAGAAAGAATGTTTAACAAACAAATTCTAAAAGGCCTCCATAAGGATCTTGATACAACAATCATAGCAGCAAGTGCCCTCTGGTACCAACTAAAAAATGCCATTAATATATCTCCTGGCTTTAGCATGAACAAGATCTTAATTATCAGCTTGTCATTTTCTCCGATTATACTCATTTTACTATCGCACAAAAGTCTTTCATTTTAGATTAAACACCTATTTTCTTTATCATGAAAAAACACAATCATGTTTCAAACGAATACATTTAATTTTCATGACAGACATGTTTTTGGTTGTCAACTACTTGACATTCATATCTAGTACGCAGGTTCTATTGCTGCACATTGACATATTCTGGCTTCTGTGCCCATATATTACCATCAAATGCCATAGAGTCCGATTATATGCTAGAGAGTAGCACTATTATGTGAATAATGCCTACAATAACCCATGGACGGGTACCATATGCCATAACCAGGCATGTGTCATGGAAGGGCTTTATAATGCCACAGAAGCCCACAAATGAAGGATGGCCAACATTATTACAGGTTTGGCACTCATCATGTCAAGTATGCCTACTGTATACCAAGAATGACCATCAGATTTTCCAGGCCCAGAATTATGCCAGGGTCTATTGCCATCACGTCAATGATGCTGCACGATGGTTAGGACTACCACCGTTCTGTCAGAACTAATACAATGCTGTGGGCATACGCGGTCATATCAAGGATGTCTCCAGTGAGCCAATAATTTTTACCATTACACTAAGTTCTCGATTATGCCAGAGGAGGGCCCAATAATGTCCACAAACAATATCTCCATTTTACATGAATGCGTTCAATGGCAGGAGATGCCGTGTTTATGGCCAGGATACCCACAGTAAAATAGGAATTGCCACCACTATGCCAGCACCACCATCATAGGACGGATGGGTGGCTCCATCATGCCAAGGTAGCCCACAAGACCACCATTATGCCAGTGATGGACACTATCATGCCTATGATTCCATAATATGACAGGAATTATCACCATTATTTAGGAACAAGTATCATGTCATAATGCCAAAGGTAACTATAATATGTCAACATTGTTCATCATTATGCCAAGGTTAATGCCAGAGGAGAGCCCCCTCTTGCCAAAGATGGCCACAATTATCATCATTATGTTAGGCTATTTATCCCAGGGGTAAGCACCACCATGCTAATGATACCCTTGATGTACTAGCAATTGCAAACATTAAGGCCAACGTTATGTCAGGGGGACTATCTCATCAAGAATGCCCACAACATAGCAAGAATTAATGACCCTATTTCAGGGCCACAGCAGTATGTATTCATCAAATTTTCAATGGCTCATGTAAAAATGGACTGCCAAGGACAGTAACTAAAAATGACATTTTACAGCAACAAACATTACCATGTAGTGATTCTCCAGTGATCAGATCAGATATACTTTATTGGATTTTTAACATTACAAAATCATAAAAGTAACATGTTAAAAGCTTTCATATTTAAAAATACACACGACAATTCCATCTATACATAAATCTCAATTCTAGCGGTACCCATCAGTTGGCTCTATAATCCCCTAAAGAAGAAACTAGAATTGTAGACAATAGTCAGCTTCATGCTAAGTTTAACAAATTATACTTTTCCTTTATCTCATTATGGTTTTCAAAAATCCAGCCATGACGCATTTTCCAGCAATTGCAAATATAAAAAGGCAGGGCGACATTGCCTCCACCCCCCTCTCTTCAACAATGGCAGAATCCATCTAGCTCTTTTGGATGAGTAAAATTTGCAAAATAAAATCACATGTATTCTTGATTGGATAGACATCTCATCACATGGACATCGGCATAAATCTCTGGACCAGTTGTTTACTATAAGAAAACTAACTAGTCGATGGAAACTATCAAACCTGAATCTAGTAAGAACATACCTGTCATACCCTTCTGAGCACCAGTCTAAATATGGTTGTATACTGGTGGTTACAAGGGTTAACTGATACTGAATCACAGTGCATTTCTTCATTTCCGTTGCAGCTCTTAAAGACTCCAAGTGCGACATATATATCAATTTAAAATCCTTCCTGGAAATTGAACTCATTGTTGCAGGGTGAATGTAAAAATCAGGTCTGCCCAGATCTATTAAAAATCTTCTAATATAGTTCAACCAGGTAATCTTGTTTGCATGGTATAAACTCATGGCATCTCTAACGATATCTCTATTGAACTCTGTACTAATAGATGTCCAGACTCTATGCCATAATAATAGGGGCTGCATTTTAATCATATCGGAAATATAGGGAATCCCCAATTCATTGTGGCACTTAAAAACTGGAAAACTCTGCGGGACTGCTAAAATAACCCTTAAAAACATGTTTTCCACAATTTGTAATGGGGATACATCCTGGTAACCGCAAATTCCTGCCCCCTTACATTGCTATACTCAAACATTTAGCTTGGTACATTTTTAGAGGAATCCCTGGAGGTCTTTTGCCCAATTTTTTAGCAAAGTTTACCACAGCCCCAATTGACCTCTTAACAAGACGAGTCCTGCTCTTAACCGCCGGGTTCCAGGAGCCAATATGTTCCAGCAGGATGCCCAAATAGGAGAATGTATTAGTTGCATCTATCTTGTTGCTCCCCATTGGCAGGCTTTTATATTTGTTTCCCCCCTTCCCACACGTCATTACATTCTTGATGTTAAGTTTTAGGCCCCGACTATCCATAAAACTGATATGTTCTGAGGGCACTTTGTAGGCCCAACTGGGTTCTGGCCATTAGCACTGCGTTGTCCGTGTAGAGGAGGGACACAATAGGCTTGTTGTTATAGTGTGGTGGGTCTCTTGTCCTGGCCACCAGTTCTTCCTCTAAAGCATTGGTATATAAAGAAAACAAGAACGGGGCCAGGGCACAGCCCTGCCTCACTCCCTTCCCCATGGGGCACAACGCCATGCATTCGCCCCTCAATCCATGTCTCGCCTTAGCAGAAGCCCCAGCATACAGTTGTCTCAAAAACTGGACTAAAAGTGGGTCAACCTTTAAATCCAGCAAAATATCCCAGAGTCTGTTATGAATGACGCAGTCAAATGCAGCCGTAAGGTCCAAAAATGCTACGCAAAGTTTCCCCTCTTTAGCTTGGGTATACTTTCCCATTAAAATAGTAACATTTAGGACCTGCTCATTTGTCCCTAGCCCTTGTCTAAAACCATATTGTACCGCACTTAAAATTTTGTTGTCCTCAGCCCATGTTTGTAATCTATTCAAGACAATCCTACCCGCTACCTTGACTAAAGAATCTAAAAGGGAAATAGGTCAGTAGCATGCAGTATTGTTGCGTTGCCCTTTTTTAAAAATCGGTATAATCACTGATACAGACCATGACTTTATATAACCCTTCGCACGGCAAGCCTCCAACATCTGAGTTAGCAACGGGGACCATAATGATGGGACGGACTTAAATAGGTCCATCGGCACACCATCTGACCCCGGGGCTTTACCGCCTTTACTTGCATTGATTGCAGCTGTCACTTCGTCCAGTGTGATGTGCAGCTCAATAGACGTAAAGCTTACCGTGCCTCCCTGTTCCTATGGATCACTTTCTTCAACCCCCTTAATACTATATACGTTTGAGAAAAATTTGATCCATGTGTTTTCATCAATGGCGACCTTGATCTTGGCTCCATCATTATTAGAAAGGAATGGAGCATTTACTGCCTGCCAAAATGAAGTGCAATCGAAGTGTGGCTCAATGGTTAGAGCGGCAGACCCTGATGCAGAGGTCTAGCCCGGGACCAGGGTTCAATTCCCCGCCTCGGCGGGTCTTGGGCTCAAAATTCCAGGGACTTGATAATTCTCGCCTCGGTGCCTATTCCAATCATGGAGTCCCACTCTGCAACTCTGGGCAATAGCTTGCTTAATCTCCACAACGGCCCCCACAATGCTAAGGATGCCTGGCCTCCACCTTGGGGGTGCCCAGGAGTAGACACCTCACAGGGAAAGCCAGGATGGGTTCCACAGCAGTATTCGTACAAGCGCCTTGAGACCCTTGCGGGTGATTAGTGCCCTATACAAGTATCAATTTACAATTTACAATGATGCTTCATAGAGTGAGTCCCAAGCCTGGTCTTTCACTTCTTTTTTCTATTTTTCCTGGCCAAATTGTGCCCCTTCCTACATAATTTAATCTCTTTTTGATTTCTCACTATCTTATGAAGTGCGTCTTTCAGGTGGGCATAAGCTTTTGTGCATGTAGAATCAAACCATCCGTTAATCCTCCCTAGGGATGCCTTATTTTGGGCTCTTAAAGAGTTTTGAATCTCAACCGTAATAGAAGAGAAAGCCCTCAAAATATCATCATGATCGGTACTATCTTGTAAGCACACTGCTATCTGGTCATAGGCATAAACGATGATCCATTTGGTGACCTCCTCGGGGTTCATCTTGCCCCAGCGTAAAGAGTAGCCATTTTGGTGGACTAAGGCGATATTTTGTGTCTATGTCAGAATGTTATTCTTAGATTGATCAGCTAGTTTAGGGATGACTAGATTAACACTCAGGGGCAGATGGTCATTCAAGGTGTTAGACTGGGTTTTAAAATTATCAAACCATGTTGCATAATAATTAGGGAAAATTTTAAAATCTATTAATGAAGCAAATTCTCTGCCAATAAACGTGTGAGTAAAATCAACAGACGGGGTACACAACATGTTTGCAAAATTCCAGGTCATGTGAGGCCATTAGATCATTAAACTTCTTCCCCCTTCGCAGTGTGCATAAAATGTGGCAAAGGTACATTTTCTTCATCATATACACCACACAGCCTACGTTCAGCGTGAGTACTGATACTAGCATTAAAATCACCACCCCAAAGGGTAATCATATCGGTACCATTTGGGACCCTTATTTTGCTTAGTTCATCACTAAGTGAATTTAAAGTATCACCCATTGGTCCATTTTTGATGTTATTATAAAAATTAACTACACATACTGCTGTGTTTGAGTCAGATAAATTACCAGAATTTGATAGTATGGTGTTGATTTTATAATTAACATTTTTATAACCTTTATCAAATTCGAAATGTATACACATATCCAACCTTTATGTCTTCCATGCGCTGACTGAACAGCTGGCGTATGAAAGGTCTTATACCATGTATATTAATCTCATCCAATATCCAAGTCTCCTGGAAGCATAAAATATCAAAACTATTAAAAATCTGTCCAGATAGAGTTATTTACTTTTGATTGTAGACCATCGATATTCCAAAAAAGAACTCTAATTCTCTCTGAGGCAGGTACATTGGGAATATCAGGAACATAATCACTCTTAACCTGTCCAATCGTCTCGCCCCTTTCTGCAGCATTGTTTAAACATATATCACTAATTTCTACATTCAATGGTTCTACCATTTCATCCCTAGTATCAATTATCTCTCTTTAAAAATTGTATTACCCAGCATTAGTCATTAACATATTCACTCGGGGATTTAGATGTACAGCATTGTCTACACAACTAGAATGGTCGCTAATATCAGGGAGTCAATCATTCTCATCTAGAGAATAAAGGGGCTTAAATCTGTTTGTCACTTCTACATTAGAGATCGGCTTGTTAATGGGCTGCATAAAGGAATGCATATCCCTGTTCCAAGTATAGGATCTTGGCTAATAAAAATAGCTCAAGTACAACCTTTATACATGCTTCCAAAATGTTATTACTATCGCCTATTCGTTAAAAGATTTCACGAACCAGAGATGGACTTCCTAAGGAGAGGACAACACAGTCCCCTTGAAAGAATTTTCTAGTTGTACCCACCCAGGGGACACGTCTTACTATCTTAAAGGCTGAAAACATATCCGTTGTTAGTCCTGTTCTAATCCCTAGGCAATGGATTGCCTTGTTCCTTAACGTATGCCATGTTTCCTTCACCCCCTCAGAAGGTGGAGGAACATTTGACAGCACAACTGTATATGGTAACACCGCAGGAGGTAGATTTAGAATATGATGTTTTGGTGGATGTTCAAATGTTTTAATATTAGAAAGACCAGTATTAGGGCCCACTTCCCTTTGTTGCATGACACCCTGTTGTATTTCAGCCCTATCATTTCCCCTTTCTGTTGATTCTATCCCAATAACTAAACCTCAGGTATGCGGAGTATCATTTGGCTTCCTAGAACATACAGCTATGTTGGTGTTGTCACCCCTATTCATCTATTTACGGAGGACAAAGCGTTACCTAGAGTAGTCTGGCTATAAAATGTAGGTGTTTCACCAGTTCTGGCGTCTACTTTTTGATTAATTTTGCCTTCCAATGTGATGCGCCTATTTTGAATCTCTACTATTGTTTCCAGGCCCAGTTCTATCTTATCTAATCTTGATTCAACGGCCCCAAAGGATTGTTTAATATAATTAATTAAATCGGTCAATTGGTTTAATATACTATTCGGTGCCATGTTGGGGGGCCATTGCCCTTTCTTTTGGTTCTTCTTCCCGCACCTTTACTTTTATAATTTGACTAAATGCCTTTTCTCTGTTTATTGTTAACTTTAGATTTCGGCAAAACAGACTCATGTATTAGAGGCGGCAGGCTTCCAGACTTGTCCTTGGAATTGGGCCTACAATATCTTTTAGATGGGGGAAGCGACTCTATATCCAGATCGCTAGTGGTCACCTCATCGCTGATAACCTGGATACAGCCATTTAAGCGCTCCGCTTCAGAGTTAACTATAGATTCCTGTTCCCCCATCTCCGTTAGATGTAAGACAGTGGCCTTTTTTGTTATTAAGGCGCCCTGTTGGTCCTTTTTTAGGGATTCCTCGACTGTGGATATTTGCTTATCCAGAGCTCAAACTGCTCCTTTAAGATCATTCAAAATGGTCTTATTTACATCTTTTGGTTTGCTGCCTATTGGTCCTGAATTAGTGCTTTGCAGTTTTCTCTTCCCACATTTTGGCTATATCCTATTGTTATAATGGAGGAAAAAGACACACCCTTCACTACTCAGTGTCTAGATCTAACAAACTAGTATATTATATGAGCCCCCTCTACGTTTTAACAACCCCGCTATGAATCTAGTCTACTTAAACGGTAGATGTAGTCCCTCAGCCTTAAATAGCAGAGAGGCAAGAAGGGTAAATAATACTCACAAGTAGAACAGTATAACCGCCAGTGGCTTCATAAATTCAATATGTGAAAATAAATTAAAACCACAGTACCTGACCGAACCCAGCCTCCTCCAGTCTCTGACGGGCTAAGACGGGCCCGGTCTTCGCCCGTGCTGAGCCCGTGTGCATCCCACGTTGCGTGACCGGCTCTGTTGTCTGGTAGCATCCTCCAGGGAGCGGCTGTAAAGTGCTGCTGTGCTGGCAGGAGTCAGGGTCCAAGGAAAAGTGCTATGTGCTGGAACGTTGCAGAGCGGTCTCCCGCGCTGTGGGACTGGCTCTGTGGTCTTGTAGCGTCCTCCAGGGAGTGGCTGTAAGGTGCTGCTGTGCTGGCAGGAGTCAGGCTCCAAGGAAAAGTGCAATGTGCTGGAACGTTGCAAAGAGGTCTCCCTTAACTTAAATCACAAGACGTTAGCTCCCTATCGCTTACGAGCAACGAAGAGGCTGTCAATACCTAGCCTTCCTATTCGACTCGGTGAACACGTCTGGCAGCCAGGAGTGAGTTAAAAGTGTTAAATTGTTCTATTTATCTATGATTATTGTGCAATAGGTGCTTAATGCTCTTGTGCTCACATAGTGATAAGATAAGAAATATATATATTGATGGACTTAGCCCTTTCTGTAAGGTCAGCTCCATACTTTTTGCATTTACTATTATTTGTGCTGAATTTGTTTTTGTTGGCTTTAAGGACTCTGTGCACTTTACCACTGCTAACCAGTGCTAAAGTGTGTATGCTCTCGAATTGAAACATGGTAGAATTGGCTTATATCCAATTGGCATATTTAATTTACTTGGAAGTCCCTAGAAAAGGGGCACAACCTGTGCCCAGGGCCTGTAAATTAAATGCCACCAGTGGGCCTGCAGCGCTGATTGTGCCACCCACTTAAGTAGCACTTCTAACATGTTTCAGGGCTGTCATTACATCCTGTGTGTGTGTGTGCAGTTGAAACTGACATTTCAACCCGCAAAATAGACCTTTTGCCAGGCCCCAAATCTTCCTTTTTAAAATATATAATTCATCCCAAGGGTAGGCCATGAATAGCCCGACGGTAGGGTGCAATGTATTTCAAAAGTAGGACATTTACTTTTAAGTTTTACATGTCCTGGTAGGGAACATTTCTTACATTGTGTTTTCGCTACTGCAAGGCCTACCTCTCCCACAGGATAACTTTAGAGTGTAATTTCCAAATCGGAGCAGGTAACCAGGTTATGTTTTGTTCTCTGCAATTGTAATGAAAATCCTAACTTATGGTGAAGTCGGATTTTAAAAAGCTGCAATTTTCTTAACTTAGCTATTTGGTGCATGCAGCCTGTCTCTGGTCACATGGCTGGATGTAGTTTACAGTTGGGCTTTGTGTATTCCTCCTAGACAGCCACACACAATAGGAAGCTTAGTGTGACTGGATGGACCATCACTGGCAGGAAGGGAGGAAGGAGATTGGCCCAGTCCCACATACTTGAATAGGCTGTGTCCTGTCTCCACACAGAGAGCTGCATACCCCTGTAGTTTGTCTGGAGCTAGGGCCAGAAAGGCAGGGCACCTGTGCACTTCAAAGGCACGCCTCTAGAAGCTTTTCCCCACTTCAAAGGCACAACTAGGTATAAATACCAGACTTCAGACACCAACTCTTCTGCACCTTTGGATACTTTGCCAGGAAGACAGACAGTTGTGCTGCTGAAAGGACTGCTCCTCTGCTGGGCCTCAAGGTGCTTCTGTAAAGCTCAGCTGTAGTCTCATCATAACCCACTGGAAGCCCCACAAAGCCTTGCCTTCCTGCTGCCAGCCTCGTCAAAATCAATGCAGAGCGACGCCAAGCCCTGCAAAACCTCACTGCACAGCTGCCAACTCATTGGAACCAACACAAAGAGATGCAATGCCCCCCAAGCTTCACTGCACAGCACCCTGGAACCAACACAAATTAATGGCAAGCCCCACAATGCCTTGCCACACAGCTTGATCAGTCACTACGCAAAATGACGTGAAGTGTCGCGAAGCATCACCACTCAGACTCTGCACCCGGATTTAAGGCACTTCGTTTAGCAGGCCTAACCGTGTCCCAGACGCCCTACACTCCATCACAGTTGGCCTAAACTTATGACTTTGTCCCCATTTGTGACCAGGTAACCACAGTGGGTGCTTTGTAATTTTTGGAGCTATTTTTACTGAAATCTTTAAAATTGGATATTTCCAGTTCTACCGATTGGATGTTTGTCATTTTGGTCTTGTTCTTTTTATTAAATTGTACTCTATTTTTGTAACTTGGTGTGGGATCATTTTCATTTGGTGTATTTCACTTTATTACTGTTTGAAGTGTTGCACAACTACTTTACAAATTGCCTCCAAGTTATGCCTGACAGCTCTGTGCCAAGCTACCAGAGTATTGAAACCAGGTTATTTTGGGTTGGCTTGTGCCTTAACCATTAACCAAATTTCTCACAGTGGCTATTTGCCTGTTCTCATTTTGGTCCCCATCCAGTCCATGGCTCTCACCTTTCATCTCACTTCTTTGCATGACGTGAGGCTGTTCACTTGAGATCTCACAAGACCATCCAACGAGATCAGGCAAATCTTGTGCTTGTGCATCTCCACCCAAAATTTCTCACTTATAGTATGTGTACAAACGGGGGTAAAAGACAATTAAAAACAAATAAAGGTTGATTCTTAACCCCTTTGATGTGCAGGTTGGCCAATGGCCAACATACGCACTACTTTCCCAGTGTGTATGTTGGCCATTGGCAGACACTGGGGAGGCACTTAAAGGCCACTCTGGTGTTCAGTACCAGATGGAGCTCTTTCTTTTTTTTGATCAGGCAGCTCTGGAAGAGCTTCTTGTGTAGTCTGATCTTTTTTTCTTTTTACTACAATGAAGATCGGCATGCAGGGAGCACTGGTGGCATTGCAGTGAAGGTAAAATTAAAACGAGCTGATGAGAACATTGTACTGTCACTGAATCAGTGCTCTAGGGGCTATCTCAGCCCCGTGAGCACTGATTCTGACAGGAAAGGTATCGTTGGAAAGGGGAGAATCTCTCCTTTCCAGAGATACCTCTGCCCAGTGCTTCCCTGTTTGGGGATCACCACGAGAGAGCGCCCCCCATATTTTTTTTTATGCAGTCCACCTGACCGTCCAATTGACCCCGATCTGCCCGCCTTGGGGAAGGGGGCAGAAAGTCCACTAAGCACCAGGGATTTATTTTTAAAGTGAAAATAGAGGAGTGAGGGTTGCCCAGGTTACCCCTAGGAAAAGGGCAAACAGTCTTTCTGCCCTCTGTGAGGGTGAGGGGGCAGAAAACTGCATTAGGATTTATTTTAAGAAATATAAATAGAGGGGTGGGGGCTGCCAAAAATGGCCATGCCACCACCCCTAGTAAAAGGGGAAACAGTATTTCTGTCCCAACCCCGGGGGAGAGATGGGGTGTTTGCCCCGATCTTCCTTCCCCAGGGGAACAGCAAGCCCACTGAGCACCAGGTAATTTCTTTAAAATAGAGGGGTGGTAGTTTCCCAGAATCTACATGGCCTTGCCCCTCACCCCTGATTGAACAGGAAACAATAATTAAACCCCCTTGGAGGCAGATAGGGTAATTAACCCTGATCTGTCTCTCAGGGGGGCAGAAAAACCACTAGATGTAAGGGAAATTAAAAAAATATATACAAAACTTGAAGTGGGTAGTGATGGGGATACGATCGCACCTATTTCGTTGTGAGAAGCTAGGTAAATGTTGTCCAGCAAACTTATTTCATGTTAAAGTTGCTGTTTGGTACATATGCATCGTACTACCCAAATGCAAGTACACACTTTAGCCTCGGCTTCCGTGTTACTCATGAAAGACAGATACCATCGCACTCCTGCCAACAATATATGAACAGTTACTTTAAAATTTTACTGTAGTCATTCAGTATAGACCAAAAATATTTCATAACACAAAGTCAAATGTTTTTCACTGATGTTTGTATTTTCAGTTGATACAGAAAACAGCTAGTCCAGTAAGCACAGGCGACATGTGTTTAGTCACGCCAGTTACTTTTTCAAGGCTAAAGCAGCGGTATTGAGGCCGTAGTATCTTAAAGGGCGATCCGATTAAGTCGTTGATATAAAGCAGTGGCTGAAGCAATATTGAAATCCGAAAAGACCTTATGATTATCAAAGATGTTGAACTTCACTGGTGGTCACCATGAGGTCCATGAATAACAAAGGACATCTGTGTTGTCCGATTGTGGTAGAGTACTATGTAGAAATATCACATGTTAAGTGTGTCCTCCTGTCAACTGTCCAGAGGACATCCTGCACACTGGTACGAGCCTTGATAAGCCCCCTCTATAGTTTCAGGGTAACGTCTCGCAGTAAAAGACATCCCAAAGTGAATTAAAAAATATATATATAGTGGTGAGGACTGCCCACATGGGCATGGCCATGCCCCACCCCAACTAAAGAGGGCAATGGTCTTTCTTCTCCCCTGGAGGGAATATTGGGGTAACTATCCCCGATCTGCCCCCGGGGTGCAAAAAGCCCACTGCATGGCAGCAATATATATTTTTATTAAAACAATGGGGTTGGTCTTTCTTATCCTAACATCAGTCCCCACCTTCACCCCAAAGATCTCAATAGCCTTTCTGCTCCCCTGCAGACTAAAGCATCCCATCCCAATGGACAGCAAGAGAACATTTGATTCTTTTGGGTGTTCTTTTTATATATGGGCTGGAGGGTTTGGCTAACTACCAGTATCATTCCACTTGCAATGGTGAATGGCTGCACTTTTTGGTTTGAGTAGGCTGCCACCTGGAAAAACCTACTACACCTAGACATTTTTCAAAACTAGACATGTGGGGGAGTCCAGGGTGGTGTGTTTCACATGCATCCCATGTCATTGTCTTACCCGCAATGCCCTGAAAACCTCAAACAATGATTAAACACATTTTCTTCACATTTCTGTGGGAAAACTTATGGAATCTGCAGGGAGCCACAAATGTCCTACCTTAAGTCTCAGGATAAAAATGGTACCTCGTTGTGTGTGTGGGCCAAGAGACCTTGACATAGAAGGCCCAAAGTGCTACTTTGAAAAAACAGCAATAGGGGTAACTGTAGGATTTGGGGCCATGCTTGGCCCCTAACCATGGAAACCTACCAACCACAGACATTTTTTTAAAGTAGACAACCAGTGGAATCCAGGGTTATTGGCCTTGTGTGAATCCCATGAGGTTTTCTTACTCACAATTCTCTGCAAACCTCAAGCTTTGCCTGAAATCAAGCATTTGCCTTACATTTATGTGATGAAAACCTTCAGAATCCACAGGAATCCACAAAACTCCTACAACCCAGCATTGCCCCACTTGTGTTGATAAAAACGCTGCACCACTTGTGTGGTTGGGCCTACAGCCAGCAATAGGATTGGATCAAACTGAGGTCAATGGGAGTCCCCACACAAGGGTTCCCATTGACTTTAGTTTGATCTGTTTCTGTCACGGGAACTAGGCCCAGCCATAGAAGTGTGGGCCAGCATTTTTATCGGCACAAGAGTGGTAATGCTGGGTGGCAGTAATTTTGTCGATTCCTACGGGTTCCAGACACTTCCATCACAGAAGTGTAAGGGAAATGCATGATTTCAGGTAAGATTTAAGGTTTACAGGGCATTGTAGGTGAAGGAACCTCTGGGGATCCATGCAAGTGACCCCATCCTTGATTCTCCTAGGTGTGTAGTTTTTAAAAATGTACAGGTTTGCATAGTTTCCATAGGTACTTGCTGAGCTAGGGCCCAAAATCCACAGCTACCCACTTTGCAAAAAACTTGTCTGTTCTGAGTGGAAAATGTAATGTATCCATGTTGAGTTTTGGGTCATTTTCTGTCGCAGGCACTAAGCCTACCTGCACAAGTGAGGTACCATTTTTGTAAGAGACATGCTGAAGTATAGAATAGTAGGATACATGTTATTACAAAATGGATTTCACTTCATTTGTGCCTTCCAAATATAAGCCAGTGTGTAAGAAAGAAGACATTTGGATTAATATCCTCTAAATCATATGCTCCTACGGGTAACCAAAAATTCAGATATGTACCAATAACCAGTGTTCCTAAATTCGTTATCTTGTGCCCATTTCAGAAATACATAGGTTACACTGCTACCTATTTTTCACTCTACATATTACACCATATGACTTGGTCTATACTCAGTACACAATGGAAAACCATTGTATGGGTCAGGTTGTTTGTTGGCTCTAGGTACCTTAGATTCTTGGAGAACCTACAAACCCTATATATCCTCACAATCAAGCGAACGTAATGGCACATTTGCTTTTGTAATTCGGCCATCATGACAAAGTTACAGAGGAAAATATTGTCACAAATGGCTGTTTTTTCTTACTCGTTTTCAATATTTCTTTATTTCAATACTTAGTTTCTTTAAAGGTATACTTACCCCTATGCACTTACCTTCTCGATACTTTTGTCCTCAGCATTTTGGCTTCAGCATATTAGTTGCACAATGTTTCTGTAGTAGATATTTTGACATACAGTTGAGTATGGCCATGCCAACTACTAGCTATAGTTTCAGCTGTTCCCTTACAAGAGCAAACATTTCACCCACTCTCAAGCAGGTAATCATTTTGCCACTACTCAAAAGATCCCATACAAACCATATGTAATAACATATTTTAATCAATGCCTCTGCATATTTCTTGAAAGCAATACAGCATTTTGCCTAGCAGAATTAGGTTTCTGCCAAGTTCATGAGACAGAAATAGCGTTAGCTGAGGCACAAAAAGGTGATGTGATGAATGCTTGTAAATAGTTTAAAAATGGCAACCACTTTGCCCACTGTGCCACTCGAGATGAAGTCTCCTATTATGCAAATCAACACTGAACCTGTGCCTTTGGCGAACAGTCGATTTCAAACCGCCCCATGCAATTGCCTAAGCGGCTAGTGATATGCCTAGACATGTATCCCTTGCTCACTGTGCCACTGGAGCCAAGCTGCACCCAACTGAAGAGGCCCAATCAGGACAAATCTAGTCTTTAACGCTTGTTTTCTTGTTCAGACTAATCTAATATGAGATAGCATGGTGGGCAAAAGGCTGATGGGTTGAAATGCTACTCCGAGCGACTCGACTATCAGTGAATAGGCAAATTGCAAGCATTCCTCCCATCACCTTTTGGGTATTTCAGTGGCACTGCATCACATTAGGCAAGCATTTGTATGCAGGCACTCATTGCTGTGATTCCTTCATATCTCTTGCCAGGGCTTGACACCATAGACCATCTAAAGCTACTTTGCAAGCTTCAGCAAATTAGTGTCACTTCACTGGCCATTAAATGGATTTAAATCATTACTCAAGGGGAGATCACAAGCTGCTTCTCTCCCCTTTCCAATCTGATTTTTTGGCACTGAAATGTGGCATCATCGTCCTTCATTCTCAGCTTATAGTTGATATATGGCTTCATTAGACAGCACTGATCATGCCTTTCTCCTTTGATTTTTACACCTACAATGGTGACGTACAAACAGTCATTTTAACGAGCGTTTAGGGGAGCCCATGCAAAGTACATGGAGGGGCACCCCTGCGGAGTCAGTCAGGAGCTCTCAGGCCAAGGTCTGTGCTGAAGGGGGCCCCCTGGAGCTCGAGACCCCACCGCACCGCAGGGCCTAAGGGGGCCTATGTTATGCCAATGCATACAAATGACAGTGAATCTTCGGATCCAAAGGCTAAAACATCTTTGAATCTTCGAACGTGCTTGACCGAAGTTACTTACTGAATGTCAGTCGACTCACTCAAGCTTAATTGGCTGAAAGTAGATGTTATGGTCATGAGTAGTTCACACTCCCCCTGATCATCAGTTTGGCAACAAATATCCTTAAGTCAGGCACTCACTCTGGTGAATACGGTCAGAGACTTAGGGCCCAATTCACAAAGGTAAAGTTAGACAAAAGTCTAACTTTACGAGTTTCGGTATTCACAAAGGAATTTACTACTCGTAAATTACCTTTGTGAATAATAAAAGTCTAATTTTAGGACTTTCACTATTCACAAATGGCTTTTACAAGTAGAAAATGCCCTTTGTGAATACCGAAATTCGTAAGCTTAGACTTTTGTCTTACTTTTTTTGTGAATCGGGCTCTTAGGTGGATACATTGATTCAACTTTATATTTCACAGACCACATTATGAAGTTGACTTCCACATGTGTCTTAACCCTACAAATTCTTGAAAAGAGTCTGCCATTTCTCCATATGGGTGTAAACCATCTTGCTATTCAAACAAGCATTTCCTCCTGATTGGGTTTTGGAAAGCCCCTATATCATGGTCTTCCTATTTGTCTTGCAAATAGATTGCAGATCGTACAAAATATGGCACAACGCCTTCTTTTAGGCATTAGAAAATTCAATCTTGTTATCCCCTCTTCTATGTGCCAAGGAGCTTTGCCTTCTGATAAATTTCATATGGCCCCATGGCATTTTGCGATTGCCTGTGGTCCAGCATACAAAGAAAAACAGGCAGAGGTTTACTGGCCTAACAGTCGGCTACTTCAAGGGTTCATGTCAGTATAAAGACAGCACTAGACCTGACAGAGACACCAGCAGCGTTATTTTATATGATTACTCTCCAATGGATCCTGAGAAATCAGACAATACACAGTGATGTATCTACAAATATTTATTATACACCACCCTTGTGTATACAAAAGAAATGCAAGCATGTATTGCAATTCCTACTTGAGCAAAGCAAAATAACAGGAAACTGAATTATAAGTAGATACCTAATATTATAAAACACATAGTGAAAACAATATCTGGTAGGTGAGCCTTCTCCTACATCAGTCCTAAAGCATGGAATGACCTGCCACTACACATAAGAAACTCCTCATTTTTTGAATTCTTAAGGAAGCTGAAGACCTGGCTTTTTGAATAGTCCCACTATGTCCTAGGTTTGGCCAGATTCACACCTGCTTAGTGTCAGGATACCCTCCTGGGTGACAGTGAGCTCTTCAAATATGCATAACATAATAATCCTAACACAATTCTACATTATTGACTGCCATTCTTGGGAGATGCACCCAACCCCCGCATACTTCAGCAGTCTTGATGTGTGCTTCCATCACTTCATGTTTATGGGTGCATAGAGTAATTACTCTTAGTAGAGTCTCTCAGTAGAGTCTTCTCCTCTCTATCGGCTATAACACAGGCCACTTATATATTCTCACCATAAGCAAAAACCTACTGAATGAACCATACTTGCAACAACATGTGATACAACATTGATAAGCCAGCAGTTTTTTTCTCAGGTTGTTCAAGAGAACCAGTCATGAGGATTAAATATTTTTTTTTAAAAACACAATACTAGCAATGATAATGCTGTTTCCCCAAGATTCCTACACATGTGTGGGTAAAAAAAGCATTGGAAATACTTAATCATGTACATATGATGTGCAATAAAAAATGTCAGAAGCCTGGTAGGTTTCATATTATAAAAGGAATATATAAAAACCCATGTTAAGTTGATCTACCAAAGGCAGGGGTCAATGGTAAAACGTTCCTGGTCATCACACCTGTAAGACCCCATTTAGCCAAAATCCATGGCTCTTTATACCTAACAGAATCTCTTTCAAGATGGGGTTTGTACATAAAGCAATTCATAATACAAGTTCAAGGAACTTCTGTAACAAGTTACAAGGCTGGATGGATACGGGAGGGTCCCACTGACTTCAGATGCATCCATTCTGCAGACCATGATGTCAGTTCTGTGAGGCCCACTGCTCTTCAGTTGGGGACAGCTCCGTCTGACTCCCCTCCAAATCAAGTAATGAATAGGTCAGCTAAACATGTACTAAATTTACTAATGATGATTGCTGCAGCACGTTTATCAACTTCCTTGATAAATATTACATTAGCGGGTGTTTACATAACATATTTCCAAGTGTAGTTGATGTATGGTGTAAAATCATTTGTATAAACTGAAACAATGCTCTATAGTATTGAATATACTGCTTTAGGAGATACACATGGGGGTCATCTCTGCGTTTAACAGTATTGCCTGAGATGTCCACAAGAGCTAGATATAACATCACACGCCTCGAATAATTTTAGACCCTATCGTTTTCAATTGTGTTGTCAAATGGTAAAAACCTGTACTGGGATGTGCTTAATTGTTACTCTGCTTGACGGTTGCTCCCAAAGGGGTCGTAACAAGCACTGGGAGCGCTTTTTGCAGCAATCAAGTAGCTTCCACCTCTTTGAAAGTTAAAGTGCCTTTTAAAAAGACTGTCAAAAACCACATTCATTAAGAGCGGAATTTGAAATGTTTTCTTTCTACAGATTTACATCCACAGATTGCATACTATCTCAGAACGTCCCCACCAGGCATATAATCCCAAAATCCTACATGAGAAATTGACCTTGACTTAAACTTTTAATTTCTCCCATGACTTGTTTATTTTGAATGTACCTCTCCTTTTGTTCTATCTACTGCATGCCTTTTGTGTATATATAGACTATTGTAACTTGCATGCCTGACTCTCTTAATCACTCTTTCTTTGAAACCATATCCCAGCAACCCATCTATTAATTCCAGCAACAATTTGCTTTTAATTTATCCCCCTCCAATGATTACACCTAAGTCATTAATGTACCACAAAGAAACTGGATTAAATGCAGGGAATGGTTTCTTTCACATGACAAGACTTAGTCCAATAACCAGTGAACTAATCACTAACTCTGGGCACTCAGCTAGCGTCCTACTCACAGTAAAGCACTTTCACGACTCATCACAGGACTGCCCTAAAACTGGCAAATGAACACAATAAAACTCTGGAGAAGAATATTACAAAACCAGCACAAGGATGTTGAGGTGGCCTAGTTCGTCCATTGATGCTTGTCTGCACTTCCAGCATCTCCTCCATGAAAGCCCCATTCATTGTTAATGGTGTAGAGGCCAAGGGGAATGAATCACAGCTTCATAATGCCACCCATAGAACAACATAGGAATCCGGACTGCCACCAAAGCCACACCTCCAAAAACACAAACTCTGGGGAAGATTGACGTTGGTGGAATTGGGGAGGGGAGCCAAACTTTTTTATCAAAACATATTTTAAACCCCTGTTACAAATAACAGCTTTTAATTATTTGTCCTAGCTGCAATATGATGAGCACTTTTACTGTAATGATTTTAATTAATTGTACAGTTAATAAATACATTGTCAAATAGTAATCTCTATATAATTAAAAATTTGAATTTAAATATTTTACCTTTGTTGCTACCTCCTTTCTGAGACCTGCTTCGAAGCCCATCATGAAAATCCTGCACTTTAAAGTTATACAACTGTAAGACTGATCCTTATCTCACTGCAGAGAATCTATTTGAAATATATTTCCTTCCATCTCATTCGCACTCCAGATCTGCAGGCTTCTTGCACAAACCTTCGCTTTCAAGCCTAATGTTGTTCTGGTCTGACTTATGGGTTTTATGCAAGGCCACCCTCACGTGCCAATGCACTCTAATAAGTCCAATATTCAGTCATTCATTGTTTGTACTAACGCTTACCATGAGCTAGAGAAGCTGAAAGGGGACTAACGAAATCTGGAGCAGTATTAAGTGATAGACAGTTTTAAAGTTAGTGGGCTTGACAGTCCTGAAGGTTAGGGTGGTATGTTAGGTATTTGGGGTTGTACATACTGTCATTTCTCAAAGTTTTATTGTGGTTATCCATCCTCATGTATAATGTTAAAGATGTGTATGGGTTTGTATTTTCTGCACCATTAACATTCATTTATGTGGTATGTAATTATACACACAATTTCGCATGTAAAGACACATTTAGGGGTCGATTCCGATCCGGTAAAAAGCGCTCCGATTAGCTGTACGGAGCGTTTTTCCCATATGAATTGTACACCTACAACGTCCCCGTACGAACGAGCAAGTACGATGCTAACCCAAAGCGCCACTCCGTACGACTCGTACCAAACACCGTATAACTAGAAAGTACATACGGATTCACTCCGGCCGACGCAGTACGCCACGTCCGTACGTAAATAGGCAGCAATTTATGAACCAGGAAGTACAATCGGTGTTGACGACACTCCGTACGGCCCTTTTGCTACGAGAGCTGGAAACTGCCGTAAAAGCAGAGTCCGACAAGAACTGCACCCCGGTACGCGACATACACGACATGAACCCCATCGACCGTGTCATCCGAGCCCTGTACGCCTAGGACCTCGTACATAGAAACCGACGACGGCGCAGACGGTGAGTACAACCCATCGCAACAACGGAAGTATACCTGTACGGTGCGCCACACGCCAGCGCATATCACCATTGCAATAGGGATACGTGCCGCACACATGTCACAAATCTCGGGGTACGGTACGTCACACGCTAGCGCATATCACTATTGCAATAGTGATACGTGCCGCACACACGTCATAAAGCTGGGGTACGGTGCGTCACACTCTAGCGCATATCACCATTGCAATAGTGATACGTGCCGCACACACGTCAGAAAGCTGGGGTACGGTGCGTCACACGCTAGCGCATATCACCATTGCAATAGTGATACGTGCCGCACACACGCCGAAATATGGAGGTACGGTTCGTCACATCTGAGTGGTGGTTGGAAAAGACCTGCAGCAGTGCCCAACAGTATAGGGGGTGGGTGCAGAGGACCCCCAGCAGTGCCCAGCAGTGCCCAACAGTATAGGGGGTGGGTGCAGAGGACCCCCAGCAGTGCCCAACAGTATAGGGGGTGGGTGCAGAGGACCCCCAGCAGTGCCCAACAGTATAGGGGGTGGGTGCAGAGGACCCCCAGCAGTGCCCAACAGTATAGGGGGTGGGTGCAGAGGACCCCCAGCAGTGCCCAGCAATGCCCAACAGTATAGGGGGTGGGTGCAGAGGACCCCTAGCAGTGCCCAACAGTATAGGGGTGGGTGCAGAGGACTCCCAGCAGTGCCCAGCAGTGCCCAACACTATCATGAGGTCAAGGCGGATAACATTGTCATGCATAGTGTGAAAAATAATGATGGACTCCCTGAAGGTATTCATATACACCACAACCCGAAGCACAGTGAGTAGCATGTATGGCACTGACCAATTGTCAGATAGCATTTGTGAGCAGGCATGGCCCATGCGCAAGTGAATGCACTAATCAATGGTAAATCTATACTGAAGTCACCACAACAATTGTGCAACTGTCTGTAGTGAAGATCCCATGTGTCACAGAGGAAGGTACACTCTTTTGGATAATGTCTGTATGCAAACTGCACACACACACAAATCTAGATAAATATCAGAAGCATTGGGATAGCACAGAGATACCATGGTCCACCACATTCCCATCTGAAAAATAGACATCTTTCACAATACCAAAACATTAACATTACACCAACTTGTAGGCACACAGCACCTAAAGCAATTCCCTGAAATGCAATAGTTCAGACTGCAAAATAAAATGCGTTATTCAGCGCCAATATGTAAAAAAACAAATAAATGAGTCCAGGCTCACAGAAGGCCAATGGCCTGTCCAAAATACAGTCCAAAACACTGGTTACTTGGTGGAGGCTGTCACCCCAAAACTTGCCTGCACATGGTGGACTTAGAGGTCCGTGGACCCTTGGGGGGCATCATCGGAATCTGGGTCCGGCACCGCGGGAACAGGAGAGGGAAGGGTATGTGTAGTGGGCGCAGGTGGGGAGGATTCCTCCGCAGTGGCAGGTTCATCGCAAAAGGTTGCAACATATTCAGCGCTGCACACTGCTGCCAGTTCAGACAGGCTACCACCTGAACCCGGGGACACAATGGGAGTGGAGGTAGAGGGCTGTGAGTCAGGTGTAGGGTGCCTGTGGGGGATGTGTGTCCCCTGTCCCTGTGAGTGTGCGTACATCCCCCTGAGATTGGGTGAATGGAGGTCTGCGCTTAGACTTACGTGTGGGTGTGCTGGGTGTCTCTGTTGGGGTGTGTGATCTTGTGCATCTGCATGTATGGTGGACAGGGATGGGAGAGGGGATGTGGATGGGTCAGAAGGAGTGGGGGGGGTTGACGCTGCAGGATGGCAAGTGGTGCCGTCAGTGTTGAGTCCATGGACACCAAACTCCGACGTTGATCAGACATGTCAGCTGACATGCCCTCCATGAATGACAACAACTGTGCCATTATTTGTGTTTGGCCATGGAGGACAGTCAGCATTGACGCCTGACCAACTTGAATCAGCCGGAGTAGGTCAACAGACTCAGCACTGAGGGCAGCAGGATAGACAGTGGCAGGGGCTGCGGTGCCGGGGACAAAGGAGACACGGGGGTAGAATGGACTCTAGGGCCCCTAACAACTGGGAGGATGGAGATGGGTCTGGAGGAGGAGGGGACAGACATAGTTGCAGTAGATGGCATTGCTGCATATTCCCCCTGCTCCTGGGAGTCAGAATCCGAGCCGTCTGCATGGTAGGAGGTGTTGTGCTCATGAGGTCCGGCCGCCTGACTCCCTCACCCTCTGTGCCACTGCCTCCCTCCGACTCCTCGAAGCTGGTGGCACTGTTGCTGGGTCCCTCTGTCCGTTCTGTGTCTGTGTCTCCTCCAGGTTGTGGTGATAATGCTGTTGGCAACGTGAAAATGAACAATATATCAGTCACCTGTCCACATCACACATATCAGCAACTAAAAATTGGGGGGCATTTATAATCATGGCATGCATCATGAGTCACATGCCACATAACTATGGACATATATAAGTCTAGTAATGCGCAATTGTAAGAGACACAACGCTCATTGTATAAAAATATCAAAGTCACAGACCAGGCCACAACTTTGATTACAGTCACAATGATGAGCTACTGCCTGTCAACAGGATAGGTGTTGAGCAATCACCGTCAAGTTGCCCACTCTGCCACCCAAGGCCAGAGATGGACATGTTCAAATCTGTTTTAGCCTGTGCCACATGGGAACAGTCTTGCCTGGACAGGCATGTGATGCCATCCCTGGAGCTGAAACAAGTTTGCCATCAACTCTCACTGGCATCACAGCTGTCTAGAGCCAGGCTTGTGTGAAACACAGATGTGTATACAAACAAGCATGGCTGAAGACGGCTGTAATGCCAGAAAGTTGTAGCAAGAATCTTGTTACCAGTCCAGGAAATGCATGGCTTGACAATTATGGCTAGACTGTTCCCATGAGGCACATGGATAGACAGATTTGCACATGGCCATGTTTGAACTTGGGGGCAGAGTGTGCAACAGAGAGATGATGCCTAAAATTCTGACCTGTTGACTGTGTGTGAGTATATGATTGGCACAGAGGCTCCCTCCATCACCAGACACCTTAGTGAAACTCCTCACAGTGGCATCTATCCCCAGACCATACAGTTTGTAGCACATAACACACACTGGCTGTCAAGTGAAGTGGCACACATGGACAAAATCTAGAAAATGGCAAAGCTAATGTGCCTACAATTGTGAATGTACAGGGTACAGTGGGGTACGCTCCAGACTTGTATTGCGTATGGGCACAATGCATTGGTGAGACGACCCGTAAACCTGCACACACCAGTGGGGTACGCTCCAGACTTGTATCGCGCATGGGCACAATGAATTGGTGAGACGAACCGTATACCCGCACGCACCAGTGGGGTACGCTCCAGAATTGTATCGCGTATGGGCACAATGCATTGGTGAGACGACCCGTACACCCGCACGCACCAGTGGGGTACGCTCCACACGCGTATGGGCACAATGCATTGGTGAGACGACCCGTACACCCCCACGCACCAGTGGGGTACGCTCCAGACTTGTTTCGCGTATGGGCACAATGCATTGGTGAGACAACCCGTACACCCGCACGCACCAGTGGAGTACGCTCCAGACTTGTATCACGTATGGGCACAATGCATTGGTGAGACGAACCGTACACCCGCACGCACCAGTGGGGTACGCTCCAGTCTTGTATCGCGTATGGGCACAAACCATTGGTGAGACGACCCGTACACCCGCACGCACCAGTGGGGTACTGGGCGTATCACGTGCTCCAGTGAATGCATGTGTACAATGCGTTCCACAAGCTCACGAATGGCACCATTACTATAGTGTCAACAGGAACACACATGGCAGGGATGTGGGTGTTAGTTCATCATGAGGATGGCCATGTATGTATTTGCATGGCAGACCTACATGAGCAGGCCCCCGGTGTGGGCCACAGTCATATAGCAGAGGGCATGTGAACTAGTGGCACTGTTAATGTGTGATGGGCTGTGGAGACATGACATTTGTGACGGGCCACTGTCGTAATTTAGCAGCGATTAGATTAAGCATTAGCAGAAGACATCCTGTATTTAGAGACTATCTTGTCTTTCTATGGAATCCATTTTGTATTTGGCAGCCATTTTAGATGGCCATGTGCTCACCATGTACTCGGTCCTATCTTGCTGTTCTCTGCTCGGTATATTTAGCCTCTTCCTCCTACTTTGCACATGCTCAGTTGTGCTTGCAGCTGCTAATATTCTGTAACTGTCAGGATGTGCTTGCTAGCATTGGCAAAACTGTTAGCTCCTCCTACTTGTCGACTGTGCATTTTCTGTATGACCATCTATGTGTGTAACTCTTCTTATGTGCACTTGTACTGCCCTTTTTTAGCCCCTGTGAGGGTATGTAAGAGATACTGTGGCCTTCAGTCCTCAGACCATCTCATACAGAGTGCTGTGGCTTCTGTGTGACATGGCCTCACTTGTTGTAATTTAATAAATATGTTTCTCTTGATTACAGATTCTGTGCCAACTTTTTCATGCTGCTTTAAAGGATCAGGTGTTAGTGCAAACCCCTGAGATGGGATTTTTGATTTCCCTCATTTGGCGCGCCAACTTGGGGCTCATCAGAGCGGTGACTATCTGAAGGAGGGATCTTGTCAGGAGACAGACATTTACTGAGGAAGACAAGGCAGGATTCTACTAAAGGAGGTACCAATTCTGGGGGTTCTTAGTCTCTGTAGCCCAGTCTACTTCTGACCTTCCTGATTTTTGATCCTCCATATGATGGCACCCCTGACTGAGAACATATTTGGCGTGAGTATTTCAAAGGAAAAGACTGTTAGGTCATTTAAAACTTGGCAGATAGAACCTGGACGCTCGTGCTTGGTAAGAACCATTGTATGGTAATTACTGTGAGCTTATGGTAGCCAGTGACTCGCAAGGCAGTTTTAGGATACGCTTGCTGTGGCTTATGGATATGGATATGGATATGGATATGTATGGATGATCGATCATATTTATGAAATGGATTATGTGATATATGCGTTGCAACACATGTAGGCAGGTAATGTGGAGATGTTTCTCCATTTATGGTTATGAGCGGCGCAATGATTAAGTGCCATTTTAGATTATGATAATGCATATTTTGCATTATGTTTGTTTGCATGCCTGTTCCAAACTCACATGTAAAATGTGTAGTTTTATGAGAGGTACCATAGTGAGATATGAATTGACTTAGCCGGCTTCCCCTAGAGGGAAAACTTAAAATAGGTTTTAGGTATGAAAACATATTTCTTCCTTGGTGAAATTTTTCCCCAGGGAATTTAAATATGCCCATAATACACATGAGGATCCTTTGTTCTGTGCAATTTTATGTATGAAGATATGCAGAGCGGTTTTTGGTGTTCTGCCAGCCTGAATTAGTGAATTGAGAGTATTTCTACTTCAGTTTTTAGAATACTGTTGAGAATAGGGTTTCTCCTTGTAAATATGACTTACAACTGGAATTTACATAGGTGGTTTGGATGCAGTCTGCGGGCTGTCTTTTGTTTCTGGCTTTAGTGTTGACCCATGGTTTAAAAGGTGTGTTTAAATGTCTAGCTGGTTTGTGGGTTTTTTTCCATTCATGTAACTTTTGCTTGTACATTGCGTCGTCGCTATTTACGAAACATGGCTAAAGCGCGCTGTATTGTGTGTCTTTTCTGTTTTACCCCTTTCTGTTTATGTCTGAACTGAGCTCATATGTATTTTTGTGGTTATTTTTGATGTTTTCAGTCTGTTCAACATACTGTTAGATTAATTAATATTGGATAAAAATTCGATAGAAATTCAGGAGTGACCTATGTGATGTGCTAACATAACTATATGTTGCTCTTTAAAGTTATAGGGTAAGGAATAGCGCATATGTACAACTGTTAAATGTTTAAGGGATGAAACTAAAAATTCTTATTCACTAGGAATATTAAAGGCCTACAGCAGAAAAATGAAATGGTGTGTTTTTGTAGACGACACTCTCATAACATGTTTGCTCCTATACATTGCATTAAGATGCTTACAGGCAAAACAGTTTAGCTGGAGTGAGTTTTTCTGAACTTAAAATATGTATTCTTAAACACGCATTTCAAAGCTTGGAATGTCTTTTTTAGTAAGGCTGCCACCAGGAAATTCAACACTGGGTAGGGCCTGCCGTCAAGGACACAGCTGTTATTTTCGCAGGCCTAGTTTATTTAGCCAGGACTTCTTCCTTAAGTTAAACGTGCAACTTTGCATTTCAGAGTGTTATTTTGAAAGCAAGGTTTACAAAAATAAGGTTAATTATTTGAATCAGAGACATACATTTCAATTGTGGTTTCCCTTCTCTTTTAGCATTTTCTTGTCAGCACATTTATGGCTCTGTTGCTAAAATCATTGTCCTTTTCAAACAAAAATAGCACGAAGTTGACGTGTATTTAAAATTGAGCTTATGTACTTAGGCTTGTGAATAGTTGCTCTAAAAACATAAGCAAGGGGCAGATTTATGATAGGGATGCAGCTTGGTTTTAAATATAGGATTATTACAAAAACGAAATATGGAGAGTAATTTTGAATTATGACATAAAAAAAAAAAATTTGAAAAAAAAAGAAGTGCTTTTTAAAATCGTTTTTTGATATTCATAAAGTTCAATACTCATATTGTGACCTCCTAGCATTATAATTTAATTTAAGTTGTGCAGTACTGCATAATGAGGACATTTATGTATGGGACCTTCACTTGGCGCAGGCGTAAGAACTCATTTTTTTAAAAAGATTTACATGAGATATGTCTAAGTCTGATTTCTGCAATCTGTAAAGAACATTCTGAGGATGATTAATATGTAATACAAGTATAGGTTATTTATTTTTAAGTGCCTCAAATTGCAAAGTCGATATTGTGTTAAATAGACCATTTTAAAAGGCTTTCTTGCCATTTAAACTAACTTTATAATGCCTTAGGCTTCAGTGAATGCATACATTCAAGTATAATACAAATGTGCAAGTTTGCTTTTTCATAGCTTAGTGAGTTAATGTGCCCAGCGCAGAGGCTTATGTTTAATATCAAGGTTGAAGGTTTTGACTTCAGCGGGCCTACTGAGCCATTTATTTATTTAAGGTTGATACAATATTGCATGGGATAGTGACACACATTTATTATGAAGCTGGTATGGTGTGTTGTTATGTTCCATAAATTATTCACAGGCTCTGAGAATAAATAAATTGTAGTTCTCTAAAAGAAGTAATATATTTAAAATGTCTTTTTTAAATAGGGTTGATTATTGCACAGACTTGCAGAGACTTATTGTCTTTGTCAGTTTCCCAGTGAGGGTCCCAGAGAGGTTTGCAAGAAAGCTTGGCGCTCCAGCCAGATTTTGACCTTTACGTCAGTGTGGTGGGGGCTTAGGAGTATGTGACAACAAATGGTGAAATGATTGCTTGGAAAAGCGTCACGCAAAGGAGCCATTCACGTCGACATTTGAAGAGTGCATTCCTGACACGGCTTTTTATAAACAGCAGGGCCTAAACTGGGGGGTTGGTGTAAGGGACACGCAGAGGCTGTGAAAGAGTTATTGCTTAAGATATTTTGTACATTTACAAAAGCTGGGTGGTTCCACTTGAGATTTTGTGTGTTATGTGAAGTATTGGCTGTATGATGAAACAAAGATGTGTTTTTATGACTTCTTTGAAATGAATTATCTGTGCATTTTTCATGTTTTTTGCATTTCTTCTATGAATTTTCCCTGCTTTTCCTGTGTGTCTGACGCGACACAGTAAGTTATATTTGACAGCTGATCTTCACTGACTGCTTGATCTGCTGTCAAAAGGGTGAGGATGGATTAAAAGAAGGTGTTATTTAGGTATAAGTCTGACAAAATTAAAATGGGCCCGAATGGTTTTTTTTATGTTATTGGAGTGTTTATTGTGCAGAAAGTGCATGAAATGGTGTTGCATGCTATTGTGTTTTTTCTGTGCTTAGGTATACAGCAAAGTATATCTGATGGCTTGGCATGACATGTCCTATATTATGTATGTTTGTGATCCATGTTGGTGCTCTTGTAAGTTTTGCTGTGTTGTGAAGGGATGACATGACTATGTATATCCTTTGAGCAACAGTGGTTAAAACTTGTTAAGTGGTAAAACTTGCTGATACTAAATTATGATATATGATATTGTTATATTGTGAGCAAGAACAGACAGCACTTCACCAAGTGCATGCCTATGTGGTTATAATATATACAGCAAAGTGTGTCACCTTTACTCACGTTACTGCTCTTTTCCCTTAAGGAAAAGGCATCCTCACATTTATATTTCCTTGATTGGACCTAAGGAAGCAATTATAGATCTGTGACTCTTATGCAAGGTGACCTAATTTCTATATAGTATTAGTTAAATGATGTTCTGTCTTAAAAGGAAACCAGGTTTCATTTTCCCCGAGAAAGGAAGGAATGGGATCACTAGCTGAGATTACCGTAGATGGTGTAGTGGCCAGCGGTAGAGTTATAATATGTGTACTATTTTTGACTTTTTTGTATCACCCATGCTCTTGGCATTATGTCACAAACTTGATTATCACCCAAGTCAATTTTTGTCCTTCCTATAGATTTTTCTTTTGCTGCTTCTCCCCTGATTGATGTCACATTGTGCCTAGTTTTTGGGGATTTTAGCTGTGTTCTAGTCCTATTTTCTTTTTCGTTTTTCTTTCACCATTTAGAGGTTTACATTTCCAGACTACAGTGATGTATCAGGTTCCTCTATAATATGTGTAATTCCCTTTTGTATGACCAAACTGGTTTTCAAAATTTCTTCAGGCCTACTCTGATGTTTTTTAGTCTGACTGTTAGGGTAGTAATAGATTATAGTAAGATCAGTTGTCCACCTCAATAGGAGATACTTTCACGAGTATTTAGTATGACAAATTCAAATGCCTATTCTAATTTGGTTTTTAGTTCTTTTTCCCTGCTGCTTTAATTTTTGGTGGGATCAGATGTGTCCTAATCATAGAAATACCAGGACTCTAGTTCTTGTCTGTTGTTTCTACATTGCTATTAGCTTTTGTATTGTATAGTCCACCTGACGCACAATTAGTCTACATGTCCCTGATAATCTGTATTATGTGATTTCTCTTTTTGAGGTGTTCTAGATAAGGAATTTAGGAACACCTGCACTTAATAATTGAGGAAAGTGTGTTTACCCCTTAGACAATGCCACTATGTGTGAAGACATCCATTATGTAGTTGTCTACCTTTAGATGGATGAGGGTATGCTCTCACATGGAAACCCAATTGAAGAGGCTAGAGGTGCTGTTTTACCTACTACCTTTTGTCTTTGTACTCTATGACAATTACAGTATTTTGTTTTCGATCACTATAGTCCCATGGTGTATGGCCACTCCTTTGAATATTGCAGGTCACCTGCTTGCAAATCCCCTGCAATGAATTGTTTTTTGTATACTTGCCAATAGGTCCAGCCTGTGTTTTTCTTTACTCTCACATAGATAGATGGAAGTGGTTCTTGGGTGCCTTGCTAATATATGGGGCATCCCAAGACTAGGAAGTATTTTCTAACACTCTGTTGATAGACTGTTTCTGTGCCTTGTCTAAAGACAATTTGTTCTGTCCACCAATAGATATTTGCTGCTTTACAAACCACTACCAGAGGGGCCCGGACATCAGATTCAGCCTGGGGAGTCAGCGTCAGCACCAGTGCAGCTTGAAGCCAAAGTGAAGGTAACCAGCACAAGCATTGCTGGCAACTAGGACCTCAGTGAAGGCGGAAGCCCTGTGATTAAGTGTGTACCCCTGCCACTGTTTTGAGCGAAAGACGGGGTCACAAATCAGAAAGGAGAAATCGTGGATCATGCCCAGCTGAGAGTCACAGACCGACCAGAATGGCAAGGAGGTTTTGCTTGAGGTGACCCCTTCTGAAACAAGGGTTGCTTCAGAGATCCTAGAATCAGGCCTCTGATTTCTGGTCCTATGTGAATACAAGTTTGCACCTTTGTTTGTTGGTCAAGTGATACCTGGGTACACTGGATGCAAATGTGTAGCCCCAACGAATGAGCGGTGCGCCAGCAGAGCAATATAGGAGTTAGGGAAGGACTTGAGATTAGGGTTCAAGTGCTGTGTCTCTGGTGCCTGTTAGATTGAAGTGAAGAAAAGTGGTGCACTGTTTGAGACACTGGACAGGATCGCTTAGAGCATTTGCCTGTTGGGTGACTGCCCTATCCTGAAAGAAGAGACTTTTTTTCCTTGAAACTGGACTGTGATTCTTGATTTGCGAGTTGTGCAGCTCCACCGTGGAAACAACAAGAGCCTGCCTGTGAGGCTCAAACGGACACAGGGAGAAGACTCCCCCTCTGGTTGGTTGTACAGCGGATTCAATTTCCCCAAGGACTTCCTCTTTTTTGTCAATAATGTATCCCTTTAGTTGTCCCATTTTTGAAGAGCAGCCCTTTGCAGCTCTTGGTCCTAATTCATATGGCCCTGTGTGGTCCTCCTGGTCCCAGATATGCTTGATGTTCTAGCCATCATAAAAGGAAAATGTAACAGTCAATTGGAAAATGTTTTTATTAGATATGAGCTGTTAGCTATTCTGAAATTTAAAATGAATAGTCACTGAAATGCATAGGAGCCCTGAAAATGTCTACTAGATGATTTTAGGATTTGCTTTAGCTTAGGCCAAGAAAAATGATAATTCTGTTTATAATAGTGGCCATTGCTTTCTCCTACTGTCTGTATGTTTATTATGATCCAATGCCCGTTTTTCTTGGATTCCTGCTGATACCCTTAGTGAAATGTTTAGACTGGAAAATGCTCCCCTAGCAATAAATTAGGATATTGATAAATTGTGAAAATGAATGTACAAATATTTTCTATGTTCTTACTGGATCATGGGAATGTCTTCAGCTAATGCTGAAAGGGTCGTCTGTCGTAATTTAGCAGCGATTAGATTAAGCATTAGCAGAAGACATCCTGTATTTAGAGACTATCTTGTCTTTCTATGGAATCCATTTTGTATTTGGCAGCCATTTTAGATGGCCATGTGCTCACCATGTACTCAGTCCTATCTTGCTGTTCTCTGCTCGGTATATTTAGCCTCTTCCTCCTACTTTGCACATGCTCAGTTGTGCTTGCAGCTGCTAATATTCTGTAACTGTCAGGATGTGCTTGCTAGCATTGGCAAAACTGTTAGCTCCTCCTACTTGTCGACTGTGCATTTTCTGTATGACCATCTATGTGTGTAACTCTTCTTATGTGCACTTGTACTGCCCTTTTTTAGCCCCTGTGAGGGTATATAAGAGATACTGTGGCCTTCAGTCCTCAGACCATCTCATACAGAGTGCTGTGGCTTCTGTGTGACATGGCCTCACTTGTTGTAATTTAATAAATATGTTTCTCTTGATTACAGATTCTGTGCCAACTTTTTCATGCTGCTTTAAAGGATCAGGTGTTAGTGCAAACCCCTGAGATGGGATTTTTGATTTCCCTCACCACTATGTGGTTTACATTACCTTGACACTTGTCACATCAGTAACATAATGAACATGTAGTTATTCACATGAACACAGTGATGGCACACTCTTCATTACGGACATCTGTCACATGATGCCAGGGACAGGGGCACTGTCTCACTGTACCAATTGACTCTATGCATGACCCTGTGTGACAATGTAATGTGTGTGCCATGTAATGTATTGGATATGCTGTTTGTATCGGGTAAACGTTATCCTCTATAGGTGCATCTTTGATGGGTCTGTGTCGTGATAGCAAGTGTCTCACATGTACGCACACCATGCCACAGGGGCATTTCAGCAGCTCAGGTGTGTGATGGCATCATAGACCATTTGGCCACAGACATACAGATCTGCATTGAGAGGATGGCTGTGGTGTAGTATTGTAAAATGCAAAACTCATGCACAATATCACTGAAATGTGAAATATAGAGCACATGTGACGTGGGTGTGTTCCGTGCAGTCAGCTGTCTGGATGTGTTGACCACCTTCTCATGCAGGTCACGTGACGTGTGTCACTGACGCTATACATTGATCTGCCAACTCTGACATGCCCAGATTATCTTTTCTGTGCATGTCATGCCCATTTCACAGACAACAGGGGAATAAGTTTTGTTGTAAGAGTGCCAAGTAGCTTGCATAACTGTCTATGATGTATAGCCCACGGCAGGTTCATAAGTGATTTCATGTGTGTAATCAGTGTTGATTGTGCTATATACATTGTAAATTTTGTTGGCTGATAGTTGTACACATTTTTACCCACACATGTCGTGCAGGGCACCCCCTCTGCCAAGGCCGTTGCCTGACTTGGATGCCATGAGGGAACGGGATTGCATCCGCCGCTACAGATTTCCGCAGGAGTTGATTCAGAATCTGACGGACAGGCTGGAACCACATCTCCAACCGCGACACAGGTATCCAACTGCGCTGACACCCAAGGTAAAGGTGATGGCAGCCCTACATTTCTTTGCCCCAGGTACGTTCCAATTCACCATAGGTGATGTGGGGGGGATGTCCCAGACCATGTTCAGCCGTGTCCTCCGTGATGTCTTAGCTGCTATGTTGCAGCACATTGATGAATTCATTAAGTTCCCAACTCCACAAGAGTTGAACAATGTCAAGGGTGCATTCTATGCCCTGGGACACATGCCACATGTAATTGGCTCCATTGATGGGACACATGTTGGATTGGTGCCACCACAGGCTCAGGAGCAGGCCTTCCGCAACCGGAACAATTACCACTCTATAAATGCCCTGGTGGTGTGTCTTGCTAACATGATGATTTCCCATGTTTGTGCACGTTTTCCAGGATCATGCCACAATGCATTCATCATGAGGCGGAGCAGGGTACCACAGATGATGCTGCAGCTGCACAACCATCGGGCAGGTCTTGTTGGGGGTATACACTGTTACTCATGTATGTCTCAATGTAAATTAGCTCTCTCCTGGCTCCTCATTGCACACTCATTGACATGATGTATTGTTGTAGGAGACGCAGGATATCCGAACATGCCGTAGCTCATGACTCCACTACGTAACCCCAGAACTGCCGCAGACCAGCGTTAAAATAATGCACATGGCCAGACCCGGCGTGTGATCGAGCGTACGTTTGGACTCCTGAAGAGCCGGTTCAGGTGTCTCAACAAGACAGGCGGATCACTACCATACTCCCCGCTGAAGGTGTGTGACATCTTCACCATGTGCTGCATGCTGCACAACATGGCAGTGGAGGGGGAGGTGCCACTCATCCTGGATCCTGATGAAGAGGACCATCCACCCGTTGAGGACGAAGGCCTTGGCCAGGATGCTAGCGATGAGGAGGATGATGATGCTATCCGGAGTCAACTCATACGCAACTTCTTCTCATAACGGTGAGTACCTGTATAATAGTGTGCAATCAACTACCATAGAGTGACATGTGTAGCATAATGTGTGTCCAGCAGACTGTACACAATATCACTTTGATGTTTGTGGTGCTGTGTCACACAAGTGACGATGTCATGCCACACACATGAGCACAATGATTGAAGTTGGAATGTACTAGTGTACTACGTTGTTAGTGTATTGTACGTGACCATGTCTGAATGAATCTATACAGTACGTGACCCCTTGTGTGCCTGTCCTTTCCATGTCATCCAGGCTGTTGTCTGTTTGTGTCATCTTGGTCCTCCTGCAATTCCTCTTGATGATAGCAACGTCGGGTGAATCTGCGTACCCTGCACAGACATGTGGAAATGTCAGTTTGGGTAAGGATTCCAAACAGGCAGTTCATTGTTGGTAGGGTTTGTTATTGTGTAGAAACTGTTCATGCGCATGTTGTAGGCCCATACATACATGTCACATTGCCATGTATTAAATTGCATGTAGCGCCACTCCCATGACAAGACAGTCACCTTACTTGACAGTCATCTGGAGTAGAGTTTTGAATTTGGTTAATGCATCAATGTGTGTTAACATTGACCCTGACACATTGCGGATGGCACGGGTTGCCATTGTGTGTGACATCACAAACATAGGCACTGTGGAGAATTGCTGCCTCACTGTGTGCAGCAGGATGTGTCAGAATCATCCACTCAATCTTGTGGGCCAGTACAGTTTGATTTCCTGTGAACCATGTAGTGCCGGTGTGGGCCAGTGTATGTCCCACATGTTCTGTCAACTGTCCTGTGAGTCTATTTGCATGGATGCATTGCCCCTTGTGGCAGTATGTCATGTCACTGTCACATCGTTACCTCAGTGCCGGTGGACAACACTGCTTCGCTAGCCTTCTCAGTAAGTTGATGTTAACTTTCCTTTCTCATGATGCCTGGTATGTTGCGCTGATTACATTACAACGTTGGCCTGTAGCTAATGTTCACACTTACGTGGCAACAGTCCATTGAGGTCATTGTCTGAAATCTCTTCTGCCATGCAGCATATCCTGCTAAACAGAACAAGATGGCTAGTCAGGTTTGTTTTATAATGAATTAGGACACACACAGCCAATTTGTGCTGCGTGAACCAGGCGTTTTATATTACAAAAGGACTTATTTTCATTTGTAATTGAGTTTCATTAATTCATCCAAATGGCTACAAAGGAAAATTCTGTCAAAACAGTTGAATCAATAACATACAATTGTGTGCGCAATATATACACATGTGCAGGGGTTCACAATGGATACTCAAAATTCACAACACCAAAAATACAACTTATTACATAATAATTACATTCAAAACAAATTGCAACATGAAAGACATTTCTACAAGGAAAAATGATACGCAAAAGGAACCAGTCCTTTAACTCAAATACCAGTGGACAGGCAGAACTAAGGATGGAATGAGACTGCCTGCCTATCTCACAAGACCTGTGACGAATTATTTATTTAAAGGATTGCCAGCGGGTTCCCACCGCAGTGGTATTAATTATTCCTAGCTGCACCCTTCTTTCTTGTCACAGGCTGGGGGTCAACGCGTTTCGAACCGTAGTGATTAAAGGTTCTCCTCAGGACGAGGACTGGGTATAATCCTCACTGCACAGCGCGCCCAAAGGCTGCGGGAGTGGAGATTAACTGCACATCAAGTAATTTTGTCTGTACTTAGTTGTAGAAGCAGGGTGACTCGCCCTCATGGGTCGAGGCGCCCGCGGGGCGGTGCGCAGTCGAACAGTGGAAAGGCTCGCCTTCTCTAATTTTCTGTGCGTAGATGAAGATGCTAGTGGACGGCGGCACCCGGGAGGGAGTCCGGGGGTTACAGAGGGCGGGACTCTTCTGCGCTACGGCATCGGGCGAGCCTGGATTCAGTCCATTCCACAGCCACGAACGACAAGCATGCAGCATATCCTGGTCACGGTAGGGTTGTATCTTTTAGCATTGTTCCTATGTACTCGCAGTTGAGTTTGTTTACACATGCTTGTCCTATCTATCATAGTAAGGCACAGTTGCAAGAGGTAATGACTGGCCCCTATGGGGCTTCCTGGTGTTTAGTTTATTTGCTTCCTCTTTAGGGCTCAAGCAAGCTGTCGGAGGTCTTACGATCTTCAGGGGAGCCGCGAGTCACTCAGCAGGGCTCGGGAGTTCCAAGGTTGCAAGAGAGCCGCGAGTCACTCAGCAGGCTCAGGTGTTCCAGAGTTGCAGGGGAGCCGCGAGTCACTCGGCAGGGCTCAGGTGGCTCCAGCAGAAGTTCTTCTCCGCCGGGCGAGCAAGCGACCACGTCAGCAGGGCTCTCGTCGTTCCAGAGTCGAATCTGTCGATAGTCCCGGAGCACCCCCAGTTATAGGACTGCTCCTCTTTGATCTCCGGAGTTCTGGTATGCGGGGTCTTGACACCTGGGGGGCGCTTGTTGGGGTTTTCTACCACGCGGCCCTTTGATGCATTCATGTCAGGTTCGGGAGGAGTCCCAGACACATAGCAGGCGTGGAGCCAGCCCTCAGGGTGGCCGAAGGGCGATCGAGACCCATCTCTCGAGGAGAGGTCGGAGGTGTGAGAGAACTGCTCCTCCCTCTCTCACTCAAGGGGGGCACGCTGTCCTCCAGCCAGGGTGGCGCCTCTCGGCCTAGGCCGCGCCGGATCGGGCGGCCATCTCAGATGCTGGAAAGTGGGCACACAGGGCCTACGGGCCGGGAAGATGGAGGCACGGACGGGGCAGTCCGGGGACGGGTGTGGGCAACATGGGGGGGAGGGTTTGGCTAGGCCGGGGGACTCAGGGGTCTGTTGTGGGGTTCAGCTCGGGAGGGGGTGCCTAAGGGTCAGGGAGGACCACGCCACGAGGCCGGGTCTAACATGCGTCCCCCCCAGCTGAAAGTTGGGGAGAACTACCCATCCTCTTGGGGGTTCTCTTCGCTGAGGCGAAGAATCTGGAGAGGCCGTCCGCGTTGGTGTGGTTGGTACCAGGGCGATGTTCTACAGTGAAATCCATTCCCTGGAGGGAGATCAACCATCACAGCAGTTTGGGGTTCTCGCCCCTCATCTGCATCAGCCACCGCAATGGTCGATGATCCGTCTGGACTCGGAAATGAGTCCCGAACAAGTAGGGCCGTAACTTCTTTAGGGCCCAGACTACTGCGAACGCTTCTCGTTCGATGGTGCTCCACCGCTGCTCTCTGGGGAGTAGCCTCCGGCTAATGAAGGCTACAGGTTGATCTAGACCTTCCTCATTCATTTGGGATAGTACGGCCCCAATGCCGTGTTCCGAAGCATCAGTCTGTACCACAAACTCTTTGGAGTAGTCAGGGGCCCGAAGCACGGGGGCAGTACACATGGCTTTCTTGAGGGCATTGAACGCCCCTTGGCAGGCTGGGGACCACTGTACCTTCTTGGGCTGCTTTTTGGATGTTAGTTCTGTGAGGGGACCTACAAGGCTGCCGTAACTCCTGATGAACCTCCGGTAGTAGCCGGTGAGGCCCAGGAAGGCTCGGACCTCTGTTTGGGTGGTTGGTGGTTCCCAGGCTAAGATGGCATCGATCTTAGGCTGTAGAGGGGCGACTTGCCCGCTTCCGACCTGGTGTCCCAGGTAGACCACCGATCCTTTCCCAATCTGGCATTTGCTCGCTTTCACTGTGAGGCCGGCCTGGCGCATGGCCATCAGCACCCTCCGGAGGTGCTGGAGGTGCTCCTTCCATTCTGAACTGAAAACCGCGATATCGTCCAGATATGCGGCGCTGAACACTTCCAACCCGGCCAGGACTGTTTACCAGTCTCTGAAAAGTGGCCGGGCATTTTTCATCCCGAAGGGAATCACGCAAAAGCGATAGTGCCCATCCGGGGTGGAGAAGGCGGACCGCTCCTTGGCTCCCTCTGTGAGCGCAATTTGCCAGTATCCGCAGGTCAGGTCAAAGGTGCTGAGAAAATGAGCAGACCCGAGACGGTCAATTAGCTCATCGGCGCGGGGGATAGGGTGAGCGTCGGCTCGGGTGATGGCATTGAGCCCCCGGTAGTTCTCGCAGAACCTCAGTTAAGGGGCGACACCCGGGGCAGCGGCTTTTGGGACCAGCACCACTGGGCTGGCCCAGGGGCTGTCTGAGGGTTCGACCACCCCCAAGGACAACATCTTCGAGACTTCGGCCTGGATGCAGGACCGGACTCGATCGGGGACTCGGTAGGCTCGGTGTCGCACCGGATGGCTGTCTCCGGTGTCCACGTCGTGGACAAACCAGTCAGTGACTTTGGGGATGAGGGAAAACAGGTCAGAGAACTGCCCCAAGAGCTGGTGGCAGTCTTATCGTTGTTGGAGGGTGAGGGAGGGAGAGAGGTTCACTCCGTCCACGGAGCCATCTTTCTCTTTGGTGCACAGGAGGTCAGGGAGAGGCTCCGATTCCTCTTCTGCCCCGTCATCTGTGGCCAACAGTAAACTCAGCTCCGTCCACACGAAGTGAGGCTTGAGGCGGTTCACGTGTAGGACCCACAGGGGGTTACGGGGGGACTGGACGTCCACCAAGTACGTGACCTGGCTTTTCCGCTCGATCACCTTGAAGGGCCCCGTCCACTTATCTTGGAGGGCGCAAGGTTTTACTGGGGCCATTACCCATACCTGCTGGCCCGGCTGGAACTCGACCAGAGTGGCATTCTGGTCGTACCAGCGCTTCATTTCCTCCTGGCTCGCTTCCAGGTTGGCCTCGGCCAGCTCCCGGAACTTCCGAGTCTGGTTTCGGAGGATCAAAATGTACCGGAACACCTCCTGAGGGGGGTCTCGGGGTGCCGTCTCCCAACCTTCTCTGACCAAGCTGAGGGGCCCCCAGACAGGGTGTCCGTACAGTAATTCAAACGGGCTGAACCCCAAGGATTTCTGGGGAACTTCCCGGTAGGCGAACAAGAGGCAGGGGAGCAAGACGTCCCACTTACGCCGGAGGGGTTCCTCTAGGCCCATGATCATCCCCTTTAGAGTCCGGTTAAACCGCTCTACTAGGCCATTTCCTTGGGGGTGGTACGGAGTGGTGAACCGATAGGACACTCTGCATTGCTGCCAAAGGGAGGTCATGTACCGGGAGATAAAGTTTGTCCCGCGGTCACTCACAACTTCTCGGGGAAATCCTACACGGGAAAAGATTCCCATCAGCGTCCGGCCCACCACGGGGGCCGTGACGGTGCATAGGGGGATGGCTTCAGGTAACGAGTGGCGTGATCTACTAGGACGAGGATGAAGCGGTGACCTTGAGAGGTCTTGGGGTCCAGCGGCCCCACAATGTCAATTCCGACCCGCTCAAAGGGGGTACTGACGACAGGGAATGGTTGGAGGGGAGTCTTGCGCTTTCCCCCGCTTTTTCCACTAGCCTGGCACGTGGGACAGGACTTGCAGTGGGCCTCTATGTTCGCCTTCATCTTGGGCCAATAGAAGTGCGTGACCAGGCGGCTATACGTCTTGTCTTGGCCCAAGTGGCCGGCTAGGGGTACATCGTGAGCCAAGCCCAGGAGGAAGTCTCGGAAGCGTAGGGGTACCACCAGCGCTGACCCTAGCTCTGCCGACTTCTGTTCGCTGTAAAGGAGGTCATTCTCCCAGTACAGCCAATGTGTTCCGCATCGGTCGCCCGCGGCCTGGGCTTGGGCCTGCTGCCGGAGTCCGACCAGGGAAGGACAGGTAGCTTGCTCTTGGTAGAACTCCTCTCGAGAGGGGCCCCCCTCGGGGCGCCACTGCGCTAATTCGGGCAGGTCACCCAGCTCGGTGATCTGTGCGGGGTCGGGGTGTAGGTGTTCATCGTCCGCGACATCTTCTCCTCGTGGGGAGAGGTCGGAGGCCTCGGCTGGCTCGGCCCCGTTGTCATCCACAGGGGGGAGGCTGGCAGTTTCGTCCTCAACTTCCCCGGCGGGGGGCAGTCGGGCTGCCATAGATCGGGTAGTGGCGCACACCCACTCGGGGAGACCCATCATCCCGAGGTGGGTTCATCGCTCAACCTGCTTCCAGGGAGAACTTTCCAGGTCGTTCCCCAGGAGGCAGTGACCGGCTGGGAGGTCCGCACTGCTACTTTCAATTTACCTACTACTCCTTCCAACTCGAATGGTATCAGGGCTACCTTACACAAGCTGCTGAAATTACAGGGCACAGGACATTGGGGAGGATCTGGTCTTCTCGCACTAAATGGCTAAGGACACCTGTGATGCTGGCTCCGGTGTCACGGAGGGCCTCCACTCGGTGGCCATTCACTGTTCCTAACTGGCGGTATTTCTTGGTGTTGGTAGGCAGGGCACTCCCGGGGACCATCTCTCTATCTCCCAGGGATACTAGGGTCATGGCAGTCGGTTCCCATCCCTCGGTGTCCTCAAATTCCTCCCCTAGGATTACATTCGCTATCTGCTTAGCCGGGGGAGTTGTGGTCGGGCTACGTGGGGTCATGGGGCACTGGGGATCGCTGGCGTAGTGCCCGGGCTTTTGACATCTCCAACATGTGATAGTCACTCGGTGCTGCCTACCGGGGGGACCGGCAGCAGCTGGTGGAGGTGTGGGGAAACTTGGTGGTGAGTTTCTCGGGGGCTACGCTGGGGACCGGACTGGGCGTCCCTGGGTCCTCCCGGGTCCCCCCCCCTCTCTGGTGGGGTGGTCCTTGGTTGTTGCGGGGGTAGTCACCTACAGGGCCCCGGGTGACCCGGGTGTTCACCCAGCGATCCGCCTCGACGGCCAGCTTCCTCGGATCTGCGAGCTTGCTGTCGAGCAGATGCTGGCGTAGCTCCACAAAACAATTCGTGGACAAATGTTCCCACAGCATAAGGTCAGTTAGTTCTTCCATGGTGGTTACTTTGCTGCCCTTGACCCATCCTTCGAATGCTCTGCTAAAAAAATGTACGTACTCCACCCAGGTGGTACCAGGAATCTTTTTGCAATCCCAGAACCGCTGGCGGTACATTTCTGGGGTGAGGCCGTACCTCGTCAGGAGGGCCTCCTTCATGTGGCTGTAGGAAGTCTGCACGGAGGACGGGAGATCGAGCAGGGTGTCTCTCCCTTCGCCCAGGAATCGACCCCACAATCCGGCTCCCCAATCTTTCGGTGGGACTCGGTGGGAGGTCATGGCAACTTCGTAGGCCTTAAACCACTGTTGGATGTCGTCATTCTTGTAGTATTCTTTGACCACATTTTTGGGGATGTGCACCTTTGGCTCTGCCGGGGGACCGATCTCTCGGTTCCCCGGGGGCCGGTTTTCTTTGTTCCTGGCCTTGAGCTCGAGCTTCTTCAAGCTTTGCTCGTGCTCCAGCTGAAGTCTCTTCCCTTCATGCTCCCGCTGGAGTTTCTTCTCCTCCAATTCTCCTTGTACTTTCATTTGTTCGAGCGCAAGCTTCTTTTCCGCCAATTTTATTTCGCCTTCGATCTTCAATCTTGCCATCTCGAGCTCGTGGTGGCGACTTCTTTCTCGATCCGCGAGTGTTTCCGGGGATAGGCCCCCGTCCGGTATGATGCTTCGTACCTGGCTGCTGCTTTCTGTCTGGGGGAGTCCCGGTTCGTCTGGCTGTGCGGCTGCTCCTTCTGTGCGGGGGACTCCGGACTCCACCCAAGCTTTCAATGCTTCCTGCATGTCCTCCTTTGTGTTGAGGCCAGTGGTAGCGATTCCCAGTTCTTTGCAGAATTCTTTTAGTTCTTTGTGCGTGTACTCCTCCAGTTGTTCTACACGGATTGCGGCACTCGCGTTGACTTCAATGGTGCTCATGATGATTTCTTCTGCCGTCTTTGCTCGGTAGTGCGCTAGTCGTGTACCGTACGATCTCTAGATTGTGGCTCGTATCCCGTCGCTTGCTACCAATGTTGGACGGCGACCTCAGGAGCGAGCAGGAAGTGTACCTGATCACCCTGGGGCCCACCTTCCTAAGTACAAAGTCGAGCCCTGGCGGGAGACTCCTCAGGGAGAGAGTCTCGAATCTAGGATCGTACACCCTCTACCAGCACCACACAACAAAGAGACACCACACCGTAGCTTCTTAAGAATGTTTCTTTATCTTGTGATTCAAAAGGATCTTTATGATCGGCAAGGCAGGTATTTACAGATACGGCAAGGGCCCATAACGTCTTGGTCAGGATAGGGGTAGCGGGACAGTCTTGGGCTCAAGGTCAATATCGGTGCGTATCCGGCGCACAGCTCTCAATCCTCGAGCTGGGGGATAAGATGCGATCTTTGGGGTCCAGTCTGACCAGGAGAGTCAGAGAGCCGCGAGTCACTCAGCAGGGCTCAAGCAAGCTGTCGGAGGTCTTACGATCTTCAGGGGAGCCGCGAGTCACTCAGCAGGGCTCGGGAGTTCCAAGGTTGCAAGAGAGCCGCGAGTCACTCAGCAGGCTCAGGTGTTCCAGAGTTGCAGGGGAGCCGCGAGTCACTCAGCAGGGCTCAGGTGGCTCCAGCAGAAGTTCTTCTCCGCCGGGCGAGCAAGCGACCACGTCAGCAGGGCTCTCGTCGTTCCAGAGTCGAATCTGTCGATAGTCCCGGAGCACCCCTTGTTATAGGACTGCTCCTCTTTGATCTCCGGAGTTCTGGTATGCGGGTTCTTGACACCTGGGGGCCGCTTGTTGGGGTTTTCTACCACGCGGCCCTTTGATGCATTCATGTCAGGTTCTGGAGGAGTCCCAGACACATAGCAGGCATGGAGCCAGCCCTCAGGGTGGCCGAAGGGCGATCGAGACCCATCTCTCGAGGAGAGGTCGGAGGTGTGAGAGAACTGCTCCTCCCTCTCTCACTCAAGGGGGGGCACGCTGTCCTTCAGTCAGGGTGGCGCCTCTCGGCCTAGGCCGCGCCGGATCGGGCGGCCATCTCAGATGCTGGAAAGTGGGCACACGGGGCCTACGGGCCGGGAAGATGGAGGCACGGACGGGGCAGTCCGGGGACGGGTGTGGGCAACATGGGGGGAAGGGTTTGGCTAGGCCGGGGGACTCAGGGGTCTGTTGTGGGGTACAGCTCGGGAGAGGGTGCCTAAGGGTCAGGGAGGACCACGCCACGAGGCCGGGTCTAACATATACGTCACAATTACTGCGATAGCGAGCATCAATCATACACTGTGATGTCGTTCATGACTGCATAGATCTAATTGCATTGTAGCAGCCTAGTGAGCGTCATACATGCTCCATTTTGGTGACAACCTCTACCAACTCTCATGTGTCCGTGTTGAAGGATCTCATCTTGTCTCATTGCAAGATCTGTGATCAGTAATAGGACACAGTGGCAGTGGTTACACTACACAGGTGTGAGTGGTGCAGTGTAGGTGCCAAGGTAATCTGTGAATCTGTAACTGAAAGTATGGAATCCTTATGCTTGTTTTGCTTTTTTTCAGATCTCCCTCCCTGCAATTCCCATCCTCACCTTCCCTCACCTGATCGCCCTAATGTGTCTGTCATTAGTAGTCAGACCAAGGGGATATTGGGAGATGGAAACGGACAGTCTATCGCAGTTGTGTGGAGAGTGTATAACCAGCATTACAGGTAACATCATTGCATGAGTGTTATAGTTGACAGCCACTGGCCATGTAAATTGGCTGATGCAGCATGGCCTTGCAACTAAGTTCATACTATTGTTTTGGAACTGTGTTTCACACTGTACATTGTGCCTCATTGCTGTCACCGCCGGTATCTTTCCAGACTGCATGCGTTCAATATGGCATTGTTTACAATGATTGTTCATATGTGGTTATGTGTACAATGAAACAAGCATGCTGTTCGTAATGGCTAATGGACCATATTGTGCATGATGTACATGGTTGTGTATGTGTTGTGTTGCTTGCTACACACAATGTGCGGGCTACAGCTGCTGACGCAGTGTGTCCTGTGCCCCGCTTGGCATTATGGTGACTGGTCCTGTGTCCGTGATGTTTATTCAATGTTCACACATTTGCTGGGACTGACCCATGGTTCACCAGCCACTCCAGGCTCACATACACATGTCAATTATTGCCTAGCAAGAATCCTTGGGTTGTGTGGCTGTTTGGCATGTTCTATCGCCCCTTCTGCCGTCATGTGTTCACTCCTCCCGGCTGCAGCATCCCCAGCCACAACGCTGCACCGTGTGCCCCAATCCAGCCACACACACCTATGAGATACTCATCCATCCATCCATCCATCCATCATTGAAGCATGCCACAGCTTGTCTGTGCCACTGTTGCACAACCGCCATGACAAAGACAGGTCCGTCAGCACCTGCAACATGCACACTGCTAGACACTCAGCTAATTTTATGACACATTTGACCGCATCTGTAGGAAGTCGTTTAGCTAGCAAGTCCCTCCCCTTTTGAATAGTGTTGGACGATTGACTTTGGCTATCATAGGGGTACCAGGTGCACACAAACATTAGTTTCACCTTAATTGACATGAGGGGACATAGTGGTTGTTTATTTTTGCCCCATATTATTATTAGTTAGGGAACAACGAAGACAGAGTGGCCGATGATGAGAAGTGGGTAAACTGGCAATTGTCTGTCAGGAACCCCCTCAGGTGTTGCTACCGTGAGGCACTCTCTCTTAGCTCTCTTAATTTTTATTTTTGTGAGTGGGATCAGCCCTTGGTGTAAATTTGATAGAAACGTGAAACACACCATGACTCTATGGATTAGTGTAAAGGTACACCTCTGAGGCAGTATTTTGAATTGGCCATGTAACTCTGCCATTGGTTGTAAGGAATTTGTTGAGAGTTGGGTTAGGCCTTTCTGTTGTCGAACAGTGTCTGAATGGGGTGCAGAATTTTCCCTTTGTATCCACTTAGGCTCCTTTTGATTGAATGACACATGTGACACAACAGACTCATGCCCCAGCCAACCTCCACACAGTGAACAGCAGACAATCAGCGACCTGGTAACACGCTACCACAAACAGACCCATGACAGCCTCTCAGGCTGTGTGTGCAACTCATACTGACAACACGATGCAGCCACACTTAACAGTGCGTGTACGTACAACCAGGTCATATGCCTCGTACTGCACACACACTACTTCCAGCAGCACCACATTGTGGTGTATTACCTCGTTGACACAACACCACCACACATCGCCTCCAATGCTGTAACATGGTAGTGCGCAACCTGAGAACACCACTTCTGCCGGGACATCACAGACGGATTGTCCAAATCCCACAGGGATCACACACCCAATCCAGGACTATGATTGGTCAGACTTAACGGCCTACACCCTCAGAGTCACATCCAACACCATGGACACACTCTGCATTGTCCAAAATCTGCACAGCCAGTTTCACACCAGCATCCTGACCAGTATAATTGTAACTATCATCTACAGCTCTCCTACACTACACACAAAATTTGGCTAAGCCATTTATCAATCATTTGATTCATTAGTTTAACGCACTACCTACCCGTGACGGTCTCAATGCGCTGGGGGGTGCTGGTACTGATCTCAAGACACTGGGCTTGAGAAGTATTGTGAAGGGCAGCAGGTCCTGGGTCTGTAGTTGACTTGTAGGGAGGGTGTTCTAGGTCTTGGAGTCGAGGTAGTAGAATTATCGGTCACTGTGCGTGTTATTCCGGATGTGAGGGACAGTGGAGAGAGCATGGTTAGTAGAGCAGAGGCTGCGTGTGGGTGTGTAGAAGGTGAGTCTGTGGATGTGGTATGCTGGTCCTGCGTGGTGTATAGATTTGTGTGCGTGGATGTGGAGTTGGAAACTGAATCTGTTGTTGACAGGGAGCCAGTGCAGGCCTCTCGGGTGTTGTGTGATGTGGCCGGGTTGTGGCAAATGAGGATCAGACGTGCCGATGTGTTCCAGATGCGTTGCAGCAGGCTCAGGAGTTTGGTTGTTGTAGCTGCGTAGTTGGCGTTCACTTATTCAAGTCAGCTGTTGGAGAGGGGCAGGGTGACTGTTTTTTGTGTATTTGATGTGATCCATTATAAGATCCTGAGTGCCATTCAGAGGGTGTTGAAACTGAAAGCAGAGATGGCGTTGTCCTGCTTGGTCATGGGGAGTGAGTAGTCCAGGATGACCCCCAGGTAGTGTGCGTGTTTGGTGGGTTATGGTGCTGTTCCTAGCGATGTTGGCCACCAGGAGTCGTCACAGGCTGAGCTGGTTGTGCCGAGGATGTGTTCCACAGAATTTCCTGATTCTGCATCAACCTGCTGTCCTTACTCCATTTTGCTACAGCCGTGATTCCTCTGTGGAGGTAGATGTTGCCAGTGTGTGGGTCCTTGGTGAGGGATATGATCAAATGTGTTTAATTGGCATAGTAGATGATATTGAGGCTCTGTTGTTGTGCCACATGGCTGAGTTATGCCATGTGGATATTTAAGTCAGTTGGGCTGTGGGATGATCCCTGTGTGACGCTGCGGATGGTGTCAGTGGTATTGGAACAGTACTGTGGGAGGCAGATGCTCAAGGTTGTGCCGGTGGGAAAGGATGTGTTCCAGCCAGGGCACTCGCTTTGATTCCTGCGTCATGGATGTGTACTGTTAGGGTGCCGTGGGAGACCGTGTGGAAGTCTGCTGATAGGTCCTGATGGATGTGTGCGTCTGTTTCTCCTTTGTCCATGAGGATGCAGATGTTGTTGGTGTTGGCTATGAGGGCGGGGTCCGTGCTCTGTTTGATGTAGGATCCAGACTGTGTTGGTTCTAAGATGTTTCTGTCTTTGAGGTTGTGGGTAAGCTGTCTGTTGATGATCTTCAACATGACTTGTTCTGGGAAGGGGAGCAGGGAGATGTGCAGAAATTTCGAGATGTATTTGTGGTCCACCTTAGGTTTATTCAGTAAGGCGGTGATCACAACATTCCCCAAACTCCCTGTGAAGGTTGTTGTCTTGAAGGAGATGTAGGATATTTTTACAGAGAAGGGGTAAGATGGCTTATCTGGCTTGTTAGGAAATGTGGATCTGCCATGGGTCCGATGGGGATCCAGAGTGAATGTAGTCCTTGCTCATGATGGTGTCTTCAGTGCGGACGTTGTAGCAGGCAATAAGGTGAATTTTGTGGGTGTTTGTCGCAAGGGGGGTGGTCTTGGTTGTGGATGTGGGGCTAGTGGAGTAGAAGCTTTTGTGGATGTCGTTGATCTTACCGTGAGCGGAGTTGGCCAGTGGGTCACACAGGTCTTGTGATGGTGGAATGTAGTTGGCGCTATATTTGGCTTTAGAGAGTTGAATAGCGATGTTGATGTGCTATTTGCTGGTGTGTGTGTTGCTGTCTAGCCGGTCCTTGATGGGTGTCCTGTTGTCGGTCATGATGTGTTGGTGGTGTCTGCGGGTGGCACTCTAGTGGGCGTTGTAGCTTTCTGGTGATTGTTAGAAGTGCGTGCTCCTCTACAGCTTCCAACAGGTGCACTTGGAGGTCCTGGGTTCTTTGGTGAACCATGTGGCAATGTTGTTGTTGTGTTAGGTGGTGGAGGACTTGATTGGGATGAAGGTGTGTGCGCAGTCGTTGATCCACTGTTTGAGGAAGATGGCAGCGGTGTGGGGGTTGGTGGGGTAGGCTTGTGGGCCCAGGGTAAGGGTGGCTGTCAGTTAGTCCTTGTTGAGGTTGCACCAGCAGCTGCGTGGCATGGTCTGTGTGCCGGGGTTGTGGTGGGTTTCCTGAAGGTGAAGTGTAGGCTTCTGTGGTCTCTCCAGTGTTGTGAGGTGTTATTGTTGGATGAGACGTGTGGAGTTTCTGCAAAGATGGGGTCCTGTGTGTGTCTAGCGGTGTGGGTGTGGGTTGTCACGAGTTGTTGTAATCCAAGGTTGGCAAGATTGTCCATCAGGGCGGTGGAGTTTACGTCATTGTTGTAATTACGGTGAAAGTAAATTTCACCAAGGAGGATGTAGTCCATGTAGGCGAGTGCATGCGTGCTGATGAGGTGAGCGATGGAGTTGATGAATAGTGTTAGGACTCCAGGTGGTCTGTAGATGAGTGTTTCTCAGAGGGTGGTGTTGGTGTGGATCTGGAAATGCATGTTTTAGGCGATGTGGAGTGTGTCGTTGGTAGTGACTCTGGGAGTGTTAATGTGGATGATGGCAATTCTTCCTACCACTCGGTCGGTGTGGTGTTAGCGGGATTTGTCATTTCCTTCTGGAATGTCTATGGTGATGTCTGTTGGCAAGGTGGTGTTTAGGCTGGTTACCGTCCACAACACCTGCCAGCCCTACTACAGCAACTACCTCTACACAGGAACAAGAACGTGACTTATGGAGTACTTGTGGAAATCCAGGGTGCATGCACACACCTCATCCTCAACATCCCCTGCTGCTGCCACATGACCATCCGCATGAGATACCTACAATGGTCCCACAGTCAAATGCAGGTTCACCTTCATACTCATCAGCCACACTCATTTGGCACTCCACAGACCCAGGCTAAATAAATGATTTGGACGTCTAACATCTAACACTCTATTGCCCACAGTCCCTGTTGGCACCCTAGGTCAGGCCATCAATCTTCACATCCACAGTACAACAGCATGTGCCTGCTAGTTCTCATACCTCATTACACAGATCCTGGGGCTCCCTCCGTGGACACGTAGCATATTTGCCATGCTCTTGACACCTCACACACTCTTGTATGACTGTCTGTCATTGCAGTATTTCAAGCAAACCCCATCTTCTGCAGTTAGTAACCATCACGGGTGAGTATTGCTATCCACTGCCGGAATAAGATCCCAGTGTGTAAATGGCTAGAGTTTGCAGGAGACGGTGGAATTTGAAGACATTTCACCTCACAAATGTATTAGAATCTGGGTACATACGAATACATCAATGCTTTTTGTGCAAGTTATATTTATTTTTTACTCTTGTCCGTGTACCGTGAGTAGGTGCTGTACAACAAGGGGGAATCCAAAGTTCACAGCGGGAGATGTGATGCCTTACACAGTATGAGTCAACAGAGTCCAGGCCACAGTGCTTGGCATCATTGGGCACACTGCGACCAGCAAGTCCATGTGGGAGAGTCTGAAAGTCAATAGGGTGATGCTGTTGCCCACGAAGGCAAGATGCCAGACCAGGTGACCTGGGAGTTGTTCATGGCCCTATGCCTCTCAACGTCCTGACACACACATACCGTTGGGCACTGCTGGGAGTCATGGCCATACCCCCCCACCCCCCATACTGTTGGGCACTGCTGGGAGTCATGGCCACCCCCCCACCCCCCCAACACCCCCCCCACACACCCCCATACTGTTGGGCACTGCTGGGAGTCATGGCCACACACCCCAAACCCCACAACACCCCCCACCCCCCCAATACTGTTGGGCACTGCTGGGAGTCATGGCCACACCCCCCCACACCCCCCACACCCTACCCCCATGCTGTTGGGCACTGCTGGGAGTCATGGCCACACACCCCACACCCCCCATACTGTTGGGCACTGCTGGGAGTCATGGCCACACACCCCAACACCCCCCAATACCCCCCCCCACACACACATACCGTTGGGCACTGCTGGGAGTCATGGCCATACCCCCCCACCCCCCATACTGTTGGGCACTGCTGGGAGTCATGGCCACACACCCCCACACCTCCCCACACCCCCCCACACCCCCCCATACTGTTGGGCACTGCTGGGAGTCATGGCCACACCCCCCCAATACTGTTGGGCACTGCTGGGAGTCATGGCCACACCCCCCACACCCCAACCCATACTGTTGGGCACTGCTGGGAGTCATGGCCACACACCCCCACACCCCCACACTGTTGGGCACTACTGGGAGTCATGGCCACACCCCCCATACTGTTAGAAACTGCTGGGAGTCATGGCCACACACCCCCACACCCCCCAACACCCCCCACACCCCTCCCCATACTGTTGGGCACTACTGGGAGTCATGGCCACACACCCCCACACCCCCACACTGTTGGGCACTACTGGGAGTCATGGCCACACCCCCCATACTGTTGGGCACTGCTGGGAGTCATGGCCACCCACCCCCATACCCCCCAACACCCCCTACACCCCTCCCCATACTGTTGGGCACTACTGGGAGTCATGGCCACACCCCACAACACCCCCCACCCCCCCAATACTGTTGGGCACTGCTGGGAGTCATGGCCACACCCCCCCCACACACCCCCATACTGTTGAGCACTGCTGGGAGTCATGGCCATACACCCCCACACACCCCAACACCCCCCCATACTGTTGGGCACTGCTGGGAGTCATGGCCACACACCCCCACCCCCATACTGTTGGGCACTGCTGGGAGTCATGGCCACACCCCCAATACCCCCCCACACCCCCCATACTGTTGGCCACTGCTGTGAGTCATGGCCACACCCCCCACACCCCACCCCATACTATTGGGCACTGCTGGGAGTCATGGCCACCCCCCCATACTGTTGGGCACTGCTGGGAGTCATGGCCACACACCCCCATACTGTTCGGGAACTGCTGGGAGTCCCCCCATGTTACATGACTTGTTTGTATACTCAGTAGGCTCAACGGCTCCTTCGATTCCGTGAACTCCCACCGGTGGTAGCAGGGCCATGACTTTCTCCTCCCATGGATGGTATTGTGCTGGTCTGCGGGAGGTCCACCTCCAGTGTGATGAGCGTTTGCGCAGTCCTCATCCATCCATCTTGCGCTTCACCATCCTCCGCAGATCGTACCACCTGTTCTGGCAAACCACCCTGGTGCGCCTGATGGGTGCAACAGCATTGACCTTCTCGACAATCCTCTCCCACAGGCGTGTCTTTTGAGCTATGCTGGTCTGTCTGACCAATGCACCAAACAGCTGTGGAAAGACTCTGATGACTTCATCTGTAAGGATTAACCCTGGGCGGGCAACTTCGCTACGCCCACGAAGTGGGCGTAGTGTTGCCTACTTCGCCCTTTGCAAAGTAGGCGAAGCAGGCAACACTACGCCCACTCCTTGGGCGTAGCGAAGTTGCCTGCCACCCGCCTCCCTCCCGCCCTCCCGTACATACCTAATTTAATTAAATGGGCACATAAAAATAAATAAAATGCACTTACCTTGTCCGCGGTGTCCCGGGGCTCCCTCTGCTCGTTCACTGCGCCGTCTGCTAACGAATGCACATGCGCGGGCGGCCGCGCATGCACATTTCTCTTGAGAAATGCGCATGCGCGGCCGCCCGCGCATGCGCATTGGTTAGCAGACGGCGGCGTGAACGAGCAGAGGGAGCCCCGGGACGCCGCGGACAAGGTAAGTGCATTTTATTTATTTTTATGTGCCCATTTAATTAAATTAGGTATGTAGGGGAGGGGGGCATGCGGCGCGTAGTGGGGCTACGCAAAGTGCGCAAGTGGGCGTAGTTTCTTGCCCACTTTGCATAGCTTCGCGTAGCCCCACTACGCACGCTACGCCCAGGGTTAGTAAGGATCTCCATCTCCGGGTTAGTGAACTTTGGACCCTTTGGTGTGGCCATAGTGTGGGGTGTATGTGATTGGGGGGTGATGGTGTGTATGGATGAGGGTGTGTGGGTCTGATTGTGAAGGATGTGGTGTGTTTGAATGAGATAGGGTGTATGTGTGAAGGTGTATGGCTGCAGTTGTTGGTGTGATGTCAGTGTCTTAGCAAGAATAGGTATGTTGCAAAGGATGATGGGTTGTATGTGTGGGCCCTGTTATTGGTCCATTTGTGGGTGTGGCTTTTTTTGAATTTTTTTGTGGGTGTGTCATAAGGGGTGGTTGTGACTTGGGCCCTCTGTTTGTATGTGGCAAGGACATTGTTTTCCTATGCTGTGTAGACTGTAGCCTTGTTTAGTGGGGTGTGCGCGTCGTATTAGTTGGTGCGTCTGGCAGTCACGGTCGTTTATCGGGCCAGGGGTAAGTGTACGCTTGATTGTGGGGTGTGCACGGCGTATTTGTTGGTGCGGCTGGCAGTTAGAGTTGTTTATCGGGCCCGGGGTACGTGTACGCTTGATTGTGGGGTGTGCGCGTCGTATTTGTTGGTGCGGCTGGCAGTTAGAGTCGTTTATCGGGCCCGGGGTACGTGTACGCTTGATTGTGGGGTGTGCACGGCGTATTTGTTGGTGCGTCTGGCAGTTCGGGTCGTTTATCGGGCCCGGGGTACGTGTACGCTTGATTGTGGGGTGTGCGAGGTGTATTTGATGGTGTGTCTGGCAGTTCGGGTCGTTTATCGGGGCCGGGGTACGTGTACGCTTGATTGAGGGGTATGCGTGTCGTATTAGTTGGTGCGTCTGGCAGTCACGGTCGTTTATCGGGCCAGGGGTACGTGTACGCTTGATTGTGGGGTGTGCGCGTCGTATTTGTTGGTGCAGCTGGCAGTTAGTCGTTTATCGGGCCCGGGGTACGTGTACGCTTGATTGTGGGGTGTGTGCGGCGTATTTGTTGGTGAAGCTGGCAGTTAGAGTCGTTTATCGGGCCCGGGGTACGTGTACGCTTGATTGTGGGGTGTGCGCGGCATATTTGTTGGTGCGTCCGGCAGTTCGGGTCGTTTATCGGGGCCGGGGTACGTGTACGCTTGATTGTGGGGTGTGCGCGTTGTATTTGTTGGTGCGTCTGGCAGTTCGGGTCGTTTATCGGGCCAGGGGTACGTGTAAGCTTGATTGTGGGGTATGTGCGGCGTATTTGTTGATGCGGCAAGTTCATACGCGATGCTTTCCATACGAATCGTGCTTTATGCGGGACAACGTTTGCCCGTACAAATCGCGTACTTGGTCCCTGGTCAGGATCGTACTTGTTAGTTCGTACGGCATGTTTACAAATCGTACGGTTGGAGTTCCGACGAGATTTCGTGCGGGTCTTCGATTGTGGTTCGTACGGGTCGGACGGTCTTTTTTAAATCGTACGGAAACGGCTACGAATACGAATCGTACGACGGATTTTTCTCCCGAATCGGAATCAGCCCCATAATGTGATTGGTTTTTAAACAAATTTCCTATGATGTGTAGAAGTGTGTTTTTTCAAAATGATGTTAACTGTGCAACATTTCAGTGTAAAACTCCATCTTGTCGGGGGGAGGAGCTACGCTAGCAACCAAGATGGCCGCATAAGCTCCCGGCTCCGCCGACCTCCGCCGGAGGCTCATGAATTCTGACTCCCATCCTCATTTCCCACCGGACTCCCGTGCAGCTGAAGTGCGCCTGACTCTAAAGGTGCAATCCCGGAATCTCTAGCTGCTCGGATTGTGAAGATACTTCGTGTGCCATTCTTGGCCTAACTCAGAGTTGAAGCCGGGGCCTCGAGTTCTAACCCGGCCGGGTTGGAGTTGAACAACATCGGCCGCGGGACGTGGGTGGTTCCGGTCTCCTGAAGTGGCATCTTTCCTTTTCGTTTCGGATGGTGACCTGGTGGCAGCTTTCTTTTGCAACTACGGCGGCTTTCCATATCGGCTGCTTGGACCGGGGATCCGCCGCCCGGAAGCCCCGTTGAGCTCCCGGGGTTGATGGGCTTGGTTCCTCGTTGGCGGCGACGGTACTGCGATCGTGCTTGGTAGCACCCACAGTTGTCATCTGCATTGCTTCTGCCTTGTGCCCCGGAGAAGTCGACCTCCGGGGCTCTGATACCCGCCCGGTCGCTCACCGAGGGGCGATGGAGCGGGCTGAAATTACACCGTCGCTGCACAATGTAATGGCCGCCATTGGGGAGCTCCGCAAACGAGTCACCGCCACCTTCCAGAGGATGATCGTAACGGTCGATCACATCTGCCGGAGACCGGACTCCGATCCTTTGTTGGTTATGAGCCGGGATGCCTTACCCGCGGCGCAAGCTTCGATTGCTACCGAGGACCCTGGGCGGCTGTCGGACTTGGAAATTTCTCGCGACCCTAAGATGGTGGCGAGCAAGCCCGAAAGTACTGGCTGTGTGTTTGGCCCTCTATCGATGCCGCCAGGGATTGATGTGACTATTTCTATACTTCAGTCTGTCTTCTCCACAGACTATCGGATCTATACCTTGCCTCTTTCAGAGAATGCTCAAAAACGCTGTGCTGACTTATCGTTGTTGGGCAGTGGACCTGGTTTGACTTTTGAACTTTGTCAGCGTTTATCCTGGTATCACTCCTTCTGTGGTGTCTTTGATCCGTTTCTGTCTTTGGATGCTCTTGTTGTGATGGCGGTTCGAATGGTCAGGGCTCGCATGAGGACTCGTAGCGACCTGATAGTATTTGATGGGGTCTGCGTAATTGATCGTCGGGGCCAGGGCTGACTTTCCTATGTTTTCTTTTGGCTCTGACGGGTGGTGTCTGTGGGAGCGAGGGCTAGACGGGATTCTGATTGTCTGAGTATTGTGTAACTGCTATGTTCGAAACGGGATTTGCTAACTCTGTGATGCCGGGGGCCGGGCGGGATGGTCCATTTTCTGTTTGTGGCTCCCCTATTGAATTTTATTGCTATAACTTGCTCAATGCTGCGATAGGGGATGTCCGCCTCTGGTGGGGAGATGGGAATCTGGGAGCCCGTATCGTTTTGTACCTTTCTCCTCCTCCAGCTTTTCCCTTCCTTGGGGTGTAGTTTAGTGGGCGACAGGCACGCTGCTAGTGGGGTTAGGTCGTAGCCATCGGCAGGGGTGTAGGGTGGGGGGTTGTGTTTTTTTTTGTTTTTTCCTTTATTTTTTTCTATGACCTTCCTATTCCCTTTTCCTCTCTTCACAAGAACTGTGGCATATTCTCCTGATCTTTTGTCCATCATATCTGAGTGTCATATGTTCAAGTCGTATATCCTGTATTTCTGGTGGGCGGGTGCTGTTGCGATGTACTTGTGGTCATTTGCATCTTACTGTTCTGCTTCAGCTTTAAGCTGGTACTGTTCCTTTTTTTCGGTGCCTATGATCGTAGTGTATTTCTTCAACTTATTTGCCCGTCCCCAGCTGGAATGTATTTCCCCTAATGACACCTGATGTGTATATTTCTTTCTTGTGTTATACTCAATAAAAATAAATATAAAAAAAAAAAAAACTCCATCTTGTCCAAGATGGAAGTCATCTTTGTCGCTCAATCTGTGCTTCCCCCCACCTACACACATCCTCTTCTCACAAGCACCAGAGCAGACAGTCTAGCTGAAATTTATTGGGTTATTTCCACTGTCATTGCTCCCAATGAACCTTCCCTTGATCAGCTATAACTTGCAAAATTTTACATGGTTTTCTACCTATTCATTCACATAACACGTTTTTGTTAAAGTGTGTTGCATTGTTGGGCATCTCCAAATTGCATTAGCACAGAAAGTGCTTTATAATTATTCAAGTAGTGGGTGAGTGTATAGGTGTTTTGGAAATATGACGTTTATTTTTCATGTGTTCTGATTTGCTTAAGAATTTATACATTCACTCACACTATGATGAATCTACAGTAATTCTGATTTTATATGCAAGTATAATAAATAAAAACCCTCGATTTTGTAGGTAAGTGAGAAGACTTTCCTAAAGACTTGGCTGTTGCTAAGGATGCTGTCCGTTTTACTATTGATCTGCCTTTTTGGGACTTAGAATAATTTCAGATTTGTTCATACTCTGTATAACTCTGAATTGAAAGCATTAATTGCACTGACTCTGTATTGCTTCATTTTTTCATTTTGTAATAAAACCCTTTAACTCTTCATTGATCTAGAACTCATTTATTGAGTGGATCAAATTAATTAATTATATTGTCCTGATTTTGGTGCTTTGGGAGCTGACTTAACGTGGGGACACATTGCCTCATGAAACTGAGTTTTAACACCATCTACGATCCAGTGAAATGTTGGAACTCTATTTAAGGTACATTTTGTGGTGCCTAGATTTTTGGGTGGAGTGATTTCCCCCACAGTCACTATGAGCTGGCTTTTATACCGAATACTAATATGCTCTGCCTTATTCTTATTGTTTTGCTTTTTAGATGAGTCGCTCCTGGAGCTTCAAAACGTTAGACAACATACCTGGTTTTTGTGTCAGCTCTTGTCAGCTTTGGGATTTTTTAGAACTGTTGTATTTTACATCTTTTTGATTAAAGTACTTGCATAAGGCATACAACCCCTCAGGGGATCCACGCGCTGAAAGTCATGGGCGACTTCCATAGCTCTCTAGTGAAAGAAGTTTAATAGAAAATTGTATGCATGTGTCACCTGTGTTCTTGGATGGCAAGAGTGTACTGTTTAACCCCTTGCATGCTGGTGACGAACCCCAGCGGTCACGCTCCGCGGTGCTCGTGTGCGGATGACGGCTGGGGTTCGTCACGGCCCCGCCCTGTTCGTTTGTTTACCGCCCAGCGGCGGAAACGGGCCAACATCGAAGGGGTTAAAAACACTATTTTGAGTAATCTTGGTATATGCTTTTGAATCCCAATGAGAGCTTACAACACATTCTAGCATGAATAGACAGTCCTTAGAGTTCCCTAATGATGGTATTTATGCTCACTGCCAAGAATATTTACCATTACTCATAATGCTGAGTTTAGACTGCTCTGTAGCTCATGGATGTACAGATTGAGAGAGCACTGCTGTAAATAATCCTGCAACATCTCTTGCAAAGACAGCTCTGTGAGCTCATTGAATGGCTTTGAATCTGTCGCAGCTGTTCAAGATACTTGTGGTCGAGGACACTAGTGAATTTGTGTGTCCATAGACCTATCAATGGTAAAAAATACACACACCCTGGTTTTAATTTAGGGATAGGTATTAAAACAGCCTATCCTGCCTGAAACCCCTCACAGTTGAACTGATTTGTTTGAATCCACTGAAATGCTGTATTTTCCTTGTGAAGGCTAAGCCAATTACTGTCCATCCATTTTGGACTCTAAAAAATGTGAATGTGCCGGGAGACTAATAGGGCGACAAAATAAAGGCCAGCCATCAGCCAGGAAAAACTATAACACGACAGGATGGGACGGCGGTATGCACAGTACAAGGGCCTTCCTCACTTCAGTGGCAACTGAGAGTTGGTTTGAATTGGGTGTGGCTCTACTAGTGCCTGTTGTATGGTGTGTGTATGTGTGTGTGTGTGTGTGCGTGTGGGTGTGTGTGAGTGTGTGTCTGTCACAATCACGGGTTTGCCACACATTGCAAATGATCTTTGGGGGCCTGGATGTTTAGGCACTCTTTGGAGTGGGATGTCGAGGACAGCTCTGAGCATTTCACCTGATGTCCTGGTATTGAATCCTCAAGCTGCATGGATTTGCCTGTGTGACTTGACTGGAAGCAGTATCTTTTTTAAGTCTGGAAAATGTCCGAGTGCCTCATCTGCTCACCCTTTATTTCAGACAGTGTTGTATAACGGAAGTTGGTTTTCAAAACACATTCTGTTATGGAAGGAAGAGGATGCTTAAGTTCTCCTACAGACAGTCCAATGAGTATCCACTTCCTACGGCCATTAGAAAAACTTGTTCTTTGCCAAAGAAGTGTGTGTTTTTGTCGGTTCAAAAAGTCGCTTTGCAGGCGGGCCAGGAAAAGGTTTGCAAACTAAGATGCCATGTGCATTCCTAACAGAGACTGTGTGACCTGCCGGAAGTTCGGTCCTTGACGGGGGCGTGTGGTGCCTGAGGATAATTGCATTTCAGCCTTAGCAAATTTGGCAGAGTCAGGCCTGCGGATATCACAATCGATTTTACGAGGAATGTCTTCATTCTGCAATATTTTCATATCCTGTGAGTAGGTGGCCTGACAATTTTAATGTCTTAACTTATTCCTTTGTGAGAAAATCGAGAACCTTCCAAAAAGGAACCATCTGTTAAACGAGTCAATCATTCAAAACAGTAACAAGTGGGCTAATTAGATCCGGAAGTAAGGAAACAACCAAGGAGCGTTCGCGATTGCACCAAAATGGTTAATTTATTGATGCCATATCCTCAATAGAAAAATGTAAAAAAAACGAGTTCGAGTCTAAAGGGCTAATAGTAAATATAACAAGCATTTGCAATGCAATAGATCGCGCATTTGCGAGAGTTTGAGCTATTGGCATTGTAAATGACAATGCCTTTTATTTATGTGCACCACTTGCAGGTTTTCAAAACACATAAATAAAGACATTGGGGCACATGCATCAAGGTAAATTGCATTCGCAAACGGTGCGAATCGCAAAATTCGGCCGTTTGCGAATGCAATTTCCTTTTTTGGGATGCATCATGTTTTTTTATTTTTTCGCAATTCAAGGAATCGCAATTATGCTGCGATTTCTGAAATTGCGATTGCATTTAAGAAATCGCAATGTATGATTTCTTAAATGCAATGCATGAACATTTTTTTTGCGAATTCGCAAATAGGAAGATGTAAATTACCATGAAGTTGAACTTCATGGTAATTTGCGAAAACTTTCAAAAATGCACAAAAGTGTATTTTTGAAAGTTTCATTTTAGACACACACATGCCCTTGGGGCATGTGTGTGTGAAAAATGGTCTTAAAGTTAAATTTCAGGGGTGCAGGGGGGTCCTTTGGACCCCCCTGTACCCTTGAAATAGCATTCTCATTTTGCAATTCCTTAATTGCGAATCGCAAAATGAGAATTGCTTCCCATTCATTCCTATGGGCCTCTAGGCCCTTAGGAATCAATGGGAAGGGATTCCTTAATTGCGATTCGCAAATTGTGAATCGCAATTAAGGAAAATTAAGAAATCGCAAAACAAATTGCGATTTCTTAATGCATAGCATTTTGAGATTTCTTAATTGCGATTCCTTAATTTTCGCAATTAAGAAATCGCAAAATGTAACAATGATGCATGTGGCCGATTGTTATTTACAATGCGAATAGCTCAAACTCTCGCAAATCTGGCCTATTGCATTGCCTTGATAAAGGAGATACCTTATATACATTAAAACTTACTCTAAAACGAATGTTATAAGATACAAGAGACATCGAGAATACACAAAAACAAAGAAACAGCATTTTGTTTTTATGTACAATCTGTTGCGATAAAATCTCCATGTAGAGGTATACCACTTATCAAATATGACTAGAACGTCATAAGGCCTCCTTGCATGGCATAATCAGTTTTCCATTTTACGTTAAGTTGTGTTGACACGAACTAACAAATCCATTTAAAACCAGCTCATGTTCCAAATCAGCAAAAAGAACAGTCACAGTCATATCTGGCCACTTATATACCGCTCATGGTACTCAAATACTTGAGTTGACTATAGGTTTAGGTATTTCAAAAACAAGCATGAGCCTTAATGTAATTAGTATAACACATTAATGAACAGAGAGCAAACAGATAGCATTTCTTTTTTTCTGGCTAATTTGGTTCTTTTAATGGTTTATTTCAATTGGATTTAGTTTACATTCTGCTTCTGGTGACTATCTATGGTCTCTCATCTATGCAGTGTCCTTCCAACAGACAACAACGGGGTCTCACCTGCAAGCTGCTTGGCTCTTTGATGTCCTTCTGGTCTTTGACCAGAGCCATGTTTGCAGCAGCTTAATGACCACCGTCAGGGCTGCCAGCACCAACGCTGCCCACAGTGGCAGGGAGCTAAGCACAGCCATGCTGCAGCTTGGAGAGGACTTGCGGTGTGCGGCGCACCACCTGCAGCACGTGCCGCTGACATATTGCTCCTGGCACAGGCTGCACACTCCCCGGCACGAGATGCGAAGAGTGGAACAGAATGGGGTTCTGTGCGCACACGCTTTCCTTGACACAGGAGCCTGGAGATGGGACGAAGGTTTATAACGCACAAGTTACCAGCCACCTCCTCCCACCTGTCATGGACATCAATGTTACAATGTTACATCGCTGAAGCCATAGGATTTGTGAAAAATCTTAGCTTCACACAAAATGTTGCAAATGTATTCAGCAGGAAAGTGGTAAGAGTGTAGTATGTAGCTGGTGGTGCATTTTGGAGCACACAGTTGCAAATATATTAGTAAAACATGATGTGGTAGTATACTGTTATTTACAGACTGCACATTTTCCATTGAACAGGCCACTACATTTGCATAGACATACACTTTTAACCCCTTCGGTGCGCAGGACAGCTGGGAGCCGTCCTGCGCCACGGTGCTCGTGTGCGCAGGACGGCTCCTGGCCGTCCTGGAATATGGCACCGGAAATCCCTCTGGTGCAGGCATCAGAGGGATTTCTATTTCTACCCTGTAGCCTCGAGAGCTGGGGAATCTCAGCCCCCTGAGCACGTAGAAAGACGGGAGAGGTATAATTGGAAAGGGGAGATACCCCTCCCAGTGGATCCCTGCTTGGGGATCGCCCTAGGAGGGTGATCCCCAAGCAGGGATCCACCCACTAGACACCAGGGAGGGGGGAGCGGCCCCTTCGGCCTTGGGCCCTTGCTCTCCCCAAACAAATTGGCAATATTCAGTCTTTCTACTCCCCCGGGGGGCAGAAAGCCCACTAGACGCCAGGGATGTTTTATTGGCATATGTAATTAGGGTGGGGGCTGCCCAAAACAGGAACGCCAATGCCCCCACCCCGACACCATTACAAACTATCTGCCCCCCCCGGGTGGGCAGAAAGCCTACTTGATGCCAGGGATGTTTTGTTCCCATATGTAATTAGGGTGGGGGCTGCCCAAAACGGGCATGCCAATGCTTCCACCTCCCACCACCATTATAGTCTTTATGCCCCCCCAGGGGGGCAGAAAGCCCACTTGATGCCAGGGATTTTTTTATTGGCATATGTATTTAGGGTGGGGGCTGCCCATAATGGGCATATCGATACCCCCACCCCCACAAAAAATAGCCACAGTCTTTCTGCCCCCCGAAACGTATTGAGGCAACATCAATATTGCCTATCACCAAATGTTTTGGGCCCTTGCCTGTTGCGGGAACTTGGGCCTCCCACAAGAGTGAGTCACCATTTTTATCGGGAGACCTGGGGGAACGCTGTGTGGCAGGAAATTTATGTCAGCCCGGTGATGCCACAACGTTCCCACACAAAAATGTGTGGAAAAAGTGATTTTTTTCAGTAAAACTTGAGGTTTGCAGGGGATTCTGGATAAGAAAACTTTAGGGGATCCATCCACGCAAGCCATACCTCCCTGGAATACCCCAGGTGTCTAGTTTTGAGAAATGTATGGGTTTGGTAGGTTTCCCTAGCTGGCCGCCGAGCACGGGTCTAAAAATCCAGGTGACTCCCCTTGCAAAACCAGGTCGTTTTGTGATAGGCAATTTTGATGTCACCTCAAAACGTTTTGGGCCCTTGCCTGTCGCGGGTACTTGGGCCTCCCGCACGAGTGAGGCACAATTTTCTATCGGGAGACCTGAGGGAGCGCTGGGTGGTTGGACATTTGTGTCAACCCGATGATGCCACAACTTTCCCACACAAAAATGTGTGGGAAAAAGTGATTCTGTTTAGCTAAATTTGAGGTTTGCAGGGGATTCTGGGTAAGAAAACATTGGGGGATCCAGGCAAGCCATACCTACCTGGAATCCCTCGGGTGTCTAGTTTTCAAAAATGTATAGGTGTGCTAGGTTTCCCTAGGTGCCGGCAGAGCTAGGGTTCAAAATATATAGCTAGGCACTTTGCAAAACAAGGGTCCGTTTTCACTGTGAAAATGTTGTGTATTCATGTTGCGTTTTGGGCTGTTGCTGGCACTAGGCCTACCCACACAAGTAAGGTACCATTTTTCTCGGAAGATTTGAGGAACTCAGGGTGGGTAGAATTTTGTGGATCCACACAGATTCCAGAACTTTCCACCACAAAAATGTGAGGAAAATGTGTTTTTCTGACAAATTCTTAGGTTTGCAAGGGATTCTGGGTAATATAACCTGGTGAGAGTCAGTAAGCATGGGCGTAAAATCCGCTCCGCTCGTGGATTTTTCGGATTTTCGGCAAATTCGCAATCCGCGAACGCTCGCGAATTTGTCGAAAATCCGTGAATCCGCTCGCGGCGGATTTTTTGCTTGGTTGCGGCGCGCGGCGTGGTGCACGGCGTTCACTTTCCGTCATTTTAGCGTTTGCCGAGTTGTTTTTCTTTGCGAGTGACGCGCCATTTTAGATCTTGCTGCGTGTTCCCGCGGGAGTTTGTCGCCCGCGAATACGTACTCGCGGCTTGCCACCTTGCACAGCACACCTCGCGAGAGTTCGCAATTGCGAACACGTAGTTGCGGCGGAAAGGAACAATCTCGCACTTGCGAAATAGAGATTTTGCAATTTCGCACAAGAAAATCACCAGCAAACAGGATAAACCTTCAGAAAATTATGATTTTTATCAGAATCACTCCTCAGGTTGACATTTGCATGGCCTTTTTTTTTTGCAAGGAGTCCATTTTGGGGGGGGGGAGTAAGGAAGTGCCCCACAGTCTCCAACTTCCTGTTCCTGTCCAGCAGGCTCCTCCCAGTGCTTTGTCCATCTCCTGGTCACTTTCATTTGGATCTGGAGCTGGAAGGATTACTTTTTGTGGGTGCTGCTGGATATTTGGATTTGAGGCCTTTTTGACTGTCTTTGGATCACTTTTGGATTAGAAATCAACTTTCACAAGTAAGTTTGTTTGGGGCATTACAGTTGCTGCAAGTACAATTTTTGAACTTTTTCAGAAAATTAAATAAATTATATTGTGGGTAGCCACAGTATCCAGTAGGACCAGGGTTGGTTATGGGTGCATGATACAACTGTTTTGTTGAATTTAAACACCATTGAGGCCATGGATGGGCTGGGATTGTGCAGATTTTATTGTTTTTTGTCGTTTTTTTGGGCCTGCTGGTGTGGCCCTTTGCCCAGGGGTGGTGAGTGTTGCATGGGCCTAGTCTTTCTGTGGGGTGTCTTCTTGAATTTAAACATAATTGAGGCCATGGATGGGCTGGGATTGTGCTTATTTTATTGTTTTTTGTCGTTTTTGGGGGGCTGCTGGTGTGGCCTTTTGCTTGCCCAGGGGTGGTGGTGGTGCATGGACTGAGTGTGCCTGTGGTGTGGTCTCACTCTCTTTGATGTAAACATCATGGATGGCATTGGATTGTGGTGATTTCTGGCTGTTTTTCTGTTTTTTGGGGGTGTACTGTTGATGTGGACTGGCCATGTGGGTGGTGGTGGTGGCCATCTTGAGTGCTGGCTGGTACAGGCAACATGTGCTTGGGGTGTAAGGGGGCCATTTTGAGGAGAGGCAGTGTCTGAGGCCTGCACTTATTTTGCCTACTTTTCATCCCTTATGCCCAGGGGTAGTGAGTGTTGCATGGGCCTAGTGTTTCTGAGGGGTGTCTTCTTGAATTTAAACACCATTGAGGCCATGGATGGGCTGGGATTGTGCAGATTTTATTGTTTTTTGTCGTTTTTTTGGGCCTGCTGGTGTGGCCCTTTGCCCAGGGGTGGTGAGTGTTGCATGGGCCTAGTCTTTCTGTGGGGTGTCTTCTTGAATTTAAACATAATTGAGGCCATGGATGGGCTGGGATTGTGCTTATTTTATTGTTTTTTGTCGTTTTTGGGGGGCTGCTGGTGTGGCCTTTTGCTTGCCCAGGGGTGGTGGTGGTGCATGGACTGAGTGTGCCTGTGGTGTGGTCTCACTCTCTTTGATGTAAACATCATGGATGGCATTGGATTGTGGTGATTTGTGGCTGTTTTTCTGTTTTTTGGGGGTGTACTGTTGATGTGGACTGGCCATGTGGGTGGTGGTGGTGGCCATCTTGAGTGCTGGCTGGTACAGGCAACATGTGCTTGGGGTGTAAGGGGGCCATTTTGAGGAGAGGCAGTGTCTGAGGCCTGCACTTATTTTGCCTACTTTTCATCCCTTATGCCCAGGGGTAGTGAGTGTTGCATGGGCCTAGTGTTTCTGAGGGGTGTCTTCTTGAATTTAAACACCATTGAGGCCATGGATGGGCTGGGATTGTGCAGATTTTATTGTTTTTTGTCGTTTTTTTGGGCCTGCTGGTGTGGCCCTTTGCCCAGGGGTGGTGAGTGTTGCATGGGCCTAGTCTTTCTGTGGGGTGTCTTCTTGAATTTAAACATAATTGAGGCCATGGATGGGCTGGGATTGTGCTTATGTTATTGTTTTTTGTCGTTTTTGGGGGGCTGCTGGTGTGGCCTTTTGCTTGCCCAGGGGTGGTGGTGGTGCATGGACTGAGTGTGCCTGTGGTGTGGTCTCACTCTCTTTGATGTAAACATCATGGATGGCATTGGATTGTGGTGATTTCTGGCTGTTTTTCTGTTTTTTGGGGGTGTACTGTTGATGTGGACTGGCCATGTGGGTGGTGGTGGTGGCCATCTTGAGTGCTGGCTGGTACAGGCAACATGTGCTTGGGGTGTAAGGGGGCCGTTTTGAGGAGAGGCAGTGTCTGAGGCCTGCACTTATTTTGCCTACTTTTCATCCCTTATGCCCAGGGGTAGTGAGTGTTGCATGGGCCTAGTGTTTCTGAGGGGTGTCTTCTTGAATTTAAACACCATTGAGGCCATGGATGGGCTGGGATTGTGCAGATTTTATTGTTTTTTGTCGTTTTTTTGGGCCTGCTGGTGTGGCCCTTTGCCCAGGGGTGGTGAGTGTTGCATGGGCCTAGTCTTTCTGTGGGGTGTCTTCTTGAATTTAAACATAATTGAGGCCATGGATGGGCTGGGATTGTGCTTATTTTATTGTTTTTTGTCGTTTTTGGGGGGCTGCTGGTGTGGCCTTTTGCTTGCCCAGGGGTGGTGGTGGTGCATGGACTGAGTGTGCCTGTGGTGTGGTCTCACTCTCTTTGATGTAAACATCATGGATGGCATTGGATTGTGGTGATTTCTGGCTGTTTTTCTGTTTTTTGGGGGTGTACTGTTGATGTGGACTGGCCATGTGGGTGGTGGTGGTGGCCATCTTGAGTGCTGGCTGGTACAGGCAACATGTGCTTGGGGTGTAAGGGGGCCATTTTGAGGAGAGGCAGTGTCTGAGGCCTGCACTTATTTTGCCTACTTTTCATCCATTATGCCCAGGGGTAGTGAGTGTTGCATACTTGCATGTCCGTAGTCTTTCTGTGGGGTGTCTTCAATGTAAACATCAAGGATGGCATGGGATTGTGCTCATTTTTCTGTGTTTTGTCGATTTTTTGGGGTGTATAACTGAACTGATGTTCCTCTGTCTTCCATTGCTTTTAGGTGCACAAGAAGACTCAAGAGAACCACCAGTGCCAGGAAGAAGTCCTGCAGCGGTGTGTGCAGCATAACGTCACGCGACGTCACGTCTGGACACAGAACCCTCTGCAACTCGTGCAACTGCTGCCTGCTGACCTGCTCTGAAGAGGATGGCCCCAAAAAAAGTAACCCGTAGCTCCTCTAGCAAGAAAGGTGCCAGTAAGGAGCAGAAGAAGCAAGTTACCAAGGAGACTGGTGTGCCGCCCGCCCCTTTTTTTGGGAGTAAAAAAAAAAGTATGCCTGCAGCAGCAGCAGCGGGATCTGCTGGGGACCAAGCTGGCAGCAGCACCCCCGCTCCATTGGGCTCAGTGCCACCACCACCACCACGCCAACTTAAGTCCAAGCCCTTGAGTGCTGCAGAGGCAGCCAGTATAGTTCTTCAATCACCATCGACCAGTGATGTTGGCTCATCGCAAGAAAGCAGCAGCAATGTCCCTCAATCAACACAGGTTGTTGTAGCTCATCTGACGAGTGTTGAACAACCACAGCCGCAACAACAATCACATGTGCAAGTACAAGCCCAAGTACATGTGGAAGGAGAGGCAGCGCAAGGAGATGCGCAAGCAGAGGTGCATGGAGGGTCACAAGTGCCCACAATAGTTGTTCCTCCCGAAGTAGGGGCACATCAGGAAATCGACAATCAAGGCGAGGTATCATTTGAGGAAGCCACTCCTCCTGATGATCCTTCATTGTCTTCCACACCCCTAGCAAGGAAGAGATCAAGGGTGGTGTCTACATCCTCTTCAAGCACACCTCCTTCTGATGATACGGATCAAACTTGGGAACCAGCACCACAGCCGTCTGAGAGTGAGGCACACCATGATCCAACAAAGGTAGTTAAGCGTAAAAGGAAGCTCGTCCAAAGTCTCAGAGTTATGGAGTGTGATGAGGCTCAACAAGAAGTGGCGGATACTGCTGCTGATGAAGACTCTGCCAACGACGACCCAGTCATCATAAAGGTCACTGCAGCCCCAGCGGGCATGCAGCAAACAGACATTTTGACCCTAGCCCGAAGAGCTGCTGCGCGTGATGATGATGATGATGATGATGATGTTGTCGATGAGGAGGCAGTGGAAACACCACAATCATTGGAGTTAAGTAGTACACCAACTCGTCCCGCTTCCATATTTCTTTCTGGCAAGAAGAGACCTCCGTCAACCTCGACCTTAATTAGTGGCGGTGAAAGCGCAAAACGTACAAATGTTGGGCAATCCAGATCCTCCACTTCATCTGGCATTAGCTTCATGACCACCACCACCAGTATCGCCGCCTCCTCCAGGTCCCACAGACACTTCAAGTCCCCAGTTTGGGACTTCTTTACTGTTTGTCCCAAAAATCCAAAGTTTGCCATTTGTACCCTTTGTAAGCTTGCAGTTAGTCGTGGTAAGTCAGGTACCAACTATGGTACCGGCGGCCAGAGTGGTCATCTTGAGAGAAAGCACGCTGTCAAATGGTTTGCGCACCTAGATGCGATCAAGAAAGGCCAAAATCAAGGAAACGTTGATGTTTCATCTGATGATGACGAGCAGGAAGAAGACGTGTCAAACACGTCCCTTACACCCAGTACCCCTGTCAGCAGCACACCCAATGTGAGGCACACTAAGAGTGTTGGAGCGAGTGAGACACCAACGCACAAAAGTTCACCAGCGAGCAAAATTGGGTCAACGAAGTCATTATCAGCCCGTAAATGCTTGGTCCAGGCCAACATTAGAACAATGCTTACTTCAGACGTGCCATATGAACGCAACCACCCACTGACGCGTCTGTATAACACTAAGCTGGCTAAAATGCTAGCTGTGGACCTTCTACCTTTTTCTTTTGTAGAAGCGGTAGGTTTTCTTGAATTAGTGGCAACGCTCTGCCCTAAATGGAAAGTTCCGAGCCGGTTCTATTTTGCCAGAGTTGCGGTTCCAGCACTACATGAAGATGTGCTGCAGGCGATTGGGGCAGCTTTGCAGAAGAGTGCTGTTCACACAATACATCTGACAACAGACATGTGGACCAGTGGCCCAGGCCATGATTACATGTGCATCACTGCACACTGGGTCTCTTTTTCAGGTGTTAAAGCAAAGCTAAACGCAGGTGTTGACCCGGACCAAGTTTTCAAAGCTGCTCGGAAACATGCAACACTAGCCATGTTTGGCTTGGAGAAAAGTCACACAGCAGAAAACCTTTTGCAAGAGTTTAACAAAAAGGTCTTGACAATGCTATCCCCCCTAAAACGCAAGATTGGTTATGTTTCCACGGATAATGGCTCCAATGTAGTTAAGGCCATGTCGGAGGGTGGCTATTTCAGAGTGCCATGTTTGGCGCACTGTATCAACCTGGTAGTTCAAAAATTCTTGAGTGATAGAGACAGTGCAGCGTTCGCGGTAATGGCCACCTGCCGCAAAATGTGCAACCATTTCAGCCATTCTTTTAAGGCCCGGAAGCATCTGCGGAGACTGCTACTTCAACGTAGAATGCCAGTGAAAGCACTCATCCAGGAGGTGGCAACACGTTGGAACTCAACCTTCTACATGCTTGAGCGTCTGTATGAGCAGTATACGGTACTCGATCACTATTTCTTCACAGAGGGTACATCTCAGAAGGAGGACCTGCGGATGAGTGCGGCGCAATGGGACATAGTTAAAAGCCTGACAGACATGCTTCGTCCTTTTGAGTTCTTCACGCGTGCAGTCAGCCAGGAGGACTGTAATTTGGGAAAAGCTATCCCATTGTTGTGCATGCTGGAGCACCAACTGATGGCGGTGTCTTCTGAGTTTGAAAAAGAAGATGAAGAAAAAAAAAACCATTTCATTTTGTCAGAGAAATTATTAGAGCGCCTACGTGGTGATGAACGTCTTCAAAAGATCAAGTCAGATCAGCATTACATTTGTGCTACTATTCTGGATCCACGCTACAAAAAGGCGCTGGCAGGCGAAGCATTCTTTCCTTTTGATGATGCAGATGTTCAAAAGTACAAACATTGGTTAGCCTTGTCAGCCAAGAGGTTTGAAAAAGAACGGCAGGTTATTGAAGGAGAAGCCAGTACATCAGCATCAGCATCAGCAGGCCATCCCCAGTCACAAGAATCCACTTCTGCACCTGTGGCTGGGGCACAAGTGACCTCTCAGCCGTTAAAGACACCGGCAACTGGATCATCTGCACCACACACAACAAAAACAGTGGCTGTTGTAGAGGATTGGCTAAGTTTGCTTGGGTATGGTTCTCGAAAAAATGTCACAGCCACAGCAAAAAGTAAGCAAAGTGGAGGAACCGTTGATGACCTTGAGTCGATGGTGCAGGACTATATGAATGACTCAACAGTGGTCTTTCTTAATGAGGAGCCATTGCAGTATTGGCATGGCAAAAAACAATTGTGGCCACAGCTCTACAACCTGGCTATAAACTATTTGTCTTGCCCACTCGCAAGTGTGTCTTCTGAACGTGTTTTCAGTGCTGCTGGTGGCATTGTAACTCCCAAACGGAGCCGCCTCTCGCCCAAAAATGTGGAGCGGCTGACAATGATCAAGATGAATCAGCACCTCATACCACCAGATTACAAAGTACGAGAAAGCACGCCGCATGAAGACGAGGAGGACGGCAACGTAGATGAGGGGATTTTTTCTCTGTTCGGTGGCACTGACCTCATCCAGCCTGAATTCGCAGAGTATGATGACGAAATCTTGTTCTTATTCCCTGACACCGAGCCCTGAAAATGAGACAATCAATCAAGAACTTTCTTTTTCGTCCTTATTCACTTTTATTCCTGTGTGCTTTGTGTCTCTCTTTCTTTGTTTTGCACAGTTAATTAAATTCAAACTTTAATCACCTAATCCCAAAAACAAGACCATCATCAGAACTGTCTTCACTTGTTTGCTTATTGCTTTGAAGGTGCCGCAGTCTACATTCCTCAGGTTCACAAGTTCCGAAGAACATGCTCCTCTATCCTCCTCCTCCAGACTGCGATTTCCCTCCAAGCAGAGTGCTGGATTACGCCCAATGAAGAAAGACTCAGCACTTGTGGGGGTGTTGTACTTCTTTGCGGGTGAGTTGACGGATTTGGGCCCATTGCTGTGAAGCTCTAATAATGGACAAAAGTGTTTTGGACCAAATATGAGGTGGAAATTTCTTGCCGTTTTTGCTGACTTGCTTGCCTTTGAGGTGCTCTTTGGCGGGGTTCCGGGGGTTTGTGGGTAATTTTTGGTGTCTGTCGAAGCACTGCTGCGACAGTCTAATCTTGATTGCATTTGCTTTTCAGGAAATCCGTGGTGGAAAACAGGAGTTATGATGATTGATGATGATGACCTAGCTGAACAGCGCCGCATTTGGACCGAAGGCCGAGAGATATTGTAAGTATGAGATTTAGCTTTTTCGCTGTTTGGGGGTGTTGTCGGGTGTTTTTTTGCGGGTGGGTTGGCGCCGGCGGGTCTTGCCTGGGGCATTCCTGGGAAGGTCTAATACCGGATAGAAGTGTTTTGGACAAAATCCATAAGGAACAGCCTTTTTTTTGCTATTTCTTCTGACATCTTGCTCAATGTAGCGTTTTGGGGGGCTTCCTGCTGTTCGTGGGTGGGTTGCGGCCGGGGTCTCTGTCGAAGCACTGCTGCGACAGTCTAATCTTGATTGCATTTGCTTTTCAGGAAATCCGTGGTGGAAAACAGGAGTTATGATGATTGATGATGACATTGATGACCTAGCTGAACAGCGCCGCATTTGGACCGAAGGCCGAGAGATATTGTAAGTATGAGATTTAGCTTTTTCGCTGTTTGGGGGTGTTGTCGGGTGGTTTTTTGCGGGTGGGTTGGCGCCGGCGGGTCTTGCCTGGGGCATTCCTGGGAAGGTCTAATACCGGATAGAAGTGTTTTGGACAAAATCCATAAGGAACAGCCTTTTTTTTGCTATTTCTTCTGACATCTTGCTCAATGTAGCGTTTTGGGGGGCTTCCTGCTGTTCGTGGGTGGGTTGCGGCCGGGGTCTCTGTCGAAGCACTGCTGCGACAGTCTAATCTTGATTGCATTTGCTTTTCAGGAAATCCGTGGTGGAAAACAGGAGTTATGATGATTGATGATGACATTGATGACCTAGCTGAACAGCGCCGCATTTGGACCGAAGGCCGAGAGATATTGTAAGTATGAGATTTAGCTTTTTCGCTGTTTGGGGGTGTTGTCGGGTGGTTTTTTGCGGGTGGGTTGGCGCCGGCGGGTCTTGCCTGGGGCATTCCTGGGAAGGTCTAATACCGGATAGAAGTGTTTTGGACAAAATCCATAAGGAACAGCCTTTTTTTTGCTATTTCTTCTGACATCTTGCTCAATGTAGCGTTTTGGGGGGCTTCCTGCTGTTCGTGGGTGGGTTGCGGCCGGGGTCTCTGTCGAAGCACTGCTGCGACAGTCTAATCTTGATTGCATTTGCTTTTCAGGAAATCCGTGGTGGAAAACAGGAGTTATGATGATTGATGATGATGACCTGGCTGAACAGCGCCGCATTTGGACAGAAGGCCAAGAGATATTGTAAGTATGAGATTTAGCTTTTTCGCTGTTTGGGGGTGTTATCGGGTGGTTTTTTGCGGGTGGGTTGGCGCCGGCGGGTCTTGCCTGGGGCATTCCTGGGAAGGTCTAATACCGGATAGAAGTGTTTTGGACAAAATCCATAAGGAACAGCCTTTTTTTTGCTATTTCTTCTGACATCTTGCTCAATGTAGCGTTTTGGGGGGCTTCCTGCTGTTCGTGGGTGGGTTGCGGCCGGGGTCTCTGTCGAAGCACTGCTGCGACAGTCTAATCTTGATTGCATTTGCTTTTCAGGAAATCCGTGGTGGAAAACAGGAGTTATGATGATTGATGATGATGACCTAGCTGAACAGCGCCGCATTTGGACAGAAGGCCGAGAGATATTGTAAGTATGAGATTTAGCTTTTTCGCTGTTTGGGGGTGTTGTCGGGTGTTTTTTTGCGGGTGGGTTGGCGGGTCTTGCCTGGGGCATTCCTGGGAAGGTCTAATACCGGATAGAAGTGTTTTGGACAAAATCCATAAGGAACAGCCTTTTTTTCAAGGTCAAATTTTGTTCTAAAACACAGTAGTACACCTACCTTGAGGGGAAAGATCCGCTATAATATTTTGGCCATACTTATTGATCCTTAAAAAGGTGACTCAGACAGAGCACGCAATTTCAAAAATATTGTACTGTCTATTAGGGAAATCAAAGTGTGACTTTTTGCACCACACAGCGTACTGTCAGGGCCTTGGTTTCTTAGCCCCCCTCGAGTTTCTCAGGAGCACCACCCTAAAACCTACAATGTACCAAACACTGGGATTCCCGTTTGCCTTGGCGTAAAAATTAACACTTTCTAAAGAAGGAAAACAAGAGTAACTTTCCACCATGTATTCTTTATATTCTGGTAAGTAAATTGGCATAAGTTGGCACAGTCATAAAAACAACTACATGCATAATTTAGTAATCTCCAAGATTCATCAACATCAGCATCAATGTAGTTCAGAACGCGTTAAACTAGTTCCACAGCAAAACACGCATATTATGTTCTCAAGAACACTGTTTGATTCACAGCATTGTTAATTACTAAACATTTCAAATAACAAGGAGCTACATACGAAACCCAAAAGCAGCCTCTGAGAAATATGTTTAAAAGCCTTTAAACGGAATCAGAGGCTAAAAACAGTTTGACAATTCCACAACTACAAGCAAGGGTCCAGCAAAGAATGTTCGGTAAACCAAGTCCAGAAAATTACAGAGGAAACGCCCTTCGCGTTTCCCCTTACGAGCCTCTTGAAAGTGTCACCAGCCGGTAAACAGAAATTGGGTAAATCCTACCTGCGTTTTCAGCAAGCGGATTTTCGTGGTAGTTTACTACCATTTAACAGGAAACAGAGCTGCTTGGAACATCAACGAGGTCCTCCGTCGTCAGGATGAAGACCGGACTGGAAGCAGGAGACCTCCGATCACGGGAACCAGGAAGGAATAATCCGCGCGGTGTTTTGGGGCGTGGCCGCTTTAATAGTCCCAAACGGAAGTACGAAGGCTGCAGAGGGAAAAAAGACCCCGGCAGCAAAACTCGAAATAGGAACTTCAGAGGCACAAGGCAACAAGCACTGGCAAAGAAGATCATGCCAACAGGATGTGCGGGAACAAGCATTGGCAACAACAAGCATTTCAGCAATAAGCATTGGCATGGCAAAGGGATTTCAGCAATAAGCATTGGCAAGGCGGTTTGACAAGCGGTACAAGCAAATAAGCATTAGTACATTGGGAATGACAATTGACAAGCGGTACAAGCATTAGGAACAATAAGCACTAGTACATTGGGAATGACACCCTAGTGAGCCCAGACCAATGAGCAAAGAGCATGAATCCTGACAGTGCCCCCCAACAAAAAGAGAGACACCCCCCCTTCTCAGGACCTCAGAACAGAGAGATCGGGTGCCGGGCATGAAAAGACCGCACCAAACGGGGAGCATGAACATTGGTTTCGGAGACCCATGAGTCCTCCTCAGGACCATAGCCTTTCCAGGAGAGTAGGTACCACAGCTTTCCCCTAACACGCTTACAATCCTTAATACAACGCACCTCGTACTCATCCTGACCTTTCACAAGAAGAGCAGGAGGGCGAGGCCGCCGCTTGACAGCTGCTTTCTTGAGCAGAGAAACATGGAACACAGGGTAAATCTTCATACTTTTAGGAAGGAGCAGCTTGTAAGTCACTGGATTCACACACTGAACGATTTTATATGGACCGATGAATTTAGGATGGAACTTGTAGCGTTTCCTGAATTGAAAGTTTCTGGTAGAAAGCCAAACCACATCTCCTACATGAAGATCCGGCCCCTTCTGACGCTTCCTGTCTGCAAACTTTTTGTACGTGGCTTTGGCTTTCAATACATTTGTTCGCAAGGCTCTAGTGATGCGTTCCATTTCCCTGAAATGCGAATCCAAGGCAGGTATGTGGGTTTTGTGATGAGCCAGTAGCAAGGGCGAGAAATGAGGATGTCGACCATAGACAGCAAAAAAGGGCGACAAACCCGTGGAGGCATTTTGCAGGTTATTGTAAGCGAACTCGGCTTCCCATAAGAGAGTTAACCAGGAACCCTGTTTCTTGAACAGAAAACACCTCAGATACTGTTTCAGGACTTGGTTAACCCGTTCGGTTTGCCCGTCCGACTCCGGATGGAAGCTCGTGGAGGTGTTACAGGTAATGTGAAGAGCTTTACACCAGGCCTTCCAGAATTGCGAGATAAATTGTGAACCTCGATCTGAAGTAATGGACCTAGGAAGGCCGTGTAGACGAACCACATGTTCCAGGAGTAATTGGACCAAATGAGACGAAGTAGGAAGCCTAGAGCAAGGGATAAAGTGGGCCATCTTTGATAAACGATCCACCACCACAAGAATAGTGCTCATACCTTTGTCTTCCGGCAAATCAGTAATAAAGTCCATAGCAATGTCCTCCCAAACCTGTGTTGGGGTGGGAAGCGGAAGAAGAAGACCTTTCTTTCGACCATGTTCCGTTTTAGCTTGGGCACAAACATCACAGTTTTGTATGAAAGATTGAACATCCTTCTTCCAGGTTGGCCACCAGAAATTTCTCTGTAACAATTCTTTGGTTTTTGTGATTCCAGGATGACCAGCCAATTGACTAACATGACACTACTGTAAGACCTGTGTTTGTAGTTTCTTTGTTGGAACAAATAAGAGACTGGAGAAGAAGGGTAGATTTTGATGAATGGTTCTATTAGGCCCATCCTGGACCCAGAAAAGAAGTTTAGGTATAGGCATTGCTTGTCTAATTTGTTGAAAGAAAACATCGGACATTGTGGCACCTATGATTTGTTTTTCGGAGAGCATACTAGTAGGTCTGGGATTCGCAAGGAAATCATCTGGCTTATGATCATATCGTGACAGAGAATCTGCTTTGTTATTCTTGGTTCCAGGTCTAAAAGTTATGACGAAGTCAAATTCTGCGAAGAACAATGTCCAACGGAGTTGTCTGGGAGTTAAGGCTTTTGCACATCTTAGGAACTGCAGATTCCGATGGTCTGTGTATATGGTTACTGTGTGTCTAGCTCCTAGTAGATAGTGACGCCATTCTTTGAAGGCATAACGAATGGCCAGGAGTTCTTTCTCTGCAATGGTATAATTGGTTTCCGCCGGCAAAAACTTTCTGGACAAAAAGGCAATGGGGTGCAGTTCATTGGTTTCTTGGTCTTTTTGTGAAAGAATTGCTCCTACTGCAAAGTCAGAAGCATCCGCTTCTACAATAAAAGGTAAATCTGAGTCAGGATGTCGCAAAACAGGTGCTTGAGTAAAGGTTCTTTTAAGGGTTTGAAAGGAGAAGTCAGTGTTAGAGGACCAAGTGAATTTAACATTCTTCCTTAACAGCTGGGTTAAGGGTGTGGCCAAGGTTGAAAAATCTTTGATGAAACGGCGGTAGAAGTTCGCAAATCCAAGAAAACGTTGGATATCTTTCACTGAAGTTGGGGTAGGCCAATCAAGGATTGCTTGGATTTTTCTTGGGGCCATAGTAATTCCAGATGGAGAAAGAATAAAGCCAAGAAATTCAACTTGGGTGGTATGGAACTCACACTTAGACAGCTTACAGAACAATCCGTGAGATCTTAAGGTGTTTAAGATGATCTTCACATGTCGAATGTGTTCTTCCGTTGAAGATGAAAAAATTAAAAGGTCGTCAATATAGGCTATGACAAACCTATCTAAGAAGTCCCGAAGGACGTCGTTAATAAAAAATTGGAAGGCAGCCGGAGCGTTGCATAAGCCAAAGGGCATTACACAATACTCAAATAAGCCAAAGCGAGTTCGGAAAGCGGTTTTCCACTCATCACCTGGTCTAATACGGACCAAGTGGTAGGCGCCTCGCAAGTCAAGCTTCGTAAAAATTGTGGCTGAGCGCACTTGATCCAGAAGCACCGGAATCAAGGGTAGTGGATATCTATTCTTGATAGTGATGTTATTAAGTGCTCTGTAATCGATACAGGTGCGCAATTCTCCATTGCTTTTAGGTACGAAAAAGAGCGGAGAAGCTGCGGGAGACTTGGAGGGTCGGATGAAGCCATTTTTCAAAAATTTATCAAGATATTCCCGAAGGTGATTATTCTCTAGATCAGTCAAGGCGTAGATTCTACTACAGGGTATCTTGGCCCCAGGCACTAGATCTATGGCACAATCATAGTCTCTGTGTGGTGGTAGGGTTTCTGCCTTTTGTTCACAGAAAACATCTGTATACTCTTCATAGATGGGAGGAAGAACTATGTCTTGCTCAGCGGCTGTGGAGACATAAAGGGCAGATGCAGTGTGTAGAAAGGAACTTGGGGAGTCCTTAGCATCTTTTACCGATCCCCCACAGCATTCCTGTTTACACCAAGAGGAAGTAAAATCAATTGTTCGTTCGGTCCAATTGATGGTAGGGTTATGCATCGTTAACCAGGGGATGCCCAAGATAACTCCGAATTGGGGTGCGTCAATTACATCAAAAGATATGGTTTCTTGGTGTTGTCTGGAACCCATATTACAAACCATTACTATGGGAGAGGTACAGTGAGTGATCATTCCTGAAGTTAATTGGGTTCCGTCGACTGCGTAGACTATTTCAGGTTTCTCCTTCACAATAATGGGTATACTCGTTTTTGCAATGAACTTGGAATCTATGAAATTTCCGGTGGCACCAGAGTCAATCATAGCTGCCATCAAGATTTGGTGTAGGTTAGGTATTCTAAAAGAAACATTCAAAGTGAGATGAGGCACGGTTAACTGCAAGGTGTTTGCGATGATTTGTTCAGGAGGAGATTGCCAACTCGAAAAAGTCTCCTGATCCAATTTCGAGTTCTCTAGTTTTCCGACTTGGTTTCCTTTCTGTCTCGAGACCAAGGGTTCTTAGGTTTGAGTGAACATTCTCTAACAAAATGTCCCTTCTTTCCACAATAAAGACATAGACCATTCTTACGCCGGGTTTCTTTTTCTTCAGAAGTCAAGGGTTTCCTCAAACTTCCAATTTCCATAGGTTCTGCAGATTCCTGGGCACTGGGAAGTGATCTATCCTTAGCTCTAGAAAAGATTCTGACATCTGTTCTTTTTCTATCTCCTTTGCGGTCAGCTACTCGGTGGTCCAGACGTAGACTGAGTGCTATAAGATCTGCACATGTTCGAGGTTGAGGATCGATTGGTGCAATAAGGTCTTTCAGCTCATCTCTTAGCCCTTGGTAATAAAGAGCTGCCCTCTTAGCTTCAGGCCAGTCAGTCTCTGCAATAAGACGGTTAAATTGGGTAAGGTAATGTACGAGTTCCTTGTTTCCCTGTCTTAATTCTAATAGTTCTCTATCGGCTGATCCTGTTATGGTTCGTCTATCAAAAATCCTCTCAAACTCTCGTTTAAACTGCACCCAGTTAGATAATATTGGATCATCAGATTGAACCAGGGGAACCGCCCACATGGCTGCGTCACCACTCAAGAAGGAAATCAGAAAGGCAACACGTGACTGAGAATTCGGGAATGAAGCTGGTTTAACCATGAAGTGCAACTGCACCTGCGTTAGGAAGGTTTGAAACTTGTTTGGTTCCCCACTAAATCTCTCAGGCTGGGCCAATGGAACAGTAGTAGGAACAGTAACTGAAACAGTGGGCGATGAACCTGATACATTTGTTTGATGTTGACCTGCAGATGGGGCAGAGTCCAAACGCGATTGCAAGTGAATAACTTTATTGGCTAAAGCTGCTGTTTCAGTTCTACTAACAGTTAATTCTGTTTGTAAACTCCCAATCATTGCACACAGATCCTCCATGGTGACATCCATTTGGTTTTGCTCGGGAGAAACAAAATTCGTGGGCGGATTATTCTGTCAGGGCCTTGGTTTCTTAGCCCCCCTCGAGTTTCTCAGGAGCACCACCCTAAAACCTACAATGTACCAAACACTGGGATTCCCGTTTGCCTTGGCGTAAAAATTAACACTTTCTAAAGAAGGAAAACAAGAGTAACTTTCCACCATGTATTCTTTATATTCTGGTAAGTAAATTGGCATAAGTTGGCACAGTCATAAAAACAACTACATGCATAATTTAGTAATCTCCAAGATTCATCAACATCAGCATCAATGTAGTTCAGAACGCGTTAAACTAGTTCCACAGCAAAACACGCATATTATGTTCTCAAGAACACTGTTTGATTCACAGCATTGTTAATTACTAAACATTTCAAATAACAAGGAGCTACATACGAAACCCAAAAGCAGCCTCTGAGAAATATGTTTAAAAGCCTTTAAACGGAATCAGAGGCTAAAAACAGTTTGACAATTCCACAACTACAAGCAAGGGTCCAGCAAAGAATGTTCGGTAAACCAAGTCCAGAAAATTACAGAGGAAACGCCCTTCGCGTTTCCCCTTACGAGCCTCTTGAAAGTGTCACCAGCCGGTAAACAGAAATTGGGTAAATCCTACCTGCGTTTTCAGCAAGCGGATTTTCGTGGTAGTTTACTACCATTTAACAGGAAACAGAGCTGCTTGGAACATCAACGAGGTCCTCCGTCGTCAGGATGAAGACCGGACTGGAAGCAGGAGACCTCCGATCACGGGAACCAGGAAGGAATAATCCGCGCGGTGTTTTGGGGCGTGGCCGCTTTAATAGTCCCAAACTGAAGTACGAAGGCTGCAGAGGGAAAAAAGACCCCGGCAGCAAAACTCGAAATAGGAACTTCAGAGGCACAAGGCAACAAGCACTGGCAAAGAAGATCATGCCAACAGGATGTGCGGGAACAAGCATTGGCAACAACAAGCATTTCAGCAATAAGCATTGGCATGGCAAAGGGATTTCAGCAATAAGCATTGGCAAGGCGGTTTGACAAGCGGTACAAGCAAATAAGCATTAGTACATTGGGAATGACAATTGACAAGCGGTACAAGCATTAGGAACAATAAGCACTAGTACATTGGGAATGACACCCTAGTGAGCCCAGACCAATGAGCAAAGAGCATGAATCCTGACACGTACATACCTTTTATTTATTTATCAGTGGTATTGTAATAGCACTTCCTGTTTTCCGTTCAATAATTACAGGCCGGGTTTCAGTCAACATCCGCCAGGCAGGCAGTGGACAGGGTGTCTTCTGTCAGTGGTCACCACATTGATGGACGAAGCGTCAGCTGGAATGGAGGAGTGCCGCCAATAAGAGGAATTGTTTGCTGCATGCTTATTACTTACCAAATTCAACAGGACAACTCCAACAACATACGCAATACAGATACAGTATCCATTGTTGTCTTTTATTCTATGAGTGTGACTGCATGTGCTTACCTTTAGTTTGTAACCAAAGATTGTCTGTATCTTCAATTATTGTTTGTCCATGCTCTGCTTTTTTTTTCTTCTCTCAACAAAACCTACCCAAAAAGAAACCCCCATTCCCATCCATTTTACAAACCCTAACCCTCTTCCCCCGGGCTGTGTTGTTTTGCTTGATGTCTGACTAAAATGACATCAATAATTCCACACACTTGCTGGGGAGGATAAGGTCATAGCAGCAACAGGCTGGTGAAGGAATACGAGGATATCTTCTAGACTTACTCAGCTTCAGTACTATATCTTCTAGTAGTAGTAGCCAATGTCAAATAAATTCAACGCAAGTACTAGTTATACTTGCAAGCAAATACTTTACCATTATAGGCTACATTATGGCACTGTTCTAGTGTACTGTCACCTGCTATTTTCTCGATCGTACCGTAACCGTTGTAATGCTACAGTAAGGAGGACAAACAAGGTTTCGTTTTCTTTTTTTCCATAGGCATGCAACTGCCACTGTGTCACACCACTAGTACCACCGCAATGAGGAAATGTCACCCGCCCAGGATTGACAACGTTAATCCCCATTTCACCTGGAGCCAGCCCTGGGCCTAGCCCTAATTTCTAACACAAATTACAGGTAAGATAAGCGTTTGGTGGGAGGTAGTATAATGGAGTATTATTTCGGAGTAGACAAGAGATTGACGGTTGTACTACTAAAGTCCTATGACTGTTCAGGAAAACAAAGTTACTGTTACACCCCCGCCCCCCACCCACCAGACTGAAAAGCAGTAAAAAACGGGTATGGTCAGATAAAGTTGAAAAATATATTTATTTAGCCCTAACAAAATAATCTCCCTCACCCACCCTAACCCCAACGATTGTCTCTGAAACGTCCCAAAACGATCCCAACTCCCAAATCCCACCCCCCAAAAGTCTATAAAAAAAGGGCAAGGGACACTCCACTACTGGAGGGTGCTGGTGCTGGTGCATGATGCGGCATGGGCATCATACTCCTTGCGGAGGGTGGCAAGCTCGGAGCGGAGGCCCTTAACCAAGTTCTTATACCTCAGGACCTCCTGCTCCAGGTTGGACATGCGGACTCGTAGGCGGCGTTGGCGGTCCTTGCAGCTCCTGTGGGGGGCAGCTGGTATTTCGGTTGCTTGGCGGTGGCGGTCGTCTTTCTTAGCCCGGCTCGGTCCCGCTGGCTTAGTCACGGAGGAGGATGCAGTGGTCACAGTCGAGGATGTCGTTGTTGCACCCCCGCTCGACTGCGTTTCCTCCTCCTCCTCCAGGGCCACCAGCCGCCGATATTCGGCGACTGTGGCCTCCAGCCTCCGTTGCCGGGCCAATCTAGCCTGCTCCCTCCTTGTTGTTGATTTGGAAGGAGCAACTATATGAAGAAAGAAAGACATAGTCTGTAACCAATGCTCCTTATTAATAACACAAAGTGATTGAGCCGAAAGTTGGGTCACAGAGTACAAGTAGCAAATTGAAAGCACAGTACATAACTATTGAGGACAGTATCTATGTAACCTCCCACTTCTGCATCCTTGCTCTAACAGTAGTGGTAGTTTAATGAACTAATTCTACGACCACTATGGACTTCCATTACAGTCGACTATGACAGTACACCAGTCTTATTCTTCTTCTTCTCTCTTGTTTAGGGAAATGGGTACGTTATCTTATGCAAGCCGGCAGAATGACATGGACACAGCACAGTGAACTTGCACCCGAGAAAAAAAGTTGCACACCATGATGAGTGAGACAGACTTGCGTTACTGTACCGGTCCAGTACATGCAGGTGGTGAAGCTATTACTTTTCTATTACGGGTGGCACTGAGAATACTCTGTTACAAGGGCTACTGCTTAATTAATTTACCTTTCACCCTACAGTGCAAATGAGTACTAGAAAAGGAAAATGAAGAAGCTAACTAATTTGATTATCTATCACTTCACATGGGACGTATTTAATGACAGATGAGATGACTTTAGGTGCTTTGCTTAATATTGAGTGAACAGTGATACACCCACACATGAATGACGTACTACAAGTAAACTAAAGTTATTAAGAGAGGTACGGAGTGTCCACCGTAATAACCAGATATATGCTGTGAATGCAAACGCAATACAAAGTACTGCTACTATTCATGATAGTATTGGACACATTTACAATTTCTTTTCCTTGCCTTCCCTGCACTGGAACGGACGTGCGGGTGCGGTGGTACATGCTCTTCAAGGTAACACTTACTTCACCTGGCGACCATCTACTCTCTCTAGATACACATGTGCTATCTAAGAGTCAGAGAATACCATGCTCCAGGCATCCATTCAGTCAAAGTATACGCACACATACAGTTTCTGTTTCACCCACCCAGGCTGCTGTCCTTCCACCCATCCTTGCTTCATCATTGACCCAGCCATGCACCATACCATATTCTTTCCTTCCCAGCCACCTCGGGGGCCAAGCAAACACATATCGTTCTTCTTTGCCAGCCATCATACAAGTTCGCGTCCCACTTACTTACACCCTTCTTTCGCTTTTCGTTCATCCCATCCATCACGTTTGTCTAAGAACTTATTGGGATTCTTCTCACCAAAAACTTCACAGCTAAGTCGAAGTACATTTCGAGGAGGCTACTACCTGGTTGATTTGTAATTGTAATACACCCGTGCAGAAAGCACACTATGCAGTCTTCAATCTCAATAAGTAAGGAATATATAGCTTACCTGTTTCCGCCACCACCGTTTGATCCCCCACAGGAACGTCCGCCAGCTCTTCTACCGCCGCCTCCTCCCCAGAGGCCTCCGAGTCCTGGTCCAACACAGCCACCTCCGCGCTGGCCCCGTCACCAGCTGTTACACCTACAAAGTACATTTAAGAATGTTAGAATACACCACTCACTACTATATAATATTTGGTCTAGGAGAAATGTTAAAAAAACAGAATACAATGTAATAATTTGTGACTGTCTACTCCATAGTAAAAATGTCCCATTTTCCAGGGAAGGCTGTTGTCTTGCTGCACTTTTATGCACAACTGATGAATGCTTGCTTTTGATTTTTAACACGCACCACTTTTTCTCCTAACAGACAGAAGCTTGACTCCTGAGTCCTAAGAACACAACCAGGATCAAGTTCAAACCAGGTGAGAGCTCGGCTCGACCACAAGAAATGTGTCCAATTAATCGTCAGCACTAACCACTTTTCCGTTTTCAGTTAAATAGTTTTATGACAAAGTAGATTTTAATAAATGTGTTTACTTTTAATAAAGCTTTTAAACTTAAATAGACTCTGTGGTTTTTGTTCCTCCAGACTAGAGTGGATGAGCTAAAGGTTTTGGAATTTTTGCAAGCATGAGTGCCTCTGACACTTCTTGACTGTGCTGTGACTCCGTACTACTCTCTTGTCCTGCGTACGATAATCTAGAGATCATTGGGGATCTATAATCGGTGACTTCGGGAGCTGAATGACTCTGCCACACTATCTAGTCAGTAAGGAGACAGTGCATAGAGGTATTGCTGAATATAATGGGAGTCCAATGGAATTGCCAAATGTCCAATCTTAGTTAGCTACACAGACAGACTAATAAGAATAGTCTAGTAATACCACAGGGAGTCATATTCGAGGCAGGATAAGAATTTATATCCAGTCTACAAGAAGATCAAAGACGATTTAGAAAAAATCGAATGAGGAACGCTAGGAAAAAATAGGTACTGTTTATTAAAATGTAAACTTACTGGGGCCAGCAAAGGAGCCCTCGCCTGCCCGATCCTGGCCTGCATCCTCAGCACCCTCCTCCTGTGTCCTCTTGCCCTTGGGGGGAGCTGATGTACAACATGAAAGAAAGAAAAACCAGAAAACATGGATGAGATTTTTCAACCAAATCAAACATTTCAAAAGAACAATAACAACATATTTTGGAAAAATAGGAAATAGATAGACAACTATTCCACGGGATCTATCTCATGTGGTATACTACGTTATTCGTATTGCCTGATTTGCGGAACGTTGACTTAGAAAGTTCCTATGTAACTCAATAAACAGACTACTAAAGAGGTTTGCCTAGGCCTGGCACTGCAGGCAGCAGTGCGCAACACGTGACAGACAAAGTCCATCCTGCTTGCAGATCAGTGAATACTCAAACTATCAATCCACCCGCCACCCCCGCCACTATTTCTTCTTATAGCCATGTGTCTAAAGGAAGGACTGGACGTCAGTCTGTTGGGGCTGATAGAAGTCCCTTGCGGAAGTTGCGGCTCATTTTCCTCCATTGTTGCGTGCCTTTTCTGACGCAGCGGCAGAACAAAAGACTCGCCATGGTGTTGGTGCGGCGTATATATTAAAAAAAAACACATATGGGCATATGGGCGATGCATCACGTTGTAAAGCCCTGCGCCATCAGGGGGCGTTCCGGCGCAAGGGAGGGCGTACCTGCGCAGGAACGAATCCTAAAAGTGGCTGAGGGAAATCTACAAGATGTCAATCAGTCACTTTTAGGACAATGATGCATGACTCAAACCCTGCGCGCTTGAAGCCGACGTACGGCTTGATGCAGCATTGGGGAGATAGGGTACCCCAGAGCATTGCTGGAGCTGCGCCATCGTTGGCACGCAACTCCAGCAATGCGCTGCCTTTACGGCACAGATGCGTAAGGCTTCTGTGACGTTTTGGGCCAATGGGTGGTGGTGGCATGGCACACAATTACTGCCGCATCCCTGCTACTTTGCAGGGATGCGCCGGTAATTGAAAATATGACCCTTACTGTCTAGCATTACGCAGTTCTTTTCTTTACACTACACTCATACATAATTTCTCAGGCCAATGAAATGCTTCTGAACACAACATACAAAACAAAGAAGCATAGTAGCAAGCAAGGCTACTGAGAAGGAGAGCAGTGCACCTGAAATGCATAGAAGATTTTGAAATATAATTTACCTCAATGTAATCGGCAGCATTATTGCTCTTGGTAAAGAACAAAGATTTGCAAATAACAGAGCAGGATAAAACAGAGTAGTAAATGTACTACTACTACTACTCACCAAGCCCGGGGACCTCTACGCCGAGCGCGTCCAGCAAGTCCCGCTCCCGGTCCATGACATCGGTCCAGCGGTGGGTGGCCTGGTTATATGTGCGCCGGACCCCAGAGATCTTGTACATGGCCCGGCACACCTTCTCCCACCGCTTGCGACGCTCCCGGATGCCATAGCCGGTCGCGATCTTGCCGCCTCCCAGGATCGTCTTGGGGAGGCGGCGCTGGACATGGAAGATCAGTGCCGCCACTTCCTCCGCGCTGAAGATCTCCCTCGGGACCACTTGCTCCCCCCTTAAACGCCCGCACGGGAGCCGGGCACGGGGTGCGGGACCCTTCCCCTTCTCAGGGTGCTTCCCGGCTCCCTTTACCATGGTCTGGGCAGAAATAGAGTTAAATGATAAACAAGAAATAGAATAGTGAAGAAGAAAAGAAAAGAGTTTAAAAAAGTAGTTTAAAAGTAACTAAAAGCTGCAGAAAACACAAAAATATAGAGCTAGAAAAATAGAGGGATAGATAATAAGTAAAATTAGATCAAAAAAACTTCAAACAAGGAAAGGATGGCAGAGATTGAGAGAGGATAGAGAAAGCATGCCCAGAACCATAGCAATGAATGAGAAACAAGATGGCCGCGCCCGTTCACGACCGCGTGGGTAAGTTCGCGCGAGATTTTCCTTGCGAGTACGCGCGAAATTGTACTAGCGAGCAGCACACTTTGCGAGATTACACATAGCGGGCGGAAACGGAATTACGTCACGCCAACAAGATGGCCGCGCCCGTGTACGACCGATAGGGTAACTTGGCAAACGTATAGCTAGAAGCGCCTCGCGAACACGCGCAAGATCACGCGAACATACACGTCGCAAAAAAAACAATTTTGTATTCGCACGTATTCGCGGCTTCCGAAATCGATCTCGCACGGATTCGCGCCCCAAAAAACGCGCGAAATTGCAGAAAAAAACGATTTTAGCTAAACTGAAAGCAATGAGCAGGTGCAAAAGTTCAAACTTAACATTAGTAACATTCAAGGTAGTGCTTCCTGATGGGCCCCTCCAAAGTTTGCAACTATTCTATGACCCTGCTATGACCCAAACAGCAGGCTCATAGAATAGCTACAAGTAGACCATAAAGGTCCTGTGAAAAAAAAATTTCACTGCAACAAAAAGCAAATTACAGATAAGGAAGGAAGCAGGTGCCAGCCAGACTGGAACTTTCTAAATAACTGACACATTAATGAAACACAAATTAATTGATGGCAGTTGAAGAAGGGCAGGTGTGCTTGCTTTTTTCAACCACCATAATCTACAGTGATAAATAAACCTAATGGGTGGCAGTGAGGATGTACCAGAGGGTGGCATGGGTGTCCCAGAGGGTGGCAGTGGTGAAACAGAGGGTGCTGTGAACCTGTGATGATAAACCAGACGTTGAAACAACATAGTCGCGGCCGTTGCGAGCCGAAAAGTAAGTTCGCAATTGCGAACTTGTCCCAAAATCGGCGCGAACGCGCGCCAACACAAAAAACGGGAAAATCCGCAAATCCGCTAGAGTTCGCGGATCTTCGCGGATTGCGAATCCGTAAATCCGCAAGTTCGCGTACGCGAGATCCGCTAGATCCGCCCATGCCTAAGAGTCAGTCAAGTCACCCCATCCTGGATTCCCCTGGGTGTCTAGTTTTCAAAAATGTATCCGTTTGCTAGGTTTCCTTAAGTGCTAGCAGAGTTAGGGTTCAAAATCTAGAGCTAGGCACTTTGCAAAAAAAGGTCAGTTTTCCTTGTGAAAATGTGGTGTGTTCATGTTGCGTTTTGGGCTGTTTGCTGTTGCGGGCACTAGGCCTACCCACCCAAGTGAAGTACCATTTTTCTCCGAAGACTTTCGGAAACTCTGGGTGGTTGGAATTGTGTGGATCCACGCAGATTCCAGAACTTTCCACCACAGAAATGTGAGGAAAATGTGTTTTTGGACAAATTCTTAGGTCTGCAAGGGATTCTGGGTAACAGAACCTGGTGAGAGTCAGTCAAGTCACCCCATCCTGGGTTTCCCTGGGTGTCTAGTTTTAAAAAATGTATAGGTTTGCTAGGTTTCCTTAGGTGCTGGCAGAGTTAGGGTTCAAAATCTAGAGCTAGGCACTTTGCAAAAAAAGGGTCAGTTTACCCTGTGAAAATGTAGTGCGTCCACGTTGCGGTTTGGGCCATTTCCTGTCGCGGGCACTAGGCCTACCCACACAAGTGATCTACCATTTTACTCTGAAGACTCTGGGGAATGCAGGTGGGGGGAATTTTGTAGATCCACACAGATTCCAGAACTTTCCATCACATAAATGTGAGGAAAATGTGTTTTTTTAACAAATGTTGAGGTTTGCAATGGATTCTGGGTAACAGAACCTGGTAAAAGATCTCAAATCTAAACAGCTTGATTAGACGGGCCCAAGAAGCGGTAGACATCATGCAACAAGGATGTGACTGCACACCAATAATCGAGAAACTCAGCTCACTCCCAGGGATAATGGAAAAGCTTGTGGTAGACCTAAAAGAAATTGCCAACGTAAAGCCTCTCCTTGGAAATGCCAGGGATGCCGACTTAGGAGACCCAGGTGGTGATCCTCAAGTAAAACAGCTACTAACTCAAGACCAAGAGGGGCAGAAGGGACCAACTTCTCTCAACCCTATGATCCATCTGGGCATGCTTGTCAAACGAGCAAACAGCAAACATCTCCGACTACCAGCAGAGCAAATACTACCCTCCCCTCCTCAACCGAACAAGAGCTGGGAGAACCCGCGGGAAAGGGGAAAAGACAAAGGAAGCGGAAAGGACGCAACAAAATGAGAAGGAGCAAACAAGATCTAAGCCTCTTCCCAATGTTCAACACCCTCAGATGTCCTGCAGCCACAGAGGGTGACGATCCCAAAAACTCTTTTGAGTCAAAAATCATAACGGACGAACAACCAATTACGCTGGAAAGTAAAAAAAGGAAGAGTGGCACTCCCACAACAGAAAAGAAATCAGTAACGGCACCTCCTGGAAAAAAGGTGCACAGTGGGAAAAATGAGCAAATCACAACCACCCACATGGCTCCTCCAAAAACACCCACCACGCAGAATGAAAAGGTACAGTGCCAAAACTCCAGCCACTCGACAAACCAACTAGGTGGCATCATGACCTCAAATCAGGCACACACCGTAAGCCTTGGTAAAAATCGACGGGATGCAATTCCAGTGAGTGATAAAGGCACCGAGGGACAAGGAAAAAATGAAAGGCTCGATAGTGAGCAGAACGAGGCACACCCCACGGGTCCTTTGACAAAATTAGTTCACATGCCATGTGTGCAGACATCAGAGGCAACTCCAAGGCCGCCCAGAACTTCGCTGAATGATGACTCCCTCTACACTTTCTACTACCCGTAATACAAGTACAAAGGCAGACACGATGTTCTTAATCGTGGGAACATCATAAAGTTGATTCATGCAACAGGACTGTCAAATGTAATATCTTCTAAAGATATCACTTCGATAGAATTCATCGCGCCGTGTCAAGGACAAACAAACAAATACCCAAAGGTCACCTGGAGCTCAGCAGAGGCAATGAACAACATTTTAAGGCAAACTGACACTTTTAAGGAATGGGGTATTCAGATACAGCCCGGTAGGGAAGTGGGCTACCCACACGTTTTGCATACAAGTCAAGGTGATGAGTACAAACGTGCGGAGAGGGGAGCAGTGTATTCAGTCCTCAGGGGCGCATGTAACAAAACTCCCACCACCGACCACAAACAAAGGAAGTCAAGAGACGACGGGATCATACCAATCAGGGATCAGGAAGAGGCTGGCACATGGTCATGGTTGGCAGGCACTCTGAATACAACTCGACTCCTACGATGACAGTCCAATAGGGAACACGGCCACGCAACGCCTCCTCTAAAGATCTGTACATGGAACACTAACGGTCTAACAAACAAACTGGAGGACAAAGCCATAATTTCCTACTTCAGGAATTCGAGATACTACTATTACAAGAGACATGGCTCCTTGAACCGCAGCAAATAGAAGGCTTCAAAACTCACCACATTCCAGCACAAAGACAGAATCGGTCAGGAAGAGGGAGTGGTGGCCTAGCTATTTACATATCAACAAAAAACGCAGTCACCTCTTGGGACCTTTTAGGCTCATCACATTGCCTCCAGTGTGTGGGAATTTCCTACACTTCTAGTAAAGGCCAGCATTGGACTTTGATCCTAATGAATGCCTATGTTCGCCCAAACTCAGCCTCAAGGCAATCCTTCGCAGAAGAGGTTACAGCGACATTACTAAGAGTGAAAACTGGACCTCTCAATCCAGAAATACTTCTATCTGGTGATTTTAACATGTGGCTAATGTCAGACCTACAAAAAAATGAGGTCATTAAATCACACGACAGCACCTGGGTGATACCACCGCAGGACTGGCCAGAATGGCACAAGGAAGACTCGAAGCGCGTTCCCTACAAGCCAACCTAGAAAACCTGGGCCTTAGAGCCCTCAATTGGCGTTTTCCCTTAGACAAGCCTGCTCGTTTCTCTTATCTGTCAAAAAATGGGGCCTCATTAATCAATTACACCTCCGTCAGCCTTCCATTCCTTCATCAAATAACAGGTTATCATCTTGGGAGTAGAACAGAAAGTGACCATTGTCCCCAAGAAATATCGTTGAGGACCGGTCTCACTCAACATGAAGAAGAAAGGGCATTCCCATCCGAGAGCTACACAATTAACCTAAAGCGAATCAAATGCTCTTTCAGTAACTTCCAACAAGTAGCAACAGAGGCCAAACAAATCATCGAGCGATACAGTAAGCGCATGGACGATATAATCGCCAACTGGTCAACATTTGCAATAAATCTTATCGACAAATACACAAAACCGGTAAAGCATGCAATCCCGACTGGGCAAAAACAGGCGCCCAGCTCAAATCTTGCGATACAAACAGCAACAAGAACCATGAATCGGACATGGCGGGCGTTAAAAACAGACCCAATGGATCCTACAAAAATAACAAAATTGAGAGAGGCCCGCAGCCAACTTAGGAAAGCCAAAAGAGAGCAACGCAGAACTCAATGGAATTTGCTCTGGGCCAGACTACAGCAAGATATCCAAACTAACAATTCCGCTAGGTTTTGGCGAACTATTAATAGGGTATTTGGGCATGCATTTAAAGTTGCTTCTTCATGCATATTGGAGTCAGAGTGGGTTGATTTCCTCTACCTTCACTTTAACGATCGCAAAGCAAAAATTGTACATCACGATTTCCCCTTTGAAGACCATGCTGTACAAAAAGTGGTCGTTCGGGCACCTGATCTGGGCATCATAAATCCCCTAATGAAGGAACCCTTTAACGATGATCAAAAAACAGAATCACCAAAAGAGTGCCCTTCGACTCGGAGCAGCAAAGAACTTACAATAATCCAGAAGGCAGAAATTGAGAAACTGATCAAAAAGGGTCGCAAGGACGGGGCTCCAGGTCTAGGCGGAATCCCTCAAGCTTTGTTCAAGGAAGATGTAACTTTCTGGGCCGTGAAGCTATGCACCTTATTCAATTCTGTCCTGCAGAACAACATCATACTGCCCTCTTGGCGGGGATCAATCCTCGCACCAATCTTCAAAGGCGGGGACACAAAATCCCCTGGGAACTACCGCCTCATTGCCCTCATCGACAACGAAGCAAAGTATTTTGCAGGAGTGCTGCTCAACTCACTTAGGGCATGGGCGGACGACAACTCTATCATTCCTCCGAATCAAACTGGCTTTACAAGCAACACCGGCACCTCGGTCAACCTTATGGCCCTCTCCTGCTTGATCGACCAGGCGAAATTCAGCTCCTGCCCACATGGGATTCATCGATTTCCAAGCGGCCTTTGATAATGTGAATAGAGCGAAGCTTTGGCAGAAGCTGTCTAGACTCAACATTCCAACTGATCTCCTAAGAGCCATACAACTTCTACATCAGGACACATGGGTCAGGATCAAGATCGGGGACGGCTCAAGATTATCACGCCCAATCCCGACGATAAAAGGTCTAAAACAGGGTTGTGTCTTGGCCCGACACTTTTTAACTTATTCCTATCCGACCTTCCCGAAGCCCTAAACAGGGTTAATTCACATGCTCCCAAAGTAACTGGCCTCTTGTTGTCAAACCTTCTATATGCTGACGATGTGGTCCTTCTTCAAGTTCAAGTTCAAGTTTAAAATTTGTATAGCGCACTACTCACCCAGAGGGTCTCAAGGCGCTTGAGGGAGGGGGTACTTTACTTATCAAATATCCAAGTTTTTAGTTGTTTTCTGAAGGAGAGGTGGTTCTGTGTAAGGCGGAGGTGGGTGGGGAGGGAATTCCAGGTCTTGGCCGCTAAGTAGGAGAAGGATCTTCCCCCCATGGTGGATCTTTGGATGCGTGGAATTGCGGCGAGGGCTTGATTAGTCTATCGTAGTTGGCGGGTGGGGGTGTAAAAGGACAGGCGCGTGTTGAGGACTTCTGGTCCTAGGTCGTAGAGGGCTTTGTGTGCGTGGGTGAGGAGGCGGAACGTTATTCTCTTGTTGACGGGGAGCCAGTGGAGGTCTTTCAAGTGACCGGAAATGTGAGCTTGGCGGGGGATGTCTAGGATGAGTCTGGCCGAGGCGTTTTGGATGCGTTGGAGTTTGTTTTGTAGTTTGGCTGTGGTTCCGGCGTAAAGGGTGTTTCCGTAGTCCAGTCGGCTTGTGACCAGTGCATGGGTGACCGTCTTTCTTGTTTCGATGGGGATCCAACGGAAGATTTTTTTGATCATACGTAGGATGTTGAAGCAAGAGGATGAGACGGCGTTGACTTGTCTGGTCATTGAGAGGGAGGAGTCCAGGATGAAGCCCAGGTTACGTGCGTGGTCTGTCGGTATGGGTGCGGTTCCCAGGGCCGGTGGCCACCATGAGTTGTCCCAGGCGGAGGGGGATGGTCCTAAGATGAGGACTTCCGTTTTGTCCGAGTTCAGTTTTAAACGGCTGTTCTTCATCCATTCGGCTACTTCTTTCATCCCTTCGTGTAGGTTGGTTTTGGCGGTGTTTGGGTCTTTGGTGAGGGAGAGGATCAACTGGGTGTAGTCTGAGTAGGAGATGATGTTGAGGTTGTGTTGGCGCGCGATGGATGCGAGGGGACTCATGTATACGTTGAAGAGGGTGGGACTCAGTGATGATCCTTGTGGTACGCCGCAGGTGACTTCGGTGGCCTCTGATCTAAAAGGGGGGAGTCGGACTCTCTGCGTTCTTCCGGCGAGGAACGAGATGATCCAGTCCAGTGCTTTTCCTTGTATTCGACGTTGCTGAGGCGTTGTATAAGGGTGCTATGACAGACTGTGTCGAAGGCTGCGGAGAGGTCAAGTAGGATGAGGGCAGCTGTTTCTCCGTTGTCCAGTAGAGTTCGAATGTCGTCAGTTGCTGCGATGAGGTCGGTCTCGGTGCTGTGTTTGGCTCTGAAGCCGGACTGAGAAGGGTCGAGGGCTTTGTTGGATTCGAGGAAGGCGGAGAGCTGATTGTTGACGGCTTTTTCGATGACTTTTGCAGGGAATGGGAGGAGCGAAATGGGGCGGTAGTTCTTAAGTTCAGTGGGGTCTGCTGTGGGTTTCTTCAGGAGGGCGCTGAGTTCGGCATGTTTCCAGCTCTCCGGGAAGGTAGCGGAGTTGAGGGAGCAGTTGATGACGTCTCGGAGATGGGGTGCGATAATGGAGTCTGCTTTGTTGAAAATGTGGAGAGGGCATGGGTCGGTTGGCGATCCTGAGTGGATGGTGTTCATTAGGCGGATGGTGTCTTCAGTGGTGATTGGGTTCCAGGCGCAAAGGTTGTTGGAGGAGGATTTTAGTTCGGAGATGGGTGGGGTGGACTGGTCTCCAAAGCTGTTATGTATGTCAGCGATCGGCATGCAAAGGCTCCTGGACGCTACCTCTGATTGTTCTAATAAAAACGATCTGCAGATTAACAACAAGAAGACTAAAATCTTGGCGGTTCGTCTAGGGAAAGCAAAGAAACTGTCTTGGACCCTGAACAAGGAAAGCATTGTCGAATCTGAGTGCCATAAGTACCTTGGAGTTTTTTTTAACAACAACGACAAATACAAATCTCATTTAGAAGAACAAAAAAGGAAGGGTGCTGCACTTGCTTTCGTAATTGGATCAATCCATAAAAAACTACAAGGCCCAACTTTTGCACCTACAATACAGGTTGCTCAGGCAAAAATTATTCCCACACTAACCTACGGCAGTGAAGTCCTAAAAGGTTTGGACAGTGGCCAATTGGACATAATTATCACAACGATCTACAGAACAGTGTACAAGCTACCAATCCAAACATCACCGGCACAAATTAGGTTGGAACTGGGAATCTGCCATCAACCACTCCCCAGAGCCATGACTTTCCTTGTGTGCTGTCACAAACTGAGGTCATCGAAGGAAGGCAGTTTAGCACACCATCTCTGGGCCAGTCTCGAGACGAACTCATGGCGAGCAGGGAACGATTATTGGAAAAAAGGCCTAACAACCCTATGCCTAAATGACCTTTGGAGTATGCAAGTAAGTCAAAAGGAATTCAAACGGCTAGCGAAAATAGGCACAAAAAAGCTGTCAATAGTGGAAGACAAGGCTTGCCTATCAAAAAGAAGTCACGGGTGGTTGACTCTGGAATCTTATGCCCTGTTGATCCCACAGCAGTACCTAACCGTATCTTTCACTGCACGAACAAAACTAAAGTTCCTAAAATTGAGACTGGGAGTCATAAACTTGTTGGTTCATTTCCCGAAATGGAAAAGAGACCACGGACGAGAACTATGTCGACTCTGTGGGAATCACAAAGAAGATATAACGCACATCATATGCCTTTGTCCAAAACTGCTGAACGAAAGACGGTCCCTCCTTAAGCATCTTTGGAACATAAACATGATCAGATCGTGTAGAGCAGCAGTTCTGGCCTGCTTTGATCCTAGGAACACCAAATTAAACTGTGCCTTAGTAAGGTTCATGGATCATGCAGCAAAAAAACTTTGTGAGGGGCCCAAAGCCTGTGAACCTCCATTGGCATAACGTTTTGGCAAGGCCATCTGTTGTCCCTTCCCACATTGGACTTAATTTAGACCCTCTTTTAATGTTTCTTTTATATATTTTAAATTCTGTACTTGCAATGATTTCTTTTTTAATCACGCAATAAAGTTCTTATTCTTTCAACAGAACTTGGTGAGAGCCACACAAGTCACCCCATCCAGGATTCCCCTGGGTGTCTAGTTTTAGAAAATGTATACGTTTGCTAGGTTTCCCTAGGTGCCGGCAGAGCTAGGGTTCAAAATCTACAGCTAAGCACTTTGCAAATAAGGGTCAGTTTTCACTGAAAAAATAAAGTGTGTCCACGTTGCGTTTTGGACTGTTTCCTGTTGCAGGCACTAGGCCTACCCACACAAGTGAGGTACCATTTTTATTGGGAGACTTAGGGTAACACAGAATTGAATAGCAACTGTTATTACCTATTGACGTTCGATGCATTTCTGCCTTCCAAATGAAAGACAATGTGTAAAAAAGAAGTCGTTTTGAAAAATTACCTATAAGTCTCATGCTAGTATGGATACTCACAATTTCAGAAATGTGCAAATATCTACTGTTTTTAAACTCTATATTTTGTTCCAATTTCAGAAATACATATGTCTTTCATACCGATTTTTCCATGTATATATTTTCCTAAATTAATTGCTATATACACTGAACATAATGAAAAAACATTGCAAGATGCTGCTCAGTTATTGGCTCTGGGTTTGTCGGGTTCTTGGTGAACCTACAAGTCCAATATATCCCACAACCAGTAAGGTCTAGCAGATATAATGGTAGATTGCTTTCAAACAGCTGTCACAAGTAGAAAAAGTTACAGGTGAAAACGTTGGCACAAATGGCTATTTCTTTGAACTAATTTTCAATTTTTCCTACATTTAACTGTTAGTTTCTATAAAGAAACCTTGAAGGATCTACTTTTCTAAAATGTATAGCTTTCCAGGATCCATTATTGCTTTCATACCCATTTCTACCATTAACTGGAAGGAGGTTGAAAGCACAAAAAATAGCAAAAGTAGGCTATGTCCCAGAAAAATGCCAAAACTGTGTAGAAAATGTTGGGTTTCTGACAAAAGTATGCTTGTCCCTGAAAGCTGAGAAGATGGTGATTTAAGCACCACAACCCCTCTTTTGATATCATTGCAAGAAAAAAACCAGTCGCTTTCATCTGTAGCCCTTTTTACCAATTTTTTTTTTTAAAAAGAACAACATTTAGCTGTATTTTGGCTAATTTCTAGGTCCCCTCCGGGGGAATCCACAAACCCTGGGTACCTTTAGAATCCCCATGATGTTGGGAAAAAAAGGACGCAAATTTAGCATGGATACCTTATGTGGTCAAAAAGTTACAGGGGCCTAAGCGCGAACCACCCCAAATAGCCAAAAAAAAGGCTTAGCACAGGGGGGAAAAGGCCTAGCAGCGAATGTGTTAAACAAAAAACTAGATAGGACACAAATGATAATGCATGGAAATCAGGTTTCCGTGAATATTTATCCTGTGCTTAACTAAGTAAAGTGTCTTGATTTGTTATGACCTGATTAAAATCTTTGCTTCCATCATATTTCAGAATTACAAAAAAGTCCTTCATTTTTTTTAACAACCAAATTGTATTTGTATTAGCAAGTAGCATTATCCACCAACAATTGATTAACATCACCACAGTGTGTATAGGATATTGGAATATAACATATACATCTGTAAACATCAACATCATTACACCAGCAGTCCATGATGTGCCCACCACCCACCCCATATCTTATCGGGCTTACAGGCAGGGACATCGGAATGATTTTGGGGGCCCTGGGACAAGCGTATTGTGGGGGCCCGTTTTCTGAACAGCTTTGAACTTATGCTCCCGTTTGAGCTCATTCATGCCCTTTTTGGCCAGGTAACTGACAGTGTACATGCACACTGATCCAAATTCTAAATGTGTTTACAACTAATTGTAAACACAGCAGCAGCTCACTAATATTACTGCAAATACTCGCTGTGACATAGGAATATGTGTGGGACTGTTTTAATCTAAAAGAAACTTGTTTGTTGTTTTTGCATGACACATAAACACAGCATTTCTCTGCAAACTATATGTAATAGACTCACACATCACCCACAATAACAATAAATTAAAGGAAAACGGCATTTGAAACCATGTGATTAAGAATCATTGAAGGTCATCAGGGAGAGACTATCTGCAGAACAGAGCTGGTTCCATCAGGGAGGTGGGGGCCCAGGTCTGGGGCCCACTTTGCCCATGCCTTAAAACCTCTCTGCTTTTGGGGGTATTCCCATGCCTCATAGATCGGGTTTTCCTGGTGCACACACCCATCCACCTCTTTCCTTCATACTTCCAATAAGGGGGGCTCCGGTAGCTTCCAGATGCGGGCAATATCCCATTTGGCCACTAGTTTAGCTACTCCACTAAACTCCTTTCCAATCTCAAACCCTCAACTTCCTCTAGGAGAACCAGTAGGGACATCTGAGGGCCAGCATTTCAGCAGCCCAGTACCTCAGAGAGGTCACTTCCTATCTCTTCCCAAAAAACAGATAATGCTGGGCATGACTAGACCATATGAAAAAAGTTCGCTGCAGGTATTGCGCACCTCGCACATGCAGCCTGAGCAGCACGGCTTGACTGCTGCATTTGTTGTGGGTCAAATACGTTATGTGGAGAGAGTTAAGCTGGACCATTTGGAGGAGTGAGGAGATTGCCAAATCACTGGGGCCAAACATGCCTCTGGCCAATAATCATAATTTCACTCTCCCACCCAAACCTCCCACTTTTGTCACAAAACCAGGAAGTGATCTGTCACGTTATCCATCAATGAGCAGTAAAGCACGGAAATGTCTCCCTACTTTGTAAAACCTTAAAGGCATTAAATCAGTCATTGATCGTTGCCGTTGGTGCAGCAAGATATGACCCGTAAAGCTCAGTCAATCTGCGGCCCATGTCATATGGGTATTTTCCTTGTGGAGGTGACGCCGCTATGCCCAGAAGATGGTGGTAATCCTCAATGTGAGTGTTTGGATCTATTTCTGGGAAATCAGGTGGGGAAAGTTTGCCAGGATGTGTAGGAAGTGAGGAAGGCACATCATCTTAAATAAGGCTAGGTGCCCCATAGGGTTTCAGAGGCAGGGGGTCCACTTCTGCAAATCCCTATTAAAGGCCAACATAAGGGGTTGAAAATGAAAGCATCCACACCAGATCTAGGAGGCATGAGATATAAATCCCAAAGTATTTGAAGGAGAGATGCTATATCAGCACTTCAGGGCACCAGACGTGGCCTGCATTGCCTTCAATGGTCACTAGTAGTGATTTGTTCAAATTAATCAGTAGGCTGGAGGCTTCCCCATACAGGCGGAGGATTTTAAGGCATCTGGGGCCCAACGACTGCGAGTCCTGTCACTGTCCTTTGTAAATGGTGGCTTTTTATTGGTCAATAGGCTTAGTAGTCCCCTCCTTCCTAGCTTTTATCCACGTGTAACCTGAATTGCCTATTCGTGCAATCAATGCTTTTCTCAGTCTGATCCTTATCATAAGATATAGCTTTCTGCGTAATGGTCTGACCTCCCTTCATTTTGCATAACTTCTTCTCCCTAATGCGCCTGCGCTTTGCTTCTTTCTGCCACATATTTAAAGAGTCGAACATTGCCTGTCGACTTCGTTTTGAAATTAATCTATCCTGCATGTAATGTATTTTTCTCATCAAAAGACCCGGTTAAAGGCCATTGCAGTTTCACATTGTCTTTAGTATATTTATGCCACAGTGCATTAAATAAAATAGGTGAAATGCCATGTTTAACATACATATCATAACTCAGGCTACCCTCTGGTGGGGCAGGCTGACTTTTATCCAATCGTGTGCCTTTTCGACGGCCACAACCGTTTTGGTCCTGAAGAGGAACGCCCTCTTGTACCCCGTTATTATCCTACATATATGCCTATATTTTCTTCTTGGACCATGCGTGTCAAAGTAGCTTTTGTAGTCATCATTACGGTTTTGTTAATTATATTAATGAGTGTATTTGTGTATTTAGAGTTTCATCATCCTAAGCATACTGTGTTGGGAACCACTACTACTACTATCCAGAACATCTATTTTACACTTTAGCCCCACACAAGGAAAGGCACCGACAGACGTATTCTATAAATGTATTTGTTGAAATGCTCCATCAAACGCACAGTGCTACGAATACCACAAACTGTTGGGGTTGTGGCCTTTTGCCCTCCGTGATGCATAAGCATGACTTATTCATCTCTCTGCCATTATCGTATTTAGGAAGTTGCGAGGCCAGGTTTAAATTGTTGTCAATGATGTACATGCATTATACTGTAGATACTACCCGTTATTCTGAGAAGGATTACGAGATGAGCCTGGCATACATAGAGGTGCATCAAGGTTTTGACCCACAGGGAAATGATGGGGAGGGGTCATTAGATCCAAATGCCTGTATGAATATGTACACTGAGCATGAAAATGTTACCTGGCTCAAAAATGAGATACTAGATTTTGCAGAGGTTAATTTTACTCAGTATTTCCAGCAATTTCAGGAGAGGAATGTTACTGATGACAAAGCAATCCCAGTGCCCGTATTGAATAGTTCTTCAGCTTTCTGTGTTCAGGGAGCTGGATACATTTCAGTAGGAGAAAGTTGCTGTAATTATACTTATCGGCTACACACTTTTAGTAGTCCACCATTGTTTATTTATTTATTTATTTATATTCTTGTAGCGCGCCTGAATCAGCCCCGAAGGGGTATCTCCGCGCGTAGCTTCTGAATGAGTCGAATGCTTATTGAAAGGGCAGGCAAAGTGAGGGGCAAAGTGAGTTAATCTTGGGTAAATAGGAATGTTTTTTATTTTTTCCTAAAAGAGAGTAAATTGGAGATGTATCTCAGTTGTGGTGGGAGGGAGTTCCATAGTAGGGGGCCTTTGAAAGATGGTGCTCGGCCACCATGTCTCGCTCTGGTGACTTTGGGTACATGCATCAACATGGTGTTACTGGAGCGCAAAGCACGTCCAGGAGAGTAGAGAGCAAAAATGTCTTTTAAGTATTTAGGACCGGACCCATAGATGCATTTATGCATTATGCAGCAAAGTTTGAAATTGACCCGTTTTTGCACTGGAAGCCAGTGAAGGTACGAAAGGAGGGGGCGTGACGGGGTACGGGGGGGAGCATTCAAGATGAGTCTAGCAGCGGTGTTCTGTACCACCTGCAGTTTACAAAGTTGTTCTTGATTAGCGGAGATGAGTAGACCATTGCAATAGTCTATCCGCCCGAGTACTAGTGCCTGTACCAGCGTTTTCCTGTGGATGTCTGGCAGGAAGGGGAAAATGCGCCGTAAGAGACCAATTATTCGGAAACATGTTCCCGTGACTTGACTGACATGGTCTTTTAAAATCAGTGTTTGGTCCAGGCGTACTCCCAAGTTTTTGATGGTCTGTTTGGGCACAGGAACAGGTCCTAGCTCAAGTGGCCACCAATCCGGAGACCAGAGCAGGGTGGCCCCTCCAAACAACATGACTTCGGTTTTAGTTACGTTGCATTGGAGGAAGTTCTGGGCCATCCAACCTGCCACGGCTCTCATGCCATTTTGAAAAGATTGCATGACTGCAGGTGTAATAGTTTGGAAGGGAAATAACAGCTGAGTATCGTCAGCGTAGGAGATTGGGGAGAACCCGTAAGATCTTATGATTTCCGCTAAGGGGGCCACATATACGTTGAATAACGTGGGGCTCAGGCATGAGCCCTGTGGCACTCCCTTAGTGAGCTGCCTACAGATAGATTTGTGGGAGCCTAATTTGACACCCTGTTGTCTATCTGTAAGAAAGCTATCAAGCCATGCAAGGGCGGTCCCTTTTACCCCCACTCCTTTCAAGCGGTCGAGAAGAATTTTGTGCGACACCGTGTCGAAGGCAGCGGACAAATCCAATAGCACCAGAATCACTGAGCTCCCCCTGTCAAGTGACATTCTGATGTTATCTGTCACTGACAGGAGGGCTGATTCGGTGCTATGGTTGGGCCTAAAACCAGATTGTGAATGGTCTAGGCCGCCCGCTGCCTCGATGTAGTTGGAAAGGTGTGCGTTGACATGTTTCTCGGCCAGCTTGCTGATGTACGGTAGGAGGGAGATGGGCCGGAGGTTGGAAAGCTCCGTCCAGGGGAGGGCCGCATTCTTGCGGATGGGGTTCACCACCGCTCTTTTCCATTCAGTTGGAACATATCCCTTCTTCAGAGACTGATTAATTACATCTTGGATGTATGGACCTAGCAAGGTGCTGAGGGAAGTTAGGGTTTTAACAGGGATGAGGTCGTCCGGAGACCCAGATTTTACATGGGTCATTAGTGTGGATAGCTCTTCAATATTGATAGGAGGGAATGTGGTCAACGTGAGGTTAGTGCTGTCGGTGGAGGGGACAACAGTCAGAGTATCATTGCCTATTTGGGAAGCTAAGATTTTGTCATAAATGGAATCTATTTTATTTTCGAAGTATAGAGAGACTTCTTCGCACAGATTTTGTGAGAAGTCATCTGGACTTACGCAGGCTGTAGGCTTGACAAAAGTTTCAAGGATTCTATAGAGTTCTTTGGCGGAATTGCCGGCTTCCGCGAGCTGTTGGGCAATGTTATTTTTGCGGGCAGCTTTGATATGTTTGTAATAATTGGTTTGGGCTGCACGATGTGCCTTCTTGTTGTCCTCTGAGTGTGACTTTCTCCATCTCTTCTCTATCCGCCTACATTCTTGCTTCTCTTTTCTGAGAGCCTCAGTGTACCATTTTTCTTGCTTGGCCACAGGAAATTGTTTAAAAGTTTTCAAAGGAGCAATTTTATCAATGGCTACCGTAAGGGATTGCTGAAACATAGTTAGACTATGTTCTACTTCCTCAGTGTCCTTAATATTGGGGTTTTCCCATACCTTTTGTAATGCCTCCAGTGTAAGTTTGTGCCACTGTCTGCGCATAGTAGGGGGTAGGGATTTTTTGTGAGGGCCTTTATTGACTTTAAAAATGGTGAATTGTAATAAAAAATGATCAGACCAATCTAACTGGGTAGGTTCAAGACAAGATATATTCTCAAAGTTGGTGTATATCAGGTCAATACAGTGCCCACCTTCATGTGTGGGGCCCTGGTTCATTTGTGTGAGGCCAATAGTTGCCAGATCATCAGACAGACTCTTGGCCCCCGTGGATTCAGGTTGGTCGGTGTGTATATTAAAATCTCCAAGGAGAAGGAAGTCCTCATTAGCTCGCATGAGAGGGCCTAAAATCTCTAAAAGAGAAATAGAAAATCTGGGGCATGTGAGTGGAGGTCTGTATAGAAGTGCTCCCTTACTAGTCTTTCTGTTAGGAAAAGTAATTCTAAAGACCATTATTTCCAGATCTTTGCAACACTGTTTATCTAGGATATCCAATTTGAGGTAATCTCTATAGATAATAGCGATGCCGCCACCTATTTTATCAGGGCGGTCTGAATGGTGGAGTTTATATCCTATTGGCACTCCTAGGGAAATGGCGGATATCGTATGGGGCTTTAACCAGGTTTCAGTGATAAAGCAAATATCTGGAGTCAGGGAGTGTACCAGATCCCAGATCTCTATTTGGTGTTTGGGCATAGAACGCACGTTAATGAGGATACAATGCAGATCATCAGGTATCATACTCGGTTTGTGTAAGTTAGTGAATTTCATGGAAGAGTAGTGGCATTTTCGACATGAGAAGGGTCCGTCAAAACAAGGCCTCTTGTCATCCGTGTAACAAGGGGATGTGGACTGTCTCAAATGTAGTATGGAAGAGGCCTCATACCTGATGCGTGTAGCGGCGCAAATGGGTGGCATGGTGCGAATACCGCCGCCACGTCGACGCGTCCTGTCGCGGACGGGCGCAGACGGGCAGCTCTTAGGCTGGTCTTCGGCTGTGATGAGGCTGCGCGCAATCGCTGCGCGCTTCCTGTAAGGCGATGGCTAAATAGCCCCCTGTTCAGAGCTAGAGCGCTGACCGCTCCCGGAAGTGCCTTGCCCTCACCTGTCCGCCCTCCGCACAACGGTAATGAATTACCGAGTCGGACCGAGGCGGGCAGGAACAGTGATTGGGATCAGCACTCCGGTGATATTTACAATATATTAAAATGAGTATTAAACAGTTTCGAGTAGCACTCTTGCTAAAATCGTGCACAAGTAATTTAAAATATAACGTTTCTGAAAAAGCGCTGTTAAGTGAAAAACGCTCAGCCAGTCATTCACATTAGATTCACCTCGTTCAGCAAGCTAGCGGTGTGAAGACACTGCCACCGTCTTCCACCGCAGCTGCGCTGTCGAGAGGCTCCGCCTAAATAGCCCCCTGTTCAGAGCTAGAGCGCTGACCGCTCCCGGAAGTGCCTTGCCCTCACCTGTCCGCCCTCCGCACAACGGTAATGAATTACCGAGTCGGACCGAGGCGGGCAGGAACAGTGATTGGGATCAGCACTCCGGTGATATTTACAATATATTAAAATGAGTATTAAACAGTTTCGAGTAGCACTCTTGCTAAAATCGTGCACAAGTAATTTAAAATATAACGTTTCTGAAAAAGCGCTGCTAAGTGAAAAACGCTCAGCCAGTCATTCACATTAGATTCACCTCGTTCAGCAAGCTAGCGGTGTGAAGATACTGCCACCGTCTTCCACCGCAGCTGCGCTGTCGAGAGGCTCCTCCAAGCGCTGTTGACTCCTCCAAATGTATATTTTGTCTGTGGAGAAAATGCTTACACGTGGCTTCCCCGTGGCTGGGCTGGCCGTTGCTATTTGTCGCTTCTGTATCCTCCAGTATATATAGCCCCCTCTAATTATCATAAGGACCATCGATTAGATGGGCGGAGTCCGCCGCTTGTTCGAGATAAGGGAGAGATAGACTCCACTGACATAGATCAGACAGATACACCTGAGCAGCACTTTATTGATATTGAGAAAGGGGTATTTCCTATTTGGGGCCCTATCACCACCAGTAAGGAAGTAAGGCATGTATCTAGAGTAGTCGAAAGGGTGATCAATACCACTGCAGGTATATTGACCAACTTAACTGTGGAGCTTCAAGCGACGAGTCTCGTCTCGCTCCAGAATAGAATGGTTTTAGACGTCATCTTGGCAGATCGAGGAGGAGCATGCTGCGTGATCAGCAACTCCTGTTGTATATATATCCCTGACTCCGCCCCTTCTGTCCATTTGGCCATTCAAAAGTTCCACCGTTCGGCTTCTGAAGTACATGCAGATACTGGTACCTGGTTCTTATCTGGGTGATTCTGGAGTCAGTTGTCCACTTGGGGATGGAAAATTCTGATGATACTAGCGGGTATAGCTGGTATCATATTCACCTGTTGCCTTTGCATACATTGTGAGCCTGCTTGTTGCTCCTATTGTGTTGCTAAACTCGCTTCCTCTATGTCTAGTCCCTCTCCAGCTGCGGTAAAGGCTCAAATGGTCCAGCAGGAAATAAGGAATATCATGCAGATCGAAGAAGGTATTTTTGAAGACTGATTTCTTTTTTTAGTTAGCTACATCATGCAGTTCTGAGGGATAAAAATCCGATTTCCCCCTATAATAGCAATATTAGTTATATATGTATCTTTGTTAGCATGATGTATCTATATATTCTGAATGTTTTAGTATGTAGGAGGCCTAACAAAATTTGTTTTAGCTAGATTGATAAGGGCATACGCTACTTATATGTTCTGTTCGCATCGAGTAGGCCGAAAACTACGCAAACGCCATCTTTGCCCTGCCTGTGTTAGACCCGAACAGCGATCACGTGATTACTCTCCAATAGTCGTAAGGCCCCTGTCTAGTTGAGTTACTGAGAGCAGCTGAATGCATACTTTTCTTCTCTTCCCTGGGACTCAAGGTTGCATCTGGCTTTGGGTGCGATAAGCGCATTCCTGAAGGCGCCGTGCCTGCACTCCCGGGCACCGGGACGGAAGGGAGTCACCCCTCCTGACCTTCCCCAATAATAACTAAAGCAGAGTTTCGAACTAACCATGTGTGCCATATATGGTCTTTCCTTGGGGCCCTAGAGCCAAGTAGTACTTTTCCATTTACGGTGACTTCATGTGCTGAACTAAAAGTATATGTGTGTATTGACTACAAGCCAGCAGTCTTCTCCGCGCACCTGATGGGTGAGGATGGGAGAGGCTCATCTATAGAGTATTTTTCATAATAAACTATTGAACTTTCTTCACTGCCAACTGACTGGTTATTTGGTAATTGGTATCGGGGTTATTGGTAGGTATAGCTCCTTATGTTATTTTATGGTACGTCAACCTGTCTGGGCCGGGGGTCTTGCATGACTTGGGTTTGGAGAGGTTGCGTCTATCTCCTCTGCTGTGAGTGCTGGATCAAGTTCTCGGGCTATGGAATGAGGGATCGAAGGCAGAGGGATATCCCTTAGCACTGGGGATGTGACCTCCTATGGGTGTATAAGGATAGCCACATAGAGGTTTTGATAGTAAGCCGCAAAGACTTGCGCAATCTAAAGCATACCCTCGTGGAGGGCTCCAGCAGGGTCACGAATTGTCGGCAGTATCCTATTTGAGACCTCATGGGTCTCAAATAGGCTAATAGAGTAGGTCACTGGACTTATTCCAGTACTCTGTTGGCTGATGCTCTCCAACGTTATGTAACTTGTTTAGGGACATTAAAATCTTGGGTATGAAGTTATATGTAAAAAAGCCCATTGTTGCTAAATTTTGATTAGAGGAACGGCAGCGCTGGTCAGAAGACACACAAGCAGCATTATAGGGGTTGCAATTGTACCGGCAGCTAATGCTAACTGATGCCCTAGCCCACCGCTTCCTAACCAAAGTGCTGCGACCTACTGATTGGTTGCAGGCAAATTTTTGGTGGGTCACGAAAGTTCTGGTCCTCAGAGGGTGAATGAGTAATAAATAAGGATGCCTTTAAATTTTCTATTAAACGTGTCACATTTGGTGTGCTTCAAAGACAGAGGTCAAATATTTAACTACCTTTGAAGAGTTTATGTTTATTCTTTTAATATGATGATTGGTGTTAACTTTTCTTTGTCTGACTGCATAGTGAGAGGAGTTTTTAAAGGAAACTATGTCAATCTTCCTGGGTTATAGGCAATTGATGGGGAAAGCTGTAGGATGTCATTTTTTGTAACACACAACTAAATGTAAATACCTGTCAATGAACTGTATGCATACTTCAAAATATATCAGCAGTTAGGAAATCAAAAATGAAAGACTTTTGGGTGCATGGTCAAGGAGGCCAAGATGACGGTCAAGCTTTAGATCGGGTCCAGTCGCCTGGCTTGAAATCCCCAATCCTCCTGCCTCATAATGCTTCTAGGGTGTCCCCTGAGCACTATGTGCACTGATTGCATTCTAGGGCTCTGCCCTGGCCCGGCGGCATCAGTGATGAGGGTGCCCGGACCCAGCGGACTCTACGGAAGAAGATCAAGGAACAAGATGGTGTCCACCTTGCACCCATGCAGCTGAGTGCACTGTGCCGACTGAAGGGACCTGCAGCACCTCCCGCCCTGAGCTCTCTCTGTCAGGAATCCACATCTGGAGCTTGGTGTGCCCCAGGGGTGACTACAGGAGGGTCCTAGCAGCCCCCTTGAACTGTGGTAGCGAGGGAGAAACTGATTCAAAGATGGTGGCCGTCCTCTCCTCTGGACTAGAGCCACAAGAAGACTGAGTCCTAGGGCAGTGATCCTGATCATCTCGGAGCACGTACGGTGATGACTGCAGGCCGGAGGCAGCACTGAAGACATCCTCCAGTTGAGTCGCCCAGGGGCACTGGGCAAGGCTGTCGTTGAGGAGCCCCCAAGGTTGGTTTTAGAGGCATGGGCCCCAATGCTGGTGGCAGCGGGCTCCCGGGCATGACAACCCATGTGGCTGTGGGTGAGCCCCCGGAGAGGCACCGGCCACTTGGGGTGCGGCATGGGGACTAGGTGCGGGGGTAGATGCCAGTAGTGGAGTGGAGCTAGCCTCCGCTTAGGCCTTCCTGCACTGTGAGACTTATCAATCTGGGGGCTTACCAATTCATTGAGATTGTGGAGGCCATCTCTCTCTCTCTCTCTCTCTCTCTCCCCTTCCTGGTGGAGACTTGTGATGTCCTGCAAATTAGTGGTCAACAAGTGAAGGACTTCCTTCCTCCCACCTGGACAGAGTGTTGGTGGGCATCTGCTATGTGAGGGTGCCCTATACTAGTCGGTGTTGGATGGCAGAGGAGGATGGTGGTATGCCTGAGTGGCCCAGGATGCTCTGGAAGCTCCCTGTCCGGATCAGTGGTGAGGGGGCCTTATGAACCAGGAGGGACCACAGGTCGTCTTAAGCCAGGGGAGTGAACAAATTGGTGCAATGCCTGTTCTCCACTGAGCTGCTGCGGTCCAGTGCCCTTGACTTCCCTCTGGCATGAATGGGGTCATTAGCAGGTAGATGGAGACTCCCACTGCCCACCTGGACCACAGTGGTGCTTCCCCAGAATGGACTTGGAGATGACCACAGCTGGCTGCTCGTGTTGCCCTGGGGCAAGCCGGCGGGTTGGCTTGACTGTGCTCATGCCCTCCTAGAACAATAGTAACTTTGCAGGCAGAGGAAGGGCATGACAACCCCTCCTGCCACAACCAGCCCAGACCAAAATGGACCAATAGGCCAAACCTACTGTTTGGTCTATTGGTCGGGGCTGAGTGGTGTCGGGAGGATACCCCTCCTGACACCACTAGCCATCAGCACACAGACCTGGCAGTCATCCTTAATGCGATTCAGGACTTCAGTTAGGCAGTGGAGACTAAAGTGGATTGTGTCTGGGGTGATGTCTCTCACTTGCGCCCGGACCTTCACAGGGTGATGGAGAGGGTGACGAAGGCCAAGGCCCGGGTCTTTTACGGTCGAGGATGAAATGGTGACCATCAAGCAACAGGTCTCCAGGCCGAAGTCCAAGATGGCTGCGCTGGACTACCGGACAAAGGATGCTGAGAACAGGTCCAGGAGCAGCAATCTGGGCCTCATTAGCTTCCCAGAGAGAGTGGAGGCCTGCGGGATGGATGGCTTAACGGAGGAGTGTTTCCAGTCCTGGGTCTCACTACAGACATATACCTACACACACTAGGCTCCATGACAGTGCTGAACATCTTCTTCCCAGGACCGCGGCACCTAGAATGGATCAAACACTTTCCAACTTTGCCCTCTAAGGGTTAAAGTTGTTTCCTAGATTGTGAACGGTCTCCTTGACCGTATCAAGAGATTGGAGGTTCTGCGCTTTATAAAGTGGTATCAGCCAGTTGTGGTCATGCTCCAGGAGATGCATCTTTGAGGTTTCCACCGCCCCTTACTTGGTCGGTTTGGGTATAATCGAATCTTTCACATCAGCTTCTCCTGAGGTTCAAGGGGGGGTCGCAATTCTGGTGCACAAGGCATTCCCATTAGCAGTGTTCTCCTCCCACATTGACCCACAGGGAAGATTCATAGGGATTGAGGGCCATTTTATATCTTCATATGCCCCCAAGCATATGTTACACTCGAAATTGCAGGCACTTCAAACTCTCGTGGTGGCCGTTCCCTCTGGGAAACAAGTGACATTTATGAAGCCCCTGCGCTGGGCCGTACGGCACACTCTGCCCAGCTAATTTCATGGACATACTCCATGGGCCTATGTGATGATTTGAAATCGTGGAAATGCTCACAGAGGTCCTATATCCATGCATCTGCGTCAGACAAAACAGAGTCAAAAATAGATCAGATCTGGTTCCCAGAGTGCGTTCTACTTGTGCTGCAGTTTGTGATCACACGCCCCACCTCTTAGAATTGGGACTCCTTCGGGGTTCACTTAGGCCAATCTGGCACCCTAATGCCTGGCATTTGATGAACCAAAACTGCACCAACTTTGTACAGGAGGAACTCCAGGCTTTCTTTCAACACAATTGTAATTCGGTATACTCTGTGGGTAGTGAGCAAACCCATCCTTGAAGGGTCTGATTAAAGGGTATATGCGGAAGGGAGGCACATCACTTGGACCAAGTAAAGAGGTGGAGGCTCAGACTCTTGATTTGGAGTGGCGGACCCATGGTCTGCCCCTAGAAACACTGAACCCAAGCTGATGCTGGTGAGAACTAAGCTGCAACAGGTTTCCCTAGAAGAGGCGATCTCAGAAGGTTTGGCTAGCCATGCCAGCTTTTTATATATTTTGATCTGCAAAGGTCACAGCAGACATTGGTAGCAAGTGTGAAAATCACTGAACCATCTTGCCATCCTTTTTTATCACGATTGACTACAAAAATTCTACAAGTACATGAAACACTACAATTAATAGAAAGTCACAGACTAGTAACTTAGTTATACAAATCTTTATTTACCATAACTAAATGTGGACTACAAAAACTGAAGGTAGGCTAGGAAGAAAATGTAGGAAGAGGGTTTATGGATAATTAATCGGAACGCGCCTTTCATACGTTCAGAAAGCAACTAGAAATGCTAGGTTCAAAAACAATTTCATTATCTACACTTATATGACCCCCAAGAAAGTAAATGATATAATGGGAACAGACCTATTAAAATGCCTCAGATTCCATTAAGGTCAGAAAATAAGCACAGACACCAAAATAAAAGTGACCCCCCCATTAGAGGATTAGATAGCCACTTTGTTAGATCAAACTTCAGGATGACCATCACAGGCCTCATTGCCCTTGTGATGCTCGACTCCAGCTCCTTCATCCTCCTTGGTAAGTCCCCGACCCAAACATCAACAACTTCCTAGAAGACCTGAACATACTCAAACTCACCCAATGGTTAAAGGAGCCCACTAACACTGCACAGCATCTTAATTAATTTGTCACCAACCGTTCGGACAAGCCCACCCCTATCACCAGTACCAAGCATACCTTTGTCCCATTTGACCTGCACCTTATCCACCAATGTAGAACAGCACCCACCAAAACTGCCAGATGCAATTGGAACATGATCCCTGTTGAAACCTGGACTATAGAGCACCAAGCCCACTGCACCAAGACAACCTCTTGCGATCTATCACCAACTTCATCACCTGAATCTCTTCCTACACAGACTTTATCTCCTCCCCTGCCAGCTCTACAAACATCACCCCATCACAGGATCTCTGCACCCAGCACTACAACTATACTTCAGTGACATCAGCACCAGATCCTACAACTTTGCTCCCCAACTGGACCTATACATTTTCGCCGCCCTCTAACACCTCCAACCTGATAAGATGAACACCCCAGAAATTGCTATGCCCTGCTAGGCCAACATCACTGCAACAGAAATCGCCATGCGCTCCACTCATGTGGGAGACCAATCGGACTCATGCACACACTGCATCTTCACCAAGGTACTCTACCCCATTTGCACCGCTTTCACCCACATACACAACGATTTCCATGCTACCACCATATCACCACCTTCCTGAATGCCTGGGAGCACACCACCATACTACGTCTTCAGAAGAATGCCTCAGCATACCCTAAGATTCTGGCAAAATACAGACCAATCTCCCTCCTTCCCTAGCCAGTTAAAGTCCTGGAAAAACTTGTCAATAAATCAATTGCCAATCATCTCAATGACAACTACCTCAGTGACCCCTCTCAATCTGGATTTAGACATAATCACAGAACTCAGACCACCTTTATCACGACAACATGCGGATGATCATGAACTCATGAACAGAGGAAACACAGTGACACTCACCTTGCTTGACCTCTCAGCCCGATTTGATACTGTCCCTCACCCCATCATCATCCAAAGCCTCTACAAAACTGGTATTCATGGACCAGCTCACTGATGGATCAGCTCCTTCCTCACTGGGTGCACCCAGTTGGTCAGCCTGACGCTGTACACCTCCAGCTCTGCCAACGTAATCTTCAGAGTCTACAAGGGATCTTCACTCAGCCCCACACTGATCAATGTCTACATGGAACGGTTCACCAACATCATCCACACCCAGGGAATCAGCATCATCTTGTATGCCAATGGCACCCAGCTCATTCTCCCCAACGACACCCCCAACACCCAGGCAAAGTTTTCCACCTGCATGTTGGTAATTGCCAATTGGATGTAAACCAATACTCTGAAACAGAGCTCCAAGACCCTTCCAAAAGGCAACTCAATATGCACTGCAGCTGATTCCTAGCCAAATGAGGACCAAAGCTCAATCCATCTAACTAAGCCAGGAACCTAGAAATAGTGGTGGACAACTCTCAATGACCAGCCAGATCAACCCGGTCACCTCCTCCCATATCTACTCTCTCAAGCTTGTCAGAAAACCCTTCACACAAACTTACACACAACACCCATAGAACCATTGCAAAGACCCTTATCACAAGCAAGCAGGAATATGGGAATGCACTCTATGTTGGTATCACCTCACATCTCACCAAGAGACTACAGGTCCTGAACACCCAAGCTCATTCTGAAACTACCAACCTGCACTCAAATATCCACACATGTCAAATATCTCCACTGTCTCTCAGTCCACAGACATGCATTCCTTAAGCTCCTCATACTCCCATACGAAGCCAAGCAGACAAACCTGCATCCAAAGAGCCAAAACCAGGCTCCAAAGCCTTGAACAACCTCCCCCTGCACATCAGAGCTGCCAGCACAGTCCATGAAATCCACAAAAAATTGAAAATGTGGTTGTTCGTATAGGTTCCAGCCAGGAACACAATTTCCTTCTTCAGCCTCCAGGATACCCCCACTGGTGATATGCACTCTCTATAAATACACTTCACATAATATACCAAAATCCCGAGAACAATCATTGGTCAGCTACAACCAAAGACTGGGCTCGGACTGAGATGGGACAGTTACAATACCCTTCCCAGGTTCCTTCTTAGCATTTAACCTTTAGGCAGCTGTCGGCTATGCTCAAAGGGCAATGCATCAGAAATGTGGAGACAAAATCCCATGTTCAGAACACTTCAAACAGTTGTAAATGGGAAAATACAAGGACCCTGTTGGTCTTGGCCCTCTTTACAAGATCACCCCAAAACATTTTCCCTTCACCCATCCTATTTCTCTGAATGTGTTGTTCTTGGTCTTAGGTCTCTGTGCACTTTACCACTACTACCCAGTGCTAAAGGGCTTCTGCACACTCCCTAAAATATGGTAACATTGACTTACACCTGATCAGCACATTTAATTCACTTGTAAGTCCCTAATTAAGCGGTATACCATCTACCCAGGACCTGTAACTTAAATGCTACTGGTGAGCCTGCAGCACTTACTGTGCCACCCATTTAATTAGCCCCATAGAACATGCCCCAGGTCTTCCACTGCAGCCTGTATGCAGTTTTAAACTGCCAAATTTGACTTGGCAATATAACCCCCTTGCCAATCCTAAATCTTCATTTTTATTACATATGTCACCCCTGAGGTAGGGTGCATTGTAATAAAAAATGTAGACATGTACTTTTAAGTTTTACATGTCCTGGTAGTGAAAAACTCCTAGATTAATTTTTCAATACTGTGAGATGTACCCCTCCCATAGGATAACATTGGAGATTCCTTATTACATTTAATAATCTGTTATTTCCAATTTGGGGCAGGTAACAAGAAGAAATTCATGTTTGGTGTCTGAGAAATTCTAAATTTAATTCCTATTTAATGATAAGTCGGATTTTAAATCACAATTATGAAAATGCCACTTTTAGAAAGTTGGTATTTGCCTCCCCAGACTATTTGTTGTCTGCAGCCTGTTCCTAGGTCACATGACTAGGTGTAGTTGGCACAGTGACTTTGTATATTGCTCCCAGCCAGCCGAACAATACAGGGCTTAGATGTGCCTGGATGGGCCATCACTGACAGGATGAGGGGTCAGAACTAGGCACAGCACCACCTGCAAATCAATAGGCTGTGTCCTGCCTTCACAAAAATAATGTCACACTAGTCCATTGTGAGCGCAGCCAGGCTGGAGCAAGGGCAGGTGATGCAGGAAATTCCAAGCACTTCAAATGGAATATCTAGAAAACTTCTCCAAGTTCAAAGAAGGCACCAGGTATAATAATAGGATCCTCACACCCACTCTTCAGATCGTTTCTGGACCTGTGGAATACTGAAAATAAGGACTGCTTTATGCGTAAAGCCCTACCCTCCTGCCATGATACTCTGCTGTTCTGCTGCCCTGCCATCTGAGTGAGAAGGTCTGGACCTGCATCTTTAACCCAGGACCACCAGAGTGACTCCAAGAGCTAGTTGGCTGGCCTACTGATCACAGTCTCAGTGACAAAAAAGGATTCAACCACCTTGAACCCTGCACCATGCCTGCTGTGAGCCGTAACCCCCACCCCCAAAGTGGTGTTTGGGAGGGTTAAGCACAGGTTCATTTGGTGACTTTTAGTGGTTCACCATGAAAGGGATTGTGGCTGTTGCTTGAGTAGGGTTTCACTGCCCCCAGCCAACAGCCCAATTTCTCACACTTTAGATTCCCTTTTCCTGGTCACCTCTGACCTCATCTCTATCTTCCCACTCCAGCCTTTTGCGCCTCCTCCTAGTATCTTTTGTGTAAAATTCCCCGTCAGTTCTTTGTAACAGTCTTGAGTCAACATATTAGCTATAAAACTAAATAATGAAATAATATTACATGTCCCTTCATTTTCTCTCTTTGTTCTTCCTTCTCTCTCTTGCACTTCCACTTACTTTTAACAACTGGTTCCTGTCAGAGGTGGCATGTTCGAGAGGAAAACGATGGACTGGGGTGCATTCTGAGTAAGTACCAATGGCTGAGATTAATTCAAGCATTCCACCTATAGCTTTATGTTTTACCAGCACAGTAGCCAAAAATACTATTTCTGTTCCATATATACCATAGTTTAAAGGTTCTTTCTTGATTTGCCACCATGCTTACAGATTAGGTCATGTAGCATGTGTTCTGAGCCCATGAAATTCTAACAGGCAGGTAAAACCAGTACATTTTTGGGACTGTGAAAACCATGGTGGTATAAGGTTTACCACAGCTCTATCATTATGTAGTGCGCCCCACGTATAGTGATGTATCTAGAAGTTAAAGAAGCCACCCATGAACAGGAGGATAACACCACTATCTCCTTGTTTAGAAGCAACTCTTTGCACACGGATCACATTTACAAGTGGTGTCAAGCTAAGCTTACCATACCGAGTAATTATTACGTCATCACCTACTGCGACTGGATACATTTTTGCAGGTCTAACCTGCCAGAGTTTAAGGGGGAATATCCAGCTACCTATTAAATTTGTGAACGTATGGACTTTGATCCAGAAAGCACCAAAATCTCCATGTATGCTCTAAATTTTTAGGGAAAACTTGTAACAAGCACAATTAATCATACATGGTAAATACCGAATGGTAGACATCAGATTGTATTGTGCTACAACTTACTTGTAACTCAAATCCAAGACCTAACTGATTTATTTAGAAGATGCTACAACAACAGTGGCATACCGGGAGTACATCACAGCTAAAGTTATGAAGATGGAGTGTGCATCCTTAGCAGTATACAGAATGAGCCACAGACATGTTGGTACCTATAGTCTGTTCCATAGCCATTCTAGATCTATGATGGTGTATTTTGAAAGTGTGTCACTCATTTTGGCATATTTCGAGTGTAATGCTGCTGCATTTGTATTTACTGAATGTACATAGTGTCTATATTACCACAGCAGTAGAGAATTCTGGGAGAGGCACTAGTGAAGATCTCTCTTTACTGTTGCAGCAAACGGTTATCTCCCAGCACTGAAGAACCAGCTGCGATTTAGTAAGTCAGTAAACACTTCCTTTTTAACTGCAAGTCTAGTCCAAACCACACACCTCTAAATAAACCAAACTCACCCACCTGCTCTCACCGACTGCTACAATATCTTACCCAAGCCTCTTATAGGCTACAGATAGCATGGCTACCCCAGCTCCCGTTTCACCTACAATAATCCAAGGGCGACTCCATAGAATGACACACCTACCACAAGATATCACTAAACCCGTATTTGAAAAATAATGAGCATACGTTTCTGTTCTCGCTAACATAGCAGGATAAGCGTTTGTGTGTAATACCAAGGACAACTCCATGCAAACCCTAGCTATAAAGATTACAATATACTGACTGTGCTGCCCTCATAAATAGAAGAAGCCACAGATCCTGGAATAAACTTTAAGAAGATGCACATACTGCAGTGAATTTTGATGAGGTTCAATTTCAGCACATGGTTTAAAATGTTTAAAAAGGTATCTTGTAACATTCCAGACAAGCACACATTGTATTACTTTTAACTGCCAAAGGCTATCTTCCTGCCTTGAAATGAAGACCTAAAAATAGTACAAACTTCTACGAATACACATCTGCTTCAAGATGGCTTCCAAGCTACTGCATGGAAACAGTTATCTCAAGAAAAGCAAATGAAAGGCTGATGTTCCATTCTCTTCTAGCATTTAAGGCACTTCAATAACTCATAAAAAACAGAGCTTGCTAAGGTCTTCCTTGACAGCACAATCTGATCTTTATTATCTGCATAGCAGTTATTTAAAAGTGTGCTTATCGGTAACACATACTCTGCAAATCTGTTATTCAATGTTTTAGGCTCTTATTTAGTATTTGATGGTCGGTATATTCCATCACAAACGAGGAGGTTAACCCATCAGTCATATTAGAAGTGCATTTTAGCCTATTGCACTATTGTACTACTGAAAATCGATCCCCCAAAATATCGAGATGGAAAAATATTGCAGACAGAATATTGAGAGACAAAATATCAAAAGGTAAGTGCATAAAGTGAAGTACAAATTTACTACTCCTAACTCCACATCTACATACCTTGAAGATATATGTACAGCGTAAGTACGTGTATGGTGTTAACTATAGAAAATCTAGACTTACTTCCCTCTTGCAATCTTCCTCAATATTTTGTCTTTGATATTGTCTCCAATTGATATTCTGGGGTTGATAATCAGGGTGCACCCCTATTACACTTGTACTACAGCGGACGGGATATACGCCACATTTTGATGGAGTATCCTCCAGCTCTCATTAGAGCCCATAGTTACACTTGATGCACCTATGCTACTTTGTCTGAGAAAGATAATAATTGGATTGCTTACTCCGATTCAACTTACATCTTCCCATGCCTTATTTCATAAATTATGTCCGCTTGAATAGAAAACAACTCCTTGTCAAAGGCTAAAATCAGAAATAAATTGAGATGGTCTTGTATTGGCCCCTCTTTTCCTCTAGAAGGTGCCATAAAGAGTGTCAAACAGACACAAACTATTGTGTGTGACTATTAAAGCTCATGTGGAATCAAGAAGTCAGTCCAGGTGGAAGTGTGGTTAATGAATCACTGACATCATTTCGAAAGACACAATATCGTCCTACAAATATATCCATACAAACAAATCGATAACAAAAATATCGACATCCTATACCTACCTTAAAACATACAAAAATATCGGATAAACAATATCGAAGAACATAAATATCGATATCACTAAAATCGACAACATACATATCGAAATATATAAATATCAACAACTAAAAAATATACACACTATGTAAAATATATCGACAGAAAATTTATCGACAACATTAATATCGTTAATTTTAAATTATCGGAAAATAAAAATAAATATATAAAAATAGATTGAAACCACTATAAATTAAATTAATACCATAAATAAACATCACTCATAACAAACAATAATTATATTTACATTTCAGAATTAAAAAACACTACAAACATATAGGGGTCGATTCCGATTCTGGAATAAAAACGTCCGTACGATTCGTATCCGGAGCCCTTTCCATACAAATCGTAAACATGCCGTACGACCCGACGAGTTGTTTTTTCTAAAAGTGCAAAAACAACAGTTGATGGACAGAATGCAGAACAATGTCATACATTCACCCCAGTACAGAGATCTGGGCCTAAATCCATTGTTTTTTTGCACTCCAAACCACCCCAGGTCAGACATGGCCATATGCAAATCAGCCTTGACCCTGTGCCTCATGGGAACAGTCCAGCCCGAACTGCCAAGCCATGTCTTTCCTGGACCGGAATCAAGCATCCAAGGACCGGTTTCTGGCTATCAGCCATCATCAGCCTGGATAGCTTGACTCCAGTGGTGTGGAGAGCATGGGACTCATGTCTGAGCATACCCATCCCACTCGGTGTGACAAATGCAAAAACAACAATTGATGGACAGAATGCAGAACAATGTCATACATTCACCCCAGTACAGAGATCTGGGCCTAAATCCATTGTTTTTTTGCACTCCACACCACCCCAGGTCAGACATGACCATATGCAAATCAGCCTTGATCCTGTGCTTCATGGGAACAGTCCAGCCCGAACTGCCAAGCCATGTCTTTCCTGGACCGGAATCAAGCATCCAAGGACCGGTTTCTGGCTATCAGCTGTCATCAGCCTGGATAGGCTTAAACAATGGATTTAGGCCCAGATCTCTGTACTGGGGTGAATGTATGACATTGTTCTGCATTCTGTCCATTAACTGTTGTTTTTGCACTTTTAGAAAGTTGGCATTTGCCTCCCCAGACCATTTGTTGTCTGCAGCCTGTTCCTAGGTCACATGACTAGGTGTAGTTGGCACAGTGACTTTGTATATTGCTCCCAGCCAGCCGAACATCACAGGGCTTAGATGTGCCTGGATGGGCCATCACTGACAGGATGAGGGGTCAGAACTGGGCACAGCTGCACCTGCAAATCAATAGGCTGTGTCCTGCCTTCACAAAAATAATGTCATACTAGTCCATTGTGAGAGCAGCCAGGCTGGAGCCAGGGCAGGTGATGCAGGAAATTCCAAGCACTTCCAATGGAATATCTAGACAACTTCTCCAAGTTCAAAGAAGGCACCAGGTATAATAATAGGATCCTCACACCCACTCTTCACATCATTTCTGGACCTGTGGAAGACTGAAAATAAGGACTTCTTTATGCGAAAAGCCCTACCATCCTGCCATGATACTCTGCTGTCCTGCAGCCCTGCCATCTGAGTGAGAAGGTCTGGACCTGCATCTTTAACCCACGACCACCAGAGTGACTCCAAGGGCTAGTTGGCTGGTCTCCTGATCACAGTCTCAGTGACAAAAAAGGATTCAACCACCTTGAACCTTACACCCTGCCTGCAGTGAGCCCTAACCCCCGCCCCCGCCCCCAAGTGGTGTTTGTGAGGGTTAAGCACAGGTTCATTTGGTGACTTTTAGTGGTTCACCCTGACAGGAAGTGTGGCTGTTGCTTGAGTAGGGTTTCACTGCCCCCGGCCAACAACCTAATTTCTAAAACTTTAGATTCCCTTTTTCTTGTCACCTGTGACTTCATCTCTAGCTTCACACTCAAGCCTTTTAGGCCTACTCCTAGTATCTTCTGTGTAAAATTCCCTGTCAGTTCTTTGTAACAGTCTTGCGGCAACAGATTATCTATAAAACTAAGTAATGAAATAATATTACATGTCTTTTCATTTTCTCTCTTTATTCTTCCTTCTCTCTCTTGCACTTCCACTTACTTTTAACAATTGGTTCCTGTCAGAGGTGGCATGGTAGAGAGGAAAACGATGGACTGGGATGCAACCTGAGCAATTGCCAATGGCTGAGAATAATTCAAGCATTCCACCTATAGCTTTATGTTTTAACCAGCACAGTAGCCAAACATACTATTGCTGTCCCATATATGCCATAGTTTAAAGGTTCTTTCACGATTTTCCAACATGCTTGCAGATTAGGTCATGTAGCATGTGTTATTGGTACATGAGATTCTAATAGCGCATGTAAAACCAGTACATTTTTGGGACTGTGAAAACCATGGTGGTATAAGGCTTATCACAGCTCTATCATTATGTAGTGCGCCCCACCTATAGTGATGTATCTAGAATTTAAAGTAGCCACCAATGAACAGGAGGATAACACCACTATCTCCTTGTTTAGGAGCAACTCTTTGCACACGGATCACATTTACAAGTGGTGTGAAGCTAAGTTTGCGTAATCAAGAGAGAGAGGTAGGACCAGAAAGCTAGTCCTTGTCCCCGGGTATTATATGGATTAATCAAAAAGAGACTAGCTCATATTTGTTTTAATTTATAAAAGTACAATGGAGAAGACTCTGGTATGTTTCGTCACGGAGTGGGAACACCTGGCAGGTGTGTTCATAAAGCCCTCACCCACCAACCTAGTTGGTGGCATGCTTCATCATTGGGCCCACCCAGTAGCACCTAGCGTGCCCCGGGTGTGCTTCGACGCCTGACTACAGCGGAGCTGGTATATTGCTGAGTGTGCAGTGAAGAAAGTGATGAAGGTGATGTTAAAACGGCCGAACGGTGGTCCCAGTACCCGAAGGTGAAATTAGACTTTAATACCTGGGCCTCCGTCAGCGGTTAAAAATAAGGCAGTGGGATGTAAGAGGCGAGTTACGACCTCTCACATCCAGTGGGTCAACATATTTCAGCCAGTGCCTTATGACTAAGCTGGCTTTCGTCAGGACCTAAATAAAATAGTGAGTGTAAGTAACTAGTGGGAGTGTGGATTAGACTATGTGTCTACACGCCCTAAAGTGTATCTATGTGTGAGAGGGGGATTCCCTTCTCAAGACCACCTGTACACGTAACATTTAAGACAAAAGACAAAACATACATGGGAAAAAAAGAGTCATTTGGATGTACAGACATACGTACGTCAGTTTGCCGTCACTATAGCGGGTTCAAGTGGGCTATAGGCGACTAGGGTGTGATGGTATGGGTGATACCAACACAGTGAGAATCGCACTTGTAACTCGAGGGTGAGGTGATTAAGAGACGGAGAAAAACATTGTGCATGAGTGTAGAGCGGCGCATGATGGCACTCTTACGCTAGTTTTAGCTCAGTCTGACCTCAAGGTTGGGAGGTGGCAAGGGCTTGACCCTAGGGGGACAAACATATGCCATACTGATTAGGGAGACCTGTAAGGGAGAAAGAGAGAGCGCTTACCGGGAGTCGTGGTGGTTGTTTCTCATACTCACAGCATTTCTGGGCAGAGCCTGCTCTGGACCTGTAGTGCCTCCTTCGCATACCGGTGAGGAATGGTCGTTTCCCCAGGGTTTATATAGTCCGGTTAATTGGGTAACACAGTGCACCTGTGGGATTTTAGGAGGCAATGGAAAAGAGACTCTGATGTCCGAGTTATGGTGCCTGGCGAGCGCTTGGGCGCTTTAGAAATGCGTGCGCGTTAGTGTGGAGTCGCGCTAGAGAGCCTGCATAGTAGGGGGCGTTTCCCCGGTGGGGAGCCGCCTAGGGAGCTAGCGCGCGGTGTTCGCGCCTGCGTGTAGCATCCAGGAGCGGTGGGGGCCTCGGGAGCTAGCATGTAGTGTTCGCGCATGCGTGTAAAGACCGGGGGCGGTCTGCGCATGTGCGGGGATTAGTGTCTGTGACCGTGCATATGCGGTGCACCGTTTTGTGGGCACATTCCATTGATCATGCCGAGAAAACAAGCGGAAAGCTTATTTGAATTACAAATAATGCTATGGGGCTGAGATTACTGTAGAGTATGGGACAATCTATATATTTATAAGGAACCAAACGGCAGTGTGTACTCATGATCTTGAAACAGGGAGTCAAGGTACATTGAATACAAGGGGACATCAGGGGCAATTCATGATGGGTGCTCCTAATCTTAGAACTTTCAGTCAAAACACAGTTAAATCATATGGGACATCAGGGGCAGTTACTGATGGGTCAGCGAATTCCAAGGGATGGCATCGTTCAATCCCTGGGAGGCTGTGGAAAGGCGGTAGATCCACCGTTGTTCTGCATACAGCAGTTTTTTATCATTGTCCATTGTGCCTTCAGGGACCTGTTCTATCACTGTCCAAGTTAGGTCATTGGGTGTGTGACCTTCAGTGATAAAGTGGTTGGTCATTTTACTTATGTTCTTTTTGCATCTGATGGTGCTTCGATGTTCAGTTATACGTGTCTTTATTTTTCGTGTGGTCATTCCGATGTACCGGAGCCCACATCTGCACGTGATCAAATACACCAGGTTGCGTGAGTTGCAATTTGTGTGGCTGCGTTGGGTCCACACCTTGTTTGGTTCCAGGTCCAGAGTTTTGGTATGGGTGGTGAGGTGACACACACTGCAGTCATTGCAAGGGTAATGTCCGCTGACCTTGGGAAGGCCCCATATATTGAGAAGAGTGTTGGTTACTGGTTGTGGTGGGGGTCTTGGGCGGGTGCTGACCAGACGGTCCTTGAGATTGCTGCTTCGCTTATATGCGAATCTGGGGGTGTCCCATTTCCTTTGTCCTGAATTGATTATTCTCCAATGTTTTTTTATTATTCTCGACACTTCATTTGATGCTGTGTTATAGGTTGTTACGCAGGTGATGGGTTGAGTGTCTTGGTCCTTGGTGACAGTTTCAAGGAGAGCTTCACGGTTCTGGTTTCGCGCCCTCTTCTGGGTTTTGTTGACGATGGACTTGGGGTAACCACGTTGTTCCAACTTAGTGGCCAATTCGGCGGACTGTTTTTTATAGTCCGAGATGTTTGTGCAGTTTCTGCGTATGTGCAGGAACTGTCCATAAGGTAAGTTCTCTCTGAGTGGGCGGGGGTGGAAGCTGGTGAAGTCAAGTAGTGAATTCCTCGCTGTTGGTTTATAGTAAGTTGTCGTGATCAATGTGCCATCCTTGGCTGTTATGTCCAAGTCTAGGAAAGGGAGATGGCTGTTACTGGCCGTGCTGGTGAACCTGAGGTAGGGGTCCCTTTCGTTTAGCCAGGTCATGAATGTGTCCAGGTCAGTTTGGGAACCCTGCCAGATCATCAGAATGTCATCTATGTACCTGCGCCAGCTCAGGATGTGGTTGATGTATGGTTTGGTGTCTGTCGCTATGTGGCACTCTTCAAAGTGGTGGACGTATAGCCCCGCCACGCTGGGAGCGAAGACACTGCCCATAGACGTCCCATTAGTTTGAAGGTAGAGGGTGCCATCATACTCAAAGTAGTTTTCTTTGAGTGCCAGGGTGGCACATGCCAGTATGAATGCCCTGGGGGTGTGGTAATCCCAGTTTGTAGCCATCAAGATGTCATGAAGTACTTTGAGAGTGGCATGCTGTGGGAGGCTGGTGTACAAGCTCTCCACGTCCAGGCCTACCAAGAGTTGTGTGGCAGGGTTGAATTCTTTGTTGTTGAGGACCTGCAGGAGGTGCTTGGTGTCCTTGATGTACGTTGGTGTCGACTGTACCAAGGGATTCAAGAAAAAGTCACAGTAACGTGACAGTGGTTCCAGTAGGGAATTGATGCCTGACACAATGGGTCTTCCGGGAGGGGGGGTGACCCCCTTGTGAATTTTTGGAACAGTGTAGAAATACGGGATTCTGGTGTTGACGGGGCAGAGGTAATCTGCTTCCTGTTTCGAAATGTGTTCAGCATCCGCTGCCCTTTTGACTAACGTGTGAATTGTGGTTCGTAGTTCATTAGTAGGGTCTTGTTCCAGTCGTCGATAATTTCTGTTATCGCTTAGTAGTCTGCGACACTCCGTGTCGTAGTCTTGTTTGTCTTGAAGGACGATGCCTCCTCCTTTGTCTGCCGGTTTGATAATAATCAGGGGATTGTCCTGTAGGCGTTGTAGGATCTTTCTGTCCTCCCACGATAGATTATTGAAGTGATTCCTTGGGGTTAATCTCTCCACATCGGTATACACAGCCTGTTCAAATGTCGTGATTTCGGTAGGCACGGCAGATGGTGGGGGTACAAACGTGGATTTTGGTCGGAGACCAGTGACATTGGGGTTGTCATGGGCTGGTTCTATTTCGGGAATTGGTTTCTCAAAAAAAGACTTCAGTTTGAGTTTTCTGAAGAATTGTGCCAGTTCCACATGTAATTTGAATTTATCAAGTCTCGTTGTTGGGACAAACGATAAGCCCTTTTCAAGTACTGTTTGTTCTTTGGCAGTCAGGGGTGTGCTGGACAGGTTGAAGACCAATGACGGTTGGTCTTTAGGTCTCATTGTTTGCTGGTTCCCGGGGTTCCCTCTTTCGTCTTCTGGCGTGTGTTCGCGCTGACCGGGTTCTCCTCTCCACCCCAGTGTACTTGTGGTTGTTGTGGGTTTGTTCTTCTTCTGCCCCGTGCTCTTCTGCCCTGTCCTAAAAAAGGAATGTGTGGTCCCTGGTGGCCTGCAAATAGCGGCATAGGCCCCGGAGGGTACATGGGCGGGAAGCCAAAATAGGGATTTTGCATGGGGCCGAAATTTGGTGGGAAACCGTGGAATTGTCCTGGCTGTCCTCCTTGCCAGTTATTCTGCCAGCGTTGTCCACGTCTACCGCGTCCTCCCCGTTTCGTCGAACCAGTACTGGAGTCACTGGAGACAGAGCTATCATCCCCTGAGGTGTTAGACATACTGGTGTTTTTGTTTGGTGGGGTGAAATCTTCCTCCGAATATGGGTAGACTTTAGCGTAACTGAATTTTTTCAAATCTTTATCGAATTTCTTTACTTTGGCCTGGGTCAGGTATTCTTTATATTCGTTTATATCCTTATTTTGATCGTCCAGTTTCTTTTTATAAGCGGTTATGGTAGCTTTGAAATGGCTTTCTGTGGCTTGAATTTCTATTAGAAAGGCTTCTGAGAGACGTTTTGCTGTTTTTATAATAAGGATCATCCAGTCCCTGGTGCAGTGCCAGGCGATCTGGGCCCAGTCCTTTCTGAAAGTGGGGTCATCAAGGAAGATCCTGGGTGCATTAGTTACTAGAAGGCCCCTAGGTGCCGTGTTGGTTCTGAGGTATTGTGTTAGGATTGTCCCATGAAGAATAGTGCGGATCCTGTTGCGCTTCTTTTCGGTTAAGCTCTCCCAATCAAGGACACCAAGCACCTCCTGCAGGTCCTCAACAACAAAGAATTCAACCCTGCCACACAACTCTTGGTAGGCCTGGACGTGGAGAGCTTGTACACCAGCCTCCCACAGGATGCCACTCTCAAAGTACTTCATGACATCTTGATGGCTACAAACTGGGATTACCACACCCCCAGGGCATTCATACTGGCATGTGCCACCCTGGCACTCAAAGAAAACTACTTTGAGTATGATGGAACCCTCTACCTTCAAACTAATGGGACGTCTATGGGCAGTGTCTTCGCTCCCAGCGTGGCGGGGCTATACGTCCACCACTTTGAAGAGTGCCACATAGCGACAGACACCAACCCATACATCAACCACATCCTGAGCTGGCGCAGGTACATAGATGACATTTTGATGATCTGGCAGGGTTCCCAAACTGACCTGGACACATTCATGACCTGGCTAAACGAAAGGGACCCCTACCTCAGGTTCACCAGCACGGCCAGTAACAGCCATCTCCCTTTCCTAGACTTGGACATAACAGCCAAGGATGGCACATTGATCACGACAACTTACTATAAACCAACAGCGAGGAATTCACTACTTGACTTCACCAGCTTCCACCCCCGCCCACTCAGAGAGAACTTACCTTACGGACAGTTCCTGCGCATACGCAGAAACTGCACAAACATCTCGGACTATAAAAAACTGTCCGCCGAATTGGCCACTAAGTTGGAACAACGTGGTTACCCCAAGTCCATCGTCAACAAAACCCAGAAGAGGGCGCGAAACCAGAACCGTGAAGCTCTCCTTGAAACTGTCACCAAGGACCAAGACACTCAACCCATCACCTGCGTAACAACCTATAACACAGCATCAAATGAAGTGTCGAGAATAATAAAAAAACATTGGAGAATAATCAATTCAGGACAAAGGAAATGGGACACCCCCAGATTCGCATATAAGCGAAGCAGCAATCTCAAGGACCGTCTGGTCAGCACCCGCCCAAGACCCCCACCACAACCAGTAACCAACACTCTTCTCAATATATGGGGCCTTCCCAAGGTCAGCGGACATTACCCTTGCAATGACTGCAGTGTGTGTCACCTCACCACCCATACCAAAACTCTGGACCTGGAACCAAACAAGGTGTGGACCCAACGCAGCCACACAAATTGCAACTCACGCAACCTGGTGTATTTGATCACGTGCAGATGTGGGCTCCGGTACATCGGAATGACCACACGAAAAATAAAGACACGTATAACTGAACATCGAAGCACCATCAGATGCAAAAAGAACATAAGTAAAATGACCAACCACTTTATCACTGAAGGTCACACACCCAATGACCTAACTTGGACAGTGATAGAACAGGTCCCTGAAGGCACAATGGACAATGATAAAAAACTGCTGTATGCAGAACAACGGTGGATCTACCGCCTTTCCACAGCCTCCCAGGGATTGAACGATGCCATTCCTTGGAATTCGCTGACCCATCAGTAACTGCCCCTGATGTCCCATATGATTTAACTGTGTTTTGACTGAAAGTTCTAAGATTAGGAGCACCCATCATGAATTGCCCCTGATGTCCCCTTATATTCAATGTACCTTGACTCCCTGTTTCAAGATCATGAGTACACACTGCCGTTTGGTTCCTTATAAATATATAGATTGTCCCATACTCTACAGTAATCTCAGCCCCATAGCATTATTTGTAATTCAAATAAGCTTTCCGCTTGTTTTCTCGGCATGATCAATGGAATGTGCCCACAAAACGGTGCACCGCATATGCACGGTCACAGAAGCTAATCCCCGCACATGCGCAGACCGCCCCCGGTCTTTACACGCATGCGCGAACACTACATGCTAGCTCCCGAGGCCCCCACCGCTCCTGGATGCTACACAGGCCGAACACCGCGCGCTAGCTCCCTAGGCGGCTCCCCACCGGGGAAACGCCCCCTACTATGCAGGCTCTCTAGCGCGACTCCACACTAACGCGCACGCATTTCTAAAGCGCCCAAGCGCTCGCCAGGCACCATAACTCGGACATCCGAGTCTCTTTTCCATTGCCTCCTAAAATCCCACAGGTGCACTGTGTTACCCAATTAACCGGACTATATAAACCCTGGGGAAACGACCATTCCTCACCGGTATGCGAAGGAGGCACTACAGGTCCAGAGCAGGCTCTGCCCAGAAATGCTGTGAGTATGAGAAACAACCACCACGACTCCCGTGGCATATGTTTGTCCCCCTAGGGTCAAGCCCTTGCCACCTCCCAACCTTGAGGTCAGACTGAGCTAAAACTAGCGTAAGAGTGCCATCATGTGCCGCTCTACACTCATGCACAATGTTTTTCTCCCGTCTCTTAATCACCTCACCCTCGAGTTACAAGTGCGATTCTCACTGTGTTGGTATCACCCATACCATCACACCCTAGTCGCCTATAGCCCACTTGAACACGCTATAGTGACGGCAAACTGACGTACGTATGTCTGTACATCCAAATGACTCTTTTTTTCCCATGTATGTTTTGTCTTTTGTCTTAAATGTTACGTGTACAGGTGGTCTTGAGAAGGGAATCCCCCTCTCACACATAGATACACTTTAGGGCGTGTAGACACATAGTCTAATCCACACTCCCACTAGTTACTTACACTCACTATTTTATTTAGGTCCTGACGAAAGCCAGCTTAGTCATAAGGCACTGGCTGAAACATGTTGACCCACTGGATGTGAGAGGTCGTAACTCGCCTCTTACACCCCACTGCCTTATTTTTAACCGCTGACGGAGGCCCAGGTATTAAAGTCTAATTTCACCTTCGGGTACTGGGACCACCGTTCGGCCGTTTTAACATCACCTTCATCACTTTCTTCACTGCACACTCAGCAATATACCAGCTCCGCTGTAGTCAGGCGTCGAAGCACACCCGGGGCACGCTAGGTGCTACTGGGTGGGCCCAATGATGAAGCATGCCACCAACTAGGTTGGTGGGTGAGGGCTTTATGAACACACCTGCCAGGTGTTCCCACTCCGTGACGAAACATACCAGAGTCTTCTCCATTGTACTTTTATAAATTAAAACAAATATGAGCTAGTCTCTTTTTGATTAATCCATGTGAAGCTAAGTTTACCATACCGAGTAATTATTACGTTATCACCTACTGCAACCGGATACATTTTTGCAGGTCTAACCTGCCAGAGTTTAAGGGGGAATATCCAGCTACCTATTACATTTGTGAACAGATGGACTTTAATCCAGAAAGCACCAAAACCTCCATGTATGCTCTTAATTTTTAGGGAAAACTTGTAACAAGCACAATTAATCATACATGGTAAATACCGAATGGTAGACATCAGATTGTATTGTGCTACAACTTACTTCTAACTCAAATCCAAGACCTAACTGATTTATTTAGAAGATGCTACAACAGCAGTGGTATACCAGGAGTACATCACAGCTAAAGTTATGAAGATGGAGTGTGCATCCTTAGCAGTATACAGAATGAGCCACAGACATGTTGGTATGTATAGTCTGTTCCATAGCCATTCTAGATCCATGATGGTGTATTTTGAAAATGTGTCACTCATTTTGGCATATTTTGAGTGTACTGCTGCTGCATTTGTATTTACTGAATGTACATAGTGTCTATATTACCACAGCAGTAGAGAATTCTGGGAGAGGCACTAGTGAAGATCTCTCTTTACTGTTGCAGCAAAAGGTTATCTCCCAGCACTGAAGAACCAGCTGTGATTTAGTAAGTCAGTAAACACTTCCTGCAAGTCTAGTCCAAACCACACACCTCTAAATAAACCAAACTCACCCACCTGCTCTCACCGACTGCTACAATATCTTACCCAAGCTTCCTATAGGCTACAGATAGCATGGCTACCCCAGCTCCCGTTTCACCTACAATAATCCAAGGGCGACTCCATAGAATGACACACTTAGCCTCACACACCTACCATAAGATATCACTAAACCCGTATTTGAAAAATAATGAGCATACGTTTCTGTTCTCGCTAACATAGCAGGATAAGCGTTTGTGTGTAATACCAAGGACAACTCCATGCAAACCCTAGCTACAAAGATAACAATATACTGACTGTGCTGCCCTCTTAAATAGAGGACACCACAGATCCTGGAATAATCTTTAAGAAGATGCACATAATGCAGTGAATTTTGATGAGGTTCAATTTCAGCACATGGTTTAAAAATGTTTTAAAAGGTATCTTGTAACATTCCAGACAAGCACACATTGTATTACTTCTAAATGCCAAAGGCTATCTTCCTGCCTTGAAATGAAGACCTAAAAATAGTACAAACTTCTTCTTCAAGCTACTGCATGGAAACAGTTATCTCTAGAAAAGCAAATGAAAGGCTGATGTTCCATTCTCTTCTAGCATAAAAGGAACTTCAATAACTCATAAAAAACAGAGCTTGCTAAGGTCTTCCTTGACAGCACAATCTGATCTTTAATATCTGCATAGCAGTTATTTAAAAGTGTGCTTATCGGTAACACATACTCTGCAAATCTGTTATCCAATGTTTTAGGCTCTTATTTAGTATTTGGTGGTCGGTATATTCCATCACAAACAAGGAGGTTGACCCGTCCGTCATATTAGAAGTGCATTTTAGCCTATTGCACTATTGTACTACTGAAAATCGATCCCCCAAAATATCGAGATGGAAGAATATTGCAGATAGAATATTGAGAGACAAAATCTCAAAAGGTAAGTGCATAAAGTGAAGTACAAATTTACTATTCCTAACTCCACATCTACATACCTTGAAGATATATGTACAGCGTAAGTACGTGTATGGTGTTAACTATAGAAAATCTAGACTTACTTCCCTCTTGCAATCTTTTTCAATATTTTGTCTTCAATATTGTCTCCAATTGATATTCTGGGGTTGATAATCAGGGTGCACACCTATTACACGTGTACTACAGCGGACGGGATATACGACACATTTTGATGGAGTATCCTCCAGCTCTCAATAGAGCCCATAGTTACACTTGATGCACCTATGCTACTTTGTCTGAGAAAGATAATAATTGGATTGCTTACTCCGATTCAACTTACATCTTCCCATGCCTTATTTCATAAATTATGTCTGCTTGAATAGAAACAACTCCTTGTCAAAGGCTAAAATCAGAAGTAAATTGAGATGGTCTTGTATTGTATATAAATATCGACAACTAAAAAATATACACACTATGTAAAATATATCAACAGCAAATTTATCGACAACATTAATATCGTTAATTTTTAAATATCGGAAAATAAAATAAATATATACAAATAGATTGAAACCACTATAAATTAAATTAATACCAAAAATAAACATCACTCATAACAAACAATAATTATATTTACATTTCAGAATTAAAAAACACTACAAACATATAGGGGTCGATTCCGATTCTGGAATAAAAACGTCCATACGATTCGTATCCGGAGCCCTCTCCATACGAATCGTAAACATGCCGTACGACCCGATGAGTACGATCCGGACCGGGATATGAGGACGCGATTCGTACGGTCCACGTCAGGTAAGGCCGATTCATACGGAAAAGCACACAATCACATACACACCATACGGTCCGTACACCCCATGATCGCAGGGGTACGCACCGTACCCCTGTGATCATGGGGTACACACACCGTACACCGCGATCGCAGGGCGTACGCACTGTACGCCCAGCGAACATGGGGTATGATGCGTACACCCCATGATCGCGGGGTACAGTGCATACACCCCATGATCGCAGGGGTATGCACCATACCCCTGCGATCATGGGGTATACGGACCATACCCAGGGGGGCCATTCCGTACTTGTTTCAAGGCAAACTCTGCTTCTCCGTATGTTTTCGGCTCCCGTAAAAAAAGCGGCGTACGGTGCGTACCCTAGACGAATTGTACTTGCTGGGTCGGGGAAGCCAGCCGCGAACCGTACGGATGTCGCGTACAGCGGGTTCCGAGGGAGATTCGTACGGGGGTTTGATTCGTACGGTTTATGTACGATTCGTACGGAGTACAGCTCCTGGTACAAATCGTACTTCGTCGTACGTGCGAGGGACGTTGCAGGGTACGATTTGTACGGAAAAACGCTCCATACGGCTATTCGGAGCGGTTTTTCCCGAATCGGAATCAACCGCATAATATTAAACTAAAAGTAGCATTATAAATAAAATAAACTAAACATACCAAATTGTTAATTAGCATTTGCTTCATTTGGAAACTAACTACCCATAGATAATTAAAAAAAATTGAACTAACCAATAAAAACACTGCAAATTCAAATGAACCAATAGAAAACTAATTATTAACTCAAAAACGCTATATAAACAATTAAATCCTAAACACAAACCACAACGAAAATAAGAAAATGACAGGAGAGAAAATACTAGAAGACTTCAAGTACACCTATAAGAAAATCTACAGATAACCTAACATTCAATTAATTAAAAGCAAGTAACTACGCTAAACTAAACTAAATAACACTAACAACTAAAAGAAAAAAATTATAAAAATTATCTAAATACTAATGAATATCTACTTTTTATGTTCTTCTACCACTACAGAATATTCGACAGAAAATCAAAAGAACAGAAGACCCAAAATAAAGATACAAATAACAAAGTAAGTATCTCCAAACCATTTAATAAATTCAATTTAATAACTCTAAGCTAAAACAAATAACAAAAACTGTAACTGCCACTTTCCAAAAATCTCAGAACAATTAATACAAATAAAAGTACATTTATTTTTCAGAAAAAGAAAATACAGAAAAAACAGACCACAACTGAACAGTAAAGAACATCAAATTCTAACACAGATTTATCAACAAAGTAAGTATATACTTTAACAATGTTTTTAAATTGCATTTATAAAAAGTAGAAGATTTTAAATAACTACAAAATATATTTCTTATAGATTTACAAACAACAAAATGACAGAAGGAGCAGAATTTGTACCCAGCCAAAAAGGAAAACTATTACTCTGCTTTATGGGTTACACCTATACACAAGAAAAACAATGCGGTTTAAAAGTGAACTGGAAATGGAAATGTTGTAAATGTTTTAAATATTACTCCAACAAGTGTAGAGCAACAACTAGGGAAGCAACAGTACTTTATACTAGGGAAAACAACCACCCCCAAACGTAACAGAAATTGAAGTAAGAACAGCAGTAGAAAAAATAAAAGAAGAAAGTGGAGGTTCCCAAAAACCAACTAGCGTTATTTTAAAAGAACAAATTCCCCATATCCCTAAAACAGCCACCACACAAATGCCAAATATAGCTTCCCTGGAAAGAACAATTGCACGTACCAAAAAAACTACTACCACTACCACTCCACCTCCCAGAACATATAGTGGAATAATTTTAAATCCTGAACAAATTATAACTTTAAACAAACAGCCATTTGTCATTTATGATAATGAAAACAATGACAAAAGACTAATAATATTTGGCACTGCTAATAACCTCATAATACTACAGGAAAGCCAACATTGGATGATGGATGGGACCTTTAATATCTGTCCCAAACCTTTTTTCCAATTATACGCAATCCATGGCATATATCAAAACTGCAACATACCACTACTTTATGCACTACTACCAAATAAAACTAATTCGACATATATGGAATTATTACACACAATAAAACAAAACAAACTAATGACTATTCCCCTGGAAAAATAATATTAGATTTTGAACAATCAATGCTTTCAGCTATTCTAAAAATACATCCCCACACCTGTATCCAAGGCTGTTATTATCACTTTAACCAATGCCTATGGAGAAATTTACAAAAGACAACACTAAAGGGCCCTATTAGGATGTCGGGCGGATTGCCCCCGCCAGGCTGGCGGTGGCTACAGCCAGCCTGGCGGGGGCAATCCGCCCAGCATCCGCATTCGAATTCCCCCGCCATATTAGTATACTAATATGGCGGGGGGGACCTCGGCGGACGGGAAAGACCGTCCACCGCTTTTCTGCCCCGGTCGCCTTGCGGCCGGGGCGGAAAAGGATTAATAGGATTATTCTAAGCCATATTACAATGGGCGATGCCTCCATAGAAAGGCATACGGTCTTCACTTATAAAACAAACCTTACCTTTAGCGACGTGAAGCGTCTACCAACCGCGAGCTTCTCTTCAATCCAAATGACACAAAACGACCTGAACCGGTTACAAAACAATTGATCAAAAACAAAACAAAAAGGTTAACATTAGAAATATATGATTTAATAAGTTTCAATATTACTTTACATATGAAAATTTCAATACTATGTAAAACAAAAATTGTTTTTGTTACTTGTATTAAAATATTTAACAAAATATACATATATTGTAAAATAATAAAAAATTAAAATTATGAAAAAACCTATATTTATTATAATTAAGAAAATTATAAAAACTGTAAAAAAACGTACAAATGTTTTTCAATTTGTGTATCATTGTACATGTATTTAAAAAAAGAATAATTTGAAAATATTGTTTAATAAATTAATATTAATATTCCTAATATTAATATTAATTTAAAAAATAATATGCTCACACAATATGTATTACAATATTGAAATTATATATTCTATGTGATAAAAATGTAATTTTATTTTATAACTTTATACAATATGTACTACTGTATTAAATACTAGCAGCCCGTCCCAACCTTGTCCGGGTATGAATTACTGCCGGCCAGTAGTATATTGTTTTGTAGGATTTCGTTTTGATAGCATTTCTTATCTGTGACAGGCCTGTGAAACGCTCCGATTCCCAGTGCACTGCTGATGCGTTCAGTAGTGTGTGAACTCGCGTTTCCCTACATTATTTTTCCTTGCAATACTATATTGCGCGAACTCGACAACATGGCATGAGCACAATTTACATTACAGAAGAACACATTCATTTGTGGTAGGCACGGGGAGACAAAGCGATTTGCCTGGAATCACAGGATGTTGAGCTGATGCCGAGATTCGAACGTAGCTCCCCAGCTCTAAAGTTCACAATTCTAGAACTTGTGGCGGGAGGTGTGTCTAAAAGTGTATGTCGGTGCTGGCCATCAATGATGTGCATTTTTCAAATCGGTGGTTAGAAAATATGAGTATTTTGCTGGAGATGTGGGCCGCCGTGCCACCAATGTACTTACCGGGGGTGGGTAAACACCCATTATTCCGCAACTTTCTTTCCGCATACCATCACTCCGCATACTTTCATTCCGAAAGTACCATGACTCCGCAATGCCATTATAACGCATGGCATTACATTTTATATGCTTTTGCCACGCATACATTTACAACAAAATTCGTTGTAAATGCATGAATGGTAAAAGCATATTTTTTTTCAATGTTTGGATAAGGTAAGTATGGGTATAGGGGTATATGTTTTGGGGTACTGAGGTATATGTTTTGGGGTGTTTGGGTATTTTAAGGGTTCAGATATAGTTTTGGGTTATGGGGTACAGGGGTAGTTTTAGGGTTCAGGGGTAGGTTTGGGTTTTGGGGTTCAGGGGTATTTTAAGGGTTCAGGGCTAGGTTTGGGTTTTTGGGTACAGGGGTATTTTCAGGGTTCAGGGCTAGGTTTGGGTTTTGGGGAACAGGGGTATTTTAGGGTTATGGGGTAGGTTTGGGTTTTGGGTTACAGGGTTATTTTTATGGTTCAGGGTTAGGTTTGGGTTTTGGGGTACAGGGGTACTTTTAGGGTTCAGGGGTAGGTTTGGGTTTTAGGGTACAGGGGTATTTTAAGGGTTCAGGGCTAGGTTTGGGTTTTGAGGTACAGGGGTATTTTAGGTTTCAGGGGTAGGTTTGGGTTTTGGGGTACAGGGGTATTTTTAGGGTTCAGGGCTAGGTTTGAGTTTTGGGGTACAGGGGTATATTTATAGGGTTAAGATGGGTTAGTGTTTAAGGGTCTTGGGGTATTTTTAGGGTTCAGGGATAGGTTTGGGTTTTGGGGTACAGGGGTATTTTAAGGGTTCAGGGCTAAGTTTGGGTTTTGGGGTACAGGGGTATTTTTATGGTTCAGGGCTAGGTTTGGGTTTTGGGGTACAGGGGTATTTTAGGGTTCAGGGCTAGGTTTGGGTTTTCGGGTATAGGGGTATTTTTAGGGTTCAGGGCTAGGTTTGGGCTTTGGGGTACAGGGGTATTTTAGGGTTCAGGGGTGGGTTTGGGATACAGGGTTATTTTTATGGTTCAGGGTTAGGTTTGCGTTTTGGGGTACAGGGGTATTTTTATGGTTCAGGGATAGGTTTGGGTTTTGGGGTACACGGGTATTTTAGGGTTCAGGGGTAGGTTTGGGTTTTGGGGTACAGGGGTATTTTTAGGGTTTAGGGATAGGTTTGGGTTTTGGGGTACAGGGTATATTTATAGGGTTAAGATGGGTTAGTGTTTAAGGGTGTTGGGGTATTTTAGGGAGTAAGGGTGGGTTATGATTATGGGGTGCAAGGGTATTTAAAGGGAGCAGGGTGGACACCCGGAGCTGGAATGTGCAGAACCTGGGAAGAAAAAACAATGAAATATTGGGCACAACGCTCGCTTTTTTTCCGTAATCCAGCGCCCCACACATGCCCACGCCCCCAGCACACGCTCACAGCACACGATATGAGACATGGCATGAAGGGCTGAACGTACCACACGCCCCCAGTGTTTGTCACGCCCCCAGCACACGCCCACAGCACAATGCAGACACGCCCACAAGGGACTACTTTGCTGGCACGGTTCTTTTACCTTTTAAATGTATATGGTGGGCGTCTGCATAACCTATGTCCTTCTGCTGCAACTGCCCTTTCCAACGCTGTATTGGGTGTTGTCATTGGTGCTGTGGTTCCTGAGATTACCCGCCTCAAAGGTTTGGGCTCTCTCTTTATTATATTAGTATGGATAATTTGTTAATAAAATATACAATTTCATTACAAACAAATAATTTTTATAAAAATGTTAAAAAAATGTAAAATATACATAAAAATTATTTCCAAATATATGCATTAATATATATGTATGAAATAAAAATATAATTAAAATCTTTTCTGTTTCATTGTACTCATTTAATAAAAAATACAATATTACAACTCTAAAAATAATTGATTAAATGTCTATTTAACTTACTCCTTTAAATGACTCAAAATTAATATACTATACACACACGCCTCCCTACATAAATTTAGGTTAGGTGCTGGATACTAATTAAAATTAATTTACTATTCCCACTCCAGTCTACATTAAATTGTAGTAGGTGCTGGACACTAATTAAAAATAATTTACAATTCCCTCTCCAGTCTACATTAAGTGGCTCGATTCCGATCCAGTAAAAAAAACGTCCGTACGAATCGTATCCAGAGCCCTCTCTATACGACTCGTACACATGCCGTACGACCCAACGAGTGCGATCCGGACCGGGGCATCAGGACGCGATTCGTATGGTCCACGTCAGGTAAGGGCGGTTTGTACGGTAAAGCACACAATCACATACAAACTGTACGGTCCGTACACCCCATGATCGCGGGGGTATGGTCCGTACACCTGCGATCGCAGGGTGTACGCACCGTACACCCAGCGAACATGGGGTATGGTGCGTACATCCCATGATCACGGGGTACGGTGCGTACACCCCATGATCACAGGGGTACGCACCGTACACCTGCGATCATGGGGGGTACGCACCGTACCCGGGGGGGGGCGTTCCGTACCTGTTTCGGCGCGAACTCTGCCTTTACGGCTGATTTCAGCTCCCGTAAAAAAGGGTCGTCCAGTGCATACCCGACACGTATCGTACTTGCTGGGTCATATAAACCAGCCACGAGCCGCACAGATGTCGCGTACAGCGGGTTCCGACGGAGACTCATAAGGGGATTCGAATCATACTGTCTCTGTACGATTCGTGCGGAGTCCGGCTCCTGGTACGAATTGTACTTCAATGTACGTACGCGGGACGTTGCAGGGTATGATTCGTACGGGAAAAACGCTCCGAACGGCTATTCGGAGCAGTTTTCCCGAATCGGAATCGACCCCCTAAATTGGGGTAGGTGCTGGACACTAATTAAAAATAATTTACTATTCCCACTCCAGTCCACATTATATTGGGGTAATTGCTGGACACTAATTAAAATTAATTTACTATTCCCACTCCAGTCTACATTAAATTGGAGTAGGTGCTGGACACTAATTAAAGATCATTTACTATTCCCACTCCAATCCACATTAAATTGGGGTAGGTGCTGGAGTCTAATTAAAAATAATTTACTATTCCCACTCCAGTCTACATTAAGGGACCGATTCCGATTCGGGAAAAACCGCTCCGAATAGCCAGAGCATTTTTCCCGTACGAATCGTACCCTGCAACGTCCCCAATACGTACGATAAAGTACGATTCGTACCAGGAGCTGTACTCCGTACGAGTTGTACAGAGACCGTACGACTCTAATCTCTGTACGATTCTCCCGCGGAACCCGCTGTACGCGACATCTGTATGGTTCGCGGCTGGTTTTTACGACCCAGCAAGTACGATATGTGTCGGGTACGCACGTATGACCCTTTTTCTACGGGAGCTGAAAACAGCTGTAAAAGCAGAGTTCGCGCCGAAACAGGTACGGAACAGCCTACCCGGGCACGGTGCGTACCCCCCATGATCACAGGGGTATGGTGCGTACCCCTGCGATCATGGGGGTATGCACCGTACCCCATGTACGATGGGTGTACGCACCGTACCCCATGTACGCTGGGTGTATGCACCGTACCACATGTACGCTGGGTGTGCGCATTGTACATGGGGTATGGTGCGTACACCCAGCGTACATGGGGTACGGTGCATACACCCCATGATCGCAGGGGAACGCACCGTACCCCTGCGATCATAGGGTGTACGGACCGTACGGTGTGTATGTGTTTGTGTGCTTTTCCGTACGACTCGCCCTTACCTGACGTGGACCGTACGAATCGCGTCCTCATACCCCGGTCCGGATCACACTCGTTGGGTCGTACGGCGTGTGTACGAGTCGTACGGCATGTGTACGAGTCGTACGGTTCACGGTTTCAGCCTTGCAATACGTACGGATCGCGACGATTCGGACGGATTCACGGAATACGGATCGTACTACGCGACTCGGACGGACGGGTACGATTCGTACGGAGGGGGCTCCGGATATAAATCGTATGGACTTTTTTTCCCGAATCTGAATCGACCCCTAAATAGACTTGTAAGTTCATAGTAAAGTGGTTGCACCTGTACCCAGGGCCTGTAAATTAAATGCTACTAGAGGGCCCACAGCACTCACTGTGCAATCCACTTAAGGAGCCTTTTAAACATATTTCATGCCTACCATTGCAGCCTGCGTATGTAGTTTTAAACTGCCATTTTATCCTGGCAATATAAACCTTTAGCCAGGCCTAAACCTTCTTTTTTAATACATATATCACCCCTAGTGTAGGCCTTAAATAGCTCATAGGGCAGGTTGTAGAGTATTTTAAAAGTTGGGCTTGCTATTCTAACTTTTACATGTCCTGGTAGGGAAAAACTCTTACATTCGTTACCTCTCCCTTTAGGATAACATTGGGTTACCTTATTACATTTAATAACTTTCAATTGAGAGCAGGTGGGAATGTGGAGTTTGGTGTCTAAAGAATTGTAATTTAACACCCTGTTTAATGGTAAAGTCAGATTTTAAGTCTCAATTCTGAAAATGCCACTTTTGGAAAGTTGTACAAAAGAGGGTGGTGATTGACCGAGCATCTGAACCAATCAAACACTCACACCCAGTCAAAAGATCTGGGATTAATCCATCACGTTCTTTAGCCCACTCTGCCACCCCAGTTCAGACATGGCTATATGCAAATCAGTTTGGCTTGGCAGTTCGGGCTGGACTGTTCCCATGAGGCACAGGGTCAGACTGATTTGCATATAGCCATGTCTGAACTGGGGTGGCAGAGTGGGCTAAACTAGAGCTCACTAGACAATTCATAAACAATTTCTAATGAACAGTATTATCCCTGCAAACTGAATGTACATATGTAACATAACGTTTTCTGAATTGTTTCTATGACAAGCAATTACTTTTACTGTTGAAATGGATTTGTGTAATATGGTCACCTACCACTTCACAGCAAGCCACCTTTTGTGCACCCCTTCTTCGTTTACCTGCATAGATTCACTGTATAAGTTACACCACTCCAAGATGGCCGTACCTCGCCCCTATGGTCTAATATGGCCGCCACTTCCCCCGGTGTAGCCTAAGTCCGCCTTTCATTTCTAGTTCGTGCTAGAACTATTCTGCACGTCGGGCCACACAGTCAGTATCCTGCATTGCTGCCCAGAGGCGCCGACCCTCGATTAATCATCGTGTTAATCGTCGAAGGTAAGCTACATTAAAAACCACCCCGGTCCACAAACCGATCCCAGCCTTGGACTCGGTTGTAATTTCATTCTCATTCCCTCCCCTTTGTACAGGGCTCATTTCCCCACCGCGGGACGCCCTGAACACCAAGAGCACGCAAACGGAAATTCCTCGCGGCTCTTAATGGTTCCTTAAACAGACCGTGGCTCCTGACTCCACTGAGAGTTCAAGGAGTCAGTCAAAAGTACGGCTGTACTTTTCCCTACCAGGTATGGTTTCCCACTAGATCACCTATCACTCATAGTCACTCGACGATCTACCGCAACACTGGTTACTTTCAATCCTTCCCATTTCCAGGCCATTTCGTTGGTTCGCTACCGTGTCAACTACCTGGAAGCCCCTTGGCTTCTGAATCCAACAGCCTCCAATAACGGGACTCGGTTAGTAGTTTCTTCCATGACCACGCATAGTCCATTGCACTTTCGGTAGGCTAAGCCACTTTTAAACCACAGGCACTACTAGGTTGCACCTTATACTGCGAATTCTCATGCACAATAGAAATCGCCGTTTCTTGATGCGGGTCACGGTGATGTTTTCCAGCACCTAAGGAGAACCATTTGTCACAACTGCGGTAGTCAAATTTCGATAATCAATTTCTGCACTGCGCCGCATTCTCCCAAAAATAGTTTTCACTCCTTTTCACATGATGTTTATGCATATGCTCCTAGAACCGTAATTTTTAATTATTTATGTTCTACACGCTCCTACATGCACCATAAGTCTAGTGTATAAGCGATAGTGTCATGCTGCCCTACTTTATGGTTGTATTCAAACTTCTGTCTTAAGGATGATTTTCTGATCCTTTTCTTGCAATTTTTTCCTCCCCCCTTTCATTAACAGGTTGGAATTAAACCAGGCAATTAATTACAATAGTCCTGATGATGATCCCGCTTAATTAGGAGCCTAGGGATCGAAACGTCGACCCTTTTATACAGTACTACATATACGACCATTGTGTTTAAATGCGTGTAGTAACTGTATTTGTGAGCTTGCTTTGATAAGTAATGGTTTACAAGTCACAAAATTGGCTCCACTTCTTTTTGCCTGTTATTTCTTTCGTTTTTCTATTTCTATGCTTTGAATGATAGGTACAGGACTGTGCCCTATCACCTGTTTGTATGTCGAACTTTTATGACTTTATCTTTTGTGAAATAAACACCTGTGGCCCGGCTGGGTACACAGAGCGAACTAAATTTATAGTACTGACTACAGTCTATAAAAATATGCCTTACTACTAGGACCTTTGTTTTTCATAGTAGTTGTTCACCCATGGTCCTAGTTTACCCAATGAGTTCCCTTGTTTAACAGAATAAGACTTTAGCGCAATCGCCAGATTGCAAGGGTCACCTTACCCTCTCCCAACCTTATCGGTTTTTGGGCTCCCCTAGTACTTTCTCTCATTCAATTCTTTCCCTCAATACCTCTCTCTCAACCTCACCGCAACCTTGCAGCATGTCCAATTTCGCCCCCTTGTACACAGACGATTATATTAAGCACCTATGTTCTCGCCCTTCACTTCTTTCTGACACTCCAGAAGTTCCGAATCAAGTTAATACATCCATTCCTGACCAACTGGAAAAGTTACGCAAGAAACAGGTTCGACTGGAATTAATGGTACTTATGTTAAGAGACTACCTCAAGGCAGAAGTCATTCCCTTAGGCCTACAGGTCCGCAACGTCCCAGGCATCTTTACAGACAACCCCAAATATACGTCTAATTTTAGCTATATAGGGACTACCTGCTCTAGACATTGGTTGGTTTTGGGGATCGACATAGCCACTGAGACCCTTAAAGAACTTGAGATTGAAATAGCGGACATCTTGAAACAAATTCAAGACTCTGTTCCCCCTGCAGACCAGAAAAAACCTCTAGAACAATTGGATAAGACTATAGCGGATTTTCACCGCATTGAGCAAAATAAAAAATCAAATAAAGTAAAGAAAGACATTAAGTCTTACAACATAGAAACCACCTACCCCTACTTACAAAAAGACTACTATACCAACAGGGCTTATTCTAATACCCAACTTAACAGACCCTGGGGCAGATTCAATAGACGCCAGAATTTGGTTGGATTTTCCGATACATCTGCTGAATCCTCAGATAGCTCTGACGCTGGTGAGGGTTCCAGCGCAAACAGAGGTAGGGGTTCACATCAAAACAGTAGTGCTTTTTTACAGAGGGGCCATCAAGGCACCCCACAGCGAGGCAGGGGCAAGAAATCCCAACAATGGCACAACCCACCCGGAGAGCGCAGTACCAGGAACAACTTTTACCAATGGTAGAACTAACCTCTCCACGGGTAGAACCTATTCCCATTTTTAACCTATCCAACTACATACTAGAACATGATGAACTATCTCTTTTGAAAAAAGGACTTTCATTTGTCCCCACTATCCATCCCAATTTTATGGAAGTGCAGACTGAATTACTTAGGTTTTTTAGACGCATTCGTCTAAAAGCCTTCTTTCAACTTCATCCTACACCTGAATCTACAGCCCATACTCCATTCCGCCCACCATCTACCTTCTTACCAACTGCAGAAATGACACCCCCTGAAGTAATTACCTTTGAAAAAATGGTTTTGAAAGATTTATCAGTGCTACAAAACCAAAAAAGATTCATACCATACAACATCTCTTTCCAAGAGAAGTTAGCAATTAGCTCATTAAAAAACAACGAGACTCTAGTTATTAAAAGCGCAGACAAAGGTGGGGGAATAGTTTTGCAAGAAAGGGATTCATATATTGCGGAGATTCAAAGACAGCTGGACAATAGGGATCATTTTACCAGATTAGCTGCTAATCCTACGAAAGAGATTCAGGGCCTCATTCTAAAGGTTACCTCTGATGCCCTCAAAGAAGGCTTTCTCACCAAAAAAGAATTCAATTTTCTTAATGTAAAATGTCCACGCACACCAGTTATTTACACGCTACCCAAGATTCACAAAAATGCAACCAATCCGCCGGGCCGCCCTATTGTCTCGGCTTGTGGGTCTATCTTGGAGCCCTTGGGTGCTTTTGTGGACCATTTCATTAAAGAATTTGTGCCTTCAACTACATGTTATGTCAGAGACTCGATGGCGATGATAAACCTGATAGAGCATCAGCCATATGATCTGGCCACAGAATGTTTGTGTACAATGGACGTCGAGTCCTTGTACACAAACATTCCCCAAACAGCAGCTTTAATCATGATCAAAAAAGTCCTTGACACCAGACCACGTCCTCATGCCATACCCAGCACCTTTATCTTACAGCTGCTGGAGATATGTCTTACCAGAAATGTTTTCCTTTTTAATAACACCTTTTATCAACAAATAAAGGGTACGTCTAATGGGGTTATTTTTGCCCCAAACCTGGCAGTACTCTTTATGGATGAGATTGAGAAGGAGGTGATTCTCACAGCCTCGAATCCATTTTTCCAGGGGTTAAGATTTTGGCGCAGATACATTGACGACGTCTTCATCATTTGGAGATTCGACGTCGATGTACTGCGCCACTTTCTCCACTGGCTAAATAATAATTGTTTGGGCTTGAGCTTTACAATCACTGTTGATAAAGCTTCCATTGACTTCTTGGACCTGACGATATTTCATCAAGAAGGAGAGCTGCTCACACGTCTCTTTCGGAAACCTACCGAGAGAAATACTCTCCTAGCGTACTCCAGCAACCACCCCAGGGCCCTTCGTGACTCCCTTCCATACTCCCAATTCCTGCGAATTAGGAGGAACTGTTCTTGTAAGAATGATTATTTCAGGGAAGGAGCAATTTTATCTTCCAAACTAAAAGATCAGGGTTATCCCCGGAGAATTGTGAAGAATGCATTAAAAAGGGCATGGTATTGCCCTAGGGATGCACTTTTAGTCCCCAAAGAAAAAAAGGAACTGGAAAGGATACCGTGTGTTACCATATTCTCTCCCTTGTCACACAAATTACGAAAATCAATTTTGCACCATTGGCCTGTCGTCAATGCTGGTGTATTATGCATAGAGAATCCCTTGTTCGCTTTCAAAAAAAGTAAAAGTCTTAAAGACCACTTAGTGAGAGCAGCCTTGCCCACTACAAAACAATCTGTCACTCTTGAATCCGCATGGGGACTTCCCCCTGTCATTGGGCATTTCAAATGTGGTGGCTGTACTGTATGCGATTTCACAATTGAGGGCAAATCAGTGACATTTAATAATATTACATCTGAGTGCAACTGTTTATCGAATTGCAATACATGTAATGTCATTTATTTAATTAATTGCCTTTGCAATAAAGCCTACATTGGCCAAACAACGCAGAAAATCAAAACACGCATCTGTCAACACAGAAGTCGAATCAGATGCAGGACACCTAATGCCCCATTGGTGGACCATTTTACCAATGCAAACCACAACGAGGATGACATCAGATGGACAGTTCTAAAAGTATTGACTTTACTATCAAGAGGTGGCAGCATGGCTAGCTTATTGAACAAAGAGCAACTTAAAAGCATTATCCTATTTGATGCAATGCACAGTGGCTTGAACAGAGCGGAAGACTGGACCACGTTGCTCTGAGAGCTCACTAGACAATTCATAAACAATTTCTAATGAACAGTATTATCCCTGCAAACTGAATGTACATATGTAACATAACGTTTTCTGAATTGTTTTTTATGACAAGCAATTACTTTTACTGTTGAAATGGATTTGTGTAATATGGTTACCTACCACTTCACAGCATGCCACCTTTTGTGCACCCCTTCTTCGTTTACCTGCATAGATTCACCGTATAAGTTACACCACTCCAAGATGGCCGTACCTCACCCCTATGGTCTAATATGGCCGCCACTTCCCCCGGTGTAGCCTAAGTCCGCCTTTCATTTCTAGTTCGTGCTAGAACTATTCTGCACGTCGGGCCACACAGTCAGTATCCTGCATTGCTGCCCAGAGGCGCCGACCCTCGATTAATCATCGTGTTAATCGTCGAAGGTAAGCTACATTAAAAACCACCCCGTCCACAAACCGATCCCAGCCTTGGACTCGGTTGTAATTTCATTCTCATTCCCTCCCCTTTGTACAGGGCTCATTTCCCCACCGCGGGACGCCCTGAACACCAAGAGCACGCAAACGGAAATTCCTCGCGGCTCTTAATGGTTCCTTAAACAGACCGTGGCTCCTGACTCCACCGAGAGTTCAAGGAGTCAGTCAAAAGTACGGCTGTACTTTTCCCTACCAGGTATGGTTTCCCACTAGATCACCTATCACTCATAGTCACTCGACAATCTACCGCAACACTGGTTAATTTCATTCCTTCCCATTTCCAGGCCATTTCGTTGGTTCGCTACCGTGTCAACTACCTGGAAGCCCCTTGGCTTCTGAATCCAACAGCCTCCAATAACGGGACTCGGTTAGTAGTTTCTTCCATGACCACGCATGGTCCATTGCACTTTCGGTAGGCTAAGCCACTTTTAAACCACAGGCACTACTAGGTTGCACCTTATACTGCGAATTCTCATGCACAATAGAAATCGCTGTTTCTTGATGCGGGTCACGGTGATGTTTTCCAGCACCTAAGGAGAACCATTTGTCACAACTGCGGTTGTCAAATTTCGATAATCAATTTCTGCACTGCGCCGCATTCTCCCAAAAATAGTTTTCACTCCTTTTCACATGATGTTTATGCATATGCTCCTAGAACCGTAATTTTAAATTATTTATGTTCTACACGCTCTTACATGCACCATAAGTCTAGTGTATAAGCGATAGTGTCATGCTGCCCTACTTTATGGTTGTACTCAAACTTCTGTCTTAAGGAAGATTTTCTGATCCTTTTCTTGCAATTTTTTCCTCCCCCCTTTCATTAACAGGTTGGAATTAAACCAGGCAATTAATTACAATAGTCCTGATGATGATCCCGCTTAATTAGGAGCCTAGGGATCGAAACGTCGACCTTTTTATACAGTACTACATATACGACCATTGTGTTTAAATGCGTGTAGTAACTGTATTTGTGAGCTTGCTTTGATAAGTAATGGTTTACAAGTCACAAAATTGGCTCCACTTCTTTTTGCCTGTTATTTCTTTCGTTTTTCTATTTCTATGCTTTGAATGATAGGTACAGGACTGTGCCCTATCACCTGTTTGTATGTCGAACTTTTATGACTTTATCTTTTGTGAAATAAACACCTGTGGCCCGGCTGGGTACACAGAGCGAACTAAATTTATAGTACTGACTACAGTCTATAAAAATATGCCTTACTACTAGGACCTTTGTTTTTCATAGTAGTTGTTCACCCATGGTCCTAGTTTACCCAATGGGTTCCCTTGTTTAACAGAATAAGACCTACCACACTTAGACATCACAAAGGCTCTGCCTCAGCACACTCATAAAGGAATTCATGCTAGTCTTTTGTACCCCCAGACAAGATATGGCCACGAAATGGAGGGAGAAGCCTCTAGAAACATGTCCTACTTCAAAACTGGCACCAACTATAAATATTTGACCCTCAGACCCAATGCTTCAGAGCAAATTTGTCCTGTGGACCCCGCCAGCTGTGAAGCCTGCTCTGCTGACCAAGGACTGCTTTGCTTCCAAAGCCTGCTGTTACTGCTCCTGAACTTTTCTGCTGTTGTGGTCTGCCCTGCTGAATCCAGCTGTCCTGTGTGGAACAAGAGCTCCATTAAATTTCCAAGGGTCAGGTGGCTGGTCCCCTGTTGATAGCCACCGTGACATTACAGCCTTCTGCGACATGGAAGCATCTCCCTGCATCCCCTCCGGTGAGACACCGCCCGCTATCGACTCTGGCCCAGCGCAACGCAACTTATCTTCGATGCCGAAGCATCTCAACGCAAGTCCTCAAAAGTAATGGGTGTCTTCTTCGGTGCCAATGCCAACCAACGTCAACACCTGCCCAGCACGATACATCTTCTCCCCTGCACCATCGCATCATAGCCCAAGTCTCTGCAAGTCCCACTGCCTTCCTCGACGGCGATGCAGCACCTTGCATCGCAGCTCCTCATTGATGAACTCAACTCTGCTGTTGCATGGCACTTCTCGACATCAGACCTCGCATTGCAGCTCATTGCTGATGGATCCTCAATGCCAGCCCATGCATCTCGACGCAAGTACCGCATTTCGACTCCCACGCCCACCAGGTTCTTGGTAGGCGGACTGAACTCAGTCCTTTATCCAGCCGACACTCCATCGCTATAGGTCTGAACTTGTGACTTGGACCTGGTCTACTGCGACCAGTTTACTGTTGGTGTTTAGCAGTTAGTGGTTTTTGCTTCTCAGAGATTTACTTTTACAGAACCTTTAAAATTGCATAGCTCCAGTTCTAATAATTAGATTTTCTCGTCACTTTGGTCTCAAATAATTTATTAAATTTTAATCTATTTTTTTAATTAGTGCAGGGTTTTTATTGTGTTGTGTTTTTACTTTATTACTGTTTGAAATACTGCATAAATACTTAACACATTGCCTCTAAGTTAAACCTGACTGATATTGTACCAAGCTCCCAGAGGGTTAAGGACAAGCGTATTTGTGATAGCTTGTGACTTCACACTTTCAGGAATTGTAGTTGCTACTTGAGTAGGGTTTCACCCCCTCAACCAGTAACCCAATTTCCTACAGTTGTGTTCAGAGAACTTTTAACTAAGTCTTTAAAATTGACTCATTTTATAGATGTTTCAAGTTGCTGCATAGATATGTGCTGATGCCTGTCTATATTTTATAATATGTCATGCTAATTAATCATACATGGTAAGTTGTATGATGGCTTGTGATGTTAATCAATTATATGAGATATGTTGATACAATATATGATGATGTGTAACTGTAATGCCATGATATATATTGATCTGTTATACAAGTTTTTGTGTTTGATCTTATGAAGTATGTTTTATTATCCCATGCGTATTTACAAAATGTCATCTGCATGCCCCACAGCATTATCGGACGTGGTAACGTACAACCCTGACTCTGTTGTTTATGACGGATCACTGAAACATTATCGATGTCAAAAATATAGAACTACAAGAATATCAAGGTAAAAATATAGAATACAAAAATATCGAACTCCTATCTCCAAACAGGTGAGTAGAAAAATATAGAATCAAAAATATCGATGTAAAAAATATAGTTAGTGAAAATATCGATTTTTTTAAATGCTTTAAATTAATTAAAAATTAATGAAATAATAAATATAATTAACTTAAACATACTTAAAATACTACCAGTAGGTAATATATATATATATATATACGTAATATTAATTAAAAAAATTACAATATGTTTACCATAGGATAGCGGAAAGGCTAAAATTTACTATTACCACTCCAGTGGGTGCAACAGTAGGGAAAGCGTTGGATAGCGAAGGGGTGAAAATTACTATTCCCACTCCAGAGAGTGCAACAGTAGGGAAAGCGTTGGATAGCGGGAGGGTAAAAATGACTATTCCCAGTCCAGAAAGTGCAACAGTAGGGAAAGCGATGGATAGCGTAGGGGTGAAAATTACTATTCCCACTCCAGAGAATGCAACAGTAAGGAAAGCGTTGGATAGCGTAGGGGTAAAAATTACTATTCCCACTCCAGACAGTGCAACAGTAGGGAAAGCTTTGGATAGCGGGAGGGTAAAAATTACTATTCCCATTCCAGAGAGTGCAACAGTAGGGAAAGTGTTGGATAGCGTAGGGGTAAAAATTACTATTCCCACTCCAGAGAGTGCAACAGTAGGGAAAGCGTTGGATAGTGTAGGGGTAAAAATTACTATTCCAACTCCAGAGAGTGCAACAGTAGGGAAAGCGTTGGATAGCAGGAGGGTAAAAATTACTATTCCCACTCCAGAGAGTGCAACAGTAGGGAAAGCGTTCGATAGCGGGAGGGTAAAAATTACTATTCCCACTCCAGAGAGTGCAACAGTAGGGAAAGCGTTGGATAGCGTAGGGGTAAAAATTACTATTCCCACTCCAGAGCTCCAGAGAGTGCAACAGTAGGGAAAGCGTTGGATAGCGTAGGGGTAAAAATTACTAATCCCACTCCAGAGAGTGCAACAGTAGGGAAAGCGTTGGATAGCATAGGGGTAAAAATTACTATTCCCACTCCAGAGAGTGCAACAGTAGGGAAAGCGTTGGATAGCGGGAGGGTAAAAATGACTATTCCCACTCCAGAGAGTGCAACAGTATGGAAACCGTTGGATACCGTAGGGGTAAAAAGTACTATTCCCACTCCAGAGAGTGCTACAGTAGGGAAAGCGTTGGATAGTGTAGAGGTAAAAATTACTATTCCCACTCCAGAGAGTGCAACAGAAGGGAAAGCGTTGGATAGCGTAGGAGTAAAAATTACTATTCCCACTCCAGAGAGTGCAACAGTAGGGAAAGCATTGGATAGCGTAGGGGTAAAAATTACTATTCCAACTCCAGAGAGTGCAACAGTAGGGAAAGCGTTGGCTAGCGGGAGGGTAAAAATTACTATTCCCACTCCTGAGAGTGCAACAGTAGGGAAAGCGTTGGATAGCGTAGGGGTAGAAATTACTATTCCCACTCCAGAGAGTGCAACAGTAGGGAAAGCGTTGGATAGCGTAGTGGTAAAAATTACTAATCCCACTCCAGAGAGTGCAACAGTAGGGAAAGCGTTGGATAGCGGGAGGGTAAAAATTACTATTCCCACTCCAGAGAGTGCAACAGTAGGGAAAGCGTTGGATAGTGTAGGGGTAAAAAGTACTATTCCCACTCCAGAGAGTGCAACAATAGGGAAAGCGTTGGATAGTGTAGGGGTAAAAATTACTATTCCCACTCCAGAGAGTGCAACGGTAGGGAAAACGTTGGATAGCGTAGGAGTAAAAATTACTATTCCCACTCCAGAGAGTGCAACAGTAGGGAAAGCGTTGGATAGCGTAGGGGTAAACATTACTATTCCCACTCCAGTGAGTGCAACAGTAGGGAAAGTAAAGATTTAATATATTCATAAAAATGAATTAAATATCAATACCAAGAAAATATTAATTAAAATAATTTACCAATTTAATATTATATAATAATTTATCAATTACAAATTAATATTAATAAGTACAATTTATTACCTATTAATACAAATTAATTACCAATTAATTAATACATTAAAAATAAATACCAATTAATAAATAAAAATAATTTACTTAATCTCAATTAAATTACTTCCCCTCCATTCCCCTATAAACCCACAAACCACTACAGAAAATAAATTAACTTAATTAGGAAATAATCAATTAATAAAAATAAATTACCAATTAAAAATTAATTAATTAATAATTAATTAACAATTCAAAATGAATACCAATAAATAAATTAACATATTTAATTAATTACAATTAAAAAACTTCCCACCCTATTCCCCTATAAACCCACAACCCGCTACAAAAAATAAATTTATTAAATTAACATTAATTACCAATTAAAAACTAATAAATTACCAATTACAAAATAATTAACAATTATTTCAAAATAAATACCAATTAAAAAATTAACATACTTGATTAATTACAATTAAATTACTTCCCACCCTATTCCCCTATAAATGCACAACCCGCTAGGGAAAATAAATTAATAAAATAAACATAATTATCAGTTAATTAATTGATAAAAATACATTACCAATTAAAAATTAATTACCAATTAAAAATTAATTAATTACCAATGAAAAATTAATTAACAATTCAAAATAAATACCAATAAATAAATTAACATTTTTAATTAATTACAATTAAATTACTTCCCACCCTATTCCCCTATAAACCCACAACCGGCTACAGGATTAGATTATGCAAAAATTAAATAACATAAAAAAACACTTAAAAAAATTAGATAATATTAAAAATTCGATATATTTAAATACCTATATTATATACTTCGATATTTTGACTTTCTATATTTTAAAAATCGATATTACTTACTTCGATATTTTGACTTTCTATATTTTAAAATTCGATATTACTTACTTCGATATTTTGACTTGCTATATTTTAAAAATCGATATTACTTACCTTCAATACGATATTTTTAACCACTATATTCTGTCCATTCGATATTATGTCCATTCTATATTTTTCACTCAATATTATGTCCATTCTATATTTTTCCTTCGATATTATGTCTGTTCACTGTTTAGGACATAGACCGGTTAGGATGATCTGCTGTCTTGCCAGTAGCATGCATGTAGCTGACAATATTGGTGTTTTTAATAATTGTTCAATTGGTGAGCTTTGAAGTGTGATGGACGTGCAGGGTAATTTATTAATCAACTTACCCATTACAGGAGATACTCACCCTATACTGGAATGCCTCCGGCCTCCGTATGAACTGGCTCAAATCCCTCCAGACCCCTTTTTAACGGGAACGCACCACAATAGACTGTCAATCATCCATACCCATACAGACTAAACTCCCTATACCTGAGGATTCACATTTCCAGGGATCCGGAGCTGGCCTGGGGTCTCAATCTTTCCCCACTTTTTAATAAAATGTAATGAGATTTCAAGAGATGGGAGTGTATTCCTCCCAACCTACTGAGAAAGGTGGTCCTTTCCAAAATGATGAATCTGTTCAGGTTCCTCTATTGGAGAAGCGTGGCTCAGTGGTTAGAGGCGGCAGACCCAGAAGCTGAGATTGGCTGTGGACCAGGGTTCAATTCCCCGCCTCGGCGGGTCTCGGGCTCAAAAATTCCACAGACTCGACAATTCTCGCTCCAGTGCCTACTCGACTCACGGGGTCACACTCTGCGACTCTGGGCAATAGCTTGCTTAATCTCCACTACGGCCCCTCGCGGCGGGATGCCTGGCTTTCACCTTGTGGATACCCTGCCGGGGTATCTCACAGGGGAATACCAGGACGGGTTCCCTAAGCAAGCGCCTTGATACCTTCGGGTGATACGTGCGCTATATAAGTCGCAATACATTTACATTTACATACCCTTCAAAACTTCCCGTTTGCCATTCCTAACACTTTGTTTCAGAAGATCAATACATTGGCCCGGACCTCCCTGTGGACAGGCCAATCACAGCACATAGCGCTTGACAAGGGCCGGCAGCCGGTATTTGATGAAGAATGGCGGTTGGCAGATGAAAAACTTTACTACTGGGAGGCTCACATGCTGGTGATCAACGATTGGCTAAGGGAGAGTGGGACAACTCTGACTATCGGTTGGAGGTTTCCCGTCTAGGCCTAAATGTGGTACTGGCTCCGCAAGCCCCAGCCACCTCCCTGCTCTCATGGCTACTCGTATTAGGGCTTGTCACACTTCTGTGCTATCACATTCAAGTCCAGACCATCCTGCTGGATTATAGCCCATTTGAGGTAAAACTTCTTATGGGTTACTCGATATTGAGGCTATTTTGTCGATATACCACATGCAGGTTAATAATGCTTCAGACACGCTGTTGTCCCTCTGGCAGTGGTGGGATGGGTGGCGGAGTCCACTAGAGGATGAAGACTAGCAGAAGATCCCTAGATGGCCACCTGCAAATTTGCTATTTTCTCCAAAGTGTGATTAGTCCAACTTCATTAGTTCCATGCCACATACTTTACACCCCAACGCTTATGAAGCCTCAACCAACCTGTTCCGCTGCCCCAAGCAGATGCAGACTTTTACCATATGGTATGGACCTGTACCCGAATACTGAGCTTCTAGCGTAGGACAGTGGTTTTAACTCCATAACTAAGGTTGCTTGGCATTTTGCAGGATTTCATGCCCCCCGCGGTGAATGGATAATGGTGGGAGTAGCCACAATGGTGACGAAGTGTGACATTGTCTGCAAGTGGAAATCCTTTCACCCCTCTACCCTAACTAATTGGCGAATGGGAATCAATTGGTGTACCCAGACGGAAAAATCAATATACTGTGTCAGGGGCTGGATTCTGGTGAATGATGGGGATGGGTCTGTGGGGGCGTGGGTCTGGTGCATGTATGTTATCGCAATGAAATGTCATCAGTGGGATATGCTATTTGTTCTCAGTTACCCAAAAATATGAAAATTGTTATATCAACATACCCATTACCTGGCATGTTGTTAAACGACTGTGTTAACAGGACGTAGAAGCAGTGAGCAGGTGGCAGCGTCCTTTAAAAAAACATTTTGGGCCCTAACAAATACTTTATGATTTTATTATTATTATTTTTCGTTTTTTTTACAAATTAAACAATGAATTTGATACTATTATTATTTTAGAGAGCCTGGTATCCATGCAGTATAGCACACCAAAAAATACATCAAGCAATGACAGAAAATGTGTCTAGGTACTGATGTGGATGGCATAGGGATAAAATGATATAATTTGGAGGACAAAATCTTCCTTTGTGTTGACTCTTGTCATGTCTGTAACACGCCCTAAACCTTGCTCTGTTTAGTGTAAACACTAAATGGCACTCTAGATTGCACAAGCAGAACAGAGAATTATTTTTTTAAATCATTCTGAAGTCAGGTTAACAAAGATGTTGGCAGAGGAGAAAGCACACATTTGGATTCCGTCAACTAAGCGTCATCTTTTGGAAACTTTGCCTGGTATTGGCATCGGTAAGTGGTCTGCTTTCCGTAAAGGCAGATGGACTGCCTCTGAACGCAGTGTTCTGAGGCAGGTGCAAACGGATTGTTCTCGACACCTGAAGTCACGCCACTATTTCCCGCGCACAAGTAGAATGTTTTTCACTTTTCAGCAGTCATCGGCTCGGGTTGTTACGCAAACACCTTCTTTATAGGACAGTTTTTCTATTAAGGAGGTAAAGCGCCGAGGATTACGGGCCCGTCTATTGTTCCCATCCAGCAAACAGACATTATTAAACATGACATTACTCGTTTTACGAGGTGATGTGGGCTTTGGAGTTTTGCAATGTCCAGACTCTGCTAAGGTGACTTTCTTGAGATGAAAGCACAGCTGTTACTTCTCTATCAAATAATCCACCGCCTGCATTACATTTCAGCAAATTGGTTTTCTTTTTAGGAAAATCTTGCCAATTCCATGTCCAGCCATAAACTGTTAGGATTTTGGTGAGCGTTTATATCATTTCTAATATATGGAAGCTTGAACTTCCAGTGTAAAAACCTTTTGCCGATTTTCTTGTTACTTTGTAGTTGTGACATTTGTCACCTATAATATGAGGGATAAAGTACCCCCTACCAAACAGTATAACGATATTGTAAGCCACCGAGGAGTTGCATAACCATATAGACTAAAGAGGCTGAAGGTCACACCATCACCTTTCCCACAAACCACTTAGAACCTTGGTGTGCAGCTTTTTCATATGAAAAAATGAGCATGTTTGCAAACATGAAGAATAATACAAATGAAACATCTAGTGCAAAATTAAGCACATCAAAATCCCGTTAGTTATTTGTTGCAAACAGATATTACAAACAGTTTAATAAAAGTCTGTTTAAAAAAAAAAACTGAACTAGCTCATAATGTGTACAGGGCCGGACTGGCTACCGGGCAGTTGTGTGTTGCTGCCGTGCTGAGGGCTAATTTCGTTGATGGGGACCTGCGTGTGCAAAACGAAATTCGTTTTGCTTTTTTTTTTTTTAAATCGCCTACGCAGGTCCCCATCAACGAAATAAGCCCCAACCACAGAGAAATTAGACCCTAGCTCGGCAGCACACACAACTGCCCGGTAGCCAGTTCGGCCCCGAATGTGTAGAAAGATGCAGAAAGATTCCAGCTTCTAGCTATCTAAGAAGTGCAAAAAATTAACCTGTTCTGTCTGCATGTCATTGTAAGCTAAAAAATAGAGCAGAGGAAAGAAAAGCAACCTTCTGTTTTTGCTGCTTTAAGCAGCTGCTTTGATCATGCTCTGTGACCTGGCCAGCCTTTCACCTGGGGAGTTGGCTCCAGCAGCAGGTATTGTGACACCAGAACTCGACCTTAATAATTTAGAATAGAAGAGTATGAGTTCTGATGTCTTTTCTTTCTTTGTGATCAGTGACGGGGTGCATCACAAGTCACCCAAAATAAGATACTGGCATTTAAAAAAAGGGATTACAGAATTCCATGTATTATAAAGAAATTAGAGGCAGTCGCATATACAGGGATTACATAATCCCATGTATTATTTGTAGGATAAAGTAGACCCAGACCTACATTAGAAGAGTATTGCAAGACACCGAAGAGTTTCATGATCATATAGATGAACAAGGCTGAAGACCAAGTTCCTTTGTAAGGTTATGGAACTTCAAGGTGACATTATACTTATCATGTGTGGCAGGGTGTTCTTTATTCCTCATAATACATATTCACACCATCTACTTTCCCATAAACCATGTAAATCATTAAGGACACAGTTACATGAAAGGGAAAGAGCTGAAATGCTCCATGTTTACATAGATATGGAACATTTATGCTCTCTTCTTGAGCTGGCATACTGTGTACTGCCTTCGAAAACGCAGGCACCTTTGCACAAAAATGCAGTAAACTGCGTACAGGCAGAATGTTTTTTGAGCACAAACAATCCTCAAAGAATCCTCAAAGACATATTCCTCTTTCTATGTATGTTGTAGTATGCATCACAAATGGGAAAAGGAAGTAATGAGGAGAAATAAAGGTATTTCTCCTAGTTATGCCTCTGTCGAGCAGGTGCGTCATTTTGGTGCAAACCTAGGATTACAAATCTTTGTAAATCTGGGTTTGCATCAAAATACATGGGTGGATACACAGGAATATCCATGCTCCACTCATATAATGCCTACCCAATGAAAAGTAACACAAGGCAGCACTATGCCCTAACTTGTGTTAGTTTGCAGTTACTAAACCATGCAAAGTGGCTTTTGCATGGCCTAGTAAATGCCACAAATGATTTTGCGTCAGAGGTGTGCCACAAAAGTGACGCAACCCCAATGCAAAATAATAGTAAATCTGGCCCTTAGTGTGCAGCTCTTTTATAAGAAAGAGAGCATGTTTTCAAACGTGAAGAATAAAAATAGAATCTCCAGTGCAAAAGTAAACACATCACCAAAGTTCTTAGAGATATGTGTTGGAAAACAATATTAAAATTGGCTTAATACAAGCTGCTTTATAAAAAAAATAAAATGCAGTTGCTTGAATTGTGTAGAAGCATGCAGAAAGATTCCAACTTTTCTTTAACTACCTTAAGAGTGCAAAAAATTAAAAAGATGCCATACATTTGCCCTTGTTATCATAGAGCTATAAAAACACAGAAAAGCCACTTTCATTTATGCTCCATGACCTGACCTGCTGTTCTCTTTGGCTGCTGGCTCTGGCAGCAGGCATTTTGGTGTCAGAACTTGACTGTTATAAGTTATTATTATCAAGTTCTGGCGTCATTCTTTATATTCAGCAATTGAATGTCACTAGTAGCAGATTATGAAGAAATTAGAGGCAAGCTTTTACTAGAGGATTGGCAGAATCCTATGTATTGTATGAAAATGGTGTACGCCAGTAATACCTTAGTTGAATTATAATAATGCCTGCTACCAGAGCATCAGACCGTGTAAAAGCATGTCACAGAGTGACTTTAGGCACGACTGATCCTCGACATACACCGCCACGGCCACATTGCCCCTATTCTGAGAAGCCTGCACTGGCTCCCAGTCAACAAGAAGATATCCTTCAAGCTCCTCACCCAGGCACACAAGGCACTCCACAAGACCGGCCTAGCCTACCTCAACAGACGGCTCTCCTTCTACATCCCCAACCGCCAGCTACACTCCGCCAACCTCTCAATCGCTACCGTCCCGCGCATCCGAAGAACAACCACCGGTGGGAGATCCTTCTCCCACCTCACCGCCAAGACATGGAACACCCTCCCACTGAGCCTACGACAGACCCAAGACCTGCTGACCTTCAGGAGGATACTCAAGACCTGGCTGTTCGATCAGTAGTGCCCCCCCAGCACCTTGAGACCCTCGCGGGTATGTAATGCGTTTTACAAATGATTGATTGATTGACTTTAAGTCCTCATAAGTGTTTCATTTGTAGGAGCACTGAATGAAGCATACATTTGACTTTCCGAAGAAAGAATTACATATAAGGCAATATCGAGAGGCACAATCGATCAGTGGGAGGAGCTAACAGTCTTAGGGGTTTGGCTAACACATTCCAATCTAGGGCTAATCACTACCAGATGTGAACCCTAACGGTCAGCGGCAAAACTAGGGAACACTAATAATAGCCTGTTGCTGGGCAGATTCAAGTGTCATGAACAGGAAGATAGGACAGAGCACATCGTCGGCACGAGGTAGCGTGTGGCAGTCAAAATGGCTGCCATGAATACAACATGGAATCCGTTAAATGTCAAGATAATGGCTAGAACTAAGATGTCTTTCGCTAATGCTCAATCTAATTGCTGTCAAATTACAACAGATGACCCTTTTAGCATTGGCTAAAGACATACGCTCTTTTGGGGTAATCTAAACATTCATCCCGTATATCCATATGCATCATATCAGCTACTTCTTTATCTAACGTGTGTTGTGCTTTCACAGCATTCCTTTTGGATGGTATACAAGCAGTTATGTACATAGAACATAGCAATGGGCCACAGTGAATACACATACAACAAGTGAAAATCACTGCAATTGCAATACAGAGAATAGTCAGCAATTTCCAACCCCAGGCAGAAACTAGAGCCCAAAACCAACCAGCAAAAGTCCAGGTGCCATTTTTAGTATGAATATCTGCAGCTATCTTATGCAGTTTAAGAATTGCATCATATACTGAGGGCGAATTATCCGGGATAAACACACAACTACTACCGATAACTTTGCATGCACCTCCTCTAACTGCTAACATAACATCCAATACCATCCTATTCTGGAGAGTTACAATTCTAGCAATTTGTAACTCCTCAGTAATATTGCCAAGAGCTATAGCAGTTTGATTAGTCACAGCTTCCACAACTCTAGTCAATCGTCGTATTTTCCTGCTATTTAATGCAGCACCCACAAAAGGAAATAAACCCAAATTAAAATCAGCATATTGTTGCAAACTAGTATCTGTCTGGTCTACATAATCTATTTCCATTGCCCTTTTATAACGATTCATTGAAATATTTCTAAACAGTTTAAAATCTCGGTGGTATGAAGCAGGTGCCAGAAAAACAGGAGGCAATAGAAAAGAGACATAGCACGTACCTGACCACCCTACTGGTAGTCTATGATATCCATGGCTCCCACACACTAAATACGTGTTGTGTAAGGCCAGGAAGGAACTATCGTTCAACCCATCTATATTTAATACAGTAACACAATCACTAGTTCCAACTGGAATTCGCCCAGTACTTTGTACACATAAGTCTGCTTTAGTCCTTGTAACAGTGATTACAGACTGGTTGCTCATGGTAGAGTCTCTCGTATGGGTGAAAACATATGGTGTAGAAGCATTGTCCGGTCAGTATTCCACCCATTCCCATATAGTTCCATCTGCTTGAGTATACCCATGTTAATCTTGATAATACTCTTTATTCAGACGAAAAGGAAGTCCACCTACTGCAGGTTTCCTAGTTGAACATAGAAGAGCATACCAGGCTCGACAAGAACCACTATGCGAAAAAGGAAGTGGAATAAATGGTGTTCCGCCTCTCTTTTGATGTGCTGGAAGCATAGCACATTTCCAACAATTAGTGGCATTCGTAGCATTGTGGGTGTGGTGGAGCATCTGGACAAACGTATTATTGAGATAGGATTCTCGATGCTTTTGCTCATGATACGGAAGAGTGAAATGCTGATGCTCTTCTGGGACTGGAGTAGTAGCAACCACAAAAAACGTATGCGCAGGAATTGCGATTCTCCTATTAACATGACCAGAGAATCTGGATTTCATTAAAGACACGGAGGCTGACATTATGCATTATCCTTTAATAGCAACTCACACAGCCGCACTACATCATAAAGGATAACGTTCTAGAGTTAACAACAAAGGATGTAACCAGGAGATGATCTGCCTCTTTTAAAAGAATCGCAGCAGGAAGAACTTCTTAAACTGAGAGATCCGGGAAAGGAGCGAACTTCATAGGTTGAGAGAACAGGAAGCTTGAAGAACATCATGGAAGAAATTTCAGCATGTCCAAGGTCAGCCGGTCAAACGGAATTGCCTGAAAAAAAGAAATGAATAAGAACCAAGAGCCTAAAGAGCTATCTTGTCACATAGGCATAATAATGGATAAAAAACAATAGCAGCAATCAATAAGATCATGAACAATATAACAAAGATGTAATAAGATCATAAAGGACCACCCAAAGGTTGTAAAAGGGAGGAGGGAGGGATAATGTCAGCCTCCGTGTCTTTAATGAAATCCAGATTCTCTGGTCATGTTAATAGGAGAATCGCAATTTTATTACAAGACCGGAGGCTACATTATGCATGTTCGTAGCCCCGAAGGACCACTTCAGACATATGCTCGATAGGCTTGCAGTAATGACGAGCAAAGGTATTGGCATTTGACCAGTCAGCAGCTTTCAGGATATCATCCAACTTACCACCTGACCAAAAGGACTTACTGGCCATAGCTCCTCTGATAGAATGTGCTTGGAACCTGGAGAGGTCTATACCAGCGAGTTTCATGGTAGATTTAACCCATCTAGCAATGGAGGTGGAAGAAACAGGTTTGAAAGGTTTCACAAAAGAAACTAAAAGTTGATTTGCATCATGAGGGCGTAGGAGAGACATCCTAGCGTCGTATTCTTTCATACAAGCAACCACACACAGTTTAGGAAAACTGTCAAAACGAGGATAAAAGATAAAATCTGACATGGTTTTAGTTCTTCTTAGCAATTCAAACTTGACCCCAAACATATCATAACACCTATTTGAGATGTCTAAACTTCTGATGTCGGATACTCTCCTACAAGAGATTAAACATAAGAGCGTGGCGAGCTTAAAGGAGAGAAACTTTCTATTAAGGGAAGAATTATCAGGCCAAGAACAAAAAAGGTCTAAAATAGACTTGACATCCCAAAGGGTCTGGTATTTCGGTCTAGGGGGTCTTCTTAGTCTTATACTCTTGAGGACCCTGCAAATAATAGGATTTTTACCTACCGACTTACCGTTGATAGGAGAATGACCAGCAGAAATTGCGGATCTGAAGCAATTAATAGAGCGATAGGAGAGGCCTCTGTCGAATTGTTCGACCAGGAAATTTACGATATTCACGACAGGAGTCTCCACGGGATCCAAACTCCTTTCCAGGCACCAATGAAACCATTTCTTCCAAATGTTGTTGTATCTAAGGTGTGTTCCAGGGGCCCAGGATTCTCCGAGGAGAGAGAGAGCTGTCGACGAAAGTCCAGACAGCTCGTTAGATTGCCTGACACCTTCCAGGCAAGAAGGTTCAAATTCCCCTCGAGAATAAGGTGATGATCTTCGCCGTCTGCGTTTGAGACCAGACCTGGGGAGGCTGGGATCAGAAAGGGAATGTCGCATGCTAGTTCCAGGGCTGTCGGGAACCATGCCTGGGACGGCCAAAAGGGAGTTATTAGGATCAGAAGGCATTGTTCCAATCTGACCTTCTGAAGAACCCTCTGAATCATGGCGAAAGGAGGGAAGGCATAACCCAGGAAGTGGGACCAAGGTTGGAGAAACGCGTTCACGGCAAGAGCGCCCGGGTCCGGCATCCAACTGAAATAGTTGGGAAGTTGGAAGGTAAGTCTGCTGGCAAATAAGTCCACGTCCATGGGGCCCCAAAAGTGGAAGAGGGAATTGAATACGTTCAGATCTAGTTTCCAGTCCGAGAAGTCTATGAGGAATCTTGAATTCCAGTCTGAAGAAATATTCGATTTCCCGGGAAGATACTCCGCCCTGAGGGAAATCTTGTGTTCCATACAGAACATCCAAAGTTTCCTGGCAAGGTCGGAGAGATCTGCGGACCTTGTCCCTCCAAGGCGATTGATATAGGCCACGGCGGAAATGTTGTCCATTTTCAGAACAACGGATCTCCCTTGGATGGAATGTTTGAAGCTCATAAGGGCGTATAAACCGGCCGTCAATTCCAGAAAATTTATGTGTTGAGAGGATTCCGACAGGGTCCAAACCCCACCGGTGTTCTGGTCTCCCAAGCGAGCACCCCAGCCATGAAGGCTGGCATCTGATTCTAGGACGAAATCCGGGGATGAGCCGAAGATAGCTTTGCCGTTCCAGGCGTCTAAGTTCTCCAGCCACCAAAAGAGCTCTGCCCTGGCATCTGGGTCTAGAGATACAAGGTCCCCATACCACAGACCCGAATTGAGGGCTTTCCTCTTTATTCTCTGAAGCGCGCGGCAGTTCAGGGGACCAGGAAAAATAGCCTGGATGGAAGAAGAAAGGAGCCCAAGAAGTCTGGCTAGTTCGCGGAGAGTTAAGGAATCTTGTTTCGACACGGATCTGATCTCCTTCCGTATCTTGGCAATCTTCTTGGCAGGGAGAAGGAGAAGGCATTTCAGGGTGTCTAGGGTGAAACCGAGGAACTCTATAATTTTGCAGGGAGAGAGAATGGATTTCTCTCTGTTGATGATGAATCCCAGGCTCTCTATTAGGTTCATGGAAGTTTCTAGATCTCTTAGGAGGTCTGAGTGGGATTGGGACATGATAAGAATATCGTCCAGGTAAATGATGAGGCGGATACCCCTCTCTCTTAGGATTGTAACGACACACTTCATGATCTTGATAAAACACCAAGGGGCAGAAGAGAGGCCGAAGGGAAGAGCTTGGAACTGGTAAAGACGTTCTTTCCAAGCAAATTGAAGGAAAGGTTGATGTTCCTTGTACATAGGGATGGTGAAGTAGGCGTCTTTTAGGTCTAACTTGACCAGCCAGTCTCCTTCGAGGAGGAGATCCCTCAGGAGGTGGATACCCTCCATTTTGAAGTGACGGTAAACTAGAAATTTGTTGACTTCTCGGAGGTTTATAACGGGTCTCCAACCCTTGTCCTTTTTCTGAACAAGAAATAGGGTGCTTATGAACCTTGCATCGGACCAGGGGACTTCCACAATTGCGTCTTTTTTGAGCATGGAGATGATTTCTTCCTCCACGATCATTTGTTGGTCTTCCGGAAGGGCAAAGGGTCTGGGTAAATGTGATTGGAAGGGAATCTGAAAGAAATCTATCCTGAAGCCCAAGACGGTTTCCAGAACCCATGGGTCTTGGGTAATTGAGTCCCAAACGTGATAGAACTGTTTTAATCTGCCCCCCACTATGGGAGGGAAAGAAGAAGGAGGAGTAGTACTTACTTGTGGAGTTGGAGGTGTTGGGAGTACCTCGACCTCTTGAACCACGGTTTCTCGGACCTCTTCCTTTCTGGGGAAAGAAGGGTTGTCTCGGGGGGTAGAAGCCCCTTGCTGTTCCTCTGAAGGATGAATAGGGTCGTTGGTTGCCTCGGCCGGAAGAGCGACCCCTTCTACCGGCCTGGCCAAAAAGGTTGTTGTTGAATACCCGTCTCAGGTTATTTTGGGCTCTATCAAGGGCAGTAAAGGTGGATACGTATTTGCCAATTTCTTTGATTATGTCCTCTCCAAAGAGAAGGCCCTTGGGGTTCTGGGAGGGTTCTTTCTCCGCCATATCACCTAATTTAGGGTCGATCTTATTTAAAATGGATCTCCTCCGTTCAATATTTAAGCTCGAGTTAGCGTTGCCAAGGAGAACGATGGCCCTTTGGCTCCATCCTCGGACGAGATCAATATTCAAGGGTGTGGAGGAGAGATGGGATTGTTCGGCCATATCAAGGATCCTAACAAGGGGTCCCAAGACGTCCAAGAGGCGGTCTTGGCAGCCTTTAAGGGCTCTCTCCAATCCTTTTCTGGGGTCTCGCCCTAGTTTAAATAGGAATTTGATAAGACTAGGATCCAGGTTGGGGGTTTGACAGACCCTCTCATCGATGGTAGGTCTGGGGGATTCAGATCTCATAGTATTCCTGGTGTTTCTATCTAAAAGGTTTCTCAACCAGCGAGTAACAAATTTAGAAACATGATCCTGTGGGAACCATTTTGAACTGTTGGGGTGAGAGATGTTCAGGGGAGAGAACATCTCCTCTCCAACAGGATTTAGAACAATATTTTTTGAGGAGGGTTCCGGGTCAGGTTGCGAGTTAAAATCATGGTGGACATCATCCAGGTCAAAGACGAATTCGTCTGAAAGTTCTTTTGAGGCATTATCATCAAAGGAGGATGAGGAGGAGTCAAGACCAATATTCTTCCTTTTTTCGTTAGCACTATCCCAAAGTGTGTCGCGAGGGACACCGTACACATTTGTGCCGCCATGGGCACCGATCAAGGTAGTGTCCCGAGAGACATCAGGTTCAAGTGGGGCGCGGTGGCCACCCATCCAAAGCGAGGTGCTAGGACCTCCTGTACCATGAAAGGCGCTAGGGCCTGCAGTGCTTTCGCAATGTTTGGTCTTTTTGGGTCTCTTACCGTGTAGGGGAGGATTCTGGGGATCACACGGTCTTTTGGAGAGCATGACTTCTTTGAGAGAGGACATCATACATGACTTAATTTCCTGTTGAAGGAATTTTTTGAGAGAGTCGTCCAAGGGGGCCGGTGAACTAGCAGTGGCGTCATCAGAATCCATGTCAGACATGGTGTAGTAAGGGGCAGAAGGGGATACTAGCAGGTAAAGTAATGAGCTTCTCCTCTCTCTCTCCTTTTTTTTTTAACTTAATTATTATTATTATTTATTATTATTTTTTTTTATATATATCTGAATATATAAAAATATTATTATTTATATATATTTTTTTTTATTTTTTATTTAGGGTAGGTAGTGGAGCCTAGGGTACTACTCTAACTCTATTTAGGTACCTATGCGTTTTTCTAAGGGTAATATGTGCCAAGGCGCCGTTTTGGTGATAAGGGGCGAAGCGCGACGAACAGAAAGTTCCTCCGGCGGCTGGTGCAGAGCAACTGGCAAAGTTGCCGAGGAGCGCTCGAGCTCAGCCGCCGGGGACAGGAAAGTCGCTTGGGAGGAGAGGCACGCAACGCGGGCGTTGCTAAGGTGCCTTCCTCCAAGCGGCGTCTGCTCCGAAAAGTAAAAGGCGAAGAAATCGCCGGGAAACCGTAGGGCTGAGGCGAAGGAAGAAATCGCCGGGAAACCGAAGGGCTGAGGCGAAGGAAGATCGCCGAGGGCAGTGACGGTACAGGGCGGGCGAGTGACGGGCAGTGAGGGGACCGCAGCGGAATCACGCAGGCGGAAGGGACATTAACGAAAAACGGAGGACGACCAAAAATTGGAAGTCCATGGGGGGGGGGGGGGGGGGAGTGGGGACTAGCGCCACCCCGGGATAGCGGAACAAGACCCTGGAAGGGAGAAGAAAGGGCACAACAGAGATAGACTAATTCGAAATCGACATCTTGATATCGTAACAGCAGCAAAGCATGAAAATAGCATCAGATGAGAGAAACAAGCATAAATTAGCCTTAAAACACGAGATATTATCATAAAAAATAGAGCACAATGTGATGTTATTAGAGAGAAAGAAAGTAGTGACTTATCTGCTGGCGAGACGCTTTTAAAAGAGGCAGATCATCTCCTGGTTACATCCTTTGTTGTTAACTCTAGAACGTTATCCTTTATGATGTAGTGCAGCTGTGTGAGTTGCTATTAAAGGATAATGCATAATGTAGCCTCCGGTCTTGTAATGAAATCATCATTTCAATAGACCAGGTGATCACTGCAATAATTGTCAAAACAACAAAAACACCTATAACTCCTAAAATCTTTTTCTTAGTGGTTTTCGTAGCAGCAAAATCAGCTTTCTCAAAAACGAAACAAAACAACAAAAAAAACAAAATAATTGTAGGAGCTCTTCTCCCGTGGGTAGACGTTGATTTCTTCACCGCAGATCAAGACAGGTGTCACTACACAACACAGGGCTGATCCCCCTCCCTTGTCATATCGGCATTCCGTTTCCACTACCCAGGGCGGTTGCTCAACCTGTCTCTCTCAAAAAATTGTAGACTCTTTCCTCGGTCTCAAGTTGTATCGCGTTGCTCCAGGAGTCGTCTGGTCCGGGAAGAACTGCGCAGATTCGTCAGGTGATACAGCAGGGCCTTTCTCCGTGGTCAAGATCTCTCGATGATCGGTCAGTACAGCAGGTTCCACCAAGGTCGACAATACCTTCCGACAATGAGTGCTATGCACCCGATTTCTCTTGTTGGTGACTTGAACCGCTGTTCTCGTGGCAAGGAGCACCTGTTCTGGCCCACGCCATCTTGGCTCCAAGCTATTTGACCTCTTGAACGCCTTAACCATCACAAGGTCACCAGGACGGAGCTCATGACCTTCACCTGTAGATCTGTCAGGAAGTGCTTCTCGAACCTGTTGATGAATAGAAACCAAACTGTCGGTTAACTGTGCCAAATAGTCACTCATCAAGACACAAGGTACATCATACACAGAACTCGGTTTTGGAACTCCCCAAATGTTCATGGGTTGTCCAAATACCACCTCATACGGGGTAAGACCCGTCCTAGAATGTGGTACTGATCTGATGGACAACAATGCCAATGGCAACTCATCTGGCCAAGTCAAGTGCGTAGAAGCTTGAATTTTCACAATTTTCAGCTTCAGAGTAGCATTATACCTTTCCACCAATCCTGCTGATTGTGGATGGAACACTGCATGGAACTTCTGTTTAATTCCTAATCCCTTCAAGGCATACTTGATAACTTCCCCAACAAAATGAGGTCCGTTATCATTCCATAAAAGTCTGCAAACACCGAACCTCTGGAAGAATTCCTTCAGTAGCACCTTAGCGGTAGTAATAGCAGTATTGTCCTTCGTGGGGTACGCCTCAATCCATTTACTGAAAGCACAAACCACCACTAGAACATACCTTAAGTTATTACAACGCTCAAGTTGAATATAGTCCATTTGCAAGACTTCAAAAGGTGCAGTCGTTGTAGCAAAACCTCCAGATGGAACTTGCATTCCCTTTCCAGGATTGTATTGTAAACAGATCAATCAAGACTGTTCTAATCTCTTAGCTGTGCTAGCAATTTCTGGATGCTCCCAAACTTCCGTAAGCATTTTCGTTATTGCGGAAGCTCTAACATGTGCTAGCCCATGTGCCATCTGAACCACAGGTTGTACGAAAGCTATAGGCAGCTTCCATCTATCCATCTGCTTATTCCTCCAACAACCTTTGTCATCTAACTCTCCTTCTTTAGACCACTGTTCATGTGCTTTATCAGAGGCTGTCCTCTGTATCTCGTACTTCTTGCCTAGCGTCATGCCATCTCTCAGCTTGTGACTTCACTACATACATAAGAGTAGTGTTTCTTCTCATCGCAGTATCACGTGCCACGAAGTCTGCAAAGGCATTTCCTTGTCCAATCTTATCTGTCACTTTCTTGTGCGCGCTACACTTCACTATGGCTACTTTCTTTGGGTATGTCAATGCAATCAAAAGATTATGCACTAATTCTTCGTGCATTATTTGCATTCCGTGAGATGTAAGAAAGCCTCTTTCCTTCCAGAGTAGGCCAAAATCATGTTCTACTCCAAAAGCATAGCGGCTATCTGTGTAAATGTTCATACACAAATCATTACTAAGCTCACATGCTCGTGTCAAAGCTATCAATTCAGCTGCTTGAGCCAATTTCTGTGGTATGCAAGCTGTCTACACTATTGTTTCAAGCGTGGTGATTGCATATGCGGCTGAGGTCGTACCATCTGGTAATTTCAAACAAGACCCATCAACCCATAATTCACCATCCACATCTGGAAGGGGCGTATCTTGCAAATCAATGCGACCCTTTGCCTGTTCCTCAGTCAGGAATATACAATCATGCGTTTCTTGTGACTGAGGCTGAGTCACCAGATACGCAACAAAGTAGCAGGGTTCAAAGTTGCACATCTCTTCAATGTAATGTGAGGAGCTAGGAATGTCAATTCATATCATGTAAGATGGGCGTTAGTTAAGTGCTTTGTCTTTGTTTGATTCAAAAAGGCATCAACCGCATGCGGTACCAACACTAACAATTTGTGTGACAAAACTATTCCGTCACTCTGTCGTATTGACACGGCTGTTGCTGCAACTGAGCGAAAACACCCAGGTAATGCTCTAGCAACAGGATCAAGAATTGCTGAAAAATAAGCACAAGGACGTTGCTTATCACCATGTAACTGGACTAAAACTGACAATGCACATCCATCTTTCTTATGCACGTAAAGTGTAAAAAGCTTTGTGTAATCTGGTGTGCCTAACACTGGTGCTGAACAAAGAGCTTATCGTAACTGTCGAAAAGCACTTTCACATTCATCTGTCCATGGAAGGGGTACTGGAGTGTCTTTTGTCAAAAGCGCTAACAAAGGCTTAACAATGTATGAAAATCCCAAACTCCACTGTCTACAAAAGGAAGTAAGACCCAGAAATGCACGTACTCCTTTCTGTGTGGTAGGAACTGGCGTATCTAAAATTGCTTGTATACGATCTAATGTTAATGCACGTCCCTCCTTAGACAAAAGGTGACCTAAGTAGGTTACCTTTGGTCTACAATATTGCAGCTTCTTTCGAGACACTTTGTGATGATGTGAAGCAAGAAAAGAAAGCAAAGACAGAGTACACTTTTCGCACTGTTCTGGGGTGTCGGCTGCCAGCAAGATGTCATCGACATATTGTATGAGAGCCACACCTTCGGGCAATGCAAAAGAATCAAGTTCTCTTTTCAATGTATGACTGTAAATATTCGGACTCTCAGTATAGCCTTGAGGAACTCTACAAAATCTATATGATCGATTATTCAAAGTGAAACCGAACAAGTATCGGCTGTCAGGGTGAATAGGGATCGAAAAGAAAGCGTTCTTCAAGTCTATTACAGAAAATGTAGTAGCAGTCGGAGGAACCAAGGTAAGGAGTGTGGTGATGTCAGAAACCACAGGATACTGCAGTACGACAATCTTATTTACCTCCCTCAAGTCTAAGATGAATCTGTAAACTCGTGTATCAGTGTCTCTTTTCAGAATTGGAAGAATCGGGCTGTTGCAAACATTAAATGGGACTTCCTCAACAAGCCCAACTTGGATGAGATCATGTACAATTCGTATGAGTGCTTCCTCACCCTCCTGTGAAATTCTATATTGTGGGAAATAAGGTAACACAGCTCCCTCCTTGACACTAATCTGAACTGGTGGTATAACCATTTGACCCACATCAGTGTCTGAGGTAGCCCACAAAGTTTCAGGAATAAATCAAATCAAATCAGGACATTTGTAATGCGCACATATCACGTCCAAAGAGTCTCATGGCGCTTGCAGACGGCTCTGACAATGGGGGGGTAGCTGAATTTAGCAAAAAAGCCAGGTCTTGAGTTTCTTGCGGAAACTGGTGTGTTCAGAGGTCACCCGCAAACTCAAGGGCATTTTATTCCAGAGGGTCGGTGCCATAAAAGAAAAAGCACGACCCCAATTCCTGGCGGTTTGAATTCTCAGCGGGGTGAGCAATGACTCAGTGCTTGATCTCAGCTGCCTCCTCGGCACGTACCATGTAAGTTTCTTGGCCCAATACTTTGGGCCATTCCCATACATATGTTTGTGCGCCAGACACAAAGTTTTGAACATGATCCGCTTCTTTACAGGAAGCCAGTGTAGCCTCCTAAGGCAGGGAGCGGATAACGATCTTTGTGGTAGGTCTAAAACAAGGCACGCCGCAGTATTCTGCAGAACCTGCAGTTTTTTCAGGTGGTACTTATTTGTTGCAAGTAATAGCGAGTTTCCATAGTCCAGCCTATTTATAATAAGGCCCTGTACCAAGGGTTTTCGTGCTTCGGCTGGTATCCACTTGAAAACTCTGCGCAAACTGCGTATAATTCCAAAGCAGGTACCAACAATATGATTTATTTGGGTTTTCATGGAGAGCTTATTGTCTATGTGGAAGCCCAAATTGCGTACTGATTCCTTAGGGGCTGGACAATCGCCAAACTGTATAGGCCACCAGTCTTGGGTCCAGTGTTCAGCCGCTTTGCCAAACAATATGACCTCAGACTTGTTGCCATTCAACTGCAAGTAGTTTCGACCCATCCAGTTTTTCACCTCAATCAGACAGTTCTTGAGGCGAACTTTAGTCTTGTTTATGTCGGGGCCAAGAGTGACCAGAATTTGAGTGTCGTCGGCATAGGATAGAACATCAAAGCCAAACGCTCTGATCACTTTGGCCAAGGGAGCCATATAAATATTAAAGAGCGTAGGGCTCAAAATCAAGTCCTGCGGCACCCCCCTTTTGCCAAGTCGAGTACTTGCTATGGCTTGCCTACTTGCACCGTGGTGGTCCGATTGGATAGGTAGCTGTTGAACCATTCCAATACCTGCCCTCTGACACCAATCTCCCATAGCCTTTGGATCAGAATGCGATGGGAGAGGATGTCAAAGGCCGCAGACAGATCCAGGACGACCAGGATGGTTGGTTGATGTTTGTCCAGAGCGAGTCTAATGTTGTCTGCGACCTCGACCAGAGCCGTCTCCGTACTATGGGCGGTATGAAAGCCTGACTGTGAAGGGTCAAGTAACTCCTTGCTTTCCAGATAATTTACCAATTGTCCATTGACAAATGATTCTAATATCTTTCCAAAGTAAGGCAGTAGGGAGATAGGTCGATAGTTTAGAAGAGTGTTGACATCTGCTCCCGTTTTTTTCAATATCGGCCTTACTCTCGCCGCCTTCCATATTCTAGGGAAGTCGGCTTCCGAAAGAGATTTATTAAGGAGGCTAGTGAGACAGTCCACCAAAGCCGGGGCAAGTATGGTAAACAGTTTCGGGGATAGTTGATCGTTTGGGGATCCTGATTTGATCTTTAGCCCTACTGTTAAAGTCTTATCATTGTCAAACATTTCAAAAGTAGACCATCTATGAGGGGAAACATCGGAAGTTGGATCATGATCTTGATGCTGTATGGGTGCAATATCTGGGCCGAAGGATTCATATATGGTAGTGATTTTGTCCTCAAAAATTTTTGAGCGAGCTTCGGTCCATTCTACAGTATCAGGAGTAGGAGATGGATTCTTGGGAATGGTAAATTCATTCAAAATGTGATGAAGCTCTTTAGAGGAATTTTCAGCTTTCATTATACGCTCTGCTAGATACTCCCTCTTTGCTGTTCTTATGTCCCTCATGTAGTTGGTGTGCAGAGTTTGGTAAGTGTTACGATAAATAGGATTCTTACTTTTCCGCCATTTTTTCTCAGCGGTTCTTGTTAGCAGTTCTTGTGAGGAAGCAAAGCCAATACAATATCCTCTTTGATGAAACAAATTCTTTCAGGCTTGTAATAATTATCGTTCAAAATGACACGCACTCCTTCAGGGGAACATCGTATTGTGGCTCTAAAATACTTCAGCATATCAAGACCCACAATATTATCTGGTGTGTTTGGGGAAAGCAAAAATGGACATGGACCACTACATTTATCAACATGGAATGCAAGTGGTTGTGACAGTGGGCTTAGGGAAGGTGTTCCATCGAAACCTATCGAAGTAATAGTTACGCCAGACAGGGGAGCCCTCGGAACCAATTGTTTAGACAAAGCGCTACGAGTAGCTCCTGTATCAACCAGAAACCGATCATTAGAACCCAAAACATGTGCTGATCTACTGGAACTCCAACTGATTCCTTACCCCATCCTAGGCAATCCTATGCATGAGCAGAATCGTAAAGGTCAGGCTGGACATAATCAGATACTTGATATTGGTTTCGTCTATCAAAAGTGTTTTGGCCGTTTTGTGTTCGTACATTAGTATCAAATCGAGCACGATCATTCGTATTTCCCCTAGGCCCTGAAAATCCTGAACCATTTCTCCTTTGTCCCCGCCCCGTGAATTCTGTTGGGCATGCAACACCGGACAATCAGCCATCCAATGACCAAACTGCTTACAATACGCACATCGATTAATAGACAAATTTGTACGAGTATAGGGCATTGAAAGATCCACGTCCGCTTCTATCATAACCTCTATCGTAGCTTCTATCATAGCCTCTAGAGGGCGGACCATAGACCTGGGCTAACATAATTTTCGTCTTCAAATCTTTGGATTTCTTTTCCTCGCTACCTTTCGCTTCTAATTCTTGACGCTCATAATATTGAGCCATCGTCAAAACAGATGCTGGAGAAGATGTAGTCCAAGAACTTTCAATGGCTTTTAAGCGGCTAGCTATCCCTGGCAACAGATTCGTAACATATTTGTCGACAAACAGATGTCTGCCGGTATCATCTGTCAAAGACCGACCGCTAAAATCATGAAAAGCTTCCTCAAAGCGTATGAAGAAGTCAGAAACTGATTCGTCAGTCTTTTGTTTACACGATGCTAAAACAGTCAAATCAATCTTTTTACGGGGGATAACTGTTTTAAGCTTACTTAAAATTGCTACAGGGAGATCTAGTATTAACCGATGTGGCTTTTTAGCGGGCTCCCTATCCACATCCAATTGTTCTAAGTCCTTCCAGTCAGCACCAAAGGTAACACGGTCATCAATTTTTCGAACAGTCCGCCACATATCTGGTGGCAAAATTAAGCCGAAAAATAAATCTATATCACATAGGGTCATAGTACAGGAATTTAAAGCGCCTTCAACTTCCTCATAAAAGGCGGCTGGATTTTTACACGGATCGGGCAACGCTGCTTTAAGCGCCATTACATCTGCTCTATTCCAAGGAGTGTACACCCAATTATAAATAAAATATCCTTTAGCATTAACAGAATTTTTATCATCCTCATCACCCGTTCCTTTAGGAGGAACATACAAGGGCGCAGCTTCCCGCATAGGTCTCATTTCGACCGGTATTATCTTATCCGAAGATAGGAGACTGCGACACTCCGGACGGATTGGGCTGTACGGCTTCGTCCGTACGCTTTTTCTGCTCCTTCAGGTGAACCGCCTCATTTCGTAATTTAACCAACCGTCTAATCGCGTCGTCCACCTGAGAAAAAACAAAAGAACCATCACGTAACTGTTTATGATCATTTGCTATATCATCAGGTTCTAATACTGGAGAGTATTTTCGAAACTTTTCTACGACTTCAGCAGTAAATGTCTCAAGAAAACACAACTGCTCCTTTTCTGACCAGGCCTTTATACTAGCTAAAAGAGCGGAAGCAGAATCAGCACTACGTAATGCTATACGAGGAGCTTGTCTGATCTCGGCTGAACGCGCAGCAGTCAACATGGATCGAGTGTCCCACGCTTTTTGTTGCTCCGTGTCAGAATCCTCATCGCCTTTGGTCGGAGCGGACGGAACGGCATACGGAGGTGGAGGTATATCTAGTAACAAAAAAATCATCTTGCGGTTTATTAAGGACAGGATAGAGAGGCTGTCGGACAGGATATTGGCCAGATACCTGCAACCTATATTCTTTCTCCTCCCTCTCTTTTAACTCTTTCACTTCTTTCTTTCTCAACTCCAGCGCTTTCTCATACACATTCTTTCGCTGTTCCTTGTCAATCAACGCTTGCTCACGCTTCTCTTGCTGTCGCACTTCTTTTTCCCACATACGCACACATTCAAACATGTCACGTCTAGACCTTCGCTCGAACATTCATCGCTCCACATACTCAATCTTTCGTGCATCAAATGACCCATTCAGTGGCCACCGCAACTCAGGATCCTTTTTGGTATATTTATGCCACAACGTGCTGTACATTATGGCAGAAAGACCAAATTTCACATACATAGTTCTATTAGGCGTCCCCTCTGGGGGAGCTGGCTGTGATTCCTCGAGTCGTAGACTGGTACCATTACAAAAGCAGCACAACCTTCGAAGTGCGCTAAAAACAGGCATGCCAAAAATAATATTCATATACAAAACCTGATCCTGATATCTATAAGCTTTATATTCCTTTTCATCATCTGATGTTTCGTGTGTGTGGGTTCACTTACTCCTATCACTCACTATGCCTCTTACAACAGAGTATGCTTATCTCTAGAATGTCCTCGTAACAACTGTGTGTCTTCTCGTGTGTGTCTGCCCTACTCACTCTCAGGCGCTACTGTGTGTCCACCAACAAGAGTAAAGGCAAAAGTGTGGGCGGAAGGAATGAACCTCACGGGAGCAACCACCAGGGAACTGCGGACTGGTACTCGTCAGTGTGTTCCACTTCTCATCATCGGCTCCTTCCCACCAAAAAGAAATAGAATTTCAAAAGAGGAAAAATACCAATGGGAAAAATAATAAACAACTCAAAAGTGTGAAAACCTCATTGTATTCATGTGCATCTACCCCCCCGGGGCGCCACGACCGCTAATCAGTCTGGTGCCCTGTTAAAAATGGAGTTAGATTACCCTGGCTCTCTGATATGCTTTATTCTGTGCTGGGTACCTACTCCTATTAAAAACTACACTCTCCAGTTGAGCTTCAGGGCTGGGGGTTTTCTTTGCCACACTGCTCTGGACTATGCCTGTTGTTAAATCTGCAGACACATAGACACCACATACAAAAATAAAAGCATAGAGTGACACCAGTGAGTGTGTTGCCCATATCATTAACATTTTTATAAAAGCCAACTGTTTCAGGGAAAGCGGTGGAATTTACCTTCATAAGGATGTCTGTCAGCATACCTGGGGTCTTCATACACTTGTACGCTTTATTGATCCCCTTCTGTGTGCTGCGGTCGCTTATCGTCAACCTAACTCCATTTTTAACAGGGCACCAGACTGATTAGCGGTCGTGTTGCCCCGGGGGGGGGGGTAGATGCACATAAATACAATGAGGTTTTCACACTTTTGAGTTGTTTATTATTTTTCCCATTGGTATTTTTCCTCTTTTGAAATTCTATTTATTTTTGGTGGGAAGGAGCCGATGATAAGAAGTGGAACACACTGACGAGTACTAGTCAGCAGTTCCCTGGTGGTTGCTCCCGTGAGGTTCCTTCCTTCCGCCTACACTTTTGCCTTTACTCTTGTTGGTGGACACACAGTAGCACCTGCGAGTGAGTAGGGCAGACACACACGGGAAGACACACAGTTGTTACGAGGACATTATAGAGATAAGCACACTCTGTTGTAAGAGGCATAGTGAGTGATAGGAGTAAGTGAACCCACACACACGAAACAACAGATGATGAAAAGGAATATAAAGCTTATAGATTTCAGGATCAGGTTTTGTGTATGAATATGATATGAGTGGAGGGTACCTGAATCCGTAGATTCCCTCTGAGCTCCAATTTGATAGGATGCCAAAAATAATGCAAAATATGCAATATTATACACAAAGTAGCACTTAAGGTACTTAAGGTACTTTCTAGTACGTTGCGCCGTTCAAATCAAATGGTTGAAGAAAAATCTTCACATTGCCTGCCTATATGAGTTGCAACACATATATATACCAAATTCCAAATACAAATTAGACTAGTCTTTTCCAAATACAAATATGCCACAGTAAGTTTTCCTAAAACTACCTTACCATATAAGGACATCCAAAACCCACAATAGGTGCCGCAAAACGGCTCTTACCAATCATAGGATGTCCAGATTCCATCTGCCAAGTTCTAAATTCGACCAAACGGTCACTGCACGATCCAACAGAAGAGATCTCAGCCGAGGACCAGCGCCGCCTGGATGGTCAGATCGTAAAGAAGGGAAAAACGTCTCGGGTGCCAAGACTCGGGTCTTCTCTGGCAGTGATCGCGTCCTCAGCGAAGTTCCAAACCTTTGTCACGACCAATCCTTCAGGCATCCGAGTCGCCGATGAGCCCCACGTGTCGGGCGCCAATTTGTCGTGCAGGCCTGAGCCAGACCCGCTAGTGCAAGGGGTTCGCCCTTCTCTGCACGAAGTCCTCAGACTAGATTGAAAGAAGTTGGCACAGAACTGGAAATAGAAAACGTAACATTTATTGCACCTCATGAGGTGGTGCTACGGTTCAAACAGTACCCTTCGGCATTGCAAGAAGTAGCACCCCAAACTAGGGATGCATGGCTTATTTATACCCACGCAGGGCCTCAAAAGAAGGCAGTACAAAGCACAAGAGCACATTTTATGTACATATAAGGTAATATCGAGAAGCACAATCGATCAGTGGGAGGAGCTAACAGTCTTAGGGGTTCGGCTAACACATTCCAATCTAGGGCTAATCACTACCAGATGTGAACCCTAACGGTCAGCGGCAAAACAAGGGAACACTAATAATAGCCTGTTGCTGGGCAGATTCAAGTGTCATGAACAGGAAGATAGGACAGAGCACATGGTCAGCACGAGGTAGCGTGTGGCAGTCAAAATGGCTGCCATGAATAGAAAATGGAATCCGTTAAATGTCAAGATAATGGCTAGAACTAAGATGTCTTTCGCTAATGCTCAATCTAATCGCTGTCAAATTACAACACCCTCTTTCTCCCCTACTTTATCTCTACCCTCTTCACTCACTTCCTCAATCTCTTTTCTAGCTTTTTTCTTTACTACTTCCCTTTTTAGTTTACTCTTCCCTCTGCTCACTTCATATTCTCTGCGTTCCCTTTTTATTTGCCTGTTCCCTCCACTGTTTTCATATGTTCCCGCTCTCCTTTTCTATATCTTTGGCTGTCCATTCCCTTCACATCACCCCACCTCCTTTGCATATTCAGATCGCGTGATCTCTATACCCCTTGTTTCTCCTTTATTTTCATGTCCTCCCCTTCTCTGCCTCTCAATATTTGCTCTCTCAGTAGACCTTTACTCCCTCTTTCGTTGCACGCTTCTCCTTCCCCTTTCGCCTTGTATTCTCCCATTACGGGGATCCCCAACCCCTGAACAGGCCTTTTCTCATTCTCAGTCCCGGGATATCCCTTCAGGGCAGGATTTTGGGCAGAGGCCTTGCCTCTCTTCGGCCCACAGACAGTCACCGCAGCGCCCCCACCTTCTTTCCGCACACATCCTCTCACAGACCATGGCTCTGCCTTCAAGCTGACAACCCTTGTAGCAGGCTTATCGGAAATTAGCTTTTTCTTCGACATTTCGTCCAGCCAGCAGGGGCAGGTGGTTGTTTCACAGCGTGCTCCGGAAGCAGACACCAGCCCTAAAGAATGAATCACCCCAGGTGCTTTCCTACTTGAAGCTGGGTATTTGACAGTCCCGTACGGAGGGCTAAGTTGGTGGTATTGAACTAGGATACGGCGCCTCAGGGGACTGTACACCTTTCAATATCTAATTCTCTATTAGAAACGGTGCTATAAGGAGAAGAGAACCACACTTCCTCTTCTAACATAGGCTATGCCTTTAAACATTTGAACGCTCCTTAGCACTCGTTACAGTATTTAGCAAAGATTTGCACATGTGTATTTCACTCATACATAAGTCATGCAATATTTAAGAATTGAGGTCCTCGTAATTCAGGTTGTTCCGCAGGTGTTGCTTTTATTTCGGTAGATGTTACAGCCAACACGTGTTTCGTCAGTAGGGAATGTAACCCTTGACTTTTTCAAGGCTGTTAAGTGAAAAGAGTGACATTTGTAACATTTCATGGTTTGGTCTAAGTATATTGTTATTATACATCACTGTATGTTACATAGGCAGGTGGTGGTAGGGTTTGTTTACAGTGCACATATACATTTGTGGATGTTATCCTAATGGAAGTTGTATTCAGAAGTCATCTTCATTTGTACATGATTTACCCTCAGGAAATTGGGGGTTTAGGTGCACCCATTAAGATATGGAGAAACCAGTGATTCATCGTGTCATGCTTCTCAATGGTGATTATGCATCGTGAGACTATTTTTGGTGAGGTTTTAAGTCGTGTGGTTGAGAGTTGAACCATAGTGGCATGCATACTATCAAAATATAGTAAGTGCTTGGGGTACCTATTTTCCGCGAGTGTTCCTTTTTCTGTATGAAGAAAAAAATGGATCAAGAGGATATATTTTAAATATATTCACAAACCTATTAGGGGTGTTGACGTTGTCATACTTTCTCTAAACTGTTCATTCATGATTACTCACCTTCCTTGAGGTGATAATTCCAACCCTCAAAGGGGTTTCCGTTTGGGGACTTTGGTTCGTTGGTTGGTTTTTCTTCAGTTATCAGCCGCAGTATCGGTTAATATTAAGGCAGCTGTAAATTAATATGAAGCTTTGTTAGGAATCCATTTCTTATGTATTGCTTGGTGGCTATTCTACGTGCTTCTCTTAAATTATTTGTCGCCATTTAATAAGGTAGGAAAGGAACCTTTGTTTGGCGGCTTGAGTTACCTGTCAACCCGTGACAAGTTCACATTTAGTTGGGCTCACGTGTTATATCGACAGGCTATAGAGTAGTAACACCGAGTTTTATATTTTCCACATGTGTGGATTTCACCTTAATACCGTAATTTAACGTGCTGTTATTTAAAAGTCCTTTTACTGAATTATACGGGCTGAGTACAATGCGTTTACTTAGTACGTCTACGCGTAACTTATTGTGCCCCTCGCAGTAAAGAAAAGCCGTGATAGCATGGTCAGGCTACTGGTTTTCTCGTGGTTGCTATTAATATCTTTCCTGTAGGCTTACCTTTCGCCGCTGATGCTTCCGTATCTCCTAGTGTCCCCGCTGCTCCGCGTTTGGTGCAGTGATCTGTTTCCTGGCTTTCGCGCTAGTTATTTTCTGCCGGGAATGTTCCGTGTCACGTGATTCGTAACCATTTCCGGTTTTGTCAATGTTGTTATGGTCCGTGTTAGTGGGTTAATTCCCAGTAAGTACGGCGGCCATCTTATCCTTCCTATATTAACAGGATAGTCTAGCCCTTGGGATGTATATTTACCCGGGTTGCCACTATGTTACCTAGACGGGTCGTGATTGTGGATTCCTTATCATTTATTTTCTAATTGTCTATTATTCGCGAACTTTCAGATCTGCGTCCCTTAGTGTTTGGGGGGGTGCTCATACGTGCTCAATATTGTGAGTGTATTGTTATTATATCAGAGAATTCTATTTTTCTGTGTTCATAATCGTTATGGACATAAGTGTCTATTCGTCCGTGAGTGTTGATTGGGATTAGTGTCAACACGTTTTTTGGTGCGCAGTGCTTTACAGTATGGAGTGTGAATCCTATGATGGTATGGTTCTTGTTCTCCATCCAAAATGGGTACAGTACATGTTTTTTGCCACCGGGTGGTCTTACCGTGGTTGTAATAGTAATACTTGATATACAGGTATCATACACATTATTGAGATAGTGCATACATATTTAAAACCTTTTGTGAAGTCATACTGTTATTTCAAAGGGTGGTCATTGTTACTCACATAAGCATATTAGTTAAACAGGCATCAGCTAACTAATAAATTACATTCGCATATTGAGTATTTTGTACATATATGCAGGTTTCAGTTCATAGTCATCCTGTCTCTGTCTGGTTATGATGTTGTCAGTTATGTCCCTAGAAAAAAGTGATACTCTGGGTCCATGTTAAGACCGTGTTCCACACTTTTAAGAGTCATGATCCAAGTCGCTTCCCTCCTGCGTAGTGTCAGTTCCCTATTACCACCTCTTGGATGGCAGGGTGTGTGTTCAAATCCAAAATATTTGAAGGAGTGATTGGTAGTTTGTTCGGGGCATATGGACATGTGTGCAGCTACAGGATATCGCATGTCGCCTTGTTTTACTGCCCTAATGTGTTCATTTATCCTGTCCCTTAGTGGTCTCTTAGTACTACCTACGTATCTCTTACCGCATTTGCAGTCTAGAGCATAAACTACATACTTGGTTAGGCAGTTTATAGTACTAAAGATGCGGTATTTTCTGGTGTCGTTTACTCCTTGAAAATCTTTCTTCTTTTTGTATGCCCATTTGCAGGCTGCACAGCCTCCACAACTGTAGAACCCTGGTTCTGTTAGCCATGTGTTCTTTTTGTTTGCTTGGGGGTAACTTGGGCTTAGTATATTTCTCAGAGTTCTTCCTCTTCTGAAGGTTATTGTTGGTCTTTCTGTTATGTGTTCCGTCAGCATAGTGTCTGTCCTTAGTAGGTGCCAGTGTCTGTTTAGACTCTTTCTTAGGATTGTTGCCCAGTTATTATAACCAGTTATTAGTCTAATTTTATCATCCTTTCTTTTCTGGCTCTGTTGTTTGTCCCTTAGTGTGTCAGCTCTAGTTACTGTGTCTATTCTTCCAGCTGCTATAAGCAGTTGGTTTCTTTTGTACCCTCTGTTTTCAAATCTTTTAATTACCCCTTTCTTTTGAGTTTGGAATTCAGTTTCGTTGCTGCAATTGCGGCGAGTCCTGATTAGTTCTCCATAAGGGATTGCTCTTTTCTGATGTTCTGGGTGTGCACTGGTTGCATGTAACAGGGAATTGCACGCTGTGCTTTTCCTGAATAGTCTGCTTTGAATTGTTTCATTTTCTATGTAGAATTCTACATCTAGGAATGCGAGTTTTTTATTACTAAACTCCATTGTGAATTTTATGTTTTGGTCATTATGGTTCAGGTGCTCATGGAATTGGTGTAGTCTCTCAGTTGTGCCTGTCCATATCATGATGCAGTCATCAATGTATCTGCCCCAGAACAGTATATCATTGTTCCATTCTGATGCTGGTGCGCCCCAGATTCTCGTCTCTTCAAATCTCCCCATTACTAGATTAGCGTATGAGGGCGAAAATCTGGAGCCCATGGCCACCCCTTGCTTTTGCCGGTACCATTGATCTTTGTATAGGAAAACATTGTTATCCAAAATGGTTTCTACCATTTCTAAGATCATCTCTGTGTGTGACCATGCACTCGCTGGTCTTTTGTTCATCATTCTTCTTACAGCAGTGAGCCCCGTTTCCCTTTTTATGCATGTATATAAGGAAACGACGTCTAGTGTGACCAATAACATGTTTTCTTCCCATGGTAAGTCTGCCATGATGCCTAATATGTGTTTTGTGTCCCTGATGTACGAGGGGAGATTTAACACTAAAGGTTTTAGGAACATGTCCACAAATTCTGATAGTCTCTCTGTTGGTCCTCCTATGCCTGATATTATTGGCCTACCTGGTGGAGTGGTTAGGTGTTTGTGTACTTTTGGTACTGTGTAGATGCATGGGTACCTTGGTCGGTCTACTTTTAAGTAGGCTAGTTCATGGTCGTCTATGAGACCCGACCCATGCCATTTCTTCAGGAGTGTGTTAATGTAGTCTGTAAGTTTCCATATAGGGTTGTTTACTATTCTCTCATAACACTCATTGTTATTAAGTTGGGTGAGAATTTCACTGTCATAATCTGTGCTTCGCATTATCACCATATTGCCCCCTTTGTCAGCTTCCCTGATCGTGAGTGCTCTGTTCTTGCTTAGTTCTGAGAGTGCTTTTCTCTCTCCCTGAGATAAGTTGTCTCTGTGTAAATGTGTAGCAGTGTTTTTGGAGTTATGTTTTTCAAGGTCACTCGTGACAGCTTTAAAGAATAAGTCTATATTGTTACCAGATGTAAGTGTTGGAGTCCATGTTGATTTTTCCCTTAGACTGCTAGTGATGTTATAGTCCATATTTATATCTAGATCTCTCATAATTCGATCTGTGAGTAACACCTCGTCTTCACAGTCAGTTAGTGATAGCAGTAGTCGGGTGTCCACAATGTCTTGAATACAATAATCACCAGTTGTCATCATACCCAAATTTTGCTGCAATTCTTTATTCGTTGTTTTGTTCATTTCGAAATGTTTTTTCAGTTTTAAACGTCTTGTAAATTTGAACAAATCAATTTTGGTTTTACAGAAATCACCAACATCATTCGGACAAAAACTCATGCCTTTTTCTAGCACAGAAATCATATCACTTGTAAGTTCAGAGTCACTCAGATTCATTACAGCAACATTCCTTATTTCTTCGAATTCTGATTCCAGGACCTGGTTCTCACCCCTTGTCTGTCTTGACCTGTTGCCACCCCTTTTGCCTCTCCTTGTTATCCTTGCTGTCCTATGTTCCTGTTCTCTCTGTTTCCCTTTTTTATTCTGTGAATTTCCAATAAAAAACTATTGTTAGGGTCAGTTGTGCCTGTAGCTCCCATCAGTCCCTCACTTTCACTTTCGGTTGAATTGATAGTATCTATGGATGTCGAGCTTGATCCCACCGAAGTGGTTTCACTCTGGTTTTGGGTGTTTGTTTTGGGGACCAGGTGATCATATTTTTTGGCGAAGGTGAATACCCTCCCACTCAGGTAGTCACGTTTGTCTCTCTTCAGCTTCCTACTTTTTCGTAGTTTTATGTCTATGACATGTCGCTGTATTATATCGTTTAGTATAAGGTAATTTTTGTTGGTCACATCAGGCTGGTTGAGTTCCTTTATTTCTAGTTCTAGTTTGTCAATGTCAGCTTGTAGCTTGGCCACCTTTCTTTCACAGTTTTCAATCAGGATCATCATTAGGTTATTGGAGTTACTAGTTAGTTCTTTCTCCCAAGCTGTTAGGAGATCAGGTTCCAGGTCCTCATAAGTTGGAATAATTTGTGATCTGAGGCCTCTTGGAACTCTCTTAACTTTAATATACTGTTTTAAGGTTGCTGCGTCCCACCACCTGGATGTTTCATTAATTTTTAGTTTCTCAAGTCTTACAAATTTCTCTCTAAGACCTTCATTTCTGGGGGGTTGCATGTTCTGTCCTGTTGAGGTGCTAGCTTGCTGGGTTCCCAAATTATTGAATAGGTCTTCGGCCTCTCTGTCTCTATTTATTCTATCATTATTTGCGGAGGTCATGGTGGTCCTTAGGGCTGCCCCTAGTTTTGAATTGCTATTAGGGCTAAGTTGGTGGTATTGTACTAGGATACGGCGCCTCAGGGGACTGTACACCTTTCAATATCTAATTCTCTATTAGAAACGGTGCTATAAGGAGAAGAGAACCACACTTCCTCTTCTAACATAGGCTATGCCTTTAAACATTTGAACGCTCCTTAGCACTCGTTACAGTATTTAGCAAAGATTTGCACATGTGTATTTCACTCATACATAAGTCATGCAATATTTAAGAATTGAGGTCCTCGTAATTCAGGTTGTTCCACGGTAAGACCACCCGGTGGCAAAAAACATGTACTGTACCCATTTTGGATGGAGAACAAGAACCATACCATCATAGGATTCACACTCCATACTGTAAAGCACTGCGCACCAAAAAACGTGTTGACACTAATCCCAATCAACACTCACGGACGAATAGACACTTATGTCCATAACGATTATGAACACAGAAAAATAGAATTCTCTGATATAATAACAATACACTCACAATATTGAGCACGTATGAGCACCCCCCCAAACACTAAGGGACGCAGATCTGAAAGTTCGCGAATAATAGACAATTAGAAAATAAATGATAAGGAATCCACAATCACGACCCGTCTAGGTAACATAGTGGCAACCCGGGTAAATATATGAAAATAAACAAGGACCCCCTGATTTGGATCAATTTCCTGGGTCAGGGCAAAACAGTATATGTGAGTAAAATACCCAGGCAAATCCGCAATTGAACACTAGGACATAAACAGTGACATTAGCTCAAAAAGATTTTTGAGAAAATAATAAGAAAAACGTTTTTGCACATTAAGTGTATTTTAATTTCTATTATAAAACATGATTCAATGATAAAAACAATTTTTAAGTACATTTGTATCAATACATGATCAGATATTCCAGCATTATATCATATGCGTGAATTTAGACATGAGTAGGTACATATATGATACAATAAAAAGATGGTTTCCTGTCTACGCGTTTCGACACAACTGTGTCTTCCTCAGGACTGTACCATCATATTTCTATAGATACCAACACATGGTACCAGAATTAAAGCCAATATGAGGCAGGTTACACAACAGTGAATCCCCAGGTCAAATAAACGTTGATAGGTTCTCCAAAGATGATGTTCTGAGAGCAGCAGCTTTATAACGTATAAAACCAAATATTTCCTCCTGTATTGTTGACAGTTATTGTAAGCCGGCTGCGAATGGTTCCCGGCGTCCGTATTTGTATATCGTGAGTTACAGGGCTGAGCACGGACCGGTGGCAAATGGATCTTGAAATTCAAGAAAACGCCGGGATCCATTTGCCACCGGTCCGTGCTCAGCCCTGTAACTCACGATATACAAATACGGACGCCGGGAACCATTCGCAGCCGGCTTACAATAACTGTCAACAATACAGGAGGAAATATTTGGTTTTATACGTTATAAAGCTGCTGCTCTCAGAACATCATCTTTGGAGAACCTATCAACGTTTATTTGACCTGGGGATTCACTGTTGTGTAACCTGCCTCATATTGGCTTTAATTCTGGTACCATGTGTTGGTATCTATAGAAATATGATGGTACAGTCCTGAGGAAGACACAGTTGTGTCGAAACGCGTAGACAGGAAACCATCTTTTTATTGTATCATATATGTACCTACTCATGTCTAAATTCACGCATATGATATAATGCTGGAATATCTGATCATGTATTGATACAAATGTACTTAAAAATTGTTTTTATCATTGAATCATGTTTTATAATAGAAATTAAAATACACTTAATGTGCAAAAACGTTTTTCTTATTATTTTCTCAAAAATCTTTTTGAGCTAATGTCACTGTTTATGTCCTAGTGTTCAATTGCGGATTTGCCTGGGTATTTTACTCACATATAACCCGGGTAAATATACATCCCAAGGGCTAGACTATCATGTTAATATAGGAAGGATAAGATGGCCGCCGTACTTACTGGGAATTAACCCACTAACACGGACCATAACAACATTGACAAAACCGGAAATGGTCACGAATCACGTGACACGGAACATTCCCGGCAGAAAATAACTAGCGCGAAAGCCAGGAAACAGATCACTGCACCAAACGCGGAGCAGCGGGGACACTAGGAGATACGGAAGCATCAGCGGCGAAAGGTAAGCCTACAGGAAAGATATTAATAGCAACCACGAGAAAACCAGTAGCCTGACCATGCTATCACGGCTTTTCTTTACTGCGAGGGGCACAATAAGTTACGCGTAGACATACTAAGTAAACGCATTGTACTCAGCCCGTATAATTCAGTAAAAGGACTTTTAAATAACAGCACGTTAAATTACGGTATTAAGGTGAAATCCACATATGTGGAAAATATAAAACTCGGTGTTACTACTCTATAGCCTGTCGATATAACACGTGAGCCCAACTAAATGTGAACTTGTCACGGGTTGACAGGTAACTCAAGCCGCCAAACAAAGGTTCCTTTCCTACCTTATTAAATGGCGACAAATAATTTAAGAGAAGCACGTAGAATAGCCACCAAGCAATACATAAGAAATGGATTCCTAACAAAGCTTCATATTAATTTACAGCTGCCTTAATATTAACCGATACTGCGGCTGATAACTGAAGAAAAACCAACCAACGAACCAAAGTCCCCAAACGGAAACCCCTTTGAGGGTTGGAATTATCACCTCAAGGAAGGTGAGTAATCATGAATGAACAGTTTAGAGAAATTATGACAACGTCAACACCCCTAATAGGTTTGTGAATATATTTAAAATATATCCTCTTGATCCATTTTTTTCTTCATACAGAAAAAGGAACACTCGCGGAAAATAGGTACCCCGAGCACTTACTATATTTTGATAGTATGCATGCCACTATGGTTCAACTCTCAACCACACGACTTAAAACCTCACCAAAAATAGTCTCACGATGCATAATCACCATTGAGAAGCATGACACGATGAATCACTGGTTTCTCCCTATCTTAATGGGTGCACCTAAACCCCCAATTTCCCGAGGGTAAATCATGTACAAATGAAGATGACTTCTGAATACAACTTCCATTAGGATAACATCCACAAATGTATATGTGCACTGTAAACAAACCCTACCACCACCTGCCTATGTAACATACAGTGATGTATAATAACAATATACTTAGACCAAACCATGAAATGTTACAAATGTCACTCTTTTCACTTAACAGCCTTGAAAAAGTCAAGGGTTACATTCCCTACTGACGAAACACGTGTTGGCTGTAACATCTACCGAAATAAAAGCAACACCTGCGGAACAACCTGAATTACGAGGACCTCAATTCTTAAATATTGCATGACTTATGTATGAGTGAAATACACATGTGCAAATCTTTGCTAAATACTGTAACGAGTGCTAAGGAGCGTTCAAATGTTTAAAGGCATAGCCTATGTTAGAAGAGGAAGTGTGGTTCTCTTCTCCTTATAGCACCGTTTCTAATAGAGAATTAGATATTGAAAGGTGTACAGTCCCCTGAGGCGCCGTATCCTAGTACAATACCACCAACTTAGCCCTAATAGCAATTCAAAACTAGGGGCAGCCCTAAGGACCACCATGACCTCCGCAAATAATGATAGAATAAATAGAGACAGAGAGGCCGAAGACCTATTCAATAATTTGGGAACCCAGCAAGCTAGCACCTCAACAGGACAGAACATGCAACCCCCCAGAAATGAAGGTCTTAGAGAGAAATTTGTAAGACTTGAGAAACTAAAAATTAATGAAACATCCAGGTGGTGGGACGCAGCAACCTTAAAACAGTATATTAAAGTTAAGAGAGTTCCAAGAGGCCTCAGATCACAAATTATTCCAACTTATGAGGACCTGGAACCTGATCTCCTAACAGCTTGGGAGAAAGAACTAACTAGTAACTCCAATAACCTAATGATGATCCTGATTGAAAACTGTGAAAGAAAGGTGGCCAAGCTACAAGCTGACATTGACAAACTAGAACTAGAAATAAAGGAACTCAACCAGCCTGATGTGACCAACAAAAATTACCTTATACTAAACGATATAATACAGCGACATGTCATAGACATAAAACTACGAAAAAGTAGGAAGCTGAAGAGAGACGAACGTGACTACCTGAGTGGGAGGGTATTCACCTTCGCCAAAAAATATGATCACCTGGTCCCCAAAACAAACACCCAAAACCAGAGTGAAACCACTTCGGTGGGATCAAGCTCGACATCCATAGATACTATCAATTCAACCGAAAGTGAAAGTGAGGGACTGATGGGAGCTACAGGCACAACTGACCCTAACAATAGTTTTTTATTGGAAATTCACAGAATAAAAAAGGGAAACAGAGAGAACAGGAACATAGGACAGCAAGGAAAACAAGGAGAGGCAAAAGGGGTGGCAACAGGTCAAGACAGACAAGGGGTGAGAACCAGGTCCTGGAATCAGAATTCGAAGAAATAAGGAATGTTGCTGTAATGAATCTGAGTGACTCTGAACTTACAAGTGATATGATTTCTGTGCTAGAAAAAGGCATGAGTTTTTGTCCGAATGATGTTGGTGATTTCTGTAAAACCAAAATTGATTTGTTCAAATTTACAAGACGTTTAAAACTGAAAAAACATTTCGAAATGAACAAAACAACGAATAAAGAATTGCAGCAAAATTTGGGTATGATGACAACTGGTGATTATTGTATTCAAGACATTGTGGACACCCGACTACTGCTATCACTAACTGACTGTGAAGACGAGGTGTTACTCACAGATCGAATTATGAGAGATCTAGATATAAATATGGACTATAACATCACTAGCAGTCTAAGGGAAAAATCAACATGGACTCCAACACTTACATCTGGTAACAATATAGACTTATTCTTTAAAGCTGTCACGAGTGACCTTGAAAAACATAACTCCAAAAACACTGCTACACATTTACACAGAGACAACTTATCTCAGGGAGAGAGAAAAGCACTCTCAGAACTAAGCAAGAACAGAGCACTCACGATCAGGGAAGCTGACAAAGGGGGCAATATGGTGATAATGCGAAGCACAGATTATGACAGTGAAATTCTCACCCAACTTAATAACAATGAGTGTTATGAGAGAATAGTAAACAACCCTATATGGAAACTTACAGACTACATTAACACACTCCTGAAGAAATGGCATGGGTCGGGTCTCATAGACGACCATGAACTAGCCTACTTAAAAGTAGACCGACCAAGGTACCCATGCATCTACACAGTACCAAAAGTACACAAACACCTAACCACTCCACCAGGTAGGCCAATAATATCAGGCATAGGAGGACCAACAGAGAGACTATCAGAATTTGTGGACATGTTCCTAAAACCTTTAGTGTTAAATCTCCCCTCGTACATCAGGGACACAAAACACATATTAGGCATCATGGCAGACTTACCATGGGAAGAAAACATGTTATTGGTCACACTAGACGTCGTTTCCTTATATACATGCATAAAAAGGGAAACGGGGCTCACTGCTGTAAGAAGAATGATGAACAAAAGACCAGCGAGTGCATGGTCACACACAGAGATGATCTTAGAAATGGTAGAAACCATTTTGGATAACAATGTTTTCCTATACAAAGATCAATGGTACCGGCAAAAGCAAGGGGTGGCCATGGGCTCCAGATTTTCGCCCTCATACGCTAATCTAGTAATGGGGAGATTTGAAGAGACGAGAATCTGGGGCGCACCAGCATCAGAATGGAACAATGATATACTGTTCTGGGGCAGATACATTGATGACTGCATCATGATATGGACAGGCACAACTGAGAGACTACACCAATTCCATGAGCACCTGAACCATAATGACCAAAACATAAAATTCACAATGGAGTTTAGTAATAAAAAACTCGCATTCCTAGATGTAGAATTCTACATAGAAAATGAAACAATTCAAAGCAGACTATTCAGGAAAAGCACAGCGTGCAATTCCCTGTTACATGCAACCAGTGCACACCCAGAACATCAGAAAAGAGCAATCCCTTATGGAGAACTAATCAGGACTCGCCGCAATTGCAGCAACGAAACAGAATTCCAAACTCAAAAGAAAGGGGTAATTAAAAGATTTGAAAACAGAGGGTACAAAAGAAACCAACTGCTTATAGCAGCTGGAAGAATAGACACAGTAACTAGAGCTGACACACTAAGGGACAAACAACAGAGCCAGAAAAGAAAGGATGATAAAATTAGACTAATAACTGGTTATAATAACTGGGCAACAATCCTAAGAAAGAGTCTAAACAGACACTGGCACCTACTAAGGACAGACACTATGCTGAAGGAACACATAACAGAAAGACCAACAATAACCTTCAGAAGAGGAAGAACTCTGAGAAATATACTAAGCCCAAGTTACCCCCAAGCAAACAAAAAGAACACATGGCTAACAGAACCAGGGTTCTACAGTTGTGGAGGCTGTGCAGCCTGCAAATGGGCATACAAAAAGAAGAAAGATTTTCAAGGAGTAAACGACACCAAAAAATACCGCATCTTAAGTACTATAAACTGCCTAACCAAGTATGTAGTTTATGCTCTAGACTGCAAATGCGGTAAGAGATACGTAGGTAGTACTAAGAGACCACTAAGGGACAGGATAAATGAACACATTAGGGCAGTAAAACAAGGCGACATGCGATATCCTGTAGCTGCACACATGTCCATATGCCCCGAACAAACTACCAATCACTCCTTCAAATATTTTGGATTTGAACACACACCCTGCCATCCAAGAGGTGGTAATAGGGAACTGACACTACGCAGGAGGGAAGCGACTTGGATCATGACTCTTAAAAGTGTGGAACACGGTCTTAACATGGACCCAGAGTATCACTTTTTTCTAGGGACATAACTGACAACATCATAACCAGACAGAGACAGGATGACTATGAACTGAAACCTGCATATATGTACAAAATACTCAATATGCGAATGTAATTTATTAGTTAGCTGATGCCTGTTTAACTAATATGCTTATATGAGTAACAATGACCACCCTTTGAAATAACAGTATGACTTCACAAAAGGTTTTAAATATGTATGCACTATCTCAATAATGTGTATGATACCTGTATATCAAGTATTACTATTACAACCACGGTAAGACCACCCGGTGGCAAAAAACATGTACTGTACCCATTTTGGATGGAGAACAGGAACCATACCATCATAGGATTCACACTCCATACTGTAAAGCACTGCGCACCAAAAAACGTGTTGACACTAATCCCAATCAACACTCACGGACGAATAGACACTTATGTCCATAACGATTATGAACACAGAAAAATAGAATTCTCTGATATAATAACAATACACTCACAATATTGAGCACGTATGAGCACCCCCCCAAACACTAAGGGACGCAGATCTGAAAGTTCGCGAATAATAGACAATTAGGAAATAAATGATAAGGAATCCACAATCACGACCCGTCTAGGTAACATAGTGGCAACCCGGGTAAATATACATCCCAAGGGCTAGACTATCCTGTTAATATAGGAAGGATAAGATGGCCGCTGTACTTACTGGGAATTAACCCACTAACACGGACCATAACAACATTGACAAAACCGGAAAGGGTCACGAAACACGTGACACGGAACATTCCCGGCAGAAAATAACTAGCGCGAAAGCCAGGAAACAGATCACTGCACCAAACGCGGAGCAGCGGGGACACTAGGAGATACGGAAGCATCAGCGGCGAAAGGTAAGCCTACAGGAAAGATATTAATAGCAACCACGAGAAAACCAGTAGCCTGACCATGCTATCACGGCTTTTCTTTACTGCGAGGGGCACAATAAGTTACGCGTAGACGTACTAAGTAAACGCATTGTACTCAGCCCGTATAATTCAGTAAAAGGACTTTTAAATAACAGCACGTTAAATTACGGTATTAAGGTGAAATCCACATATGTGGAAAATATAAAACTCGGTGTTACTACTCTATAGCCTGTCGATATAACACGTGAGCCCAACTAAATGTGAACTTGTCACGGGTTGACAGGTAACTCAAGCCGCCAAACAAAGGTTCCTTTCCTACCTTATTAAATGGCGACAAATAATTTAAGAGAAGCACGTAGAATAGCCACCAAGCAATACATAAGAAATGGATTCCTAACAAAGCTTCATATTAATTTACAGCTGCCTTAATATTAACCGATACTGCGGCTGATAACTGAAGAAAAACCAACCAACGAACCAAAGTCCCCAAACGGAAACCCCTTTGAGGGTTGGAATTATCACCTCAAGGAAGGTGAGTAATCATGAATGAACAGTTTAGAGAAAGTATGACAACATCAACACCCCTAATAGGTTTGTGAATATATTTAAAATATATCCTCTTGATCCATTTTTTTCTTCATACAGAAAAAGGAACACTCGCGGAAAATAGGTACCCCGAGCACTTACTATATTTTGATAGTATGCATGCCACTATGGTTCAACTCTCAACCACACGACTTAAAACCTCACCAAAAATAGTCTCACGATGCATAATCACCATTGAGAAGCATGACACGATGAATCACTGGTTTCTCCCTATCTTAATGGGTGCACCTAAACCCCCAATTTCCCGAGGGTAAATCATGTACAAATGAAGATGACTTCTGAATACAACTTCCATTAGGATAACATCCACAAATGTATATGTGCACTGTAAACAAACCCTACCACCACCTGCCTATGTAACATACAGTGATGTATAATAACAATATACTTAGACCAAACCATGAAATGTTACAAATGTCACTCTTTTCACTTAACAGCCTTGAAAAAGTCAAGGGTTACATTCCCTACTGACGAAACACGTGTTGGCTGTAACATCTACCGAAATAAAAGCAACACCTGCGGAACAACCTGAATTACGAGGACCTCAATTCTTAAATATTGCATGACTTATGTATGAGTGAAATACACATGTGCAAATCTTTGCTAAATACTGTAACGAGTGCTAAGGAGCGTTCAAATGTTTAAAGGCATAGCCTATGTTAGAAGAGGAAGTGTGGTTCTCTTCTCCTTATAGCACCGTTTCTAATAGAGAATTAGATATTGAAAGGTGTACAGTCCCCTGAGGCGCCGTATCCTAGTACAATACCACCAACTTAGCCCTAATAGCAATTCAAAACTAGGGGCAGCCCTAAGGACCACCATGACCTCCGCAAATAATGATAGAATAAATAGAGACAGAGAGGCCGAAGACCTATTCAATAATTTGGGAACCCAGCAAGCTAGCACCTCAACAGGACAGAACATGCAACCCCCCAGAAATGAAGGTCTTAGAGAGAAATTTGTAAGACTTGAGAAACTAAAAATTAATGAAACATCCAGGTGGTGGGACGCAGCAACCTTAAAACAGTATATTAAAGTTAAGAGAGTTCCAAGAGGCCTCAGATCACAAATTATTCCAACTTATGAGGACCTGGAACCTGATCTCCTAACAGCTTGGGAGAAAGAACTAACTAGTAACTCCAATAACCTAATGATGATCCTGATTGAAAACTGTGAAAGAAAGGTGGCCAAGCTACAAGCTGACATTGACAAACTAGAACTAGAAATAAAGGAACTCAACCAGCCTGATGTGACCAACAAAAATTACCTTATACTAAACGATATAATACAGCGACATGTCATAGACATAAAACTACGAAAAAGTAGGAAGCTGAAGAGAGACGAACGTGACTACCTGAGTGGGAGGGTATTCACCTTCGCCAAAAAATATGATCACCTGGTCCCCAAAACAAACACCCAAAACCAGAGTGAAACCACTTCGGTGGGATCAAGCTCGACATCCATAGATACTATCAATTCAACCGAAAGTGAAAGTGAGGGACTGATGGGAGCTACAGGCACAACTGACCCTAACAATAGTTTTTTATTGGAAATTCACAGAATAAAAAAGGGAAACCGAGAGAACAGGAACATAGGACAGCAAGGAAAACAAGGAGAGGCAAAAGGGGTGGCAACAGGTCAAGACAGACAAGGGGTGAGAACCAGGTCCTGGAATCAGAATTCGAAGAAATAAGGAATGTTGCTGTAATGAATCTGAGTGACTCTGAACTTACAAGTGATATGATTTCTGTGCTAGAAAAAGGCATGAGTTTTTGTCCGAATGATGTTGGTGATTTCTGTAAAACCAAAATTGATTTGTTCAAATTTACAAGACGTTTAAAACTGAAAAAACATTTCGAAATGAACAAAACAACGAATAAAGAATTGCAGCAAAATTTGGGTATGATGACAACTGGTGATTATTGTATTCAAGACATTGTGGACACCCGACTACTGCTATCACTAACTGACTGTGAAGACGAGGTGTTACTCACAGATCGAATTATGAGAGATCTAGATATAAATATGGACTATAACATCCCTAGCAGTCTAAGGGAAAAATCAACATGGACTCCAACACTTACATCTGGTAACAATATAGACTTATTCTTTAAAGCAGTCACGAGTGACCTTGAAAAACATAACTCCAAAAACACTGCTACACATTTACACAGAGACAACTTATCTCAGGGAGAGAGAAAAGCACTCTCAGAACTAAGCAAGAACAGAGCACTCACGATCAGGGAAGCTGACAAAGGGGGCAATATGGTGATAATGCGAAGCACAGATTATGACAGTGAAATTCTCACCCAACTTAATAACAATGAGTGTTATGAGAGAATAGTAAACAACCCTATATGGAAACTTACAGACTACATTAACACACTCCTGAAGAAATGGCATGGGTCGGGTCTCATAGACGACCATGAACTAGCCTACTTAAAAGTAGACCGACCAAGGTACCCATGCATCTACACAGTACCAAAAGTACACAAACACCTAACCACTCCACCAGGTAGGCCAATAATATCAGGCATAGGAGGACCAACAGAGAGACTATCAGAATTTGTGGACATGTTCCTAAAACCTTTAGTGTTAAATCTCCCCTCGTAAATCAGGGACACAAAACACATATTAGGCATCATGGCAGACTTACCATGGGAAGAAAACATGTTATTGGTCACACTAGACGTCGTTTCCTTATATACATGCATAAAAAGGGAAACGGGGCTCACTGCTGTAAGAAGAATGATGAACAAAAGACCAGCGAGTGCATGGTCACACACAGAGATGATCTTAGAAATGGTAGAAACCATTTTGGATAACAATGTTTTCCTATACAAAGATCAATGGTACCGGCAAAAGCAAGGGGTGGCCATGGGCTCCAGATTTTCGCCCTCATACGCTAATCTAGTAATGGGGAGATTTGAAGAGACGAGAATCTGGGGCGCACCAGCATCAGAATGGAACAATGATATACTGTTCTGGGGCAGATACATTGATGACTGCATCATGATATGGACAGGCACAACTGAGAGACTACACCAATTCCATGAGCACCTGAACCATAATGACCAAAACATAAAATTCACAATGGAGTTTAGTAATAAAAAACTCGCATTCCTAGATGTAGAATTCTACATAGAAAATGAAACAATTCAAAGCAGACTATTCAGGAAAAGCACAGCGTGCAATTCCCTGTTACATGCAACCAGTGCACACCCAGAACATCAGAAAAGAGCAATCCCTTATGGAGAACTAATCAGGACTCGCCGCAATTGCAGCAACGAAACAGAATTCCAAACTCAAAAGAAAGGGGTAATTAAAAGATTTGAAAACAGAGGGTACAAAAGAAACCAACTGCTTATAGCAGCTGGAAGAATAGACACAGTAACTAGAGCTGACACACTAAGGGACAAACAACAGAGCCAGAAAAGAAAGGATGATAAAATTAGACTAATAACTGGTTATAATAACTGGGCAACAATCCTAAGAAAGAGTCTAAACAGACACTGGCACCTACTAAGGACAGACACTATGCTGAAGGAACACATAACAGAAAGACCAACAATAACCTTCAGAAGAGGAAGAACTCTGAGAAATATACTAAGCCCAAGTTACCCCCAAGCAAACAAAAAGAACACATGGCTAACAGAACCAGGGTTCTACAGTTGTGGAGGCTGTGCAGCCTGCAAATGGGCATACAAAAAGAAGAAAGATTTTCAAGGAGTAAACGACACCAAAAAATACCGCATCTTAAGTACTATAAACTGCCTAACCAAGTATGTAGTTTATGCTCTAGACTGCAAATGCGGTAAGAGATACGTAGGTAGTACTAAGAGACCACTAAGGGACAGGATAAATGAACACATTAGGGCAGTAAAACAAGGCGACATGCGATATCCTGTAGCTGCACACATGTCCATATGCCCCGAACAAACTACCAATCACTCCTTCAAATATTTTGGATTTGAACACACACCCTGCCATCCAAGAGGTGGTAATAGGGAACTGACACTACGCAGGAGGGAAGCGACTTGGATCATGACTCTTAAAAGTGTGGAACACGGTCTTAACATGGACCCAGAGTATCACTTTTTTCTAGGGACATAACTGACAACATCATAACCAGACAGAGACAGGATGACTATGAACTGAAACCTGCATATATGTACAAAATACTCAATATGCGAATGTAATTTATTAGTTAGCTGATGCCTGTTTAACTAATATGCTTATATGAGTAACAATGACCACCCTTTGAAATAACAGTATGACTTCACAAAAGGTTTTAAATATGTATGCACTATCTCAATAATGTGTATGATACCTGTATATCAAGTATTACTATTACAACCACGGTAAGACCACCCGGTGGCAAAAAACATGTACTGTACCCATTTTGAATGGAGAACAGGAACCATACCATCATAGGATTCACACTCCATACTGTAAAGCACTGCGCACCAAAAAACGTGTTGACACTAATCCCAATCAACACTCACGGACGAATAGACACTTATGTCCATAACGATTATGAACACAGAAAAATAGAATTCTCTGATATAATAACAATACACTCACAATATTGAGCACGTATGAGCACCCCCCCAAACACTAAGGGACGCAGATCTGAAAGTTCGCGAATAATAGACAATTAGAAAATAAATGATAAGGAATCCACAATCACGACCCGTCTAGGTAACATAGTGGCAACCCGGGTAAATATACATCCCAAGGGCTAGACTATCCTGTTAATATAGGAAGGATAAGATGGCCGCTGTACTTACTGGGAATTAACCCACTAACACGGACCATAACAACATTGACAAAACCGGAAAGGGTCACGAAACACGTGACACGGAACATTCCCGGCAGAAAATAACTAGCCCGAAAGCCAGGAAACAGATCACTGCACCAAACGCGGAGCAGCGGGGACACTAGGAGATACGGAAGCATCAGCGGCGAAAGGTAAGCCTACAGGAAAGATATTAATAGCAACCACGAGAAAACCAGTAGCCTGACCATGCTATCACGGCTTTTCTTTACTGCGAGGGGCACAATAAGTTACGCGTAGACGTACTAAGTAAACGCATTGTACTCAGCCCGTATAATTCAGTAAAAGGACTTTTAAATAACAGCACGTTAAATTACGGTATTAAGGTGAAATCCACATATGTGGAAAATATAAAACTCGGTGTTACTACTCTATAGCCTGTCGATATAACACGTGAGCCCAACTAAATGTGAACTTGTCACGGGTTGACAGGTAACTCAAGCCGCCAAACAAAGGTTCCTTTCCTACCTTATTAAATGGCGACAAATAATTTAAGAGAAGCACGTAGAATAGCCACCAAGCAATACATAAGAAATGGATTCCTAACAAAGCTTCATATTAATTTACAGCTGCCTTAATATTAACCGATACTGCGGCTGATAACTGAAGAAAAACCAACCAACGAACCAAAGTCCCCAAACGGAAACCCCTTTGAGGGTTGGAATTATCACCTCAAGGAAGGTGAGTAATCATGAATGAACAGTTTAGAGAAAGTATGACAACATCAACACCCCTAATAGGTTTGTGAATATATTTAAAATATATCCTCTTGATCCATTTTTTTCTTCATACAGAAAAAGGAACACTCGCGGAAAATAGGTACCCCGAGCACTTACTATATTTTGATAGTATGCATGCCACTATGGTTCAACTCTCAACCACACGACTTAAAACCTCACCAAAAATAGTCTCACGATGCATAATCACCATTGAGAAGCATGACACGATGAATCACTGGTTTCTCCCTATCTTAATGGGTGCACCTAAACCCCCAATTTCCCGAGGGTAAATCATGTACAAATGAAGATGACTTCTGAATACAACTTCCATTAGGATAACATCCACAAATGTATATGTGCACTGTAAACAAACCCTACCACCACCTGCATATGTAACATACAGTGATGTATAATAACAATATACTTAGACCAAACCATGAAATGTTACAAATGTCACTCTTTTCACTTAACAGCCTTGAAAAAGTCAAGGGTTACATTCCCTGCTGACGAAACACGTGTTGGCTGTAACATCTACCGAAATAAAAGCAACACCTGCGGAACAACCTGAATTACGAGGACCTCAATTCTTAAATATTGCATGACTTATGTATGAGTGAAATACACATGTGCAAATCTTTGCTAAATACTGTAACGAGTGCTAAGGAGCGTTCAAAAGTCCCGTACGGAGCACTGAGGGCTTTCAGACACCGTAATGTGCACATGTTGCAAGGACGGAAAACGGCCCAACTATCCCCTAGTTTTAAAGTAAAAAACATCAAAACTTTATTTCTGAATCACGGTCGAGGAAGAGCAAACTTTCAATGTAATCAATGCACAATAAAGTCCACAAAGACTAATTTCTATAATCTTTCTTTATTCTTGGCAAAAGATACAACAGAAACAGTTAACGCAATTTGTCCCTTCTGACTGTGGAACTTTTTGATTCATCACATTGAACTTCTGATGCACTAATTCTTGTCCATGTGAGTTTTTACCCACAGTCATATGGCAATCAAGCCGCATGTGCTCCACATATAGCGTGAGGCCGGTTACGAACATCTAATATAGTTTTTCATGTGCAATTTGGTTGCAGTTGACCTGGCGCCACCTGTTGCACCACCGGTAGCGACGTCCCTTTACCTGTTACCTGTCTCTCACTTCCACTGTTTTTTTCACATGACACACGTACACAACTTTTTCATATTTTCATTAAAAAGCACGGAAGCCCATCCTTGGGTGTGTGGTCGTTAACCAATGCACCTGAAGTAACAGTAGATGGTGTAGCACCCAGGATAATGTGCTGCATGGCTAAATACTTCAGAAGGTCCAAATGGCATCATCACCAGTCAGTGCATGCTTCCATCATGCACACACACTACTAGCTGTCTGTGCACGCTTCCATCAGACACACACCACCAGCCGTCAGTGCACGCTTTCACAAGGCAGACACACTGCCAGCTGCCAGTGCAGGTTTTAAAAGGCACACTCCTCCAGCTGTCAGTGCACACTTTCACCAGGCATACACAACACCAGCTATAGTTGCATGCTTCCACCAGGCACACACACCACCGTTTGTCAGTGCACGCTTCCACCAGGCATACACACCACCAGCCATCAGTGCACGATTCTAGAAGGCAGACACACCACCATCCGACCCGCCTAATTGTTAGACAACTATTTTTTTAATGTATTTTTTTTTCACACTTTTGTTAGGCTGATCTATTTTAGTACACATTATGCTGCAATCTGGCGTTTATGATTTTTTTTCTGGCACAGCTCTACCCCAAAGCATCTCACTGAAAGGTGTGAACTCTAGCACTGCCACGCTCGCGAATGCCTTACAGTGCAACCACACACACAACACCACATACAACACCACATACACAACACCACACACACACAACCACACAAACACAACCACACACACAACCACACACACAACACACAAACACAACCACACACACACCCACAGCCACATACAACCACATACACAACCACAGCCACATACAACCACATACACAACCACACTTACAAACATACACACAACAAACACACACACAACTACACTGAAAACCAAACCGTCAGTGCACACTTTCACCACGTACAGACACCAGCACTCATCAGTACACGCTTTCACCACACACAAACACCACCAGCCATTAGTGCACCCTTTCACCGGACACAGACACCACCAGCCGTCAGTGCACGCTTCCACCAGGCACACACCAACAGACATAGTACACACTTTCACCAGGCACACACACACCATCAGTGCACACTTTCACCAGGCACGCACACACCACCAGCCGTCACTGCACGCTTTCACCAGGCATACACACACCACCAGCAGTCACTGCACAATTTCACCATTCACACACACACACCACCAGACGTCAGTGCACGCTTTCACTAGCCACAAACACACCACCAAATGTCAGTGCACGCTTTCACCAGGCAAACATCACCAGCCGTCAGTGCATGCTTTCAAAAGGTACACACATCTCGAGCCGTCAATACATGCTTTCACCAGACACACATCACCAGTTGTCAGTGCATGCCCTCACTCTATCTATCTATCTATCTATTATCTATCTATCTATCTATCAATCGCCCTCACTCTATCTATCTATCTATCGCCCTCACTCTATCTATCTATCGAACTATCTATCACCCTCACTCTATCTATCTATCGCCCTCTATCTATCTATCGCCCTCACTCTATCTATCTATCGCCCTCACTCTGTCTATCGCTCTCACTCTATCTATCGCCCTCACTCTATCTAATGCCCTCACTCTATCTAACTATCGCCCTCACCCTATCTATCTATCTATCTATCTATCTATCTATCTATCTATCTATCTATCTATCTATCTATCTATCTATCTATCTATCTATCGCCCTCACTCCATCTGTGTATCTTTCGCCCTCACTCTATCTATCTATCTATCTATCTATCTATCTATCTATCTATCTATCTATCTATCTATCTATCTATCTATCTATCTATCCATCTATCCATCTATCTGTCCATCCATCTATCACCCTCCCTCTATCTATCTATCGCCCTCCCTCTATCTATTGCCCTCACTCTATCTATCGCATCACCACAGCATCACTCAGCACCACCACAGCATCACTCAGGTGCACCGCAACATCACTATGCTCTACTACAGCATCACTGAATGCCACAGCATCACTCGTCGCCACCACAACATCACTCACCACCACCACAGCATCAATCTGTACAACCATTCAACAACAACTGGTTCAAATATGTTCTCTCAATGTTTGAAGCTTTATTACAAATGTCACAAAAAGATGTTAACATTTCCCTTCTGTTCTTTTATTTTCATCACAATAAAATACACTGAACATAATCTTAACAAAAGTTATTTACAAACGTTTAAGCTATTGCCATTATAAATTACAATAACTTTTAAGTATTAATTATTTAAAAAAAATAAAAGCCATTGTTATTTGTAATATCAATACATCTAATTCACGTAAATACAACACATATTGCATTACAAATGCTATAGGTGTCACATTTGCGAACGTCAAAACTATTGGCATTGTAAATGACAAAGCTATTAATTTCGCTATTTTCAAAACCAACACATAAATAAAAAATGTGTAACAAGCAAAACATGTTTGCATTGAAAAGTAACACTGCTGGATCATGACTTATTTTTCGGTCGGTTCTCACAGAGGTTCTCAATGACAAATAAAGCAGTACTTGATGAAATACCTTTTACCATTAAATCATGAAAGTGTGTTTGTGTGGGTGAAATTTTATAGCCCGAGTGTTTTTGCATTTGTAAATAGATTGACTGCAGTTGAGGTAATATTAGAACAGCACAAACACACACACAATATCACAATAACATCAACACCTTACAATCTTAAAGCAGCAACCAAGGCCTACAGCAGCCAAGAATAGCACACCAACAACACAACTCATCCATACAACAACAGAATAACATAAGGAAACCACAACACAGTTCAACAACTTAAATACACAACTACAGAAACACATTAACTCAATACAACACAATTTAAAAAGGCACCTCAATACAACAGAACATCACAGCTTATCAATAGATCAATGAAACAACATGCAATAATAATATAACACCACAACATAACAATATATCATCAAAAAGCAAATCGAAAAAAAAAGAGAAGAGGGCGGAGGAACCACTCCAGATGTAACAATATCTGCCACCAAATGTCCTTCCTAAACGGCAACTCAAATTATACAGCAAATATACGTTTAACAATGTGATTAGTTTGATGATTGAAAAAATATCATGAGTGATTCATGATTGCATAATGAAACTTCCGTGCGGGCAAGTTCTTCTTAAAAATGTTGAGTTCATCAAATTTGTAATTACAGAGAATGGGTTGAGGAGTGAAGCTATGAGTTACATGCCAGTGAATCCTTAATCAACACCTTAACTTAGCATGAGGTCACAGATGATTTTTGGAGAGGGGACATAGATGGTTAGTGGTACAGGTTTCATGTCAAATATGTTAAGCCAAAGAGAGGGGAAGAGGTCAAGGGAAAGGAATTAAGATGTTTTGAACAGTTCTCTTCAGAAAAGTTTAAAAGACTTTGGGGAGGCAAGCTTTATACCATGATCAGATTGAATAGTTTTATAAGCAGAAATTCCATTCAGACAACATTTTTGCCCATTCCTCCCTTAAAGTAAAAACAATGCATAGTCAAGCTCACGCCTACTGGAGCTCAAAAGAGAAATCCCAGAAGTAGCCACAAGTGCAAAACATACCACCAGACACAACACATTGAGAATTTTGCTGTTTTTACATCTGTTGTCTCTTTTGATGATCTTTGAAATCAGTGAACAGAAACAAAGGATAAGGGGGAAAGGAAGGCAGTACTGTGTGCTTCAGCGAGAAACCACATGGGTAATTGTTGCTGCTTTATCATCTTGACTGTTGCGTCTGTCGAGTTTGGGGCAATGGTGGCTTCCTCTGTACGGGTATGGGGGGCGGTAGGCATGATCTAAAAATAAAAAATGGACTTACCTTCTTCATCGCCGCTGCACGCCTCTCCCGTAATCCTGCAGAGCACTGGAAGCACATAGTCTCCCAGACTCTACCACCCAATTATGAGGCTGGAGGAGCAGCGTCGTGTTTGGTCTGAGTGGCCGAAACGGCCGCTCAGGCAGTAACTGGGAGGCTGCGCATGTTCTCCACTGGGCTGTGCTGCACAACCCAGTGGAGAACATGCCAAGTGTGTATGACTGTTTGGACGGCCCCAGAGGGCCGACGAAGCCGTCATGCACACTTAGAGAGGGGGTGTAAACCACTCCTGCCCCCTCTAGCGTGGGGGAGCCCAGCCCTGCCCCACCCGACCTGGCTGGAGTTAGAGTCGAACTAAGAAAAATAAAATGTTAATAACTTCTTGTTATGATAATTTATTTTTATTTTGCACTGCTCAACGAGCACCGCCTTAGCGGAGGAGCCACCAATGGGCTGGGGGCCATAGTAACCGGCATATAGAAATTCCGTAAGTGATGCAGTATCAACACTCAGCTGTGCCATATGTGCCAGGTGTATCAGGACATATAGAATGCAGGGTTAAACTCCTTTTGAGGGTAAGTTAAGTAGGGATATGTTGGTCTGCCACACTGTTCATCATCAGCCTATTGCAACATCAACGCTGACCACGTATAAACAATGCTGCAAGCAACATATCATACATGCAGTGCGTATGATAATAAGGAAATGTACAAACAGGTACTGAGTTTATGGTAGCACAGAGCAGTTTACAAGAAGCTCAACCAACACATTACTATACACACACAGACAGAAATGTGCCTATTCATTTTACACTTTGCATTCCGTGGGTTTGGTCTGGAAACAAATTTCTCTAAGAGTAGTTGTGCAACAAGAATGATTTGGGAGCTAGTGTAGGAAGGAATACTGCCATGATCCAGGAGCTACCTTAAGAATATTCAATAACCTTATGGTGTGTTCAGGAAGAAGCACACAAGAACCCTAAAGCATGCAGAACATCATTATTGTTATGCAGAAAACAGGAACTAGTCTAGTAATTTTAATGTATTGCATTGTAACAAAGCTGATCACCACAATAACATTTTCTGTTTCAGACAACTCTAACCACTTTAATTAATTTAATTTATAGGTTTGATTGTAGAAAATACCTGAACAAAGATGAAGCTGCACTAGCCCCCCACCTTTACCTCAGTCACCAGAAGAACCTGCACTGAACTGGCAATACTGATGAGATGTGTTTGAGACGTATTTAGAGGCTATTGGTGGGGAGGTATTTGGGCCAAAAAGAAAGTTAGCAGTACTGGGTTATAAGCCGGGAGTTGATGGTACAAACTAGAAAGTTATTAAAACAATTAACCTAGTTTGATAGAGAAGATTATTTTATGGATCTGGATGAGGCTGATAAGTAGGACAGAACAATACATTATGGAGGAATTTTAAAAACTAAAGTTCAAATTGTAGTGGAGAGGGACACATTCTTTTGAATGTAACAATTGATATGTGAAAGCATAGAACAAGATTTCAATGTTCTTCCTACTCTAGCTGTGACATGCAGATGTTAAGATCCCCACAGATGATAACAGGCCTAGTGAGTAATAGATCAACTAATCTACAGATCCTACAGAAATTGAGTTTTAAGGAACTGTTTTTAAATACAACAGTAAGAATTACTAACAGAATGAAAAACATGTCCAAACAAGTGTGTGAATCAATAGCTAATGGTCGACGGTGAAAAATACACAGTGTGAATGTCTGTGGAGTGAGTGTACGGGCAAAGGGTTATAGACCACACTACAGCACCATGGTCCACCACGACTTTAGTCGTTTGATGCAGAGGGAATTCCCATCACCTGGGTTGACTGCAGCTGACATTTTTGGTTGGTTAGCAGTCTAGCTGCTTTACAACATTTCTCTATTTAAAGGATAGCCTGGCACAGATGCGCACAGGGGGCATGCTGCTGGCATGCTGCTGGCACGCCACTGGCATGCCAAAGGCAAACCAGTGTGCGCCTATCCGTGACTGACTGCGGCCATCCGTCAGGGACTCTGCATCTCACATTTTAGGAGTAAGAGACCCCCCCACACCTTATTATTCTAGTAATAAACTTAAAGACATCACGCCAGAACCTTTCCTCAGAGGAAAGCCATTTTACAATGCCATACAATTGTCCCAATGGAACCTAACTCCCAGATCAAATGTGAAATTTGTAGCTTTACGTTCCCTATCGATTTTCCACCGAGGACATCTGTCTGTTCCAGCCCCTCGCAAAGCACTTCCTCTAAGGAGGGCCTTACCAGAACCATCTGTACTTTTTTGGTAAACATGTGCAGACAAACATAAGGTATACTAATCAACTGATAAATAGCATACACTGCAATGTACGTTTACTGAAACCTGGCTACCCCATTGGCTATTTATTTTATTATTTATTTAGAAGTTTGTAGAGTGCACAGCTACCTCCGACGGAGGTGTCCCGGCGCTAAAGACAGTATCTCGTGAGATTCAGAGGGGTACAGGAGAAAAGAGTGGGTTATATCAGGGAGAAGAGCCAGGTCTTAAGTTTTCTCCGAAACAAAGGCTCAGAGGTCAGGAATCTCAGTTCTATAGGGAGGCGATTCCACAGTCTGGAGGTGGCTACTGCAAAGGCCCTTCCTCCCGTTCGTGCTAGGCAAAAACGGGGGCCGATCATAAGACGGAGATGGTTAGATCTGAGGTTTCGGGGTGCTTGTGAGATCTTCAGTCTATGTCCCAAGTAACTAGGGCCTCGACCATTAAGAGCTCTAAAAGCAAGGGTCAGGGATTTAAACTGAATGCGTAGTCTCACTGGGAGCCAATGGAGTTTGATCAGATGGGGTGTGATGGAATGACGGTAGGGAATATTACAGATCAACCTGGCCGCTGAATTCTGTATTGTCTGTACTTGATTTATGAGATACGCCGGGGCTCCAATGTACAGACTATTAGCGTAGTCCAAATGGGCGGTGATGAGGGCATGGACTACTGTCTTGCGTGAGTATAATGGTAGAAAAGGGATGATTTTTTTTATCATATGGAGCTTTCCAAAACAGGAGGATGTGACTTTGTTAATTTGGGTCTTACAGGAGAGGGCGGTATCAAATTGGAAGCCCAGATTACGGGCAGCTTGGACAGGTAACGGGGGAGGATTTAATTTGGTCGGCCACCAGAGGCTGGGAGAGATGGGGGAGTTCTGGTTAAAAAATAGGACTTCCGTCTTGTCTGTATTAAGCTTTAAATTGTTAGAGGACATCCAGGCGGCGATATTCACCATACAGTGGCGAAAGTTGTATAATGAACTTTCAGAGTGATCCCTGAAGGAAAACACCAGCTGAGTGTCGTCAGCGTAGAAGATCACTCTGACGCCCCATGATTCCACCACTTTTTCCAGTGGCTTCAGGTATACATTGAACAGGAGCGGGCTAAGGGCAGAACCATGTGGTACCCCCCAGGTCAATGGTTTCTTGGTAGAAAGGAAGGAGCCCAGCATCACTTGTTGGAATCTGTCCGAGAGGAATGATTTGACCCAAGCAAGAGGAGTTCCGCCAACTCCCACCTCTTGTAAGCGTGTAAGTAGTGTGTCATGGGAGATGGTGTGGAATGCTGCGGATAGGTCGAGGAGGACCAACATGGCCTCCTCTCCCCTATCCGTGCACTCACGAATCGACTCGGACACTTCAAGTAGAGCTGACTCAGTACTGAAGTCCGGCCTGAATCCTGATTGAGAGTCATGGAACAGCAAATTTGACTCCAAACAATTGGACAGCTGCTCTTGTACCGCCTTCTCGAGCACTTTGGCAGGCTTGGGTAGGAGTGAGATCGGTCGGTAGTTACTCAAACATGTTGGATCGACACCTGCTTTTTTTTGGATGGGGATTAGCAGTGCGTGTTTCCAAACGGAAGGGACAACACCTGAATATAGGGAAGAGTTCCAGATTTCAAGCAGGGGGTCAATAACTAGCGGGGCGATCTCATTCAGAATCAGAGCCGGGGCCAGGTCCAGTGGTGAGCCTGATTTACATTTTAAAAATAGATTCAGGGCGTGCTCCTTGGTGAGTGGTTTAAAAGTTGTAAGTGCTTTGGTACAGGTAATATCAGGATCTAAGGTGCTTTCTGTACAATTCTGAAGGATTGTTGCCGTAATGTTGGCAATTTATTCCGCAAAGAAATCTGATAAGTCTTCACTAAGTGTTTGGGAAGGGGAGACAGGAGCGGACAGGGCAGTGGTATTAGTAAACTCTTTAACGATGTTAAAGAGGGCCTTAGTGGAATTTTTTGCGTTGGCAATAGTTTCTGCAAAATAAATACTCATGGTGTTACGTTTGAGTTTATGAAACTCTTTGGGGGCCTTTCTGTAAAGAGACTTGGTTGCAGGGTCATAGGTCCGACGCCATTGGCGCTCTAGCTTTTTACATCTGCTTTTGTTTTCCCTTAATTCCAGATAAAACATGGAGCTAACGGTTTTGATCTGCGGGAGGTAAGGGTCTGTAAGGGCGCGACTTTCTCAACTTTCTCAATGGCGGTCAAGAGATCTTTATTAAATGTAAGAACCGCCCCATTGAGATCGTCAGGGAGTGAATCTAAACTATTATTGTACGAATACGCTAGGGCAGTACATGAGATCTTGTGCCATTTTCTGCCTTGTGCTCTAATGGTAGATTCCTTCTTAAGAGGTTGGGATAAAGACACTTCGAATGGAATCAGTGAATGGTCAGACCACGTCAGAGGTGTAGAAGGAAGAATTTTCAGCTTCGTGCAGTTGGAAAAGATTAAATCAAGGGTATGTCCCGCAACATGTGTGGGACCCCTTACCCCTTGTGTTAGATTCATGCTTTGCATGGAGTCTAGGAGATGGGTGGCACGACTGCAGTCACTTACATCTACATGGTGGTTAAAATCTCCCAATACCGTAAAATGGGGATGTTTAAGAGACAGATCTGCGGTAACTGCTAGTAGTTCAGAAATGGCAGACTGTGGGGTATTAGGGGGGCAGTAGACCAGGATCCCAGATAAGATGGCTGTAGTGGTGTCCGAACGGAGAAGTATAGTGCCTCTATGGGCCCTATGTTCATGATTTTTCTCGATGTAATCGTCAGGTGAGTCTGTAAGATCACCGCGATTCCGCCTCCCTTCTTAGACCCTTCGCGGCTTAAACCTGTAAGGCGGTAGCCCGAGGGAACGGCAAGGGAAATATCAGGGTTGGAGGAGTCTTTAATCCATGTCTCAGTTAGGAATAGTAGGTCCCATGACATGGAAGACAACAGCAGCCAAATGTCGCTAGCGTGGCATGGTAAGGAGCGACAGTTCAACAGTCCCATAGAGTATGTTTTTATGGGTGTGGGATGACTGTCTAATGAGTCGTAGGGACAGTTTGTGTAAGGGGAAAAGGTGAAAGAGCAGTTATGGCATTTAAATGAGAGAGGGCAAGTCCGAGAGAGGTTGCACGGAGTAGAGGAAGTGCAAGATGTCTTTCCTAGGTCAATAAGCTGTGACCCAGTCCAGACTTGCCTCTGTGCGGGAAGAAAGCCGGCAGCATGGCTGGCCCTAGGCCCGGAACTGGCGCGGACGGGCGCAGACGGGCTTGCCTTAGGCGCGCCTTCGGCGCGCAGATGGTGCGCCCTCTGCGCGTCCGGAAGATGCACATAATTTATAAGAGATGGGAGACGGCAGGGGCGGGGGTGGCCTCCGAAAAGGGGCGTGGCCTGAGGGTGCGCCGGTAATGGCGGCAATGAAGTTTGTCTATACTCCCGCGGCAGCGCTAAGATCCGCTGCGCTGGCTAGTCAGGAGCGTGCTGAAGCCTCGATCCAATGTCAGGAATGGAGGTCAGGTAGGTTAAGTTAAAAACACAACCCAAACAGTGACTCTCAAAGTTATTTAAAAAAAAGAAGAATGGCGGTCGTGCTCCCGGCTTCCGCCTCAGGAGATTCAGTCTCTATGGCTATTCCTTGTATTCCCATAGCCATTCCGGAAACCTATAATTTGCTTAAACTTGATAGAGAGATAAAATAAAGAGGGCAGAGTTGCCATCACTTTCAAATCCAATCAAAGTTACCGTAATTGATACTCTCTGTGATGAATGGATAGAGATCAGCATCTTCAATTTAGAGGCTCTGTCTGGTGATCCATGGAAAGGTATGTTAGTATATTGCCCCTCCCCAGTATAAAAAATATTTTAGTCATAAGCTAATGGAGCTACTTGCCCCCCATGTGCTTTCCTCCAATCACTTCCTCTTAGTAGGAGAGTTTACCTACCATGCTGAACTAGGCTTTGATCCCGAAACTGAACTACTTCTCTCCGACTTGGAGACGTTTGGACGTAGAAAATTTCTGGCCCCACTTACATTGATGGGTATACTTTGGATTTTTTATCCACAAATAGCCACATTCTAGAGGTTGATGCCAGATCTCCCTTAACTTGGTCAGACCGCTCCATTATAACCTTCCGATTCCCTAGTGACCTGTAACAGATCTGCCTGAAGAATAATGCCTACAAAACAATTTGGCCCTGGAAAAAAGTCTCTGAACCTTTGTTCTCATCTATCTTCCCCACTAAATATCTCTAACTCATATGACCTTTCCAGTGCACGTACAGTTTTCCAAGAATCTTTTTCCCATTCCCTAGATCAAGTCATCCCTCTTAAATCTAATGGCTGCAACTATGTGAGACCTCAGTTACTCTGGTTCTCAGAAGAATTGAAACGAGAAAAAGCAGCCTACAGAACACTGGAATTAAGATGGCGTGCCTCTAAATCCCTTCATGACTGAACCTTTTACAAATAAGCTTAAAACTCTTACCATAAAAAACTCAAAGCTGCCCACAAGCTACACCTTATTAATAGATTAGGCAACGCAGGCAACTCATCTAAAGAACTTTTCACAGTCTACTGCCTGCACTTTACCAGAACCAGTCTCGCTAGAGCTTTGCAATACACTAACAGCTAATTTGAAGAAAAATCACAATCATATTTAAGAATCTCACTCCTTGTCCCCCATTCTCACAGATTTCCCCACCATCACTGCCCCTACCTCACTCCCCTCTTTTGCTCTGGAATATTTTAAACCCATCACCCTGAAACTAGCTCTGAAAACCATGAGCAGAATCAAATCAGGATCTTCCTCAGACCCAGCTCCCCACACATCATGATGACCTTAGCTAACACCCTGCTCGGAGACATCACAGCACTGTTCAACCATTCCTTGAAAACTGCAACTGTAACTCAGGCCTGGAAAACTGGACAGGTGATGCCAATTTTCAAAAAAACAAATGCAGGCCCTCTAAAACCCACCAAGTACAGGTTCAACTCTCTCCTCCCATATCTCAGTAAAAATCTAGAATGTCTAGTGAATCAACAACTATTGAGCTATGTAGTTTCCAATTCCTTCCTGGACATCTCCCAATTCAGTTTCAGGACCTCCCACATCATAGAAACTGCCTTAATGGTGCGATTAGACAACATCAGACTTTCCCTTGATGATGACACCCAACCGTGCTGGTACTACGTGTCCTGTCCCCTGCCTTTGACACCATCTCACATTCAAGCATGGTCTAGAGACTATCTGAGATTGGTGTCACTGGCACCAAAACTCCCTCAACAATCGTGCACAGACAATTGATATAAGACCATGGAAATCACATATCATGTTTGTAGACTAAGGGGTACCACAGGGCTCAACCTTGAGACCCACAATTTTTAATATATAAGTTGTGCCTTTCGCCAAAGTCGTAAGATCTTGCGGTCTGGAGATCATCTCATATGTAGATAACACACAGCTGTTCATATCAATGGGTTCTAATCCCAAATTCATAAAACCTAAATTTGATAACTGCATGAGGGAAATGGCCTCGTAGATGTCTCAAAACTGCTTGCAGCTGCACTGTGAAAACATTTAGATCTTGCTGTTTGGCAATGCCTACTTCTACTGGAGAGATGACTGGTGGCTGCCCAATGCCTACTTCTACTGGAGAGATGACTGGTGGCTGCCCAAATTGGCTGCTGGCCCCAACCTAAAAAGTTCGTAAAAAATCTAGGCATCCGAAAACCTCATGATGAAACAACAGGCTGGGTCTACATGTGGGACCTGCTTCAGAACCATGCGAATGCTTAAAAAGGCATTTCAATGGCTAACTCTGTAAACTAGGAACACTCTTACGCAGGCCTTAGAAGTCAGTCACCTGGATTATGGAAACTCCCTTTTGGTATGAGCTAATGAAACCCGCCTAACTAATCTCCCCGCACTCCCTCAGAGCCTACTATCAGATCCCTTCACTGGCTCCCAATCAGGAAGCGCAACATCTTTAAGCAATTATGCCTAGTACACAAATCCCTCTCAAGGAAAGGCCCTGTATAACTCCAAAACAAACGTCACCACTATCCACCTACAAGAAATCTGAGATCCAAAGACAAGAACTTGCCAAGCTACCAACGTATTTGCACAGCCAAATACGGCAGCCGCTCTTTCTCTTACCTTGGCCCCCATTACTGGAACAAACTCCCCCAGCTCGTTAGCGACTGTTCTGAAATCGCCCAATTAAAAAAACCTCTAAAAACGTGCCTATTTTAACCCCTGTTTTCCATTTTTACCTTCACCTGGATATCGCCTTGTGGGGGTGATTTGTTGCACTATATCAAGTTTATCATATAAAATATTATAACTATTAAGGAAATAGAGAGGAAGTCACCAAATCTAGTGGTAGATGCAAGTGTTTCTGTTGTGGGAACCCTATGTATTTACCTACCTATGATGATTGTCCTGCCTTGAAAGTCTGGTGATTCAAGTGTACAAGTATATGTAATTTTTCCCAGGAGTGTAAGAGCTATTTTAAGAAGGTATACAACTGTAGACAGTGCTCTAAATGGTGGACATGTGTGCATGTGGTATTAGAAGTGAAGACAATGTTTTGGCTGTGTGTATCAAGAAGGGCACAAGTAAGTGGATCTTATAAGCCACTGATTTGCATGGTTTTGACTAATGAAAAAGAGGTTGAAATGGGGGCAGACTTGTTCTTCCACATTGATGGACAAATTAAAATGTTGAAAAAGCAGAAAGGGTGATATTGTGCTGGGGTAATGTGTATTCAGAAGGGTGCTGTGATGTGAACTTTATATTGCTGGGGTGTTTTGAAGCCGATTTAGAATTCAAGGGGCATAAAGTACAAGATATGTTTTTAAAAAAAAGAAATTAAAATTATGTAGATCTGAAAGAAACAGAAGAAACATGGGAAGATCTAATTCCAAACCAACCTGAGCAAATGTGGTTTTCTGAAAACGTTGATGTTCAAAGATGGAAGACGTGATTTACCAAGGTTTTTAATGATGAATTTAGTTGTGTTACAGATTTCTCACACAAAATGTTGCTGAAGGAGGACATCCTACCATGCACACATAAGGTGAGGACTCTACCTATTGCACTGAGGAATGCTTTGAAGGAGATATTGCAAAGGCTGTGTAATAGTGGTATAAGAGAACCAATGGAGTCATCAAGGTAGCTAAGTCCAATAGTGTTGTCAACTAAATCTTGTAAAATGATGAGAATGTGTGTAGATCTAAGAAATCTAAACAAATGCATTGGAATGGAGAGGGTTGGGATAAAGCAACTTCTAGGAATATCTTGTTAATGAAATTCAAGCTAGTATGGTCCAAGTAAACATTTTAATGTGAAAACAGACAATGTGATTGTTTTCCTAGGCCTGCAGAAAGGTTGGTGTTGCTATTGCACAAGGACCCTAGGGGTATGACATAAATGAACAGGAATGGCCATCAAAAGGATAGATATGTTAGGAATTGTATACCCTATATGCATAGTGCCAAAGCGCATTTTGTATTACATTTAGTAGGGCTACAATAGTGCTAGTAAAGTACTACAAAATGTTATTCACAAACCTAAAAGTGTAAATATCCACCTCTGCTTCTAACTTTTCTATTGGTAGATTCTCACACATGTAGATGTATTACTTAGTAGTAAATGTGGGAGGACCAGGGGAAGTAGCTAGAAAAAGGGGCATACTTAGGGCCTGATTAGGAAGCCGGGCAGACCACCACCCACAGGCTGTCGGTGGCAGTCTGTCCGACATTCAGAGTATCAGTCCAACCCCTGGATTACTATCCCGGCAGTTTGAATGATTAGGGCTGGGAGAAAGACCTCCGCCTCCAACAAGCTCAAGGAGCCTGTTGGGCGGCGGTCGGAGCCTAATCCCTACAATTGGTGCAGTGACTGCGGAGGCACCTCCGTAGGGATTAGGATGTGCCTTTCCCTCTGCCGTTACATGGAGGTCCGGCTGCCGTGCAAAGGCAGACGGATAAGGACTTTGTGTGCTCCTAGCAGGTCACCATCCCCCCGGGCCTGCACTATGGGGCCAGGAGGGCACTTGTGGTACCCCCCAAACATCCATGCACCATGTGCCAGCCAAAATTCCCGTCAGGCTGAACCACAAAAAGCCTTAAATGAATCTGTGCTTAACCCTCTTGTAGCTTGGCACAAAAACAGTCAGGCTTAACTTAGAGGTAATGTGTAAAATATGTATACAGCACACAAACAGAAATAAAGTGAAAAGACAAAACAAGAAAAACAACACACCAATTTACAAAAATGTTGTACATTTTAATTAATAAATTAACAACTAAACATCCCATTTGTATAACCGGAGTTATAAACTTGTATTGTGTTACGTAAAATCTAGTGCCCTAAAGATCAAAGCATCAATTGCGGACATTTAGTCGCGCAAGACGGGTCAAAGTCGAAAAATATGACCAACACGATGGAGCGCACTCGACGGTGAGCCACTGTACAAAGTTGCTGTGAAGATTCCTACATTCGGTCATTGTCACTTTTTTGGAAGTTGAAATCTCTAAGGGAACAAGGCAGGAGGCTGTAGCCAATGAGAGTTCCATGAGCTGGATACCTCTTTGGCGAAGTAAGACTGAACAAGATTTGCTGCTGTGGAGAAAAACTTACCGGTAGCTGCCATGAAGTCAGGTAAACCAGCGATGTACCTTGGGTGGATAGACGAGCAGGTTGGCCTTGGTCTTCCCTCAGTTCACAGAGCAGTTTTTAGCAAAAAAAATTCAAAGTCCCAAGTTTAGGATTTTGGCTATCTGGGCATTTTCTAGCAGCACCACCAATGGTCCAGGACTAGAGGGGCACCACTTGGTGGTTTAGGTCTCACTCAGGCTGGGCCTAGGTGCGAGTTCAAGATGGTGGGAGTCTTTTTGGTCCCTGTGGCTCTGAACAGTAAGCCAACTAACAAGCCGTTGGAGTCACTCTGGTGTCGTCCTGGGTTCAGGTGATGAAATAAAACTGGGCTCAAGCAGCGCGGCAGTCTTCAAATGGTTTACGGCTGGCTCCAGGCAGCAAAGAAGTCCTTCTAAGACCACAGCAGCAGGCAGTCCTCACAGTCCTTCCACAAGTCCAGAAAATGAACTGAAGTGTGGGTCTGATGGTCCCCTTTTTAACCGAATGATTAACATTACAATGCATACATTTACTACGCATGCCTTTACAATGCAGTTTTTACATCGCAACATCCTTTACAATGCATACATTTACATTGCATATCACTACAACGAATATTTTTAAACTACATTTACAACACATTCCATTACATCGCATTATACATTTACAATGTATACCATTACAATGCATACCATTACATTGCATTTAATGTAAGTGTTGGATAGTGTAAGGGTAAAAATTACTATTCTAACTCTAGGGGGTGCAACAATAGGATAAGTGTTGGATAGTGGAGGGGTACTATGCGTGTAATAGTATGCGTTGTAATGACATGCGATGTAATGCCTGCGTTGTAGTGACATGCATTGTAGTGTCATGCATTGTAGTGACATGCAATGTAATGGATGCATTGTAGTGACATGCGTTGTAAATGTAGTGTGATGCAATGACTGCGTTGTAAAGGTTGTTTCCCTTTTTAAACATGGTGCCTACTTTGAAGTAGGATATGTTTCGAGACAATTCCCTTTCAAGTGCTTGAAGTTTCCTGACTCCCTTGCCTTGGCTTGAAGCTGGTGGCATGAACAATGCAGGATTGGTAAGCACTTTGTGTGACAGTAGAGCACAGCCTATTCTTTTGCAAGTGGAGCTGTGCCCAGCTCCTCCTCCTCATCCTGCTAGTTGATGGCCCAGCATATTATCCACCCTCAATCAGTTCTTGTGTGATCCTTTAGTCAGCTTTATTATGACAAAGATCAATTAATCTGTTAATGAATCTGCAAACCCTATGTGTTCAGAAGACCCTATAACTACTGTTAACCAGCAGCCAATCTTAGACCTATTGGACTTCACTTTATTATCAACAGATCAGACTATGACACCTGCATTATGTGTCAAATTATCCTCCCAACTGAATATATGTCCAGCTTCACTTCTTCATCTGACTTTTGACACTGTTTTTCTACTCTTACCACATGCTGTAAAAGGTTGATCACTTCTCTTTTGGTTCCTCCAAATTCCAAGCCTACGGAGTTCTCTACAGTTTGATCAGTTACTGCCTTCTTTCACATTTGCTGTTACTGATCAAAATAGTAGCACAAAATACATCCCTAACCAGCTTTCTCATTTTCTAGAGGTATCCAAGATCTTCCGTCTGGTTCCTTCTGGGTTTTTCCCACAAAACAGCACGGAGGCTACTTCCACCTCAATTTTAGGTGACCTTAGAAAACTTGTGTATGTATGTGTCAGAGTGGCAATGATTTTCAGAGACCTCTCTGCTACCTTCAGCACAATATCAAATGAGATTATTTTCATGCCTCTACATCAATTAGGGAACTTGCCTGAATATTATCCAACTTAGGATAACATGCCTAAGCACTCAAGTTTTCTTCTTTCCAATCTTGATTTAGAAAATGGAGTCCCTCAGGAGCTTCTCTTGAACACCCACATTAGCCAATGGCCAGCATGGCTTGTTCAGTATTTTATATGTATCCTTATGTCCAATGCAGATGACACCCAAATTCTTATCCAGCTTGATGATTCCTCCAGACAGATGCATAGGTGCCTCAGTAACACATCTCTGGAGTAATTAACCAGGTGAACAGCAATGTCCCAAAGCTGCATGCAGAAAACATCAGAGTTCATGGTAGTCGATGTAATGATCATTCAGAAGGGTAGACCAATTGGCGGCTCAGCAATTGAACAACATACAAGAACTGGTTTCTTTTCTCCACCCAATCGGTGACCAGCACGAGACACATTCCATGCTCAACCAGTGAAAGTACAAGAGACAACAATAACCCCTCATCATTCTCATTGTGGGGAAGATCCATCCGAGTTCTAGCAAACTATTCTCTGTGTTCGTCAGATGTGTGTATTTCATATTATCTGACAGTTGTTCATTGACTGGTCAATGGGAAGGTCCTGATTTAACCGGTACAGCAACATCTGTTCATGACTCTGAGCAGGTTCAGCCAGAGATGCACTGAACTGGGTTGATGGAATCGTTTTTCTACCAATGAACTAGAGCCCAATTTTCCTTACCTGACACTTTCCTATTGATTTATATCTCTCTTCATAGGTACACAATTTCATTAATTTGGAAATTCCATCTTTTTCATTCCAATTCCAGTTACATCTGAGTTGTGATGGGTTCATGGACTAACCCTTTTTCGTTTTTTAACACATGACGCTGATATGGTGTATGGTCAACTCAGCCTTCAATCCTTCGGTGTAGAGTCAATTGCCTACCTTTAAGTTAGGTAATGGTAGAAAATAGTTACTTAAGTGCATAGATAAGTGGAATGTGAACCTATATATAAAAACTATAGTTGTTATTTTTCTTCCTCAGCTGTGCTGGAAATGCAAACAAATGGCTGCTAGATCCCATATATTGGTGGTCAAGGAGCAACAGAAAGGGGAAGGAATCACAGGGAGACTGACAGTCACCAATATACATCCATTTTAAAAAACTGTGATCCAAAGAAATTAGTGACATAAAAAAATGTGCTAGTAAATTTGCTCTGGCTTACTTAATTGGTCACATACAGTCTGCATTTTAAAATATCTTAGAGGGCTAAGGGCCATGCTGCAGAGATACTTGTGTAACCATCTAATTACTGGGCATAGTTTTGCAACTGTCAGAAACTCTGGCAAGGCAGCAGAGAAAGCCATTGTGCGCCTAAATTGCAAAGCAGAGCCACCAAAGCTTTGATTAAAGGTACACATGCAGGTGTGCGCGCTCCCCGAAGCAGAAGAAGGAGCAGGAACAGGGCAGAACCAGCTGGCGGCGTCAGTGGAGCTAGTGTCAGTGCTCCCTATCTTACATCCAGAAAGAGGTCACGGGTGCAGTTCACCCATTTGATTTGAATGTATTTGTCTGCATAGAAGGTATCTAAGCAACACCTGAGAGGTGAGTTGGCTTTGGGTTGTAGCTCCAGTTTGAGAGTGCAATTCCTCTAAACCCACCCGCCCTCTGAACCTTGAACTATGATTCTCGCTCATTGGAGCGGGGTGTGCGGTATCAGATGCAGGAGCTCCGGCAATCCCAGGAGTTTGCAGCTGCATTGATAGTTCCTGTAAACCGCAGTGATTTTCTACTTTGTCTGCAAATAAAAGCCGGCACCGTCAGGTTTCGGGTGGTTGGAAGGTGAACCTGTGGTGTATTAAAGAGGAACACAACGTTATCTAACCACCATAGACCATCCCCTGAGTGGCTTTTTCTGATTAAAATCACCTCCTTCTCTCCTTGACAACTGATGGAGAAGATTTTGAATATTGGTTTCTAACCTGTAGGTGGATTTTGCTGTTTGTGAGCAATGGTATCATTGTAGTAGCCGTTTGCATACGTTCTGGAGTCCTTGTGTGGTCCATCTAATGTTCCATTTCAGGTGTCACGCTTGGGAGTCTATTTGTATAACTGTGCAATTTACCTGAATGTTGTCTTATGAAACGTGTTTTTTGTAGGTCCCTCTATAGAAAATTTTTATAGAGAGCAACGCCTTCACTGACTAAGAACTGAGAACCTACCATGTGAAGTTCAACGTGTGGTGTACAGTGTGGTGTGCCGCCTGAGCTAAGTGCCTAACTCTAAAGTATTTACCACAGAGGTAGGATGTTGGCGGTCGCACTAGCAGTCCTTCTACAAATCCCTCTGGCCCTATCATTCTCAAATTTTTTGAACACATTGAACAGCTCAATTAATTATTTGGCCATGAATTGTTAAATTGATCTTGTCGACAAAATGACTTTAAGGCACTTAGGTCTAAAACATGATTTCCAAGAAAATCAACTATTAAGATAAAACATAGATCTCCAAGAAGATCTTTCGGGCCTCTCAAAGGCCTGGTGCCCATCTCAAATTTTTCCCCCCCAAAAATGATCAAAATATAAAAGAGGTTCAGCCATCTGATCTGGATGAATCAATGAAGGCGGTGAATTGCAAAAATTGAAAATGCTCCTGATCACACTAGATATTGAGGCGCTTAACACAAACATCCCACGGAAAGAAGCACTAGAGGCTGTTTAATCCCTCATGGAAAAAACACCTGGGGAGAGACCCAACAGGTTCATTGTGGAATATTTGAGAATTGTGCTCTTCAACAACTTCTATGAATTCAACAGAGAAACTTACCAATATATTAAGGGAACCAGCATGGGGGCATCTTGCGCCCCCAGTATAGCGAACATCTACAAAGGAGAATATGAGCCGAAACACATCTACAATGAGGAACCATCCTTTTTTGAGAATGTGAAACACTGGTCACGTTATATAGACAATATATTCTTTGAATGGTCTGGTGAAGAAGAGGATCTGCACAAATTCATTTTGTGGCTCAATTCCAGTGACAAAAATGTAAAATTCACAGCCAAATTTAGCAGAGACAGAGAGAAATTCCTAGATATTTGGATTTCAGGAGAACAGGGTCAACTACAGGTACGTTTGTATAGGAAACCCACCGCACGGAACACCGTACTACAGCATGCGAGCTTTCATCTCAAGTGCCAGAATGATTCAATTCCTTTTGGAGAATTCCTAAGAATTAGATGCAACTGCCCACAGTGGAGGCATTGATGTAGCATGGAGAGGAATTGAAGGAGAGACTCCCACAAAGAGGACTCAAAATGTTCAATTAGACATGCCTTTCAATGGGCCAAATACTATAATTGAGGTGCTCTTCTGCAAGGAAATAATACCAAAAAAATAATAAAGGTAAGTATGCATCACTAACCACTCAAATGTGAACTACAAAGTCAAGACAATCCTTGAACGCAATTGGAAAATACTTAACGTCAATGAAGAAGGCATGAAATTGGAAAGGCAAGTCTTTGCATTCAGACATAACACAAATCTCTGGGACAAATCGGTACACACCAGATTGAGACAAAACATAGGAAATCAACAAGGGTCCATCAGTGGCACCACTTTTATATAGCCTTATAGCCCGCCGTAGCGGGCTATACCGGCCATTAGAGGCCTGCTCCAGCGTTAAAGGCCCAAGTCGAAGATGAGGGCTTTTAACAAGGGAGTGGGACTTTAATGGCCGGTATAGCCCAGCTACGGAGGGCTATAAGACTATTAGAACATTTTGCCACTAGAGGGCAGAATTTTTTAACAAATAAAACAAAGGCCTCTCAGAGCCCGAGGGGTTTTTAATCCCCTCGAGCTGCAAGACACCTTTGTAAAACAACATTGGAATGTTGCTTTGCCGGCTTTTACCGGCCAGTAGAAGCTCTGAGCACTCCATTGTATTCAATGGAGTGGTCCACATTCTAATGTTTTAATAAAAGGTAATATGGTAATCTTATTAGCTAGTACACACTTTACCTCTCATACCACTGCAAGACTGAATATCCAGTATACGATGTTTGCATGAAACAGGCCTTTTTTCAAATGACATATAAATATATCACTCATAGCGGTTATTTCCTTCCAGCACTACTTTTTAATACATAGTTGGCCCCATTAAGACATTCAACTGGATACTGTAGACTTCCACAAGCTACAGAGCATGCTCCAACATGGCGACAATACTCTTTGGGATACACCTCCCCTTCAAGTTCACATTCATGTTGGTAATAGGCAACAGGTACGACTGGGGCTGGCGTATTTAAGTATCTTTGGGCCACATGTATGAAAGTATCATTTTGTGATTACCAATTAGCGATTTTTAAGAAATCGCTATTTGGTAATTGCCAAAATGTAATGTAACAAAACAGACAGGAAATAGTGATTCCCTAATTGTGATTTCTTATAAATTGCAAACGCAATTAGGTAATCACTATTTGTATTTGTGACTTAATTAGTTCAGGTGAAAATGGTCTTGCATTACCTAAATTGCGATTACCTAATTGATAATCACAACTTAGGTAATGCAAAGACAAGGGTGCCCGGGGACCTAAGACCCCCCCTGAAGTGCCCCTAACAAAAAAGGGGCACATGTCAGACACACACATGTCCTGGGCATGTGTGCGCGACATGGCACTTTGAAAAATGCAGTTTTGTGCATTTTTCAAAGTTTGCACACGGTTAACATCTACTTGAAGTTGATGCCAATAGTATTTCCTAAATGCACAGTTCACATTGAGGAAAGGCTTCTTACATGTGCATTAGGGAATCATAAATTGCGAGTCCCAATTTGCTTTTGCAATTTAGGTAATCACTAAACTTTGCGATTACCTAAATTGCAAATGCCAAAGCCTTTTATAGGTAGGGTATGGCCATTTTGCGTTTGCAAATGGCAGAATTTTGCGATTCGCACTCGTTTGCGAATGAAAAATAGCTTGATACATGTGCCCTTTGACTATGTCGGTTCACTCTCAGCGAGAGTCTCTGGGAGCGCCTGGAGCTCTTGACTGCCCGCAGCACCCTAAAGAAATAATAAAAGTAGGTGAGACTCTGCAAATGAATGCTGCTCGTTTGTCCTCCCTCCTTATAGCCCAGCATAGCCTGCACTTTTAACTTCTAGTTGAAGGGACCCACAACTACTAGTGCCGGTTTGGCATAGGCTAGTGAGAGCCCCAGGACAGAAAGAGATTGCGGAGATATTTAAAATACAGTGCATTTCTCTGCACATTTTAGCGGTTCCTCTCTGTGTAACACTGAGACAAGGAGACCCCTGGCAGCTGGTGCTGGACGGGCTCAGGTTAACGGGAGACCCGTGGCCACACAAGGTTGCCAGGGTATTCAGAACGTGGGACACGCCTTACTCTGTATATCAAAGTGATGCCATTTAGTAAGAATACAATCAGGGTCGGAATGGCTACCAGGCGTCTTGGCATGCTGCCGAGCTGGGGGCTGATGTCAGTGCGGTGGGGGCTAATTTCGTTGATGGAGACCTGCGTGTGCTTCGAAATAGACTAAGCAAAACGAATTTCGTTCAGCACACGCAGGTCAACATCAACGAAATCAGCCCCCAGCTCGGCAGCATGCCAAAACGCCCGGTAACCAGTCCGGCCCAGAATACAATGTTTTATAAAACAGGCCTCCTGTAAATTGACAAAATATATCTCCCATCAGGCGCGCAACACTCATTGGGTTCAAAGGGCTTCAGAAATTGCCCCCGCTCCTCCGTCCAGCATTGTCAGCCATTTGTATCCAAGGCCTGCCATAAAACTTCACCTACATCGGTTACGTTACCATGTTAGTAGGTACTGCGAGTTCTCAGCATGCTATCTCCGACACTAGATAGTTCCTCATATGAAATCTATTGTCATGTGCACAGGTGCCTAGATATCACGGTATCGCCTCGACAGAGATGTCAGTGAGGCCTAGCGACCATGTTTCTAGGGTCGCCCACTCGTATCAGTTAAGACTAGGGTGGGCATTTAGGCTTTTGATTAATTACTTATTACTTTGTGGCTTACAAGATGACCACATGCACATATAATCAATTTTAAGAATCGTCAGTGATGCCTAACGGCATCGGTGTGGCTGCTTGAAACGATCTGAACATGATTTACAACTAAAAAGTAGAGACAAAAAGTAAGGTATTAAGCATATATCAAAAGCTACAGTGTATATCTCTATAAGTACTAATATAAAGAAGTACTGACCTAGATTTTTCCTTCTCTCTTTTTCAGTAGGAGTGTGACTCTGATAGCTTGACTCCATTTGAACGATAAGGCAATCTGCCATATATGGTCTTCACGAAACACACTGCAGGTGTTCTATGAGTATAACGTGAGTGACAGGCTAGAAACTTAGTGACAAAATGGTGACGGCAGTAAGAGACAACTCAAGTGTCCATATGCACACAAAGAAGTTTGGTCTATCTTTAACCTGCCTCTCACCTATCTACACTGTATCTCTCCGTGCACATTAAATGGAGAATTGGGGTTATAAGGTGATGAATATGTTTTTTAGTTTTCTTCGTTTACTCCTAATACATATAGATTGTGCACTATCACCTTTCCTCCACAATCTTCTGGTCTAAGGTGGAGGCTCTCACAATATAGGTTCTCCCACCAGAATAAGAATTCACATGCCTTTATTCTGGTCTAACTGTTTGTTTTGCACACTAATTTGCAGATTACAACTCCCCTTTTGGCCAACCACAGATAGAGTCTTTTATCATATGATCCTGACGAACGATTCATATAATCTTTCACCCACCAAACCATACGTTGACTGTCTTTGTGAGAGATCTTAGCCCGTTAACACAACACCGGCAAAAACTGATTATCTTTTCCCATTGTATACCGTGGTGTATGTGGAGTATGGCTGGGAATGGCATGAATGATATATATAAGAGCATACGGTTCCTGTGAATGAATCAGAGAGTGGAATGAGGGTAAAAATAATGTGCACTGCAATTGTTTTTTATGAAACATGCATAAAAGCTGTAAAAAATGTTTTGTGATATAGAAATGTTTTTGATATTGGAAAAAGTAAAGATTTAGGGCCATATGTATCAAGCACAAATGCGTTCGCAAATGCCGAAATTCGCAGAATTTTGGCGTTTGCGATCGCATTTTTGCTAAATGGTATGTATGAAGCAAATCTGCGTGCAAAATAAGGAATCGCAAAATTTGTGATTCATTATTTTGGGATTGCATTTAAGGAATCGCACATTTTGCGATTCCTTTAATGCAATCTAAGAAGCACCAAAAAAGTGCAATTTCGCCTTAAGGAATCGCAAATTACAACCAACTTCAAGTTGGTGGTAATTTGCGATTTCTTTGAAAAATTCACTTTTTTGAATTTTTCAAAGTGCCATGTGACACACATACATGCCCTTAGGGCCTGTATGTATGCCACATGTGCACCCATGCTTATTATAGGGGTGCAACAGGGTGTCTTTTGACACCCTTGCACCCTTGAAATTGCATTCTCTATTTGCGATTCGCTAATTGCTAATCGCAAATTGAGAATGTCTTCCCATTCATTCCTATGGGTCCATAGGAATGAATGGGGATGTATTCCTTCATTGCGAATCGCAATTTGAGAATCGCAATTAAGGAATATGTAGGATTCGCTAAATTTATTGCAAATCCTACATACATAGCATTATGAGATTCTCAAATAGCGATTCGCAAAAAAACGCTATTTGAGAATCGCAAAATGACTTTTTGATACATATGGCCCTTGATGGTTAAGAGAATTGAAAATAATACTGTGGGTATGCAAATTGAATAGTGCTGCAGAATGTACTAATTCATGGGTTTAAAAAATATATGCAAATGTTCCAAATATAAATGGATTGAACATTGTTTTCGGTTAGACTTGTGTGTACTTTGAGTGTTTATAGAAGCAGTACACGTTGTGTGGGGCACTGTACTATAAGCAGTGAAAGTACACCAGTTGCAAGTATCTGATAACATCCTCATCGTAACAAACTTTATTCAATCTATAAGAATAGACCATAAAAGTACAATTAGAAAATAAAACTTTACAGTACAATAAAAATCGACAGGGTCTTTTCCAACACAATGTAAGAAGTGATTCATACAAGGCGCTATCATATCTTATCAAACCCCTGACTCTGAGATTCCTGTGGGTAATGCAATTTGAAATAAGTTCAGGAGGAAAAGGGGAGAGGGCAAACGCCTCAACTAGTGGGCCGCTATGCAATTCCACCTATCTAGATGTCACAAATAAATGAAGATGTATTTAAAAGCTTTGTACACATTTTTCAAAAAAGAAACCATAAAAGTCAGGACAATGAAAAAGAAGTTAAAACAACTCATTGTACATCATGAAAAGGACCTAAAACAATACAGATCATCGAACACAGGCTCCAGAGTAAAATAAATAATGAGATAAACTATTGTATAAGCTAAAAAAAAAGATTGTATGAAGGTCACAATAATACAAAGTGGCCACAGTTCTACCCTCATGGGTTAGTCACAACGGGATCAAAGCCTGACCGCAGACCTTAGGAAGCCTAGAACATATAACACTGAATTTCTAGAAAGCATTTGCAAAGAAATAACAGCGGGTCTAACCTACCTGAAATTTGCCTTTTTTTTAAATGGGAATAAGGTAGGACTTTCTTAGTACCTCATAAAAACTGCAAAACATTAAAAATTGCATTATTTCCTAAGGAGACTTCCCGTTACACCGCAGGTAGAGAAACTCTGGCCCTTGTGTGACCCAAACGGTTGAGCTAGAAGAAGATCAAAAAGGTCCAAGTGGAATCTGGTCAATAAGCAGCGTTCACGGCTGCTTTTAAACCATAAAAGATAAGGCACAGTTTTTAATAAAGAGTGCCTGTGAACACTGGGCTTCCTCCGCTCCACTTGATCCCTGTTCAACCACTGCTTCTTATGAAAATTCTCTGAAGATCTCACCTACAGATGTTCTCAGGGTTGGTAAGTAGGTCAGCCCTCCACAGAGTCGTAAGGCAATTCTTGACATATTTGAGCCAGGTAATGCAATAACGATGGTCCACACAGGCAGTCCGTTAAAATGTCCTTGCTTAAAGCAATTACCTTCCTGAGCCACAATTTCACCCACAAAGATAAGGGGAGGTAAGAGAATAAATCAGAAAGAAATGCCATTGCCAGTTCTTTGAGGGCTACGAACGAGGAGATACTCCGCGGAACACATAATAATTGTTTTAAAAAGATGATTTTAACAATTTGGAGTTCCTCATGCTCTGTATAACCCCAGATCTCGCTGCCATAGGCCACCAGGGTGGTGCACTTGGCCTTGTAAATCTGCAAAAGGAATACAAAGATTTAAACCATAAATCTGCAAAAGGGCCCCAATGGGACTATTGCCCAGTCAGGAGGCAAAGTTGAAGACAGCAGTGTTGGTCCTAATGAAGTCCCCTTTGTTTCTGCTAATAAGAGGACCCAGTTCAGGGCAGCGTCAAACACTACCCAGAGGTATGAGACGGCTTCAGTCTTAGGGACTGGCGTGGGCTCCACCACAAATGCGTTACAGCACGCGTAATTTAATTTAATTTATTTATTTATTTCTTTACCTAACTCCGGACGGCCGTATGACAGAGTTTACTACCCCCCCCCATCCTGCCCCTTCCCTGCCTCACCGCCCACAACACTCCCTCCAGGTGCCGCTACTGCTAGGACAGGAACCTACTTGCATTACAAAGGATTTATTATTGTTTACCAGCAAATCCAGGTCCTCCATAAAGTGGAAAAATGTATTCAACAGGGATTGCAATCTCGTCGCAGTCCTGGCCATAAGGACAGCGTCATCTGTGTACAACAGTACAGGCAGACTGCGCCGGCCCACCTGTGGACAGTCACTATTTGACTTCAAGGGGACCGGCTTTGAATTAATGATATATAGATTAAAAAGAAAAGACACCCCTGTTGGACCCCTCTCTTGATTGAGAACTGGTGGGTAACTCTAAGATCTTTAGAGTAACGGACCGCCATGAAGGTCCCTCAGAAAAAGGATTAGGTCTGCACTGACTCCCATGGACAACAGGTTCTGCCAAGACTTAGATCTGCTGATCAGATTGAAAGCTGAAGACAGGTCCATGAAAGCTAGGTGTACAGTACCGGGGCGGGCGACGGTGTATTTATTAAGTACCATGTAGAGATTCAAGCTCTGGTCCATTGTGAAACATCCCGGGCGAAAGCCATATTGGGCATCTGACAGGATATCATTTTCGTCTGCCCATCTGGAGAGCCTTTCATGTACCATGCGTTGCCCCACCTTTACCACTGAATCGAGTAAGGAAATAGGCCTATAACAATGGGTACTGTCTCGGTCACCCTTTTTGAAGACCGGTATCATAGTGGATAACGCCCAGGTACCCGGGCGGCCTGACATGACTGAGGCTTTAATAATCGAGGTGAGGGCCGGAACCCAGATGTCCATATTCGAGATGAACAGATATAGGGTATCCCATCCGGACCAGGAGCCTTGTTTTTTGTCAACATAGCTATTCCCTCTGTAACTTCCTCCATTGTAAAAACCACATCGGGGATGCCCTCACTTAGGCACAGATCTTTCCTTGGGATGGGAGAGGACAAAAATATGTCCACACTCTGCCTTACCCATTCTTCTTCAGTTATGTGGGCTTCCAGATTGACACTATCAACTGCCAGGAAGGGGTTATTGATAATACTCCACAACTTTGAGCTGTTTGTGAGGGTACTGACAAAATCATATCAAGTCATGTGTGCCTTTGGCAAAGTGACCATATAATGCAGCCATCCCTGAGCTCCTCTGCTCCAGAGGATTTCACACTCCCAGATATCGAGGTTGTGCCATCTTTACTATCTACCATTCCTGTAAATTTAGAGATGGGGACTATACATTTGTTAATCAGTACTTTGATCTATCTTTATCCCCTAATACTGGCCATAAATGTTCTTGCAATCTTACAGGTTACTATGTCTAATACTCCAAAGCCTTACAAGCATTGCAGAGGGCGTTGTCATTTGTTAAGGGTAAAAATGTACCCTTAACTCAAATCTCATCTTAGACACACGTTTTTTTCAATTCTTCAAAATTTGTTAAATAAAAAATGTCTTCAAAAGACAAGAACCCCCTGCCACCCCCGTTAGATGAATTCCCTCACCCGAGGTACAATAAATCTTACTAATAGTTTTAAGATTATTCTGGTGGTGAATGCACTTACTGCAGAGGTCTGCGCACACTCTAATCCCACGTTTGACACATCATAAAACAACATAGAGAGATAATTTTCTGCAGAAAAGTACACAGTGCAACATGCAGGTCGCAGATGTGTAATATCTATAGACCGCTCAGTGGGTCACTGCTTTTGCTGCGGAGATCTTTGTGTCACCTGCAACACATTATAATCCTTGCAGTACAATACAGTGAGTTGTGAATCGCATCAAGGAGCTGCATGTAAACTAAGCATGGGCGTAAAATCCGTTCCGCTCGCGGATTTTGCGGATTATCGGCAAATTCGCAATCCGCGAACTTGCCGAAAATTCGTAAATCCGTGCGAAGCGGATTTTTTGCTTGGTCGCACTTGCCAACTAGAATACTATACAATTTCGCGGGAGTAAATACTTGTGAACACGTAGATGCGGCGGGCAGCGACAATCTCGCAATTGCGAGATTGCAAAATTTGCAATTTCGCACAAGAAATCCACCAGCAGGCAGCATAAACCTTGAAAATTATGATTTTTATCAGAATAACTCCTCAGGTTGACATTTGCCTGCACTTTTTTTTTGCAAGGAGTCCATTTTGGGGGGGGGGGGAGAAAGGAAGTGCCCCACAGTCTCCAACTTCCTGTTCCTGTCCAGCAGGCTCCTCCCAGTGCTTTCTTTGCTGGTCACTTTGATTTGGATCTTGACCTGGAAGGATTACTTTTTGTGGCTGCTGCTGGATATTTGGATTTTTGCAAAACTGAAAGTACTCAGCAGGTGCAAAAGTTCAATCTTATCATTAGTAACCATTCCCTGTAGTGCCTGGAAGGATTACTTTTTGTGGATGCTGCTGGATATTTGGATTTTTGCAAAACTGAAAGCACTCAGCGGGTGCAATAGTTCAATCTTATCATTAGTAACCATTCCCTGTAGTGCTTCCTGAGGGGCCCCTTCAGAGTTCAGTTGCCTACTTGCAACTATTCTATGACCCTGCTCTGACCCTCACAGCAGGCTCAGAGAATAGCTACAAGTATACAACAAAGGTCCTGTTAAAAAAATTACACTGCAACAGAAAGCAATTACAGATAAGGAAGCACCTGCCAGCCTGGAAGTTCAAATTCAGTGACACATTAATCAGCCCCTAATTCATTCATGTCAGTTGAGGCAGGGCAGGTGTGCTTTTCCTCCCATAATCTACAGTGATGAACTAGAGGGTGGCATGGGTGAGCCAGAGGGTGGCATGGGTGAGCCAGAGGGTGGCAGTGGTGAAACAGAGGGTGGCAGTGGTGAAACAGAGGGTGCTGTGATGAACCAGATGTAGAAACAACATGGTCGCGACCGTTGCTACCTGACAAGTAAGTTCGCGTTTGCGAACTGGTAAAAAACCCTCGCAAAATGGCAGAAACACTTGCGAACACAAAAAAAAAAGGAATCCGCAAAATTCGCGAGAGTTCGCCGATTTTGCGGATTGCGAATCCGTAAATACGCAATTTCGCGGATTGCCAATTCGCAAAATCCGCCCATGCTTAATGTAAACTGCACGGAGTAGGCTAAAACCTTTTTTATTAACATTTCTGCTATTCTAACGTTCCTAAAAAGGGTTCCTAAAATTAGTAACATACTCTTATTACAATGTGTTATATAAATGATTATTAGTGCAATTACTCGTACCCAAATAGCCCACAGTACATACATATCTCTTACACAGAAATCTTTTGAAAAGTACAAAATAGCCTCCAAATCATAGTTCATCTCTGAAGCACTTTTGAAGTGATAAACTGAGTGTCTTTGTTGCCTCAATACCATTGGCATCAGGGTTCTTCCTCCAGCTTCCAGCCAGAAACTCAAACAAAAGGAGTACTTAATGGCCCCATAAGCAAAGAATTTGTGCTCGGACCAGATAGAACTGGAAATAAGACACCAGCAACAACCTCCGCTGTTTGTTCCACTAACGTCAAAGCACAGAATGTGCGAGTGCATCTAAATGTGCTCTGGTGTCATAAAAATGCACTTTGGTACATCACATTGCACTGGGTCTTACCCGGATCCAATTTATTGATAACTGCAAAGTGTGGGATCCAGCTGGATCACTGTTTTTTCCAACATTGTTACTCCTAGAGGACCAATTGCCCCAAAAAAGGCCGATTGTTTGACGAATTACAAGCAACTTTCTCACACAAAGCCTAAGCTGATTCTTGGAGGCTGCACTTGTATGTACAGCTAGTGCTTCCGTGAGGAAAACTAAGGCAGTAGGCTTTAAGATACCACCAGTTCATGCTGAAAAATAACAACTCTAAGCCCAGAAAATTGTATTTTTGAACAGCATTGGGAGTTTTCCAGCAATAAAAATAAATGTTTCTGGACCAAAGAAAATTCACTACCCTTCATAAAGATCATAACAGGGCATCACCAACATGCAATGTCCTGTAACAGCTATATAAAATGATGAAAACATATTCAATATCAATAACAAGAGAGAGCAAAAAGGCCAGAAAGCATACATGACACTATACAGAATATTTATTTTAATTGTAACATATCAAATCACTGTGAACAGTAGTTCGGACTGGACTGTTCCCATGAGGCACAGGGTCAGAGCTGATTTGCATATAGCCAGTGTCTAACCCAGGGTGGTGTGGAGTGCAAAAAAACAATGGATTTAGGCCCAGATCCTTGTACTGGGGTGAATGTATGACATTGTTCTACATTCTGTCCATCAACTGTGTTTTTTGCAATTTTCACCCCGAGTGGGCTGGGTATGCTCAGACGTGAGTCCCAGGCTCTCCACACCACTGGAGTCAAGCTATCCAGGCTGAATGAAGGCTGATAGCCAGAAACCGGTCCTTGGATGCTTGATTCCGATCTGGGAAAGACATGGCTTGGTAGTTCGGACTGGACTGTTCCCATGAGGCACAGGGTCAGAGCTGATTTGCATATAGCCAGTGTCTAACCCAGGGTGGTGTGGAGTGCAAAAAAACGATGGATTTAGGCCCAGATCCTTGTACTGGGGTGAATGTATGACATTGTTCTACATTCTGTCCATCAACTGTGTTTTTTGCAATTTTCACCCCGAGTGGGCTGGGTATGCTCAGACGTGAGTCCCAGGCTCTCCACACCACTGGAGTCAAGCTATCCAGGCTGAATGAAGGCTGATAGCCAGAAACCGGTCCTTGGATGCTTGATTCCGGTCTGGGAAAGACATGGCTTGGTAGTTCGGACTGGACTGTTCCCATGAGGCCCAGTGTCAGAGCTGATTTGCATATAGCCAGTGTCTAACCCAGGGTGGTATGGAGTGCAAAAAAACGATGGATTGAGGCCCAGATCCTTGTACTGGGGTGAATGTATGACATTGTTCTACATTCTGTCCATCAACTGTGTTTTTTGCAGTATAAAATAACAGCAAGAATTTTCTAAACAAGACAATTTGTCTTGGACTTCATATATTCAAAACTTGCAATCATTTCCAATGTGTGTAAAAAACCATAAATATCAATCAAACAACCTGTGGTATTAAAAATATATACAGTTTTATATCTCGCCACAGTTCACAATTCACGCTCAAACATTCCCATTCTAATACTATTGTATGCACTCTAACAGTCATTGTTAGACTTGTCAGCCTTTCGGTTGTCTTCCCCAAACCCTTTGCCTTCATCCCTCCTATTTTTGCAGGTCCTTGTTTTGCTGGCCTTAGGACTCTGCACACTTTACCACTGCTAACCAGTGCTAAAGTGCTTGTGCTCTCTTCCTAAAACATGGTGGAATTGGCTTACACCAAATTGGCATATTTAATGTACTTGTAAGTCCTATTAAAGTGACACTACATGTGCCCAGGACCTGCGAATTAAAAGCTACTAATGAGCCTGCAGCACTGATTGTGCCAACCACTAAAGTAGCCATTTTAACATGTCTCAGTTCTGCCGTTACAGCTGGTTTGTGCAGTTTTAAACTGCCATTTCAACCTGGCCAAATAAACCTTGTGGCAGGCCCAAACCTTCTTTTTTAACATATATAAATCATCCTCGGGTAGACCCTTGACAGCCCAGAGGGCCGGGTGCAGTGCATTTAAAACATTGCACATGTACTTTAACATTTTACAAGTCCTGTTAGTGAAAAACTATTAAATGGGAACAACTAACCTGTTCATGTTTAATGTCTTTGGGATTGTAATGAATGATCCTCTCTTGTGGTAAAGTCGGATTTTACATCCCAATTTTGAAAATGCACTTCTAGAAAGTTAGAACAAAGCCTGGGCACGTGTCTCGCGCTCCTCGCTGATGCACTGCCAGAAATGGGATTCATCACCCAAGTGTATCCAATTGATCTAAGTACTCCTCAAGTAATCCATTGATACCATAATTCTGTTCCTTATTTTTAACTTTTCCTTTTTCGACTTAATTCATCACTCCGGAGACAGTAGGATTACATCTGTATTTTTTATTCAAGTTTTCTTCACCGAATGTATGCTTTATTGGGCTTTGTACCCCAGTTCGTCTCTTACAGATGCATCAATAATGGAGTAAACAAACCCAATGCATTTCAAGCCTTCAAGGCTCTTCATCACGGGTTTCTGTAACAACATGGAAAAATCATCTTAACTGACTGATACATTAAAGTAAACTAAAGTAAAATAATGTGACATTGACAGATGAGTAACAAAACCATAAATATCAACTGAAATGTGTCGACCCATAACTCCACCCCAAGCAACGCCCAAAGTAAACATAATCCCCACAGCAAAAAACCTTACGTAAACCACCTTAAACCTCCTTCGCGCCCGTGCCCTCTCTTTCCTTTGTGCGCTCATTACCATTTAAACGCCGCCATTAGCAGCCTCTCATGCTGTTCTCCAACAATATCCACTTTCCTGAATATCCGCCCATAGCGTCAATTCCATCTTCCCTACATGCTTAAATACTCAAAAAACCCGTAATGGATTCCCCCAGGCATTAAACTTCTAATAAACCCGCCCTCACACCAATAACTTCAATTCTCATAATGCTCTAAACCAACCCACCCTGCATAATCCAAAATGCTAAAGTGCGTTTAGCTCCAGCCCCAAATCATACTGTAACCCAGAAAGTTGTAATTTTCCATGTAGTGCCATTTAGTGCCTGTAGCCTGTCTCTGGGTCAAATGACTGGGTGTAGCTGAAAGTTGGGATTTGTGTATTCCTCCTAGACAGCCATACATAATACAGAGCCTAGGTATGCCTGGGTGAGCAATCACTGACAGGATGGGAGAGTGGAGCGGGCCACAGCCCATATTTACAAATGAAAAGGCTGTGTCCTGCGTCTACACAAAGGGCTGCATACCCACTGTGCTTAGTATGGAGCGAGGGCAGGAAAGGCAGGAAGCCCATGTACTTAAACGGGAAACCTCTAGAAGCTTCTCCCTCTTCAAAGGAAGGCCCAGGCATAAATATTTGAAATCAAAACCCAACTCTTCGGTACACTTCTGGACCTGTGGATACTCTGCCAGGAAGGACTGCTGTGCAGCTGAAAGGACTGCCGCTCTAAAGGACTGCTGCCATGCTGTGCTGATCAGCTGCCTGCTGCCCTCTTGCCTGGATGAGAAGGACTGGATCTGCATCTGTTGACCCCAGTACCCCAGAGTGACTCCAAGAGCTATTTGGTTGACCTCCTGACTAGAGCCTCAGAGGACAAAAGGCTCCAACTACCTTGAACCCAACACCTGGACTCTTCCATCTGTGAGTCCACCCTGCCAAGTGGTGCCACCTCATTCCTGGAATCTAGGAGGGAGGCCTGAATGAGCTCTGCCAGCCCATCAGTAGCATGGCTCTTTCTCAAGCAGAACCGATGCATTGCCTCTGCTCCATGGATTCTCTCAGCGCAAGAACCCTGCATCACTCTTGCAACCCTTATCAGACAGCCGCTGTGCGAGCTTCCCCGACACAGGCTCTCGCATCTGAAGTCTCTTGTCGATGGCATCCCCAACGACGAAGCAGGTTCTCACCTTGCAGCCTTGTAGCTCCTTTTAACCAAAGCATCGCCTAAACTGCACAACGGATCCCTGATGCTCGACTTTACATCACACTCCCTCGTCAACAGGACCTCGATAGCCATGCAGGACATCGCATCACAGCTTTGCAACTCCACGGAGCCAAAACATTGCCTAGGCTGCGCGGCGCATCAACGACACAGGATCTTGCCACGCTCGCAACCATGATTTAAGTTCCTGTTTTCGAGCTAGCCTATCAGGGTCTGTATAGCCAGCCAGTGGTCCATCGCAGTCCGCCTGAACTTGTGACTTTGTTTCAGTCCAGCGCAACCAAATATCCACAGTTGGCATTTTGTGCTTTTTTGATACTATTTCCACCTAAATCTTTAAACCTGCATATCTCCATTGGAGTTTTGTTATTTTGGTCTTGTTTTATTTATTAAAGATTAGTCTATGTGTCTTGTTGGGGGTAAGATCCCTTTTGTGGTGTATTATCATTTTATTACTGTTTGAACTGCTGCACAAATACTCTACACATTGCCACTAAGTTTAGCCTGACTTCACTTCTCTAGGCCAAGTTACTAGAGGTTTGAGCACAGGTTAATTTGGAGTTTGAACATGTCTTCACCTTAACAAGGATTGTGGTTTCTGCTTGAGTTGAATTTTACTCCCCTCAACCGATTTCTTACAGTAATCTCTCTCGCTTATAGTGGACATATACCAGCTAATCACAGACTGGCAGTATAACCACCGGTGGCAATGGGTAACTTTATGTTCACTTTCCTCCAACTGTGATTAAACTGACTAATGACAGTTTATTGATATTTCTGGAACTGCAGAAGGAGAAACAATCATAGATATAATCCCAGAGTACATTGTGTTCTGGCTAGCAATAACTTTACTTGAACAAGCTGCACAAAAATCACTTTCAGTGGAGCTTAGCACTCCATAAATCTGTTTAAACCACAGGAAAACAGATCTTTGGAATCAAATGTATTGGTTCTGGCATTGCAGCATTTAATCAAACCTTTTTCGCATAAACGGTCAAAACAAAAAAACTTTCTTATAACCATAAATGGATGCTGTAAAATAAAAAGTCAGCTAAACCCACAGCATTTATTTTGTTCATGTAAGAATTGTAATTTCTTACCACATTTATGTTGTTTGTGTATGCTTCATTTGCTGGCCCAGTTTCTATTATATTTTCAAGTTTCCTTCAGGTTTTTTCCTGAGCCTATTGACATAACAGTAATGTACAGATCTGAGGTACAGCTTGAAGTACAAAGAGAATAGTTGCAGCACAGTTTTTGCGATCCACTCCTATAGCCTCTCCCTTGATATACAAAGCCCTTGTTACCAAAAAGGGACCAATTGCAAACATCCAAAAACCTTTCACTTCAACAATAATAATGGTCACAGTGATTAATACAATTATTTCAAGATAGTCGTCCACGTGTGTGTATGTAAAACATATCAAGTGCAGGGAAATGTACTAATACTAACATCCACACATACATCAAGGTAGATAGGTTTGGTATTACGAATAGTATATCTATTCTCACCATTACATACTTACCTTGACAAAATAGTGGTGATCGGTACCCTTCACTCATTAATGTTGCCGATCAATATTTCGCACTTGATATTGTGCTAGAACTCCGAATTTCAAATAACTTCAAAAGGCTATGGGAAAATACAGCTAAAGTAAAGATGCAAAAGAAAGACAGCAATACTCAGGTACAATTAAGCATACATATGTTCACAATGTACACCCATTGGATTAATTCACAGAACGTCTTGACTTTTGACCACATCATTTATGCATTTAATAAATATGAACATTTACAACAAACACTATTGGTGCATGTAATGTGCAAGACTATGGCTTTAGGAATTTCACAATTATTGCTCCCAGTTCAAAATACATTTGCCTTATTATTTTTCATATGCATACCCTGTGAAAACGTGGACTAGTTCAATGTTTCAAACATTTGAGGTTAATGGAGAGATTTGTCAGACTGTATCTAATTTTGATAATCTTGGGATATACTGCAATCAAACTGATCACTTCAAAATACTAATGGATCAATTTATAAAAGTGGGAAAACTCAGTAACACCCTCCACATCTTGCCCCTGGGGAACATATCAAAGCGGATCCAAGATCCACAAACGCAACATATAGTTTACCCTCGTTATTTATCACCTCCTTCCAGTAAATACGGGTGAAACAAAATACCTGGTTTGTTGTGCTTACATTGACACTAAAGCCTGCCTGCCAATACAACAAGACACCCTTTCCGTTATTCCACTCTTGTAAGTGAGAGAATCAATCAGGCTTATAGGCCTGTAATTCCCCGGGATCGGCCAGTCCTTTATTTGATATATTGTTAACATTTCAGCTTTTTTCCATGAGGAAGGGATATCCATGCCAGAGAGGGTATTGTTAGGGAGCAGATTTATATGTGGCCCCGAAAAAGTTCAAAATGTGTCCTATATAGTTCATAAGGGATCCTAACCGGACCCAGCTCACCAGCAAGGATACAGGAATTAATTGCATTTATAGTTTCTTTTAGCAAAAACGTAAGGGTGCTGGATCGAAACACTGGTTCCTAAGTGTGCACTGTCTACATTATCTGTTTCACAGATATTAGTGTACAATTTGCAAAAAACGGCCACCCACTTCTGAGGTTGTACACAGAAATATGATACTTTTTTGGGCCACTCAAACAGACTACAGCTGTCCTCCAGAAAATCTTATTATTTTTGGTAATCAAAGCTTCATGAAGAGACAGCCACATCAAACTTTCCCAACCCTTTTTCGCTTGGGCCAATGCCTGCCAATAACACGCCCTCACCCCTGCTATCTCTGGTTGATAGTTTGATTGAATTGCTACTAGGAGCTTGCTTTTGGCTAACCTGTATGCTTCATTATACCAAGCAGCAGGTTTGGGCACTGAGATTCCCTTGCATCTTTCTTGACCTAGTAGCTCTCTTATCTGAATAAATAAATTTTTATGACTAATATTAAATCCTTCAGTTCTATGGTCAAGTCAAGAGGTAGCTGAAATAGAGATTCGACCTCCAGATTGACTCTTTGGTTTACTACCTATAGGGCTGCCGTTTTTATTTACCACCCAATCCTACATGATAGATTTCCGGTTATTCATAGAAGAGAGGTCACCAAAGTCCCTGTTTCCCATGCATATAGGTAACAAGACTTGATTGTCCAAAGTGTCACAATAAGGGCATTGTGGTTGCTGTCTACTCGAGCCACCACTTCCATATTCAGTATAGAAGGCCAGAGTTTTATATCAGCCAAGAAGTAATCCGGCATGAGATGGTTCAGGAGTCAATGGCCGTGTGGCCATCTACCAGATCCCCACGTAGAAAATAGACCACCCTGTCATGCAGTTCATCAGAGGAGGATATTCTTTCTGCAATTACAATATCGTTCCTGATGATCGAGTAGCAGTGCTTAACCTGTCGAAACCCGTGGATGACTATTTATTAATGAATCACTGTCTTCCCTTGGTTTCCAGGGTCAGCTTGGGGATCTACATGAGGTGAACCATGACCTGATTTCCTCCTGCCTTTCTAGGGATATAGAAACCATTTTGAATCATCCATCTGGTATATAACTAGGGTTCCCTGGTTTATAGTATTTATATTTTTTAACATTTTCGTCTGTATTTATCCATATTTCTTTTTTTGTCATTTTATCTGTATTTCTCCACATTTATTTTTGTTGCAAGCAAAAAAAGAGGCTGCAGCTAGTATTTTTCCACATTTATTTAAATTGACGTGCTTATTTTGTAGGCTGAGTCCATAGTGGGAAAGAATAAGCAGCCTGGCAAACTGTCAGTTTTGTGAAGGATATGTTCGACCCCTGGAATGTAGTTGACAATCCCTGGTGTATTCACTTCCAAGTCAAGGCACTTTATAGTAATATTTCCATCAGAAACAAGGGTAAAGGGTAATATACAGGAGATGCTGGTTTGGAATAGCAAATAACACAGTTTAGGACCTTCACAGAACTACTGCTTGCTAATATTGACAAAGCAAGAATAATGTGCATTGCCTTTAGGAAACGTTTCTTCAATACCAAATGTAAAGCATTGTGGTCCACTTTCCACTAGATACACAAAGTCGGTAATAAGCCTAAGTATTATTAGACCTCTGAGGAGAAGGAACATATAACTGCAGAAGCGAAGTAGCGACTCCATGCCAACTGGAGGGTGGTAAGTTTAAACAGCAATGAGCAGTTAGGTGGCGGCATTGAACATGCCGTCTAGGACTCCATAGCAGGCAACACTAAGGATCATACAGATGCCTTGTATGGTAAAAAGGAAGAAAAGGGGGTGAGGAACCAGGAAAAAGGAAAACAACAAAGTGTAGGCAACGGAAGGCCACGTGACAAATGAATACGGCAGTAGAAAGCCAAAACAAAAAGCCACCTTACCTGCAACCTCTAACCCGGTAGTGTACCAATCGCTACTAAATATGACAGTCTCCAGCTTCCTGCTTTACATAATGTTTAAGTCTGACCTCTCTGGTCCTAAACAAAGCCTTTAACCCCCTGCGGCGGATCACATGACAAAGCATCCTGGGTCCTTGCTTCCTGATGCTGCTTGATATACCTGGAAAAACGCACCTAAAGTAAAGTCCACTCTATTTAAAAAGATTACTCAAATATTACAGTTAATTTCATCAGTCTGTGTTTCATTGATTGCCAGTGATCAATTCTTGAAATCATGTACTCAACGCTTGCTAAGTAAAATCAAACCAATCTAACTGACCTCCTCACTCAGCCTCACTGCCCCACAGCGGTGCATACTCACTGAGGGATGCACCCTGGCTTTATGCTGATAGCTGCTGGAGGCACGTCTGCCCCCGTGACTTGTCCCCATCAACCATCTTCACCTCTCATACAACAAAAGGTTGCTGGGGCTGCAGCCAATCTTCTGGGGTGTTTTCACTCCTCTGAATGGAGTTTTTCAGACCATGGCATCTTCTCCACCATTAGATGCAGGACCCATTGTACAACCAAAAAAATTAAGGATTTTCTGTTTCCTCCACTCACAATTCTTTGTACCTCTTCTTTAAGTTCAGGTTGTATACCCCTGAATTGAAAAGATTGCCATGATTACCCCACTATTGAAAAAGACACCCCTTGATCCAAAGGTACTCTCAAACAATTGGCCAATCTCTTTGCTTCCCATGTGCACTAAATTCATGGAAACTCTATTACATAGACAACATACAGTCTTTATGGACTCCAATCAGTCATTACATAAAGTGCAATCAGGGTTCTGCAGAGGTTTCAGTAAGGAAATATTTCGGGCTAGCGCAACTGAAGGTATCAAACAGGCCAGAGACCAAGGTAGAGCGCGTGCACTGAATTTTGTTTGATCTATCAGCAGCGTTTGAAACCATCTCACACTCCATCTTGCTTCGACAAATGTAAGAGATTAGCATTGAAGGAAAGATTCTGCCATGGCTCACCTCCTTTCTCCAGGACAGCTACTAAACAGTAAGGTTAAATGCTATCAGTCCGCACCTAAATCCTTACGGGGTTCCATAAGGGTCGGCAGTGATATGTGAGCAAAACCATACTCAAAAATATGGACACCCCAAAATGTACCTCATCCAGTTCTCCCACAGTTTACTGAATCAGACATGGTATTAAACCTCGATTTCATGAGGCAATGTATCCATGTGTTAAGGTACCACTCCAAACATCAATTAGCAGAGCAAAAACAGTTCATCAAATAATAGGGCACACTCAATAATAGAGTCACCATCAATGAAAAGTTAAATGGTTTTATTACAAGAATTCAAATTAAGCGGTACACTTTCACTACTATGAAAGCTCTCAGATGTAAAGTAATTAGGAGTTTGTAAACATCTGACAAATATTCAAAGTTTCAATAAGCAAAATCAAAAGAAAATTGTGAAAAAGTCTTCTACTCACCACTAAAATCAACGGATTCTTATACACAACTCTTGCATAACAAATTAGAGAAACTGCAATATCATCATGGAATTAGCTAAAGTATAATTTCTTTAGCAAATCAGAAAATAAGAATGATATACATCATTCAAACGAACAAACAAACAAAAAGAGTGGTAGAGGGTCCAAGGGGAAAATGTTTTTATAGACCAAAAGGTACCTAGTCCCCCAACTTAACAATTAAACACATGGAAGGTACCAGCAGTCTGAAATAAGTAGATTCAGTGGAACCTAATAGTGTACCACATTTATACTGAAACCACAAAGTTAGTCCAGAGAAGTAACATTGTTATACCAGGAACAGTGAAAAAGAGAAGATACAAAGTCTGAAAACTAGAAAAAGTACCCATCAGCCCACTCAAAAGTGGAATATCGTCATCTGGGTTATTTGCGTTGGAAAATGGTGTCCTGTAGGCTCCTCCTCAGGGAGAGTCTGAGGCTACCTAATTTCGGACCCAATGGTTGAGCATTCAACCAAAAGAGATGACAGTGTGTGAGCGGAAGGGGCAAAAGTTGCAGTGCTCAAAATAGAAAAGAAGAAAAGGAAAATGATCCAAGTGATTTAAAAATACCTACTTTGATGTCATAAGAAAAACTTTAATGGGTCTGTCAATCAATGTGGTATAATTAAAAGCAGTGTGATAATAGCATGCAAGGAATTGCTATTCACCATGTGTGTTATTTGGTCAACATGTTTCAGCCTTTACCGGCTTTCGTCAGGACCTATGATGTACTACTGCAACACTTACTTAATGTGATGTGATAGGTAATCTACACCCACTCTCCAATTATCAAAAGACAATTGGTGTATCTTCTCCTGTATATACAATGTAGGGAACAAAAACAAGACAGGGTTAAAAGTATAAACAACTGTCACATGTTTGTCATGTTTCTATGTAAGTTTTGTATTTAATTTGATTTTCACTCACCCTAGTTGAAGGGAGGAAGAACCTCACCTCACCTGGCAACCGCTCAGGGTAAAGGAGGCCACGCACTGAAAATAAGCGCATAGATCTGAATTTAACTTCAGATTCAGACTAAACAGTCACAATTCAACATTTCATCAGTGATACGAAAGGCACTATGGGAGGGCCTAGATTATTATGCAAGAAAAGGGCGGAATTCTTAAGGTAAAAATATGTCTATCCCAACTTCCTGATTTAAGTCAACTAAGCTGCCTCGCATAGTGGTTAGAGTAGCAGAGTAACAAAATACCAGGAGCTATGGATGCTATATCATGATGTGCAAAGTAATTCCTTCCCAAGTATCAGGTCGAACTATTTCTACAAACGCCTATCTGAAAAAGTCGCCTCTTTGTATGGTTCCGAACAGCGATCACTCACCTCTCCGTCGTTGCCTCGGGTTAGAAACTGAGCCGAGGGGGAGGTGGTGACGCAGAGTAATGCACGAGATTTTGTACGTGCTCGGCGGACCTTGGAGGGAACTGTCAAGAGCAGTGCTGTGATTGGTTCAGTAAGTACTGGTTGTCTGAACCAATGGAAGCCCTGTCTTCATGTTAGACGACTGCGGGAGGAGCTGTCAGAAGCGATTCCATGATTGGTTCAGTAGGGACCAATAGACGCCTATTCTTAATATGCCGTTCTTCTGGTCATGTCTAGACCTGCATGTTCAACAGGTACCGAGAGGCGGGGGTTGTTGTTGTCGCTGCAACGCATGCGTCCGCATGCGGACTCATCCGATTGATTGGCTCTTTACGAAAAAGAAGATAAACAATCACTTATGTACACAAGTAGAAAACACAAGCGATTGGCAAATATTGCGCGTTTCTCTTGAGGCTTACATTAATGGTCGCGCAAATTTTGATCGGCACACATAAGACTCGGGAAGGAAAGTTCAAATTGGAAGGAGTACACAAACTGTGTTCACCCCGCGCAATGTGGGAAAAGGGAGGTGAGCAGTATGCGGTGCTTGAGAGCACGGTGCCAGATCCCAGCATGTAAGTTGTCATCTGAATTGTCATCCGAAAATGAACGGATGCAAGTGCGTAAGTGTGGCACCAAATTAAAATCAGCTTATCATACATATATAGAGTAATCAAATAGCTGCGGAGACTGTGACGGTTATATCCACTTGTATCCTAGTGTGAAGTCTAAACAAAACGCTTAGGGGACACTGCGTTTATGTTCTCAGAAAGGGGCTTGTGATGCTCATCCCGTTGGTATAGGGGGAGCCTATAGTGAGCCTCATTTTGTATGACACAAGTTCCTATCAAGTCTTGTCAATTATAGAGGTTAAATTTGTGGGTATACAGATGTATGAGCTGAAATAGGACTCACAGCTGCATCCACGGGATGTCATCATTCAGTCCCTCCGTGTCGCTCCGTAATTGAAACACCCATCTTTGTTCTTTCCTTAGTAAAAAACGTGAGACATCTGTGACATGATCGGGTATGTATGGTTGTTCTAGGATCAGCCACTTCAAATCATCAGGATTGTGTTTCATATCAAGAAAGTGCGAGGTGAGCCGGGTCGCTTGCTTGTTGCGCCTGATTGTACTCTTATGTTCTTGTATACACAATTTAATCTTTCTTGTGGTCATTCCTATATACCTCAGGTCACAGGGGCAGGTAATCAGGTAGATGACCTTGTCACTGTTGCAATTGGTGTGGCGTTTGAGTAGCCACGGTCGAGTGGTACCAATGTCAACTGAAAGAGTCTTACTTGTTTGTGGACACACCGAGCAATTCCCGCATGGGTGATGCCCTTGAACTGGCGGGAGGTTCCACAAAGTAGACGTGGGTTCTTCCACATTGTGTCGAGGTCTGGTATGGACCAGTTCATCTTTCAGATTCGTGCCTCTCTTAAATGAGAACAGTGGGAGAGGGATGTTCTCACCAGAACTGTTTAAGATCCGCCATTTCTGTCTGATTATTTTTTGGATCTTGGAAGAGGAGGTGTTATACGTGGTCACACATACCAGTCTATCCATTGGTGGTTTCTTGACTGGAGGTTCCAACAGTGCCTCGCGATGGTTATTAGCAGCTCGTTTCAAGGATATTCTGACTAGAGTGTTGGGGTAGCGCCGCATTCTCAACTTAGTTGAGAGATCTTTCGCTTGTGAGTGGAAGTCTGTTGTATTGGAACAGTTCCTTCGAACCCTCAGGAACTGCCCAAACGGGAGGTTTTCCCGAAGGGAACGGGGATGATGGCTGTCAAATCTCAACAAATTTTGCGTGCCATAGGTTTGCGGTATAAGGAACTGGCCAGGTGCCCTTCTTGTGGAAAGATTAAAAGATCCAAAAATGGAAGTTCGGTTCTGCTGTAGTCTAGTGTAAACCTTAAATAGGGGTTCTGACCGTTTAGCCACTCCTGAAAAGTCAGTAAGGATTGTACGTCACCACGCCAGACAACCAAGATATCATCAATGTACCTCTTCCACATCATCAATTGCTGATGATGTGGATTGCTGGCATTCAGTACATGGTGTGTTTCAAATTGGTGGACGTACAGATTCGCCAGACTGGGCGCAAATTTGCTGCCCATAGATGTCCCTGATATCTGTAGATACAGGGAGTTCTCAAAAGCAAAAAAAATTTCCGTCATTGCAATTCTTGCCAGTTCCATTATAAAATGAATTGGTGTTGCCATGTCGAGAGCAGAATTCTCTAGTAGTTCTTGTATGGTTTGTAACGTTTCTGTTTGAGGTATGCATGTATACAATGATTCTACATCAAAACTAGCTAGTATGTCTGAATCATTGTCATAGTGAACCTCAGGTAGTATGCGTAGAACATCCTTCGTATCCTGAAGGTATGTTGGCATCGTTTTCACAGTAGGGCTCAGAAAAACATCAACAAATGTTGATAATGGTTCCAGCAAAGATCCAATTCCCGAAATAATGGGACGACCTGGCGGTGGTCTGGCCGGTTTATGGATCTTTGGGAGTGTGTAGAAGTAGGGGGTAATCGGACATTTGGTAACCAGGAAAGTTGCCTCTTGTGAAGTGATCCATCCTTCTGTGCTAGCTTCTTCGATTAGATGTTTGATCTCATTTGTGAGTCTAGCGGTGGGATTCTCAGCAAGAGGGGTATAGAACTGTGTGTTGCCTAGTTGTTTTAGACATTCAGTTCGGTATGAAGTAGTGTCTTGAATAACTATAGCACCCCCTTTGTCTGCAGGTTTGATCACTATTTTAGTGTCTTTTGACAGGGTTTCGAGGGCAGCCCTATCTTTTCTTGAAAGGTTTTGATAATTGCCTTGTTTGGAAAAATCAATGGATTTGAGATCTTGTAGTACGGCTGCTTCAAAAGTACCTACTTTAGATGGTACTTGTTGGAGTAGAGGCATAAAGGTGGATTTGACTTTCAGCCCTGTACTAGTATCTTCAGTCAGTGTATCTTGCTCTTTGTCTTTGAAAAAATAGTGTAGCCTTACTGTCCTGAAGAATCGTTCGATTTCTCCTCGTATTTGAAAGGGTTCTCCGCTGTTGGGGGGAACAAAGCCGAGACCTTTGTTCAAAACCTCCTGCTCATTGGAGGTAATAACCCGGCTACTCAGATTCACTACCAGATCTTCAGTTTGCTGAGGTCCGATGTTTACTGGCCTCGTTTGTTGTGAGTCCTTGGAAGATCTTGATTGTCTGCCCATTGTACTTGGCCTTGGCCCTGACCTCTCCGTCTTCCTCGGTTCCAACCACGGCCTTGTCCCAAAAAAACCTGGTTGTCAAAATACTGAGGCTGCATGGGGTAATGAGACATAGGTGGGGGAAATTGGGGATAACCCCATGGGGCTGGCGGCCACCATGATCCTGTTTGGTACATATTCCCACGTCCATTATATCTCCGGTTCTGTCGACTGTTACGACCTCTACCTCTCGACTGACTGGTGTCTCCATTCTCTGAGCCAGAGGATTCAGTGTCTGAAGATGTAGCATAGGAGGAACCCTGAGTGTGTTTCTGTTTGCTGGAGTCAGTGGGAGTGTAGTTGTCACTCGTGTAGGGATACACTTTCTCATGTGAGAATTTCGCCAAATCTTTTTTAAATTTGTCTAATTTGGCAAAGAAGATGGGTTCCTTATACTCCTTATTGGCCTTGTTCGAGTCCTCTTGTTGTTTTTCAAATCTTTTTGTTGTTAGTGTAGTTTTAATTTGTCCTTCCAGGACTTGTATTTCCACTAGAATAGCGTCTGCGATTCTTTTAGCTGTGGTTATAATAAGAATGAGCCAGTCTCTCGTACAGCGCCAGGCTATCAGGGACCAATCTTTGATAAAGGCTTTGTCTGTTAGGAATAGCCTTGGCGCATTGGTGACTATGAGACCTGTAGGTGAACATTTCCAATGTAAATACTCCGCCATTATCTGCCCGTGTATTATGGTACGCGAATGGCTTTTCTTTAGATTTAGTACTGTCTTCCAGTCACCCACCGTTGCAGGGGCTGGGGTGGGAATTTGGTCTAACATGCTTGGATTTTCAGATAGAATGGATGAAAGGATTTCATCATCAAAAGCTAGGCCGCCAAAATCTGCCATGGTATCACTGTATGAAACTGAAGAGTACACTATAAATGTAGTGCACTTATTTGCAAAAAGGGGGGACCCGCAGCCTTAGCTGCACAAACTAACAAACAAACAAAAAGAGTGGTAGAGGGTCCAAGGGGAAAATGTTTTTATAGACCAAAAGGTACCTAGTCCCCCAACTTAACAATTAAACACATGGAAGGTACCAGCAGTCTGAAATAAGTAGATTCAGTGGAACCTAATAGTGTACCACATTTATACTGAAACCACGAAGTTAGTCCAGAGAAGTAACATTGTTATACCAGGAACAGTGAAAAAGAGAAGATACAAAGTCTGAAAACTTGAAAAAGTACCCATCAGCCCACTCAAAAGTGGAATATCGTCATCTGGGTTATTTGCGTTGGAAAATGGTGTCCTGTAGGCTCCTCCTCAGGAATAGTCTGAGGCTACCTAATTTCGGACCCAATGGTTGAGCATTCAATCCCTACTGAACCAATCATGGAATTGCTTCTGACAGCTCCTCCCGCAGTCGTCTAACATGAAGACAGGGCTTCCATTGGTTCAGACAACCAGTACTTACTGAACCAATCACAGCACTGCTCTTGACAGTTCCCTCCAAGGTCCGCCGAGCACGTACAAAATCTCGTGCATTACTCTGCGTCACCACCTCCCCCTCGGCTCAGTTTCTAACCCGAGGCAACGACGGAGAGGTGAGTGATCGCTGTTCGGAACCATACAAAGAGGCGACTTTTTCAGATAGGCGTTTGTAGAAATAGTTCGACCTGATACTTGGGAAGGAATTACTTTGCACATCATGATATAGCATCCATAGCTCCTGGTATTTTGTTACTCTGCTACTCTAACCACTATGCGAGGCAGCTTAGTTGACTTAAATCAGGAAGTTGGGATAGACATATTTTTACCTTAAGAATTCCACCCTTTTCTTGCATAATAATCTAGGCCCTCCCATAGTGCCTTTCGTATCACTGATGAAATGTTGAATTGTGACTGTTTAGTCTGAATCTGAAGTTAAATTCAGATCTATGCGCTTATTTTCAGTGCGTGGCCTCCTTTACCCTGAGCGGTTGCCAGGTGAGGTGAGGTTCTTCCTCCCTTCAACTAGGGTGAGTGAAAATCAAATTAAATACAAAACTTACATAGATACATGACAAACATGTGACAGTTGTTTATACTTTTAACCCTGTCTTGTTTTTGTTCCCTACATTGTATATACAGGAGAAGATACACCAATTGTCTTTTGATAATTGGAGAGTGGGTGTAGATTACCTATCACATCACATTAAGTAAGTGTTGCAGTAGTACATCATAGGTCCTGACGAAAGCCGGTAAAGGCTGAAACATGTTGACCAAATAACACACATGGTGAATAGCAATTCCTTGCATGCTATTATCACACTGCTTTTAATTATACCACATTGATGGACAGACCCATTAAAGTTTTTCTTATGACATCAAAGTAGGTATTTTTAAATCACTTGGATCATTTTCCTTTTCTTCTTTTCTATTTTGAGCACTGCAACTTTTGCCCCTTCCGCTCACACACTGTCATCTTTTTTGGTTGAATGCTCAACCATTGGGTCCGAAATTAGGTAGCCTCAGACTCTCCCTGAGAAGGAGCCTACAGGACACCATTTTCCAACGCAAATAACCCAGATGACGATATTCCACTTTTGAGTGGGCTGATGGGTACTTTTTCTAGTTTTCAGACTTTGTATCTTCTCTTTTTCACTGTTCCTGGTATAACAATGTTACTTCTCTGGACTAACTTCGTGGTTTCAGTATAAATGTGGTACACTATTAGGTTCCACTGAATCTACTTATTTCAGACTGCTGGTACCTTCCATGTGTTTAATTGTTAAGTTGGGGGACTAGGTACCTTTTGGTCTATAAAAACATTTTCCCCTTGGACCCTCTACCACTCTTTTTGTTTGTTTGTTAGTTTGTGCAGCTAAGGCTGCGGGTCCCCCCTTTTTGCAAATAAGTGCACTACATTTATAGTGTACTCTTCAGTTTCATACAGTGATACCATGGCAGATTTTGGCGGCCTAGGTTTTGATGATGAAATCCTTTCATCCATTCTATCTGAAAATCCAAGCATGTTAGACCAAATTCCCACCCCAGCCCCTGCAACGGTGGGTGACTGGGAGACAGTACTAAATCTAAAGAAAAGCCATTCGCGTACCATAATACACGGGCAGATAATGGCGGAGTATTTACATGGGAAATGTTCACCTACAGGTCTCATAGTCACCAATGCGCCAAGGCTATTCCTAACAGACAAAGCCTTTATCAAAGATTGGTCCCTGATAGCCTGGCGCTGTACGAGAGACTGGCTCATTCTTATTATAACCACAGCTAAAAGAATCGCAGACGCTATTCTAGTGGAAATACAAGTCCTGGAAGGACAAATTAAAACTACACTAACAACAAAAAGATTTGAAAAACAACAAGAGGACTCGAATAAGGCCAATAAGGAGTATAAGGAACCCATCTTCTTTGCCAAAATAGACAAATTTAAAAAAGATTTGGCGAAATTCTCACATGAGAAAGTGTATCCCTACACGAGTGACAACTACACTCCCACTGACTCCAGCAAACAGAAACACACTCAGGGTTCCTCCTATGCTACATCTTCAGACACTGAATCCTCTGGCTCAGAGAATGGAGACACCAGTCAGTCGAGAGGTAGAGGTCGTAACAGTCGACAGAACCGGAGATATAATGGACGTGGGAATATGTACCAAACAGGATCATGGTGGCCGCCAGCCCCATGGGGTTATCCCCAATTTCCCCCACCTATGTCTCATTAACCCATGCAGCCTCAGTATTTTGACAACCAGGTTTTTTTGGGACAAGGCCGTGGTTGGAACCGAGGAAGACGGAGAGGTCAGGGCCAAGGCCAAGTACAATGGGCAGACAATCAAGATCTTCCAACGACTCACAACAAACGAGGCCAGTAAACATCGGACCTCAGCAAACTGAAGATCTGGTAGTGAATCTGAGTAGCCGGGTTATTACCTCCAATGAGCAGGAGGTTTTGAACAAAGGTCTCGGCTTTGTTCCCCCCAACAGCGGAGAACCCTTTCAAATACGAGGAGAAATCGAACGATTCTTCAGGACAGTAAGGCTACACTATTTTTTCAAAGACAAAGAGCAAGATACACTGACTGAAGATACTAGTACAGGGCTGAAAGTCAAATCCACCTTTATGCCTCTACTCCAACAAGTACCATCTAAAGTAGGTACTTTTGAAGCAGCCGTACTACAAGATCTCAAATCCATTGATTTTTCCAAACAAGGCAATTATCAAAACCTTTCAAGAAAAGATAGGGCTGCCCTCGAAACCCTGTCAAAAGACACTAAAATAGTGATCAAACCTGCAGACAAAGGGGGTGCTATAGTTATTCAAGACACTACTTCATACCGAACTGAATGTCTAAAACAACTAGGCAACACACAGTTCTATACCCCTCTTGCTGAGAATCCCACCGCTAGACTCACAAATGAGATCAAACATCTAATCGAAGAAGCTAGCACAGAAGGATGGATCACTTCACAAGAGGCAACTTTCCTGGTTACCAAATGTCCGATTACCCCCCTACTTCTACACACTCCCAAAGATCCATAAACCGGCCAGACCACCGCCAGGTCGTCCCATTATTTCGGGAATTGGATCTTTGCTGGAACCATTATCAACATTTGTTGATGTTTTTCTGAGCCCTATTGTGAAAACGATGCCAACATACCTTCAGGATACGAAGGATGTTCTACGCATACTACCTGAGGTTCACTATGACATTGATTCAGACATACTAGCTAGTTTTGATGTAGAATCATTGTATACATGCATACCTCAAATAGAAACGTTACAAACCATACAAGAACTACTAGAGAATTCTGCTCTCGACATGGCAACACCAATTCATTTTATAATGGAACTGGCAAGAATTGCAATGACGGAATTTTTTTTTGCTTTTGAGAACTCCCTGTATCTACAGATATCAGGGACATCTATGGGCAGCAAATTTGCGCCCAGTCTGGCGAATCTGTACGTCCACCAATTTGAAACACACCATGTACTGAATGCCAGCAATCCACATCATCAGCAATTGATGATGTGGAAGAGGTACATTGATGATATCTTGGTTGTCTGGCGTGGTGACGTACAATCCTTACTGTCTTTTCAGGAGTGGCTAAACGGTCAGAACCCCTATTTAAGGTTTACACTAGACTACAGCAGAACCAAACTTCCATTTTTGGATCTTTTAATCTTTCCACAAGAAGGGCACCTGGCCAGTTCCTTATACCGCAAACCTATGGCACGCAACTCTTTGTTGAGATTTGACAGCCATCATCCCCGTTCCCTCCGGGAAAACCTCCCGTTTGGGCAGTTCCTGAGGGTTCGAAGGAACTGTTCCAATACAACAGACTTCCACTCACAAGCGAAAGATCTCTCAACTAAGTTGAGAATGCGGCGCTACCCCAACACTCTAGTCAGAATATCCTTGAAACGAGCTGCTAATAACCATCGCGAGGCACTGTTGGAACCTCCAGTCAAGAAACCACCAATGGATAGACTGGTATGTGTGACCACGTATAACACCTCCTCTTCCAAGATCCAAAAAATAATCAGACAGAAATGGCGGATCTTAAACAGTTCTGGTGAGAACATCCCTCTCCCACTGTTCTCATTTAAGAGAGGCACGAATCTGAAAGATGAACTGGTCCATACCAGACCTCGACACAATGTGGAAGAACCCACGTCTACTTTGTGGAACCTCCCGCCAGTTCAAGGGCATCGCCCATGCGGGAATTGCTCGGTGTGTCCACAAACAAGTAAGACTCATTCAGTTGACATTGGTACCACTCGACCGTGGCTACTCAAACGCCACACCAATTGCAACAGTGACAAGGTCATCTACCTGATTACCTGCCCCTGTGACCTGAGGTATATAGGAATGACCACAAGAAAGATTAAATTGCGTATACAAGAACATAAGAGTACAATCAGGCGCAACAAGCAAGCGACCCGGCTCACCTCGCACTTTCTTGATATGAAACACAATCCTGATGATTTGAAGTGGCTGATCCTAGAACAACCATACATACCCGATCATATCACAGATGTCTCACGTTTTTTACTAAGGAAAGAACAAAGATGGGTGTTTCAATTACGGAGCGACACGGAGGGACTGAATGATGACATCCCGTGGATGCAGCTGTGAGTCCTATTTCAGCTCATACATCTGTATACCCACAAATTTAACCTCTATAATTGACAAGACTTGATAGGAACTTGTGTCATAAGAAATGAGGCTCACTATAGGCTCCCCCTATACCAACGGGATGTGCATCACAAGCCTCTTTCTGAGAACATAAACGCAGTGTCCCCTAAGCGTTTTGTTTAGACTTCACACTAGGATACAAGTGGATATAACCGTCACAGTCTCCGCAGCTATTTGATTACTCTATATATGTATGATAAGCTGATTTTAATTTGGTGCCACACTTACGCACTTGCATCCGTTCATTTTCGGATGACAATTCAGATGACAACTTACATGCTGGGATCTGGCACCGTGCTCTCAAGCACCGCATACTGCTCACCTCCCTTTTCCCACATTGCGCGGGGTGAACACAGTTTGTGTACTCCTTCCAATTTTAACTTTCCTTCCCGAGTCTTATGTGTGCCGATCAAAATTTGCGCGACCATTAATGTAAGCCTCAAGAGAAACGCGCAATATTTGCCAATCGCTTGTGTTTTCTACTTGTGTACATAAGTGATTGTTTATCTTCTTTTTCGTAAAGAGCCAATCAATCGGATGAGTCCGCATGCGGACGCATGCGTTGCAGCGACAACAACAACCCCCGCCTCTCGGTACCTGTTGAACATGCAGGTCTAGACATGACCAGAAGAACGGCATATTAAGAATAGGCGTCTATTGGTCCCTACTGAACCAATCATGGAATCGCTTCTGACAGCTCCTCCCGCAGTCGTCTAACATGAAGACAGGGCTTCCATTGGTTCAGACAACCAGTACTTACTGAACCAATCACAGCACTGCTCTTGACAGTTCCCTCCATGGTCCGCCGAGCACGTACAAAATCTCGTGCATTACTCTGCGTCACCACCTCCCCCTCGGCTCAGTTTCTAACCCGAGGCAACGACGGAGAGGTGAGTGATCGCTGTTCGGAACCATACAAAGAGGCGACTTTTTCAGATAGGCGTTTGTAGAAATAGTTCGACCTGATACTTGGGAAGGAATTACTTTGCACATCATGATATAGCATCCATAGCTCCTGGTATTTTGTTACTCTGCTACTCTAACCACTATGTGAGGCAGCTTAGTTGACTTAAATCAGGAAGTTGGGATAGACATATTTTTACCTAAAGAATTCCGCCCTTTTCTTGCATAATAATCTAGGCCCTCCCATAGTGCCTTTTGTATCACTGATGAAATGTTGAATTGTGACTGTTTAGTCTGAATCTGAAGTTAAATTCAGATCTATGCGCTTATTTTCAGTGCGTGGCCTCCTTTACCCTGAGCGGTTGCCAGGTGAGGTGAGGTTCTTCCTCCCTTCAACTAGGGTGATTGAAAATCAAATTAAATACAAAACTTACATAGAAACATGACAAACATGTGACAGTTGTTTATACTTTTAACCCTGTCTTGTTTTTGTTCCCTACATTGTATATACAGGAGAAGATATACCAATTGTCTTTTGATAATTGGAGAGTGGGTGTAGATTACCTATCACATCACATTAAGTAAGTGTTGCAGTAGTACATCATAGGTCCTGACGAAAGCCGGTAAAGGCTGAAACATGTTGACCAAATAACACACATGGTGAATAGCAATTCCTTGCATGCTATTATCACACTGCTTTTAATTATACCACAGTGATGGACAGACCCATTAAAGTTTTTCTTATGACATCAAAGTAGGTATTTTTAAATCACTTGGATCATTTTCCTTTTCTTCTTTTCTATTTTGAGCACTGCAACTTTTGCCCCTTCCGCTCACACACTGTCATCTTTTTTGGTTGAATGCTCAACCATTGGGTCCGAAATTAGGTAGCCTCAGACTCTCCCTGAGGAGGAGCCAACAGGACACCATTTTCCAACGCAAATAACCCAGATGACGATATTCCACTTTTGAGTGGGCTGATGGGTACTTTTTCTAGTTTTCAGACTTTGTATCTTCTCTTTTTCACTGTTCCTGGTATAACAATGTTACTTCTCTGGACTAACTTCGTGGTTTCAGTATAAATGTGGTACACTATTAGGTTCCACTGAATCTACTTATTTCAGACTGCTGGTACCTTCCATGTGTTTAATATACATCATTACCATAACACTTAAGCACCATCCCATTTCTAACAAAGTGATTCCACACCCTTTATGCTAGTGTCGTCCTAAGATGTTTGAACAGATATGAAACATTGAACAACAGAAACTTTCAGCAAATTAATAGACTAGTGATCACAGTGAAAGGTCCTTGACAAACATTACAAATCATAGAAAGCAGGGTAAAGTTTATCAAAAGCTATGTAATCATAAAAGTGGAAGTAAATTACCATACGTCAACTTGACTGTGTTATGCGGAACCGATAGGGAGAAGATGTGTATGGGGAGGGAACAGGAGTGAGTGACAAAGATGGCATCCATCTTATTCAAAATGGACATTCAAACAGACGTGGCCTAACCTAGACAATAATAACTTCAATTCCATAAATCATATGAAATTTGTTTCAATTGCAACTTTATTAATTTAGCCTATATGTAAGATCATATGTAAAACTGCATATTATACAGTATAATTAAACTTAAAAACAATCCCACACAATGTCCCAGCCTTTTCAACCCCGATGTGGCCCCTTTGCCAAACCAGATCAAGACTTTCACATCTCCTTTTTAGGTCGAGCCTAGACGTGCAATCAATGTGAAGCATTGATTGCTGTCTGCTCGACGACTATTGTCATCCGTTTCTGGGAATGTAGCCAAGAGTTGGACGCGCGCTTTTCCAGTCTCAGTTTTGACCACGGGAGCGCGCTGCTGGCTGCTTGCCGTGTGTGTGGTGTCAGTTTCGCTTTCGCCGTGGAGCCTGGGCTTTCGCTGTCGAGCTTGAGGCATGCTCTTGTTTTCATCTTGTAACGTACCATTTGCTACCTCTTGTATTTTGTTTGCTCTTGATACCTGCACAATTGCCTGTATCCCCCTCCGTCCCTCTCACCTCTGGCTCAAGCTCTCGTCCTTCCTCCCTGTATCCCCCTCCGTCCCTCTCACCTCCGGCTCAAGCTCTCGTCCTTCCTCCCTGTATCCCCCTCCGTCCCTCTCACCTCCGGCTCAAGCTCTCGTCTTTCTTCCCTGTGTCCAGACTCCACAGCCCGCTCCGTTGTTCTCCGTCCCTTCCAGGCAGTTTGTGCGTTTCACGCCTCTCCTTTCTACTGCCCGGAAATCCTATTTGCGTGTCAGGCCTCGCTCTCGCTGTTCTAAGTGGCGTGTGTGGCATATTCAGGGTTCCTTTTGCGTGCCACGCCTCGCTCTCGCTGTCCCCTGCTGTTCTTAGTGGAGCGGGCGGCATGTTTAAAGTTAGTTTTGCGTTCCACGCCACGCTCTGGCTGTCCATTGCTGTTATCAGTGGAGTGTGCTACATGTTTAGGGTTAGTTTTGCTGGAGGGCCTGGTCTGCTCCGGTTTCAGGGACTCTGGTGTTGGCCTCTAACGCAGCCTGTGTATGTGCTGTGTACATTTGCTATGTCCTATGTATGTAAGAAGTGTTTGCACAGTTATGGGTGTGGTATCGTTCTTAAACTTCACACAGGCTGAGGGAGCGCGCGCTCGACCCCGAGGGCAGGCGACCTGCCCCCGAGGCAGCCCCGGAGCAGGGTTCAAGACACCTCCTGCTGCTCCCTGTCATCAAACGTCGGGGATAACCTTCCTGACAGTTAATTGAAATAAAAGTGCTTCATTTTGCATGCTAGGACAGCTCTACTGGTCAGGCACAATAATCGGCAAAATAGCGGTGTTTGCAGATGCTAAATTGGCGGATCCTGACAGCAATGTACGTCGGAAGAAAAGGTGTTTGAAGTGTGCGCACCCAGGCACGAAGTTGGAGCAGAGGAGGCTGCGAACTTGTCAGTGTGGACATTGCCGGAGGCTACGATACAGCGCAACATGGCGGCGACCCGAGATCTGCTCGGCAGTTAAGAACCGGGAGTGCTGTGTTAGCAACGGTCACTCCAGTAAACTTCTACAGGCAGTGCGTGCCCGCTCTGGCTGCTGTACTAACTGCGCGGCTGGTAGTGCGCGGTGAGTGGAGAGGGAGAACTTCACTACATGGGCCCCCAGTGCTATGATGTGGTAAGCCTCTGTAAAATGGTGCACGCTTTGAAGTGTACCGGCATCGGTCCTCTGTAAAGCGGTGCGCTAGTAAGCGTGCAGCTTGTACCACTGGTGACCTCGCAGAGACAACAGACTTTTATATTTGATTTCTATGCCAGGCGGCTATGAGGTGTCGCTGTGTGAAATATTGGTGGCAGTGTTTCGTGTGCATTCTGGAATATTGGCGCGAAAGTGCAACCCTTGACTTGACTTGTGACTGATGTGACTGGGTGGTTTTATGTCTTCTAACATTGTGACGTATTCGCCTCATCTCCCGGGTTCATTCTTTCCAAGGAGAGCCAGTCACTTTCTTTCTCTGGTTTCCGCTGGATTTTCTTCTACATACTGAATGCTCCATTTCCTTCTCCATCAAGGGTGTAGGATGACCATTGCCAGGCACTATTATTAATTGATATGTACAATGCTGCAGTGGAGATTGTTCTATAACCCTCACACCCCCTCACCCTTACCCTCACCCTCAACCCCCTCACTCACCCTCACTCACCCTCACACACACTCACTCACCCTCACCCCCTCACCCTCACACCCCCACACCCCCTCACTCACCCACACACCCTCACTCACCCTCACACCCTCACACACCCCACTCTCACACACCCTCACCCTCACACACCCTCCCCTCAACCTCACACCCCCTCACCCTCACATACCCTCACCCTCACACCCCCTCACCCACCCCCTCACCCTCCCTCACCCAAGCTCACCCTTACCCTCACACCCCCCACCCTCACACACCCTCACTCACCCTCTCACCCCCTCAGCACCACCACATTATCACTCAGCACCACCACATTATCAATCAGCACCACCACAGCACCACTCAGCACTACCACAGCACCACTCAGCACCACCACAGCATCACTCAGCACCATCCCAGTATCACTCAGCAGCACCACTCAGCACCACCACAGCACCCCTCAGTGCCACCCCAGCATCAATCTGCACAACCATTCAACAACAACTGGTTCAAATATGTTCTCTCAATGTTTCAAGCTTTATTACAAATGTCACAAAAAGATGTTAATATTTCACTTCTGTTCTTGGATTTTCGTGACAATAAAATACACTGAACATAATCTTCACAAAAGTTATTTACAAAAGTTTAAGCTATTGCCATTATAAATTAAAATCACTTTTATTTAAGTATTAATTATTTAAAAAAATAAAAGCCATTGTAATTTGTAATATCAATACATCTAAGTCACGTAAATACAAAACATGTTGCATTACAAATGCTATAGGTGTCACATTTGCGAAAGTTATAACTATTGGCATTGTAAATGAAAAAGCTATTAATTTAGCTATTTTCAAAACCAACACATAAATTAAAAAAATTGTAATTTACAAGACCAATACCTCAAACTTTCATAATGCGAGACCTATTGCATTGCAAATGCTTGTTTACTTATGCTTTATTTACAACAAGGGCTGGTGATGGACAGAGTCTCTGAATTAAGCAGAGTACTCTCACCCAGTCAAGAGATCAGGGCTAGATCCAACACCGTTTTTTAGCTCATTGCACCATCCCAGTTTCAGAACCTGGCTGTATGCAAATTAGTCTGTCCCTGGCCCAGTGCATCATGGGAACAGGGCAGACCAGACTACAAAAGCCAATTCTTACACTGGGAAGGAAACAAGCTTCCGGGGACCGGTTTCTGCCATTTCAGGCGTCTTCGGCCCGGCTTGCTTGAATCCTGATGGTGCAATGAGCAAGGGACTCACATCTGAGTATACCCTTCCACGCTTAGGGTGGACAAAATTATTTACAACAAGGGGTGGTGATGGACAGAGTCTCTGAATTAAGCAGAGTACTCTCACCCAGTCAAGAGATCAGGGCTAGATCCAACACCGTTTTTTAGCTCATTGCACCATCCCAGTTTCAGAACCTGGCTGTATGCAAATTAGTCTGTCCCTGGCCCAGTGCATCATGGGAACAGGGCAGACCAGACTACAAAAGCCAATTCTTACACTGGGAAGGAAACAAGCTTCCGGGGACCGGTTTCTGCCATTTCAGGCGTCTTCGGCCCGGCTTGCTTGAATCCTGACGGTGCAATGAGCAAGGGACTCACATCTGAGTATACCCTTCCACGCTTAGGGTGGACAAAATTATTTACAACAAGGGGTGGTGATGGACAGAGTCTCTGAATTAAGCAGAGTACTCTCACCCAGTCAAGAGATCAGGGCTAGATCCAACACCGTTTTTTAGCTCATTGCACCATCCCAGTTTCAGAACCTGGCTGTATGCAAATTAGTCTGTCCCTGGCCCAGTGCATCATGGGAACAGGGCAGACCAGACTACAAAAGCCAATTCTTACACTGGGAAGGAAACAAGCTTCCGGGGACCGGTTTCTGCCATTTCAGGCGTCTTCGGCCCGGCTTGCTTGAATCCTGATGGTGCAATGAGCAAGGGACTCACATCTGAGTATACCCTTCCACGCTTAGGGTGGACAAAATTATTTACAACAAGGGGTGGTGATGGACAGAGTCTCTGAATTAGGCAGAGTACTCTCACCCAGTCAAGAGATCAGGTCTAGATCCAACACCGTTTTTTAGCTCATTGCACCATCCCAGTTTCAGAACCTGGCTGTATGCAAATTAGTCTGTCCCTGGCCCAGTGCATCATGGGAACAGGGCAGACCAGACTACAAAAGCCAATTCTTACACTGGGAAGGAAACAAGCTTCCGGGGACCGGTTTCTGCCATTTCAGGCGTCTTCGGCCCGGCTTGCTTGAATCCTGATGGTGCAATGAGCAAGGGACTCACATCTGAGTATACCCTTCCACGCTTAGGGTGGACAAAATTATTTACAACAAGGGGTGGTGATGGACAGAGTCTCTGAATTAAGCAGAGTACTCTCACCCAGTCAAGAGATCAGGGCTAGATCCAACACCGTTTTTTAGCTCATTGCACCATCCCAGTTTCAGAACCTGGCTGTATGCAAATTAGTCTGTCCCTGGCCCAGTGCATCATGGGAACAGGGCAGACCAGACTACAAAAGCCAATTCTTACACTGGGAAGGAAACAAGCTTCCGGGGACCGGTTTCTGCCATTTCAGGCGTCTTCGGCCCGGCTTGCTTGAATCCTGATGGTGCAATGAGCAAGGGACTCACATCTGAGTATACCCTTCCACGCTTAGGGTGGACAAAATTATTTACAACAAGGGGTGGTGATGGACAGAGTCTCTGAATTAAGCAGAGTACTCTCACCCAGTCAAGAGATCAGGGCTAGATCCAACACCGTTAGATAAATAACGGTGATGGATCAAGCCCTGATCTTTGGACTGGGTAAGAGTGGTCTGCTTAATTCAGACACTCTGTTCATCACCACCCCCTTTTCTGTATTGTTTACTTATGCTGGCAACACACAGTTACATGTCAGATTAGATGAAGATACTGTAGAGAAAGATTTTAGGGCTCAGGTGGATTGGGATAGTTTTACCGGGTTGGGGGGGTGGGGGGTGGGTCAGTATGTAGGGCTTGAGGGGTTAGGGAATTTTTTAGGGCTTGGGGAGGGGTTTGGTTTTCGGGAAGTAAGTGAGTAGCCTCAGGATGGAAGGTAGAGATCGTTTTTTGGGCTTGGGGGCCATTTTAGGGCTCAGAACAGGAGGCAGGGATAGAGGTACTTTTTAGGACTTTGGGGGCGGTTTAAGGGCTCAGGGGGCAGGGTAGACCTCTGGCCTGAGGGTGTTTTTGGGCTCGGGTATATATATAAATATATATATGTATATATATATATATATATATATATATATATATATATATATATCTATATATATATATATATCTATATATATATATATATGTGTGTGTGTGTGTGTGTATATATATATATATATATATATATATGTGTATATATATATATATATATATATATATATATATATATATATATATATATATATACCTTAACAACACATATTTCATTAGAAAGGCATGCGTGGTACCAGCATATGCGTGGTTAAGGCCGCGTTGAACCGGCAAGCGTGGTAATCGCATGCATGGTTCCGTCACACAACTGAATCACAGTGATAGGCATGAATGTTTTGCGATCGAATTACGGTCACAAAACATTTATTTTTTACCAACACCTCAAAGGAGGTGGTAACCATTCACAACTGGGAAGGGGTTCCCTGGGGGAATTGTGAACTCCTAAAAAATGAAACTTTAGAATTTTGGTTAATTTTTTTTTAAAATGCATCCCATTTTCCTTTCCCATTTTCCTTTTGAAAAAAAAGATTGCTTTATTAAAAAGCAATCACAAACATGGTGATCTGCTGACCTCAGAAAGCCACCATCCATGTGATGGCCACGATTCCTAACTGGTCGCAAATATTCATGAAGTAGTTCTATTTGCTAACCCATTAGGAATCACTATTTAGGAAATCTTTATGTTGTACATTGGAAATTGTGATTTGGTAAGAATCGCAACTGGGTAATCGCCTAAATACATAGGCCCAGATGCATCAAGCTAAAAACCGCTCGCAAAGGGGCAGATTCTCAGAATCTTCTCCTTTGCGACCGGAATTTTTGCATTTGGAATGCATCATCCCAAATGCAACAAGCATTTACAATGCAACGGTCTCGGCATTAAAAGTTAGAGCTATTAGCATTGTACATGACATGATTAATTTAACACATGAATGTCAAAACATTTTTAGGCAATGAGCTGTCCTTAGCCCCAGGTGTATGGTATGTGGGAGAATGCACTGAACTGCCCGCAACACATATCATTAGTTTGTTTTTGTATTTTGTTCCTCGTGTATCACTATTGGTCCTTTTGTGAAGCGCTCTGACACCTTCGAGTAAAGTCCGCGCTATATAAAATTGCATAAATAAATAAATAAATAACGAAGACGGAAATCTACGCACCCACCGGAAGTCAGGCAATGTCGCCTGTGACGGGGCGGGGCCGCGTCAGGACCGGAAGAGGAGGCATGCGTATTGCGGCCCGGGGCTCCTGTGAGCAGTGGAGAGCCCCGGGCCCGCCAGCAGGAGGTTAGGCGACTGTTGCGGGGCTCCCTTGACCAAGAGGGAGCCCCGTGAAAGGAGCTGGCAAGAGCTGCAGCGGCAGAGTCCCCCGAGATTGCCCCGGTAAGTTAGAAAGGGCTGGGGGGGGGGGCTTGGTAACCTTGTATGTGTGTCTGGGTGCAGGGTGCGGGGGGGGTGAGGGGGGCAGCACTCGTGTGTCTGTGTGCGTGCGCGTGTGTATGTGTGTGGGGGAGGCTGTATGTGCGTGCATGCATGGGCGCTTGTGGGTGTGTCTGAGAGAATGCAGCGAGCGTTCACATGCGCGTGCTCGTTTGAAATCGCCTCCACGGTGATGCGCGCGGCCAGGAGTGTCTCCTGGAAAGGAGACACGGCCACAATAAGTTCTCGGCGGACACGCGCTTCCGTGCGTTCAGCCGAGCCCTAAAAATCGCAATTTAAGAAATCGCAAAATTGCGATTACTTAAATTGCTATTGCATTTAAGAAATCTCAAATTGAGATTCCTTAAATGCAATGCATTAAAGTAAAATAATTAGCGATTTTGCTTATAGGGGGCACAATTTACCATGAAGTTGAACTTCATGGTAATTTGCAAAAACTTTGAAAAATGCACTAAAGTGCATTTTTCAAAGTTCCATTTTACACACAGACATGCCCTTAGGGCATGTGTTTGTGCAAGATGTACCCATATGCAGATTTCAGGGGTGCAACAGGGTGTCCTTTTGACACCCTGGCACCCTTGAAATTGCAATCTCAATTTGCGATTCTCTAATTGAGAATCGCAAATTGAGATTGTCTTCCCATTCATTCCTATGGGCCTCTAGGCCCATAGGAATGAATGGAGAGGTATTCCTTAATTGCGAGTCGCAATTAAGGAATTTTAAGAAATTGCTATTTTTTAAGCGAGTTCTTCATGCATGGCATTTTGCTATTCCTTATTAGCGAATCCTTATTTTTCGCTAATAAGGAATCGCAAAATGGATGCTTGATGCATCTGGGGGTTAATGCCTTAAATACTCATTTTACAAACTGCAGTAGATGCAAAACACTGCAGCTAGAATTATTCTGGGTTTTAGGAAACACTATCCTGTACTGACTTCCTATTTAAAAAATATGCCTCTTCAAGGCCTTGTATCTATGCCACAAAACCCTTTACAACACTAGACACAACATGTACATGAAATCTCTTTTCTCCTGGTATGTTCCCAATTAAGAACTGAGATCAGCTCACAGATTTTTTTTGAGTTTAGACTGAAGATCAAAATCTTCCTTTTCTCCCTTAAAGGGTATTGAGGATTGCCAAATAGATTATATTATTTTCCATCTACTAAAACATCCTAAGGAAAACCAGCTACTTCTATTGGGGGTGCAGAGCAGCAGTTCAGGAGTGAGCAAACAGAAATGTCTTCGGTCTAAGCATTAAGAAGAGGAGGGCCTGTTGTTCTGCAGAATGAGGAAGTGCGCCTGCAACAACATTTCAAAAACATCTAATCTGAAGAGAATGTGATTTTTTGTTCTCGTAGTGTGTAGACTAAATTATGTTTGTTGAACTTTTAAACCCTTTCGTCTGGAAGGCAAAACTAATCATAGCTGCTTATTTTAGTTGCACTGTATGATATTCTCAAAATAGATTTGAACTGGTCTGTCCCAGAATAACAAACATGGCGTGTGGAGTCATCCCCGGTGAACCTGCCAGAACGCATGCGCAGTGCTGATTAGCAAGGATATCACATGTAATCAAAGAGCCAGTCTGTTCTCCCAGACCCCCTTAGGTGGTATGTTCTGTGATTAACATAGGGCACACCTTCCAAAGTCAAATGAAAATCATTGGGCTTCTGCTATGACTATTTTAAGAAGCTTGTCTGAAACCCTCTTTAAAGTAAGGTATTATGGCCACACAAAAAACGCTTGTTTCCAAGCCAAGCAGAAGTGGGAATGTTTCCGCATATCCAGGGCCTGCCATTGGCTTTCATGATAGGCTTGTCATTTTCTTTTCAGCACCAGCCTCAAGAATCCAACCCTGCATGCCGGCGGTATAGGGTGCCAAAGACTTTGGTAAGTTTTGTGAGAGTGGTGGGCAATACAAGTTGGCGTTGTGTGTTATGTCGCAACCTAAGTGAGCGAGCCCAATGGACGAAAGGGGGGGTTGAAGAAGCTCTCACCCCTAAGACATTTTTTAAAAGAGTGGCCAATGGTGCATTTTAAAGCGCATTTGACAAAGTTTATGAAGCAATTGTAAATATGTACAGTCTTCAAAGATTTAAAACACATTAATAACAGCCCCTTTTGTTCTTGCATTAAATATGTTCCATGTCTCAGTCTGTCAATGGGTGGCAAATAATTCAGTTGTTCCCAGACCTGTAAGGGACTTGGTGGTAGACAGGTAGTTGGGAACTGATCTGTTTGCAAGACTTTTGAAGATGTTGGATTGGGGGAGAACATTGTTTCCTCCTTTGGGACACCACTGCCAATACCACCATCAAGTGGGATGTGAATTGGTGGATTTTTTTTAATTACTCTGGCTTTGCTCTGCAGCACAGTTCTGACCCAAGTGAAAGGATATTTCCAGGGGGACAAGCTACAAAAGCACCACCTTGAAAACACACCCATTAGTCTACCCGGTTTGCAGACAAAATATCGAAATTAAAATATCGATATACAATAATATCGATGTTTTAATTTCGATAGTATAGAATATCGATGTCCAAAATATCGACAGACAGAATATCGTTAAGGTATGTATGTTACTAATATCGAATTTTACTAATATCGAAATTTTGTTTAGTGTTATGTATTTTATTATATTGTTTATATGTTTGTTAAACATGTTTTGTAATGTATGTTTGAAAATTTGTAAATTTGTTTACATTTTGCGTTTTAGTATCAGAGCGGGTTGTGGGTTTATAGGGGAATAGGGTGGGAAGTAATTTAATAATAATTAATTAATTAATATATGTTTGTAAATATTTTTAATTAATAATTAATTGGTAATTAATTAATATTAATTAGTTAATTAATTAATATAATTTTTTTACATATTTTCAATTAGTAATTAATTGGTAATTAACCCCTTCGATGCTGATGACGGAGCGGTTCCGTCATCAGCATCGGTTGGGCTGTGCTGATGACGGAACCGCTCCGTCATCAGTACAGCCCTCGGGGGAGCGCTGTCGCTCCCCCCCTGGGGGTCCGATCGTGGTTGTTTTAGGGGGGGTGGCAGCGGAAGACTTCGCGCTGCTCCCCCCGGCCCCCCGCACTTCCTGGTGACGTCAGCGCGCTGTCGCGCACGCCGACGTCATCAGGAAGTGCTGGACGCACTGGAAGCCATTTCTTTCCAGCGCGTCCAGCTGCAAGGTAGGTTTTTTGGTCTCCGGTGGGGCGGGGGGGCCATTTCTCGGTGCCTTGAGGCATCGGGGGGAGGAAACACTGTTTCCTCTCCCCTGTGTCCCAATGCAGGGCATTCCTGGTTCAGGATCGCGCACAGCGTCGCGATCCTGCACCAGTAATGCCCCCACTAGACACCAGGGATGTTTTTGTTTGGAAAGGAAGCGACCCCTTGGGCAAGGGTCGCTTCCAGGGGCGAATTTGATGTTTTCAGACTTTTCTGCCCCCCCTGGGTCGACATCGGTCGCTTTAGCGAGCGATCTCGACCCAGGGGGGGCAGAAAAGCCCACTAGACACCAGGGATTGTTTTTGTTTGAAAAGGAAGCGACCCCTTGGGCAAGGGTCGCTTCCAGGGGCAAATTTTTTATAATTCAGACTTTTCTGCCCCCCCTGGGTCGACATCGCTCGTTTTAGCGAGCGATCTCGACCCAGGGGGGGCAAAAAAGCCCACTAGACACCAGGGATTTATTTATAATTGTAAAGGAAGCGACCCCTTGGGCAAGGGTCGCTTCCAGGGGCGAATTTTATGTTTTCAGACTTTTCTGCCCCCCCTGGGTCGACATCGGTCGCTTTAGCGAGCGATCTCGACCCAGGGGGGGCAGAAAAGCCCACTAGACACCAGGGATTGTTTTTGTTTGAAAAGGAAGCGACCCCTTGGGCAAGGGTCGCTTCCAGGGGCACATTTTTTTATAATTCAGACTTTTCTGCCCCCCCGGGTCGACATCGCTCGTTTTAGCGAGCGATCTCGACCCAGGGGGGGCAGAAAAGCCCACTAGACACCAGGGATTTATTTATAATTGTAAAGGAAGCGACCCCTTGGAGAAGGGTCGCTTCCTAGGGCCATCATTTTTCAATCCAGACTTTTCTGCTCCCCCTGGGGGCAGATCGCCCTTGTTAGCGCGTGATCTGGACCCGGGGGGGGCAGAAAAGCCCACTAGACACCAGGGATTTATTACTAATTGTAAAGGAAGCGACCCCTTGGGGAAGGATCGCTTCCTAGTGGCCCATAATTTTTTTTAGACTTGTCTGCCCCCCCTGGGGGCAGATCACCCATTTTTTGGGCCACATCTGGACCCAGGGGGGGTAGAAAAGCCCACTAGACACCAGGGATTTTAGTATATTTATAAAGGAAGCGACCCCTTGGGCAAGGGTCGCTTTCAGGGGGCATTATAAATATTGTAGACTATTCTGCCCCCCCCCCTTTTACAGTTTCTGGTCCCAGTTTCTGGGGATAGAAAAGCCCACTGTACTCCAGGTTTTTGTTTTTTATAGGGAGCGACCCCTTGGCCAAGGGTTGCTTCCTTGGGCCCATTTGTTTTCAGTATGTTCTGCCGTGTCTTTATTTGGCCTCTCTGCCCTCCGTACGGTTGCTTCCAGGGGGCCCACGTTTATAATGATTTATAATCTTCCCCCCTTGGGGACAGACACCCCATTTGTGACATACCCTGTGACATAGCATGTTGTGATGTGTGTTGTTTTTGTTTCTTCTAATGTGTTTTGTTTTTTTTTCTCTTTAGATTGTTGCAGTGTGCGGTTCTGTTACTGGTGGTTCTGTTGTGCTGCTGTTTCTGTAGTTGCATGTGTTTGGTAAGAGACCTTTTTTTTGTTCAATTGTAATGTAATTGTTTATTTTGCAAAGTGTGTAGTAATACGAGTATGTGTTGTTGCTGTTTGTTGTGATTGTAAAACATGTTTTGCATTTGTTTTTGATGTGTCCTTCTGTAGATGTAAGTTTTTTTTCTTCTTCTTTCTAGTGGGATATCGTTGCCTATTTGCTGTGTCTTTGCAGAGTAGGTGCTGGTGAGTGTAGTTGTGTCTTGTAAGTGAATTGTATATTTTTTCTAAATCTATTTTTGGGTGAAAAAGTCTTACATTTTTATCTTACTTTGCGCAGTGTTGGGGTTGTTGAGTTGTTTGTGTAGACTCCTTTATTTGTAAGGATAATGGCTAGCCGCCGGATTACTGCTCAGCAAGTTGTTGGAATGCTTTTTGATTCTTCCTCTGACCATGGTCCAGAGTCTGACTCTGATTCTGAGCCAGAGGTGGGAGGTGAAGATTCAGGTAGTGAGTTTTCTCTACGCATGGCTTCATCTGATGATGAAGACACTTTGAGTGCTGATGAAGCTACTTTTGGTGTGGATGATGTGCCTGTGGTTGGGGAGGACATTGCTGTGTTTACGGTTTTGGAGGACATGGTTGTGCCTGTGGTTGCGGAGGACAGTGATGTGCCAATTGTGCGGCAACAGACATCTGGGCTGCAGCCTGGGGCTGCTAGACTTCCAGTTGGTGTTGTGAGACAAGAGTTAGCTGGGCGGCGGCCTGCGGCTGCAAGACTTGACGATGAAAGTTCTGACCTCTGGGTTGCACCAGGCATGGTGCAGCCGGCATTGCCTGAATTTACTGGTGTTCCAGGGTATAGGGTGAACACTGAAAACTTTTTGCCTATTGATTTTTTCAAGTTGTTTATGGATGATGTGTTTTTGGCAGAGATTGTAGAGCAGACTAATTTGTATGCTGAAAATTTTTTGAGGGTGAACAGTGCCAGCCTTAAGCCCCACGCTAGAGCTACCCGGTGGACTCCCACCAATTTGGAGGAGATGAAAAAGTTTTTGGGTTTAACTCTTTTGATGGGCTTGCTTAGGAAACCATCAATGGCTTCATATTGGTCTACTAGTCCCTTGATGGCAACAGCTATATTTCCGGCAGTCATGACTCATGATAGGTATTTGCTTCTGCTGCGGATGATGCATTTTGTTGACAATAGTCTTGCTTTGCCACGAGATCACCCTGATTGTGAACGTCTTTTCAAGATTCGGCCTGTCATTGATCATTTGGTTGATCGATTTTCTGAGATCTTTTATCCTGGGAAAGAAATTGCAGTGGATGAGTCTTTGCTATTGTTCAAGGGCCGCTTGGTATTTCGGCAATACATTCCTAGTAAGAGGGCACGCTATGGAATCAAACTGTATATGCTGTGTGACAGTGAGACTGGATATGTCTCTAATTTCAGGGTGTACACTGGTAAGGAATCCAGGATTAACCCCCATGGTTGTCCGTCGACTTTTGGAGTGACTGAGAAAATTGTGTGGGAACTTGGTCGTGGATTTTTTAACAAAGGCCATCATTTGTATGTCGATAACTTCTACACTGGTGTGCGGTTGTTCAGGGAATTGGCCAAAGTGGACACTGTTGCTTGTGGCACAATCCGCTCAAACCGTAAAGGTTTCCCAAAAGAACTTGTTTGTCGAAAGCTTGCTCGGGGACAGTGCAGTGCTTTGCGTTGTGAGGAGCTTCTAGCTGTCAAGTTTACAGACAGGAGAGATGTCTACATGTTGACTACAATACATGATGAAAGCACTGAACCGCGGAATGTTTGGGGTCAGGTTGCAGAAGTGCGCAAACCTGTGTGCATACTGGACTACAATAAGTACATGGGTGGTGTTGACAGAGTTGATCAGAGGTTGGAACCGTATGCTGCTCTTCGTAAGGCTTACATTTGGTACAAGAAGTTGGCTATCCATCTTTTCCACTTGGCAACCTTTAATGCTTTTATTGTGTTCCAGAAATCTTGTCCCCAGTCAAAGTTGACTTTTGTAAAGTTTCAGGAGTCTGTAATAGGCAGCCTTGTTTTAGTGGAACAGGCAAGTGTTCCTAGAGTTGGAGTGGTGGAGATGTTGCCAGATTGAAAGATCGCCACTTTCCTGATACAATTCCTCCTACAACCTCAAAAGACTTTCCCAGTCGGAGATGTAGAGTCTGTTGGCGAAGAGGTTTGCGGAAGGAGGTTCGCATGTACTGCCCCGACTGCCCTTCAAACCCCGGGCTGTGTGTACCTGCTTGTTTTAGATTGTACCACACGCAAAAGAATTTTTGGGAGTATCAATGAGTGGTAAAGTGAACTGGTTGGTCTTTATTCTGTAATAGTTATTGTTCAGTTTCAAAGTTTGTATTTGTGTAGTCTTTTTAGATTTAGTTGTCGAGTTAGTAGATTTGTATCAATTTGCAATTTGTTTTTGTTTCTCTTTTATTTAAAAAAAAAACTAAAGTATGATGTTGGTTTGCGTGTAGTGTCCATTGTCTGACTGTGCATGGTTTGGCGCTTGACTGCCGGTGTCTGTGGACTGGTGCTTGTCTGGCGGTGTCTGCGGAATGGTGCTTGACTGGCGGTGTGCGTGGTCTGGTGTTTGGTTGGCGGTGTGCGTGCTCTTGCGCTTGCCTGGTGTTGTGTTTGGATTTGTCTTTGGCTGGTGGTGTTCGTGGAGTGGTGCTTGACTGGTGGTGTGTGTGGAGGGGCGCTTGGCTGGTGGTGTGCATGGAGTGGTACTTGGCTGTCTGTGCACGGAGTGGTGCTTGGCTGGCGGTGTGTGTGGAGTGGTGCTTGGCTGGCGGTGTGTGTGGAGTGACGCTTGGCTGGACGGTGTGCGTGGAGTGGTACTTGGCTGTCTGTGCACGGAGTGGTGCTTGGCTGGCGGTGTGTGTGGAGTGGTGCTTGGCTGGCGGTGTGTGTAGAGGCGCTTGGCTGGACGGTGTGCGTGGAGTGGTACTTGGCTGTCTGTGCACGGAGTGGTGCTTGGCTGGTGTTGTGTTTGTGGAGTGGCGCTTGGCTGGTGGTGTGTGTGGAGGGGCGCTTGGCTGGTGGTGTGCATGGAGTGGTACTTGGCTGTCTGTGCACGGAGTGGTGCTTGGCTGGGGGTGTGTGTGGAGTGGTGCTTGGCTGGCGGTGTGTGTGGAGTGGCGCTTGGCTGGACGGTGTGCATGGAGTGGTACTTGGCTGTCTGTGCACGGAGTGGTGCTTGGCTGGCGGTGTGTGTGGAGTGGTGCTTGGCTGGCGGTGTGTGTGGAGTGGCGCTTGGCTGGACGGTGTGCGTGGAGTGGCACTTGGCTGGACGGTGTGCGTGGAGTGGTACTTGGCTGTCTGTGCACGGAGTGGTGCTTGGCTGCCGGTGTGTGTGGAGTGGTGCTTGGCTGGCGGTGTGTGTGGAGTGGCGCTTGGCTGGACGGTGTGCGTGGAGTGGTACTTGGCTGTCTGTGCACGGAGTGGTGCTTGGCTGGCGGTGTGTGTGGAGTGGTGCTTGGCTGGCGTGTGTGTGGAGTGGCGCTTGGCTGGACGGTGTGCGTGGAGTGGTACTTGGCTGTCTGTGCACGGAGTGGTGCTTGGCTGGTGTTGTGTTTGTGGAGTGGCGCTTGGCTGGTGGTGTGTGTGGAGGGGCGCTTGGCTGGTGGTGTGCATGGAGTGGTACTTGGCTGTCTGTGCACGGAGTGGTGCTTGGCTGGCGGTGTGTGTGGAGTGGCGCTTGGCTGGTGGTGTGCGTGGAGTGATGCTTGGCTGGTGGTGTGTGTGGAGTGGTACTTGGCTGTCGGTGTGCGCTGAGTGGTGTTTGGCTGGCGGTGTGCATGGTCTGGTGCTTGGATGGTGGTGTGGGTGGACTGGCGCTCGGCAGGCGGTGTGTGAGTAGTTACTTTCTGTTGGTCACTACACACACTGCTAGTTGAGTGACACTCCAAACAGTCCATCATTTTGTGTAGTTGCAGTGTCCGAAATGTGGGCGTGTGAAAGTGATGGGCCCTTGAATGGCGCTGTTTGCTGGTGTGAGTGTTGGAATGTGATGGGTCCGCGGCTGGCGGTGTGAATGTTTTGTATGTGTCACGCGTACGAAAGGTGTATGAATGGCCTGTAAAGCGGTTGGTGCCTTGACGTGGCTTTACAGCTCACGAGCTGAGAGTCAGTGGTTCAGTTTATCATACTTTCAATTATACACAGTGTATTTCATTTTTGTGAAATTACTTGCGTATACAATTGTATGTACTGAATCATCACTCACCCTCGTGCCAAATCCAACCAGTATGTGTGTGTGCTTGCGGATTAGATGGGTGTGTAGTAATAATTTTGTTTTTCTCTTTCTGCAGTAGGGTGTACCTTGCCCCTTATTGTGATTGTTGTTATGTGTTGCTTTTCCATTCGGATGGTGTCAATGGTCTGGTTTGTATCAGGTATGAAAGGTGCGTGAATGGCCTGTAAAACGGTTGGTGCCTTGTCGTGGCTTTACAGCTCACGAGTTGCGAGTCACTGGTTCGGTTTTTATGCATTTATTTATTGACAGAGCATTTCATTTTTTTGAAATATCTTGTTAATAAAATTTTATGTACTGAACCATCACTCGCCCTCGTGCCAAATCCAACCTGTATGTGTGTGTCTTTGAGGAATAGATAGCCGTGCTTGAATGTTTGACTTTTGAGTAACTCTGTTAAGGTGTGGTATCCTTTTACTCGGGAGAACAAGGGGAACGCAGGGTGGTAGGACTTTTTTGCCGGCACGGCGATCCCACGCCAAAATGTTTGGAAAAGTGCTATTTTTACCTATTTTTAAGGTTTGCAAGGAGTTCTGGGTAGGAAAACATTGGGGGACCCACACATGCCATACCTCCCTAGACTCTCCCGGGTGTCTAGTTTTCAGAACTGTTTGGGTTTGCTACTTTCCAAAGAATACCACCCAGCCCCGGGCCAAAAACTCAGGTCCCCCCCCCCCCCCAAAAATCAAAGTTATATTGCTTCAGGGTATTTTATATTCACCACCGTTAGATTTGGACCTTTTCCTGTTGCAGCCACTATGGCTACCCACGCAAGTGAGGTACCGTTTTTATCGGGAGACCTGGGGGAACGCTGGGTGGGAGGTAATTTGTGTGAGACCAGTGATGCCACGCTTTCCCAGACTACAACGTGTGAAAAAATTGACTTTTTTCTGCTAAAATTGAGGTTTGCAAGGGATTCTGGGTAAAGGAACGTTGGAGGATCCACGCAAGCCATACCTCCTTGGAAGCCCCCGGGTGTCTACTTTTCAGAAATGTGTGGGTTTGGTAGGTTTCCATAGATGGCTGTCTCGCACGGGGCCAGAAACCCAGGTAACCGCTCTTGCAAAAGCTGGTGAAATTAACAATGGTGAAAATGTTAAGTCCACCAGCTTTTGCAAGAGGGGTTACCTGGGTTTTTGGCCCCGTGCGAGACAGCCATCTAGGGAAACCTACCAATCCCACACATTTCTGAAAAGTAGACACCCGGGGGCTTCCAAGGAGGTATGGCTTGCGTGGATCCTCCAACGTTCCTTTACCCAGAATCCCTTGCAAACCTCATTTTTTGCTTGGAAAAAATCAGTTTTTTCACACGTTTTAGTGTGGGAAAGCGTGGCATCACTGGGCTCACACAAATTACCTCCCACCCAGCGTTCCCCAAGGTCTCCCGATAAAAATGGTACCTCACTTGCGTGGGTAGGCATAGCGGCTGCTTTAGGAAAAGGCCCAATTCATACTGTGGAGACCAAAACATTACCTTTAGCCAAATAATCTTATTTTTTGAGGGGGTCACCTGAGCTTTTGGCCCGGGGCTTGGCAGGCATCTTTGGAAACTACCAAACCCAAACAGTTCTGAGAACTAGACACCCGGGGGAGTCCAGGGAGGTATGGCATGCGTGGGTCCCCCAATGTTTTCCTACCCAGAAACCCCTGCAAACCTGAAATTTTGGTCCAAAAACCCACTTTTCCATACTTTTTTGGGTGGGATCTCGCTGCCGGAACAAATGTCCTACCACCCAGTGTTTCCCTTGTTCTCCCGAGTAAAATGATACCTCACTTGTGTGGGTGGGCCAAAGGCATGTGACTCAGGCTGGGGTGCTTAATTTGTAAAACTTAAATATGACTAAAAACTACTTTTTTCAAAATTCATTTTTGACGTGTTCTGCTTTGGGGCACCCACACAAGTGAGGTATCCTTTTACTCGGGAGAACAAGGGGAACGCAGGGTGGTTGGACTTTTTTGCCGGCACGGCGATCCCGCGCCAAAATGTTTGGAAAAGTGCTATTTTTACCAATTTTTAAGGTTTGCAAGGAGTTCTGGGTAGGAAAACATTGGGGGACCCACACATGCCATACCTCCCTGGACTCTCCCGGGTGTCTAGTTTTCAGAACTGTTTGGGTTTGCTACTTTCCAAAGAATACCACCCAGCCCCGGGCCAAAAACTCAGGTGCCCCCCCCCCCAAAATCAAAGTTATATTGCTTCAGGGTATTTTATATTCACCACCGTTAGATTTGGACCTTTTCCTGTTGCAGCCACTATGGCTACCCACGCAAGTGAGGTACCGTTTTTATCGGGAGACCTGGGGGAACGCTGGGTGGGAGGTAATTTGTGTGAGACCAGTGATGCCACGCTTTCCCAGACTACAACGTGTGAAAAAATTGACTTTTTTCTGCTAAAATTGAGGTTTGCAAGGGATTCTGGGTAAAGGAACGTTGGAGGATCCACGCAAGCCATACCTCCTTGGAAGCCCCCGGGTGTCTACTTTTCAGAAATGTGTGGGTTTGGTAGGTTTCCATAGATGGCTGTCTCGCACGGGGCCAGAAACCCAGGTAACCGCTCTTGCAAAAGCTGGTGAAATTAACAATGGTGAAAATGTTAAGTCCACCAGCTTTTGCAAGAGGGGTTACCTGGGTTTTTGGCCCCGTGCGAGACAGCCATCTAGGGAAACCTACCAATCCCACACATTTCTGAAAAGTAGACACCCGGGGGCTTCCAAGGAGGTATGGCTTGCGTGGATCCTCCAACGTTCCTTTACCCAGAATCCCTTGCAAACCTCATTTTTTGCTTGGAAAAAATCAGTTTTTTCACACGTTTTAGTGTGGGAAAGCGTGGCATCACTGGGCTCACACAAATTACCTCCCACCCAGCGTTTCCCAAGGTCTCCCGATAAAAATGGTACCTCACTTGCGTGGGTAGGCATAGCGGCTGCTTTAGGAAAAGGCCCAATTCATACTGTGGAGACCAAAACATTACCTTTAGCCAAATAATCTTATTTTTTGAGGGGGTCACCTGAGCTTTTGGCCCGGGGCTTGGCAGGCATCTTTGGAAACTACCAAACCCAAACAGTTCTGAGAACTAGACACCCGGGGGAGTACAGGGAGGTATGGCATGCGTGGGTCCCCCAATGTTTTCCTACCCAGAAACCCCTGCAAACCTGAAATTTTGGTCACAAAACCCACTTTTCCATACTTTTTTGGGTGGGATCTCGCTGCCGGAACAAATGTCCTACCACCCAGTGTTTCCCTTGTTCTCCCGAGTAAAATGATACCTCACTTGTGTGGGTGGGCCAAAGGCATGTGACTCAGGCTGGGGTGCTTAATTTGTAAAACTTAAATATGACTAAAAACTACTTTTTTCAAAATTCATTTTTGGCGTGTTCTGCTTTGGGGCACCCACACAAGTGAGGTATCCTTTTACTCGGGAGAACAAGGGGAACGCAGGGTGGTTGGACTTTTTTGCCGGCACGGCGATCCCGTGCCAAAATGTTTGGAAAAGTGCTATTTTTACCTATTTTTAAGGTTTGCAAGGAGTTCTGGGTAGGAAAACATTGGGGGACTCACACATGCCATACCTCCCTGGACTCTCCCGGGTGTCTAGTTTTCAGAACTGTTTGGGTTTGCTACTTTCCAAAGAATACCACCCAGCCCCGGGCCAAAAACTCAGGTGCCCCCCCCCCCCAAAATCAAAGTTATATTGCTTCAGGGTATTTTATATTCACCACCGTTAGATTTGGACCTTTTCCTGTTGCAGCCACTATGGCTACCCACGGAAGTGAGGAACCGTTTTTATCGGGAGACCTGGGGGAACGCTGGGTGGGAGGTAATTTGTGTGAGACCAGTGATGCCACGCTTTCCCAGACTACAACGTGTGAAAAAATTGACTTTTTTCTGCTAAAATTGAGGTTTGCAAGGGATTCTGGGTAAAGGAACGTTGGAGGATCCACGCAAGCCATACCTCCTTGGAAGCCCCCGGGTGTCTACTTTTCAGAAATGTGTGGGTTTGGTAGGTTTCCATAGATGGCTGTCTCGCACGGGGCCAGAAACCCAGGTAACCGCTCTTGCAAAAGCTGGTGAAATTAACAATGGTGAAAATGTTAAGTCCACCAGCTTTTGCAAGAGAGGTTACCTGGGTTTTTGGCCCCGTGCGAGACAGCCATCTAGGGAAACCTACCAATCCCACACATTTCTGAAAAGTAGACACCCGGGGGCTTCCAAGGAGGTATGGCTTGCGTGGATCCTCCAACGTTCCTTTACCCAGAATCCCTTGCAAACCTCATTTTTTGCTTGGAAAAAATCCGTTTTTTCACACGTTTTAGTGTGGGAAAGCGTGGCATCACTGGGCTCACACAAATTACCGCCCACCCAGCATTCCCCAAGGTCTCCCGATAAAAATGGTACCTCACTTGCGTGGGTAGGCATAGCGGCTGCTTTAGGAAAAGGCCCAATTCATACTGTGGAGACCAAAACATTACCTTTAGCCAAATAATCTTATTTTTTGAGGGGGTCACCTGAGCTTTTGGCCTGGGGCTTGGCAGGCATCTTTGGAAACTACCAAACCCAAACAGTTCTGAGAACTAGACACCTGGGGGAGTCCAGGGAGGTATGCAGGCGTGGGTCCCCCAATGTCTTCCTACCCAGAAACCCCTGCAAACCTGAAATTTTGGTCAAAAAACCCACTTTTCCATACTTTTTTGGGTGGGATCTCGCTGTCGGAACAAATGTCCTACCACCCAGTGTTTCCCTTGTTCTCCCGAGTAAAATGATACCTCACTTGTGTGGGTGGGCCAAAGGCATGTGACTCAGGCTGGGGTGCTTAATTTGTAAAACTTAAATATGACTAAAAACTACTTTTTTCAAAATTCATTTTTGGCGTGTTCTGCTTTGGGGCACCCACACAAGTGAGGTATCCTTTTACTCGGGAGAACAAGGGGAACGCAGGGTGGTTGGACTTTTTTGCCGGCACGGCGATCCCGTGCCAAAATGTTTGGAAAAGTGCTATTTTTACCTATTTTTAAGGTTTGCAAGGAGTTCTGGGTAGGAAAACATTGGGGGACCCACACATGCTATACCTCCCTGGACTCTCCCGGGTGTCTAGTTTTCAGAACTGTTTGGGTTTGCTACTTTCCAAAGAATACCACCCAGCCCCGGGCCAAAAACTCAGGTGCTCCCCCCCCAAAATCAAAGTTATATTGCTTCAGGGTATTTTATATTCACCACCGTTAGATTTGGACCTTTTCCTGTTGCAGCCACTATGGCTACCCACGCAAGTGAGGTACCGTTTTTATCGGGAGACGTGGGGGAACGCTGGGTGGGAGGTAATTTGTGTGAGACCAGTGATGCCACGCTTTCCCAGACTACAACGTGTGAAAAAATTGAGGTTTGCAAGGGATTCTGGGTAAAGGAACGTTGGAGGATCCACGCAAGCCATACCTCCTTGGAAGCCCCCGGGTGTCTACTTTTCAGAAATGTGTGGGTTTGGTAGGTTTCCATAGATGGCTGTCTCGCACGGGGCCAGAAACCCAGGTAACCGCTCTTGCAAAAGCTGGTGAAATTAACAATGGTGAAAATGTTAAGTCCACCAGCTTTTGCAAGAGGGGTTACCTGGGTTTTTGGCCCCGTGCGAGACAGCCATCTAGGGAAACCTACCAATCCCACACATTTCTGAAAAGTAGACACCCGGGGGCTTCCAAGGAGGTATGGCTTGCGTGGATCCTCCAACGTTCCTTTACCCAGAAGCCCTTGCAAACCTCATTTTTTGCTTGGAAAAAATCAGTTTTTTCACACGTTTTAGTGTGGGAAAGCGTGGCATCACTGGGCTCACACAAATTACCTCCCACCCAGCATTCCCCAAGGTCTCCCGATAAAAATGGTACCTCACTTGCGTGGGTAGGCATAGCGGCTGCTTTAGGAAAAGGCCCAATTCATACTGTGGAGACCAAAACATTACCTTTAGCCAAATAATCTTATTTTTTGAGGGGGTCACCTGAGCTTTTGGCCCGGGGCTTGGCAGGCATCTTTGGAAACTACCAAACCCAAACAGTTCTGAGAACTAGACATCCGGGGGAGTCCAGGGAGGTATGGCATGCGTGGGTCCCCCAATGTTTTCCTACCCAGAAACCCCTGCAAACCTGAAATTTTGGTCAAAAAACCCACTTTTCCATACTTTTTTGGGTGGGATCTCGCTGTCGGAACAAATGTCCTACCACCCAGTGTTTCCCTTGTTCTCCCGAGTAAAATGATACCTCACTTGTGTGGGTGGGCCAAAGGCATGTGACTCAGGCTGGGGTGCTTAATTTGTAAAACTTAAATATGACTAAAAACTACTTTTTTCAAAATCCCTTTTTGGCGTGTTCTGCTTTGGGGCACCCACACAAGTGAGGTATCCTTTTACTCGGGAGAACAAGGGGAACGCAGGGTGGTTGGACTTTTTTTGCCGGCACGGCGATCCCGCGCCAAAATGTTTGGAAAAGTGCTATTTTTACCTAATTTTAAGGTTTGCAAGGAGTTCTGGGTAGGACAACATTGGGGGACCCACGCATGCCATACCTCCCTGGACTCCCCCGGGTGTCTAGTTTTCAGAACTGTTTGGGTTTGCTACTTTGCAAAGAATACCACCGAGCCCCGGGCCACAGACTCAGATGCCCCCCCCCCCAATTCAAGGTAGTTTTGCAATAAGGTAATGTAAATTCACCACCGTACGATTTGAACCGTTTCCTGTTGCAGCCACTATGCCTACCCACGCAAGTGAGGTACCATTTTTTTAGGGATACCTGGGGGCATGCTGGGTGGGTGGAAATTTGTTGATCCACGCAGATTCCAGAACTTTCCCCCACAGAAATGTGAGGAAAATGTGTTTTTTTGGTCACATTTTTATGTTTGCAAGGGATTCTGGGTAACAAAACCTGGGGGTAGGCAGACCAGTCACCCCATCCTGAATTGCCCTGGGTGTCTAGTTTTCAAAAATGTATAGGGTTGATAGATTTTCCTAGGTGCTGGCAGAGCTACGGCGCAAAAACAAAAGGTAGTCTTTTTGTCCGAATCGTGCTAAATTTCACTGGGAATTTGAGGTGCGACCATGCTGCGTTTTGCGCTGTTTCATGTCGCAGCCACTATGCCTACCCACGCAAGTGAGGTACCATTTTTTTCGGGAGACCTGGGGGCATGCTGGGTGGGTGGAAATTTGTTGATCCACGCAGATTCCAGAACTTTCCACCACAGAAATGTGAGGAAAATGTGTTTTTTTGTTAAAATTTTATGATTGCAAGGGATTCTGGGTAACAAAACCTGGGGGTAGGCAGACGAGTCACCCCATCCTGAATTGCCCTGGGTGTCTAGTTTTCAAAAATGTATAGGGTTGCTAGATTTCCCTAGATGCTGGCAGAGCTACGGCGCAAAAACAAAAGGTAGTCTTTTTGTCCGAATCGTCCTAAATTTCACTGGGAATTTGAGGTGCGACCATGCTGCGTTTTGCGCTGTTTCATGTCGCAGCCACTATGCCTACCCACGCAAGTGAGGTACCATTTTTTTCGGGAGACCTGGGGGCATGCTGGGTGCGTGGAAATTTGTTGATCCACGCAGATTCCAGAACTTTCCACCACAGAAATGTGAGGAAAATGTTTTTTTTGGTCAAATTTTTATGTTTGCAAGGGATTCTGGGTAACAAAACCTGGGGGTAGGCAGACGAGTCACCCCATCCTGAATTGCCCTGGGTGTCTAGTTTTCAAAAATGTATAGGGTTGCTAGATTTCCCTAGGTGCTGGCAGAGCTACGGCGCAAAAACAAAAAGTAGTCTTTTTGTTCGAATCGTGCTAAATTTCACTGGGAATTTGAGGTGCGACCATGCTGCGTTTTGCGCTGTTTCATGTCGCAGCCACTATGCCTACCCACGCAAGTGAGGTACCATGTTTTTTGGGAGACCTGGGGGCACGCTGGGTGGGTGGAAATTTGTTTATCCACGCAGATTCCAGAACTTTCCACCACAGAAATGTGAGGAAAATGTGTTTTTTTGGTCAAATTTTTATGTTTGCAAGGGATTCTGGGTAACAAAACCTGGGGGTAGGCAGACGAGTCACCCCATCCTGAATTGCCCTGGGTGTCTAGTTTTCAGAAATGTATAGGGTTGCTAGATTTCCCTAGGTGCTGGCAGAGCTACGGCGCAAAAACAAAAGGTAGTCTTTTTGTCCGAATCGTGCTAAATTTCACTGGGAATTTGAGGTGCGACCATGCTGCGTTTTGCGCTGTTTCATGTCGCAGCCACTATGCCTACCCACGCAAGTGAGGTACCATTTTTTTTGGGAGACCTGGGGGCACGCTGGGTGGGTGGAAATTTGTTGATCCACGCAGATTCCAGAACTTTCCACCACAGAAATGTGAGGAAAATGTGTTTTTTTGGTCAAATTTTTATGTTTGCAAGGGATTCTGGGTAACAAAACCTGGGGGTAGGCAGACGAGTCACCCCATCCTGAATTTCCCTGGGTGTCTAGTTTTCAAAAATGTATAGGGTTGCTAGATTTCCCTAGGTGCTGGCAGAGCTACGGTGCAAAAACAAAAGGTAGTCTTTTTGTCCGAATCGTGCTAAATTTCACTGGGAAATTGAGGTGCGACCATGCTGCGTTTTGCGCTGTTTCATGTCGCAGCCACTATGCCTACCCACGCAAGTGAGGTACCATTTTTTTCGGGAGACCTGGGGGCACGCTGGGTGGGTGGAAATTTGTTGATCCACGCAGATTCCAGAACTTTCCACCACAGAAATGTGAGGAAAATGTGTTGTTTTTGGTCAAATTTGTATGTTTGCAAGGGATTCTGGGTAACAAAACCTGGGGGTAGGCAGACAAGTCACCCCATCCTGAGTTGCCCTGGGTGTTTACTTTTCAAAAATGTATAGGGTTGCTAGATTTCCCAAGGTGCAGGCAGAGCTACGGCGCAAAAACAAAAGGTAGCCTTTTTGTCCGAATCGTGCTAAATTTCACTGGGAAATTGAGGTGCGACCATGCTGCGTTTTGCGCTGTTTCATGTCGCAGCCACTATGCCTACCCACGCAAGTGAGGTACCATTTTTTTCGGGAGACCTGGGGGCACGCTGGGTGGGTGGAAATTTGTTGATCCACGCAGATTCCAGAACTTTCCACCACAGAAATGTGAGGAAAATGTGTTTTTTTGGTCAAATTTTTATGTTTGCAAGGGATTCTGGGTAACAAAACCTGGGGGTAGGCAGACGAGTCACCCCATCATGAATTTCCCTGGGTGTCTAGTTTCCAAAAATGTATAGGTTTGCTAGGTTTCCCTAGGTGCTGGCTGAGCTACGGCTCAAAAACAAAAGGTAGTCTCTTTGTCCAAAGAACGTAAAATTTCACTGGGAAATTGAGGTGCGACCACGTTGCATTTTGTGCCGTTTCCTGTCGTAGGCACAAGGCCGACCCACACAAGTGAGGTACCGTTTTTATTGGGAGACCTGGGGGAACGCTGGGTAGGTGTAAATTTGTTGATCCACGCAGATTCCAGAACTTTCCACCACAGAAATGTGAGGAAAATGTGTTTATTTTGTCAAAATCTTAGCTTTGCAAGGGATTCTGGGTAACAAAACCTGGTGGTAGGCAGTCGAGTCACCCCATCCTAAATTCCCCTGGGTGTCTACTTTTCAAAAATGTATAGGTTTGCTAGGTTTCCCTAGGTGCCGGCAGAGCTAGGGTGCAAAAACTACAGGTAGGCACTTTGCCAAATAAGGGTCAATTTGTAACTGCAAAATTTAGGTGTGACCACGTTGCATTTTGCGCCGTTTCCTTTCGTAGGCACAAGGCCGACCCACACAAGTGAGGTACCGTTTTTATCGGGACACTTGGGGTAATTCAGATTTGTAAATCAACTGTTATTACCAATTGACCTTTCATGCATTTCTCCCTTTCAATGAAAGACATTGTGTAAAAAAAAAATCTTTATGAAAAATGACCAATAATTCTCATGCTAGTATGAGTATTCCCAACTTTGAAAATGTGCAATTATATACTGTTTCTGAACTCTATAATTTGTACCCAATTCAGAAATACATAGGTGTCTTTCATACAGATTATTCCATGTATACATTTTCCAAGACAAAGTGCACTATACCCAGTAAATGAAAAAATACCGTTGCAAGTTGCTGCTCAGTTTTTGGATCTGGGTTCGTCGGGTTCTTGATGAAACTACAAGTCCTATATATCCCCACAACCAGGAAGGTCTAAAAAATGTAACGGTATATTGCTTTCCAAGAGCTGTCAAAATTAGAAAAAGTTATAGGTGAAAACGTTGAGACAAAAGGCTGTTTTTTTCAACAAAATTTCAAATATTCCAATATCTAACTGTTAGTTTCTATAACGAAACCTTCATGGATTTAGACAAATGACCCCTTTCTGAATTCAGAATTTTGCCTACTATTCGAAAATGTAAAGCTTTCCAGGATCCATTATTGCTTTCAAACTCATTTCTACCATTAACTGGAAGGAGGTGGAAAGCTCTAAAAATAGCAAAAATAGGCTATGTCCCAGAAAAATGCCAAAACTGAGTGAAATATTTTGGTTCTCTGACAAAAGTCTGTCATTCCCTGAAAGCTGAGAAAATGGAGATTTCAGCCCCACAAACCCTTTTGTGATACCATTTTCAGGGAAAAACCCAGAGGCTTTCATTTGCAGCCCGTTTTTCCCATTTTTCTGAAAAAAACAAAAAAATCACTATATTTTGGTTAATTTCTGGGACCCCTCCAAGGGAATCCACAAACCCTGGGCGCCTTTAGAATCCACATGGTGTTGGAAGAAAAGGACGCAAATTTGGCGTGGATACCTTATGTGGTCAAAAAGTTACAAGGGCCTAAGCGCGCACTACTCCAAAACGCCAAAAAAAGGCTTAGCACAGGAGGGGAAAAGGCCTAGCAGCGAAGGGGTTAATTAATATTAATTAGTTAATTAATTAATATAATTTTTACATAATTTAATTAATAATTAATTGGTAAATAAATAATATTAATTAGTTAATTAATTAATATAATTTTTTACATATTTTAATTAATAATTAATTGGTAATTAATTATTATTAATTAGTTAATTACATTAATTAGAGTATTTTTTATATATATAATTTTTTGTTATTGTTAATTAATTGGGAAAAAATGTTATTAATTAGTAAATAAATTAATTACAGCTAATGTGCTAATATATTTACTTTATTGTTATTGTGAATTAATAATTAATTGGTAATTAAATAATATTAATTAATTTTGGGTAAAGGGGTATTTTTAGGGTTCAGGGTGAGTTTTGGGTTTTTGGGTAAAGGGGTATTTTTAGGGTTCAGGGTCAGTTTTCAGTTCTTGGGTAAAGGGGTATTTTTAGGGTTCAGGGTCAGTTTTCTGTTTTTGGGTAAAGGGGTATTTTTAGAGTTCAGGGTCAGTTTTCAGTTCTTGGGTAAAGGGGTATTTTTTGGGTTCAGGGTCAGTTTTCAGTTTTTGGGTAAAGGGGTATTTTTAGGGTTCAGGGTCAGTTTGGGGTTTTTGGGTAAAGGGGTATTTTTAGGGTTCAGGGTCAGTTTTGGGTTTTTGGGTAAAGGGGTATTTTTAGTGTTCAGGGTCAGTTTTCTGTTCTTCGGTAAAGGGGTATTTTTTGGGTTCAGGGTCAGTTTTCTGTTCTTGGGTAAAGGGGTATTTTTAGGGTTCAGGGTCAGTTTTCAGTTCTTGGGTAAAGGGGTATTTTTAGGGTTCAGGGTCAGTTTTCTGTTTTTGGGTAAAGGGGTATTTTTAGAGTTCAGGGTCAGTTTTCAGTTCTTGGGTAAAGGGGTATTTTTGGGTTCAGGGTCAGTTTTCAGTTTTTGGGTAAAGGGGTATTTTTAGGGTTCAGGGTCAGTTTTGGGTTTTTGGGTAAAGGGGTATTTTTAGGGTTCAGGGTCAGTTTTGGGTTTTTGGGTAAAGGGGTATTTTTAGTGTTCAGGGTCAGTTTTCTGTTCTTGGGTAAAGGGGTATTTTTAGTGTTCAGGGTCAGTTTTCTGTTCTTGGGTAAAGGGGTATTTTTTGGGTTCAGGGTCAGTTTTCAGTTTTTGGGTAAAGGGGTATTTTTAGGGTTCAGGGTCAGTTTTGGGTTTTTGGGTAAAGGGGTATTTTTAGGGTTCAGGGTCAGTTTTGGGTTTTTGGGTAAAGGGGTATTTTTAGTGTTCAGGGTCAGTTTTCTGTTCTTGGGTAAAGGGGTATTTTTTGGGTTCAAGGTCAGTTTTCAGTTTTTGGGTAAAGGGGTATTTTTAGGGTTCAGGGTCAGTTTTGGGTTTTTGGGTAAAGGGGTATTTTTAGGGTTCAGGGTCAGTTTTGGGTTTTTGGGTAAAGGGGTATTTTTAGGGTTCAGGGTCAGTTTTGGGTTTTTGGGTTACAGGGGTATTTTTAGGGTTTAGGGTCAGTTTTGGGTTTTTGGGGTACAGGCTTACAGGGTAAAAATAAAATACATTTAAATTAAATCAATTAAATGAAATTAAAAAATATATAATTACATTAAATTATTAAGTTTTTAATTTATTTTAAATGTATATGTATTAGTTTTAATTTTTAATTATGTTTTAATGTTTTTATTTAATATTTGTAAAATTATATGTATTTTAAAATTATTTTTACATTATTATTAATACATTTAAAAAAACGATATTTTTAATTTCGATATTTTTGTACTACGATATTAATTTTTCGATATTTTTGTACTTACCTTTATGAAGATATGACTCCGATATTTTTGATTTCGATATTTTTGTGTCGATATTTTTGTATGTAGATATTCTGTCTGTCGATATTATGTCATACATTCATTCTACCCACTGTGATAATCTACCAGTAAGGAAGCTGTCTGGATTAGGAGGAAGGTGTTGTAATTTACAACTCCTGTCCCTCTCTGAAGCACTTGTCACCACATGACACAGGCAAATAAAGGCAGATCTGTCTAGCAAGTCTGCAGCTGTAAAATTAAAACTGCATGTTTTCTTGAAGAGTGCCAAATTGCAAAACGTATTAGCACAGCCTCCAAAAAAGGAGATAAGGCGCTGCCGTTCATCAGCAGCTTGTGTCAAAAGTTTTACATCACTGCAGCAAGTTGTTAGGGGGCTCTAAGGCAAACAAATGATTCAGTGAGTTTAACAGGTTTTTTTTTACATTTTTGGGTCAGTCATGGTCACTCTGACATGATCAAATCGTAAATTATATTTCGGCGAGACAAACAAAAGAAAGATTGAAATAAAAGCATGAACAATAAACAAATCAGAATAGGAAAATAATCAGGAGAAAGGGTTAATTTAAATAATGAAAAATAAAGTGGGACTTGTGGTGAAAATTGTAAGAATAGAAGATCTAGCTCTTTCATGACTGATCTCACTGGCTAGACTACCGACCTTGGAGCTGGTACACCAAGGTTCGAGCCTCGGGGACGACTCCACATCCTGTGATTCTGAGCAAATCACTTTATCTCCCCGTGCCTACCACAAAAAAAAAACTGAATGTGTTCTTGTGCAACGTAATTGGTGATAGTGTAAAGTGCTCCAATCCCTTGGGGTCGAGTTTGCGCTCTATAAATCTGCACACAAAACTAAAAAAAACACATCCCTGAAGCACTGTAGAGGTTTGATTACATTTGTATTGTCCAGATTACTTGCATTATTGATTCTGCTGCAGTTAAGGAGTCTGTTTTAAAGAAACGAAATGGCAACAGACGTGCTAATTTCTGGTTGTATCCTTAACGTTCAGATAAGCAGTTGTTTCTGGAGTCATGAATGTGGATGGAGGAGCATTACATGTTTTGTCATGGGACCGGACTGTAGAACCGTAGGCTCCGAAGCACAAAAAGACGCTATGTGCACAGTCACAAAAAGTACCCTTGTTTATGGAACACAGTTCTGACCTTCAATGCACAGACATCTAACACTTTCATGTTATCTGTGTCAAATATAATATGGGGCTCCGGAGTGGAATTCAATTCAGCCCCAGTCACAATCACTCTTAAATCTATTCTGGAATTTATAAAAAGGCGTGTGCAGGGTCATAATGCTTCTGAAATAGTCGCCCCATGCTTGTGTTCAAGGTGCAATAACTACAAAACTGGCACCATAAGTATATGATTTAGAAAGAGAAAACCTCAATGCAAAGACTAGTATTATTATCCATCGCTGATGAACATATTTTTTTACTCAAAAGCTCAGAACTCATAATTTAATTGTACCTCTTATTTATTTTCTACCACAACTACTGCAGACAGTGCAGACAGGACGGTGCGACAGCCAGCCAGATAATCCACTGTGGGAGCTGGAAGACAATGGCTACATGGGGTGTGAGGTCAGGAGGGAATATCTCTTGTCGCTACTTTGTGCACAATGCCGTAAATGGCACTGGGCAGGAAGAGGGAAGAGAGCAAGGGACAATAATGCCCAATCACTGCAGAGCTTTGTAATAAAGCCGAACAGTGATAGGCCATATTTTGTGATACTAACCAATGCCTCGCACCCATGATTCCTTGTGTTCAGTGCAGGACTAGAGGCCTGCCCACGCCTTCTGGACCAATCCAGAGGCTGCTGGCTTGGTCAGGCATACACAGTGCTCCATAGAAGATAACATGGGCTGCAGCTGTGATTCCCCACGGCTCACTAATTGCAGGTAGGAAGAGTCAGCCTCATAAGTGTGCATGTGAGTTTGGATGGTGAAAGGCACCCACCCAAACTGACATGCGCAGTATAGTACACTTCAAGTAAGTGAACTCACCTAAACTGAGCCTGGAAAGCCCCGCCCGTCCTAACTAGGGAAGATAAGGCACCCATAAGACAAAGTACATTTGTTTTACATTTAATATGGGTGTGGCTGATAAAGAAATGCTTTTTTGTTTAAATCTTTTTTATTAACCTTTTTGTTTGTTTTTGCACATTTATCAATAAAGCATACATTCAGAGCAGCACTCATGTAACAGGTGGACAAAGAGAGAAAATTAATTGCCAGTGGCAAGGCGCACTTTGACTAATAGCAACATGAAAATGGAAATTCAGGGTATGTTGAGTACATCAAAGCTTGTTGCAATATCTCAAGAGGGACAGAGTGGTGCTGACAAATCACGGCATCAGGTAGCATGTGAGTAATGCAGGAGCAGTGCAGTTCAAACGCAAGGGCACAACAATATGAGGACAACAAAAGCGAAGGAAGGGTAGGGGAGAGTCGCTCAAGACCTGCTGCTGCATCCAAATTAGCTGTGGGGCCTCAAAACACCACCAAGACTCAGTGACAGTGGGGCTCTTAGGGTGGCTGATACTTGGAGGCAACGCCCCAAATGCTCCCATAGAGGAACCACCCCTGGCCCCTGCAAAGTTTCCATAACACCCTTGAGCAATAGGCCGCACAGAAAAAAAAAAAGGAACTGTATGATGTATATTTGTCTTATGTTGAAAAAGCGAGACAATTGCATTCTCCTCCCATTATGTAAAGCTATAATAGCCCTTCAGAGGATTTGCTTTGCTTACACAAGCTATATTTATTTTAGGTCTCACCTGCAGACAACTTTAGCTGACTGTTGTGGAAGCTTTGTTGTGAACAATGCAATAGATACAGTGGGCTTTGAGTCTGCTCCTTGCTCATGATTGGATGGCTTTCTGGTCAAACTCAGTTCCTTGCTACATAATTGATGTCTTTCCTCCCTATTCTTTAGTTTGCCTCGCCCTTAGAACATTTCTTTTTCACATTATTTCTGATTGGAAAACTTGTATCCTACCACTACTAACAAGAGTATACTCATTTTATTTTCATTTTACTTCCCTCTCTTTCTCTCCCAGACCTCTCTGGCCTTGCTATTGGGCCACTTTCTACTGCCCATTTGCACAGCCTCCCACACATACTTTATTTCTTCATTCACCCCTCAAAAACGGCCATCATTATTATTAAAGTGTAACAAAAAATAATATTTGCAAGATGGCTTCCTTGTATGTGCACGGATGCATACGCAGCAGTGGCCAGTTTTCAAGGATTTTTCGTTATACTATGACAAAACCTATTTCAAAGTGGCCGACCCTAAGTGTACATGTGCATCCATGCCATGAAGAGATTGACTATCAAATCGTTTTTACCTGGTCTCGGCTAGTCAAGAGGTAGACCAGATGCTTTTGGTTGGCAGGTAAGAGACAAACAGTTTTGTGAGGAGATCAATAATTGAGTATGTTATTGACTAGGTGAGGATTTTGGAAGGATGTTCTATTTTTGTACTAACTAGAAATATTACTCAGCCAAGGTGATGTGGTCATGTTGTTTCCACCCAAACAACAGGCAGGCAGCATAGTTTTGAGCTCTCTGGTGGTAAGAGAGCAAAGCAATGGGAGGCCTGTGAATAATCTCTTGTAGTAGATTAGGCGGGACAGGAGCACGGATAGGAACAGGACTGAATTTCTTTTATTCTGTGCACTCGCACAACACCCGCCTGACCTCCCCCTGTGCCCCCGGCCCACCTGCAACCTCCGATGCCCCGCCACCCACGAGCCGCCACTGCTACAGCTACCAAAAAAAGAATAAGTTAGCCAGCAAACTCTATGGGCCATATTAGGATGTCAGACAGACCGTCACCGACAGGCCGTCAGTGGTGGTCCATCTGACATCCAAGGCATCGGTCCGACCGCCAGATTACGATGCCAGCGGTCAGCTCAATGTTGTCAGAGGAACCGACAGCTGCCTCCTATAGGATCAATGATCCTATCAGGGCATCGGTTGGAGGCCTAATCCCTACAAAGGAGGTGGTGCCTGTGTAGGCACTGCCGTAGGGATTAGGATGTCCCTTTCTGACAGCCTTTCCATGTCAGCCTTTCCACTGTGTGGCCTGGGGGGCACATATGGTGCCTCCCAAAACATTAATGCACCGTGTGCCAGGTACCACATGGTGCCTGGCACATGGTGCATAGATGTTAAGAAACATACCTTTTACCATTGCAGCTTGTGCTGCAGCCCTTTTCGGGACCGCAGCACAAGACACAATGGTAAAAGCTATGTTTCCGACCGCCATGCAGGTGGTCACATCATAATATCGGGAGTGGAACCGCAGACTCCTTGTCTGGCGGTTCCACTCCTAAAACGATGTTGATAGGAAGCTTGTCCAATGGGTATTGTAATAAGGCCCTATACAACTGATTAAATCAATCTAGCAGGCAATTTAGCGAAAGAACATTTTAAAGCGCTGAATTCATTCACTAAACCTCGAGCTTTTAATCATGCAATCCTGGCTTCACAAAAGTTATGTCACTCATTGGCAGACTTTTTTGAAGAAAAGATCCACATTGTATATGAGAACTTTCCTACTGACCATGGACACTTCCAGGATGAGGTGGACGACAATCTGCCCCCTACTGCAAATTGTTACCTCCGCGTTAGAGGCAGGTACAGGGAATCTTGGACCGTGCCAAATCAGGCTCTCCACTGGACTTATGTCTGCCCAGTATCACTGCCTGTTTATCCAAATCCATTGCACTATCAGTTATTTACAACCTTATTTTTAGACTGAGCAAAATTTCCGGTAGATTAGAAGTCTGCCCTAGTGACTCCAATCTTACAGAATCCAAACGCCAACCCGGAAATGCTCTCCAATTGCCAACCGATCTCACTGGCCACATAAACAAACAGCTAGCTGTTTTCCTTGAAGAGTATAAGATCTGAGACCCCTCAAAATTGGGTTTCAGAGCAATGCATAGCACAGAGACAATGCTAGTGGCCATCACCGACACCATCATGCTGTCATTGGACACTGGTACCCTGGTCATGCTGGTATTTCTGGAATTATCAGCAGCTTTTGATACTGTCTTCCATACAATCCTATCCTATTCGGTTGGTTGCATGACGCAGGTATACATGGTAGAGCGATACACTGGCTCATGGACTTTCTGGATAACTGAACCTAAACCATCTCTCTAGACTCCTTCAGGTCACAAACTATGCTATTTAACAAAGGAGGTGGTGCCGTAGGGATTAGGATGTCCCTTTCTGACAGCCTTTCCATGTCAGCCTTTCCGCTGTGTGGCCTGGGGGGCACATATGGTGCCTCCCAAAACATTAATGCACCGTGTGCCAGGTACCACATGGTGCCTGGCACATGGTGCATAGATGTTAAGAAACATACCTTTTACCATTGCAGCTTGTGCTGCAGGCCTTTTCGGGACCGCAGCACAAGACACAATGGTAAAGGCTATGTTTCCGACCGCCATGCAGGTGGTCACATCATAATATCGGGAGTGGATCGCAGACTACTTGTTCCTCCCTGAACCCAACATTATTTAATATCTAGATGTAGATTGTTAGATCATGCGGATTTGAGTTTGTATCATACGCTGACAATACCCAACTTGTCCTCTCCTTTGGTCAGGACCCAGCTAACGTTAAATCTCGGTCTTCTGGTTATTATGAGGAAAAATACTAACTGGGTGACAAACAACTGTCTTCAATTAAATGGCATTACAATCGGATCAGATTTTATCAATGAAAGACCCGGTTAGTGCTACTTGTGTGTGGCTCGTGTTTTTCCACAATGTGCCTAGTAAGGAAATATCTGCCTTGACCTCCGTCAGTCTCAAGAAAAACCCTAGTCCAGACATTGATCAGGAGTCACCTGGACTATAGGAATGCGCTGCTAGTTGCAGCCAATGATACACTGTTGTCTAAGTTCCAGGATGGGCAGAACACTGCGGCCCGGCTAATATGCAACCTCCCTTCATGCTCCTATTCTACCCCCATCTTGAAAGTCTTGCACTGCCTGCCAGTTTGGAAATCTGACATTTCTAAGTTGTGTTGTGTGACTCACAAGGCGTTAACACACTTACCACCATCTTACCTGTACAACAGGCTCTACTATTACCACCCCACCAGACTGCTCATATCTGCAAACAAAGCTTTACAAAGGATCCCTCGTACACGTACTTCAAGATTCGGAAGCAGATCTTTTCTGTATCTTGCCCCACTCCATTGGAACAAACTTCCTCTACAAGTTTGTATGTGAACAACTTGACAAGTTCAAAAGACTCTTAAAGATGTGGTTGTTCTAATCTTATTGTAGCGGCCCAAGTAGCGAAGCACCGAGATACACCTTTGGGTATGAGTTGTTGCGCTCTAGCAATTGGCCATAACATAACATAATATAACATATGTGGTTTCCTGCTTGTGTGATACTGTCACAAGCAGGCTATTTGCTAGTTTCTGCAGAATTGGGATGGCACGAAGTATTTTAGGTTGGACAAGAAGTTAGGTCACAGAAGACATACAGATAAATCAATAGCAATGAAAGGAAGACAGTTGTCTGTCATGTATACCCAACAGACATCCACAAACTGAAACGTCATAAAGAGACAATTGTTGGCTTTAAAAGACAGTGTTAGACTCAGCAGTTTCCGGCTGGAGCCAGACAGAATGCACCGTCCAAAATAGGATGAGTACGATATACATGTCTGATAACCTGTGTTAACTCTCGGTTAGCTTAGCACCGATAAGTCAGGCTTATTCTCAGTGCCCAATTGTAAAGTATTGGCAAAACACCACCCTCGCAACACACTGTGTATGCCACAAAAAGACTCCACACCATATGTATAAAACAGTTACAATGGTCAAGCAGTCAGAAGTCTTTGACTACACCTCGTGACCCAGTCACTCAGTCACTACACCAGCAAATCATACACGTTGCCCCTGCTGGCGCCACATTGAGTAGATTGTCGGAACCACCTGAAAGAGAAAGAAACAGTTACTTAGTCTCATCCATCTGGGTACGACCTCCAAGCACCCAGCGACACCTGCACAATTGTGGGATCACTATTCCCCAAAAGACAAAAGGTTGTGACCCGGGAAGCTGGTGCACTGCCATGCCTGGAGAAATGTTTCTCTCAAGCAGAGATGTGATCAGCCGTAGCTCCTGACAGCCAGTCATAGGTGTACACAAGGCAGAATAAAACCCCTCGGGTGCTGTCACAATGTTCTCCACAACAAAGTTACTTGTAGCATGGTTCCAGGGTGAGGGAGCCAGCGATCTCGGTTAAAGGCCGCGATGTCGGGCATTGTCATCGTCCTGATCTCGAGGTCAAAGAAACTCTCAACTCCCAGGTAAGGTGCCCCAAATTCCCCTTGGACACCATACGTTCCGGAGTGCAAGCTAGCGCAGGTCACCTGGTTGCAAACACGGGTCCCTCGGACTCTGCAAGCTTCCCCCACAATCCTAGAACTCCTCACATCCTGGTACATGATCTTGACGATCAGACTCCTCAGCGCAGTGTGATGATGGTGTAAGTCAGGATGATCCTTGTCTCAACCAATAATCACTTCCACCTGTTTCCATCACACCTTGCATGATCTCTTGGGAACATGGAGATTATTTGTGTCCCTGGGATCTCATGGACAGGAGGCCAGCCAACCAGCCCTTGAAGAGTACTTAGAGACCTGGGCCACAACAGTTGGCACTTAGCTGCAGGCCAGCACCGTCCAGGTGAAATCCACCAAGTGATAGTCCCCTTCATGGAGCATGACAAGCTCCAGGGCACTTCAAGTCTGTGGATAATTCAATTGCAGTGCCTCCTGCCCTAATGTTTCCTCTTGTCAATGTCCCAGCATCCAACCAGCGTAGTATTGTTCCGAATCCAAAATTGTCACTAACTTCTGAAGCCAGAGCCCCAATAGTTATACCCACAATGGCCTTTGAAGATGCCATCAGTTCAAAAGGGCACCTTTGAAATGCACATGTCCTCTCAATATTTTGTTCTGTCTGCCATCCTACCCCAGCATGTTTGATCACTATCTTTAGTGGGGCAAAGACCCTGTCCCTCGGAATGCAGGTCCCAATTCCACCCCCGCATAACCATCCCAGAAAGGCCCCTTAGAGTTAGAAGTCTGCAGTTTCCCTTAAGCCCCTAGTTTATGGCTTTCTATTAGGAATGCACAGATGTAGCTGTCCCCCAGCATCCTGATGTGAATTGGAGACAGGCCGAGAGGCCCACAGAGCTACGAGCATCTTAATGGCCACTTTGCCAAAGTCAAATTAGTCGTGTACGCAGAGGTCTGCTAATACATCCCCTGATTAGGCACTCCGGGGTTGATCAAAAGAATTGATTCATAAACTTGTGGAACTTTTTGGTGCTTTTATTCAGCAAACATGTTCAAGTTGATATTGGTTGCATATCAATTAGCAGCATATGTTTATGCATGAGTTCTATGAACAGTTATCTCCAATGCATTTCGGGCGAGTGCCCTTGGTCACGGAGCGCTGTGGAGGAAGACAGAGTGGGCTGGGTAAGTGGGGTGCTTAGAGTCAAGTTATTGATCTAAACTGCGTGCTCAAAGGGTGAATATGCTACTACATGCTTCTACTGGGCAATATACTAGTGCTCGTAGTGCTACGTGGGGTTCAGGTTGGTGAGAGGGAGGTTAACGCGTGTGATGTTTAAGCGCGCGTTTATCAGATGACTTAATAACAAGCGTGCAGTCAAACCAAGCTGAGAACTTACTTCATAGTGTCGGGTGGCGGGAGCCGTCCGTATGCTGTTAGAAAACGCTGCGCGGGGTTCTGGCAAAGGAGCTCTGATATACGTCGCTGGGGGTTATGACGTGGGCTACAACAAGTGGAATAAACAACGGACTAATACCGAAATGGTACAGTCGCGGCCATCTTGGAGTGTGATGAAAGTGACGTGTGAGACACATTGAAGGATAAGACTACAGGGAGCAAGTGTAAATAAACAGTTACATAGTTAGGTAAATGTAATTATCGACAATGGAAACATTACAGATGACAACTGTATTCGATGCGGTCATTGAGACCGTGCGGCTTCTGGGTCTGAAGGCGATAGATCCATTCAAGTTCGCGTTTCAACAAAAGTTTATTGTTGTCTACGCCTTCGCGTTTAGTGAGTGTCTCGAGAACAATGAATTTGAGTTGTGAAATATTATGTCGGGCCTCTGCAAAGTGCATCGCGACATTGGATTTTTCAGCTCGTCAACCGAGCCCATCTGGCAGGCACTATTGAAGAACGAACCAAAAACTATTTGTTACTCGAACATCCACGAAGTCCAACCATCCATATGTGTCCAAAAATACACAAGAGCCTAACGGACCCACCTTTTAGACCAATTGTGTCCACAAAGGGATCCATACACGAGACAACAGGGAAACTACTTGATAAGTACTTACAACCTCTCATTGTAAAGACCACCAGTTACATTAAAGATACCACTGACTTTCTAGTGAAACTATCAGCCATTGAAGTTACCAACATGCAACCACTGATCCTCTGCACCGCAGATGTTAGTTCACTCTACACATCGATACCACATCTAGGTGGCATTGAGGCCATCGAACAAATTTTGCTCAACAGCGAGATTAACACACCCATGCAGGCCTTTCTCATGGAACTTATGATTTTCATTTTATATCATAGTTACTTCAAGCTAGACAACCAATGGTTCCTACAGCTATCCGGAATGGCGATGGGAAATTGCGCTGCCCCAACGTATGCGAACGTATACATGGAGAACTTTGAGAAACAACACATATACACGGATGAAAAGTTCAAAAACCACGCTAAAATGTACGTAAGGTACATTGATGACCTGTTTTTCATGTGGTCCGACACTAAGGATTCACTAAATGAGTTACTCACAGAAGTCAACACAAAGGATCCCAGAATAAAGCTTACATGGCACATCAGTGACACTGACATCGCCTTCCTTGATGTTCACATCAAAATCACACCAGAGGGACTCACCACCGATCTATACAGGAAGAAGACAGATCGCAACAATACTTTACATTTTACTAGCTTCCACCAAGGTTCTTTGAAGCAACACCTGCCCTTCTCACAAATGTTGCGCGTGAAGCGCATTGTTTCCGATGAACAGATATACACCACACGCATTAAAGAAATGCGTGAACGGTTCCGTGACAGAGGATACCCTGAGCACACTTTAAGCGAAGCTCAAACTAGAGTTGATAACATCACCAGAAAAGACAGCCTTTTGAAAACCAAACAACTAAAAGATCAACGAATAGTTTTAGTCTCCAAATTTTCCACCGCCAGCCCTACATACAAAAAGATCATATGTAGACATTGGCCTATTTTACAAGTTGAACCTGACTTTCAGGGCATCTTCACAAAACCTCCACTTTTTGCACACACAAGAAGTAGAAACATCAAAGAGATTCTTTCGAGACCTACAGAGACAGTCACACAACATCGTGGAACCAGACCTTGCTTTAATTGCAATCATTGCAATAGTGTGATCAAAGGTAATCTCATCCAGCACCCAATGAAAGGGCATAACATCAAGCTGCAAGTCGACGCCACTTGTGATTCTTTGAACCTTATTTACGCACTGAAATGCCCCTGCGGGAAGTTATACATTGGTAAAACTGAACGTAAAATCAAGACTCGCCTTAACGAGCACAAATCAAACATCAGGTTGAAAGCTGAAAAATCCAATGTCGCGATGCACTTTGCAGAGGCCCGACATAATATTTCACAACTCAAATTCATTGTTCTCGAGACACTCACTAAATGCGAAGGCGTAGACAACAATAAACTTTTGTTGAAACGCGAACTTGAATGGATCTATCGCCTTCAGACCCAGAAGCCGCACGGTCTCAATGACCGCATCGAATACAGTTGTCATCTGTAATGTTTCCATTGTCGATAATTACATTTACCTAACTATGTAACTGTTTATTTACACTTGCTCCCTGTAGTCTTATCCTTCAATGTGTCTCACACGTCACTTTCATCACACTCCAAGATGGCCGCGACTGTACCATTTCGGTATTAGTCCGTTGTTTATTCCACTTGTTGTAGCCCACGTCATAACCCCCAGCGACGTATATCAGAGCTCCTTTGCCAGAACCCCGCGCAGCGTTTTCTAACAGCATACGGACGGCTCCCGCCACCCGACACTATGAAGTAAGTTCTCAGCTTGGTTTGACTGCACGCTTGTTATTAAGTCATCTGATAAACGCGCGCTTAAACATCACACGCGTTAACCTCCCTCTCACCAACCTGAACCCCACGTAGCACTACGAGCACTAGTATATTGCCCAGTAGAAGCATGTAGTAGCATATTCACCCTTTGAGCACGCAGTTTAGATCAATAACTTGACTCTAAGCACCCCACTTACCCAGCCCACTCTGTCTTCCTCCACAGCGCTCCGTGACCAAGGGCACTCGCCCGAAATGCATTGGAGATAACTGTTCATAGAACTCATGCATAAACATATGCTGCTAATTGATATGCAACCAATATCAACTTGAACATGTTTGCTGAATAAAAGCACCAAAAAGTTCCACAAGTTTATGAATCAATTCTTTTGATCAACCCCGGAGTGCCTAATCAGGGGATGTATTAGCAGACCTCTGCGTACACGACTAATTTGATTATCCCACGGTGTTTGGACGGATAACACCACCCTGGCAGAGCACCCAGAACCTCATGAGGAATTTCATTTAAGTTTTCACTGAACCCTAAGCAGTGCACCACCTACCTACCAGTTCTGAACACTTTGCCAAAGTGACATTTCCACATAAGTAATGTCAGATCCACTACAGGAGAGGATTTGGCATTACCAACTCATTGATATCAAACACTATACTGCTACTCTTCTGCATGTAGGAAATACTGCTCAATAGCCTTTCCCTACCTTCCCCCAAGCTAACCCAATGCGAGAAGCAGGCACAGTCATATCGAACACACCATCCGGTGCCATTCACGACCCTTGCATGTAACGCACATGTCCTACCTCTTCCACACCGCACCCTGTCCCCAGGGAGAGCTCCGATATTGCAACAGCCATGCAGAATCTTGGTACGTATCTTTTTAAATGCCAAGCTGAGTAACCTGCGCACACAGGTCCCACCAGGGCAAACCTGTGGCACGATCGATGAGCTACTTCCGTGGGTGGCACAACCAGTGGCGTAGGCCCAAGGAGGACCTTTCGAAGTACGTGCCCTTGGTGCATGTCTTACCCCTGGACAAGGGACTTACATCGAAATCAAATCAGTCACTAATATATACACCAATCAACAGTATGCATATGAAAAGCACAGCACTTTAGCACTGAATGGCAGTGTCAAACACGCTCAAAGTCAAAACAAAGTCCAAACATAAGGCCCCCAGCCAAAAAGATCAGAGGAGACCATGGCAAAAGATGCCAGGTCTAACACCCCCCAGCAGTAAATGGGGAGAACTATCCCTCCTCAGGGGAGTTCTCATAACGAAGGGCCCGGTTCCAATCTCGCTCGGAAAGCCCTCTGTACGACTCGGATCCAGAGGGCTTCCCGAGCGTAACGTGCTCCGGGAGTCCGAACAAGCGAGTACGATTCAGCCGTATGCTTACAGTCTCGGTTAGCTCAAACTCCTATTGAACTCTATGGGAGGCTGTGTAAAGACGTGAACGAGCCATACGGACAGGTTCGGGTCCCGGAAAAGAGTCGGTCGACGCGAACACTATCTTCACATCATATTTGGTAGTTCGGACCTATTTACGATTCAGTCGGAAACAAGGGCTACAAATCGGATCCGGGAAAGCCAAATCCAATTTGGAGGCCTCCCGAATGACATCGGAATCGAGCCTTAAGGCAGAAAAATCTGAAAAGAATTCTGGAATGGGGTGCTTGGTTCCAGGCGGGGCTCCACTGTAAATTCCATTCCTTGTAGGGAGATGGGCCATCTCTATAGTTTAGGATTCTCACCCCTCATCTGCATTAACCATCGGAGGGGCCTGTGGTCTGTCGGAAGCCAAAGTGACTCCCAAACAAATAGGGCCTCAACTTCTTAAGTGCCCAGACTACAGCAAAGGCTTCCCTTCTAATGGAACTCCAACTCTGTTCCCTGGGTAGTAGCTACCTAATAGGGTAGGCTACCGGTTGATTCAGGCCCTCCTTATTTTGCTGTAAAAGCACAGCCCCCACACCATGCTCACAGGCATCAGTTTTGGCCACAACCTCCTTGGAGAAGTTAGGGGCCTTGAGCACAGGGGCCGTGCACATGGCCTCCTTCAGGATGATGAACGCCGTCTGGTATGCTGCCGCCCAGATCACCCAATTCCGCTGCTTCTTTAAAGTCAGTTTCGTCAAGGTTGTGACAATGGTGCCATACCCCTTGACAAACCATCAGTAGTATCGGTTGAGACCTAAAAAGGCTCTCAACTCCGTCTGGGTCTCGGAGGTGCCCATGCCAGAATGCCAGGTCTAACAGATAGTGTTTTCTGTATGATGTAATTGTCCTAACACTGGAAATGAATATTGATAGTTATACATTGCTGCAAGGTTGTGGCCGGTTTGTCGAGTGCACTCCCAGGGGTTGGTGACACTATTATTGATTATGATAAGGGTATGTGTAGTGAGTAGACAACATGAACATAACATAAGAGTTGTGATAACGTCCACTACTTAGCTAAGTGGGACGTTCAATGGATTAGCTTGTGTGTTAGTATGCAAACAATGCTCCGGATATTTAGGTTACAATGTACAAAACGAACTAGAGGTGACAGTTAATTGTAAAATATAGAGACTCTACAGTCTTTGCCATCTGTATGATCTGAGAGGCCATTGCTTATCGCACCACAAACAGAGCAACAGCACTAATGGTGGTGGCAGGTAGCTGAAAAGACAGAGCGTGCAACGGTGTTAACCACAGACTCAATAAATATGCATGTGAGGGTATGTGTATGCTTTTCCATGGTAGACGCGTATGGTTGCGAGATCTTGTAGTGGCAGTGCACGTCTTTTTGCCTTCATCCCCATTGTGTGGCTATCACTGACAAAGGTGTATTTATTACCCGGCCGAGAGAAGGGCATAGAAGGGTGTGTCTATTATACATATCACAGAATACACCTTAGTCTTTTGATTTATATGCAAGAGTGAGGTGAAGCTGAAGAAAAGCCTATATTACACTCCCAACTCCCTACCAGAGTGGTGACACAGGGGAAGGCATCCCTTAAGGATAAGACCCCTCACTCACCCAAGGGTGACATGCTTCATCATATGGGGCCTCCTTACCAGTGGTAAAACCCTAGTTATCACTGGGAGCTACTACTTCGGGAGTCTTAACGAAGGAGCTCAGAGATGTTTTTAAAATGGAGTAGGATGGTAATCCCATATGTGTGCTGTAGGGGTCACTCAACCCCTACAGCACACATATGGGATTACCATCCTACTCCATTTTAAAAACATCTCTGAGCTCCCAGTGATAACTAGGGTTTTACCACTGGTAAGGAGGCCCCATATGATGAAGCATGTCACCCTTGGGTGAGTGAGGGGTCTTATCCTTAAGGGATGCCTTCCCCTGTGTCACCACTCTGGTAGGGAGTTGGGAGTGTAATATAGGCTTTTCTTCAGCTTCACCTCACTCTTGCATATAAATCAAAAGACTAAGGTGTATTCTGTGATATGTAGATTTAGATAGGGATTTTACACCTCTGGTCTATAAACTTTCCCGCTAGACCCCTAATCCACGGTAGTGTTTTTTGAGTGTGTCTATTATACGCCTGCAACATATAAGGGGTGCACTGCTGAAGTTGAACATGCACAAGGTGCCTAAATTTAACTCAATCCCTAATGCAAATCCAAGGTTTAACCATAAATCTAATCCTAACCTAAATCTATCTACCACCTTAATGTTATAACTTATCATCTATCCTTTACTATAAGGTAACTCTTTTCTCTGCCCTAAACTTTACTCTAACTCTTTCTATAACCAAAACTATTTGTAATTGAAATTTAACATCAACATCAAAAAATGAAAAGGATTTTCTGCGGTTTTTAAAAAAAAAATTACATTCAAACTTAAGTGTTTCAACCTTTTACTTTTTCTAAATATTTGCCTCGGATTTTTTACTTAATCTCGTAAACGGGCTCATTCTAAGAATATTTAAAACAACCTTAGTAAATTTAACAATATTGAACTTATTGGAAGTATTGTTTGGATCTGCTTTAAACTTGCTAAAATGTTTAATAGAGAAAATAATTAAAATGTGGAATTGGATGCGAGCTTGCGAATGAAAATTTAGCGGATTTGCTTGATCAAGTAGAAAATAAATTAAGATTCAAATAATGAATAAAGGCTTCGTAGGACCAGATTACAAAGTGCAGTTCAATTTTGCATGAACATGTGCAATAATGTGTGCAAAAATAATATTTGCACTTACCCAATTACATATACAAGAATATATTGTTTTCATATGTCGATCAGTATAAACGTCAGTGCACAACTGCACTGCTATATGAACGTGCATAAACCGTTGCATTAAACGTGCTGAGCATGCATACGCCCTTCTTCCCCGAATCCTGTAAATGAATACGAAATTCCGTGCTCGTTTTTTCATTATTTTCTTTCAAATCCATTTTAATAATATTGCGGTCGTTAGAACCATATCAGTCTGCTACTTTTACTGAAACACTATGCTCTGCATTTTCTGCGGTTCTTGGGATGTCGGGCTCCAAAAGTTACACCTTCCCTGGCAGGCTGTGCGGAGGTCAAGTGCTTTGTTGTGTGTGTTAGGACGCGAAAGCCAATCCAAACAGCCCTCTTCCTTCCTCACTCAGGTAGTTGTTGGCGACCACAGTTCGCTGGAGACAAGTTTTATGTCTCTAGATTTCTGTTTTTCAATGATAAGCAACCACATAATAAAATGCCCATCGAGAACTGAGTGTACCATAACACTCCAGACACATTCCTGCCTTGAGAAAACATCCTGGATACACAAGACAAGATTCCGGCCTAATTTGATATTTAATCCCTAGAAATTATGTCTGGTTTATATTTTAGGATACAAGGCCACATTAATCAAACTGGGATAAAGTTAGGCCGCCGCAAGGAAAACCAGATGTATTTACTTGAAATGTGGCACAGTGAGTTGAAGCTCATGAATTCGAATCTTGGCAAAGTAGGCTCAGCCTTCCATTCTTATGAGGTTGGTAAATGGACTACAATAAATAGGGTAATAGTATCAGCCTTTCGGGGGGGGGGGTGGCCTGGTAACGATGGAGGAGGCAGCAATAATCTGAGTTCCGTCCGCAGTGGTGGCTCCTCCACTAAGGCGGAGGAGCGTCGTCCCGCTGCTTCAGCTGCAAGCTGAATACAAAAAATAAAATGATAATGACCTTCGTTTTTATCATTTTCTTCTTTGTATTCAGTTTACAGCTGAAGCCAGGTGGGCGGCGGGACTAGGGGCCAGGTGTAGGAAAATCGTATTTACCGATTCATAAATACCGAATTTTACCGATTCGGTATTTATGAATCGGTAAATATGAAGGAGGGAGATTTAGGTAGATTCGGTAATTGAATTACCGAATCTGTAAAAATCGGTATTTACCGAATCAGTAAATACCGATTCTGTATTGCCCATTGATTCCTATGGGCCTAGAAGCCCATAGGAATCAATGGGCAATACATAATCGGTATTTAGCGATTCGGTAAATACCGATTCCAGCAAGGGTGCAGGGGATGTCACTTTGACACCCTCTAGCTCCCCGAATACAGGCATGTGTGCCATGTGGCACACAGACATGCCCTAAGGGCATGTCTGTCTGTCACATGGCATAGGTGTGCATGCACACATGTGCATGCACACCTGGATTCGGTATTTTACCATCCAATTGGATTGGGTGGTAAAATACCGAATCTGAAAGGCCTTTGGTACTCAGAAGAGTCCCACCTACATCTGCAAGTTACCGAATCGGTAAAAATACCGATTCAGTATTTTACCGATTCGGTAAATTTACCGATTCGGTAAACTTACCGAATCGGTAAAATTGGCCCCCTACATGCCAATTCTTAAATACCGGTCGGTAACGACCGAAATCGGCCGGTACCAACCGGTATTTGGGCTCCTACATCTGGCCCTAGGTTCCCTGCATGTCACAGGGGGAAGAGTGGTTGCAGCACCTAAAGTGCGCATGACGCTTTGGCCGGCTGTCTCGGGCCAGCCAAAGCGTCACATGCACTCTGCATGATTGGTGGAGAACATGAACAGCCTGCCAGCCCTTGTCTGAGCACCGAACCACGGTGCTCAGACCAATCGCGGTAGTGCTAAGGCAGCATTGTGATTGGCCAGGGGATTCTGGGATTCTGTGGGCTCCCTGCCCTGTAGAGAGGAGGACGGAGAAAGAAGAGGTGGCAGTCAGCGGTAAAAAGGTAAGTGCTTTTTTTCCTATTATTTCTCCTCCCTCCGTCTGTCCCCCAGCACCCCTGCCCTACCATCCCTGGTCGGTAGCAGTCGCTACTGTCCGTCTTGCGAGGCCCCATCCAGTACCATCCTGGGGCTAAGAATCATGACAGAGACGCTCCTAGATCTTGGGGGCCTGCCCCAGTGGACAGCAGTCATGCCAGACGGCCTTGCCAGTCCCGGGGGAGCTGTGACAGACCCGCATGGTGCGGGCCCAAGATGTGGCGCTATGGTGGAGTTCAACCAGTGATGGGCAGATCTCAGGAGCTGAGGGGAGGAGCCCTTAGAGCTGTACCGGTGAGCGAGGCGATTGCTTACCCCCCTCAATCAGGGGTCCCAGGGTGCACTGTGGACTGCCGACAACCCCCTAGTGTCGCTGCTGAGACCTCGAGAAACATGGTGCCTATCGGATGAAATGGAGGAGTGAGAGGCGACATGGTGGCCGCCTCAGCCTCTAACAGCAGTATATTAGCCCATGCCAGGGGAGAATACCACCGGAAGCATTGGAGGGTGACGACACAACCTCCCAGAGAGATCGGCTGGACTGGCTGGTTTATGATGGGGAGGCCCCAGGCCACAGTCGGTGGTAGGGCCTATACAGAGAGGTCAGTGCAGCAGGGCCTGAGTGAAGCTCTGGGACAGGTGGGGGAGCATCAAGGAAGGTCTCGCAGAGAAGGGCAAAAATAGTGGCTGAGAACGGAGGGCGCTGAGCCCCTTGCGGAAAAGACAGTAGGGCCTGCATATAATCCTCCCAATAATCGCCCATGCGTTCGATGTCCTGTTCCCTGGTGCTGCAATGATGAGAGTAAGTGAGGGGCTGCAGCGCCCGTTGTGGGCCTGATTAGCCAGGGCACTAAACTCGTCTGTGAGGGTGCAGGGAACAGGAGTACCTGTTCCCATGAGGCACAGGGTCAGACTGATTTGCATATAGCCATGTCTGAACTGGGGTGGCAGAGTGGGCTAAAGAACGGTGATGGATTAAACCCAGATCTTTTGACTGGGTGTGAGTGTTTGATTGATTCAGATGCTCCGTCCATCACCACCCCCTTTTGATACATAAGCCCTCACGTCGCGTGGGGCCTGGAAGATGAGGAATGGATGACGGGAGGAGAGAAGAGCCACTAAGCATCTGACACATTTGACTAATGGCTGCTCACACATCATATATGTTCCTCTCCAGGAATATCCAGGGAATGCAGGTGATGTCCAAACACTATAGAGTATTCTCATATTTAATTAGGAGGGGCATCCACATAGCACTCCTGCAAGAGACACACCTAACGTAAGGAGAAGGTGGCCTTACAACGTCGTTGGTGAGGTTAAGCCTATTATACTACTTACTCGGCTTATGCCAAGGGCACACTTGTATGGATCCGGGCCAGGCTACCTTTTCAGCATGCGGGCAGTATCATTGACCATGAGGGTTGATATGTAGTAGTGATGGATCGACTGGAGGGCTGTGATATTGTAATTGTAACTGTCTATTCCCTCAATATAGATCAGGGTTTGTTTTTTGTTTGAAATCTGTTTTATTAGTTTCTACATATCTGCGCACATAGTTATGTCACATACAATGCTAGTGAAAATCTTACTAACAAATGACATCCTGGCAGATCAACAATGACATTTTGACTTTACTCAAAAGTCCACTAGGCCCTGACCTGACTCGGCTGTCGTATACAATTGAATTAGTGTGAGGTCGAACATTCATGGCATGGCAAAGCGGCCCAGGTGAGTAAAGTGGTTTTGCTACCAAAGCACATTTTCCCCAGTGTACAACAATAAAAAGTAACTTGATAAAACAAGGGGGATGGGGCGGGTGTGGGGGAGAATCTCAGGGGTTGCCGCTTGAGGCTAGATTCTAGCCCTGGTGTGTCCTGGGGGAGTGTTGTGACACCAGCTGGGGCAAGGCTATTGTACTGAAAGAGTAAGGCGTCTTTGAATAGTTGCAGGTCCCGCAAGCGTGGAGGAAGAGAGCGGCGGTGCTCCAGTTTAGACAGATCCTGTACTAGGGGCTGCCATACTTGCTTAAACTGAGTAACGGAGTGTGTGATGTGGCTGGTCAATAGCCCCATTGCCAACCGAGATCGGCGAGGTCAGGGCTTTCTTCCAAAGCAAATAAATAACCTGCTTGGCTGCCCCTAGCATATGTAGGATCACACGCCAATCAGAGTGGGTCAAAGATATAAGAGTTTGGGGGCGGATCCCAAGTATCGTTATCTGCGGCGTTCTCGGGTCGGGATAGGGAACCCCTTACGTCCTTGATGTGGCTCAGCACCTCCTTCCAGAAGAGAGTTAATAGTGGGCAAGACCACAAAAATATGTTCTTCAGGGCCCAATACTCCCCGCAAGCATCAGGCTGCTGACTGGGGTGAGACTCGGTCCCCCAGTGTCCACCACTTCTGGTGCTGGAGGCAGAGCCAGACCTCCCGGCACCATAAAGGCACTACTTCTCTCCCGCAGCATGGGACAAGCTGCAGGGCTGCTTTCCAGGGCCCAACACTCACTGGGAGCATCAGGCTGCTGTCTGGGGTGGGACTCGGTCCTCCTATGTGTAGTGTTTACATTCATACACGCATTCATACAAGCGCGTGTTCTCGCGCTTGACTCACGCTCACCTTCATTCCAGATACACAATTACCGTGCGCTACTTGCGCTAATGTTTATACATGAATACTTCTCGTGACATGTTATTGCTTGAATGTATTGGTCTCGCTATGTCATACAGTTGTAATACATATTTCTAGTAATAACTGTTACTGTAGACAGTTACCGCTTACCAATTGGAGCCTGCAGTTGTGTTCAGGGAATGCTCCTTGATTGACCAATAAACTTAACGTTTAAACGTGATTCTTGTGGAATATTACTCTACAATTTGGCGACGAGGACGGAGCATCTTGAACCTATTTGGGAGCATTTCCTGGTTGATTTTCCACAATTTTTTTTTTTTTTTTTTTAAAAAGGAATTTTTATTCAGAAAAAACCACAACGGCTTATTTTGCTATCGCTGTACATTCATTTAATATTTGCCATTGAAACGAGTGAAGTCTACAGATTCAAGAATTGGGATCCGTTACCTTACGGAGTGCGTCTTTGCAGCTGCTCTTCTCTACGCCTGTGATTAATCTGTTCTGCGCAGCCGCGCATGAACGATTTTGAGCGGAAACAGTTGTCCCATTTCTCCTAAGACGCTACTCTCTGCCTCACATGAAAACAAAGGAGGTGACTTCGAATACCTTCACTTAATTACTGCAATCGGCAAAATAAACAGCGATACTTAGCTTGCTGAAGACGGTTTGGGCATTACAAAAGGTACTGTGACTAATATAGAGAAACGTTCGTTTTTCTTTTGGAATCGTTTAACAGCCCATTCATGAACCAAGCGCTATGATTTAACTTTGAGATTAATTTTACAATTTTAATTTTTACAAAATACTAATACCTACCATCACTTTATCTATCTCATAACACCACTATGTGTGCCCAGGGTTATACTCTTTCACCACCACAAAGTTATTGGTCAGCTGGTAGCTCTCCTTGTATGCCCTGGATTGAGTGGAAAGCTTATTTTTTAAACTATATTGAAACATTGGATGCCAATGGAAAAATGAAAGCCCCAGAGAAGAAAGGTATCTTTCTACACTGCCTGGGACCAGAAGGACTAAAAGCCTTCAATCAACTACCTACATCACAAGCAAGTGGGGACATGAATGTCTTTGATAAAGCTATATATGATTTTGATAAATATTGCTCTCCTAAAGTATGCATAGGAATTTCTAGATATAAATTCTTTCAAAGGAAGCAGTTAAGTGAAGAATATGTTGATAATTTCATTTCTTCCTTAAAAACTCTAGCATTAGATTGTAAATTTGGTAACTTACAAGAAGATTTCATTAGAGATCAAGTTGTTATGCATTCCAGTAATGACACCATACAAGAAAGATTGTGGATAAATGGTGATGAAAATCTAGATTTTATAGTATCCATAGTTAGGAAAGCGGAACTTTCCTGTAGGAGTGCACAACAAGTTAAAGAAAAAAGCACTTCAATTAGTAGAGAAGTAGTTTCAAAAATCAATCACAAATATGATAATAAAAATAAAGATTTCTCAAAGAAGAAACAAACACTTTTTTCAAAAGGAAATTCTGAAGATCTCAAAGGTAATCTAAAGTGTTTTAGGTGCAATAGTAAATCTCATCTAGCCAATAACAAAATTTGTCCAGGATTGAAACAGAAATGTGCAAATTGTGGCTTAGTGGGACACTTCACTTCTGCTTGCAGAAAAGGTAAAATTAATCAAAAGGTGAAGTGTATTGAATTGAGTGACAACAGTGATGATGATGATTTTACTGATGACTCTAACAAGTGTTCTTATATTCTGAACATAAAAGACTCCACAGTCCTGAATGTAAATGACCCTATAAAGAAAAAACCTTTATGTGATATGGTTATTGGGGGTATAAAAATCAACATGTATGCTGATTCTGGATCTCCCTATTCTATTGTATGTGAATCAGTCTGGAATAAACTGTTTGTACCTAGACTAAGCAGTCACTTAGAGAAAAGTGACATCAATCCTGAAGGGTATTCTGGTGGAAGAATAGATATACTAGGATTCAGAACCTTAGTGTTCAGATTTAAAAACAGGAAGTGTATCACCAAATTATATGTTTCAAAGAAAGGCCCTTCAGTGCTTAGTTGGTTTGACTGTGGTAAGCTTGACATCGTGCTGGATCCAAATAGCCCTAATCCAGTGATGTTAATTGACGAACAAAATGGAATATCTTCTCTAATGTTAAATACATTTCCCAATGTTTTTTCCAAGGGCATCGGGAGGTTAAACAATTTTAAGCATGAAATTCGATTGAAAGAAAATGCTTGTCCTAAAATACACAAAGCTAGAAACATCCCCTTTGCTGTTAGGGATGAAGTTAAAAAAGAGCTAGATACTTTAGTAGAACAAGGAATTATAGATAGAATTGAATCATCTGAATGGGTTTCGCCCATAGTGGTCGCTAGACGGACCAATGGCAAAGTTAGACTATGTATTGATCTTCGCCATCTCAACAATAATATTATAGTTGATCAATTCCCTCTTCCCCGCATCTCAGAAATGTTATCTGTTATTGGTGGTTCAAAGTTCTTTTCTACCATTGATTTATCTGCAGCGTATCATCAGATAGAGTTGATTGAAAAAAGTAAAGATTTGACTGCATTTATTACGCCTTTTGGGTGCTTCAGATTCAATAGGATGCCATTCGGTTTAGCATCAGCGGCAGCAATCTTTCAGAGAGTTATACAAGACATTTTAAAGGATTGCAAAAATGTCATATGTTTCCAGGATGACATTTTGGTATTCAATGATGACAAAGACAAACATATTGCTGCCCTAGAGGAAGTTTTGAATGCGCTTAATTTACATGGTCTTACCATTAAGCATGAGAAATGTAAATTTGGTGTTCATTCAGTGAATTACCTAGGACATGAACTCTGTGAAGAAGGTATCAAACCTAAACCATCGCTTTTAGAAGCCATTAAATCAGCTCCTCACCCTCAATCTAAAGATGATGTGAGGTCCTTTTTAGGTTTAGTCGAATTTTACGCCAGATATGTACCTGATTTTTCATGTAGAACATACAATATCAGACAGTTAATTAAAAACAGAGTTGTTTTTGAATGGACAGATGAGTGTGAACAAGAGTTTTGTGATGTGAAGAATGCTATCTGTTCTGCAAATGCACTCACTTGTTTTGATCCTTCCTTGCAAAACATCATAACTACTGATGCTAGCTCAAAAGGTTTAGGCGCTGTGTTTACCCAAAAGAATAATAAAGGAAAAGAAGTAATCGTTGCACACGCTTCCAGAGCACTTACAACTGCTGAAGAAATGTATTCCACAATAGAGAGGGAAACTTTAGCATGCGTTTGGAACATTTCAGGGTGTTTGTGTGGGGTAAGGAATGTATTCTGAGAAGCGATCATAAACCTTTAGTACGACTTCTCACTACAGAAGGTATGCTACGAGCTTCAGCACGCATTGCACGCATGTCTATACGTTTACAAGACTTTATTTATATTATACAATATCTACCTGGTAGAGACAATGTTTCTGCTGATTTTTTATCTAGAATGCCATTACCCATTCAAGAGGATTTACATAATGAATGGGATGATTTTCAAATTGCCATGATTCATGATGAGGGTCCCATTTCTATTGATCAAACTCTATGGAAGGAGAAATTTGAAAAAGATGAAACTTTAAAGAGTGTTGCTGATTATGTCTCCAGTACTTGGCCTGGAAAAAATTGTTTAAGTCCAGAGTTGAAAAGTTTCTGGGAGGTAAGATCAGAACTTTCATGTTGTGAGAACATCATTAAAAGAGGAGAACGTATTATTCCACCAGTTGAAGTGAGGAAAATTATAGTTTTACAAAGTCATGAAGGCCATAATGGTATGGTCAGAACCAAACAACAAGTCAAACAATTATTTTGGTGGCCAGGAATGGACAAGTTTATTGAACGTATAATTAGAAATTGCATTGTATGTGCGAATTCTGATAAATCGTTGGTTACGCTTAAACCTAATATGGGTGCACATACCATTCCTAACAATCCTTGGGAAACCATTGCTATTGACATTATGGGTCCCATTGGTTGTGAATCTAAGTTTATCATTGCAGCTATTGATATTTTTTCCAAATGGCCAGTTATCAAAATTGTTCAGAAAATAGATACAGATTCAGTACTATGTTTTCTTGATAGAGTTTTCATTGAAGAAGGTTTACCGGTAAGGATCATCTCTGACAATGGTGTACAATTCAATTCAAAGAAGGCAAATGAATATTTTGCAAAGCTTGGGATTACTCATTCCACTACATCTTTGTACAATCCTGGTGGGAATGGAGTGATAGAGAGATTCAATAGGGTTCTTAAAAGTGCTATACAGCTTACTGATAATGATGACAAGAAATGGGAAATTGAAATATTTAAGAAAGTTTGGATGTATAGAACAAACATGAATTCCATGACTGGGTATTCTCCTTTTGAAATCATGAGGGGAAGAGTTCCTAGAACTAAAGTGAATCCATCATGGTTGGTCAATTCTACTTCTTCAAATGTTGACTTGAACAAAGTTAAAGAAAATCTTATTCACACCCATTGCATTAATAAAAAATATTTTGATGAGAAATTTGGTTCAAAAAAGGATCCAATAGTTAAAGTTGGTATGATGGTAAAAGTAAAGAAACCATGGAAAATTAAGAAAGGAGAAAGTGCATTTATGGGTCCTTATGAAGTTTCAGAAGTATTAAAAAATTCTGTAAGATTATCAAATAACAAAGTATGGAATCTCAATAGAATTGCTATTCTAAAAGCTGATAAGAATGTATACTGTAAAGATTCTATGCTTGAACTTCCTGACTCATCATATTTGGATGAAGATGTAAATATAGGTATAACTAGTAATAATACAACTGCTGTTCCATGTTGTTCAAATAGTTGTTACACTGATTCAAACACTGATATTATACCTTGTTACTCAAGCGATGACATTATCAATCAAAGTGTTAATGTTCAACAAGAGATTTCTTTACCCAAGAGAACTACAAGAAAACCCAAATGGTTATCAGATTTTGTTGCTTATATAGTGAGCAAAGTTTAATTTTTGTTTTTTTTGTTTTCATTCTATAAGGAGAGAAGGTGTGTAGTGTTTACATTCATACACGCATTCATACAAGCGCGTGTTCTCGCGCTTGACTCACGCTCACCTTCATTCCAGATACACAATTACCGTGCGCTACTCGCGCTAATGTTTATACATGAATACTTCTCGTGACATGTTATTGCTTGAATGTATTGGTCTCGCTATGTTATACAGTTGTAATACATATTTCTAGTAATAACTGTTACTGTAGACAGTTACCGCTTACCAATTGGAGCCTGCAGTTGTGTTCAGGGAATGCTCCTTGATTGACCAATAAACTTAACGTTTAAACGTGATTCTTGTGGAATATTACTCTACACTATGTCAACCACTTCCAGCGCAGGAGGCACAGGATGTGGAGCCAGACCTCCCGGCGCCATAAAGAAATTATTTCTCTCCTGCAGCACGGGCTGTGCTGCAGGGCTGATTTCCAGGGCCCAACACCCACCAAGCGCATCAGGCTGCCGACTGGGATGGGACTTGTTCCCCCAGTGTCCACCACTTCCGGCACGGGAGGCAGAGCCAGATCTCGCGGTCCCACAAAGGTACTACTTCTCTCCTGCAGCACACCCGGGCCAAGGGCGGGCCCGTCTGAGCCCGTCAGAGACAGGAAAAGGCCGGGCAGGGCCACCACTCCTGGTTCTTTACACTGCATGTTTAACGCTTCCAGTGCCCAAGTAGGTGATAACCTCAGGTTGAGAGTCTATCTAAGCTTAATACCTTTTGCTTGTTGATTTGGTGAGAGGAACCAGTGCTAAGTTTAAAAAACTGTGTTGGTTGCTGTGTCACATTACCTAAAAGTTGGTACTCACACTATATGGTTGTTGATATCGCTGAAGTGAACATACTATAACTCCTAGTGAAAAATAATCAACAGGAAGGCTACAGACTCTGCTGCAGGGAAGAACACAATTCCAAAGATTGTAAAACGCAAGAAAACAGCTGCAGATAACTGCACTTTTGCAGCGATCGAAGACTTAATTAAAGAGGTGGAAACAATTTTTTCCAAGGGCAAGAATCTGACTAGTGATGGCCCAAAAAAGATATTCACCTATTACAATAAGCAGTATAAGAATAATGGTGGGAAATCTCCGGGTCAGACCATCATTGTCCACCATGTTCCTGATGAGATACAACCACAGGCCCAACCCCAGCTATGCCATCTTCGTATCATGGGGGTATGGGGGTAGCCTAACTCAAACTGACAAAGTGAACCCTGTTAGTTTTATTTATTTATTTATTTTTTATTTTTGAGATTTTTATTGCGCAAACAATTACCCAAAGGTGTCTCGGCGCATGTGTAAGCTAGCAGGACCATAAGAATAGAGTTCACTGATCGAACAGCCATGTCTTTACGAGCCTCCGAAAGCTCATCAGATTGGGGGCATTTTTAATATTTAGTGGGAGAAGATTCCAAAGTTTTGGTGCAGCCACTAAAAAGCGGCGGTCTCCCCAAGTTACCGTTCTGGTACGAGGTACAGGTAGGAAGCAAATATTAGCCGATCTCAGCGGTCTTTTGGGGGTGTACAATTGAAATGCCTCAATCAGGAATTTGGGTCCAGTGCCATGCACGGCCTTGTAGGCAATGCAGAGGGCCTTGAACTTAACCCGGCTCTCTACTCTGAGCCAGTGAAGCTGGCGGATGGCAAGGGTAGTGGGATGGCGGCGAGGGATGTTTAGCAGAATTCTAGCAGCCGCATTCTGTACAGACTGTAACTTTGACAGTACAGATTTCTGGGTGTTAAGAAAAAGGGCATTCCCATAATCCATTTTGGAGAATACCAGAGTAGAGACTAAAGTCTTCCCAGCAGAAGGGGGGAGATAAGGCAACAGTTTCTTTATTTTCTTTAGCATAAAGAAAGCAGCGGAAACAACCTTGTTAGCGTGAAGGTTGAGGGTTAGTTTGCTATCAAGGATGACTCCCAAGTTCCTAGCCTTTACCACTGGGATGGGCGGAGAGCCCAGTTGTATGGGCCACCAGGTGGAAGACCATTCTGGGGCGAGATTGCCAAAAGTCATAACCTCGGTTTTATCCGAGTTGAGCCTTAGGCAATTAGAGGACATCCACTTACTGACCGCAAGCATTGCTTCCTGAAAATTAGCTGCTACTGCTGTACCATTTTTATGGATCGCCAGTACCAGTTGGGTATCGTCTGCGTAAGAAGTTAATCGCACCCCATAGGCCTTTATTACCCTCGCTAAGTCCGCTACGTAGATGTTAAATAACGTGGGACTTAGCGAGGAGCCTTGTGGTACTCCACATGGTGGTGCAGAGACGGGAGAGTAAAAATTACCCAACTTGACTGTCTGGGTGCGGTCAGCTAGGAAAGATGAAATGAGATCTCTAGCCGGACCGTCAATCCCCAGAGCTGTGACACGGTCGACCAGAATGACATGGTCGACCGTGTCAAATGCTGCGGATAGATCCAGAAGAATCAGGATGGCCATTCCTCCCTGATCCATGATGGTTCTAATTTCATCAGTAGCTTTTATTAGAGCAGTCTCCGTCCCGTGTCCCTTCCTAAAGCCAAACTGGGTTTCGTCTAAGAGATGGTGCGTATCGACGAACTCTGAGAGCTGTATGTTCATCAGAGCTTCACAGATTTTGGCCGGGAAAGGGAGACAGGCAATGGGTCTGTAGCTGACCGGGGCGGAGGGATCTAGGGAGGGCTTCTTCATAAGAGGCTTAATCACTGCCTTTTTCCACGGGGCTGGATAGCAGCCCGTTTGAAAGGCAGTGTTGCAGATTTCCGTAAGTGGGTGAGAAATCACCTCACTTAGCTTGATCATCACTGAGGGAGGGCATGGGTCCAAAGGGGATCCAGACTTAGTGATGGAAATAAGTCTGCTGATTTGATCCTCTGAGGTGTCAGCAAAAAGAGAAAAACGGTCATGATTGATGTGGAGGGGTTCCTTGTTACTGGCAGTGGATCTAGCCCCTGTGTCTCCACCAAAGGATGCATAGATATCTGCCACTTTGGTGGTGAAAAAAGTGGACAGTGCATTGCAGAACAGTTGGGAGGGTTCTGCTCCGAGACCTGATGGAGGTATGAATAGGGAGTTGACCACTGAAAACAGTTCTCTGGCCGAATTCTTAGCATTGTTTATTTGGGTCGAGAAAAAAAGCATTTTCCGACTAGTGATGGCCTTTTTGTAAATAGTTAAGGCATCTCTATAGGATTGCCTAGCAATAGGGCAATAGGATTTCCTCCAGCGTCTTTCTAAATTCCGACAATATTGTCGGTGAAGTCTAAGCTCTTCTGTATACCATGCCGCCGTGGGTGACCTTCTGTTAGGTTGGATAGACTTTTCTGGAGCGACCTGATCAGCCGCATTCCTAATCCAATCCTGGAAATCGGAAGCTGAAGAGGTAGGGTTAAGCCCTATAATAGGGGAGAATGATGTCAGGATATTTGCCATTTGAGGAATGTCAGCGTTCTTCCAAACACGGATTGCTGCCCTAGTGGGTGGTCTAGGAGCGAGGCGGTTGACTGGACGTATCTCAATGCCAAATATAATGGCTCTATGATCAGTCCAGGTAAGGGGTAAAGTGTCTAGTATTGTGATAAGCGAATTGTTAGTGAACACACCGTCTAGTGTGTGTCCCGCCTGGTGAGTGGGTCCCATTACCAATTGTTGGAGTCCTAGGGTAAGAAAATCTGCAATTAGTTGGGAGGTGTCGTGATTTCCCTGTTCTTCCAAAGGGAAGTTGAAATCTCCAAGTACTGTGTAATCTGCAGAGCCTATGATATGGTCATAAAGCTCAGAAAGGGACCCAAGAAAAGAATTCCGAGGTCCAGGAGGTCGATAGAGCAGAGTGCCTTTAAAAGTTTGTTTGCAATTAATATTAATTGCAAAAGTTGCAGCTTCACAGTTGGTGAATGAAATGGGGTCAAGCGAAGTATGATACTGATTCTTATAGATTATAGCCAGTCCTCGACCTCTTCCTGTTTGTCTATCATGTCTCACAACGCTATAACCATCCGGAGTAGCCTGACAGAAGTCGGGTCCCGAGCCCGCATCTCCCCATGTTTCTGTGGTAAAAAGAAAGTCGAGATCGTGAGTAATTATAAACTCACAGATATCTAAGCTATGACAAGGGAGGGAGCGTGTGTTGATTAACGCTGCTCGGCATCCCTGGGGTAGGGTGTTGGGCAGACAGGAGGGGGCTCCAGCAGCTAAAGAAATGGGTAAAAGTGGAGATATTGATTGATAATTACACCCAGGACACGGAGCAGGATTAATACCCACTGCAGTAGGAGGAGGCAAGTGAATACAATGATGGCTAGGAAAGCCAGAATTGAGCAACCTGAGTTGGGCCGATGAGTAGTGCACCGAAGGGCCAGGGGTCATGGCCCTGGGCCGTGTCCGGTCGCGGACGGGCGCAGACGGGCTTGGCTTAGGCGCGGCTTCGGCGCGCGCCCGCTGCGCCAGCCCGCTGCGCCGTCTGGCCATGACCTGCTTATATAGAAAGTGAGGAGGGTGGGAGGCCGGCGCGACTAGAGCGCAGCCCCCGCCACACCTAAGATGGCGCCCGCCCTCGCTTGCAGCCGATCCAGTAACACCGGCTGGGCGAGGCAGGGATCAGTAAAGTGCAGCGTGTAAGGGGTGTCAGTGTGCCTCTTCAAATTCCCTTTAAAACTAAACGATTTACAGCCCCCCAGCAGATAAAATATTTGCACAAGTTAAAAAGGTTTAAAAGCGATTATCTGTAGTAGAATCACAAAGTGAGCACAAAAGTATGGTCCAGCGCTAGCTCGCAGCCCTCGGTCTCACCAGGGAGAGCTAATAGGCAGCGAGGCGCATTTCCGGTCCCAACTAAGTAGCTGAGGAGGGCGGGAGGCCGGCGCGACTAGAGCGCAGCCCCCGCCACACCTAAGATGGCGCCCGCCCTCGCTTGCAGCCGATCCAGTAACACCGGCTGGGCGAGGCAGGGATCAGTAAAGTGCAGCGTGTAAGGGGTGTCAGTGTGCCTCTTCAAATTCCCTTTAAAACTAAACGATTTACAGCCCCCCAGCAGATAAAATATTTGCACAAGTTAAAAAGGTTTAAAAGCGATTATCTGTAGTAGAATCACAAAGTGAGCACAAAAGTATGGTCCAGCGCTAGCTCGCAGCCCTCGGTCTCACCAGGGAGAGCTAATAGTTCAATTTTAAACACAGAGGGGAACACTGACAGCAAGATTATCACAATCAATTGTACAAACAGGTATGCCCCCCTAATTACACTGGGGGATCAAAGAAGCCCAGGACAAGGGAACCCGACCGAGAAGCAGACATGCATTAGCGCAGACAAGGAGACTCAAACCCAAAGTCTGAAAAGGCTTAATTTTACTATTGAACTACATCAAAAACGAAACTATTTGATATAAGAGGTATCTGCCTAAAAAAATCTAATTGGAGCCTTTAATCTCACATAACAGTGGAACCAACAGTGTCAATGAGAGAAGACATATGGAATACCCCCCATAGAATATAAACATCACTCAGGCATGTAATCTACACACGGGGTGGCCATTTAGACCTCCTCAATTAGACCATCCTAAAACAAGAACCAATTTCAACCGTCTATTGGCAGGACCAGGACCTGGTAATTCTATCCATCACGTAATACCAGATTTACCTTGTAGACAACTGAAAGTAGGAAATCCTAACATAACTAGGAAGGAACACATACAGAACATCAAATTACCAATGCCTTAAATGCCCCTAACCGCATTTTAATAGGTGACAGATTGCCAAATCACACTAAAGCTAGAGAGGGCAAGTTAAAACCACAGACAGATCAGCACAACAAACCTCCCTTTGCACAAACCAAGTTACGCATTACAACAAACATACTAATGGAGGTTATAAAGTATTCATGACAAATGTTCCTAAGTTAAAATAGGATAATAGAGAAAATGAGGGTTCTCTAAAAAAATTAAGTAGTCCATTCGATTAGATGTAGGCGTCACTGCCGATCTGTCATAAGAACAGACATACTTTTAGCTGAACCGCTGCAGTCAGAAACTGGGCACGTGGATGATATAAAACTAACCCTGCATTCCAAATTTATTGTAGATAGTCTGATAGCCCTGGACTTGTAGTAAACTCATGGCCTGGTAGGATCTAAAATCAGATTCAAGGCGCATATAACCTCAGCCAAGAAGAATGAGAACCCCGCACTAGCCCATTCACAATCTGATAATCTAGAATTAGTCGACTGACTATCAAGGAAGGACAACATTTAAATAAGGATTGATTCAACAATAACCAGCCCTGGTAGTGAATGCAACCCATCAATGGCTGGCAAACTAACGGCACATGACACACAGAGTCACGATAAGACACTCGTGCATATTGTGCGCTATAAAAATATGTTTTTTTTAATGTTCTTGATGCATCCCCAGGGAGCATAGAGATTTTTTCTTGGAATGTAGCCGGGTTAAACAGAAACTTTTAGACCCTGGCTGGCATGATTATATATAATGTTGTCCTCTGTCTTTTTCAAGAAACCTGGCTAACAGTACCCCCTACAAATTAGGGTTTAGGACCTTCTGCATAGACGCTCCACCCTCTAAAAAGGGGAGACCCTCAGGTGGCCGGGTCATATGGGTAAAAATCAATTTGAACCTAACTATAGAAGTGCTTAGCACCATTTCCCCAGATATACTTGGATTAAGGTTGAGGTCCACAAATAAGACCAACTTCTATGTCTTTAATCTCTACATAAGACCAAGATCACTCTCGAAACAATCGCCAATAATACATGAGCTGGAGGGGATCTTTGAATCCATAGATCCTGAGGGAGTTGTCCTCGTGGGGGGAGATTTCAATTGTTGTTATAAACCCATATTAGGAATGGAAATAATTTTTGAGGAAGAAGACCTTGCCAGAGGAATCACCACACCAAATATAAAATCTTCTGTACCCTGTTCTATAGCAGCTATGCAATTAGTCCACTTTACTATAGAGCGAGGGCTGAGGGCCCGTAACTGCCGGCTCTCCTCTGATAGCCAAAACTCTAATACTTTTAGTAGGGGTGTGAGTAAATTCAGAATAGACTACAGCCTGAGGAGCACAACATACTGGGGATACATTAATGACTTTAAGGTGGATAATAGAGAAGGCAGTGATCACTGGCCATAACGTTTAAATTTGACTGGGAAATTGATTGCCCCCCACTCAATGGCAGAGGGGAATATATTGCCACAACTGTCGGTGAGTAAAAACTGGAGTTCAATTAAATGGTCTACTATTGTTGACCAAATTGAGCCTCTTACTTGCATCTATAATGCCTTTACCCCTTATGACAAGCTTCGCCCAGATCAGATGGCACAAATCCATCATTGTTTGGCTGAGACGATTAAGACCTCCTTACCCGTATCTCAGAAATTAGACCCCAAACAAGGACGAAGGAATCATCCTAACACCCTCTGGTACAATAAAGACTGCTCCTTAGCCAAACATAGATTATTAGTAGCCCTCAAAGCTAAAAATATGACATAAATTAAGCAACTAAGGCTAGAATATAAGAAGGCACAAAAGTTAGCGTTAAAGAGTTGGGAAGATTTAACTGGGAAGACCTTATATTTGCAGCTAAAACAAAAGACCAGTCTCATTTTGAAGGATAATTGCACATGGACATAAAAAGGGCAGGACCAATAGCGATCATTTTCTGGATCCAAATACATGGATCAGACATTTTGCGGACCTATACTCAAGGATTTCCGAACCCAGCCCAAACGTGGGTATATCCTGAGAGGGCTTATCCAATAAACCACCAAATTTGAGTATTCAGTTTAGCATCGATGAAACTAGACTTGCCATAGAAGCTATTAAATGAGAAAGGCAACAGGCCCAGACAAAATACTGGGGGAGCTTTTGAGACACGCCCCAGAGATTTGGATACAATACGTAAACCTTTTAAGGGGCACTTATTCCAGAGTCATGGAAGGGAGCAGAAATTGTCCCTATCTATAAGAAGGGTAACAAAGATGAGCAAAGTCAATTATCGGCACATAAGTATAATAGACATTCTCCAAATTGTTTACACAAGGCAAATCCTGAACAAACTAAATGATTGGATACAAGATAATGATATCATTTCACCATTCCAGGCTTGTTCTAGACCTAAGATAGGCACGATTGACCAATTATTTAGACTCGCTTGCATAGCTTGGAAGTACGCAAAAGTTGAGGCTGGGCATTTATATGTTGCATGCATAGATTCGAAAGCAGCGTTTGATTCAATACTGAGGGTCAGCCAAGACTGCGTACTGGGCGCAACCCACCCGCAAGACCACAACCCAACTGAAGACCCTGCAATACATCCTCCTCAATGTCCTGATTCCTCCACAAACACGCCACCGAAATCTGGGACTTGCTCGACAGCACCACCACGGACGTACCGTTTTTCACCAAAACATGACCAACACCATTTCGGGACCGGTCATCGCCATCGCCAATGCCCAAGGATACAAGATCTCCAGGAAGGACCGCCCCATCTGCCTGGGAGGAGGAATCACCATTGTCCACAAATCCAACCTCCGCCTGAGCACACTACCTTACGAGCCCAAAGACCTGATGGAAAACCTTCACTTCAAGATATTGGCCAGCCCTACCACCACCCTCTGAGGAACCCTCATCTACCGACCCCCTGGGCCCCGCGGACTTTTCGCCAACTCCATCACAGACACCATCGTGTCCACCAACTACACCCTACTAGGAGACCTCAACTTCCACCTCGACAACTAATTGGACCCCAGCACCACATCTCTCCCGGACAACCTCCACAACATTGGACTCTGCCAGATCGTGACCAAACCCACGCACTCAGCAGGACACACCCTCGACCTCCTCTTCACACAGGTAACTCCATCACCTTCAGCCACACCACTGAACTCCCATGGACTGACCATCTATGCTTCCACTTCACCCTCAGAACACCCACCATCCACAGACACCTGCACCTGCTCCCAAGAAGAAACTGGACTAGAATCACTGACAACCAGTTAACCTCATCACTCAGTAACTCCACCCCAACCATCGCGGAAAACGATGACCCCAACACCGCAGCCCGAACCCTGCACAGATAGATCTCCAACAGCGCCAACACCATAGCCCCCCTCAAGAAAAACAACAACACACACGCCAAGAAAGCCAGATGGTTTACCACCGAACTTCGAGAGTCCAGACGCACTTGCTGCCGTCTCAGAAAGGCCCGGAGGAACACTAAATCCACAGAAGTCTACAACTTCAGAGCTGCCACCAACGCCCACCACCAACAAGGAAAAAAGCGATTGAAGACAGAATCTCCACTCACGCACACAACAGCAAAGAACTCTTCAACATCATCAAGGAGTTCACCCAACCCACCAGCGAGTCCACCGACATCCCTCCCTCACAATCCCTCTACGAAAAACTCAGCACCTTTTTCCACCACAAAATCACGAGCGTCTACCACAACTTCGACAAAGACAACCAACACACTGAACCCTCACCAATTACCCCCAACACCCTGAAGCCAGCGATCGACAACTGGACAGCCCTCACCACCGAAGATACAGTGAAGACAATGAAGTCAATCCACTCCAGGGCCCCCACGGACCCCTGCCCCCACAAGACTTTCAACAGAGCCGCCGACACCATCGCACCCATGCTCCTCCACACCATCAACCGCTCCCTGGCAACCGCCACGTCCCCAACGACTGGAAACATGCCACGGTCACCCCCTCCTGAAGAAACCCTTGGCGGACCCCACCGACCTCAAAAACTACAGACCCATCTCCCTGCTCCCGTTCCCAGCGAAAGTCATTGAGAAAACCATCAACAGTCAACTCACCACATTCATCGAAGAGCATAACATCCTCGACTCCTCCCAATCTGGCTTCAGAAAAAGCCACAGTACGGACACCGCCCTCCTCGCTGCAACAGACGACATCCACACCCTACTAGATAAAGGAGAAACAGCAACCCTCACCCTCCTCGACCTCTCAGCAGAGTTCGACACAGTCTCTCAACGTACCCTAATATGCAGACTCCATGACGCAGGGATCCAAGACAAGGGAAGGCCCTCAACTGGATCTGCTTCTTCCTCTCCGGCAGAACGCAGCGGGTCAGACTCCCCTTTCCTCTTCGACCCTACACCTACCACCTACGGAGTCCCCCAGGGGTCCTCCCTCAGCCCTACACTCTTCAACATCTACATGGATCCGCTCACCCCCATCGTCAGAACCTACGGACTCAACATTGTGTCATACGCAGATGACACCCAACCCATCCTCTCCCTATCCAACGAACCCAATACCGCCAGACACAATTTACGAGAAGCCATGGAAGCCGTCACCAAATGGATGAAAAACAGATGACTACAACTAAACACCAACAAAACAGAAGTACTCATCATGGGCCCAAACCCAACGCTTGGAATAACACCTGGTGGCCCCCCGCCCTCGGACGCCCGCCCACCCCTACGGACCACGCACGTAACCTGGGAATCATCCTGGACTCCGAGCTCAAAATGGACTCCTGCTTCCACACCCTCTGCTTCCTACGTAAGACCTTCAAATGGATCCCCTCGAACACAGAAAGACCGTCACTCACGCCCTGGTCACCAGCAGACTCGACTACGGCAACGCACTTTACGCTGGAATAAACAAAAATCCTACCCGCAAGCTACAGAACATCCAGAACGCCGCCGCAAGACTGGTCCTCGACCTGCCAAGACACTGCCATATCTCCCAGCACCTGAGCACACTCCACTGGCTCCCCATTGAAGCTAGAGTCACCTTCAAGATGCTCACCCACGCCCACAAGGCCCTCCACGACACCGAACTAGCATACCTGAACAGCCGACTAAAATTCCATGCACCCCAGAGGACCCTACGATCTGCACAGCTCTCCTACACTGTGGTCCCCCGCACCAGAAAGACCAGATTAGGAGGCCACTCCTTCTCCTTCCTTGCAGCCCGAGCCTGGAATGCCCTGCCGCTTCACTTCAGACAGACATCGCTCCCCATCTTCGCAATAAACCTCAAAACCTGGCTCTGCGACAGAACCCCCCCCCTTGATGGACTAGAACCAGCTAACCCCCTCCCCCCCCAGCGCCTTGAGACCCTTACAGATGAGTAATCTCGCTTTACAAATGCCTGATTGATTGAGTGATTGAGGGCCGGCACATGGGAATCCTTATGGCACCAAGGAGTCCCAGAGGAGATTTTGCTACCGATAGTTAGGCTCCATCAGTATAATTTTGCTAAAGTGTGTTGGGGCCTTGGAGGGGAACTCACAGAATCCATCCCTGTCAGGAGGGGTAAGATAGGGTTGTATCTTGGCCCCTACACTTTTCTTATTATATGTGAACGATCTTGTCCAACATCTACAGAAGTGTATTCATGACTCACCGAAATTGGGAGGGGCCCAGACTTGTGCTCTACTGTTTGCAGATGACACAATCTTGTTATCCAGGACTCCAGAGGGACTACAACACTAATAGATATTTTTAGCAACTATTGTAGGTTAAAGGGCCTAGAAAATAATACCTCCAGGACAAAGTACATGGCCATTAGACCACATAAGCATTTTAAAAACAATTTAGTCTTCGATGACACGCCACTGGAGCGAGTAGCTAGTTTTAGTTATCTTGGGGTGACACTTGATTCAAAATTGTCTTGGAAAACGCACACAAACAAGGCCAAGACAATTTTACTGCAATACACCATGCCAATTGTCAAGAGACAACAAGCTACTGACTCTAAGGCAATCTCCCCAGCTCTGGAGGTCTACAGATACAGAGGGTCCAAACTATGGGGGGGAGGGGGATATTCATTTATTAACAACTGTAGAAAACACAGTTATGCTTATGCTTACATCACTTCCCCAAAATACCCCATTGGTTCCCTTATTTTATGATATTGGCATAAAAATAATTAGAGCACTTAGCAATATTGAGACCGTTAACCTATTGGGTTAGAATTTGGAAAACAGAGGAACTACAAGTATACAGGGAAGACCTGATAGAGTTGTTGAACTTGGATGGTTAATTCACGTGCAGCACTGGCTCACTAAATTGGACTTGAGTAGGTTCTGGACAAACCCTAGCACACTGATGACAGAAGAAAAAAATGAAATTAAACATACCTACTGGTACTTTATCCTCAACAGGACCACATTGAACTGTACAGCGGGAAGACTCACAACACAGTTTTTATCGTTCAAGCCGACTCCAAGTTTTGAACCATTTTTGGATGGAATTCACCCGCAGCAAGCCAAAACCCGCTATTTGAAATTTCGACATAAGACTCTTGAGATTAATGTAATGACAGCTAAGTGGTTATCTCAAAAAGTAGAGGGGACAGGAAGTAAATGCTCTCTATGCTTGTTAGACTAAGAGGAAGACATTGCACATATATTATTTTTCTGTCCATTATATACTACTCTTAGAAGGAAATGGATAAAGCCACTGTGTGTGAGGTTGATGACTAGGAAGCATTTGAGGCTCCAAGGCCCACATGCATCATTGTGTCTTTTTGCATTTCTTAATTTGCGAAAAATAAGGAATCGCAAATTAAGAAATGCAAAATGATATGCATCAATATTTTCGGTATTCTTGTGGGATTCGGTAAAAATCGCATTTTTTACCGAATCCCAAAGAAATACCGATTTCTTAACTTAATTTTCGCAATTCCCATTGATTCCTATGGGCCAAAAGGCCCATAGGAGTCAATGGAAATTGCGAGTGGCACTTAGAAAATTTCATGGGTGCGGGGGGGGTCCAAAGGACCCCCCCATGCACCCCTGAAATGTACTTTTCAGCATAAGTTACATACACACATGTCCTAAGGACATGTGTGTGTGTAACTTTACAGTTTAAAAAATGCATTTTTGTGCATTTTTAATCAATTTCGCAATTTACCACGAAGTTGAACTTCGTGGTAATTTGCACTTCCAATTTTAAAAAACGCATATTTTTCTATAATGATGCATAGCATTTAAGAAATCGCACAATTGCGATTTCTTAAATGCTAACGCAATTTTAGAAATCGTAAAAAAGATGCGACTTCTAAAATGGCATGATGCATCCCAACAAGCACTTTTGCATTCGCAAACGGCCGATTTTAAGGAATCGCACCGTCTGCGACTGCAAAAATGCTTGATGCATGTGGGCCTAAGAATACTAAAAACAGATAGCTCGCAAATAATTGTTTTTGGAGTCAGTAGATTTTTACTTCGTGTGTGTTATATACGGAAAAGAGAGGGCTGAAGTTTTAATACGTATATTTTACACATGTTCAGCTATCCAGAGAGATTCATGTGCATTCTTATTCTAAACTGATCGTAATATTGATGATGAATAATTCTATATTTTACGATACAGTTTTAACATGATTTTATTTAAACAAAATGCTTTGGGTGTTTTTTAACGCCTTCATGCACATGCAATTTACGCAACTCATTTAGGAAAGCAGACAGTAAAGATAGATTTTCAATTATGGAATTATTTCCTGATAGATTTACATACAATATTCCATATTATACATACAATGTGACTACTGGAAGCGAAAGTCCACTTAATAACTGTGTGTTTATTATAAATATTATTTTATGATCTTTTATGGGGGGGTTTTAAACCAAAATAAAGATTGAAATTGAACCAAATGTGTAGATATGAGCCCATGTCAGCGTTGCAATGCAAACACAGAAAAGTGGAGTTGGGAACATTTTCTGGAGACGGAGTGGAGTATAGTTCCAGCGGGTCTTAACCTTATAAGGAGGCTCCTGATGAACAATGATTCTATATGCTCTGGGAATATCTCTCCACAGCTGCTCCCATTGCTCCAGAGAGGTATCGTCAGCTATGTCTGAGTGCCATTTCTGATGATAAGGGTGAGGGGGAAGAGGGTTGGAGTGTTGCAGAACCTGATATGTAACCAAGATCAAGTCTCGCGAGCCATCAAAAGAATGTACAAGCAACTCAAATGAGGGGAGTTGGTATGTGGCCCCTTATGTGTTAGTAAGTGTTTGTAGCCAGTGTTGAATTTGATAGTGTTGCAAGCGTGCCAGAGCCAGGAGGTGAAAGTCTTGTTTTGTAGCGGTCGAAGGTCTTGAAGGTCTCTCCCTCAAAGAGGTCACCAGTTGTGCGACATTACCCGTCTACCCATGCCAGGAAAGAATTGGGTTGTAGAGCTGGGGGGAAGCCCGGGTTGCGGGTGAGTGGTGTTTTGGGGGAGGGGAGAAAGTAAGACACCGATTGACTGCAAGTCTATCCCATATATCCTGGACGGTTCTCATGGGGATAGCGCTGTAGGCACTAGTCTTGACCCCCTCGGCAGCCAGGCCAGGTCCCACAGGGGGTTGCATGTTATCGCCCTATGCATGTGGAACCAATGCTTCTTACTCTCGCGGATCACCAACGGGTGAAAGCATGTCAGTGTTTTACAGCCTAGTGCTTAGATCATCGGAGGAGCTGGTCGTCTGTCGTTAAGATGCACCAAGGGAAGGTGCAGTGGAGGCTGATGGAGAGTTAACCGGAGAACGGAGAGTATTGTCTAGAGATTTAAGATATTGTATTATGTCCTGCTTGGCCTGTTGTGACAGGACACTTGGTTTCTGGGCCTTATCTTTACAGCGGGGCACAGTTGTCCATTTCGGGCGTAAAGAAACCCTGGAGTGGGCAGTACCAGAGGCCGGACTGGAAGGACGGGACTCATGTGAGATGGAGGAGTTGTTGTGCCTCCCTCAGGGATCTAAGTGACTTGCGTTTGCCCTCCCATGTGAAGATCAAGGCAAAGGGCTGGCCCCATTGATATTTAATTTTCTAGACTTTCAGCTTGTCTGTGATAGGCTTAAATTCCCTACATTGACACAGAGCAACAGGAGTGAGGTCTTGAAAAATGTGGATGTGGTACCCGCCGTAGCTCAGGTCTGTCTTCTACCAGGCGAGAGACCCCACAGTGGCCTGTCGCCGTCAGCAGGAGAGATTAGGGGAAGGGAGCGGAGCCAAACCCGCTGCCTGACCATGCAGCCGACTGCTCCACCCCAACCCCTCCAGTTCAACTGTTTGCTCCCATGATGCCTGGACGCATGCTCTAGCTCCTACCTCCTCCTCCAGACAATTATAACTTTGGCGCAGTGGGCAGTGAGGGGACCAGGGGGGTCAGCCCTGGGTCGCCACCACCACCTGATTGAGCCCTGTGCTGCAGTGATCAACTATCCACCTGAGGAGGGGCGACATCCCCCACTGCCCGGTAGTGCAGCCGAACAAGCCCCTGTGCAGGGGCCCCACTGTGCCCGCCACCCTCAGCAGAGAAGATAAGGAAGTGGGAGCGGGGCCAAGCCCGCAGCCTGATCGTGCAGCCGACACTCCCCCCTGTCCCCACCAGCTCAACTGGCCTCCCTCTCGCTGTTTGGACACCCACTCCAGCGCTCACCTTAGCCACCTGTCATGTCACGCAGGGCCCTGAGGTCAGTGGGCAGTTCCTCAGATATGCTTACGGGCGCGTTTGCCATCTATGCCCAGTACTTGGCCATCCATGCACAGTACGTTGTCTTCTTCGTCTTGTTCTCTATCTTCTACCTCCTCTGGATCTTGCTCTACATACTTCACCGTGGTACGACTTGTTTTTCGGCGACATACCTTCTCATAATGTCCCACTATGCCGCAGAACATGCACTTCACTCGGAACGCCGGACATCTTTTGTCGTAGGCCGCGTGGGACTGACTACCGCACCGGTAGCACGCGCTCGTGCCTTCTCTGTTCTGCTTCCTATGCTGTGTGGGTTTTCCTGTCCATCTGTTGGGTCCTTTATTTCCTGCCGTCGTGGCTTTGTTCCTCCCTACCAGTTCTGTATCAGTTTGTGCGGCTTACCATAGTTCTGAGAGATTGCACACTCCCTTCCCAGACTATCACACATAGAGGGTGGCCCGCTCATTCACAAATTGGCAGGTAAGATGGGGTATGAAGGGACACTTGGAGATCAAGCCACCCACAGGCTCAGGACTATTCCTTTTTCTCATTGTTGCATGAACTACATATACATTTAGACACATTTCTTTGTACCCCTGATATTTATAGTCTAGTTCACGACACAGAGCACAATTTCAGATTATAACCCCATGCTATTGCAATTTAACTGAAAGCGCCCCAGGCCCTGCATTCCCACATGGGGGCTGAAGCCCGAATCTCTACAAGACCAGGTGTTTGGAGAGATGATTAGGGCTCAGATAGGGCAATTTTTCATAAAAACAACAGCACTGCTTCCACTCGTCAGTTGGAATGGAATGCCTTTAAGGCAGTATTTCAAGGTCAGTGTACAGCGACGTCTATAGGTATCAGAGGCACTGTGTTAAGGGACGTGCTGGGTGTGGATGTGGAACAAGATTCCACAAAAAGGAAGCCCAGAGGCCTGATCACCTAGAATTGCAGCATGCCCTGATAGACGCCAAAGAGAAGGTGGATGTCCAGGTTGAGAGACTCTGGTGTTCTGATTTTAGGCGATATTGGTAGCGGACCTATGCAGAGTGGGACCGTACTGGTACCCTATTAGCCTGGCTGGCTAACCCAGAGAAACAAGGTTCGCCCATATTGGAACTTGAAACTGAGGGGGAACACCGTATAAATAGTCAGAGGGAAATAAACCCGCCATTCACTGGACAAACCATTTGCGCTGGGCCGCTAGGTAATATGCTTCGAACTTGGGGACCGCTAGTACCCCAGCCGATGCCGAGCACCTCATTGTTGAAAGTGCAACCCACCTGCAACCTGATCCCCATATGAATGCAGTGACCAGGAAATCCAACTCAAGTAACGTTGCCATGGCATAGGTACACTAGACTCAGCCCTTTCTTGGGAGGCATTAGAAGACACTCTCAAAGACCCAGAACATGACACACCTGAGGTGTCACAGGTGGGGTCAGTGACGCTGGACACCATCTAGACCCTAATGCCCAGCCCGGAATAACAAACAGAGGGCCTGAGATCTTGGTCCCCAGCAGTCCACTCACATGACAAGTCACCTCTGAACATTGAGACACCACTAGAAAGCGAGGGTAGAGGAGTAATAACAGAACAGATATATCCTTGAAGTGACTCATGGGGGAGATGTTGGGAGGAGGAGGGTGGTCGTTTGGGTTGTAATCCTGGGCTCTCATACATCAGCCTCTCTTGGTTCACTTTAACTGGCATGTAATTGAACTGTGAAAGGAAGTTCTGCATTTATAGACTGTATCATGTAAAACCCAGTAAAATGCATTAAAAAAATTAAATAGTACTTGCTGTTAGTTACAGCATATGGAAACGGCAACCACAAACTAACATTTCTCTTGACCCAACCACTACATGTTGTGCGCCAATTTATTTCTGAAATACTCACAAACCCCTCGCAGAACTTTAAAAATGTGCTATGTTACTCTAAATTAAAACAAATATGTCAATAATACTCCATAATTTCCCATTAACATTAAAAGTACCACTGCCTGCACCTGCGTTTGGGAAGTAAATGCAGGGGTGGAGGTCTGCTATAGCCTTACTGGCCTCCATCACAGCATTTGTGGGTTTGCAAAATGTGATCTCACTAATTAATATTAATTAGGCAGAGCAATTTGTGACAGTGGACAAATGTACATTTTACGATGCAACCTATTAGTACATAGGTCGCATCACAAACGGTATACAAATCGGTATACAAATTGTAGACACCTTGATTGAAAATAGGAATAGTACATCTGACCCTGAGTCTTGAACTAAAATTGCAAATTCTGCTAGGTAAAAACTATGAAAAGACGGAAAAGGTTACTGCGTGTCTAACAGTAAGCGTCATTTTTGCTTCTTCTGTATTTAAAAATAGAATTGGAAAATACTGACAAATCTAAGCAGGTTTTTTCTAATTGGTTCTGACTGTGAAGAAAGTGACAGGAGGGCTGAAAGGTAAGAAAGTGGCAGGGTAACTACGTGTGGTTAATGGGGGATATATGCAGTATCTTTCCTTGGACACTATAACTGTAAAGGGTATGGCTCTGATCAGTAAGGCTGAACGCAGATAACTATAACAACAATCCCAAAATGCCAATACTGATATATCCTTTAAACAATCTCATATGACACACGAGTCACTAGTCAGCCATGTGCCAAGTTTATTTAATAAACTTTTTATTTTTCCAAAAATAAATTGCTTTTCATTTTTTCATCTTTTAATTCTTTTTTTTGGGGGAAGAAATAACCACAGGTAAATACAAACAATACCAATACACAATATTGAAAAAATTGATTTATATACACCCCTAGCACAACATCTGTCAACACCCCATTTAAACGCTTTCCAAACACCCAATACTCCACTCCTATTCAACACTCACAATCATCCTACACACAGTCCCTTTGCTGCCATAAATCAGAAGATTCAGGTACATAGAATGGAGACAAGGGCCCCAACAAACAATGCACTAAGTAAATGATAGGCTTGGAGATGGAACCCACACAAAGAAACAGGGCACCAATGTACAATCAATTGTTTCCAACTACATAACCAGCCTTAACTGTTTGATAACAATGCATTTGTTTGAAAAATAAAAACGATAAAGGTCTACGCGTTTCGAACCCTATAACTCAAAGGGTTCTCCTCAGGACCACCAACAACTATGTTGTAGATCCTTCAGTGATCAATAAAGTTACAGATCGTGTTGGGTAACAGTAACAACGAGAGACGGGCGATTTCAAATTCTTGTGATGTAACAGCATGAGTATTGAACCGTTCGTAACAGACGTTGATTTTGGGCCGGTCCGCACCAGAAATGCAAAACGTCCTTAAAGACACTCTGATGCGTCATGCGTCCAAGGTGGCAAACGCGAACATTCAGTTTCCGGTCCAAGTTTCGAAAATAGCTAATGGAAGCCAGCGAAGACTCAGCCGGGCGTTTCCTTTATCCAGCGTCTGCTATCAATCGCTGTCAACGTGCAGCTTGCTTTTCTTGCGTGCGCATGATTTCTCACTAGTACACCACCTCAATGCGGAACCGTGATCAGCTTCAAACTACGCGGCTAAAAGTTTGAAGCTGTTCACGGTTCCGCATTGAGGTGGTGAACTAGTGAGAAATCACCCGCACGTAAGAAAAGCAAGCTGCACCTTGACAGCGGTCGATAGCAGACGCTGGATAAAGGAAACGCCTGGCTGAGTCTTCGCTGGCTTCCATTAGCTATTTTCGAAACTTGGACCGGAAACTGAATGTTCGCGTTTGCCACCTTGGACGCATGACGCATCCGAGTGTCTAGTGGCGTCCCCTTTAAGGACTTTTTGCATTTCTGGTGCGGACCGGCCCAAAATCAACGTCTGGAACGAACGGTTCAATACTCATGCTGTTACATCAGACATCACAAGAATTTGACATCGCCCCGTCTCTCGTTGTTACTGTCACCCAACACGATCTGTAACTTTATTGATCACTGAAGGATCTACAACATAGTTGTTGGTGGTCCTGAGGAGAACCCTTTGAGTTATAGGGTTCGAAACGCGTAGACCTTTATCGTTTTTATTTTTCAAACAAATGCATTGTTATCAAACAGTTAAGGCTGGTTATGTAGTTGGAAATAATTGATTGTACATTGGTGCCCTGTTTATTCGTGTGGGTTACATCTACAAGCCTATCATTTACTTAGTGCATTGTTTGTTGGGACCCTTTTCTCCATTCTATGTACCTGAATCTCCTGATTTATGGCAGCAAAGGGACTGTGTGTAGGATGATTATGAGTGTTGAATAGGAGTGGAGTATTGTGGGTTGAGTGTTTGGAAAGCGTTTGAATGGGGTGTTGACAGATGTTGTGCTAGGGGTGTACATAAATCAATTTTTTGAATATTGTGTATTGGCATTGTTTGTATTTACCTGTGGTTATTTCTTCCAACAAAAAAAAAACGGTTTAAAAGATGAAAAAAGTAAAAGCAATTTATTTTTGAAAAAATAAAAAGTTTATTAAATAAACTTGGCACATGGCTGACTAGTGACTGGTGTATCATATGAGATTGTTTAAAGTATATATCAGTATTGGCATTTTGGGATTGTTGTTATAGGTATCTTTCCTTGGAGGCAGCAACTCTCCCATCCGCTGTTCTTTCTTGGGGAGAGGTGATGTGAGGCGGGTTGGGTTGAAGTGGCCTCAAAGCTCATTTGAAAGCAGAGGTAACTTTCAAAATGTACCCAACAAAGTTTCAAGAATACTTGTGGGATGCTCTGCAACCCAGCCCTTGACTGAATTCAGTGTGGCTTGTAAGAGAGTAATACATGAACATACTTTCAAGGAAGTCAGAAATGCTGGAGGAAGCAATGGTCTCAGCATTTACAAGAAATGGTATGCTGGTATATTTATGTTCAGTGCTGATAATAGTTTCCTAAGAAACGTGAGTTTTTTAAGTCAAAAGCAGAATTTGTATGCAATGTTTTGTGCATGTAGTAAAGAGGTGAGTATTTGTGAAATTAAAGGGCTACATTTTTTTTGATGTTCGACATGTGACAGACTTACAGCCTGATTCATCAAGCCGAAATCGGCTCGCAAAGGGCCAGATTCTGAGAATCTGGCCCTTTGCGAGCGCTATTTTTGCATCCCAAATGCAAAAATCGGTAATAGCGATTTTGCTATTTTGCGAGGAATTACATTTAAGGAATCTCTATTTGAGATTCCTTAAATGCAATTCATCATCCATTTAAAAATTGTGAATTCGCAATTTCGGCCCGCTATTTGCCGCGAGGTCAAACCTCGTGGTAAATAGCGAAAACTTAGAAAAATGCTTTTAAAAGCATTTTTCTAAGTTGCATGTTGCACACACACATGTCCTTTGGACATGTGTGTGCGCAACACCTGTTTCAATTTGCATTTAAGGGGTGCTACAGGGTGTCCTTTGGACACCCCTGGCACCCTTTAAATCGCTATCTTATTTGCGATTAGCTAATTGCTAATCGCAAATAAGGAATGTGTAGGAATCGCAATTCTTTATGCAATTTCTACATGAATCCCGTTTTGCAAGTCCTTAATAGCGATTCCTTATGAATCGCTATTAGGGGCTCGCAAAACGGGAGAGTGATGAATCAGGCTGTTAGTGACATGCACCACTTTCTGACCTGTAAAGTTTTCTCGGGGTGAAAGACATTCGAGTCTGCGTGCATGTACAATTCCAGTTCAATGCATGCAATTCTTTTGGTTTCAGCAGCACTTTGGTACACGCTGCAGTGTTCCTCCAGAGTGTTCCCTTGTTATCCCGTTCAGCAGAGAAAACAATAGGAGTAAGTAGGGCACATTCAAACATAATAGCACATTTCGACCTGATACCTTTCCTGATGGTTTTCTTAACAGAGAATCTCTTCACTTCCTAAAGCTGTGCATCTCACCCTTTTGACCTAAAAGGAAACTTGTTTTCACCTGTTTATTTTTAAAGAGCTACTTGGATACTTGCAGCTTTGGTTTATATTTTTTTAAGGCATGGAGGCTGTCATTGAAGGCTATGTAGCCCTTCTGGCCTGTGCATCTTCGAGGTTAGTTCGAGCTAGAACCACTGAAGCTGGTTTCAGGTACTTAGCAATCAACAAAAAAAAAAGGACACTTGTAACACTATTCGACTTTCGGCTTAGTGCAAATAAGGAAACCCTCAGAGAGGTCAATGTTTACTTGCGAGTAGCGGTTTATTCGTTTCATCCGCCCCACATTGACACTCATGCAGTTATCATCGGGTTTTTCCTCTTGGTATGGGTGTGGGGGAACCACTGTAACACTGTGCGAGCGAAGCCCTTGCAGCAGAGCACCTTGACGCTGTCCATATCGCCAAGAAGACCTGATTCCAGCAGTTTAGCCTCCCGCCCCCCGCAGCCTGACTCCTTTGCCAGCTTGGAGCCGCTAGCCGTGGGGAGCGCGGTCGAAGGCGGGAAAACTACACTTCCCAGCACCCAGTGCGGCGCACGCCGCGTCATCTGCGCGCCCGGAGGCGCTGAAATAGCGTGAGACCCCGGTCGAGGGGGGGAACCACTGTAACACTGTGCGAGCGAAGCCCTTGCAGCAGAGCACCTTGACGCTGTCCATATCGCCAAGAAGACCTGATTCCAGCAGTTTAGCCTCCCGCCCCCCGCAGCCTGACTCCTTTGCCAGCTTGGAGCCGCTAGCCGTGGGGAGCGCGGTCGAAGGCGGGAAAACTACACTTCCCAGCACCCAGTGCGGCGCACGCCGCGTCATCTGCGCGCCCGGAGGCGCTGAAATAGCGTGAGACCCCGGTCGAGGGGGGGAACCACTGTAACACTGTGCGAGCGAAGCCCTTGCAGCAGAGCACCTTGACGCTGTCCATATCGCCAAGAAGACCTGATTCCAGCAGTTTAGCCTCCCGCCCCCCGCAGCCTGACTCCTTTGCCAGCTTGGAGCCGCTAGCCGTGGGGAGCGCGGTCGAAGGCGGGAAAACTACACTTCCCAGCACCCAGTGCGGCGCACGCCGCGTCATCTGCGCGCCCGGAGGCGCTGAAATAGCGTGAGACCCCGGTCGAGGGGGGGAACCACTGTAACACTGTGCGAGCGAAGCCCTTGCAGCAGAGCACCTTGACGCTGTCCATATTGCCAAGAAGACCTGATTCCAGCAGTTTAGCCTCCCGCCCCCCGCAGCCTGACTCCTTTGCCAGCTTGGAGCCGCTAGCCGTGGGGAGCGCGGTCGAAGGCGGGAAAACTACACTTCCCAGCACCCAGTGCGGCGCACGCCGCGTCATCTGCGCGCCCGGAGGCGCTGAAATAGCGTGAGACCCCCGTCTCGCGGGACGCCGGGCGAAGCCCGGGCCAAGGGCGGGCCCGTTTAATCCCGTTCAAGCCCGGGTAAGACTGGACTGGGCTACCCCCTTGATATTTCATTTCATTTAATCTTGTAGTGGTTCGTTATTAATACCAACATCTAGGTGTAGTTTCATTGTATTTAATTATTGTGCCTCTCTGAATTTGTTACAATGTCACCCAGAATCACCCGAAATACCAAGCTTACTCATGCTGCCCAGGTCATAGGGCCAATTGACCAATTTATCGCCAAGGCGAACGATGCCATTAACCAAGGAGTCCTCCTTTTAGAAAGGAGGGTCTCGCAGGACTTAGCGGCAGCTAGGCGTTCCTCACTGGGACTACTTGCATCCGCCGTAACTCCTCAACGTACTCTCGTCATCGGCGCACAAGAAGAGACCCCAACGGTCCCTGGGACTGTAGACTTGTCTGTGTCTATTGATCTTTCCACAACTCAAATATCTCAAACCTCTGTATCCCATCTCCCCCCATCACTTGAGCGAACCCCGATCCTGTTTATAAACCCCCCAGATGAGGACCTTCCTTCCCCCTCTACGAGGGGCCAGAGAGAAGGCGCTATCCCGAAAAAAAGTAAGGGAAAAAGAATAGGAAATAAGATCTCCCCTCAAAATACCAGCAACCCACGACAGGACCCTCTGATACAACCAGATGAAAATTCTTTTTCTTCAGCAGCTTTAAATAACTCGGCCATGCTCCAACAGCCGATTGACATTCCTGCGTCAGAAACCATAAACCTCTCATCTGACACTCATAACCTGTTCTTGAGTGCCAATATGTGCACTAGGCAGGACATAGTTACTCATGATACCAATATGCTAGCCTCTATTGAGGCCCTAATAAAGCATCACCTCCAACCTTTCATGGTATCATTAGCTAAAATTGAAAAATCCTTAGCCATACTAACTTCTGACCTGAAACCCAAGAAAAACTTAATTCCTACGCACTCACTTCCTGCAGCCCCAACTTGCAAGTCAAAACAAAAAACCCCTGGGGAAACAGATCTTACACGAATACACAAAGCACCCGAAGCAGTTAACGCTACAACGGTGGCTCAAAAAACAGCGATCCAACAAAAACCTGTAAACTCAACCCATGCTATTTTGCAGCAAACATTAGTCAATACATCTGCAAACAAGCCCACTACCTCTGCTTCCTCCTCCCTTTCTGTCCCATCTGTGCCAGAGGACCAACCTATCAACCAATCACCCACCCCAATTCCAGCAAAGACACCAGCCCCCAAAAAGTCAACTGTACTCAACAAGTCACCCGTTACAAAGAACGCAGCCTATAATACTAGACGCAATGGCGCGCGCCTAGCGTACCTTCCACCAGAAGCAACGCCATACGTCATTATTATGACTGGGGTCCCAGAGCTACATACTAATTCCGATGAGCCCGGATGGTCCCTAAAAAACAAGGTGCTACACTGGCTGTCAATGAACCGTCCACTTCCTCCCTACGCAAACAACAGAGTTGTATCAGTCCGTAGAGTTCCATGGGTAGGGAAGGAGCCAAAATTGATCCCAGGGGATTGCATAATAATAAATTTTGAAGACCCCCAAACTGTGGAACTTATCTCCTCATGGGGGCCTCAAACTTCCCCTGAAGGAATCTCAACAAAAAGATTAGCTTTTTTCTACCCACCAGCCAAGTCCCTACGACCAGGATATGAATGGAACTGGACTCAGGTTGGCAATTGGAACAATAAATCAAACCGGTCAACATGGCAAGGACAAGGAGGTAGGGAAACTACGTCATTCCCGGATTGGAGGGGTGTTTCCACCTACAACAGGTTTGACTGCCTGGAAATGGTGGACTGACCATCAGCAGTCCAGGGACTGGAAAATGAGATCTCACCCCAACCTGATACACCATCCTTAACCCTAGCAAACCTCCCTCAATCCCTAAGTCCACCCACTAAAATAATGCTCTTACTTCCAACAATAGACACATTCGCAACAGTTTTAAATACCACCGAGGCGGAAGGTCCTCACCAACCATTCCCGCCCCGATGCTCCACTAATGCAATTAATGCCACTAATGCCAACAATGGTGTTTCTTTGTTTTCTCCCCTTAATAACGCCAATCGTGCATCCTTGGATCCTTCTGCACAGATAAGAAGCCCTGTATCTATCAACGAAACAGAGTCGTTCCAGCTAGTATCAATATTGTTCTGGAATGTGGCAGGTCTTCGAACTAAGATCTTATCTACTCCTTGGCTGGACTTTGTTACCACACACCAGATAATCTGTTTGCAAGAGACTTGGACAATTGACCCCCTGCACATACAGGGTTACCTAACGTTTCATTCACCGGCCTGCCCATCAATACATGGTAGACCAATGGGGGGCCTTGTTATATATATCTCAAACAAACTTGAAGTAAGAAAAACTTTTATAACATGTACTTCCCCGAATTACCAAATTCTTTTGATTATTTTTAAAAACGGTACATCATATAGTATAATTAACTTTTATAATAATCTATCTCCGATAGACTGTATGAAAACTGTGTCTGAAATTACCATGTCTATAAGTGAACAACGCGCTAAACATTCACCCACATTGTGTAATGTAATATGGGGGGGCGATTTCAATGTACAACTGTGCCCAAAATATAGGACAACTGACTGTGGCCTTACAGATGAAAACGACTGCCCACTGACACATTTTATTCACTCCGCGGTAGGAGACTCCATTAACGAATGTTTAATGTTTTTAGAATTGTTATATGCTAACGAACTCATTGACCCCCCAGTGGAATTCAAACCTACTTTCCACGGTCGGGGCTGTTTTAGTACCATAGATTTTATTTTGTGTTTATATTCTTTAAAGGGTACGCTTTTTCAGTTCACCACAGGAACAGAAGTATCTGGTGATCATTTTTCTAACAGCATTGTATTGAAGCTATTTACTAATATTTCCCACCCTACACTGAAGAGCTTACTGACCCAAAATGCACTAATTATGGATAGAACCAATGGTTATTCGGTGAAATGGTCTCGAGTAGACCCACAAACAACTACAACTAAAATTGTAACTAAAGCACTCCCCTGGATAAATTCCTGTCTTGATGAGGATTCTACCCCCGAGCAAATCATTTCCAGTTTTGGGGAAATCCTCAATACTATCCAGAGTGAGCTTGTCCGAACCCATAAATCAGGAACCCATCCAGGTCCAAAATGGTTCAATACGGCATGTCGAAAAGCATTAAACGCCCTAAAGAAAGAACTCCATAATCCAGCTAGAGACAAGGCCAAAATAGTTAAGCTAAGATCTGAATATAAGCAGGCCCAAATCAGATGTAAAAAAGAGATTAAGGAAAAACTATGGGCTCAGTTACATGAGAGCTGCCAAACAAAGGACAGCTCTCAGTTCTGGCAGGTGGTAAAATCTCCTTTCTTGCTTGAGGCCGATTCCCATCAACATTTAGACGTAGCAGTGTCCGCGGATGAGTGGGTGACTCACTTTTCAAAGATCTTTAGTGATCTCCCCCCGGACAGTGCGGCACAACGCAACCAAGATCCTGGGTCCCCAAGAAAAGGAGTGTATCCAATTGATCTATCCTTCACCCTGGGGGATGTTATACGTGCACTATCCTCCTCAAAAACGGGAAAGGCCCCTGGCCCGGACGGCGTCCCATTAGATATATTTGTTTCCAATATCGATCTATGGTCTCCAATTATTACTCAGTTAATGACGGCAGTGCTAAGCACCGGCCTTCTGGATTCTTGGTCCTCCTCCATACTCCTTCCTATCTTTAAAAAAGTGGATAGAAATAACCCTGCCTGCTACAGGCCCATCTCCCTCCTGGATTCATTGGGTAAAGTCGCGGGTCGCCTAATTCTTGACCGTTTGCAGGATTGGGCGGCAGAGAACAACATCTTTACCGACCTCCAGTATGGATTCCGGGAGGGACTGGGCACTGTTGAACAGGCTTTAAATCTGACACTTCTAATAGGAAAGTATGTGGGAGCCAAACGGGGAAACCTATTCATGGTTTACGTCGACCTTAGCGCGGCGTTTGACTGTGTAATTCATGCCAAGCTATGGCCCATTCTGGAGAAGTTGGGGGTCGATCCGCCGTTAATCAAATTCTTGCGCGAGCTTTACTCTGAAGCTTCGGCTCGCGTAAGGTTTGGAACAGGAGGCGAATTAACATCTTCCTTTCAAATAACACGTGGAGTTAGGCAGGGTTGCGTCCTGGCTCCCTTCCTGTTCAATCTATACACCAATGGTTTGGAAGCAGCCATGCTTGAAGGGAGCCAGGATTTACCTACCATCAACCATCGCCCTATCCCAGCATTGCTCTATGCTGACGACTCAGTTATCTTTGCTAGATCTCTGGTGCAATTGCAGAAACAATTGGATAAATACTGCAACTATATGCTTTCCCTTGGGTTAAAGGTGAACAAGACCAAGACCTTTGTTATGCAGACGGGGCCCAAGTGAAAAGCTCGAAGCATCTCTCTATCGAGCAATCAAAATTAGAACGAGTCAGGGAATACCCTTACTTGGGTATTCTAATAGATGATCAGCTAAGGTGGAAAAGGGCACTGGTAACTAGAAAACTGCTGTACCAACGTGCCACATCCGCCCTAGTCTCATTTTCTAGAAAATTGGGTAAGCCATCTCCCCCCACACTACTTAAAATCCACCAAGCTAAGTGCCAGAGCATTGCCACCTATGGGGCTGGTGTATGGGGTTATGTAAATACGGCTGAACTCCAAAAAATTCAAAATGGCTTCGTAAAATATTTGTTGGCCCTCCCCCAGAGTGCCCCCACATACGGATGCCATATCGAGCTTGGGATTGACTATCTAGCTGACTACATCAAATGTCAACCAATGCTGCTATGGCACCGTATCTGGTCTAAGCCTGAATGTCACCTTACTCGTGCCTTGATCTCGGACTGCCTGGGGCTGACCTCTTGGAAAAAGATCCCTTGGTTGGCATACGTCGTTAACTTCCTGGAAGATTTGGGTCTTAATCAATATGTAACAGAGCCGTCACTAATCAGTGAGCTAAGTAGAAAAACCTTTAAGTGCCATTGTCTTAACCACCTTAGGGAACTTCGTTTGAGCGGCGAATTACCCAAGAAATTAAATGCCCATGTTATGATGGTACAAATATCTCCCGGTTTACAGCCTTATCTCACTTATTATTTGTCTAACTACGAAAAATACCTTCTAACCAGGTTCCGTTTTAATTTGTTTTTTCGACTGTTAACCTTCCCAAACCCGTTAAACTGGTCCCACGACCTAGAGAAATGCCCATGCGACAATGTCTCATCCCAAAATACCATGCATGTAGCCTTTTTCTGTTATTTTTACGCCATACCTCGCAAACGTTGGGTTTTGCCCGTATTGCGTCAGATGGGGTTGAGGACCTGTCGACCAGCGCTTCTTGCATTGCAACAGCCAAACTCACAACACGAGGCTAAGAGCCTGGCCATGTATTTGAAATCATGTATAATAATCCGTAAAGCAATAAGGAAGGAAGATCAAGCACATTGAAACATTGTGTTATGTGGTTGACTGAAAGTGTATTTTTCCCTTCTGTTATCCTTTTTGTAATGTTACAGGTTTTTTAAATCGTATTATAATATTGTAATAATATTAATTTGTTTCTTTTTTATGTAATTATGTTTTTTAACATTATGATGTACTTTTTATGGTTAACTAATTGTTTAACCGAATAAAAGAATTTGAACTGAACTGAACTCTTGGTATGTACTGCTCGCCTCATCCAGAGGCACCTCAAGTCTCAAGTGTAGTGTCCAGAGACAAAAGGACTTTCCCAAAAGGATTAATAAAAAATGAAAAAGAGTACCCTGAAAAAATTTTAATATTGGGTAAACTTACATTATTAAAAGGTTTTGAATACTCATAGGTAGACCAAGTTACGTGACTACATGGTATTGCTAGAGTGGTTTTGTCGACATGTTTCAGCTCTATTAGGCCGGGCGGTCTGTAGAGCTTTCGTCAGGACTAACAAGGGGTAATACAAACAAACATATATAAAACTACTCACACGGATTGTGCGGTAATTCCACAACTCAATACATTGATTTGAGTATTCTTCTCAATCTATGAAGAAATGTACACACAAAGCTATATTATACTTCATGCTGCGAGGCCTAAAGGGAGGTAAGTGCAGTAACATGTATAGTACTTATATTAACCCTCTTGTAGAAATCATGAGATATTATCATGAAAAAGAGGGCGTTAAAGTTTCAGGTAAATAAATTGCTAAACACTGAAAAACGCTTGTGTGCTATTAGAAAGGTAGGTGACTGTGGCTATAGATGCTATTATAAAACAAGCGCTTATAGATTTTGCGGCGTGAAGTAGGCAAGCACTGGTAATCACAAATGCAAAAAACAAACCAAGCATCATCTGTGGTGTTATTCATATAGTCATAAAAGATGCCGTTTCATTCGCTTCAATTATTTTAACTAGAAGTGCACACCATTGTTTACAAAACTCTCGTCTGTGTGACGCATTATTTACTTGATAGACGCTCTGCATTAGGGTCTAGTAGGCGGCGAGGTTAAGGTAAACACAGGGCGGCTGACGCGACATTACGGAGGGCTTACCTGTCGTTATTACGACTTCTGCTTCCTTCGGGGGTTCTTCAGACGCTACAGAGCTGAAGCGGAGAAGGAACCTCGGTCAGGGCCAGTTAGATTAGAAGGGCTTACCTAGGAAGGCGATCTCGAGACTCTAGCGCACTCCGCCATTACCCGCATGGAGTCCTCCTCCTGCCTTGTGCTGACTCTGCCCCCGGAGTGCTGGGTGCCAGATTGTAGTTTCTTTTTATAGGAAATAGGCACATCAGAGAAAGTACATTTTAGGCGCATTATCGTGGCTCGCTGTTGCAAGAGTTTTAAGAGTTTTAAAAGGACAATACATCACCCTGTGTGGAGGCATAGGTAATATCTGTAGGGTCTATTTCCAGGGTCAGTGCCACATGTCGATTATAGAGTCCATTGAAACCAAAAAACGGACATTATTGGGTGTCCAGGGTGGAGGATCTCAAATCTTATTAAACTGGTAGAGATTGTGGTGAATTACTTTGCGAAGTGATGCCAAGCCACATTATCATTTAAACCAGTGTCAAAAGTATGTAGACGGTCCACCCATCTTTGCTCTTTTTCATAGAGGGTCTTCTCAGCATTGCCAGATTTGTTAGTCAGCATTTCTATAACTGTCCATTGCATTTCTTCATGCGTGTGATTTTTTTCGATGAAATGGGCACAAAGTTTCGTGGTATTCTTTTTTAGTTTTATGTTGCTCCTATGCTCTCCTATCCGGAGTTTTACCTTGCGGCAAGTCATCCCGATGTATCTCTTTTGACACGGGCACTGGATCATATAAATCACATGAGATGAATTGCAGTTGGTAAACTGTCTCTGGGTCCAAACAAAATCCTCTCCCAATTTCAGGCTTTTTGTTGCTGATGTAGTCTTACAGGCTACGCATGCTCCGCAGGGGAAATGTCCTGAGAGCGGGGTCATGTGAGCACTGTTGGTTATTGAGGTTGTAGCTACCAGCCTGGGACGTGTGTGTACCAGGGTGTCTTTAAGGTTCTTGGTCCTTCGATTCGCGAATCTTGGTCTTGGCCAATCAAACTTGCCAGTATTGACTATGTGCCAGTTCTTCTTAATGAGCTTTTGGACAGCATATGTAGCTGGATTAAAAGTGGTCACACATGTAGTTAGGTCCTTTACTGGTTCCTTTGGGAACGTTTGTAAAAGGCACTCTCGCGGTTGATTATCGGCCCTCTTCTTACATTTTTTGATGACTTTCTCTGTATAGTCTCGCATTTTCAGTTTCTTGCTCAATTCAGCTGCTTGTGTTTGATAATCGCAGTTTTTGCTGCAATTCCTCTTCAAGCGTAGGAATTGGCTAAAAGGTAGATTATCCCGAAGAGGTTTCGGGTGGTGACTCTTGTGGGACAACAAACTGTTTTTCGCAGTTGGCTTCGTGAAAGTTTTGGTTTGTAGGGTACTGTTGTCCTCAAAAATTGTTAGGTCCAGGAAATCAAGACGGCTACTGCTGGAGGTGTGTGTAAATTTCAGCCAAGGATCCAAAGAGTTTAGCCATAACATGAATCCAGGGAGGTCTTGTTGGGTGTTCCATATTAGAAAAATATCATCGATATATCTCTTCCAGTATATTATACTGGAAGAGAAAGTGTTGTTTTCATTGAAAACCAACTCCGATTCGAACTCCGACACCAGATTCTACCAAAGAATCCTACTGGACCCCACCGAAAGACTACAGAACACCATAGCCATCATGGTATATGAGGCTGAAATCAATATGGTATATGAGGCTGCGATTATCAAACACAAGCAGCTGAATTGAGCAAGAAACTGAAAATGCGAGACTATACAGAGAAAGTCATCAAAAAATGTAAGAAGAGGGCCGATAATCAACCGCGAGAGTGCCTTTTACAAACGTTCCCAAAGGAACCAGTAAAGGACCTAACTACATGTGTGACCACTTTTAATCCAGCTACATATGCTGTCCAAAAGCTCATTAAGAAGAACTGGCACATAGTCAATACTGGCAAGTTTGATTGGCTAAGACCAAGATTCGCGAATCGAAGGACCAAGAACCTTAAAGACACCCTGGTACACACACGTCCCAGGCTGGTAGCTACAACCTCAATAACCAACAGTGCTCACATGACCCCGCTCTCAGGACATTTCCCCTGCGGAGCATGCGTAGCCTGTAAGACTACATCAGCAACAAAAAGCCTGAAATTGGGAGAGGATTTTGTTTGGACCCAGAGACAGTTTACCAACTGCAATTCATCTCATGTGATTTATATGATCCAGTGCCCGTGTCAAAAGAGATACATCGGGATGACTTGCCGCAAGGTAAAACTCCGGATAGGAGAGCATAGGAGCAACATAAAACTAAAAAAGAATACCACGAAACTTTGTGCCCATTTCATCGAAAAAAATCACACGCATGAAGAAATGCAATGGACAGTTATAGAAATGCTGACTAACAAATCTGGCAATGCTGAGAAGACCCTCTATGAAAAAGAGCAAAGATGGGTGGACCGTCTACGTACTTTTGACACTGGTTTAAATGATAATGTGGCTTGGCATCACTTCGCAAAGTAATTCACCACAATCTCTACCAGTTTAATAAGATTTGAGATCCTCCACCCTGGACACCCAATAATGTCCGTTTTTTGGTTTCAATGGACTCTATAATCGACATGTGGCACTGACCCTGGAAATAGACCCTACAGATATTACCTATGCCTCCACACAGGGTGATGTATTGTCCTTTTAAAACTCTTAAAACTCTTGCAACAGCGAGCCACGATAATGCGCCTAAAATGTACTTTCTCTGATGTGCCTATTTCCTATAAAAAGAAACTACAATCTGGCACCCAGCACTCCGGGGGCAGAGTCAGCACAAGGCAGGAGGAGGACTCCATGCGGGTAATGGCGGAGTGCGCTAGAGTCTCGAGATCGCCTTCCTAGGTAAGCCCTTCTAATCTAACTGGCCCTGACCGAGGTTCCTTCTCCGCTTCAGCTCTGTAGCGTCTGAAGAACCCCCGAAGGAAGCAGAAGTCGTAATAACGACAGGTAAGCCCTCCGTAATGTCGCGTCAGCCGCCCTGTGTTTACCTTAACCTCGCCGCCTACTAGACCCTAATGCAGAGCGTCTATCAAGTAAATAATGCGTCACACAGACGAGAGTTTTGTAAACAATGGTGTGCACTTCTAGTTAAAATAATTGAAGCGAATGAAACGGCATCTTTTATGACTATATGAATAACACCACAGATGATGCTTGGTTTGTTTTTTGCATTTGTGATTACCAGTGCTTGCCTACTTCACGCCGCAAAATCTATAAGCGCTTGTTTTATAATAGCATCTATAGCCACAGTCACCTACCTTTCTAATAGCACACGAGCGTTTTTCAGTGTTTAGCAATTTATTTACCTGAAACTTTAACGCCCTCTTTTTCATGATAATATCTCATGATTTCTACAAGAGTGTTAATATAAGCACTATACATGTTACTGCACTTACCTCCCTTTAGGCCTCGCAGCATGAAGTATAATATAGCTTTGTGTGTACATTTCTTCATAGATTGAGAAGAATACTCAAATCAATGTATTGAGTTGTGGAATTACCGCACAATCCGTGTGAGTAGTTTTATATATGTTTGTTTGTATTACCCCTTGTTAGTCCTGACGAAAGCTCTACAGACCGCCCGGCCTAATAGAGCTGAAACATGTCGACAAAACCACTCTAGCAATACCATGTAGTCACGTAACTTGGTCTACCTATGAGTATTCAAAACCTTTTAATAATGTAAGTTTACCCAATATTAAAATTTTTTCAGGGTACTCTTTTTCATTTTTTATTAATCCTTTTGGGAAAGTCCTTTTGTCTCTGGACACTACACTTGAGACTTGAGGTGCCTCTGGATGAGGCGAGCAGTACATACCAAGAGGAAAAACCCGATGATAACTGCATGAGTGTCAATGTGGGGCGGATGAAACGAATAAACCGCTACTCGCAAGTAAACATTGACCTCTCTGAGGGTTTCCTTATTTGCACTAAGCCGAAAGTCGAATAGTGTTACAAGTGTCCTTTTTTGTTGATTGCTAAGTGAATACTTTGGGGAAAGAAACGGACACGCAAAATTCCTCATCCCTCCCAGTTGATTAATTACGCTGGTTTCAGGTAGCCAGAGGTTTGGGGACAGCAAGTAATGTTAATGTAGATCAGAAGCAACAATGGCAAAGTTTTCAGATTAATGCAATGTGTTTACTTAATTTAGCATATATATAAATATATATAAACCTATAACAACTAAGTGGAAGTGTGCATTGTCTTTTTAAATAAATGTGAAAAAACACGAGCTGCAGCGTCTTCTTTTGCTTTCAACAAAAATAAATGAGGATGAATACAGAAAAATTGACCAAAAAATAAATATGGATAAATACAGCCAGAAATGTTAAAAAAATAAAATACCATAAAACCGGGAGCCCTAGTTATAAGGCACCCAAAAGCCAAGTGAAATGCAGGCAAAACGTGTACTTCCAGGATCAAAAAAGAGTTTTACACTCTATAAAGATAAACAAAACAAAATAACCCGTCCCATTCCTTTTTCTAGTGTTTAATGTATAAAAATCATCTAAAAATATAATTCTTTTAATAACTTGTTTTTACATAGCACTTTCACTGTGGTTCAGTAAACTCTAAGGGCCAGATGTAGGTAGGCGAATACCGGTCGGTAACGGCCCAAAATCGGTAAAATCGTCCGTTACCGACCGGTATTGAGAAAATGAGATGTAGGTGACAAAAATTTACCGAATCGGAAAATATGAATCGGTAAAATACCGAATCTGTATTTTCCGAATACATATTTACCAAATCGGTATTTACTGATACCTTATTTACCGAGTCCTTATTCACCGAATCGGTAAATAAGAAATCGAAAAAATGCCCATCGAGATGTAGGAAAGGAAAAAAATACAGAATTCAATGAAAATCGGTATTTAAGAGTCGGTATTTACCACGGACTGAAAGCAGGTGCTAACCATGGGAAGGCTATAAAAAAGGGCCCAAAATGCAACAGTGTTGCAAAAATGGCGGCACTCTATATGATTGCGAGGAGGCGAAGGCTACAGGCTGCAGGTCTGAGGGTATGGATAAGGGAGGAGCATGTGTACAGGCAGAGGATCACTCTGTTCCAATTGACTGAGCCTGAGATACTCCAGAGGTACAGGCTGCACCCCAGAACCATCATGGACTTAATAAGGGACCTCCACCCATACCTGGATCACCCAACACCCAGGGCCCACGCCATCCCACCCCATGTCCAGGTGCTATGTAGCTTACACCTGCTTGCCTCTGGGAGCTACCAGAGTGTGATAGCTGCAGTAGGTGGTGTATCCCAGAGCTGTCCGTCCCGTTTTTTCAGGAAGTTTCTGGATGCCATGACGCAGAGAATGGGACATTACATCCGGTTCCCTGACACACCTGCGGAACTTGCCAAAACAAAAACTGACTTTTATGGACTGGCACACTTCCCGCATGTGATAGGCTGCATAGATGGCACCCACATTCCCCTATGCCCACCTGCAGCCACCGAACACATCTACAGAAACCGTAAGTCAACGCACTCCATCAATGTGCAGGTGATATGCAATGCAGGCAACATCATCACCGACATAGTGGCCAAATTTCCTGGGAGCACGCACGACTCCTACATTTTCCAGAACAGCGGAATATACACACGCCTAGTTGCTGGAGATTTTGGAGATGGATATCTGCTAGGTAAATAAGTGTAACACACCCTGTAATGAATGGCAGATGAATGTGTAATGTGATTGTAACTCATGGCCCTCTCATTCCCTCCCAGGTGATAGTGCACATGCCCTGCGTTCCTTTGTGCTCACACCGTACCTCAACCCAACAAACAGAGCCAAAAGGCGATACAATGTGGCACACAGGTCAACTCACAACGTAGTGGAGCGAACATTTGGACTCCTCAAGAGCAGGTTCCGCTGCCTCCACAAGAGTGGAGGTGCTCGATAGTACACCCCCATCCTGTGTTGCAAGATAATAGTGACCTGTGCAATTTTACACAATCTTGCCACCAAAGAAGGCACAGAGGTGGAGGTGACACACAACGAGGGCATTGATGATGACCGAGAACATGCAGACCCCCAAGCAACAGGACCAGCAGCAATAGATGGTAGATTGAGACGGACAGAAATTACACGTCGATGTTTCTAGGTCATGTATGACACATAGACAGGTATAGTGTTTGACAATTGTAGTTTAATATTCACTACATCATCATTGTCACATGTTATGTTATGTTATTATGAGCTTGTAGAGCGCTATATCACCGGGGGTATCCAAGCGCTGTCAGCGGACACACAACATCAGTAGGCACAGGTGCTAAATCACAGAGGCCCCCACGCTTCCCCAAAAAGCACAGTCTTCAGCTTCTTTCTGAACAACAGCAGGTTAGTTTCTTTCTTAAGTTCTGCGGGCAGATGGTTCCATGCCAGGGGGACCGTGCTAGAAAAGGCTCTGCCACCCTTGGATGTGAGGTTATATCAAGGGCATAACAGGTTACATGCCTGCGCAGACCGGAGGGACCTGCTAGGCATGTACCTGAAGAGTCGGTCTTTGATGTATTTGGGGGCTGAGCCATGGATTGCCTTGTGCGCGATGCAGAGACTTTTGAATTTTATTCTTTGAGCAATTGGTAGCCAATGTAGGCTGCAGAGTAGAGGCGTAGCTCGAGTGTGCCTAGGTTTGTTAAAGATAAGCCTGGCCGCATCGTTCATTACAACCTGAAGTCGGGCCAGAAGGTTGTTCGGGAGGCCATGGTATAAGGAGTTACCGTAGTCCAGCCGTGCCAGAATCAAGGCGGAGACCGCCAACCTCATCGTAGAGAAAGACAACAATGAGGAGAGTTTCCGCAGCTGGCGTATCAATCTCACACAAATGCCCACCACTGATGATACCTGTTGAGTCATAGATAGTTGGGCATCGATTTTGATGCCAAGGCTCTTTACTGCTGGCGCTGGCTCAGGAAGAGGCCCTAACTCAGCCGGCCAAAACTGATCACTCCATGTATTAACAGCTGTTGTAATTGCCAGGACTTCAGTTCTGTGTGGGTTTATTTTTAAGAAGTTCTCCGACATCCAGCTGATGGTGAATTTGAGTATGTTTTGCATTCTTAAGTGAGCCTGAGCTGTGTCGTCAATCTGAATAAGGATCTGTGTGTCGTCAGCATAGTTATAGACTCTACAGTCCATCCTGTTCAGAGCCGCGATCAGAGGCTGTAGATAAATATTAAAAAGCAGTGGTGACAGAACCGAACCTTGGAGCACACCACAAGTCAACCTCGCTGACTTGGACACAAGGTCAGTCAGTTGGACTCGCTGCGACCGATCTTCAAGGAAGGATGTCAGCCAGGCTAGGACTGTGCCCTGAATCCTCAGGTCCTTCATCCGCGATAGAAGTTGGCAATGATTAACGGTATCAAATGCCGGGGATAAGTCCAAGAGGATCAGGGCACAGCGTGTTTTTTATCAGCCTTGAGTCTCAGGTCATCCAGCACGGACAGCATAACCAGTTCCATGCTGTGGTGTGCTCTGAAGCCCGTCTGATTGGGCTCAAGAAGATGGTTACTTTCCAGGAAGTGGGTAAGAGATTGCAACACATGCTGCTCTAGAATTTTAGCCAGAAAAGGGAGCTGGGAAATTGGCCTAAAATTCTTTAGGTTTTTTGGGTCGGCACCTGGTTTCTTAAGTAGCGGAACCAACCTTGCCTCTTTAAAGTTGGAGGGTACATGACCCGTTTCCAGGGAGTGGTTCAGCAGCATGAGGACTTTATCCTTTCAATCCAGACCATCCCAACTTGAAAATCTGGGGTGGGCAGGGGGCAGCTGGAGAGCCAGATTTCACTCTACTCAGTATGGTCGCTAAACCCTCCTTGGTTAGGGCTGGTAGAACCGTTAGGTTTTGCAAGGTTGGTCTAACGAGGAGTGGGAGGGGTTCAAAAGAACATGGAAGATTTGGGATCTGACTGATTTCTGTTACCAATTTCTTAATTTTATTCATAAAGAAGTCTTGAAAGTCTTGACAGTCTTTTGAGTCAAAGGAAGGTTTTGGTTCTTTGACTGTACGTAGATCGTGTAAGACCTTAAAAACTTCTTTCTGGGGGTTGGTTGCCATTTGGATGGCAGTGTCGTAAAATTCGGCCTTCCTCACACGAATGGCTTTTTTATAAGATGCAAGCTGCAGGGTGTAAGCCTCATGCGAAATAGGCGAGCGGGACTTCTGCCAGGCTCTTTCGCGTTGGCGTAGAACTTGCTTTAGTTCCCTAAGATCTTTATTAAACCATCCTGCAGCTTTGCCCTTGTCTCTCATTCTGATTCTGTGAGTAGGGGCAACAACCTCCATGACTTCTTTAAGTGAAGACTGCAAGGCGATGCTTTCAGTATCCACATCGTCCATTGGTGATGGGAGGTATGAGGTATGCAATAGAGCGGTTATTAAGGCATCAGCTTTAACCTGCTTCCAACTGCGGAGTAGTTTCCACTGTGACTTAGCTTCCTGCTGTCCCCACAGGAGAGGAAAATGGCCTTCAATCAGATAGTGATCAGACCAGGGACACGGGGAGATCACCGGGGGTGCTAAAAGTGGGCGGGAGGACCAGATCAGGTCCAAAGTGTGGCCCTTCAGGTCGGTTGGCTCCTCTACCACCTGTGTAAGTCCCAGGTGTACTAAAACTTCATCAAATTGTTTTACCTGGCTGTCCTTCGGGGTAATTTCCCAATGGAAGTTAAAGTCGCCTAACACCACCAGCCCTTCATAACGAGTACGGAGGTCCTGGACCACCTTCAGGAATGGTTCCATGAACTTAACTGTTGTGCTTGGTGGGCGGTAGACAAGAAGAAAAGCCGCACAGTCCGTAGGGGAGCAGAATTTCACACCCAAGACGTCCACCCCTCAATACAGTCTGAGTATAGTGTTTCCGTCTTCAGAGTGTTTTTAAAGAGGAACGCAACCCCACCACCCTTCGCCTTATGAGGTCGGTTGGCATGAATAGCGGAAAAATTGGGCGGTAAGGCTGCCACTAGATCAGGAGTCGAGGACTCATTCAACCAGGATTCGGTAACACAGAGGATATCTACGGTATCCTCCTGTAGGAGGGAGAAAACCTCAAGACAGTGCTTCTGCAAGGATCGGGTGTTGAGAAGAGAAAACTTACACCCCTGCCTGCTCGCCTGTTTCGGCGAGATGCACTGTAAGGGGGCTCTGATTGCTAACTTGGGGCTATCATTAGACCTCAGGAGCCCTTCCCGCTTGAGTTTCAGTATTACCCTCTCAGGTAATGTGTGGGCAAGTGAATCGTAACATAGCAGTGACTGTCTGGAATAAACCAGGGAGGGGCCAGGGGTCCTGGCCCCTGGACCCGGCCTGGCGCGGACGGGCGCAGATGGGCTCGCCTTTGGCGCGCCCGCGGCGCGCCCGCTGCGCGCGTCCGCTGCGCGACGGTGCCACCATTCTCTTTAAGTAAAAGTCACCAGGGAAGGCCCGCCTGCAACCCATCCCCGGAAGTGCGTCACCAGGGGGAGCCCAACTAGCCCAACTATAGGTCACTGAGCCCTCCACTCAAGCGGCACCAGCCGTGGTGGAACGGGGCTGTTGACCAGCGTTAGACAGCGTTTACCTGGTGAGTACCACAATACACAGTAAAAGTAGCAATCACTTTAAAAGTGCATATCACTCACGCATAAAATAATAAAACAAGCGACAATATATTTCAGTTGTCAGCGACAAAGTAAAACTGTAGATTTTGGTGCAAAATGAGCAAAGCAGAGCGCTCGATAGTTTAGCTGCTAGCGCCTCACCGAGGAAGCGCGTCAGCTGCACGACGGTGCCGCCATTCCCTTTAAGTAAAAGTCACCAGGGAAGGCCCGCCTGCAACCCGTCCCCGGAAGTGCGTCACCAGGGGGAGCCCAACTATAGGTCACTGAGCCCTCCACTCAAGCGGCACCAGCCGTGGTGGAACGGGGCTGTTGACCAGTGTTAGACAGCGTTTACCTGGTGAGTACCACATTTTAAAGTAGCAATCACTTTAAAAGTGCATATCACTCACGCATAAAATAATAAAACAAGCGACAATATATTTCAGTTGTCAGCGACAAAGTAAAACTGTAGATTTTGGTGCAAAATGAGCAAAGCAGAGCGCTCGATAGTTTAGCTGCTAGCGCCTCACCGAGGAAGCGCGTCCGCTGCGCGACGGTGCCACCATTCCCTTTAAGTAAAAGCCACCAGGGAAGGCCCGCCTGCAACCCGTCCCCGGAAGTGCGTCACCAGGGGGAGCCCAACTAGCCCAACTATAGGTCACTGAGCCCTCCACTCAAGCGGCACCAGCCGTGGTGGAACGGGGCTGTTGACCAGCGTTAGACAGCGTTTACCTGGTGAGTACCACAATACACAGTAAAAGTAGCAATCGCTTTAAAAGTGCATATCACTCACGCATAAAATAATAAAACAAGTGACAATATATTTCAGTTGTCAGCGACAAAGTAAAACTGTAGATTTTGGTGCAAAATTAGCAAAGCAGAGCACTCGATAGTTTAGCTGCTAGCGCCTCACCGACATCGGAAAAGGCATCATAAATCAAAGTCTATGTCTCTGGCTGCTCCTGCTCAGTTGCCGTCACTGTGTGCAGTTGTGTCAATCTGCAGCATATGTCAGTGCTTACGTCCACGCACTACATTGCGCGATTGATGTGCCTGGCTTTCAGATTCTCTGCTGGGGCCTGACTCGGCATGGCTGCGCCTGCCGCTCCTGTGCACCTCCGGTACAGATGTGCTGGAGCCACTCCTGCTGGTTGACCCCTCTGTCTCCTCCACACTCGTGTCACCAGCATTGCCTGTGTTTGTGTTGAGCACCTGCTCCATCGCAGAGGTCACTCTTCCCATGCCCCGTATCAAGTCTGTGCAGCAGTGCACAATTGCATCCTGCATGGATATAGAGCGTCGGCACAGTAGTGACGTACTTGAAGCAAACCTGTTCATTGCCTTGGTTTGCTGGCGCATATACTGCCGATCCCTGCCACGCTGTAGATGATCCCTGTCTAACTTATCTGACAGTACACCCATGTATGTGGAGATGTCTGTTATCCCCTTTGCTATTGCCTCCAAACTAGTTGCTATGTGGCCTATACCCTTGTCCATATTGGTCATTTTAATGTTCATGCAGCGAACCTGCCTATGCATGGCTAACATTGCTTTGGCCTGCAGGCACTGCACTTTGACCATTGTGCCCTCCAGGTCGCAGAAGATACTCTCCACTTCCTACCCCTCCCCACCCTCACGTGCCCTCCTGCCAAGCACACTTGTACGCGCAGCGCCTGCTGCAATCTGTGGTCTAGCCTTGTCAGCCACAGGTGCATTTGTTTGAGGTACAACATCCTCATCCTCCGAATCAGAGGTTTGCAGGATCCTCTGAGGGGGTTCCTCATGCCTACTTGCCCCTCCCTGCATGGACACCTTGGACATTGCTATGGATGTACGCGGTGTGGTTGACAAATCAGGAGATCCAAACAACAAAGGGGATAGTGGGACAGGTGTTCTGGGTCGCTCTGGTGATGAGTCTTCCTGGGGGATGGTGTTGCCTCCAGCTACAGCGCTGTGACCTGGTTTTTTCTTCTCTCTCTCCCTTCTCTTAGTTGCTGGTGCCCTCTCCTCCCTTGCTGGTGCTGAACTGCGTGAGGACTCTCCTGTAGAATGAAATTGACATAGGGTCAATGTTGTTGTTCATCTATGTGTAGTTCTTAAATAAATAGTTTACACACATTTGCCCAGTGCACATTGTGTGTTTGGTGATGTGTGTGGCATGCCTTGCAGAGTCATGTGGTGTATGCTTTGCATCTATGTATTCATGACTACGTCTACCATGATGCATTGCTGCCACCAAGTATGAGCTGTAATGCAGTGTGATGATTCGAAACAGTGGGGTACGGGGTCAGGTTGATGGTTGTGGATTAGGGTACATGCCTCTTACCTTGTTTCTTTGTAGCTTTTGCTGTACTGTCCAGGTCTCCTATCCCATGTATGCATTCTGGCTCCATGGTGGTTTCCACAAGCTCCTCCATTGCTGTCAGCTTTGGTGCTTTGCTCCTGCCACCTCCAGTCCCACCAGCATCCTTTTTTGGTGCAGCAATCTTTTTCTTTGTTACGATGCGCAGATCATACCATCGTTTTTTGATGTCCTCAATCTCCCGGTGGGTCACACCAATGGCATTCACTTTGCCCTGTATGCCAAGCCAAATATTCCTCTTTACAGTCTCTGCAACATGCAGAGACTGTCTCCCGAAAATTTGGCTGTAGTGGCTTACAATTTCTTCTACAGCCACCTGTAGTTCTTCTGGGCTGAACTTTATCTTCCTTTTTCTCTCCCCACCATCCTTTTGCCCTTCATGTGACTCCATTCTGTAGCACTGCTTGCCTCTGGATGCTCAGCTCCTCTCACCTCTGCTCAATTGTTTGTTCAGTTGGTGTGCACCTGCAAGGGTGTGGCCACTCCCAGGTACTGGGGAGGGGTGCTTCAATCTGATTGGTTGGATTCCCAGGGCCTTTGTTGTGGGGTGTGTAGGGTGTCCCTGATTGGTTGGTAGGCTCACATGGCGTTTTTCAAACATCCGATTCGGTAAATACCGATTCGGTAATTACCGATTTGGAAAATTCCGATTTGGAAAAATTCGATTCGGTAAATCCCATTCATTCCTATGGGCCAGGAGGCCCAAAGGAATGCATGGGTTTCACCGAATCGGAATTTACCGATTCGGAAATGTCTGATTCAGTAATTACTGATTTGAGATACCGAGTCATACCGAATCGGTAAGTTTTACCAATTTTTTTAGCTACATACCATTTTCCGATTCTGAAATACCGATTCGGTATTTAAGAATCGGTAAATGGGAATTACCTACATCTGGCCCTAAGTGCTTTAAATAACAGGCTGTAATGTTACCCAAATGAATGGAACTCAAATAAATCAGCCTTCCCTGCATTTAAATGCATGACCTGTAGATCAATGCAGTTTCAGCAGAATATGTTGAACTCACTGATCCATCGTTCAACATACAAAAGAAATGCTGAAAACAAACAAGCTTTGGACATATGTTTAATGCTGCCAGCCGCGGCCTGTGCAGGTACGAGCGGTGAGACCGGGTTGGGGGGATTTCGACAGACAACGATGAGGGAAAATTAATTCTTTATTTAATTTCCCCTCGCGGTCGTCTATTGACTCCCCCCCCAACCCGGCCTCACCTCTCTTACCTGCACGGGCTGCTCCTGAGTGCAGCCATGCATAAAGAGCATTATTCTCACTCTCTCAAGGCCCCAGCGGGATGTTGGAGAAGTGCTGAACCTTATGGTACAGCGGGTGAAAAGGCTGTGCACCTACACAGGGCCTGCGCTAGGCATGGGCAGTGTGGGCAGCTACCCAGGGCCTCGCACTCTGCCAGCCAGGATGGGGCCCGCACAATTGCAACACCCCACCAGTCCTCGTGGACCCCTGCTGATCAGAGTGAAAGAAATGCGTCTCTTTACAATTGAGCTCATTGGAGGGGGCCCTTCCCCTGGGGCCTCTAAGGGATGGTGTGGGAAGGCCTAGTGGAGGGGGGGCCCTCTTGGACAGCCCATTCAGAGTCTCTGCAGGTCGCCCATTGTCAGCACTATAGTCAACACAGGTTTAACTTAACCCTTCATGCAATTCTCACACCTTCAGTCTGAAATTGGCTGTACACGAGGTGCTTGGGGTGGCTGAGAGGAGGAGCTACGGCCCGGGTGGAGTCTGCACAAAGCAGCTTCCCCGAGATCAGAAGGTGTCACATATGTAAATTTCAGGGGCTTCGCACATTCCCTTTTGCCCAGGGCCCCAAAAATACTAGGACCGGCCCTGCACCTACAGCAGTCTCCTCTCCCCTCCTTCCTGATTCCTCACACAGACCCAGACTCGAACTTCACTCCCCAGGCCAGAGGTCATTCAACATCTGGCGGTACTCAGCCGTGCATCTTCTAAAACTAGCTTTTTCTGACGGTCATTGCAGTCTGTCAAAAATATGCTGGAAGCAGCAGAGTCAGGCACGTTGCACATTTTCAAGTGGGTGCTTTGTGGCTCTGTCCGGCAGCGCATCCTCTCTAGCAGCCCAAGACTCACGCGATCGAGGCACTGAAGCAGTCGTTGATTTGTGGCAGCGGGGTGCCATGGGCCACACCAGTACTCATTTTAGGGGCAAAGGGGCTACTTTATGTGATGTGCGCACAGTTGCTGTTTGATAGTTCACTTTTAACGAAGTGCGCGAGGCACAAACGGGGGCAGTATGTGCTATTATAGAGCCTGCAGCTGCCGCAGGAACAGTGCATTAGTGAAAGGCGAAGCAACTGTTTGAATGAATAGCTGCTGTCTTTCACGGTGCAGACGGCACCGCACCTGCCCTGCTATACAAAGGGGGACAGAGACCCCTTGCAGGCGTCTGCAGTGAGAACTGCATACGACACACGTGGAGATATCTGGGTGCTCGTGGGACCCTCCCTGCCAGAGGGCCTCCTTGTGCGGCCCACTGACTATGCATCACCTTTTTGTGGCGCACAGGGAACCTCACGAAGACTTATTTGCCTTTGTGTCCGCTTGAATAATACGGCAAAGGCACAGAGACGAGGTGTTTCCCTCACTTGCACGGGGCCATCATTTACAGTATTTAATCACAGATATACTATTAAAATTATCTCATGATAAATCACTAAAAGAAAAACCAATGTGGCTACACTTCCAGTTTTCCCTTTCAAACAAGAATTAATCGCAGATGCAAAGGAGAGGTCACCATATAAAGAAATCACGGGGGCTCAAAATATTTTTGTCTTGGTACTCATGTATTAAAAAACAATAAAAAAAATGTTTATTCTTTACATATGATTGAACACAACGCTAAAGGCCTCATTACGACAGTCCTGCAGCTTGACTGGGTTACACCTGCCCCTTCAAGTTACTGATACCTGATGGGAGGGGCACCAGTAACTCCAGGGGGCCAAACTACTTACCAGGAATTACATGTGGGACTCTTGGAAAGCATGAATTACCCCAGGAATCTATAATTGCGGTCCTGATTTTCCTGGATGTTCCCCATTATAACCCATTGATTTCTGCCAAAATGTCCACTTGGTTTTACCAGATGGATCTGCGGAGTTACAGAAAGGCTTGTAATTCAGATGGGGTGATTTGGTCTCTTTAATGGTCCATCAGAAATAAAACAGAACTTGTTATGAGGCCCTAAATGCGTTATATAAGTGTTGCATCATCTTCCTGGATGCCCTATTCTCCATGATGAGTTACAACATAAAGGCAGTTATAACGTGCAGTTTCAAATTCGTTTTTAAATATTGTTGAAAAAAAGAGCATTTTACTGAATGTGAGAACATTTCAATCTAATTATTGTATCCTGGTTTTCAGTTAGGGATTGCTAAATTACACCTTGTCTAAGAATTTCTTTAGTAAGAGAACTCAAACCATATCTCCTTCCCAACTTTTCGTCAAACCATATTTATTCAAAAAGTATACAGATTAAATGCATTTAGCTCTGGTTTACCACGTTTTAAGGTCACTCACTTAAAACAAGGAGTACTTGCACTTGTTTATTTAGCTTTGAATTTCTGACTTGCACTTGGAAACACTTCCAACCTTCCATTGCTAACATGCAGCATTATTATAGGGCTGGGCAAACCACAGGCAAAACAAGATTTGATATAATATGTTACATTATTTTTATTGATTAATTTACAACCGTGAACATGGGCGTTGCCAAATAGGAAACACCACTAAAATCACTTTAAGATTCTGTACTCGATCCAACTGCAAACTGTTCCCCTATCTTCCCTCCACTATTTCAGATGCTAATAGGAATATTTTCAACACCCTTAATGATCCTAGGCAGGTCACATCCCTGCAGTCATAAAAAGGAAAGTAGCTGAGCAGTGGTGTCCAGACTCCTGTGTAGGAGTGATCTGTACCTCTGATTGAATGTGTGAGTGTTTCCATGGCCCAAATCACAGAGCCCGGGGTCCCATTCTTGTACATGCAGTGTGGATGGAGGTTGTCTCCGATTTCATAAACGTATTCTGTTTGGTGGTGAAGAAAAATACATTTACCAGGGCAGCTGCTCTCTTTCCCGAACTCCATTTCACCTCTGGGAGCCAACTTAGTTTTAATACAGCACGGTCCTCTAGTACTTCTGTTCCCATTATTACCTTTATTGCTTGTAGGACTCCCTTCCATTTATCTCCTAATCAAATCAAATAGCACTTGTAAAGCGCGTAGCTACTCTGTGGAGAGTCCTGGCGATATAGGTACCATAACCACTGAATTCTACAAGAAGAGAAAGTTAGAAGGCACCTTTAAATAATCAGGTTATTATTAATTTGTGCTTGAAAGAGCCTGCATCCCTGATAGCATGCAATAAGGGCTGTACCCACTGGGGGGGGGGGGGGGGGGGGCGTGGGGACAAAGGGCGGGGCAGGCGGGAAATAAAAAAAAACACTTACGTTAATACTGCCAGCCGCCCCCTCTCTTACGTCCTCTCTGCAGCAGGAACCAGGAAGCGAAGCACACAGCCTCCCAGAATCCCCTGACCAATCACAATGCTGCCTTACAGCAGCGTTATGGTTGGTCTGAGGCCGTGTTTCAGTGCTCAGACAGGGCCTTGCAGGCTGTGCATGTTCTCCACCCAGCCTGTAATGCAGCCTGGGTGGAGAACATGACAGTGAGCATGATGGTTTGGTCATCATGCGTAATTAAGGTGCTGCCACCACTTCTCACCCTGTGACATGGGGAGCCCAGCTCCACCCGCCACTTCAACTGCAAGCTGAATACAAAAACCAAAATGATAATAATGGAACGTAGTTGAAGCAGTGGTGTGACGTCCTCCGCCATATCGGAGGAGCCACAGCTAGTAGCACGAAGGTGCAAGGAAAGAGAATTCCAACCAGCAGCAGGCAACGCAGAGAAGGAAGGTTCTCCCAATCTCTTCCGTATTGTTTTGGGCACCACCGCAAGCAGCGCATCAGCAGCATACAAAGAGCGAGCAGGAAGATAGTGAGAGAGATGCTTGGTGAGGTAGCTGGGACCTAGGCCATAGTAAGCTCTATGGGATCACACTAGCCCCTTAAACTTCACTCTCTCTCGAATGGGTAGCCAGTGCAGTTCCTTGAGATGTGCCTATATAGAGGTGTGTCTGAGATATTAAGCAAGAGCCAAGCTGCAGCGTTCTGCACCAACTGGAGTCTCTTAAGTTGATGTCGTGGGAGACCCCAGTATAGTGCATTAGCATAGTCCAGCCAAGATGTTATGAGGGCATAGCCTACCATCCTCTAGCAATGGTCTGGGAGCAGGAACAAAAATTTCCTCAGGAACTGGAGCAGGCTAAAGCAGGTTCGACAACACACTCTGTCAATTGATGGATGAGATCTCTCTCATCAACTGGAGCTAAATGGAGGGAAAACAGAAATTTTATTTTCGATCACTAATTACGGATCTTACAATTTTGATTTTGAATGCTTTCATTTTTGCAAGACTGGACTATTGGAATGCGCTATATCTCAAATTGTCCAGAACTTAGGAGCTAGGCTTGCTCTTAATCTCCAAAAGACTGATTTCATATCTCCTGCATTTGTATCTCTTCACTGGTTATTAGTAAGGCAATGATTCTTTCCATATTTGGCTAACTGGCCTGACTTGAAGTTACCAACTTTAACAAACCAGACACCTATTATGGTCTTCTTAGTCCTTTCATGTTGTGGTCCCTAATTTTAAGTGCAGAACCACCACCAAAAATCCAGCCCACCAGTGGACAGTGATGGAGAGGGAACAAGCCTTGCGGACCTGAGACCTGTCTGCGGTGAAGAAAACCATGGAGAAGAGTGTCAGCCATGAGGTCTGGAATAAAAGATGGTGGCCTGAGGAGCCCACCAGTGGCCTGTTACTGTGACCTAGAGCAAGACCAAGAAAGGCAGAATATGGAGAAAAAAGGAGGAGAAAGCTAGGACAACAACGAGAGAAATCATGCATATAAAAGAGCCCACAAGAGTAAGTTAAAGAGACAGGAAGTGTAGGCTGGAGGAAGAAATAGTTAAGAGGTGGAATCAAGACTTGGGAGTCTTGGAATTTGGCAATCTTGGCATTTGGCAGCATTTGGCAATAGGCTCCTAAGAAAAACTTTGGGAAAATAACCTCTTTTATCTTTTACAAATTGAGCACTCGGAAAAATCTTCTAATTTCTGATGGACGTGCTGAATCTGGAGGCAAAGCCACCTATTTAATTCCCATACTGTTCCAAAGAAGAAAGTAATATCCACCAGTGGATTCTTCTCCAGAACAAGTTGTAAATCTTAAATTGTATAATGCTGAATGAAAGGAGTCTGCAGAAAATGACATTATCCCACAGGTGCAGGGTTCCAGCTGCTCAATCAGCGGGGATCTATTTGGATGCTCTCACTGGAGCGAAATACAGACCTTACGAATATAGCAAAGTGGACGGGATCAGTGCCCTTGGCTGAAACGAAGGGAAGATCAAAAGGAAGCATTGGATAATGAATAGCGAAAAAAAACATAGGGCCAAAAATACAGAAGGTCAGGAAACAGGTGGGCTCTTTCAATGTCAGAAGAAACGCCAATGGCTGTGATATACCACAGAGGGAGGCAGCATACCCTGTGGAGAGAATAAATAATAACATTAATATTAGCAGCAGGCAGACAAACATTCCCCAAAAAAGAACATGCAGGGAAGTCTTTCATCTAGCACTGAAATGGCAGCATTGAGGAAGGCGCTATCTGGGTTATAGAACTCTCATAAGAAGGGTGCATAAGGAAAAATAAAAGGTTTAATTAAAAGAATACATGCAAAATTCTTCTCCAACACTACATTCATCTTTATATCATACAAGAGAATATCAGCAGCTGCAGCCACTCATTAAAAAGAAAACGTAAAGAAGAGCACAAGATAGGCATCTTTTTTCCATAAATGTATCCAGGCCAAATGTGCATCCTTTTTTCGTACATGTTGGGAATTCTAGAGAATTCCAGGGATTGTGGTTTCCCCTGGAATGATAAAAAAAATCAAATATAGCAACATTTTTGGGTTTTGTTGAAAAATTTGAAAAAAATACTGTAAGAGAAAGTGTATTTTCTTTTCTACACATGGCATCAAGAAAAGGCTTGCTGTTCTACATTTAACATCTTACCAGCTTTCAGGGACATACATGGTTGCTAAAGAAAACAGAGGGGCAGATTTACAAGCCCCTTGCGACACATTTACACCGCCATTGCGTCACTTCTGTGACGCAGCGGTGGCGTAAACCATGCGCCATGTTGTGCCGTATTTACAATGTGATGCATCTAGGGAGATGCGTCACGTTGTAAAGCCCTGAGCCACATGAAATCTGCGTCAGGTTTCATGTGGGCGTTCCCTCGCAGGTACGCCTCGTAAAAGTGACACAGTGAAATCTACAAGATTTCACTGAGTCACTTTTACAGCCAAGCTGCGTCAAAACCGTGACGCAGCATGTTAGTCATAGGGCGCTCCCGAGCCTTGCTGGAGCTGCGTCGCACTTGCGATGCAACTCCAGCAATGCGCCACCTTTACGCCGGGGATGCGACATGCATCTGCCCATCCGTGCACCATGGCGCGCCGCATTTAAGTGGTGGTGCACGGGTGGTTTTGCGTGTCGCATCCGTTCTGGCGCATCTCTGCTGATTTGCAGAGATGCGCCAGAACTCGTAAATCTGCCCCAATGTGTTTACTACAGTTGTTGCATTATTCTAAGTGGCTTCGATTTTTCCTGTGTTGTAGTTTCTACCTACTTGTGGGTTGTGGAGGAAATAGATTTGTAACCCATGGATGAACCTGGAACGCTATACATTTTTTAAAACTAGACACAGTTCTGAATCCCGCAAGTAGCTCACTCATGGTTTTCCCAGAGACAATATTAATTGAAAAAGAAAAAAACAATCATGAAAACAGGTAGGAAAAAACAACGGGCAGATTTACAAGCCCCTTGCACCGCTTTTACGACACCGTTGCGTTACTTTTGTGACGCAGTGGCGGCGCAAAAGATGCACCATGGTGCGGGGTATTTACAACGTGACGCATCTCCCAGATGCGTCACGTTGTAAAGCCCTGCGCCAGAAGAGGCGTACCGTCGCAGGGGGAGGCGTTCCTGCGCAGGAACGCCTCCAAAAAGTGGATGAGTGAAATCTACAAGATTTCACTCAGTCACTTTTGGACCCATGCTGCGTCAAAACCCTGCGCCTGCTTGAAACAGGCGTAAGGATTGACGCAGCATTGTACACATAGGGCCCCCCACATCATTGCTGGAGCTGTGTCGCGCTTGCGGCGCAACTCCAGCAATGCGCCGCTTTTACGGAACAGATGCGTGACGCATCTGTGCCGTTTTTGCCCCATGGTGCGCCGCATTTACAATGCGGCGCATCATGGGTGGCGGAGCTGCGGCGCACAATTACTGGCGCATCCTTGCCGATATGCAGGGATGCGCCAGTAATTGTAAATCTGCCCCAACATTTTCATCTGTACTTTTTTGTCTGGTCGCCATCTTACAAAAGTAGTACACATGTTCGTCAGTTCTAATAGTGGTTATTTGTGCAAATCTGAATTTGGAGTTACCCATGCTATTGCGTGATTCATAAGTCATTTTGCTTGCCCTTTCTTGCATACTGGCTCATATTTAGAAACCAAAAATGCATACAAATTCAATTGATAACAACAAATGTTCTACTATTCTGTATTTCAACACTTCTCCAGATAAAACGGTGCTCCATTTGTGTGGCTGGGCCTAATGCCCAGACAAGAAAGGTCACGTACAAAACACATTGTGATTAAATCAACATTTTTACCTTGCAAATTGACTCATAGCTGTGGTATTTGGTCCAAGGCCAGCGCCAGTGCTAGCCTGGAAAGCACAGGTGTCTACGAACAGTCGATCACAAACTCCCTGTAGCTTGCTTGTCAACATCTTCTGAGTAAATTGCTGTCTTGCATATTCATTTACAAGGCCACATCATGCCAATAATTAAATAACACTGCATTTTATATTTGAAAAACCCACTAATGCTATTTCTATATAATTTAGTGCTTGTCGACCCTCATTCATACGAGCTGAAACAAGCTTTCCTCGAGGTACTGATCCACATACTTTGCACCGCACGGAACTGCACTCAGAGACCTGCTCTGGCCTGCTCATAGGCCTGATGGCACCAAGCAGCATCACACTATGGAGTCTTGGAAGAAGCCCAGGACTATGGCTGTTGGATGCGCTCAGCACAGAGCAGTGTCACTGGACTTAAGCAGTACCCGGCAGAGAACAGAGCAGCGAGTCTCTGAAGAAGCACAAGACAGTGCCTCTTTGTGTGGGACTCTAAAATATCAGGTGGATCACCTGCACTGAGGTAGTCTAAAAAATAAATTACAAGAATGTGAGCATGTTGAATTTGGAGCATGTTCAACCTATCAATGCGAGTGTCCACCAGGAGCAAGATGCTATTTTTAAATGCAATTTTGACAAAGGAGAGGGACAAGTAGGGCTATTTTGGAAGGGTCCAGCGTACGTGCCCGGGAAAGTAACAACTAAGAAAGGTACGCATTTCCCTAAGGGTGGTGTACTCTGAGAAAACAAACTAAACTAATAGGGCCCAGGTAACAAATCAAGAAGGGACAGTTGAAAGGGGGATGGGGATCCTCCCTTTTGGGACTTAAAACCCTCACACACCCAGCAAGCTAGGTGTCATGCTTCATCATATGGGTTTTTGCTCCTCATCAAGCTGGTGCTGCAATGCCTGACGGTCACCCAGATGGGGCTCTTTGTCGGAGATCTTTTGTCCCTGCCAGTTGGTGCATGTGGGTATGAGGGCCTAGCGCAAAAGGGTGTAGATGTGTGTAAGTGATAGTGATGTAAAATTTAAAAAAGGTTAGATAATCCACAATGTTTTTTATTGGCGTGGTTATTTACCTTAATAAAAACAGTATGGAGAGGTAAACTTCCTGGTTCAATGATCCGGGCCAGTGTGCTCTACCAAGTGGTCAATTAGTGGTCGGTCGACATGTTTCATGTTCTAGTTCATAAGGATACAGCGCAATTCATCAGGACCTAAACAATAATAAAGGTGCACTATCTACACAGTGTGGATGGTGAAACGTACACCTACTCCACAAGGGGTCGAATGGTAGGCTGGTGGTCCTACCACTTCTTAGTGGAAACTGGGAAAGGAAAAAACATAGTAAGATCGAGCGTAGGGCGGAGAGCCAAACAACCTAATGAATAGCAGTACACTCAGAGAAACACATCTCGGGGAGGGGAGAGTAACAGAAGTTCCCTGTTAAACGTTGGCATAAAACATTGCTAGTCAGCATAGTTAAAAACGAGGCACATAAAAAGTTGCAACAGAACGAACATGTTTTCAAAAATAATAATTATTAAAAATTAATAATTAAAACTACTGGGCAAGGAACAATTATGGCAGATGTCCTCACCCTAATGTAAATTGTGTGCTGCTTCAACAGTCTCCTCCAGTCGTGGAATGGTAGTATAATGGTTGTGGCCTGGTAGGGGATGTAAATACAATGGTGACCAGGTAGAGTTTTGTTACCGTAAACCACAATGTAAATTGGATCCACAGTGACGGAGGTGTCCCCACAAGCTGCAGTCACTTCAGCCAATCAACCCCCGCACGTGCACAACTCCACACCAATGAGGGTACAGTTGCGGTGTAACTGGGTACGCTAGTCACAACGTCACGCTGGGAGCAAATGACCACCCCGCGGCCCCAGTGGCAACCAGCCGTAAGTAAGGACCAACGCGGTAACAACAATGATGTCTACCCCAATGACCTGGATGCCAAGGTATCATTAGGGGGATGGCAGAAAGTTGTACTCAATGTCGGAAAAACAGCGGCTCCCTACCAAGGTGCCGCACGATGGATATGGACTGCCCAACCTCTACCGTAGGTGACGCGTTACCCATAATTGCCAGACAAACCCCCCCCCCACATGGCTGGAGAAGTCACATGTGGGCGTAACCGGGTCGGCGAGCCGGCATGCAGGAGCCACGGCAATCGTCAAAGTGTCCACAGAGTTGCGATTCCACTTACCTTGTCTCGTCGTGTGGTGCGTAAGTCAACCTTCCCGGACGAGCGGCAGCGAGGAGGAGCTGGAGAACTGGAACCGCTCCTAGTACATCTTTTATACTGTACTCGTGTCGGCTTGCGACTCGAGCCTCTGTTTCCGCGTGCGGACTGAAAGCACATACGTCGGCCAGGGAAAGTGGAAGCACTAACAAGTCACGTGGGACGCTAGTGTCTCAAGGGATATACGTGGTGCCCATCATAGAGTGTCTAACCTTGTGCAGAGGCGCAACAGGTATGAACTAGAATAAAAGGGGGAATTCTTTCTTTTCATGTGCTGGCATGGGTGTGATGTAGCCAGAAATAAGGTAAATTACTCTGTATTAGCGGTTTTGTCGCCCTGAGAGGATAGCAAAGTAAGAGATAATTTACCAAACTAGGGCACTACACTCGAGCTTAATTAATCATGGCATGACAGGGAATAGTTCAGTGTCGGAGACTTCCAGGAACGGAGGAAGCTCACATAAAAGTGGCCTATAACGGGGGTGTACGGAAATATCTAAACGGTTTTAGCTATATTAGTACAACATGTTCCAGGCACTGGATGGTGCTTGGAATTGATATCGCTACTGAGGAGCTTCAAAAGTTCAACACAAAAATTACTGAGCTAGAAAAACAAATCAAAGACAATAACACCAGTTCAGAAACCTCCAAACTCTTTGAACAACTGAATAAAATGATTGAGGACTTTCACAAATTTGAACTTAACAAAAAAACTACCAAAGTACGTAAAGACATTAAGAATTTTAGCCAAGAAAGAACATACCCTTAACAGAAGACAACAGTTTGTTGGTTTTTCAGACAGTTCAGCAGACTCCTCTGGACAGTCAGACCAAAGTGATAGTCCCGGTCCCTCTAACCGGCCTTTTTTAGAAGGAGGCCGAGGCCAGCCGCGAGGCAGAGGGAGGTCAGCCCAGACATGGAAGCAACCACCGAACCCTCCAGGCGAGAGGTTCACACGCCGCCAACATTACCGTTGGTAGACATACCTAACCACAATATGACTGAAACCGACCATGAACAAAGCTGCCTCCTTCCAATCTTCAACTTAACCAACCATACCCTATCTAGCAATGACTTGTCACTCCTGAGCAAAGGCCTCTCCTTTGTCCCGACAATACGCCCCAATTTCCAAGACGTACAAATAGAACTCCTGAGATTCTTCAGGAAGATTCGCTTACACAGCTTCTTTGCTCTCAACCCATCCCCTCCCACCCATGGTAACACTCCCTTCAAACCCCCGTCTAAATTCTCCCCCACTGGTGGTATGATCCCGGCGGAGATACCAACTCTTGAGAAATTAGTACTCAAAGATCTAAGCCACCTTGAGAACCAAAGGTCCTTCATACCATACAACATCACGCTTGAAGAAAAATAAGCAATCTCCTCTCTCAAAAACAACCAATCTCTCATAATAAAACCTGCAGACAAGGGAGGGGGTATTGTGATCCAAGATCTAGAACTCTATAAACAGGAAATATTACGCCAACTGAGCAAAAACGAGCACTACTGCAAACTCCCTCGAAATCCCACAACAGAGATTCAGGAAATGATTAGTAAGGTTACCACAGAAGGACTCGACTCAGGTTTTTTGTCATAAAAAGAATTTGATTTCCTCAACACCAAGTCTCCCCGCATTCCTGTCATCTATTGCTTACCCAAAATCCACAAAAACCCTCTATCCCCTCCAGGACGCCCCATAGTTTCTGGTTGCGGGTCTGTCTTAGAGCCACTGGGCCACTCTATTGATTATTTCATTAAACCCTTTGTACCCGAAACCCTCTGCTATATCAAGGATAGCATGAACATGATTAACATGATAGAAGAACATCCCTTTGACCCCACATCCACCACCATGTGTAAGCTGGATGTGGAGTCACTATACACCAACATTCCACAGTATGACTCTTTACATGTGATCGAAAAAGTACTTGATTCAAGGACACGGCCTCACAATGTTCCATCCTTGTTCATCGTACAATTACTTGAAATCTGCCTTACGAAAAACTTTTTTCTTTTCGAGGGGCAGATCTATGGCCAGGTCAGGGGTACTTCCATGGGAGCTATTTTTGCCCCTAACCTGGCCATTCTGTATATGGACCATTTGGAGACCAATAACATCTTACACACATCTAATCCTTTCCACAATGGCATTGCCTTGTGGAAACGTTATATAGATGACATATTTATGTTATGGACCGAATCCTCTGACAATCTCTTACTGTTCCAACATTGGTTGAACAACAACAGTGGAGGTTTAAAATACACCTTGTCCACTAGTACTGAATCCATCGCATTTCTAGACTTGGAGATAAAACACACTGATGGTCGTCTTACCACCTGTCTACACCGTAAGCCTACAGAGCGAAACACTCTGCTAGAATACAGCAGCCACCACCCCAGGGCCTTACGGGACTCACTCCCCTTTTCCCAGTTTTTGCGCATCAGGCGTAACTGCTATTTTAAAGAAGATTACTTTACAGAGGCAAAAACGCTTAGTAAGAAACTCAGAAACCGTGGCTATCCCAGGAAATGGGTACGTCGCTCCCTCAAAAGGGCTTGGTATTGCCCTAGAGAAGCCCTCTTGGAACCCAAACAAAAGAAAGAACAAGATAGGCTAATCTGTGTGACCACCTTTTTTCCTGTTTCCAATGCAGTCAGAAAAAGTGTGTTGAAACACTGGCCGGTTCTCAATGCAGGTCAACTGACTCTGGACCGCCCCATGTTTGCTTTTAAAAGAGCCAAGAATATAAAGGACCATTTAGTGAGAGCATCCCTACCACAGCAACCCCTCAAAACCATTATAAATGATGCATGGGGTCTGCCGCCACTCTTGGGCCATTCAAAATGTGGAAACTGTGTATGTTGCGACTCAACCATCGAAGGCAAAACTTTTGAGTATGGAAATATAAAATTTGACCATAAATACTTTTCTAACTGCAACTCCGCAAATCTTGTATATGCTATTTTATGTCCCTGCATGCTCATTTACATAGGCCAAACGAGCCAGAAAGTGAAACTACGAATTGGCCAACACAGAAGCAGGATAAGGAGCAAGACAGCTAATGCACCGCTTGTTGAACATTTTTCAAAAAAAGGTCACAGTGACAAAGACTTGATATGGACTGTGATAACAATCATCAAACCCCCCCCACCCTAAGAGGAGCAGACATGTCCCTTTGCTCAACATGGAGGAACTCCATTGGATCGTCAAAACCAACAGCATCAGGAATGGCCAGAATCGTCTTGAAGATTGGACCTCCCTACTGTAAACAAAGCTTACATGAAATAACCCTTTAATTGCTATTCTATGTACTGCAATGTGCCTGATTAACTTGAACAATGCTCACTTTTTTCACAATATTCACCACCTTAAGATGGCCGCCGCGTCTACACACCATGACTAGAGGTTTCACTTCCCCAGTCCTTTTTCACTGTTCACAGCCTAACCGCTCTCACTACCGCAGTCCACCATCGCTTTCTGCAGACCACATGGCCCTTTAAAAACCTGCCACACGTGAGTTCTCTAACGCCAGAACCCCACCGTCCGCCACAGCGCCGCCGACTTCTGCATGTTAGTAACCCGCAAGCGCCGTTTCTCTTATCACTCTAGTCCCACCATGCCCCGCTGGGTAATTGACTCCACTGAACTTTCTCCCCAGATCGAGCTATTACGCTCCCAATCCAGACGACCTTTCCACGCTGGAAACGGCAGTACCGGTAATTATTCTGCCAGCAGCACGCCATGCCGCTCAAACCCCCCCCCGGTCGCACTCGACCCCTTTTTTAATGCTCAACCCTTATTTTTCCAGATTCCTCCATTGTTCATGGTATCTGCTTATCCGTTGAATTGCCTGATGCGATACGCGTAGGTTTTAGCCTCTGATTTTCCCAGTCGCATGCTCCGTGTTAATGTTCACCTGCACTAATAACGGTTGTGCCCTTCACTACATGGCTGCCCCACGGAACCCGGTTCAGCCTCCGTCCAGAATTGTGTTTTATAGTATAAAGACCTTCACTGCCAGCCATCATTAACTACTCATTTCCGACCGTTCTCACTCCGGTCACTATGTCACATCGAAATTCGGAACAATTGTCTCCATCACTGCGCCTAAATAGTCTGCCCTCACGGGAATTGTTATTTTGCTCCTCAATGCGCCGCTATTTTGTCATCACTGGCACTGAAATGCACCCCTTCCACACGATGAAGTCATTTCCCTCTTGTATTTCACAGTCCTGGAAACTGAGTTCCACAAATGCGCCGTTTTTCTCCACCACGAGCACATAAATATACTCTGTTTTAATGGAAGAGATGAGGTTGCAAGTTTCCAATACAACATGCCTAATTTCATGTATTTCTTCTCCCCCTTTTTCTCCTCCTTTTTCCCATGTAATGTATAAATGTATAGGATTGCGTTAAAAGGCAGTGTAATATTTAAAGACAACAATGACTATATTTTTGTCCTGATGATGATGCCCCTCATTTAACTTAGGCATCGAAACGTCGTCGACCAAAAAAAACCCTTATGCAATATGACATTTAAAATATTGTGAAATGCAATGGTGTGGTTATAACAATCTCTGTCTGGAACACTGACTACAAGTACACAGACATATTTTTGCTTTGCTACTTTTACCATTCTGTTCGTTGTTTTGTCTGAATGTTGTGGGTCACAGCTGTGCCCACTTGTTATTAATGTGTTCATTCATTTTTTTTTTAAAGAAAATTGTTAAATAAATTCCTTGTCCGGCTGGACAAAAGACATAACACTTATCAGGTGTGTGATTATTAGCTCAGTATACCATTGTGTCCACAAGTAGGGACCACTGTTTTTTGTAACATAGCAATGTGTTACGCCAACGTTTAACAGGGAACTCCTGTTACTCTCCCCTCCACGAGATGTGTTTCTCTGAGTGTACTGCTATTCATTAGGTTGTTTGGCTCTCCGCCCTACGCTTGATCTTACTATGCTTTTTCTTTCCCAGGTTCTACTAAGAAGTGGTAGGACCACCAGCCTACCATTCGACCCCTTGTGCAGTAGGTATACGTTTCACCATCCACACTGTGTAGATAGTGCACCTTTATTATTGTTTAGGTCCTGATGAATTGTGCTGTATCCTTATGAACTAGAGCATGAAACATGTCGACCGACCACTAATTGACCACTTGGTAGAGCACACTGTCCTGGATCATTGAGCCAGGAAGTTTACCTCTCCATACTGTTTTTATTAAGGTAAATAACCACGCCAATAAAAAACATTGTGGATTATCTAACCTTTTTTAAATTTTACATCACTATCACTTACACACATCTACACCCTTCCGCGTTAGGCCCTCATACCCACATGCACCAACTGGCAGGGACAAAAGATCTCCGACAAAGAGCCCCATCTGGGTGCCCATCAGGCAATGCAGCGCCAGCTTGACAAGGAGCAAAAACCCATATGATGAAGCATGACACCTAGTTTGCTGGGTGTATGAGGGTTTTAAGTCCCAAAAGGGAGGAACCCATCACCCTTTCAACTGTCCCTTCTTGATTTGTTACCTGGGCCCTATTAGTTTAGTTTGTTATCTCAGAGTACACCACCCTTAGGGAACTGCGTACCTTTCTTTGTTGTTATTTTCAAATGCAAGACTTTTAAATGGGAGAAAATTCAAATGAAGAGTTGATTTTGGGTTTATATAAAAACATTGCAATACCTCACTTAAAATTTCTCCCATTTAAAAACATGTCTGTATTTTTCAGTCATAAATGTAACAGTGGCACATAAGGGGAAAAATGTGTTCTATGCCATAGCATAAGTAGACTACTATGCACTATAGCGATTCTCCCCTCTCTCTTTATTGTTTGCCAGCTTCAGGAGTTTTCATTCCCACAGGGAAAGATTTAATGAGAACCCATATCGGAATGCCGGCAGCACCAATCTGGTACTGGGGGCATTGCTTTCCAGCAGTTTGGAGTCTCAGGGCCTGATTGAATATTAAGGGTTACTCCATCACAAACGTTACAGATATCCAGTCGCTGTATTACAAATGCATTATATCCAATGGCACTTGGAATACGGTGGACGGGAAATCCGTCACGTTTGTGATGGAGTAACTTGTCCGCCGAACTCTGAATCAGGCACTTAGTATCATGGATTTTTTTTATTTATCTGTTGTAGCTCCTAGAGGCCGACATATTCTCTAGCATTACCCTGACCCTTATAGTTCCCAGTGAGTCTCTGTGTTAGTGAACCTCGGTCCGTTTGCTGCCCCCATTCAATATATTTCATCTGGTTCTCCCTTCTTTCTCCTACCAAGGACAGGCTGGTCTGGCCTGTTTCATGGACAGCTGTCTCCTAGGGTTTCAAACACAGACACATACACTCCTTGGCTAAAGGTGGAGCGCATGTACAGTCTGTGCCTTCCCACCAAGGCGGCAGACAGCTGCTGCCGGGGTCATCTGGAGGGAAAATATGGAAACTGCTGGTGTGATGAGACAAGGAAGGCTTCTTGAGCAGCACCAAGGCGGGCATTCCTTCCATGCTTGTGCATCAAGGTTATCACGTTTCTCAGTACGCAACCATGGTTACACTGAGAGCACCTGGCGCAAAATATGCTGAGAGGTGTCTGTAGATGTGGCACTCAGGCCATCTCTTACTATAGCCTTCTGGTTGGAATATGCGTAAGGGTGACATATGGTTGAGGGCAGCATGAAGACCATGGGGCGCTGCTGCTCTCACTCAGCACTGTATTCTCCAGGGTGGAAGTTCTGAGTCAGCACCTTATGGTCATGGGTGACATAAGGTACATAGAGGCCTGCTGCCCTCGCTCTGCCCTCCGGGGACCCGGTGTTAGGGTACATGCTACGGCTCTACAAATGCTACTGCAGGGGGTTGGCAGCAGCAGGGCTCGGTAGTGGGGCTTCGGCAGCAGCCCCAGGGCAGGAACACAGTGCACAGCTAACAAGCCCCACCAGCACCCTGTAAGTACTGAGCAGGGGCACCCCAGAGTGATGGCTGTAAAAAAGCTTGGGTCAAGTGAGGGAGGAATCAGATCACCGTTGGTGCTAGAGATGAGAGATTTGATATTTTGTAGACCTCTGATCTCACTTTGGCAAAATTTCACCAGGGTCATCATCAATTTCGACCAGTCACTTTGACAAACAGATTCCCACCTGACAACTGTAGCAACAATGGTCACACACCAAACATTAGACTATGTAGACCGCGCAGTACACATAGAGAAGGTAGAAAGGAATCAGGCGATGCTCCAAGACAAAATTGACGACCTTGAAAACCGCACTAGGCGTAATACTATACGCATTAGGGGCATCGCAACAACAGCTCCCAGGCAGACCTTGGGGCGTATATCCAGGCTCTCTTTGCACACCTCCTGCAAGTACCCAAAGACTTGTCGGTACTCCCAGATCACACACATAGAGTATTTTCAGCACTTCAACAACAGAAGAACCTGCCCCCAGACACACTCACCAGAGTACATTACTTTCATCTTAAAGAACAACTTATGCAGGCTGTGACGCAGCAAGAACTGATCATATCATCTCCCTATACCAAGACATCTCTGCTCATAAGTTGGCCCGCCAAACAGAATTCAAGGTCGTCAGCCAGCATCTGCAGAACATCAAGATCTCCTACTAGTGGGGCTTTCACTTTCGCCTTTGCTTTAGCTTCCATGACAAGAGGGTCATAGCCCTCACACCAATGGAGGGCCACAAGGTTCCTGGGATCCCCCCTTCTGACTTAGAGTCTCCTCGCGGCTCGAAGTATCTAGTGCTAGTTAATAGAGGTGGGGTTGGCGCTTTCAGTCCATATGCTCAATAAAAAAGAAAGCACGCAAACAGAGATTACACACTGACAAAGAACATAGAATAGCTTAATCAGACGATGACACACCACCCTGAGCCCCGCTCACACCTCAGGGGTCATGACCGAACTGTCGCTCACAAGCACCCGAAGCTATATCAATTATCTCCTGCCAAACATTGATTCACCCGATTGGGGACTAACTCTGAGTATTTAGGGGAGGCTGGCCTGCCCTTACCCTGTTGGACTACCTCTGTTGTGTCCTACGTCCCTTGTCTTATCCACATTCTACGGAGTGATCACCAGGCCCTGCACACAGCAGGGGCTCGGTTGGGTGAACCGATTGTTACTTTAGTCTTCCATGTTTTGTTTCATGTTGTTGTTTAGTTTGTTTTTGCTTCCACTGACACACAAGCACGACAAGTCTCGGGGTGACAAGGCAGAGGGACACTCTGCCCCCAAATCTTCCACATCTATAGAAACTACCGGCACCCCAAGTAATGACAACCTTGCAGATCGTTTCCCTTAATATCCATGCCTAAATACCCCAATCAAACACAGAGAATTGACAAACTGGCTGTGCCAGAAGGAGGTGGATGTGGCACTACTCGAGGAAACACATCCTCCAGGCCACTACAAAGCGCCTCCCCTTCAATTGGTATCCTACCTTTTTCCTTTCATCCCACACACGCTAAACCCAAGGAGTGGCAAAACTACTCCGACACGACCTAACCTTTCAGCTAGACCGCATATATAAGGACCTTGAGGGCCATCAGGTTGGAATGTGGGGCACACTTGGCACTACCCCAACAACTATTGGTTCTATATATGGGGCCAGTGGGGAGAGAGGAGAATCCTACTCCGATTTCTGCCTCATTATCTCTTTGCATCATAATAGATGGAGATCTCGATGTCTCCCTTGAACCAGGGTGAGATCACTCACACGCCCGATAAGGCAAGGCCTTGGCCCCCATGGTCTTGACCTAAGGGATGTTCGATCTGTCTTTGATAGATGCCTGGCATCACCATCATCCTCACAAATGTGACTATACATTCTATTCCAGTGTCCACAAAACGTATTTGCATTTCGACTACCCCCTAGTCTCTCGGTTCCTACTCCCCCGACTCCTCCAGTAGTGGATACTAGGATAGACATCAGGGTCCTATTGGATCATGCCCCAGTGTGACTAGCAATGGGGCCCACTGAACCTTAGCATCCTTATCTGAAACCATGGGTAATGAGTGAGTTAGTACTCCGCAACCCAATCCTCCAGGATCGCATTAAATACAAAATTGAGCACTACTTTGTCAAGAATGTTAACAGGGAAGGGTCCCCAGCAGCCCTATGGGATGCTGTAAAAGTAGCCTTTGGGGGAGAAATTCTCTCACACACTGCTAATGAGTGGCCAAACTCTGGAAATCCAGATATACAAACCTGAGACACAGCATAGAAAGGGGGGGAATCACATGAGACCCTATAAGATCTCTGGTGCCACAGGGGTGAACTCGAGCACATGTTAATAAATGAGGTGGCCAAGTTTCTATATAACTGCCAAATCTACTATGAGTGAAGGAATAAGGCAAATAGGCTCCTAGCTTATAAAATACACATACGGTCAACACGTAATAATTTTAGACAAATTAAGGATGAAGAAGGCAGACTGACCAAAGAGACGGTGGACACAATCACTGTCTTCTATCAATACTATTCAACCCTCTACAAAGCCCAATACCTAGATGGGCAACAACAAAACAATAATCTTCACGACTATGATCTCTCTGACCGGGAGGAAGAGGTAGGGCTACTGGAAGAGGATATTACCCCAGATGAGGTCAGAGCGAAAATTAGCAACCTCCCATCCCTCAAGGACCCGGACCAGGACCCACACCGATTCTCTGCCACATTTTACAAAGCCTATATATCTTTGTTGGTGGTACATCTAGTGAAGGTGTTTTTCCTGACATCGGGAGAAGTCTCTGGTACAATGTTAGAGCCTCATCTTACACGACTCATGAAGCCCAACAAACCTTCAGCATGCTGTTCCTCATACAGACGAATCGGGCTGCTGAACTGCTATGTGAAACTCTATGCATCAATTCTTGTGGCTCGGTTTCAACATAGCTGGCCACCACATGCTGCTCCCCAGCAAACAGGCTTCATCCACAAAAAGCAGGCCAGCGACAATACATGACTGGCAATTGCACTCAAGGAGGTTGCGGAACAGTGGCAACAGCCAATGGCTCTCCTCTCTCTAGATGCCAAAAAGGCAGTTGACAGGGTAGACTGGGCATATCTGTTGAAAGTACTTGGCAAAACTCCCCTATGTCCCAAGATGAAAACTTTTATTCAGGCGAACTAAAAAAAACGTCCGCCAAACTCTCATTTCCGCCTGCCATTACGCTTTCCAGGGGCACGTGCTACCCTTTGTCTTCGTCTTGACAATGGAACCCTTAATTGTTAAAATCGAGAGCAACCCCACAATTTGTGGTGTGATGGTTGATGGCAGAGAGCATAAATCAGCCATATGTGCTGACAACATATAATGCTTTGTCACCAACTCAGACTTGAGCATTTCTGCACTGATGAGAGAGCTAGATCAGTTTGCCCAAGCTTCAGGCTTTAAAATTAATTTATCAAAATCATGGGCATTGGTGGTAGCAAACCCACATGACAGTCCCAAGAGTCCCATCCAGAGAGGTGAGTTTCAATGGGCAACATCAGTGATCACATAGCTTGGGGTTTAACTCCCGAAATGCACAAACACCCTATATGATAGCAATATTCCCCCCTACTCACTTCCCTAGTTGGTGACCTTTATAGGCGGGGTAAATTAGAGATCTCCTGGCTAGGCCAGCTCAACTGTCTTAAAACTAATTTTATGCCCGACTACTATTTGTCCTCCAAACCCTGCCCTTACCATTCCCAAACCGATACAGACACAGATACACAACAAAATGCTTAGCTTCGTCTGGGAAGGGGGTAAATCTCCAAGGGTGGCACGGATGACTATTTTTTGAACCACCACTGATGGCAGTTTGGAATTTCCATATGTTGCCACGTACATCCCAGTAGTGCAGCTTCAACCCTCACTCAACTGGAACCACGACCCTGAAAGCAAACCTTGGGTGCATGTGGAACAGGCCTTTTTTCCCATCCCTCGGAGTCTCCTGTGGCTTCCTACATCGACCTGGTAGGCCCCTCACCTCTACCATTGACATCCACACTCCTAGCCTACTGGAGAGAGGTATGAGGGAGACGTATGTTCCTGACATACCTGTTTCCTCTCACTCCCCCGGCTCAGAACAAAGTCTTTCCCCTGAGTACAACATACCAAGGTTCCTTTGGTTGGTACTGGAACCGATCTCCCATTTTGAGTGACTACTACAATGATGAAGTCTTGGGGACAAATGAGGATCTGGCTGAGAAATACGCCCTGACCAGGCAGGATACTTATAGGATTGGACTAGCATTACACTGGACCAGAAGACCCCCCCCACCCACTTGCTATGCAAAGGGAGGAAACACCCTTAGAAGCCATGCTCACCTTAGAGGCATCGCTTGGCTGTACCATTACATCCTCAACCTCGCTCCCCCCCAAAAAATGCCTACATGAAACAATGGGAAAAGTAATTGGCCACAGACATTACAGACGAAATATGGGGAGCAATATGACAGTGGGCCTCCAAGTCTTCAAGTTGCCTCCGAAGAGAATTCTAACAAAATCCTAACACGCTGGTACCTTAAACAAGTATAACTCCATAGGATGTTTGTGTGCTCAGAGCCGTGTTGGAAGAGTTGTGGGGAACCGGGCACTTTCCTACACACATGGTCGACATGCCTGATGATATAAATATTTTGGGGCGAGGTTCTCCGTGCAATTCACTCCATCATAGCATTTCACTGCCACTCAATCCGCTTCTTGTCTACTTGGGAACCGGGGGCGGATAGACTTTTTCCTACAATGACTTCTCTGGGGCGGGTTTTCTCTCACCCCCTTTTGGCAGCGAGATTAAGCGTAGCCCAGATGTGGAATCAGCCACATGCACCCCCATTGACGCTGCTGCCCTGTGCAATTGAGCTTGTTTTTTTCTCTTCTGTCTTCTTGGTGAGCGTGCCCTCTTGACCCCTCAGCTGCCTCCCTCTTCCGGGGCTGCTGCCTGGGCACCCTAGCAGATTTCCCCTAACAACACAGCATGTTCAATGGTGACATTGCTGCCCTTGTACCCCAGAGTGTTTGCTTATGACGAACCGAGAGAGATCAGCGATCTCCTGTCTGATCTTGTGGCCACCTCCCCCATCCAGTCCTGCTCAATCGGGTCGGTTCCCTTGTGGCTTCTTCGATTGGATTTTTGTTTATCTGCTACACCGCCATTTTGTAGCGAAGTTGCTGGGGTCCATGCCTTGGGCCCTCCATCTTGATGGCTTTGATGGATTTATTGGTCAATGCATGCCCCTGGACTATGCCTTGAGCCCCCTCCCCCGGACCTGGTCCATGTCCAAGGTAATCAGACGCAGCGAGTGAGTCCGACACTGGATTTTGTGATTGCTGATCCCCTGCCGGTTTGTTGACTTTCACTCTGACTTTTGGTGTCCTTTGAAGTTCTTTCCCCCTTGCATACGAATTGACTGACATTACTCATTTGGGATCACTTAGGAGGGGGATGGGAACACCACTTTGATTTGTAATGCGATGACATATCCTGCCAGTTAAAAACAACATTTTACATTCTGGGTAGTGGACGTGTGCTGAGTCTCCCCTATTATTGTTATCAATGATACTCAAGATGAAGTGTAATGTGTGTCCAGCTTCATTATTCAATAATGCAAAATTAAGTTGTTTAGATAAGCTGTTTTATACCACTGAAAGGCCTGTCTCCTCTATTAACTAATACTGGGTTACCCTATTACTTTTAATAAGTGCCAATCTTAGATTGGGAGCAGATAGAGATATGCTCTGTAGACTCAAATTATTTGTAATTTAAAATCCTCTTTAATTGTTAAATCAGATTATAGGTCACAATTCTGAATATGTCACTTTTAGAAAGTTTGCGTTTTTTTAACATAACCATTTGTGACTTCTGGGTCACATGACTGTGAATGGTTCTACTTTTGGGGATTGGGTATGCTTCCCAGACAGTGACACAAAGGGGACTAGGGTGGATAGAATGAATAGGATGAAGCTGTACCCTGCTCCACTTACACTGCAAAGGGCCTTGTGTGCAGCACACACACAAAGGAACTTGACAGCAGATTGTTGAGCCCCCAGACAGTTTGGAACCTTTAGAGGGAAAGGAAAGAACTTTCCAGAACCAGATGTGGGGGTATAACAGGATGCCCCCATCCCAATACGCAAAGACTGGGACCAGGTATAGAACCCCTCTGCAGATCACTTATAGACCTGTGGAATACCCAGAAGAAGGACAGCTCTGCTACTCTGCTGCTGGAAGGACTGCCTCCCTGCTGCCTGAGGAAGGAAGACTGGACCTGCTCCTTGAACCCAGGATCACCAGAGGGTCTCCAAGGGGAGCTGGCGGTTATCTGTGTAAACTACAGGGACACAGAAAGCACCAGAGTCCCTGCAACTTACATGTCTGCTGCTGCAGGTCCCTGTTGGAGTGAGTCCTAGCAGCTAATTGGTAACCCCTAATGTCTTGGGCTCTTGATGTATTGCTTAGGTGGCCTGCTCCTACCAAAATCCAAAACCTGGGACTTAGCACATTTTCCAGAAAAAACTGCTCTTTGAACCAACAGAAAACCAGGGCCTACCTACAAGCCAATATGACAAAGGTGCTTCGCCAGTGGGATTTACTGTGCCTCAGCTCCCGCCACATTATTCTCTGCAGCAGTAAATCCTCTTCAGCAGGACCTCTCAATAGTGAAATCCAGACTCATAGAGCCCTCTTCAGCTACAGCCTGCAGCCTCGTCTCACTGGGCGAATCCAATTTCCAGAAAACACTTCTAAGCCAAAGGTAGAAATCTTCTCTGGGCTCGAAGATGACTAGTTCTACATCAACAATGACAATGATCTCCTTGGTCTGGAAAGCTCTCACTCTGAGCTATTCCCATTCTCATCAATGGCTTCACCAAGACCTCATCCAGTAGATCTCCAGCAGCGATGACTCGTCCTTGGATGCAGCCTGCTGCCTTGCCCTGCTAAGATGCTGCTTTCTCAAGAACTGTTTCTGAAATTTCCACTAAGCCCAAAGGAAAAACTGAGACAGGGCCCAATCAAACCCCTGTAACCAACCCACAGTCCATTGCCGTCCGCCTTAACTTTTGACTTTGTCCCGGTCTCACGCGACCGGATACCTACAGCTGATGCTCTGATTGTTTGGGCACAGGAATTACTTACTGATTGGATATCATTTGTTTTGGTGTTATTTTATTTATTCAAATGTTCTCTATTTTTCTAAATTGGTGCAGGATTTTTATTATGTTGTTTTTTCACTCTATTACTGTTTGTGTGCCAAATAAATACTTTACACGTTGCCCCTATGTTAAGCCTGACTGCTTTGTGTCAAGCTACCAGAGGGTGGGGCAAAGGTTAATTTAGGGACTTTTCGTGGTTCACTCTGACAAGGATTGTGTTTAATATTTGAGTTGGGCTTACACCCCTCTCAACTACCAACCAGTTTCTTACAGTCAGTATCACTGACGTAGAATGATAAAACCAGCCGCATTTGGCACTATCTGAAAAAATGTGAATGGAAGAAACTTTACATTTCCTATAAAGTGCTATATAAATCTATTTTTTTACCAATAATACAGGCCCAAAGCCCTTTAAAATCACTAGCACTCATATCCAAAAACCTTTCTTGTGGGAGATTCCATAACGTCCTGCAATGAGATGTTCTCATATTTTACCAATGTGTTTTAGAATGCCCAATTTGGCAGAATTTGTGTCACCACATTTCGAAGAAAAAAAAATGGCTGATGCAGGAATCTCAAACTCCCTGTAGTGTGCTCTTAAAATGCATCCATGCTTTACCAGTGTTAATAAAGCAGTGCCAGGGGAGAGACATGGCTTGCCTAGCCTAAATGGCCAACGCTTTGTAGTCGTGCTTCCTGGACCTTCTCCGAATACTTCGCCATCTGAGGCACTATATGGCTCTCCCTGCCTAGGATTACATCCCATTCGAACCCCATACACCCCTGAACTGCTTTGCGATCCCCCCAGTACCTGTGGTCAGTGTCTTCGGACATGGTCCCCAAACAGCTTATTGCCTGGAGGAGCTCCCCGCTGTCTGGGCTACAGCTGAAGCTTTAGGGGTGAATGCCTTGTGTACTGCCACTGTCGTGGTTGGCCCTGCTGACCTCCCCATGCACCTTGCCTTCCCCTGACACACACGTGCAGGAGGTGAGGAGCTGGGGAGAACTAAACTGGTGGTTCACCATGGCCTCAAGTGAATGCCCGCAATTGAGCAGTGAAAAGGCCCAAGAGGGGGGCATCTCTAAAGGTTGGGTCTCATTGCCCAAACTGCTGGGCCCTCCCCGGACATTGCCTGGAGTTTGGCACAGCATGGTGGCCGAGTAACACACTGTCACCTGTTCCGACACTTCTGTTTTGGGACTTGCCTGCCTGACAGACACATGCAGAGGTGAGGGGCTGAGGGGAACTGGACCAATGGCTCGCTACAGTCCTCGCGCTTCCTCGCTCCCAAACGAGGCGGCAGGCCTGAATAACCTGGGTGCCGCAATGGAGAGAGCAGATCTGTACTGCCCCCACCAGCAGCGATACTCACCCTCCTTTTCCCTCCATGGGGGAAGCATCTCCACATGATGGGCCTCTTCAGGCCCAGAACACTGGGCTTGCAGGAGTTCCAGGAGGCTATTGAAACCAAACTTGGAGATGTGAAGGTACACATTTCATTGCTGCATCAACATCTCTGTGACATCACTCACAGAGTCACCGATGCAGAGGATAGGCTCTCTACTACTTTCCACACTGCCTCCCTTGAATGCAGAACTGAAGATACAGAAAACAGATCATAACGGAACAACCCCCGATTCAGGGGATTCCCAGATGCCACCAAAACCCCTAACCCTTAATATTTCATGAAAATGTGGCTATCGACGTGGCTGCCAGAATACACCCTCTCCTAGATATTTGTTAATGAACAAGCATATAGATCCTTGAATCAATGACCCCCACCTAGAGCAGCTCCATACCCATCATTGTATGGCTCCTTATTAATTATCGAGACCGGGATACTATCCTTCCGGAAGCCCGTAAAACGTGTTTGTTAATCTATCAATCAATCCATATTATGATATTCTCAGAATATACCCTTGAGAGGCAACAGAAGCGCTGTTCCTTGATGAGGTTAAACAGAAGTTCAGAGCTCTTAACTCTTGATGTATGCTTATTTTTTCCTGTGAAACTCAAAGAGCTTCATGAAGGCCGCTCCCACTTCTTGGAAACTCCAGAGGCAGCGCGACAGTAGCCAACTGAAAACCATGCTGGCCAGCGTGGCACAGAGAAACATCCTAGAAATAGCTCAGAACCACGCAATTCCCTGCGTTCCTCCATTACAAAGAATAAGCAACAACAGCGAACCAGGTCCTGGAGGATGCGTAGGCAGACCTCAAACACTTTTGACTCATCTGGGTCGGAAAGTAAGCACAACCACAAACCACTTGTTCTTCAAGCAAATGATTATCCAATGGACAACGGCGAGGAGATGCCTCACAGAGAAAACCCAAGGGATGGAGACTCCATGAGGTGGGAGGGCATCTCCTCGTGATTCCAGTTGAGATACAGTATGAGCAAGGCAACAACATATCTAGCCGATCCAAATTCATGAGAAGGTCCACATCTAACAATCCACATTTTCTTCCTTTTTCTTTTCTTACGTTCTTGACATAGGGTGTTTGGGGCGACAGCTGCTTCAGGGGAGGATGTGGGTCAGTTGGGGAGTTTGATTGGGTTGTTTATGAATCCATTGTATTGGTATTTTTGTTTTGACCTGCACACGCTTGGGAGCACACCACATACTACATGAATGAGACCTCCTACCGGAATCACCAGTTCCTCTTGCCACACACTCTCCCACCATGCCCATCTCTTGGGGCAGCATAGTTCTACCACAACCCAGTGAAGGCTCCATGACAGCATGCACAGTCATGACATGGAATGTAAATGGTCTCCTGGACTGCATAAAAAGGACAGCCGTGCTTCTCTACACCACTCCAATTGTCCTTTCCTGAAAAGATACGGCTACAACAGGGTCTATCACACTGGATTCACAGGAGGATCCAGGGGAAAAACCATATTGCTTCATAAATCCTTCCTCCGAACCATCCTCAACACTGTGAAAAAATATGGGACTTGAGGGCCTCTTGGAGGGCAAACTACAACATTCTGACTGTGTATGCCCCCCTACACCTAACATCCCAAACTCACATAGCCCTTACTGACTTGTACACAAATTTCCAAACCGGCTCATAGGAGGAGACTCAAAAGGCACATTAACCCCAGTATAGACATTACCGTAAACCCGATGACACACAGGCTGTAGAGCCAAAATATTGAAGAGCTGGATGGGGTCCTTAGGACTCTTCGATTTATGGTATACCTGGCACCCCCGCAACAGAACATACACGCACACTTCTGCGGCACACAACACACTCTCATGAACTGACTGACTCTTAGCTCCTGCAACCGATGTCTTGTGCATTACCGCGCAGGTAATCTTCCGAGGGGTATCTCGGACCACTCTCTAGTTGAAGTCCATTTCTGAAATCCCTCATCTACTTTAAGGCCAATGTGCAGGGCCGGTCCTAGGATTTGCGTGGCCCTGGGCTAAAAGGCAGCGTGCGAGGCCCCCTCTAATTTAGATAAGTGGCCCCCTGCAAGGAGACCATTCAGAGACACTGTGGGGGGCCTATTGTCCAGCATTTTTGCGCCCCCACAGTTTTAACTTTTACTCCACAAGCATTTCTCACACCTTCAGCCTGATAGGTGTGAGAATTGATTGTGGTCTAAAAGTTAAAACTGTGGGGGCGCCAAAATGCTGGACAATGGGCCCCCTACAGTGTCTGTGAATGGTCTCCTTGCAATTGAGGGAGCTTCTCCCTCCCCTATGCCACCAGACAGACACCATCCCTGAGAGGCCCAGGGAGGGGGCCCCCTCCAATGGACCTTAATTGCAAGGCGACACCTTTTTTTTAAATAGATCGCCAAGGAAACAACAGCACACATCAGTAGTGCGTGGCCCCATGCTGGTGGGCTGAGCGCGAGGCCCTGTGCAGCCGCCCACGCTGCCCATGCCTAGCGCCGGCCCTGCCAATGTGGCAGCTCAATGCCTGGTATTTCCAAGATGCTTGGTGCGTAGACTGCTTAGCCACTGAAATGCAAACTTACTTTGACACCAAAGCAGGGTTGGTGGCCACCGTAAACACATTATGGTCTACTAAGTAAAGTGACTATGTGCGGCTTGGCCAAGCGCCATGTGCGGCGTCAGAAGAAGTTCCTTCTCCGCACAAAATGTCGGACTTAGAGGCCTGCATTCTCAAATAGGAGAAGCGGTAGGGGAGGGTTTCATTTAACAACAAAAAAATAGACTTACCATTCCGCCGGCCGGGTCCCTCCGGCAGGAACAGGAAGCAGGCAGCCAGGACCCTCTCCTACTCTAACCACAATGCTGCAAACGGCGTTATGATAGCACAACATCTCTATAAAGTTTCCCTTACATTGTTCCCTATGTTTGCCAATGTAGCTCCCTTAGTGCACTAAATTTATATTTAAGCGCCCGCTGCTAATATTTAAGAACCAATTATTTTGGGGGTAAAACCATAGATATCTGCACCAGGGTTTAATAGTTTTTTAATTTTTGAGTGGGAGGGAGAGTTTGGCAGCGGCCATCGGACAAATACTAATCCTTATTTTTACGACCACACATTCACCCCTCCAGAAATGTCTTGAGCTTGCAAGTACCCATTGTTAGGATATGATGCGGCGATAATTGTTCACTTAAGCTGGCGAAAGGTCCGGTGACTCTATAGTTTAATTGTTGATGTTCCTTTCCAAATGAGTTGATGGTCCTTTCCAAATGAGTCTAGTGACATCTAGTGGTGATATGGTCACACTTAATAATGTAACGAGTTTCTGCTGTACATTTCACTTCAATAAACTTACGTGCTCCGATGCATCTTCTAAATAGGGGGCACAGACAATCAGGGTTCCAGTTCAGCGACAAGAAATGAAACTTCAAAAAGTGAAATGAAAATATATTTTGAAAACGATAGATGCCAATGATCCTAGAATCCTATATAAACGATGTATAACTAGTCACCTGGGACCTCTAACATATATATTCAGTATTAAATGAATAGCTTTTAAAGAAGAAGTATTCTGAAAAACAAAAGGGACGTTAGTTCAGCAGTTACATATTTCAAACAAGCACCTACAAATCCGATAGGTTTGACTTGTTGTAGGTCCGTGTTTTCTGTTGTAGTAGCAGTAGGTTGTTGTGTGATGTACTTAGATGAACGAACTGAAAGCACCCATAGAGGCACTACATGCACACGGACAGTACCCGGACGCGCATTCATACACACACAGACAACTCACACGATTGTGGGTTGGTAAGTAGAAGGATCGGTGTAGTGTGAGTGAATGGTGTGTTGGTTGTGAGTTGCTGAATGATAAACTGACTATGTGGAAAGGTCAGCCCATATCGCACCTGATGCCCAGGCTGCTGGTGCAGGGCGAATCTTAGTTCCCATCTTGAATAATTACCAAATAAAGAGACGGGCGCTGAAGGCAGGAAGACAAGAACAGAGTTTTTATTTCTCATGAGGAGAGCATGTCATTTCGGACACTCTCATGGTGTCTTCAGGAGGCGCTCTAACAAGTTTCTCTGAGGCTTCGTCTTTTATACACAGGTTTGTGGCACACAGGCATCCTTTATTACAATCAAGACATTGTGAAGTACGAAGATATTCCAACACGTGGCTACAGTAGGGGCCCTTATCCTCCATACAATAGGAGGGGGCTGTCACGCAGCTGAGTGTTCTGCTGATTCCTTTGGAATGTGTGCTCCTGATCGAATCTCGGGGGGTGGGGAGGTCATGATCAATAGTGGCTCTTTTTAAGAGAGGCGAGTGCATACAGTAGTGGGCAATAAACTGTATCCTCAGGCTAAGGGGTGACCAGCGGTCCATGTAGACAATTAGGTTCGGAGGAAGAGGTCATCAAAGGAGGGGTATTCATGGAGGGAAAGGAGGTGTTGGTCAGGCGCGGGGTGCGATTCTCAGAGACAGAGTCATGCGGGAGGGGAGGGCTCATGACTTGTGCATGTGAGAGCGGGGGCAGTCAGGGTGCATGGGGGAAGCTTGCAGGGTCAGGGAAGGGCGCTGGTGATCGATCGCAAACAGAGAGACCACGGTACCTAAAATGGCTGTTGTATATATGTGTGCATGGGTCTATGCTGGCGGGGTAACACAGTCAGTGTTTTGCAAGGTCCATTCTGCTTACGACAAGAGGTACAGTGAACACAAATGAACGCCGCTTATGTACACATACATTGCCATTTTCAACAGTCGCCGCTTTTTTACATAAGCAAGTTCAATTTCTATCTAGTCGATGCTATAGGCAGAATGCAATACATGTTAATTTACATTTGTTGGGTTCTTCATACAAGCCTAGAGATCGGCATAATATTTAGTCGGTGTAGAATCAAGTTCAGACTTTTTCTCCGGTGACATTAATCAAGAGTAATCTGATACCTTCGGGCCTTATCAGTGCTTTGGAAAGCTAGATACATGGGTGACCGATGAAACATTTGTGAAAGCAAAAAATTGAGGGAGGAATGCAATTTTGATGTAAACAACTAGTCAAGGGGTGGGTAGAAAGTTCTGGAAAAAGGGGGAGGGTCTTTGTCGCAATGTCTTTTAACAGAGTCCGTCTTCTTTTGTTGGCGCTGCTGAGCACCGGCGGTGGAGCTATAGGTCCAGCTCGGAATCATCCTCACACGTTGCAGGGTGCGATCAGTCCTCTGCTGTTAGATCACAGTCCTGTTTCCTAACTTATTTTCTTAGGGGTGCCTTATGCTGGGCACCTGCGTGTCTTTCTTCTTTCGTGGCAAAACCTAATTCTATAGTCAAAGTTTGTGCGAAAAGGGTGAGTTTGTTGAATAATCGAGGGAAGAGAGGGCGGAGTGGGATCAGATCTTTGAGCACATCAAGGGACCAAAAGGAGCAAAGGATAACGAGCAGGCAGGCCCATCGGTCGGGCTCAAAAAGGACGGGGACTTCAGGCACGAGTGGGGCAGCAAATCGAGGGCTTCAAGGCAGCCCTTTATTCCTTAATCTGCCGAGTTTGAGAGTGATGCCTCGTCCCGCGTCTCGTTGCTCGGTGGCTCCACCTTTGGTCGCGGTCACACGTGCTTCATGATCTGTGGCCAGGCCGTGCGTCACGTCCAGCTCCTCTCCCCCGGTGATTGTATCTTTGAATGAGTACAGAAAAACAAGTTTTAGAAAAACTGGTAGGAGAAGACATTTATACATTTCAATTCCGTCCCCAATCCTATGTAGGTGGGGAAAAAGTTCATCGGTCATAGTCAGAAGTCGTCACGTATGGAGTCTGTAGGAGTGCATTGCCATGGAATTCATAACCCTGTTCGGCGCTCATTCGTGACGTACGTGGAGAGAAATTTGGACCTTTATACACAGTGTATTATAAAAACTCAAAATCGAGTCCTTATGTAGAGACTCGCCCTTCCCTTTAACCCAAGTATCGACAAACTTACATTTCCCTTCGGGGTCGGCTAACTCTTGTAAGCAGGGGCGTTATCGTCATGAAGAAGGGGGAGGGGGCAGATGTAAAACATGCTTTTCTTGGGGAGTGGCCTTTAGTCAAGGTCATCAATTTCGCTTTCGAGGGTAGATGACATGAAACTGGGGTTAATCGGGGGAAACGGGGACGCTTTGGACAAGGAGCTGGGGTCGATCGGGAGAAGTGGGGTACTCTGGGCATCCGCACTTAAGTGTAGAGGAGCGAAGTAATCTGTGAATCGGGAATTGCATTTTTAGCGAACCGAGAAACAGAAGGCCATTGACGTTATAGTCCCCCCATAAAAGGCCAGATTAGGGGACGTTAGTCGTCTGACCCGTCCTTTCTTTCATGACCAACTCGGGTCCTATAGTTTTGCAGAAAGGAGAGGTAGTAATATGGCAAGTCACAGTCGTTTTAGTTCCTGTCAATTTTTCCAAACACCTTTGTGTTCGAGGAGACCCAATTAGGTGTTGTGCCGGGGGCACAACGTTACCATACAAGGAAAGAGGGAACAGGGGTGGGGGACTTTAGAGAGTGAGAGAGAGAGAGAGAGAGAGAGAGAGAGAGAGAGAGAGAGAGAGGGAGAGAGAGAGAGATTGCACTCTAAATGGTCCATTCTGTACACGCATGACATGGAGCGAGAGAGAGAGAGAGAGAGAGAGAGAGAGAGAGAGAGAGACGTGTACAATAATGGGCCATTCAGCGCACACACAACACAGAACAACAGGGATTAAGTACTACGGAAACACAGGCAGAGGGATGACGTAGATCCATGCATCACGTATACACAAACTTAGACGGGGAAGACAGTACATGTATTATGTACAAAAATCCAAGACAAAACATAGAACAGTTATTGGCCAAAATTATCTTTTCCTGTATGCTGCGCATCCTTAGCATCCTAAGCTCTTTTTACCTTTTTCTTCTCTTTTAACCGTCGGCTGCCTTTACTGGTGGCTTTGATTGTACACACTTACGCCTTTGGCAATTGGTCATGAACTAACCTAATCGGGCTAATGCTCACGGTGGTATTTTCGAGTCATTTTAGTAAATGTGTTTCTAGGCTGAGACAACAGTTGGTGTCGATTGGAGAATAATGGGGCAGCTTTGAGTTACATGTCTATGAGGATGCGAAAAAGGAGGTAGTAGGTTTTGAAATATTGGCAATATTCCTAGTCCTCCCGGCGGAGGATACTTGTGTAAACCTTACCTCGGAATATTCCTTAAACTTTCCTTATTTAGATAAACGTAGGAATATATTCATTATTGTATGTCATTTTTGGTTGCATTATTTGGGGTACCAAGCGACGTCATATTTCGTAGTTCCCGCTTCAGGCTGTCCTCCCAGGCGCTAAGTTCAGGGAAAAAAATAGTCATGGTTTGCTTGTTGCGGTTAGGTACCATAATCAAACCCTTTTTCCTGTCTCTTCGTCCGCTAGATCACTGTTTTCATACATTAATCGATATTTCGATGTGACCTGCAGAGAGAGGGAAAAAGAAGTGTGGGGGGGACAGGGGCTACATTGATAGACACATTAGCGTGCATAAATCCAGAAAGGCTTTTACTTACTGCATACTCGGCCTATCTCCACGGGATAGAGTCCCTGCCAATTGGGCGTTCAAGCCCAGGTGGACCGTTAGTGTGACTCTTCTTATACAGGTAGCATGTAAAGTATAGGCTAAATACCGGGATCTTTAGCGGTTGCTTTGGCTGTACAAAAATGTGCAAGGTACATACAACAAAAACCTGGACTATTCATATTTGCACTATTTCTGTGTACTATACGTTTTAACTCTTTAACTAATCGAGCTGAGCCATTTCACCTGTATTTTAGTTATATCGGAAATAGTGGTCATTCATTTGAAACTTATCAACTTACGCGTGACAACTACGTTTGCTTTTTCCAAAAATCTTTAATAAGAATGTCGGTGTACAAATACGGGCCTACAACCCCGTGGGCCGGCCACGGAGCAGGCTGGAACTGTAGATGTGGGGATACTTTATTAGCGGAAAACTTAATGGAGTCGGTGGTCGTTAATTTCATAAAAAGTGCGCCAAGTGCAATAAAAATCATATCGAATCTTTTAGTGTGAGCAAGTATCATAAGCATTGAAATTCGAACTTTCAATAATCATGATGCGCCAAAACTTAACAACAATTCATTGTCCGAATGTTCAATCGGTACCCATCTCATGTCAATTCATTGTCCTTCATTGTCCGAACACATAATCAGTACCCATCTCATATCAATTCATTGTCCGAGCTGACAGTATACATCCTATATCAATCCATTGTCCGAACATATAATCAGTACACATCCTATATCAATCTATATGTTTTAAAAACTTCATACATATCCCATGACACCAAGGCTGAGCAATCGGGGTACAATAAGGAGTTGAGAGTTTCATTTGCGTCGGCGCCATTTTAGGTGCAGTCAGGCAGATCCAGGCATAGTCTAAATCTCCACTAACTCGTGGTTAACCCAGAGCTTCCTTTTGGCAGTCCAAAAAGTTCCGTTAAAGGGCAAAAGAAAGGATCGGTGGTCTGAACCATCAGTCAAAGGGGGAGGGAGGCAACAATTTTCCTACCGGGTCATACTGGGGTTTTCACCGGAACTGTTCCAAAACTGCAGTCTGCAGTCTGCAAACCGAGGCTGGCGACAGCATGGGAGCGCCGACGTCCTGCGGCTATATTTCCATCGTTCCGTGGGCAATCATGGCAGTCATTCCCCATCGGGGGTATCTGCGGGAGTCGGGGACTCCCGCGGCTCCTCTAGAATCTTCAAGGTCGAGGAGAACTTCTATGATGGTGGAATCAGCAAGCAACCGGGCCATTCCTTCATGCTGGGCCCGCTCTTGCAAGTTTGACCGCCATTTTGAGAGTTCGGCAGCTACCGGCAATCGCGGGGTCAAATGAGCGGACGGGCTCCAACCTGCCGGGCGAGGCGTTGCAGCATTGCCACAGTGGACGAACCCTTTTGCTGGGTGTGAGGAGCGTTGGGGGTGCAGCTGGGGAGCCTCCACCTGGGGAGGTGGGAGAGGCTCGTTCGCGCCGCCTCTCCCTCCCGGTGCACCCCACGGCGTCTCGCTTGACATTTGTTATGGCCGGACCAGGCGATGAGGATGAGGGGGGGGGTCGGAGGCATGTGCAAGACATCCCCCCCAGTGTTGTCGCAGCCATTATAGAAGAAGTGGCGCCTAGCACGTTTCGGGACGGGCCTCCGGTTGATGGCGGCCGGACGCTCTTCGCTCTGGCCCCAGGAACGGGTCCCTTGGTTCATCCGGTGGGGCAGACCTTGGCGCGTGGTGCCGCCTTCGGGCTATTTGCGCAGTGGCCTCTCCACCCCCAGGCCTCTTAGGGAAGCTGGTCCAGACTGTCTGAGAGAGGGGGGGGGTCGAGGACATGGACATCCCCCCCCTGCAACTCTCCAGCGTTGTCGTAGCCGCCACCGGATCCCGTCGGCCTCGGCCTCTCCTCAGGCCCACCCCATGTGATGATCTCCGGCCGACGGTTGGCAGCAGGACCCGCCCTACATGTGTTGAAGATCTCGGCTTCCGGCTGGGCGTGGCCGCAAACCTGTTGTACTTTGGGGGTTTCCAGAATGGGGGCGGATGTCTGCTGACTTGTGTCTTTCCCAGGTTGCCGTTATTGGGGCGTGGCAGGCGGTGGGACAGACATGTTTGGAGCAGCGAGGGGCGATGAAGCCTTGTTGCCTCGTGGCCGTCGCAATGTCAAGCTTGGCTTCTCTTATCGTTTTCAGGTTTCTTATTACGGGCTTATTTCTAACGTTTCTTGTTTCTAAGACAATCATATGTTTTATCATTAAGTATTGTTATCGTTGCCTTATTCGTTATTTAATTAAAAAAAATCATCAGTGGCCTACTGATTTCGTTTTCCTATTCTTTTCTTTCTAGTTTGTTTCGTGCTAAAGTTTCTGTTAACAGGATACAGTGATCACTTCGTTATTATTGCATATGTCCTTTTTCACTAGGGGTGCTCTCTGGTCGGGCCAGATGACCTACCTCTAGTAAATGGTCCGGGTGGAACTGGTTTATCAATCAGTGGGGAGTAGATAGGCATGACAGATTACAACGGGGGACAAAGGTCCGCATTACCCACCCTTCACTACTTGCAAAGACTAGACAGAGTATTTCTTTTCTATGTTATTTGCAAACAGAGAATACCTCCAAAGAGAACCAATTCCGAACAATCAATGTTCGGATAAACAATCAATCAATGAGGAATGAAATAGGCACGACGGATTACAATGGGGGCAAAAACCTGCGTTACCTACCCTTCACTATCTGCAAAGGGAGAGAGAATATTCCTATTCTTCCCCGTTTGTAGGCAGAGAAGATCCTTGAGAGAACCAACTTCGAGCAATTCAATGCTCGATCAAACAATCAATCAATGGGGAGAAAAAAATAGGTATGACGGATTACAATGGGGACAAAAGTCTGCATTACCTATCTTTCACTATCTGCAAAGGGAGACAGAATATTCCTATTCGTCCCCGTTTGTAGACAGGGAATATCTCAAAAAGCAATAATCGATAAAAAACGATTAACAAACAATCAATGGGGAGAAAAGATAGGCATGACGGATTACAATGGAGACAAAAGTCTGCATTACCTATCCTTCACTATCTGCAAAGGGAGACAGATGTTCCTATCTGTCGCTGTTTGCAGACAGAGAATGTCTCCAAGAGAACCAATACTTCAAGTAGCACCCAAGGCTAAATGAACCAATCAATGAACAATACCAGTATCTAAATACCGTTTCCAATATCAACAATCAATCAATCAATCAGATGGATAAAGCCATCCTACCAATCAGACGTAAAGACGTCCTACTTAACCTTACCCGGACCGGACCGTGTGGACAGTTCTTCGCCTTCCTTTTTCCAGCGCCCGATCGTTCTCTTTTCTCCATGTTTTTACCGCAGCAGTCCTGTGGGATTCCAGTCAGGACAATAGGTCACTTGAGAGAGGTCCGTTCGGAATCGGTGAAGTTCATTCAATCGGCAGCCGGACGAGGGCCCTCTCAAGGCAGGTATACTCCAATCATTTAGATGTTCACCCCATCGTCTGGACCTCTCTTACCGGACCTTATGTCGCTGATGGACCCCGCGTTGGGACGCCAATTGTGGAAAGGTCAGCCCATATCGCACCTGATGCCCAGGCTGCTGGTGCAGGGCGACTCTTAGTTCCCATCTTGAATAATTACCAAATAAAGAGACGGGCGCTGAAGGCAGGAAGACAAGAACAGAGTTTTTATTTCTCATGAGGAGAGCATGTCATTTCGGACACTCTCATGGTGTCTTCAGGAGGTGCTCTAACAAGTTTCTCTGAGGCTTCGTCTTTTATACACAGGTTTGTGGCACACAGGCATCCTTTATTACAATCAAGACATTGTGAAGTACGAAGATATTCCAACACGTGGCTACAGTAGGGGCCCTTATCCTCCATACAATAGGAGGGGGCTGTCACGCAGCTGAGTGTTCTGCTGATTCCTTTGGAATGTGTGCTCCTGATCGAATCTCGGGGGGTGGGGAGGTCATGATCAATAGTGGCTCTTTTTAAGAGAGGCGAGTGCATACAGTAGTGGGCAATAAACTGTATCCTCAGGCTAAGGGGTGACCAGCGGTCCATGTAGACAATTAGGTTCGGAGGAAGAGGTCATCAAAGGAGGGGTATTCATGGAGGGAAAGGAGGTGTTGGTCAGGCGCGGGGTGCGATTCTCAGAGACAGAGTCATGCGGGAGGGGAGGGCTCATGACTTGTGCATGTGAGAGCGGGGGCAGTCAGGGTGCATGGGGGAAGCTTGCAGGGTCAGGGAAGGGCGCTGGTGATCGATCGCAAACAGAGAGACCACGGTACCTAAAATGGCTGTTGTATATATGTGTGCATGGGTCTATGCTGGCGGGGTAACACAGACAGTGTTTTGCAAGGTCCATTCTGCTTACGACAAGAGGTACAGTGAACACAAATGAACGCCGCTTATGTACACATACATTGCCATTTTCAACAACTATGGGTGGAGGTGAGGATGTATATGATGTGTACTGTGGGTGTGGTGTAATGTGCAAGTTCAGTGGTTCGTTGCAGTGCTTAAGGTTTACTTTGAGCACAGTGGTGCAGAGTGCATATTGCAATGTTTACAATGGTATCATTGTAGTGTATGAAGTGAATAGTATACAGTTAGTGGTTTGTGTACCATGGTGCAATGAATACTATAGGTCATGTGTGTAGAAAGGTGCAGTGTAATATGCTCAATGCACGCAGTCATAGGATGCTTGATTCCGGTCGAAGGAAGACATGGCTTGGCAGTTCGGCTGGACTGTTCCCATGAGGCACAGGGTCAAGGCTGATTTGCATATGGCCATGTCTGAATTGGGGTGGTGTGGTGAGCAAAAAAACGATGGATTTAGGCCCAGATCTCTGTACTGGGGTGAATGTATGACATTGTTCTGCATTCTGTCCATCAACTGTTGTTTTTGCAATACACGCAGCAACGTTTGCACAGTAGAAGCGATGCATGCCCCAAGGATGTTAATGTGTACAGTAGAAGCGGTGCATGCTGGGTATAAAGTACAATGAATACAGTTGAGTTATGGTACAAAGCATAGAGATTGGTGCAGGATGTACGATGAGTGATGCAGGTAAGTGGCACAAATGTACACTGATACAGCATGTACAGAGGGTGTGTTCTACATAGTGCATGAAGAGGATGTAATTCAGTATGTACAATGGCTAAACCGTGTACAAGAGCAACATAGTGTACATAAAGAGTGCATTGCATAGCGTATAGTAGCCACTGTGTGTGTAAAATGTAATGTTTGCAATATGTGCCTGGGCGCACTGCACACAATACACACCATACATGGTACAAAGTGAACTAGCTGTGTGTGCGGTATTCTGCATTGTGCAGAGCTTACAGATGTACAAAGGGAGTACAGCGCAGATTTACTTCAGTTCGCAGTAGGAGCATCTTTAGCGTGTGGAGCGCAGTGTGCATACATGATATAGTGGGTTCAGTGCATACCATATGTGTAGCATGTACCTTCTTTATTTTTTCTGTTGCATTGGTGAAATGAAGCCTAATGTCACCTCGAATGAATCTTCTAGAAATAAAGGCAATACCAGGATCGAATAAGAACAAATCTCACAACTTTTCATTTACGTATCAAGGCAACACAGTCCATCTGAATTTGTGAACGTGGGCCTCATTTATGAGGCCTTGCGTCAGATTTTCGCTACCGATGCGTCACTTTTTGTGACGCATCGGCGGCGTAAAACATGCCTAATGATGCGCACTATTTACAAAGTGACGCATCTAAGCAGATGCGTCACTTTGTAAACCCCTGCGCTACATTATACCTGCGTCAGGTATAATGTATGCAGAGGGGGCGTTCACCCGCAAAAAGCCTCGTAATAGTGACGCAGTAAAATCTATGAGATTTCACTGCGTCACTTTTAGGACGCTGTCGCGTCAAAATCTTGCGCCTGCCTCACAGAAGGCGTAAGACTGACGCAAGCCCTTTCACATGGGGCTTTCCCCGTGTGAAAGGAAGCATTGCTGGAGTTGCGTCACTTTTGTGACACATTCCAGCAATGCGTGACTTTTGCGCTTACAGATACATCAGAAATACTGACATATCTGTAACTCCTTGCGCCATGATGCGTCATACTGTAAATTTGACGCATCATTGGTCTCGCAAGGAGGGCGCAGTGAAAAGTGACGCATCGCTGTTTTCACGCAGCGATGCGTCACTTTTCATAAATGAGGCCTATGGTCTCCAAACCTGGAGTGGAATCCCACTGGATTGTCAGTGAAGTCTCTCATAGTAGATGGCGGCCGTGCCTTAACATGGCAGCCATCATTAACAAGAGGATTTCTCGCACAATCCAATGGTGTTCAGGGAGCAGGTCGTGCTTAGTGCTCTAGTTATTTTCATGTTCATAACTTGCAGACTAGCTTGCCGAGCACTCTCCCACCCCTCCATAGAGGCATCCGCACTTTGATTATTGCTGTGCAGTCTCCTGGGCTCTTCAAAAGAAGGTATCACGCGCGACAGAAATAAGAGGAAAAAAAGAAGGTTCCCCTGGAGACCCCCTGCAGGCACATTCATACAAAATCTAGTAATCTCGGCTACTATAAAAAGACAACACTGACGCTCTCACCTTCGAATGGCTGCACTATGGTATGTGCCAAAATGCATGTGACACTTCAAACTATGCAGTGGTTGAAATGGGCTGACCCAAGCCTCGTCCTGTCCATATTCTGCATTTTATTTTATTATTATTATTATTATTATTATCATTATTGTTATTAATATTATAATTGTTGTTTTTGTAAGGAAGGCAAGAACTGCATTAATCAAGCATCAAAGCAGTTTGAGGGTAGGATCTATTTAACCTGCTTAAAGGCATTTCTGTGCTCTGGGCTTTTGTCTGATTAAGGTGATTTAACATTTTGGACCATGACCATTCAGCAGCTCTCTATGAGGAATTATTTCCAATGAGTCTGTTTTCTCTCAAATTAGACAATGGTATACGCTCCAATACTGCACAAGAAATAAATTGTAGATCTTGCTCAAAAACCCAATTAACGAGATTTTTGTGAGCTGTATATCCTACATCACATTACATAGCAAAGTGATGTGCTCTTAAAAAAAGAAAAATGCGTTCTAAATGCAAAACATAATTGAGGTATGTCTTGTGAATGGTCCATTTGGTAACATTTACAAACATCGAAGTGGTGATCAGTACAATAGTTACATACAAAGAGATTCAGATGACACACAATGTTAATATTACACAAGCTTATAAGCAAAGATCTAAATATATTAGACATAAGCTAATTAAGAAATATTGCAAAATTGTATGATAAACACCAATGAACAGACACACAGAAAGTGTATCTACACATAGCAAGTCACAAAAAAGAAACTTGAGAAACAGCCTATACAAACCCAGCATACACCAACAGTTACCACCCAGACTCCACGTGTTATGTTATGTTGATAGAGCAAGATTTCGCATCGCGACTTGCTCGACTCAAGAACCTCGAAATCTGTTAATAATCCTATAATTCCAACTGTTCGTTTTTTACTAAATTTATGTATTTTGAATGTGCGTGTGTATCATAGTGATGCTTGCCTATGTGGTTTACTAATACGAGTAATATTTGTGAATAAAATGGCCGCTGCTTGACATTTGTTTCTGCGCATGCGTTAGGCACACTCACGTGACCTGACGTAGTTGCATTGTGGAGGGAAAGGGTGCGCATGCGTAATAGCCACAAAATGGCTGCGCCTTGTAATAACGAGGTGAAGCTTGCATCGCTGCTCTTGTGATATTGTCTGTTGCACTTACCCTTAACAGCATAGCATATTTTTATAATGATAAATCTGAAGTACGAAATCATAAAATGTAATACATGCATTTATTTCTAAGTTTTAATTTGTTTTCGCTTACTTTTCATGTATCTCGATGACTGGGGGGGGTCGGAGTGAAGCGAGAACCATCTTGAAGGTCCCTGTTGCGCATGTCCGATGTGTGGAAGGTGGCATTGAATGATTGCCAACCAGAAGCAGCAGCCAAAATGCGCCTGGGAAGATGCACCTTCACCCAGCAAGAGAAATCGAAATGTTCTACATGAGATACATTGTTTAACTTGCTATTGTATTCTGTAGAATAGGTCATGGGAACCCCAAATCTGATAGGCGGACCCATAAAATGCAAATTGTGCCTTAGAAAAGTCTGTTCTGATTGGTGTGTTAACCCATCCTACCTTAGGACCAATCGAAATTTGGGATTCTGACACTTTGCAACATTTGGGGGTGGTACACTGGCCCAAAAACAGTATATCTAGCCTGGGTACAGCTAGAGAAATTGTCCGACTTGTCCGAATAGCTGACCTGTCACTGACCCAACGCACTCAATAGGTGACCTGATACAGTGGTGCTGCGGAGCACTCTGTCTGAATTTGACCATAGACTCTGAAGGTTTTACTAAACCTTAAGTGCTGGCAGAGCACTTTGCTGGGGAATTCGCTGACCCAATCGGGGTCCTGACTGATAGCTGCAGAGAGGGTGGAGCGCAGGCGTTGCTTCCAAACTGCGGGTGTTGGTCGTATCCTGGTGGTCCTGTCCTGATCCTAATCTGGTTTTCCTGTCCTGTCCTGGGGTGTCCATTCTGCACCTGCTGTCCCATTGAGGGTTATCCGTCCTTGAGGGTTTTCCTGTCCTTAACTGACCCGTGGCCAGGGTTGGTTTTCACACCAGTCTAGGTAAATATCGTACCGAAACCCTTTAAAACTGCACCTTTCTATTTTTCTGTCTTTGCTTCAATAAAGACATACCTTTGCATATGATAATTTTCCATGCTTTCCGCAACTATTTCATATCACAAAAGTCATTTGCATTTGATTTCATAGCGTGTTCCTATGTTACCCTACCTTTTAGAAATCATTTTCTCCATTGCAGACTTTCATAAAGCTGAACTTTGATTTATAGCGTATTTCACTTTTGCTCAATCTATAAGCTGTTTAAGATTTCCAGAGTTCTTAGTTAGGTTTATGAAGTATACCCAATAGCTTAATTCTATTTGTGCATAAGTTTGCCCAATTATAAAAGTGTATTCTTGCATTTCCATTTTTACTCCACTTAGCGTGTTCCCTGTTTCACTATTACTTAGAAAAACTTAAATGATTGCCCTTACACTGTTTCTTTTATAGTTATATGCTTTTCATTATCCTGATTATTGATTGTCTCCTAACTGTAAGTCTAATGCTTTATGAAAATGAAATCTAGATAAATCTTTTAAAACTTCCAGTTGTCCGTGGTCATTTTATAGAAAATCAAAATTTATATGTTGGGTTTGTATTTCTTCTGCCTTTCCTTTTACAGCTAGCTCCCTGACCCATCGTGGTCATAGGTACCCGTAACAGTGGTTGGTAAGTCGGGTACACTGGAAATAGTAGAAAGGGACTCATGATTATTGGTAGTAGGTTGTAAGGTCATCGGATCAATGCAAATGGTGAATTGAAGTATATGGGCCCTGAGACCGAAGTGGTGAAAATATTGGTCGGGTGACCTGCGATCTCTATCAGCAATTTTCTGGTAGCATCGAGGATGGTTTGGGAATAGTTAAAGGTTAGGTAGGATTAGTTAGACTAACTAAGTTGGATACTGCTAGATAGGAAACCCTATTTGCTGCTACGAGAATAGGTAGTTCAGGTGATCTGATCACTCACTTGAAATGCTTGTTTTGTAAAATTATGAAATGTTTTAAAATCATTATCCTTATTATTATACTGTTATATGTATTAATCCATTCGTTTGTTAAACGTTATTTGTGTTGTCAGAATCCCCGGGGAATGGAATAGTGAATGGTGAATAGAATCCATTTGCTCTGAGGTCACTGGCTGTCAAGGAAAGTTGGTGCAGGTTAGGCAGAACTGGAAGCACTAACTAGGGTTTTTCTGAATTGAATGTTTGAATAAATGTTAGCAACGAAGTTCATTGGCAAAATTCCTATTGTGGCATAACCTAGTAAGGGTCACATCGGAAGAGTAGCAGGTTCGTCGGAGCTTGTGTGATAGCAAAGGGGTTCGCGGGTGAAACTTTAGACTTAGCAAATATCCCAGAAAGTGGATGAGTCTGAGGAAGTAACAGGTTCCCTAATGCTAGAGTGAAGGATAGGCGGAAGAGATCTATCCGTAGTGTGTGAAAAGTAAATGGAAGTAGTTTACTTGCAGTGGAATTCTTTCTGTCTAGACACTTGAGTACAGTGGCGAATGTGTATTCGTTGTGAAATAACCAAGCACTAAGCACTTTAGAAAGAAAGAAAGTTTCCGTTACCTTGTAAAGGAGGGAGTCAGTCGCGAAGCTGCTCTGACGTCACTCTGTGCCGTGCTGGGATTGGTAGACGCAGCGGGCTGGTAGCAGAGCTGAAATTGTGAAGGAGGGGTGAGTGCCGAAGCGTGAGAACTGTCTCGCGAAAAAGGCCGCGCACCCATTGGTCGAGATTATTTGAATTTGTGCATTTCATTGGTTGCACGAAAACAAGAAACGCATTTAGATTGGAAGTGATTTTGTAAACAGAGAGTCGCTTGAAGGAAATTATATGTGGCATACGTACAGACCGCATACTAGACCAGATCCTTGGCATTTAGGGTTTGAGAACGATCATTGGAAAGGACATAACACCGACATTATGTACGGAAATAAGAGGAAGTTGTCACTTGTGAACAAAGTCAAGAATTATTTCAAAAAGGACAAACCAATTAGGACTCGAGAAGGTGTTGTCATTCCACCACCAAATACTCCCGCATCTTTCATGTTGTTTGACAAAGGGTACCATACCTGCGTATGGTTGGAAAATTGGGTGGAGTACACCAAGGATGACGGAGTATTGGCTTTTCCGTTAGACGGTACTTTTAATGGCAGAATTTTATTTAATTTGAGAACCAGAATGAATGACTTACATCCCAGACCTAGATTAACGCAGTATGAAGCACTAGAATTATGGGAGATTGAAGCTTTTGAAAGGGATAAGCCACGAATGGATAAAGGATTAACAAAATTTTATCCCAAACTGAAACAAGAAACCCGAGATAAAAAGATGAAACAGTGGAGACAGAATATGATTGTTGAGGGACTGTTTCCAATGATGCCAGCGGGTGGTCCTCCCGGGGGGGAGAAGAGGACAGAAAAATGCAAACATTGGGTGCCTATTGGAGAGTCGGATGATGAATTGTTAGATGACATGTGTAGGAGAGTGGGGTCTGCAATCCTATGATCACCCAGATTTTTGCTTTTTGCTGCACTGGTTTACGACTTTCCCTGGCTGTGGGCCTGCTAATCAGACCCACAGCCTAGCTGTTCTCTCCATCCAAATTGTACTCAGGTACTGAATTGGCACTGGGCCCTCTCCAAGTCCCTGTACCCAGGGCTGAGGTGTACCCAGAAGTCTCCATGGGGCTGAAGCATGTATTATGCCACCCCTGGGCTGACTAACTAAACTGACACAACTGGCTGCACGACAGCTGGGGCAAGGTGGTGTACTCACCCTTTGCTTTAGATATAGGATACCTATATCTAACCCTAAAATGGACACACAGATCTCCTATCAGTCACTTCTATGGCAGGCCTTAACAATCCTGAAGGCAGAGTGCTTGGAATCGTGTGAGATGGTGCTCTGGCATGAGCTGAGCCTGTCTGCGGCTTTCGGGATCCATCCCGTAGCCGTTTCCATGATATCGCATACCATATACTCTTAAGTGCATTATAATCCTCGCGGTTATATGCCAACTCTGGTATCGCTTTATCAAAACATGTCGAGTAAGGTGTCATACGAATTGGAATACTAACCCCTCGCCAATTCTGGCGACGGGGTTAGCATTCCACCCTTCTAGAGGGACACGACATGCATGTAACCTATAACCCGGTTTAAAGTCAGACAGAGCCTTAGCATCCACAAAATGGATGCTGCCACCGAGACACAAGTCTGCCCTCCTGCTGCTGGGAGTCCTCCCAGAGCAGGAGATAAGGACAAAGGGTTTCCTGCCAGGGGCGGTGCCAGCACCGTCCCAGACAGGGTTTTGTGTATTGTAGGTAGGCAGGGCTTCAGAGGAAGGTGACTGCACGTGGCACCCCGGTGCTCACTGTGCATAGGCTGGCTTAAACCAGTTCCAGGGACACTCCAGACCCTGTGCTGGGGAAAAGCCCGCCAAGGAAGTGGGTGTAACCACCCCCCTCCTGGTCCCACCCCTAGGGCAGGACTTAGTCGCGTGCCAGCCCCCTTTTCCAAGATAAAGGTAGAGACTGGCCCCCTTCCAAATCAGATCATCTTTGGAATCAAGATACCACTTTCCACGAAAGGACTTCACGATTTCTTCCTCAAGATTCTCCCTTGTGGCTAAGGAGTAGTCACCCTGCATCCGCAGGCACCATCTAAGAACACTGCGGTCTGCTGCACGTCCTTCCTCCGGAATCCGACTGCCCAGCTCGACGAGACCCGGCTTCCCTGGCACCTCTGACCTCTACCCACCTCTACAGCACAGCTGAGAACCGTGGGTGCGACGAGACCTCGAGGGACCGGCCATCGCCAAGACTGCACGACTTCTGCACAGCAAGCCCACCGAGTAATTTCCTGGTGAGTGCTTTGGGGTCCGAGAAGCCCCCACCCTGAGCAGCTCCAGCACCGAAGAGCAGCCCCCCAACATCTCCACGATCGGCGTGGGGCCCTTCTGCTTTCTGCTGCTCACCGCGTTGTTTGGCTACTAGCCCGCTGGCTTGTGGCCTTCCGAACGACGCCCGACGACAACACTGCTGCTGGTCTGGTTGCTCCAGACTGGCCCTTGCTTCCCTCCATCGGAGAAGTACCCTGGACCCTCCTGGTCCGGCTAAAGACGCCATTTTAGGTCCACCGCGTGGGCCTTGCATTTGCCAAGACTTGTTGCCCAATCCTGGGTCCAGCGACGTCGACAGCAAGAACCTTCGTGGGACAGCTCGCACCTCCATCCTGGTCGCCGACAACGCCTCCTGGTCCGAGAGACTGCAGAGCCCAGCAGCGCCCACTCACCTGACTGCGGTGACTTCGCCCGGTGCCATCCTGGTGCCCACTTAATCACTGGCTAGTGATTCAAGAACTTGGTCCCCTCTGCTTTCAGGTTTCCTTCTTCCTTGATCCAGGCTTGGATCCACCGAACTTTTCTTCACTGGTCGCCTGCCAGCAACTTCCTTCTTCCAGGCTCCTGGTCCGGCAACGAGATTCCCGACGTCTTTTCAGACCTATGCAGCTGCAGCCCCTGGGCTAGGTAACTTCGGCACTTCGGTGTCCCAGCATAGCCTCACTATCCAAGGGTCAGGATCCACTGTCGTTTTCTCCCTACCAGGTCGGGTTCGCCCGTGAACACTAACTTTGCCTTTACTAGCCTCCATAGACTTTGTCCCGCATCCCGCGTGAGAGTGCACACTCTGCACCCGAGTCCCCTAGGTCTCCTAGAAGTAATCTAACGATTCCCTAGTCAAGTCCTAGCGATTCCAAAGCCTATTAGTACTGTACTTACCTGCTAGTAATTTCGCATTCCATTTTTAGAGTATATGGTTTTTCGTGCCCCTCGGGCATTTGTGTATAACGTGCTAACTTAAGTATTTTCATAAGAGTTTTGTTGTGTGCTTAGCACCCTGTCCTCATAAAGAGTACAGGGTTGTTGTGATTCTAATAAATACATTGTTTATTTTCATAACACTTGTGTGGTGTCCTTTCACTGGGTGTTCAAGGGGTAATGTGATGGTAAAACAGCTGGCTTAACACGCCCTCTAGAGTCTTAGCCTTAGACTGCTCGTATCCATGCTACTAGGATAGCTGGTCTATAAGGTTGACTTACAACCAATCATCAATAAGGGTTGTTTGGACAGATATATAGTGATCACTAGAATAGTGAACACTGCACATCAGGCCAACTTCTCACATTGGTGAGCAGCGGTTGGGATTTGAGCTTGCTGTTGTTTTACCACACATGCCCTAAGAATATCTTGTGAAAGATCACATAAGTACTAAAGGTACATATAACTTAGCTTAGAATACTCTGAGTTCTACTGAACCAGCTGCTGTAGCTCCTAGGGCCTAGCACACCCTAAACTACAACTCTAGCAAGGGATCAGTAGGCAAACATATAGTGTAGGTAAGTGCACCACTTACACCTCACTAGAAAAGCATGTCTACCCAGGGAGATTCTACTGAGACTCCCCTGGTCAGTGTTGACCTTCCACAGGTCACTTCAAGATATGCAGCTCTCAGTTTCCAGGAGATGAGACAGATCTGTGTCTCCAGAAAACTGAAGCAGGGGTCTAACCCCACCATTCCCTTTCTGATAGGTCTCTTAGAGACATATGATGCCAGAAAGCTTTCTCAGTTACATGAGAACATGCCAGCCTTAGAGGGAACCTCTGGGGATCCAGACCTCCCCAACACTGCTACTGCAGTTGAGGAGGAGGAGGATCAGGAGGAACTCTCTGGGGATGAGGTAGACAAAGGTCTTGAGGTAGTCAGAAGGCTAACCAGGGCCAACTTAGACTTACTTGGGCTAGGATCTGGGGGACCCCCAGTACTAACCCGAAGTGGGCCTAACCTTGGAGTTAGGAGAGATAGATCTCTTTCTAGGGACTCCAATAGATCTCTGCACTCTAATGCCTCGTCTCAGGGGAGGAGGAATCCTCCACAGAGGAGATTTACTTCCCCTCAGAGAAGGGAGCATGAAGCTAGGATGAGACAAGCTGAACTGAGGATTGAAAGGGAAGAAATTGCCCTGGCCAAAGAGAAGCTTGCCCTGGCAAGAGAGCAGCAGATGAGTGGGTTCGCTCCCACTGGTGGCAGCAATCTCCCAAGAGATAGAGAGAAGGGTTTAGATACTAAACACCTGACTAAGATAGTGCCCCCCTTTAAGCAAGGGGATGATATCGAGAAATGGATGGCTGCTCTGGAGAGGGCCTGCACTGTGCAGTGCATTCCCCAGAGTCAGTGGGCAGCTATACTGTGGCTCTCCTTTGATGGTAAAGGTAGAGATAAGCTCCTCACTACAAGAGTAGAGGATGCTAACAATTACCAGGTCCTGAAGAATACACTGGTTGATGGGTTTGGTTTAACCACTGAGCAGTACAGGTTGCTGTTCAGAGACACCCAGAAAACTCAGTCTCAGGACTGGTCTGACTTTGTGGATTGTGCCACTAAGGCTTTGGAGGGCTGGTTGCTGGGTAGCAAGGTTACAGATTACACAGGATTGTATAATCTAATGATGAGAGAACAAATTTTAAACAATTGTCAGAACCAGTTGTTGCACCAGCACCTTGTTGATTCAGATCTGACCTCTCCCCAAGAATTGGGAAAGAAGGCAGACAAATGGGTCAGGACAAGGATCAAGCAGAACCAGAACCAGAACCAGAACCAGAACCAGGGTGGTCAGAAGAAAGCAGACCAGAAGGGTAATGTTAAGAATGAGCAAAATGACCAGAAGTCTTCACCAGGTCCCCAACAAACCAAAGAGGGTGGGGGTCAGGCTTCCCAGAAGAAGAAGACTCAAGAAGGCCAGTCAAAAAGGTGGTGCCAGTACTGTAAAAGTAAATCTCACTGGTTTAGTGAGTGCACCAAAAGAGGAGGACAAACTCCTGCCACTACAGCCCCTAAGGCAACTGCACCCCCTAGTACAGTCAGTAGTGGTAGTGTACCTCCCAAGGCATTAGTTGGGTTAACCTTGGGTACTGAGGGGTCTGACAACTTAGTTGGCACACTCACTCAGGCTGTCCTTGTCTGTACAGGGGATATGGATATGTCCCCTGAAATAAGTCCCAATACTTTGGGCAAATACAGGCAGACACCTTTGATAAATGGCAAAATGGCTCAGGCCTATAGGGACACTTGTGCCAGTGTCACCATGGTGACACCTAACTTTGTGGACCCTGGACAGATCATGCCAGGTACTGATTTCCTGGTGACCAATGCCAGCAATGTCACTACTAGTCATAGTGTGGCAATTGTGTCTTTCTCCTGGGGTGGAGTGAAGGGACAAAAGAAAGTTGTAGTCAGTTCAGACCTCCCAGTTGATTGTTTGTTGGGCAATGATTTGGAGTCATCACAATGGTCAGAAGTGGAGCAGAGGACTCACATGGAAATGTTAGGCTTGCCAGCACATGTGCTTGCTGTGACTAGGTCACAGGCCAGAAGATGCCCCACTGAACAGGTGCTGGATCCTGAAATTATGGACCAGACACCTCCCAAGAAGAAGAGCAGTAGGGTTAAGGCTTTGCCTTCCCCCTTGCCCCAGGTTGAGGATCAAGTCTCTGAGGAGGCTGATCTGGAAGAGCTGAGGGAAACTGAGCCTAAAGAGCTTGAACTTGATCAAGTTGAGTTTCTGGGCTCAGGGGGACCCTCCAGAGCAGACCTGGGGAAGGAACAATTGAGCTGCCCTTCCCTTGAACCCCTCAGACAGCAGGCTGCTGCTGAGGCTGCAGGGAATGCCACAGGTGCCCACAGGGTATACTGGGAAGATGGACTCCTATACTCTGAGTCAAGAGACCCCAAGCCTGGTGCAACCAGGAGGCTGGTCATCCCCTTGTCTCTGAGAGGTTTCCTTCTCACCTTGGCCCATGAGATTCCCCTTGCAGGTCACTTATGTCAGACAAAGACTTGGGACAGGCTTGTCTCACACTTTCACTGGCCCCATATGAATGAGAATACCAAGGAGTTTTGTCGCTCCTGTGTCACTTGCCAAGCCAGTGGTAAGTCAGGTGGCACAACAAAGGCCCCCCTCATACCACTACCTGTGGTGGGGGTTCCCTTTGAAAGAGTGGGGATTGACATTGTTGGTCCAATGGAACCCCAGACAGCATCAGGGCACAAGTTTATACTGGTGGTGGTGGATCATGCCACCAGGTATCCTGAGGCTATTCCCCTTAGGACCACTACAGCACCTGTAGTGGCAAGAGCCCTAGTTGGAGTGTTCTCCAGAGTGGGTTTCCCTAAGGAGGTCGTTTCTGACAGAGGTACAAACTTCATGTCAGGATACCTGACTGCAATGTGGAAGGAGTGTGGTGTGAACTACAAGTTCACCACACCCTACCACCCACAATGCAATGGGCTTGTTGAGAGATTCAACAGGACCCTGAAAGGGATCATTCATGGACTACCTGAAACTCTTAGGAGAAGATGGGATGTCCTGATCCCCTGCCTCTTGTTTGCTTACAGAGAGGTCCCACAGAAGGGGGTTGGCTACAGCCCTTTTGAGCTTCTGTATGGACATCCTGTAAGAGGACCCCTGTGTTTGGTGAAGGAAGGATGGGAGAGACCTCTCAAAAAGCCTGCAACCAACATAGTGGACTATGTACTTGGTCTCCGCTCCAGGATGGCTGAGTACATGGAAAAGGCATCTAAAAACCTTGAGGCCAGCCAAGAACTTCAAAAAGCTTGGCATGACCAAAAGGCTGTTCTGACTGTGTACCAGCCAGGACAGAAGGTGTGGGTGCTGGAGCCAGTGGCCCCAGCAGCTCTGAAAGACAAATGGTCTGGGCCCCACACCATCATTGAGCAAAAGGGAGAGGTTACCTACTTGGTGGACCTTGGAACTCCCAGGAGCCCTCTCAGAGTGCTCCATGTTAACAGGCTTAAGGCATATGTTGACAGGAAGGACATGAGCTTGCTCATGGCCACAGATGAGGGACAGGAGGAAGAGAGTGACCCTCTCCCAGACCTGCTCACTCAGAATCCTGATGATGGATCAGTTGATGGTGTTGTCTTTTGTGGCAGCCTCACTGAACATCAGCAACAGGATTTCAGGCAAGTTCTGCAATCCTACAGACATATGTTCTCTCTGACACCCAGCCAAACTGATTGGTGTACCCATGATGTTGACACTGGAGACAGTCTGCCTGTCAAGAGTCAAATCTACAGGCAGCCTGATCATGTTAGAGACTGCATCAAAACTGAAGTGCAGAAAATGTTGGAGCTGGGAGTCATTGAGCCCTCAGATAGCCCTTGGGCTAGCCCAGTAGTTCTAGTGCCAAAGCCTCACACCCAGGGTGGTAAGAGAGAGATGAGGTTTTGCGTAGACTACAGAGGCCTCAATGCAGTCACTAAGACTGATGCCCACCCAATTCCAAGAGCAGATGAACTTATAGATAAATTGGCTTCTGCCAAATTCTTAAGTACATTTGATTTGACAGCTGGGTATTGGCAAATCAGGTTAGCTGAGGAGGCCAAACCCAAGACAGCATTTTCTACCCCTGGTGGGCATTATCAGTTTGTGGTAATGCCCTTTGGTTTGAAAAATGCACCTGCCACCTTCCAAAGGTTGGTGAATCAAGTCCTCACTGGGCTGGATGACTTCTGTGCAGCTTATCTTGATGATATTGCTGTCTTTAGCTCCACCTGGGAGGATCACCTGGTCCACCTGAGGAAAGTGTTAGAGGCTCTGCAAAAGGCAGGCCTCACTATCAAGGCCACAAAGTGCCAGATAGGGCAGACACAGGTTGTATACCTGGGCCACCTTGTAGGTGGAGGCCAGGTTCAGCCACTGGAGAGTAAGATACAGGCCATCAAGGACTGGACTCCTCCAATCACCCAGACTCAAGTTCGAGCTTTCTTGGGCCTGACTGGGTACTATAGGAAGTTTGTCAGAAATTATGGGTCCATAGTGACCCCTCTTAATGACCTGACAAGCAAGAAGATGCCAAAGAAAGTTCAGTGGACAGCAAGCTGTCAGAAAGCATTCAATGACCTAAAGCAGGCCATGTGCACAGCACCTATCCTAAAGAGTCCAGATTACTCCAAGCCATTCATTGTCCAAACAGATGCTTCTGAGTTGGGTGTGGGGGCTGTTCTGTCTCAACTGAATTTTGATGGTAATGATCAGCCTATTGCTTTCATTAGTAGAAGGTTGACACCCAGAGAGAAAAATTGGTCAGCTATTGAGAGGGAGGCCTTTGCTGTGGTCTGGGCCCTGAAGAAGCGGAGGGCCTACTTGTTTGGCACTCACTTCACCATTCAGACAGACCATAAGCCCCTCTTGTGGCTAAATCAGATGAAGGGTGAAAACCCCAAACTGCTTAGGTGGTCCATTTCCCTACAGGGGATGGATTTTACAGTGGAGCATAGACCTGGTACTGATCACAGCAATGCTGATGGGCTCTCCAGGTATTTCCACTTAGAGCAAGAAGACTCACCTGGTCAAGGTTAGTTTATTGTCCCAAAGTTTGGGGGGGGGGTCATGTAGGAGAGTAGGGTCTGCAATCCTATGATCACCCAGATTTTTGCTTTTTGCTGCACTGGTTTACGACTTTCCCTGGCTGTGGGCCTGCTAATCAGACCCACAGCCTAGCTGTTCTCTCTATCCAAATTGTACTCAGGTACTGAATTGGCACTGGGCCCTCTCCAAGTCCCTGTACCCAGGGCTGAGGTGTACCCAGAAGTCTCCCAGGGGCTGAAGCATGTATTATGCCACCCCTGGGCTGACTAACTAAACTGACACAACTGGCTGCACGACAGCTGGGGCAAGGTGGTGTACTCACCCTTTGCTTTAGATATAGGATACCTATATCTAACCCTAAAATGGACACACAGATCTCCTATCAGTCACTCCTATGGCAGGCCTTAACAATCCTGAAGGCAGAGTGCTTGGAATCGTGTGAGATGGTGCTCTGGCATGAGCTGAGCCTGTCTGCGGCTTTCGGGATCCATCCCGTAGCCGTTTCCATGATATCGCATACCATATACTCTTAAGTGCATTATAATCCTCGCGGTTATATGCCAACTCTGGTATCGCTTTATCAAAACATGTCGAGTAAGGTGTCATACGAATTGGAATACTAACCCCTCGCCAATTCTGGCGACGGGGTTAGCATTCCACCCTTCTAGAGGGACACGACATGCATGTAACCTATAACCCGGTTAAAAGTCAGACAGAGCCTTAGCATCCACAAAATGGATGCTGCCACCGAGACACAAGTCTGCCCTCCTGCTGCTGGGAGTCCTCCCAGAGCAGGAGATAAGGACAAAGGGTTTCCTGCCAGGGGCGGTGCCAGCACCGTCCCAGACAGGGTTTTGTGTATTGTAGGTAGGCAGGGCTTCAGAGGAAGGTGACTGCACGTGGCACCCCGGTGCTCACTGTGCATAGGCTGGCTTAAACCAGTTCCAGGGACACTCCAGACCCTGTGCTGGGGAAAAGCCCGCCAAGGAAGTGGGTGTAACCACCCCCCTCCTGGTCCCACCCCTAGGGCAGGACTTAGTCGCGTGCCAGCCCCCTTTTCCAAGATAAAGGTAGAGACTGGCCCCCTTCCAAATCAGATCATCTTTGGAATCAAGATACCACTTTCCACGAAAGGACTTCACGATTTCTTCCTCAAGATTCTCCCTTGTGGCTAAGGAGTAGTCACCCTGCATCCGCAGGCACCATCTAAGAACACTGCGGTCTGCTGCACGTCCTTCCTCTGGAATCCGACTGCCCAGCTCGACGAGACCCGGCTTCCCTGGCACCTCTGACCTCTACCCACCTCTACAGCACAGCTGAGAACCGTGGGTGCGACGAGACCTCGAGGGACCGGCCATCGCCAAGACTGCACGACTTCTGCACAGCAAGCCCACCGAGTAATTTCCTGGTGAGTGCTTTGGGGTCCGAGAAGCCCCCACCCTGAGCAGCTCCAGCACCGAAGAGCAGCCCCCCAACATCTCCACGATCGGCGTGGGGCCCTTCTGCTTTCTGCTGCTCACGCGTTGTTTGGCTACTAGCCCGCTGGCTTGTGGCCTTCCGAACGACGCCCGACGACAACACTGCTGCTGGTCTGGTTGCTCCAGACTGGCCCTTGCTTCCCTCCATCGGAGAAGTACCCTGGACCCTCCTGGTCCGGCTAAAGACGCCATTTTAGGTCCACCGCGTGGGCCTTGCATTTGCCAAGACTTGTTGCCCAATCCTGGGTCCAGCGACGTCGACAGCAAGAACCTTCGTGGGACAGCTCGCACCTCCATCCTGGTCGCCGACAACGCCTCCTGGTCCGAGAGACTGCAGAGCCCAGCAGCGCCCACTCACCTGACTGCGGTGACTTCGCCCGGTGCCATCCTGGTGCCCACTTAATCACTGGCTAGTGATTCAAGAACTTGGTCCCCTCTGCTTTCAGGTTTCCTTCTTCCTTGATCCAGGCTTGGATCCACCGAACTTTTCTTCACTGGTCGCCTGCCAGCAACTTCCTTCTTCCAGGCTCCTGGTCCGGCAACGAGATTCCCGACGTCTTTTCAGACCTATGCAGCTGCAGCCCCTGGGCTAGGTAACTTCGGCACTTCGGTGTCCCAGCATAGCCTCACTATCCAAGGGTCAGGATCCACTGTCGTTTTCTCCCTACCAGGTCGGGTTCGCCCGTGAACACTAACTTTGCCTTTACTAGCCTCCATAGACTTTGTCCCGCATCCCGCGTGAGAGTGCACACTCTGCACCCGAGTCCCCTAGGTCTCCTAGAAGTAATCTAACGATTCCCTAGTCAAGTCCTAGCGATTCCAAAGCCTATTAGTACTGTACTTACCTGCTAGTAATTTCGCATTCCACTTTTAGAGTAAATGGTTTTTCGTGCCCCTCGGGCATTTGTGTATAACGTGCTTATTTAAGTATTTTCATAAGAGTTTTGTTGTGTGCTTAGCACCCTGTCCTCATAAAGAGTACAGGGTTGTTGTGATTCTAATAAATACATTGTTTATTTTCATAACACTTGTGTGGTGTCCTTTCACTGGGTGTTCAAGGGGTAATGTGATGGTAAAACAGCTGGCTTAACACGCCCTCTAGAGTCTTAGCCTTAGACTGCTCGTATCCATGCTACTAGGATAGCTGGTCTATAAGGTTGACTTACAACCAATCATCAATAAGGGTTGTTTGGACTGATATATAGTGATCACTAGAATAGTGAACACTGCACATCAGGCCAACTTCTCACAACATGTGTATGAGAAGTCCACCACCTTATAATGAAGGGCACCGACCTTCTAGTGAGGGGGAAATTTCCCGAAGACCTCCACCCCAGGAAGAGGCCAGGTCTGCAAGTGTAGGAGGGGGTTACCAAATACCTCCCTATACTGAAAGTCTAGGACCCATAGAGCCCAGAGAGATTTACCCAAAGAGACCCACTAGTGGGGAGACAAGATACTCGCGAGAAAGGGGGTCTTGTGCTAGACTTCCCTATGAAGGTGAGGAGAGACCACTAAGTTCAGGAATGCCGATTTTAAATCCTCTTTATGAGGAAGAACCAAGATCCCTAAGCACGGGAAGTTCATTTCCCAAGCCCAATTATGGTGAAGGACCAAGAGAGACACATCCCACTGCCCCGAATTATGCTCCAATTTTAACTCCTCAGATATTACATGACAATTCAGTCGAAAGGATATTGGAGGACAGGGAACGAGATGCTCTAGCTAAACAGAGAGCTGAAATAATTCAGAAAATCTCCCAGTTAAATACGAGTCCTGAAGCCTTGACAATCCCAGTAACTATCGGACCAGTGGTTCCGTTGTATGGGGACCGTCAAGGGAGTCCGAAAACTCCAGTCATTACTCCAGTTATAGCACCACCGAGACCAGAACCCTTAATTGTAGATGACCAGACAAGTGAATGCGAGTCCGAGGTCTCGCTACTGGATCTACCTATTAGAAACACAGGAAAGAGGATGCAGAAAAGGCATAACCCTTTCAACACGAGGGAGATTCAGATGGAATCGACTTCGGGTACCAGGAGTGTCACTTTGGTGACTCCTGAAGAAATCGAAAGATGGAGTCAAGAATTAGATAAACAAACTCCACCAACGAAACCTTTAGATCTCTACAAATTGAGAGTAGAAATAGAGGAAATAATGGCAGGAAACGTAGGATTAGACAGATTAAATACCTACTCTGAAGAAGAGATGCTGTTTATTTGCAAAAGTCTCACCCGAAATACCCGAGTACTTCATGAAAAATTGACAGACACCGCTGCTAGCATGGGAATAGATATCTCAAAATCGAAACCTTTACAGAAGCCGTACAGAGCAGATTTCTCAGACAAAGATTTGGAAAGCCTGAATGTGTCCGGGAAAAAGGCACAGGTCAAAAAATTATTATCCGTGTTGCAGAAATGGGGAGACGTGGAAAAGTGGAAAGCTAGATGGGCCAGAAAGAAAGATGAGGCCAGATCAAAACAAGTAACTTCTGAATTTGTTGTAAGGGAAGCTGACAAACCAGAACAGTTACTCCCCATGCGCGAAGTGCCAGGTGAAAAATACGTGCATGTTCCTTGGTCCAGACAGGATATTGTGTCCTTTACTAATGATTTCCCAAAATTACGAGAGAAGCCTGTGGATTGGTACAGGCAAGTGGAAAGATTTGTAAAGGTTCAAAAATGCCTGTGGAAAGATTTGGATGGGTTCTTTGACATTGTGGTCCCGGTAGATCTGTGGACCGAGTGTAAAATAGCCATAGCTTGGCCTAGTGAGGAATACCCGAGGGACTCAACAACAGGAGAACCCTCTAAAGAAGTGATGAAAAAATATGAACAAGTAATTCAACACCTGAAACAAAAGGTGCCTGCAAAGGAAACTGATTGGACCAAGATAGATAGAACGACGCAGGAAAGGGATGAGACTGTGCACTCCTTTTATGAAAGGTTGTTACAAGTGTTCAAAACATACAGTGGTATAGATAACATCGAGATGAAGGACATGACCCACTTCATTTACAGGTTTGTAAACGGTTTAAGGCCCGAAATTTGTCAGTGGATAAAAGATAATAAAATTTGTTGGCAGTCCAAGAAAATGGATGAGGTCCTACGGTACGCAAAGTACTGTGAGGATGAGATGGCAGAAAAGAAAAAGGCTTTGAAGGAGAAAGTGATGTGGGCACAAGTTAAGCTCGCAGAACAGCAAGAAAAGCAACTGAGTAAATTAAATAAAAATACTCAGAACTTAAGCCCTGGGGGTGGGGGTGGAGGAAAGCCCCGATCAAAAATGAGCAGAGAGGAAGCTAAAAAGAAATGTCCCTGCCACCAGTGCGGAGAAATTGGACATTGGCGAGACGAGTGTCCCTATTTACAGCATGATAATGCCCAAACCCCTGATTTAATTCCACAGACGCAGAATGAAAAGCCAAGAAAGAACCAGCAACAGGTAAAAACGATTCAAGTACCCCGAGCGCCAAAGCCTAGTTTCAAGGGAAAATCACCGCAGGGTGACGACGTAGAGATCTGGGGAGGCAATGAAAACAGAAATGCAGCAACTTCGCAGTATTTGTTAAGTGATACTTTTTTCTGTGACGACCAGTACTGACGGGGCCTGAGAGGGGAGGACAAGGAGTGCGTACTTGGCGCCTCCTTACCGGTAGACCAGTCAGGGCCATACATTGAAGGAAAGGTTGACGGAAACGATGTCACTTTTCTGTTGGACACTGGTGCTACCCGTTCTACTGTGAGAACAGCGGACGTCCCAAACCTACCCCTCTCGGGAGAAGCAATCCAAGTAGTGGGAGTATCTAATCAATTGATTAGTACCCCCGTTACAGAACCAATGGAGATCTCAATAGGGAACTTTAAAGAAATGCACAGATTTGTCGTTTGCGATACCAGTCCAGTGAACTTACTGGGACGTGATTTGCTGTGCAAAATGAACTGCACTATCTTTTGCACACCAAAGGGCGTCGAAATTCAGACCCCAGATGAAGATGGTATTTACAAATTAATGTTAGTCAGACCTGACTTGGAAATAAAGCGAATGACTATACAGGACATACCTACAGAACTTCAACAGACAGTGAAACCAGAAGTATGGGACTTTACTGGAAAGGATGTAGGATTAATGAAAAATGTAGACCCCGTACAAATAACGATGAAAGAAGATGCAGTTTACCCCAACACTAAGCCTTACAAAATGAGTGCCGAAGTGAGAGCAGGTGTTGCCATTGAAATACAGAAATTGCTAGAAGCAAACATCATACAGGAAGTAATGAGTAGCCCGTGTAATTCACCCATTATGGGCATCAAGAAGCCTAGTGGCAAGTACAGAGTAGTGCAGGACCTGAGAAAGGTAAACAAAATTGTGGTTCCTTGTTGTCCTATTGTCCGGAACCCAGCAGTCATCCTGTATCAGATTCCCTGGGATGCTGAATGGTTCACTGTGATAGACCTATGTCACGCATTATTTTCGATCCCATTGCATCCAGACAGCAAATTTATTTTCTCATTTGCTTTCAACAGTCACGTGTATGTCTTGAATAGGGTTCCCCAAGGGTATACAGAAAGCCCCTCTATCTTTAATCAGATCTTGAAAAAATGTCTTGAAACTTTAGTCTTACCTGGAAAGTCTGTTTTGGTGTAATACATTGACGACCTATTGGTGGCGTCCAAAAGTCATAGGGATTGCGTGATTGACACCATTGCCCTACTGAATCACCTAAGTGAAAAGGGACATAAAGTGGCCCCTGAAAAATTACAGTTCTGTACGAAGTCAGTGAAATATCTGGGGCACCAGATAGAAAAAGGCATCAGAAAGGTCACCTCCGAGAGAGTCAGAATTATTCAAAAGATGCAGTTACCCCGTACTCAGAAAGAAGTCAGAATGTTCCTTGGAGTTGTAGGTTACTGCAGGCAATGGATTGTGGGATTTGCAGTCCTGGCAAAGCCTTTGATAAATATGACCAAGAAAGGAGCAAAGGACCCAGTGGAATTGGATGATGAGAGCTTAACAGCCTTCACACAGTTGCGAGATTGTCTGTGTACAGCCCCTGCTCTAGGGATGCCTGACTATTCCAAGGAGTTTGGCCTATTCTGTGACACTCGTGATAATTGTGCATTATCAGTCCTGACTCAGGAGCATGGCTTGACCAGAAGGCCTGTGGCATATTTTTCTGCCACTTTGGATCCAGTGGCTGCTGGATTACCTGGGTGTCTGAAAGCAGTAGCTGCAACTTGAACAAGTTTAGAACAGAGTGAGTCCATTGTCATGGGACATCCTGTAACTGTGTATGTTCCACATGCAGTTGTGATTCTTTTGACTCGCACAAAAACTCAGTATCTCACCCCTAGTCGGCTGACTAAATATGAGAGAATTCTCATGGGTGCTGCAAATATAGTCATTACCCGGTGTAATATTTTGAACCCAGCCACTCTACTCCCTGACTCAATGATAATGGAAGATAAGGGAGAAAACGAGCATGACTGCATTGACCTGACAGAATTCAGCACTAAACCCCGCCCAGACATTAAAGAAACACCTTTACCTAAACATGATGAGGAATGGTTTGTGGATGGTTCATGCATGAGGCTTGAACTTGTAGGCCTAAGTGCTGCTTACGCTGTGGTTACCTTAAACAGATTTGAAGAAGCATCCTGTTTGTTTGGAGTAAAGACTACACAAGTAGCCGAATTGATTGCCCTGATAAGAGCTTGCAAATTGGGAAAAGACAAAAAATTAACAGTGTATACTGATAGCCAGTACTGTTATGGGGTTGTGCATGACTTTGGCCAATTATGGCTACAAAGAGAATTCCTGACTTCATCAGGTACCCCCATTCGAAATGGAAAAGTTGTACAAGACCTTCTAGAGGCAATCCAATTACCGAAAGAATTGGCAGTGGTCAAATGTGTTGCTCATAAAAAGGGCCTTGACCCTGTATCTTTGGGAAATGATTTTGCTGATCGAGTGGCAAAACAATGTGCTATGGATCGCATGTCAATAAATATCAGACTGGGAGGGACTGGAAACAGCTGCCAACTTATGGTGTTTGAAGAAGTGCCTACTTGGGATGAAGTAAGAGAATGGCAGCATGCTGTGCCCTGGGAAGAGAAAGAGAAGTGGAAGGAACTTGGTTGTCGACCAAGGCGTGAGGATGGTGTCATTGTGGGCCCATATGGTATGCCTGTGTTACCTAGACACCTGCTTGCCCCTATGGCCAGAATAATACATGAAGGATCACACATTGGTAGGGATGCCATGGTTCTGGTATTTCAACAGACCTGGTATAACACAAAGTTTAGGAAGGTAGCAGAATCCCTTTGCCAGAGGTGCTTGACGTGTCAGCAATTCAACGCTGGCAAAAGATCAGTAGTGGAGCTTGGAAAGATTGGGAAATCAGGGGGTCCCTTCGTGAGAATACAGATTGACTTCATCACCATGCCTCGTTGTGAGGGAAAAAGATATGTCCTTGTCATTGTCTGCCTATTTTCAAAGTGGGTGGAAGCTTACCCTGCCACACAGAATGATGCCATAACAGTTGCCAAATTGTTATTGAAAGAATTGATACCTAGGTTCGGGGTTCCAGTCATTATTGAATCAGATAGAGTCGGACATTTTCAGAATGAAATATTGGCTCAACTCTGCAAAGCATTTGGGATCACACAAAAGCTGCACTGTGCACATCGTCCAGAGGCTTCTGGAGTAGTAGAGCAAATCAATGGCACCATAAAAAACAGATTAGCAAAGATGTGTGACTCTACTGGCATGAACTGGGTAAATGCCTTACCTCTTGTTCTGATGGGACTCAGAAGCATTCCAGACCGAAAAACAGGCCTGAGTCCCCATGAGATCTTGATGGGAAGAGTGATGAGACAAGCATGGGTACCAGGATACAAACTGTTAAGCATTTCTGATGATTTGGTACTTGAGTACTGCAAGCAACTGGGTGACCAAGTGTGTTCTATCTCTCGCCAGATTGGGGCAGACGCCGTCGCCAACCCGACAACTCCAGTTCACAAATTGGTTCCTGGTGACTGGGTTAAAATAAAGAAACACACTCGTTCGAGTTGCCTTGAACCGAGGTGGGGGCAAAAACGCCAAGTAATCCTGGTAACCACGACAGCGGTGAAGTGTGCAGGCGTTCCCAAGTGGATCCATGCCAGCCATACCCAGAAGGTGATACAAGACGAGGAGCCTGGAGCTGAAGGTTGTCCAGCTGAGGGGTCTGCAGATGTTGGTCCTGAAGTAGCTGATGACGCACAGCCGAGCACCAGTCCAGTTGAGGGTCCTGTAGACGTTGGTCCGGAAGTAGCTGATGACGAGCAACCGAGCACCAGCCAAGACGATTGGATACCCTTAATTGATCTCATTGGAGACCCAATCAGAACAAGAGAGATAATTTATGAAGATAGAGAGTGGAATAGAGAGGTCGAGTCAGGCACAGGCGAAGACCCTCTGATCATTGAGATTCACATCAAATCTGAGGACGAAGAGGAAGGTCAGATAGGGACAGAACAAGTGATTGACGCACCTCCACTAACTCCTGAAATCGAAAAGGGACAGATTAGTACTAGTGTAAAGGTTCGAGCAGAAGAAAATCAAGGGATCGAAGTGCTCGAACAGGATCAGATAGAATTAGAAGAACGTGTTCAGGACACAGAAACAGAGACATTTGAAAGCCAAAATCAAAATTCACCTGAACCAGGCCAGCTTAGTAACCAGGCAGAAGAAGTAGATACAAGACCTGGGACTAGTCAGACAGGAAGGGAAGAGACAGAAGAAGTGCCACAAACAAATGAAAATAAAAGAACATTAGAAGAAAGCCAAATTACAGTACCAACCATGAGACTCAAGAAAAAGAAAAACATCGAACCAAGATATATTAAGAGACTAAGGCTGAGAATAAAAACAGTAGAAGAGAAACTTGCGGACAAAAGGAGAAGTCCACGAATTGCAGAGCAATTTGAAGAAAGCTCCAAAAGAAGGAGTGATCGAATAAAAAGACTGAACGAAAAATACCAGGATCCTGAGTGGACCTACTTAATCTTGGAAAACTTTGAAGATCTTGATATAACTGACGAAAGTGACGAAGAACAGATTGCTGATTTGTCTACTGAAGAAGACGAGCTCATCTGAAATTGCACAGAGTAAGCTACCTGTGTAAAGTTACAAAGAGGGGTTGGAAAACTTCTTCTGAGCCAAAATGTCTGATTCAAGAGTGAATGGAAGGCCTAGTCGCAGTTGTTGCAAAACATGCTGCAAAGTGTGTATATGTAGTATAGCTATAGTGATAATAGTTTGGATAGGATTAACAGTTTTCATTCCTTTTATGGTAAGCAAAAATACTAACATTGACCCTACTCAGACTACTGACACTGAAGAATTGACAACACGAAGTGTAGAAAGACGTGAAAAAGCACTCAGACAGACAAAACGAGACTTAGAAGCATCAGATGAGGAAGGACTACATTACCACGGAGTTAAGAACCAGACTAATTTAAACGTTTTCGCAAATTTGTTAGTGCATTACGTAGAAACTATGGAAATAGAAGACTGCTATGTCTGCATGAAGCTACCTACTTCTGTAGCTGAAGGCGTGACTTATCATCACCTACCTTTGACCTATGGCATTTCCTGTAGCATTTTAGCAAGCTTATTTTACAAAAGGGGACCGTTACAGTACTATTACTCTAACGCAGATGTAATATTTTCTGAACTTCCTATACGTGGAAATCTAAATCCTGTACATACTAAAAGTGACGTTGGGGAGAGGTGTGGCGCCGCGGCCAGGGCGACTGACGCTGGAATCTGGGGATCACGGTTCGATCCCCGGCTCCGGCGGCAGGTTAGCCCAGCACCATGTGACTCTGGGCAATAGCTCGCTTAATCTTCCCGACGGCCCCCAGCGCCTAGAGACCCTTACGGGTGATTGTGCGCTTTACAAATGTGGACTTTACGTTACACGTTATATGGGAGAATACTTCCTGACTATAGGTACCATAGACTTAAATGAAGCACACAGAGACAACTTGACCTGTTCATTACATGAACAAGAGAAAGTATTTCTAAACATGGCAGAAAAAAGAAGGGAGAGTTTCCAAAGAAAGGCTAATGACAAGAGACAGAAAACTCCTAAATGGGCTGAGAATATGGAGAGCACCTCAAGTGGTGGAGCGGGTCCTGCCTTGTTGCTGGATTTCGAAAGGAAAGGGAAACTCTGTCTTCACCGCGAAAGAACTAGTTATTATAATAACATTTTCATTGGTTCCAGTCAATGTGAGCACAATTACAAGGTAATTGGAGGTTGGGGATTCAAAAATGGGTCAGAGCCTGTGTTTCCTGGAATTTATTATATATGTGGAGACAAGACTTATTTCAAATTGCCGGATCACTGGTATGGAAGCTGCTACTTGTCTTCCCGAAAATATACCATGTGAATGAAATTGCTGGAAGCAATGAAAATACTAATGGCTTAGTGCGTAGTAAAAGAGAAAGCGTAGGTGAAATAATGGGTAGTATTTTTAGTGCACTGATACCTGGAGTGGGAGTGGTTCTGAACACTCACAGAATTTGCAAATTATCCACAATAGTGGATGTGCTGTCTACTGACACAGCTCATGGATTTCTGTTGGTCAATACCGAAATGGTTGCGATCAGATCAATGGTTTTGCAGAACAGACTTGCTCTTGACACCTTATTAGCAAAAGAGGGCGGAGTCTGCCGGATGTTGAAGGCGCAACATTGTTGCACTTGTATTCCGGACAAAAGTGTGCAGCTCAAAAAATATGTGAAAAACATTACTAATTTGGAAAAGGAACTCAAACCACTCGAGGTTGATAGTGCCTGGAAGAGACTAGTTGATGGTCTCTCAAATGTAGGACATTGGTTTGCTAATTTAGGTAAAAGTTTATTGTTTAAGGTACTGATGCCAATTGGAGTGATAGGTTTCATCATATTTCTCATATTCGTCGGTTGCAAATGTCGAAAACACACAAAAAAGTACCAAGTGAATGCGAGAGGTGTGAAACGAGGTGCGGATGAGCTTGAATTGGAAGAAATGAATAATAAGATTTTAAAAAAAGGTGAAAGATTCTCACCCTACTAAAAACGAGAAAGAGAAACTGAATCGCCTGTTAGAAGAGATAGAGTTGTACAAAGTGTGAAAGAAAAGTTGGCATCTGGTTCCGTTATTTTGTGATGATAGTAAATATCATCAAAGAGGGGATTGATAGAGCAAGATTTCGCATCGCGACTTGCTCGACTCAAGAACCTCGAAATCTGTTAATAATCCTATAATTCCAACTGTTCGTTTTTTACTAAATTTATGTATTTTGAATGTGCGTGTGTATCATAGTGATGCTTGCCTATGTGGTTTACTAATACGAGTAATCCTTGTGAATAAAATGGCCGCTGCTTGACATTTGTTTCTGCGCATGCGTTAGGCACACTCACGTGACCTGACGTAGTTGCATTGTGGAGGGAAAGGGTGCGCATGCGTAATAGCCACAAAATGGCTGCGCCTTGTAATAACGAGGTGAAGCTTGCATCGCTGCTCTTGTGATATTGTCTGTTGCACTTACCCTTAACAGCATAGCATATTTTTATAATGATAAATCTGAAGTACGAAATCATAAAATGTAATACATGCATTTATTTCTATGTTTTAATTTGTTTTCGCTTACTTTTCATGTATCTCGATGACTGGGGGGGGGGGTCGGAGTGAAGCGAGAACCATCTTGAAGGTCCCTGTTGCGCATGTCCGATGTGTGGAAGGTGGCATTGAATGATTGCCAACCAGAAGCAGCAGCCAAAATGCGCCTGGGAAGATGCACCTTCACCCAGCAAGAGAAATCAAAATGTTCTACATGAGATACATTGTTTAACTTGCTATTGTATTCTGTAGAATAGGTCATGGGAACCCCAAATCTGATAGGCGGACCCATAAAATGCAAATTGTGCCTTAGAAAAGTCTGTTCTGATTGGTGTGTTAACCCATCCTACCTTAGGACCAATCGAAATTTGGGATTCTGACACTTTGCAACATTTGGGGGTGGTACACTGGCCCAAAAACAGTATATCTAGCCTGGGTACAGCTAGAGAAATTGTCCGACTTGTCCGAATAGCTGACCTGTCACTGACCCAACGCACTTAATAGGTGACCTGATACAGTGGTGCTGCGGAGCACTCTGTCCGAATTTGACCATAGACTCTGAAGGTTTTACTAAACCTTAAGTGCTGGCGGAGCACTTTGCTGGGGAATTCGCTGACCCAATCGGGGTCCTGACTGATAGCTGCAGAGAGGGTGGAGCGCAGGCGTTGCTTCCAAACTGCGGGTGTTGGTCGTATCCTGGTGGTCCTGTCCTGATCCTAATCTGGTTTTCCTGTCCTGTCCTGGGGTGTCCATTCTGCACCTGCTGTCCCATTGAGGGTTATCCGTCCTTGAGGGTTTTCCTGTCCTTAACTGACCCGTGGCCAGGGTTGGTTTTCACACCAGTCTAGGTAAATATCGTACCGAAACCCTTTAAAACTGCACCTTTCTATTTTTCTGTCTTTGCTTCAATAAAGACATACCTTTGCATATGATAATTTTCCATGCTTTCCGCAACTATTTCATATCACAAAAGTCATTTGCATTTGATTTCATAGCGTGTTCCTATGTTACACTACCTTTTAGAAATCATTTTCTCCATTGCAGACTTTCATAAAGCTGAACTTTGATTTATAGCGTATTTCACTTTTGCTCAATCTATAAGCTGTTTAAGATTTCCAGAGTTCTTAGTTAGGTTTATGAAGTATACCCAATAGCTTAATTCTATTTGTGCATAAGTTTGCCCAATTATAAAAGTTTATTCTTGCATTTCCATTTTTACTCCACTTAGCGTGTTCCCTGTTTCACTATTACTTAGAAAAACTTAAATGATTGCCCTTACACTGTTTCTTTTATAGTTATATGCTTTTCATTATCCTGATTATTGATTGTCTCCTAACTGTAAGTCTAATGCTTTATGAAAATGAAATCTAGATAAATCTTTTAAAACTTCCAGTTGTCCGTGGTCATTTTATAGAAAATCAAAATTTATATGTTGGGTTTGTATTTCTTCTGCCTTTCCTTTTACAGCTAGCTCCCTGACCCATTGTGGTCATAGGTACCCGTAACAGTGGTTGGTAAGTCGGGTACACTGGAAATAGTAGAAAGGGACTCATGATTATTGGTAGTAGGTTGTAAGGTCATCGGATCAATGCAAATGGTGAATTGAAGTATATGGGCCCTGAGACCGAAGTGGTGAAAATATTGGTCGGGTAAACCTGCTATCTCTATCAATGTTATTTATATTTGTGAAGCGCAGCATTATCCGAGGGTGTCCTGGCGCTAGCTACTGCCATCTGAAGACAGGTTGGCATGGGAATCCTATATACTGAAAAAACAGGTTTTCAATCCCTTCCTAAACATCATTAGATCGGTGGTAGTTCTAATATGGAGAGGGAGTTCATTCCAGGCCCTTGCAGCACAGGTGACAAAGCTTCTCACTCCCCAGTTGACTTTTTTAATGGAGGGTACTAACACGCTCAATGCACCTAAGGAGTGGAGGGCTCTTTTGGGGACATTCTATTGAAAAGGGTGTTTCAGATATTCTGGCCCTGTTCCTTGAAGGGCTTTAAAAACAGTGCACAAGGTTTTAAAATGCACTTGTTGTCTACCTGGGAGCATGTGCGGCCTTTTGATTTCCTTGATGACGGATATCAATTTTGGTGTGCCGGTGAGCAGTCTGGCTGCCTCATTTTGCAGAAGTTGAAGTTCATTTAGCTGTCGCTTTTGAATGTTCCGGTAGAGGCTGTTGCAATAATCCAGCCTTGATAGAATGAGAGATGTTATAACTATGCGTTGACGGTCCTCTGGCAAGAAAGGCATTATTTTCTTAACCATTCTAAGAAAGTGGAAGCTGGCAGATGCCACCGCATTTATCTGGTCCCCTGAAAGTGAAATTATCGTCAACAATAACTCCCAGATTTTTTACTTTCCTAGTGGGTTTTAGAAGGGTGCTTCATTCTTCCAGCCACCAGTCTGGGGTCCAGAAATTGGCATTATTTCCAAAGATAATGACCTCAGTCTTGACCGCATTTAGCTTCAGACAGTTCTGGGTCATCCACATCTTGACTGAATTCATGCAATCATGGAACCTCTTCCCCTTCTCTGAATCCTGTTCCGGCAGCAGGGACACCACAATTTGCGTATTATCCGCATATGAAGTAAGCTGAAACCAGAAGGTTCTAATCAGGTCCGACAGAGGAGACAAGTAAACATTGAAAAGGGTGAGACTGAGGGAAGACCCCTGTGGCACTCCACAGGGTAGGGAAATAGGGAAAAAGGTTTAGAACAGAATTTGTCCAAAGCCACAAATTGAGTTCTCTCAGTCAGGAAGGATTTAAGTAGCTTCCAGGCTTTACCCTGAATCCCACAGGCCGACAGAGTACCATGTCGAAGGCCACCAAGAGATACAGCATAATCAATGCTGCATTTCCTCCCTGATCCAGGGCTTCCCATATTTCTTCGCTGGATTTTATAAGGGCAGACTTTGTGTTGTGTCCTTCCCTAAACCCATATTGGGTGGGATCTAAAATGTTATTTGCCTGGAGGAAGGCACTGAGATGTGTATCCATGGTCTTCGCTACAAATTTAGCTGACAGTGGAAGGAGAGAGATTGGCCGGAAGTTATTAGGATCCTTAGGGTCCAGATTTTGTATTTTTTAGTAATGGCAGGATAGATGCTATTTTCCATCTTTTCGGGTAGTGCCCTGACTCGAACATGACATTAAATGAGGATGTAAGTGAGGTGGCAATAGTTTCGAGGGCTAGTTTGATCACTGCAACTGGACAGGGGTCATAAGGAGAGCCTGATCTAATAGGGGCAAGGAGGTTTTTGGTATCTTTGGTGGTCAGTGGGGAGAACTTGTCCAGAGTAAGCAATAGGTCAATTGCTAAATTGGCCCCCAAAGTTGGAGCGTCCGTCGCTCCCAGTAGGGAGGCACTAAAAGATGAGAAAATAAGCTCCACCTTTTGCAAAAAGAAGGTGGCGGTTTCCTCACATAGCTCTTGACTGCTTTGAATTTTAGGTGGCCCGCGGGTGGCCAATCTGGTTACGGTCCTAAAGAGTTCTTTGGTTGAGGATTTGGCCAGTTTAATTTGGTTCACGAAAAACGCTCTTTCATTATTAAATAAGAGCCTTTTATAGAGCGGAAGACTTTGTTTGTAGGGTTCTTTCTCTGCTTCATAGTATTCTCTCCTCCAGTTGCATTCTAGATGCTTGCAAGCTAGTTTTTGTTTCCTTAGTTCATCAGAGTACCAGAGAGCTGTTGGCTGGGAATGGGCTGTTTTTCACAAACTGTCTCTATCCACTTTGTATAACAGATGGTAGCCTCCTCAACCTCTGTGGGCAATGAACAAGCCGTTGCCCTGCGAAAGTGTTCTAACTCTGTGCCCTTAATTTTATTTCATGCTCTTAATTCTATCTGACTCCTGGACCCCTGCTATCCTCCTGAGGCATCTTCCGTCCTGGATTCAGTAACAAACGCAAGTTTTATATTGTGTTCCTCCAAGAAAAGTGCACACTCCGTGCTGTGTTTAACCAAAGATCTAGAATTTAGTAATACACATCGTAATGGTGGGTTGCTTTGAAGCCTCACTGTGTTTGCCCAATTCTTTGGCTTATTGGGCTTAATTGCTTGATATAGGAGTTGGGGGAGAGATTTTTTGCAATTTGAACAAGTGAGGGAGGTTAAATTAGGAAATGTGTAGAATGTTGGACACATACATGCAGTGTCCTTACCTTCAGAATTCATTGAGAGTAGCTCGGCCTTGGAGTACTTTAGGGGGGGTCAAGAAGTCTGACTTTGATGGGGCAGGGGTACTGGTGCTGAGCGCGGCCCGAGCACGGACGGGCGCAGAAGGGATTGCCTTTGGCTCGACTTTGGCACGCGAGCAGGGCATCAGCTGCGCGTGTCTGCGTATCCATTTATGCTATTTGGCTGAATAACTAGCTCGCTAACCAAGATGGCGGTCCGCTCTAGCTTACGGGTACCAACTAACGTTCTGACGAACTGTGGACACGTGTAAGATTGTCCATAGAACAGCAACAAGCATTCGCAGTCTTTACCCAGACTCCATGTGCAAATAGTCTGCAGAAATCTAATACACTTCAGCAATCATAACTTAGCCAACACATATACGACAGTCCACACATCAGGTATTTACACTTAGTCATCATTGGTAAGACAGTGATCAGAAACCCAACACACCACCCAAGCCACCAAGTATAAGACACTTCCCACAAATTCAACATATTCCAGCTATCACCACACTTGTCTGGCATATAACATAGTCATCATACATCATATATCAGTAATCTACCCACAGGCACCACATGTAGATAACTGATACAACGCAACACATTTCAGCTATTGCCACCTACCCAACATCTGTAAGTTAGTACCTACAAACCCAACACGTGTCAGTATTCATCAGCAAGCCACCAAATGAAAGATACTTCAGACAAGATGAATATGTATCAACTAACATAGGGAGTTTTTATTAGGTTTGATAAGTGGCAATGTGTCCTCATTATATGTTAAATGGTTTGACTAAGACAAACCTTCACTTAGACTAGGCTAGTATCAGCAGTCCTGACAAATTACCACTGATCATGGGTCAGGGGCTATAAGAGGCAAGAAACATGTTGACCAATTCTTTCAATCACTAAAAACGTTAATCTCCAAGAGGTTCTTTTTGTTTGTAATCTTAAAAAAGGCTCCCTGAAAATAAAGATTTCTTCAGGGGTTCTTTAGTTTATTTTAATTTCTTGTATTATTTTCTTCAATCTCTTGGCCAATCTACTCTTCATGTACATTGAGTCAGACATACCAGACTCATTGTCTATTTGGAAAAGAACTCCGTCAAAGAGCTGGCTGCGGGGTCCGTCCAGCATTGCAGCACCAGCCCGATGAAGAGCACAGCCCAATGATGAAGCATGCCACCCTTTGGTCAATGAGAGCCTCATCTTTTTTACCATTCTATCAAATTTGGTAGTTTGGAACACTTTTATGTAACTGCACACATTTATGGTATCATTGAAAGAGGGAGGACATGTGCTGGACCGGTAATATCATCTCCCCCTCCTTATACATGTAGACAGTAGATCTGTACCCATTATAGATAATGGGGTAACCCAAAAAGTCAAGATGGACCTGTGTGCAATATGGAAATGAAAAAATGGTCCGTGACCAATTTGCTTATGAATTAAATTCAATTATAAACAGTCTGTGTTGTGTAGAACACTACAACACTGATATTCAATAACCAAAAAGAAAAATCCTCATGCATGCACACAATTACTATTTATGCATACATGTATCAAGAAACCACACAAGAAATAGCGCCAACCCATTTGAACAATTTTAAAATAACAGCATTTATTTATGACTGGGTAAGGAATTATTTTCAATAAATATAGCTTGTGCGCAAGAAGAGTGAAAGGTAGGGGATTAGTGGTGGTGGGTAGTGAAAGTGCAAGTCATGGAAATAGGGATAGATACAATTAGATAATTCAAACATCACTGGTAATCATATCTAGACAATGGAGACCTGTCCAATGTATAACATTTAATTTACATGTACTCTGTAAATTTGTAATGTGCACTTAATGCATATTCCAACGGTATATCGCATACAAAGCAGGTACAGGTCTTGTAAACATGAAGAGTGTCGACTTTTCGACTCGGCTGATGCAAAGAGGGTAATTGGAGCCTCAGCTGCGAGTCTTCATCAGGACTGGGTATGGCAACCTATAATTGAGAATGTATGGTTAGATGCGGCGCTATATGTGTGTGGTCAAGCTAAAAGGTCAAGTAGAACTACTGACCTATCCCTGGTGCCAGGCCTGGCTACTCAGGTGTATAATCCAAGAATGGACCCAATGGCCCAATGTCGTCAGAGGTACAGGTAACTCGAGTGTGCAGAGACTTCAACACCATGTGTAGGAACCATCCGTTAGTGATGAGTGTTATGAGAAACACTTTCTGGATCCACGGGACCAAGGCTAATGATTTGGGGATATGGGTAGGAGGATATTGATCAATGCCCCCGATAAATTAACTGCGCTGGGTCATTGCACGCAAACAGTGAAAGCGCCTGAGGTACTGGGTTTTTAGGAACCGGCACAGAACCGGTAATCCAGCGGTGCCAGGGAATCAACACCCAGAAACCTCGGGTTCTTCCTGATCCAGACCTACAGAAACTCAGAGTCTTCTAGGTGAAGTCAAAGATTAGTTTATTGGCTGCAACCAAGGTAACAGGTGTCCTAGAAGTACAATACGGGTATGTTCTCAGGAGACTGCACACTTTTACAAAGTCAGGCTTCTCTTTTTATACACGATTCTAGGCCCTAGGCAAAACATTCTTGGTCGTAAAGTAAATAGTTAACATATTCTGGTTCAAAGAAAAAGCAGAGTCATGATGACATGTCCATATTTCACTTCGTGCTGCCGACAACAAATCATTTGGCAAGGCCCAACATTTCATCAGATATCACAGGTCCACTAATAAAAACGGGCACCTCCCCACCATAAAGTAAGTGAAGCAAAAGAGTGGAGATAGATGTGAGCGAGATATGGCAGGTGTGTGCGCTGAAATGGTTTTATGGTTTGTTGAGCCTAGATGCTATCTTGCTCGGCCACTGGGAGGGAACTGACCTAACGAGTTCGGCCTGGGGCAATGGTTCCAACTTGTACTGAGGTCAGGGAAAAGTCGATTAAGGAGTATGTGTCCTTGTGGAATCAAATTCAACTGGATTAAGGCCTATGTAAAGGGCAACATATAAATGGGAGCCAAGGGTTCAGAATGTAAATGACGATTTCGAGGTGAAATCGTCACTCGAACACGCCGAAAATACATGTACATGATGTACTCGTCATTCTCGGTCTTTTGATACCAAATTCGTCATATTTCGACGAAGTTTTAATTCTCGAGTCCAGAACTATTATATGAATCCAGATTTTCAGAACCACAAACCCTCCTTTTGCCCTTACATAGGCAATTAATCTATCCTCGTGTTAGTCTGAGTCCAGATCGATATTCGTAAAGTCATTGAGATGTTGCTGTAACATCATTCTAGTGCTTAGTTCATCTCTTGACACAGGCTTCCTTACACATGATGTAACACAGAGGCCACATATTGCAGGAGCACACTGTATGCATAGACAGAACAGGAAAAGAATGGCTAAGACCATCCCAATGACCATCAGAATTTTCCATCCCCAGGCAGATATCAGTTCCCAGAACCATCCCATTAACGACCAATCTCCTTTATCCACATGGATAGATTCAGAAATCTTATGTAATTTGGAGATGGCCCTGTACACGGTTGGAGCATTATCTGGCATGAAAATGCAACAACTAGACTGTATCAATTTGCATACTCCACCTCGGTCCGCAAGTATTACATCCAAAGCGACCCGGTTCTGAAGGGTCATAAGTCGATCCGACTGGAGCTCAGCAGTCAGGTTACTAAGGGCACCAGCAGTTTCAATCACGGTGGATTCAACTACCCTTGTTAATTGCCTTATGTTTCTACTGTTAGCCATGGATCCCCAGAACGGCAGAAAACCCTTTGCAAAGTCCCCAAATTCTTGACCTGCAGTGTCTTCTTTACTCAAAACACCTCTAACTACCCTTGTCCGATGGTAATCCGCCGCTGCTGTGTAGGTGGGAGGTAACAGGAATGAAACAAAACATGAGCCCGAGAAGTCAGGGGGCAACCATGTATAGGCTCTATCATGGCAGATGAAATAAGTACCCTTAGCGGCTAAAAACGCAGGGGAAGTCTGAGATCCAAAAACATACTTTTCTGTACAGATACGCTTCCCTAGCTGAGCTCTGGGATTCTTGCCAATACCTTGCAGACACAGGTGACCTTGATGGGGTACGATCCAGATAGGGGATGATCTTTTGGCTTGCTGTTTCTCACTTAAAGTAGTGCCACATCCGGTCACGTTCCAACCTACATATGCAAGTATCTCATCATCCGGAGTATCTTCATAAGAAGTTACTTCCTTGATCATGTCAACTATACCTTTGACTAGGGCGCTAGTCTTGAGGTTGTCTTTTACAGAACGTAGGGGTTGGACTTCTCGTGCATATATGAACATTGTCCTATATGCCCATACTGAACCATTGTGACTAAATGGCAGGACCAAATAGGGGATACCTTTATCCGTTGTGTGAGGCATGAGACCACACACCCAACAGTTAGTTGTGTTCATTACAAGTTGGTGTTGGTGTAATAACTGAACGAAGGAGTTATTAATGAATTCTAACCTTCTATTGGATTCGTGGTCAGGCAGAGGGTGGAAAGAATGAGAGGAAACAGTAGGAGGAGGTATGGGTGGTGCAGTGGGCGCAAATGTTACATGGAAAGAGAATAAAACATAACTTATCAAAAAGATCATTACGCTGGATAGCATAAAAATACAAAATATTATAAAACTTTTCTTTGTCATCGTGTTACATAGTCTCTGCTTAAAGTTAATTTGTTTGGCAGGTCTCTCCACATCAGGAAACTCCATCCTCTCTAAGGTGCTGCCCGCGACGAGGAGGTTGATTCTGCTAAGGAGTGCTTCTGTCAGTCTAGGGCAACTCCCTTGGACCGACCAGAACCACCGACCTAACGTTGTTGGCTGCACTTCCGAAGACTTTAACCAATCGCGGCCCTAGCAGCGGAACCCGGATGGCGGTTCGAAAAACTAAAAATAAGCAAGTTACCTAGATGGGAGATCTGCACTTTCAAAAATAGGATTTGGGGAAAAAGATACGTTTATTAGTCCATAGGTTTTGGTCTCAGATCATAAAAAGGAATCACTTTTATTAGTCTGTTTTTCTCGGTCGCAAATTGTAGCGTCTTTTTCCTGGTACTGTCTGGTCCTGAAACAGGAGTTCAGGTTCCAAAGAGTTCAATTGTTCTGGTGGTGGCACAGTTTCTTGAAAAATGTTCTCGCTTTCACAATCAGGGTTAGTTTCTTTTACACGGTCATCAGTTGTAAGCTCTGAGTCAGTGCCACCTTTCTGGACCCATTGGTCATGTGGCGGAGGTGAAGGGATTCTCTTGCAATGGACCCCGTGGATCCAGTTGACCTTCCCCTTCACTCGAACTGCTGACCTCGTGGAAAGAAGGACGAGGTGCGGCCCGGTCCACCTGGGCTGGTCGTTCTTTGTCCTTTGAAAGTTCTTTACGAGGATCCAGGATCCAGGGACAATGGAGTGACCTGGAGTCTCAGAGACCGGAGGCAGGGTGTTGGGGTCCTGTTGATGTAAAACACGCAATTTAGCCGTCAATTCATACAAATAATCAAGCAAAATAGGGTGTTGCAGCTCGCTGAACTTCGTGGGCCTAGGCACTCCCCATATGTTGGCTGGCCGGCCAAAGACAATTTCGTACGGGCTGAGTTTTACTCGCGAATGCACAGTCATTCTGGTGGATAGGAGTGCTAAGGGTAGAGCGTCAGGCCATTTAAGACCTGTGCTCGCTTGGATTTTGGCCAATTTAAGTTTTAGCGTGCCATTGTAACATTCTACTAATCCAGCTGATTGGGGGTGATTTGCAGCGTGGAACTTCTGCCTAATGCCTAGCCCTTCACACACTCTCTTCCATTGTCAGACCAGACCATTCTAGGCATTCCAAACCTGGGGAAGTATTCTTTTACAAGGGCTTTGGCTGTGGACAAGGCAGTATTGTCTTTTAGGGGATAGGCTTCTACCCATCTTGAGAAGGCACAAACAACAACGAGCACGTATTTTAAGTTGTTGCACCTCTCCATATGTATGAAGTCTAGCTGCAAAACCTCGAACGGATACGTAGGAGGTGCAAAATGACCAGCTGGAGTTGGGGTTCCCCTACCAGGATTGTGCTTCAGACATACCATGCAATTCTTGACAACATTCTCTGCACACTTGGGAATCCCTGAATTCTTCCACACTGGGGCCAACAACTCGCAAATCCCTTTCACGCTGATATGAGCCATTCCATGAGCCATTGTAACCACTGCAAGCACATAGGCATCGGGTAACAACCATCTCTGATGCTCTGTCAATTCAATCCAACAACCATTTGCATCCATTCTCCCTGTACTTTCTCTCCACGTGCTTAACTCTTTCTCTGTGGCCTCGGCCTGGATGGACTTCACACTTTCTATCGTGTCCTCACATATTCCAACCTCACCAGTCCATCTTTCAGGGCCTGCAACATACATTCGGCTCATCACATACTTTGCCGTTTCCTTAGCGGTCTCATCAGCAAATGCATTTCCACGACCAACATCATCAGTCACCTTCTTGTGAGCACTACATTTCACAATCGCCATTTGCAGGGGCAAGGTCAGTGATTCAAGAAGCTCATTCACCAACTGACCATGCTGAATCTTACAGCCTGAAGGGGCCGTTTTGCGAGCCCCTAATAGCGAATCATAGCGATTCGCTATTGAGGACTCGCAAAACGGTATTCATGTAGGAATTGCTAAATAAATAGCGATTCCTACATGTTCTCTATTTGCGAGTAGCAATTTGCTACTCGCAAAAAAAGGAATACCTCCCCATTCATTCCTATGGGCCAAAAGGCCCATAGGAATGAATGGGGAGTATCCCTTATTTGCGAGTAGCAATTTGCTACTCGCAAATCAGATAGCGATTTTAAGGGTGCCAGGGGTGTCCAAAGGACACCCTGTAGCACCCCTAAAATGCACATTTGAACAGGTGTTGCGCACACACATGTCCAAAGGACATGTGTGTGTGTAACATGCAAAAGAAAAAAATGCACTAAAGTGCTTTTTACACTATTTACGCAATTTACCACCAAGTCAGACCTGGTGGTAAATTGAGACCAAATATTGCGATTTCGCTATTTCTATTTGGTTGATAAATTGCATTTAAGGAATCTCTATTAGAGATTCCTCAAATCCAATTCCTCGCAAATATGCGATTTCGGTAATAGAGATTTTTGCATTTGGGATGATGAATCCCAAATGCAAAAATCGCACTCGCAAAGGGCCAGATTCTCAGAATCTGGCCCTTTGCGAGCGCAAATCAGCTTGATGAATCAGGCTGATAGTTCCATGCAAAGTCAGGAACCCACGTTCTCTCCACAATCGTCCAAAACTGTGAGCCACTCCAAACGCATACTGACTATCAGTGTAGACAGTCACTCTCATTCCTCTAGACAATACACATGCTCTCGTAAGTGCGACTAGTTCTGCGGCTTGAGCTGAACCATGTGGTATTCGCGCAGTTTCAACGACTGTGTGCAAAGTTGTGACAGCATATGCTGCAGTCACATTCCCATTTGGGAGCTTAAAGCATGAACCATCTACCCATAATGTACCATCACATTCAGCAAGAGGAGTGTCAAATAAATCCACTCTCCCTTTTGTCTCTTCCTCTGTTGTAAGGAAACAATCGTGCTGTTCTAAAGCATCCGATTCCTCTGCAACTGGTAACAACGTGGCTAGATTCAAGGTACTGCACCTTTTTATATGCACATGGCTCGCTAGCAGCGTCAATTCATAGCTGGACAGTCGAGCACTAGTTAAGTGCTGTGTCTTGGTCCTATTTAACAATGTGTCTACTGCATGCGGGACCATCACGATTAGTGTATTATTCATTACTAGACCAGCAGACTGTCGAATAGAAACAGCTGCTGCTGCTGTGGCCCTTAAACAACTTGGCAATGCTCGTGCTACCGGATCCAAAGTTGACGAAAAATAGGCGCATGGCCGCTGTCTATCTCCGAATAACTGAGTCAGCACAGATAATGCACAACCCTCCTTCTCGTGGACATACAATGTGAAAGGCTTACTGTAGTTGGGGGTACCTAACACAGGAGCCGAACATAATGCTGTGCGTAATTCGAGAAAACTTTTCTGACACTCTTCAGACCAAGGAATGGGATTGGGTGTATTTTTACACGTTAATGCCACCAAGGGTTTGGCCAATAACGAAAAATTTGGAATCCACTGTCTACAGTACGATGTAATGCCCAAGGAAGCACGCACTTCTCTCTGTGTTCTTGGCACGTTCAATTTCGCTATTGCCTGAATTCTTTCTGGGGTCATTTTCTTTCCCTCCTTCGATAAAAGGTGACCTAAGTAGGTCACTTCTTGTCGGCAATATTGAAGCTTGGAAAGTGACACCTTGTGATGCAGATCACACAGATGACGCAATAATGTCAACGTGGCCTTTTTACAAATTTTCTCAGTATCTGCAGCAATGAGCAAATCGTCCACATACTGTACAAGAGTGGTACCTTTTGGCAAAACAATCGTGTCAAGCTGTGTTTTCAGAGCTTGACTGTATATTGAGGGGCTTTCACAGTAGCCTTGAGGAGCGCGTTTAAAGCGGAAGCTTCGACCTCCTAAACTGAAGGAAAAAATGTCCCTACTCTCCTCAGCAATTGGGATGCTGAAGAAAGCATTCTTTAGGTCAATCACTGAAAACCACGAAGCAGAAGCTGGAATCATAGTCAATAATGTGGTAACGTCGGGGACAACTGGAAATTGTGGCACAACTATCTTATTTACTTCTCGAAGATCAATCATGAATCTGTACACAGGTGGCTGAGAAGGGTCGGTTCGTTTTAAAACAGGCAGAACAGGACTATTGCAAACATTGCCTCGTGTTTCCTCAATCACATCCTTTTCAATCAATTCGTAAACAATCGCTAGCAAAGCTTTTTCACCCTCATTAGATATTCTGTATTGGGGAATTCGTGGCATTTTGACATTCGACTTCAATGTTACAACATATGGTGGCATTTCTAAAAGACCTACATCATTAGGACCAGTAGCCCAAAGAATATCTGGGAGAAGTGACAATTCCACTGGAAGTGCATCTCTCGACAAATACATAGGAGAAACCACTTTCTTGCCTAAAGTAAGTTGTACTCCTGAAGGAGAACAGTACAAAGTTGCATACAATCTTTTTAGCAAATCTAATCCTAGCAAATTTTCAGCACAACCTGTTGTCAGAATAAGGGGTGCTTCGAATTCACAAGGACCAACAGAAAGAGATAAAGGGTCAGAAATCGGATTTCTAACTGGGGCGCCAGAAAAACCTACAGAAACGTTCATTTCGCCAGACAAAGATGCGCCAGGGAGTTTGGAGTGCATAATAGAACTCTTTGTAGCACCAGTATCCAACAGAAAAGGTTCTGACACACCTGATGTAATCACCTCAACGTAAGGTCCACTCTGATCTACTGGAACTGAAACAACTCCCTCTCTTTGTCTATGGCTGTCCTAGCAATCATCATTCTCCCTCTGCTCATTTTCTGTGTAATACTCATCAACGTAGTATTGAGTTGTCCTGTCAGATACGTTATTTTGCTGATCGAACCTGTTCATAGATTTTTGTGGTGGAAGGGGACGTGTGTCCTGAGGGGCGTTTCCACGCCCTCAACCTCTAGGCGCTTGCTGACTGCCACGACCTCTAACACCAGAAACACCATTTGCACGTTGTGACAGGGCAGGACAATTATACTTGTAATGACCCTCTTGTTTGCAATATAAACACTGGTTGGGGCCTACACGGGGTTGAGTGTAATCGAATCTTTGCGAGTTTCTCTGATACTGTTGAGGCTGCTGAAAAGTATTTTGGTAGTGATTCTGACCATTATTATTTTGATGACCACCACCACGTGGCGGATAGGCTTGCTGTAGCAAAACCTTCGTTTTTAGTTCTCTAGTTTTCTTTTCTACTTTATCTTTCTCATCTTTGTCTCTATTTTCGTAATATTGCGCAGTAGCCAATATCTGCGCTGAAGATGAGACTGCCCAAGAACTTTCTGAATCTTTTAATTTTTTACACAATTCTGGAAGCAGATTGTGCACGAATTTATCGACAAACAATCTCTGACCACCTTCTGTGGTCATATCTTGACCGCTGTGGTCAATGAATGTTTCTTCAAATCTGGTGAAGAAATCTGAAACAGTTTCTTCTTTCTTTTGCTTGCATGCAGACAACTTATCCCAATTTACGCGTATTGCAGGCATTATCGTTTTCATGTAATCTACTATTTTACCAGGGAGTTCTGCTATCAAAGGCTCAGGCTTGGCACCACCAACTTGTCGGGCATCTGCAGCAGTAATATTAGCCCATGTATCACCTAATTCCTGGTCATGATCTACATGACGAATTTTACCCCATAAAGGCTGTGGAACAACATTCCCAAATAACATGTCGATATCGGCTAAATTCATTATACATGACCCAGCAGTTTGTGACAATTCTTTATAGTACCCTGCAGGATTTTTACGTGGATCTGGTAATGTTTGTTTGAGTGCTAAAACTTCAGCTCGCTTCCACGGGACATGTACCCATACACGCTGGAAATGTGGCAAAATAGGTGGGTTAGCGGTTGTGTCACCCTCTCTCCATTGTGGGGGAACTTCTCTCATAGGGTATTGGCGTGCCTTTTTCCTACTAGATGCACTAGACTCCGATGATGACCCAGAACTGTTTCCCTTACTTCGATATGATAACAACATTTCAAGTGCTTTTTCCACTTCGGGACCTACAATCATACCCTGTCCAAACTTAAACCGTACACGACACATCTCTTGTGGGATGCATTCCTGATCGTTGTCTTCTAAGTCCTCGCAAAGGAAAACACACATCTGTTCGAAAACATATCTCTGGGTCGCTGATTCCCATTGATGGAAGACTTCCATTCACAAAAAAAATCACATAACTTAGAGTGTGCACAGACTATAGCAGAATGAACCAAATCACAATCAAAGGCAGGCATTTCCTTCCTTTCTTTCCGGACATAGAAGAATCACTTAGAGATACTAAAGTTTTCACAACACTCGACCCAGCAGGGGCTTATTACTTGATAAAGATCAGAGAAGAGGACAATTAGAAAATCACACTCCGGAAACCATTTGAGCACTATAACTTATTTTTTAGGGTTTGCAACGCCCCCTCTGAATTTCAGCTTTCCACGGATGCTCTTTTTGCTGACATGCTTAACCGCAATGTGATAGTGTACTTGAATATTTGTTTTTCCCCTTCTCATGATATTCATAAAAACACTTGTGTCACGTCTTATCTCTTTGAGGGCTCACAATGTGGGTTGTAAGATGAAAAAGATGACCTTTGACTCTAAACAAGTAGATTATGTTAGTCATGTCATTTTGACTTCTGGACTTTTAATGGATCCTAGAAAAGTTGAAGCAACTAAAAAGATTCACACCTGTGAAAAAAATTCAGTATATAATTGCCTTTCACAAAAATTAATTGAAAGGTTATTCGTACCTTCTGTGCATATTTATTTGCTATTACCCATCACTCCAAGAAAGGAGTTACAGTTAGATGGGATGAACAAGCTAACACTGTCTTTGCACAACTCAAGAAAGACTGTGCATCGTTTGTGAGTAATCATTACCCTTCTGTCCTACTTATTGTTGAGACAGAAATCTCTAGTAGAGCCACTGACGCAGTTATTCTTCAAAGGCAGAAAGATGATAACTCAGAACACTCTGGACCTGATTCACAAAGGTAAATTTGGACCTGAAGTCTAACTTTAGACCTAAAGTCTAACTTTAGACATGAAGTCTAACTTTAGACTCCAGGTCTAAAGTTAGACTTCAGATTGAAAGTTAGAATATAGGTCTAAAGTTATACTTCAGGCCTAAGTTTACCTTCGTTAATTGGACCCTCTCACTTTTTCTTTTGTCTTACCCACTGTGAGATCAACTTCTCTGTCTCAGAAACAGAATTTTCTGTATATTAAGAAGCCTGTTCTGAATGGACTCAAAATGGGTCAGGGAAGAGGAGGTGTTTTGTTAGATAAAATACAGGGAATCACTGGTTTGAGCTGGGTGACGTGTCACGACCTAAATCATTACTCACCACTCAACTACAGCGCCTCTTGTATAAGAGCAAGACAAAAGAATAAAAAGTAGACAGGTCATATAATGGCTACGGAGGATGCCAATTCTGGCCTCCACTACTTCAATGTAGATATTATGAACTGCTGCTTCCAAACATCAATCAAAACCTGTAATCACTGGAAATCATTATGAAGCATTTCCCAATCAAAGATGGCGGCGATGGCTTTTAGTATATCCTGCCTGTGCACCTTTGTTTTGTTCATCATTCTTTCAATTGCTTACTTTCTCTGAAGTTCCTGTCTACATTTTAGCCCCAGCATCTTTGGTCTACACTCTACAGAATATTCCTGATTCTCTAGCCTAACAACTATCTCCTTGTTCCATCTCCTGACTGGCCACTATTGTGGAGATTGTTAAGCTCACTTTATGGGTCATGCACTCCAATTAGTCTATAGTGAAGATGGTATTGCCTGAGGAGTATTAGGGTTCTGGAAGACCCTGTAGCAGAACCAGTGTATCTCTAGTTTGTAGGAGCCCACCTTTCATATTTCACTTGTTTGAGAAATTGGGTTGTTAGTTGAGGGGGGTTAAACCCTACTCAAGCAACAGCCACAATCCTCATCAGGGTGAACAACAAAAGTCACTAAATTAACCTGTGCTTAACTCTATGATAGTTAGGCACAAAAAGCAGTCAGGCTTAACTTAGCAGCAATGAGCAAACTATTTATGCTGCACTTAAACAGTAATAAAGCAAAAGCACTACCCAAGAAAAAACCCACACTAACTGGATTTGTGAATGTTTCAAGTTTTAAAGTATAAAGTAGCACCTAAAAGATCAAAGCATCAACTGTAGATATCTACTCACACAAAGTCGAAAGTTATGGCCAACCGAGATGGAGCGTGGGTTGAATCCATTAAAGTGGATTGGCCCAGTTCCACTTTTGACTTAGAAGAAACTTTACATAAAAATACCTAACAAAGAAAGATTCAGCAGCACAAAGCAGCCGGCAGTGTCTGAGGAGGAGGTGTCGACATCGGGGAGGTGCTAGACAAAGTCACGGTGAAGATTTCTATGTTCAGCTTTAGTCTCTTTTATGGAAGTCGAAATCTCCAGTTGGACGGAGCTGCAGCTGTAGCCGATAAGAGCTTCATGACACAGGATACCCCTCTGTGAGAAGCAGCTGAACAGGATTTGCTGGTGCAAAAAAGAACATAGTGGGAGCTGTCACGAAGTCAGGCTGACTGCATCTTAGGCGGATCGGTGAGCAGGCAGGTCCCTGTCTCCTCTTGACTCCTACAGCCCTTATTGTCAGGAAATGTTTTAACTTCCAAGGTTTGGATTCCGGCTTTGTAGGCATCTTTAGCACGATTTCTAATGTTCCATGACTTTAGGGTTCCACTTGGAGGGTCAGGATTTACCCGCACTGAAACCAGGTGCGGGTTCAAGATGGTTGGAGCCTTTTCTGTCTCTGTGACTCTGATCAGGAGACCAGCCAACTAGCCCTGGAAGTCTAAGGTTCAAGTAGGTCTCAAACAGCAGGGCAATTCTCTGAGAGCACAGGACAGCCTTATGCAGCAGAGCAATCCTCTTGGTGCAGCAGGGCTGTCGTCTGAAGTACACAGCAGGCGACATGCAAGATAGTCCCTCTGCAGCTCCAGAAGTGAACTGCAGAGTGGGTCTGAGGGTCCGATTTTTATTCTACATGCTTTAAAGTGGAAGAAACTTCTGGCGTTTTCCACCCCAAATAGTTGGAACTTTCAATATTTTCATTGCTGGTGAGCCAAGAAAAAGTGCACGGCAGCCTGAAAAAGAAGCTACCTTACCAAATATACTTTGAAGGTTTATCCCACTTAGGTTGGAGGTTACTGCAAGGGCTCAAAAAAGAAGAAACTGCCCTTTTGTCCCTTGTTTGGCTACAACCTCCACCTTCGGACAAATGTCTACATCTGAAGGTAATGCTTTTGCCTGGGATTTTCCACCAACTCTTTCCTGTCTTTACTCCATTACCGGTCAGCCACAAAGGGTGTCCAGTTCCTGGTTCTCCATAATACTCAGCTTGGATGAACCTACAGCATGAATCCAAACATGCCCCATCACCGATTAGCCTTGTAGGGTCCCTGTGTCCCGGTCAAGCACACCCCTTTGACTTGCATTGATGTTTGAGTTTCCATTGTTTCTTATGAATCTTGTTTTTGTTTTCAATAACTTCCCGTGCTTATATCTGATAATCTTAATTTTAGTGTAATCTTAGTCATTAAATTAACTAATTTGGTTTGGAAATGTTTACACATTTATGACAGCAATGTTGCTTTTGTGTATGTGCACATTCTATGCGGTCAATTATCTCTGATTAAAACCTTACTACTTGAGTAAGTCTATCAAAGGTAAACCAGAGATTTCTTCCACGAACCAGAGTGCCTAATAGGAATCTGATTGTTTTGGCTTCGTGTGAGCACAGACAATTCATAGACTAACAATCGCTTTCCTTCAATCTTGGACTAGTTTAAAGTGGGTATTTTCAGATTTACACCCGGAAACATGTCTTGCGTATATCTGTCACAGCATGTCTGAAATTCAAGTGCATCTAAAATAAAAGCTATAGGGCAGGGTTGGGTTGAGAAAGAAAGTAGACGCGGGCATCAAAATAAATATGGCCCCCAATCATTAGAAAGCTAAAAAAGTTGCTCATGTTTATGAATGGGAACAGGGTTGAACTTGTAGAGGCTGTATGCGTGGTTTGTGAGATATGGAAGACTGTGTGGACTTGAGCTTGCAGAAAATAATGTTTGTTATCAAAGAAATCAACAGTAAACACCTGCTCAGCAGTCTATAAAACAGGCCCACAAACACCCAAAAAGGGACCCACAAACTTACCTGTCAGACAAGCCCATCAGGCTCTGTCTGATTGCCCTATAGCCTAGCCCGAGCCTGGATATACCATGCTCTCTTGTTCTAAATGTAGGGGAGCTGGCAAATGTGATCCATATGTTTTCAGGGTTTTACTTCGTCTTGCACTGGGAAGGAGATCCACCCCCATTAAAATACATTTTTGTTCTTTACAGTGTATTAACTATATATAACGACTTGGTATTTTTTCACATATATTTGTAAAATGCTTATTGTCCTGGCAGACGCGCTTGGAATGTGGCTTGCTGGAACCACTGTGTGTTTCAAATAAATCAACAGTACATAACGGCCTAACCGCCTCTGACCTAATCGAGTTAATTAGTACAAAGAATGTATTGATAAGACATCAGCACATCCTTTTTGCGTTGCTCTTGATCAGAAGGCTTACAGTTTGTGCCATGATTTCAAAATAGGCTTACAAAATGGATTGCGAGACTGCTGAAAAGCAATGTCAACAAACCTGTAATTTCCTTGAACAGAATGACTGTGCCTTGGGCAAGGAGGACATCTGGTGGTTAATTCAAGAAATCACACACATGTAGTAAACGCAATATAACATTAAAAATAAAACTGCACTAGAAGTAGAGCAGCAGTTCTGAATCATTTTTGGAAGATGCGTACGCCCGCCTAAGCCTGAGCCTCAAACCAGTGCACAAAAATACAAAAACAAGTATACATCAAATACCCAATTAGGACATATTTTACTTAAATAACAAAAAATGCAAAAATCCGAATTTTGATTAAAAGGATGAACTTTCCAAAATGAACTATTATTTCTGAAAGGATAAAGCGCTATTTTTTGTTAATATGACACTTTATTAATCGGCAATATTTAGTTTTCTAAACATTGCATAAACTTTGAGCGGTCATCATAGACACCCAGGGGCCCACGAATGGAAGGTTAAGAATCGATGGTCTAAAGGAATAGCGGTTTAGGTCTCGCTAAAGAGAGACAATTACAACAAAAATAACTCAGTGTAAATGCTACTGTATTCAGCACAGGATTGATCTGGAGACCTGCATCCAATTCATCACATCAGATTGCATCCTACAGAAGCAAACCCGCCACACTGCATTGATTCCTAAGGCGGTCATTAGGATGGCGGGCGGACTTTGTCTGCCCGCCATCCTATCATGAAATAGGACCGCTCACCATAAGGGCGGGGGTCCCGTGGGGGCCATTAGAATGAACCCGCCACAGTGGCGGGTGCATCCTGCCTTCCTGACTTTGTGGCGGGCTGTGCACTCAGCACCGCCCGCCACAATGCCAGGAAAGCATGTTGTGCACTTCCATGCCCAACATGGCAGGCACCGCGCGGTGTTGTGCATGGAACTGCAGGGGGTACCATAGGTACCCCCATGTGCACCCCCCTGAGTCCCTGGGGACCCGCAACGGGATCCCGCAAGCAATGTTTCCGCCCCCATAGTAATATGGCAGCCACCATATTAAACTCTTATCCACCCAGTAAACCTGTTGACCGGGCGGAAAAGCGGCGGACGGTCTTTCTGTCTGCTGCGGTCCCCCCCGCCATGGTAATATGGCAGTGGGAAATGGGTGTCTGACGGGAACGGATCTCGATCGGATCACCACCGCCATGCGTGCAGTTGGGCCCCATAGTGTCTTACCCCACCATTTTGGACTGCATCATAAAAATAGTCCACTAAACTGCACTCTATTCTATAGACACAAGCCCACCACTGCTGTTTGGGAAAATTAACACATTGCTGTGCGCTGCATTCTAGGAATGCTAAATCACATTCTATTACAGCCTAACTACACTAACATACTACACTGCATTACAGTCTAGAAATACTAACCCAACCACCTGAGCTGCATCTTAAAAGCTATAACCAACTACACTGCAGTACTTCCAGGGGAACTAAACCAGCACATTGCACTACATCCTGAGAGTCTACACCTCATCCTAGGAACACTAACTCACTGCAACACAGTGGGCTAATAACCTTAACCCACCAGACTGTATTGCATCCGTAGGCTGCTACTTTGCTGCACTGTAATGCATACTGAGGAAACTGACCACCACGATGAATTTAAACCTAAGATTGCTAATGTGGCAATCTGTGGTTCGAATTCATCCTGTGGTACATCCAATGGTCATGAACTAACTGCATTACCATGCATCTTAATGATACTACGCTACACTACTCTACACCCAAGGGGCAATGGTTCACGTAAAGTGGCAAGCGATAAGTAGGAAGCAAGAGCTCTAAGCTGCCCTAAATTTTGTGTCAAAATTACAGCACTGCAGGGATGTAATTAAGGATAAATGTGATGTTATTAAGATGCATATAGAGTTTTTAAGGAGATTGCTGCTCAGTTTGTAGTTCCATGTGCACATAAAAAGCAGGTGCACAGTAGAGAGGATAGTTGGTATGACAGGGAGTGCAGAAAGATAAGGCGGCTATTAGCTGAGGCCATAAAAGGAAAAGACTCTCCACAGATAGCTGCCATTAGGAAGATGTACAAAAACGCATTAACAAGGGCCAAAAAAGAGGGGGACAACAAGTGTTGGCAAGATCTAGTGGAGGCATGTGTATCTAAGGATGATTTACGATTTTGGAAGCTAGTGGCCAAAGGAGTGCACACATCAGAGTCCGGGCCCCAGAACCATGTCCCTCATACTGATTGGATCCGCCACTTTTCAGTTTGATACCTTGATGTTGTTAAAATACGGTCAAATATCCTTGAATGCCCCGTTGACCATTTTTAATTTGCCACCCTTTACTTGTGAGGATGTTTCTTATTCGTTGGCCACCTTTTCAAAAGGGAGAGCTGCTGGCCCAGACAGTATTCCAGAAGATGTCTATCTCCAAGACATAGATGTGTGGACGAGTTGCCTACTGGTCATTGCCAACGAGATAGAAATGGGAGCCCCTATTCCATCATCCTGGCAGGGAGAGGACCTGCTGCTACTGTATAAAAAGGTATAGGCCCATTAGTCTAATTGACTGTCTTCAGAAAGTCTTTTGACGAATGGCACTGGTAAAGAACTAACACTGGGTAGAAAGCAATGATATTATAATCCCGATACAAGGAGGTTTCAAACCTAAAACGTCAACAATAGATCAGGTCTTCAGATTTGCTACAATATATTGGAAGACGGTCTTGATCGGCAAGGGCGACTTATATGTCGCCTTTGTCGACCTTAAATCTGCATCTGATTTGGTACCTCATGCAAGGCTATCGGCCGTCTTGGAAGAAATGAGGATGCCTCCTGATGTATTATCTCTGCTTATCAGACTGCACGAAAATAATTTGGTCAGATTCGGTGGGGCTTGGAGAGACAATTAACTGAAAAGATTCCTGTGTATAAGGGTGTTCAGCAGGGTTGTGTACTGGTCCCTACTTTATTCTCTTTATATGTAAATGATCTGGTACACCTCCTTTTTTAAATCGAGGCTGATGCCCCCTCTTTGGCAAAGGGTAAGATACCACTATTGTTATTTGCAGACGACACCTTTTAATTTCCAAAACACCTAGCAGGTTGCAAAGACTCTTAGTTATCCTTGATGATTTGTGCACGCAGTGTGGCTTAGGGATACATGTTAAGAAAAGTAAATTCATGGCATTCAGCCATTCTAAGAAGTTTAAAGGGAAGCTTTCCCTGGGCAGTGACTTATTAGAACAGGTGGACTCATTTACATTCTTTGGCATCAAACTTGCACCTAATTTATCCTGGGGCCAGCATGTTGATGTTGTAACCATAAAACATAGGCAGATAACTGGAGTAATCCTGAAAGAACAGTGTGCTTCTCACACCAGGCTTGTTGCACCTGCTATGAAAAATCTACGAAGCAAAAGCTTTGGGAGGGGCGTGGCTAGCAGCCACCGATGGCGGCCGCAGCTTAGGGAGGCTCCCGGGACGAGGCGGCTTCCCACTGCAATCCGTAATATTTATCCTTTCTTCATTGGTGGTCTAAGGGGTGGACCGGACCCGGAGTCCTTGCAGCACCCAGCGCAGCAACTTTGGAGGCGGCGGCGGCCTGCCTGCACTCCGAGAAGCCGAGCAGTGTCCGGGGAGAAAAGGGGCCTGTCGTGTGCCTGGAAGCAGCGGAGTGGCCGGCAGACTGAAGCCGGCCTGAAGTAGCCTCATACCGGCGGTGAGCGGCAGGAAGTGCCGGCCCCCCAGACGTGGCGCCCGAAAATCCACGGAGCGTCCTCCGGCGACCCAACAACGCAAGCGGAGCCCCGAGAACTCCAGCAGATGCTGCCGCAGCTGTGGGGTCCAGCCCAGGGGTGAGGAAAACGCCTCGGACCAACGACGTGAAGCCGCCATTTTTCACGCTTGACGCGCGTCTCACCCCGAGTCCCAGCGGCTGCCACCCTTGCTGAGCGGAACCTCACGCAGCCTCCCGGGTGTGAGCGCGGAGGTCCGCTGTCATTGCGGACCCACTTTTGAGGTCATCGGCGGGCGGTCGTGAGGCAATCGACTGCAGTGGGGACGGTGAGTTGGACCCCCCCTCCTAGAAAGACACTGGGAAAAGTTGCTGGGACACTGGCAGCGAGCATACTGGGGGGCACTAAGGCTCAGTGGAACACAGAGTCACGACCCAGTGTTGGCAACAACCCCACTACACCTCACCAGACCTACTAACGACCACATTACAAGCATATTGGTTCGACAAACCGACGGTGTTGCGGCATTGGTGAGAGGGGTGCCGCATTGACTTTCCCTGAAGCAGTTAGCACCCTGCCCGGCCTCGCGTTTGTGTTGGGGAGAAACTCGGCTGACGAAAGGCCTATGAGGAGATGAGGCTCTCCCTTACGACAGATGTTACTGCGTTGCCGTCACACGGACGACTACTGAGGAACGAGCCCTCCTTGACCCGAATACCGACACTCAGAGGCAAGTTGCGACGCCGGTAGACACTACGCCATGTCTAACAGAGGCCCTAAACACAGCACTACCCAGGCCAGGCTAGAAAAATTCGCCTATGAGAGGCAGACTCCTCCCCAGGAACAGCGCAAAAACACGGGGAAAACAACGGAGGCCGAGGGAGCGAAAAAGGCCACAATCGAGGATGTACTGGCAGCATTGGCTCAGGTGCAAGCGACGGTGGGTGCGACAGCCACAGAGGTCACCTTGATATGGGCGGACCTCCAGAAAATAAACGAAAGGGTCAAACAGGTTGAGGTGGTCATCAAATCCTTGGTCGAAGACGTGTCCGAACTACAAACGGCGATGGAGCGTCTAAAAACTGATAATAAATTGCTCAGAGACAAACTGGATGATCAAGAAGGACGCTCCCGGCGTAACAACGTCCGAATTTTAGGTGTGCCAGAATCGGAAGACACGGGGGCAATGGACCTCTATGTAGAAAACATGATCAAAACAAGACTCCAGCCTAAGGGGCTCTCGAACTTCTTTTCAGTGGAAAGAGCCCACAGAGTACCGGGGGGGAAGCCTAAAACTGGGGGCCCGCCTCGGTCGATACTAGCAAGGCTGTTCAACTTCAGAGACCGTGACGCCATCCTACAAGCCGCAAGAGTGGCGCCGCCCATTCAGGTCCAGAACTCGAGGATAGCCTTTTTCCCGGACTATACGGCTGAGGTATCCAGGAGGAGGAGGACGTTTCTGGAGGTAAAAAAAACGTTGAGGGAGAAGGGACTGCCATATTCAATGCTGTTTCCGGCCCGACTGCGAGTGGTAGCAGACAAAAAGGTGTGGTTTTTCGATTCCCCGGACGCTGCCCGGGACTGGCTTGAGGGATGGCACACTGTTGATCGGCAGCGCAGATCCCACAGATCAAATCACGACCGCGGAGGAGACAGCAGGAATGGCTCACAAACGTCTGGTCGAGAAGAAGGAGCGGAGGGCTCTCCCTCCCACGGATTCGCAGGAGTCGGTGGAGAGGAATGACCCATACTCCGGGACTTGTATTAGTGGCAATCGCTGACCATTGACGCACATTTTCAGATGCTGCAGATGGACTCTGGCATGGCTACTCCGGGACCACGCAGGGATGCCGCCTGCTCGGGGAGACGCTCTCCCCTCTACACGCAAGTACACTGGTTGTGGGAGGGGTTAAGCACTCTGCTCAGTTGGGGGGGCGGGCAGTTGAAGGTCCGTTAGGCAGGGGTGCAGGGAGGGGGGATTGGGGACGGGGATGTTCTTTTGCAGTTAGGAATACACATATACGGTCAATTACAAAGCCTAGGCTTCCACATGAGTCTATCCCGAGAGGGGTGAGAGAGCGAGGATCTGCAGCCTCCATGCGGTCCCTTAGCAACTTCCTACATGACTACACATTCAACACTCATGTCACACTTGGCCTCCGATATGCCATAGAACCCATTGCACAGGTTGAGTCGAGGACAATCGTTATGTACGAGAGCGACTTACATATGCTTGGACATTCATGCAATGGGTCTAGCTCCTCTGTGAGGACCCCAAGCATTTTGTCCTATAGCTTTACAGATAGCTGTGGGGCTATGTACCTGGACGGACGTGCTATCATTGTCATACCCATGAATGGCGGAAGACGTTTCACTCACTGACCTGAGCCAGCGCGACCTATACCTAAAAATTCTGACGTGGAATGTGCGGGGGTTGGGCGATAAGGTAAAGAGGGGGCTGGTGCTTAATGAGCTGAAAAGACTGAAACCTGCAATAGCACGACTGCAGGAAACACACTTAACTGGGGGGGCTTCCAAAGCACTGGATAGGAAAGGATATAAAATGGCAATACACTCCGAATTCACGTCTGGATCCAGGGGAACGGGTATACTTGTCCACAAGTCCTCCAGGTTCATTCCCTTGCAAACCAAGACAGATGATCTGGGGTGTTTCGTAGCGTTGCAGGGACAATGGGAGGGTCAGCTCCTCAACTTGGTTTCTGTGTATATCCCCCCTGCGCTCCACTCCGTACAGCTGCCTAAACTAGCGGACTTTTTACTGACCCTTCCTGAAGGGGATGTTATTCTAGGGGGAGATTTTAATGCCACCATAGACACTCAATTAGATAGGTTCCCGGCTACACTTCCAGCAGGGGGGCCCTCCCGCTTCCAGCGCTTTCTGACGGCTATTGGCCTGATCGATTTATGGAGACACACCCACCCTCAGACTAAACAATACACCTTTCACTCTGCAGTGCACGGTAGCATGTCTAGAATTGACTACCTCCTGGCGCTGGGAAATGGCATCCAACATGTAGATACCATAGACATTCACCCACGGGGCATCTCAGACCACTCGCCAATCACGCTGACAATATCCACACGAGAAAAGGCACGTAAACGGGTCTACCCCATACACGCTTCCTACCTCAAAATTCCCCAAGTCCGCAAGGCGCTCAAACGTACGACGACACTATACTTCACTGAAAACTCGGGTTCAGTGGGCTCCTCAGAAATCTTATGGGAGGCTTACAAGTGTTAAGGGGCCAAGCCGTGAACTCGATCACGGGCTACAAACGGGCACAAACCCAAGAACTAACTACCCTGGAATTAAAACTACGGGACCTGACGACGGCACACGAATTGAACCCCTCTCCGACCTCGCTACACACACTACACCTCCAACAACAGCTCTACACAGACCAATTGCGGACCCAGGTCCAGGGACACATAACTGACACCCAGAATAGGATATACGAGGTTGGGGACAAGGCGGGCAAGCTACTGGCATGGCTCGATAAGAAAGGGGGAAGCTCTAGAGGAATCCAACAATTGAGGGATAGCGGGGGAGTGTTACACACGAACCCGGAACGTATTGTTGAAGCACTTGCGACCCATTATAAGGGAGTCTACACCCCTGAGCACATGATAACTCCGGAGACTGCCAGAACAGCCTTAGAACGTATCGAGGTCCAGACCCTCTCCTCAGATGCAGCTACAGACTTAGACACAGACATTACTGCGGATGAGATCCAAAGGGCTATACATGACTTGAATCCGGGCAAAGCGCTCGGACCGAACGGCTTACCTATAGAATGGTATCAATTGGCATCGGAGAGCTTAAGTACACATTTGCTAGCAATGTTCACGGAATGTTTGGTGAAAGGGGCACTTCCACCAGATCAGAGATTGGCCACAATCGTTGCTATCCCCAAGCCAGGGAAACCTCCGGAGGAATGCTCCTCATATCGACCGATTTCGCTGCTTAATGCAGAAACCAAAATCATTGCCAAGCTTTTAGCGAACAGTATCCTGCCTCATCTGCCGGACATCATACATCCGGATCAATCCGGTTTTATGCCACGCAGAAACACAGCGCTGAATCTGCGCAGACTACATGGGGCTCTAGCCAGGGCGGACATGTTATCAACGCAAGCGGTTATCTTGAGCCTAGACGCCAAGATGGCTTTTGACCTCGTGGAGTGGAACTACTTATTCGAAGTCCTGTTGCGTTTGGGATTCGGCCCCAAGTTCATCGCTTGGATTAAGCTGCTCTATGCCGACCCGGTAGCGCAGGTGGCGGCAAATGGCCATATCTCCAGCTCCTTTCCTCTAGGGAGAGGCACTCGACAGGGTTGCCCCCTATCGCCATTACTCTTTGCGATTTCCCTGGAACCCTTGGCCACCTTAATACGGACATCCCCGCTGCTGAGGGGGATACGTTGGGAGGAGGGCTGGGAAGACTGGCTCTCCCTATATGCCGATGACATGCTAGTCTATTTAACTAACCCCGAACAAGGTATACCGGCGCTCCTACAACTCTGTGACGAACACGGCGCAGTGTCTGGTTACACGGTAAATTGGAACAAGTCTGAGATGTATGTCCTGAAGGGTCCGACTCCAGCGCTATCATTGAACTGCCCCCTAAAAACGGCTGGATCCTCCTTTAAATATTTAGGTATACATGTTACGAGGGACCCGGCAGAATTTATGGATAAAAATTTGGGACCTCCTCTGGCGCGACTCAAACAAGATGTCCAGTTCTGGGCGGGACTGCCCCTAACGATACTGGGAAGGGCCACATTGTATAAAATGAAGTCCCTCCCCCGATTTCTATATATACTTGAAAATACCCCTTACCCGGTGACTCCGAGACTCTTTCAAAAGATCGCAGCATTGGTTTCGACCCTGCTGTGGGGGAACCTTCCGGCACGCATTGCACAGACCAAGCTCCATAGGGGCTGGTATGAGGGCAGAATTGCACTGCCTAATCTGAAGTTGTATTATTGGGCGGCGCAACTGAAACCCATCAACCAATGGCTACACACTCCACAAACTGAACCGGCGTACCGAGCGGACAGGGCGCAATTGGGCACGGTTAGTCTATTGGCTCCGTTATACGACAGGAATAAATTGCGCAAATTGATGGGACCCACTAAACTGTCAGCGACGCTATGGCATACGGCAACGGCTGCGCTCGGATGGAAGGGGAAACCCTCCAAACTGACCCCACTATTGGACTCTCGAGCCCTAGGTAACATAAGAAACAGCAGGGGGTTCTCCCACTGGGATACTATAGGAATTTCCACGGTTGGGGATCTCTGGGACAGGGGAGCAGTGATGCCTTTTGATAGATTGAGGGACCTATACGATATAGGAGAGAGAGAATTGTTCAGGTACATACAGATACAGCATGCATTACTCGCAGTCCTACCCCCTGGCACCGAGCTGCCGGAGTCCTCTCCGCTCGAGGACCGCCTTCTCACGGAGTTTATGACAGACCGCGCGACTTCCCTTATATACCGTAAACTACTTAACAACCTACCAGACCCCTTGGCCCTACTAAAAGAGAAATGGGAGGGTGACACTTATGACATGGACGAACAGGAATGGAACGAAGCGCTGGCGTCGCCCAAGGAGGTAGGGATCTCCGCGCGGCTGCGGCTAGTGCAGCTGAAAGTGTTACATAGGACATACTACACTAGGACAATGCTACACCGTATTGCTAGAGCACAACACCCTTACTGCCTACGTGGGTGCGGGGAGGAGGGTACATTTTACCACACTATATGGGACTGCCCTCTTATCCTAGAGTTCTGGAGGCAAATAATGCGCACGATGTCACAGGCGTTGGAGATCTCATTGCTGCCCGAACCACGTAGATGCCTACTGAACGTATGGGAACCTACAGACTTATCCAGACATGATCGTCTTTGGGTCACGGTGGGCCTGATCGTAGCGAAGCGAGACATAGCGCAGAAGTGGGGGGCGGCAGATGCACCTACGAAGTCACAGTGGTGCCTTAACATGGACAGAGTCATGGTGACAGAAAGAGCGGTGTACTCTGGTAGAGCGTGCCCGGGGAAGTGGAACAAAATCTGGACTAAGTGGAACGAGTATAGAGGTGAAATTTGTGATCCCCTGCCAATAGATGAACAAGACTTATCGGACGAAGAAGGGGAAGAGGAGTAGAGCATATCCTGAACACAGTGATGGGGGGGCCATGGACACTAGATACGCCAAAGTCTAAGGGGAGATGTCCGGCGGTTAGTGGATAGAGGACCTGGTGAACAGCGTCCGAGTACGCCCGACTACTCACACATATGAAGTTCATGGGGGGGCTGATGAGACCACGGGTGGAGACTAAGGGGAGGGGCTTATGTACATGTAGTGGATGCGACCTTTTAAACGACTTGCTTGACCATGATGTTATTCCTCGAATTGTTTCTGTTGTATGTTGTTTTACCAATAGAAAACCAAGAACCGGTACTAACGGATGACTCATTAACGGTACTGTGCCTTTTGATTGTGGCAATTGCATGTGCTTTCTGAACCGACTAGTTGATCCCAGTCTGCTTTTACTGCATTTTGCTAACAGGAATGTGATGGCGGCCGGCCCCCTGGGTTGTAGGCCAACAGCTGTGTGAACTTAAAGGTGCAATAAAGGTTTTTGAAAAAAAAAAAAAAAAAAAAAAGCTTTGGGAGCTGCCATGTATGGCGCTGAGCTCTGGGAGTAAGGCAGCATCACAGGCGTTAGGCAACATCACAGGCCTTCTACAATCAGAGAACACATTTATTAGGGAACGGGTCTCCCTTGCATCCTTTATTTATGGATTTAGGCATGAAAAAGGTTTATCTACTGAGGAGTGTCTATTTTGTGTATGCCAAAAAAGAAACCATCCCGCATGTAATATTTCTGTGTTGAGCATACATTAGGTTTCGTTCTTCTTGAATTGCACCAGTGTGTAGTTTGCTGGGGACCTCTAGCCACATGACTGCATTAAGAATACTACGTACTGATGCATCTCCCTTGTATGTATGTGCGGTTACAAAAGTCTTGAGGTGGATATGGGCAAAAAGGAGGGCTATCATTGCTGCTAGGGGAGTATAAGGGTTGAGCAGTGTACTATTTTTATAATATTTTAAAATTGATTTACTTTATTATATAATGTAAATTTTGTATTAGAAAACTTAACGTAGAGATTAATTGATTTCAAATTATGGACACAATAACCAGGTATTGACAATCCTGATAACTTTATTGTCCTTAAGTATGATCTATCTTTATTTATTTTGCTCACTTTTATGCCTTAAACCACATAAAGTTATTTGAAATGAGATTGACCACATTGTGCTGCATATTAGGACACTATCTCCTCACCCTGCAAGTCAGAAAAGGGTTAATGACCTCGTACTTTGCATCGGCTGCCCACATTTCTGTATCACACATTGACTGCATCACTCCACTGCCTTTAGGCTAGGTTGCCTCTATACAAATACTGCATGCATAAATACTTATATCTACACTGATTTAAAATACAGAATGTGACAAAATTGCCAGCAACCGTTTCAGGGAACAGTGTCTGATGCAGCGGTGAGCCAAATTAGCCCACAACAGTATAAGTATGAGTGGTCCCAGTAATGGTACATCTGACAGTGTAAAAAAACCTTTTACGTCATGTATTTTACAGAATCAGAAATACTAAGCATACTTTTTCAACAGTGTTATTTAATCACACTGAAGCACATATTTCAATAAAAATAACATTGAAAGAATTTTTAAGTTGGTGATTTGGTGAGAGTAGCGGGGTACGTGAAGTTAGAGTACAGTGCGTGTCACAGTATACTATTCACTTGGCATATCATTGAGTCAAAGGATTTAACAATTCCAATGATTTAAACAGTGTATCACATAGCCATGTACGAAAAACAAAATAACAGTACAGCAAGTACTGTTGATGATACTGGCAACATAAAGTGTCGACGTTTCGACCCCTGAATAAGTGTAGGTCCTTGAAATCCTTACATACGGGGTCTTCCTCAGGACTATAGTGGGGGTGGGCGAAAAGGGGCCCCTAAGAGTAAAGTACAAAGAAGTTTTAACAACTATACAAAATAAAAATGCATGAATCAGTGTACCAATCCCTATAATTACCGTGGAAAAAAAGATGAAGGAACTCACAACGAATATAAGGTGAGACCGTGCGGGCCCAAAGGCTCCAAGTATATGGGAGCGGAAACCACCTGCAAGAATAAGGTGTCTGTCACTAACCCCTCACACATGATAGGGTTAAAAATAATGATATTCATTAGCAAATATAAATCTCTTACTAAGCGGGTGGATTAAATCTTAGCTATCCATTCCATGTCATTCGTATCAATCCATAACATTGTTGTTTCAAAAAAGGGGGGAAACCTTGGGCGCCTCACAAGGGTTAAATCTAGAATCGTAAGCCAGAAAGGAAGAAGATATGGACATCATATTAAAAATCACTGCTTGTCAATGGACCATAAACACATCTGAAAACAAGATGTCACTAGTTTTACTAAAAATAAGTAATGGGCTGAAGTAATAGATACCTGTCCGTTGCTTCCAAAGAGAATCAAACCCTCTTTATCACCACAATTTGCATACCAAAATATAAAAGGAATGTTAAAACTCCTTTGACGGAGACCGTTTTTGTATCAAAATCAATAAAGGCCACGCTGATCCACACGTGGCTATGGCGGTACTTCGGCCGCATTTAAATAGGCTGCGTGCCACCGCGCGGGTTCCTTTCTATTTGGTGGAGCATCCCTAGCGAGTAGCGGTGAGTTCAGAAGTGCGTATGAGCAGTGATGCGATACTTTTGTCATTTGACTCCAAGGTGATTTGAAGTGTGGTTGCATATTTAAGTCGCAGATTTCTGCCTTTCTCTGCAGATTCAGCACCGCGTTACCACCATCGCATACACGGTTCTTCCGGTAAACGCAGTGAGTTTTGCCTACTGTGTCGTGGTTTCGCACCACTAAACCCTTTATTGACCAAATTTGGTACATGATAGTGTAAATATAAATATATCATGGTTATAATAATATCATCCGCAACATCTTCATAAATGCAATCGTATATGTCATATGTAATTCATCAAAATTATCCAATATTTATTGTCCCAAAAAATATTGTAGTTCAGAATCCAGGTTCAATCCCAATTCCATAGCCCTCAATTTCATTATCCATAAGGCTTCTCTACGTCTTAATTGTAAGATCCTATTACCACCTCTCCTATCCAACTTTACATGATCTATACCGTAGAAGCTAAACTTATAGGCATGTTGTTCATTACAATTCTGTATTAGATGAGCTGCAATTGGGTACCTGGAATCGCCATTCTTGAGTGCACGAAAGTGCTCTGCCATCCAATCTTTCAGTCTGCGGATGGTGCTCCCTACATAAATTTGAGAACATGTGCAGACAATTACATATACCACAAAAGGTGTATCACAATTAATAAATGTGTTAATCTTATAATTGAGTGAATTATTGTAACTGGATTCATCAATTTTCCTAACACCCCATCTGCAGGAGCTACATTTACCGCAGCAATGAAAACCTTTCAATGTATTACTCAACCAATTAATGGACTTAGTCTTTTTCAGATAACTGGGACTCACAATATTGGGCAAAGTGACACCTTTCCTGAAAGTTATGCTCGGTTTATCATTCAGATATGGGGAAATATTCCCATCACTCCATAAAAGATGCCAATATTTAGATAGTAATCCATACAATTTGTGGTTACCCTCTCCATAATTCGTAACCAACCTAACAATCTCTTGCTTATCGTGACTTGAAGAAGAACTCTTTTTAGTTCTAAGGGTTTCCTCCCTCTACAGTCTCTTAGCTCTTATTTTAGCCTCACAAATAACCCTTTCTTGATATCCGTGGGCTTTAAATCTCCTTTTCATATCCTCAAGGTTAATCTCAAAATCCCTGTATTTGGAGCAATTTCTACGTGCTCTTAGCATTTCCCCAAATGGGATAGCATTAATCTGACTCTTGGGGTGACAGCTACAAGCATATAAAAGTGCATTACAGCTGGTTTCCTTACGATACATTTTGCTGCACAATCTGCCCTCTTCTACAAATAATTCAACATCCAGAAAGAAAAGATGTTCAAAATCATATACTGTGGTAAATTTTATATTCACTATATTAGAATTGGGATATTTAAAAAATGTTTTTATCTCATCCACTGACCCTCTCCAAATAAGGAGACAGTCATCTATAAACCGTCCCCAGTAATAGATGTCATCAATCAAAATACTGCCTTTGGGGCCCCAGATCCACTCTGCCTCGAACCACCCCATAAAGAGGTTGGCAAAAGATGGAACGAATCTGGAACCCATTGCTGTACCAAGCTTTTGTCTATACCATTTCTCATCAAATAAGAAAATATTATTTTCAAGTACCATTCTTGTCATATCTAATAACATTTCAGTATGCCTGTATAATTCTGTGGGTCTATTATTTAAGAAACTCTCCAATGCAGAAATTCCTAAATTGTGATCAATATTAGTATATAGTGATACTACATCTAATGTAGCAAGTATCATTCCCGGTTCCCATGTTATGTCATTCATCAGATTAAGCATATGTGTAGTATCCTCTATATGAGAGGGCAGATTCTGTACATATGGTCTCATGTATATGTCAATGAACTGTAAGACCTTCTCTGTAGGGCCACCGATCCCCGAAATACTTGGTATTCCCGGTGGCTTTCTGATATTTTTGTGTATTTTTGGTAATCAGTATAAGCATGGGGAGCGAGGAAATTCTACTCGAAGATACAAATATTCGTCACGGTCAAGTAAAGAGTTATCATACCATTCCTTGAGTTTACAATTGATCTTATTTGTAACTGACTGTAGAGGATTAGCTGTCACTCTTTCATAGTACCTATTATCATTGAGTTGAGATAATACTTCTTGGTCATCGTCACATTTATTCATTACAACGATGTTTCCACCCTTGTCTGCCATTTTAATAACCACATCCGGGTTATTAGACAATGTTCTCAATGCCTCTCTCCCTTTCCTCTTTAGATTATCTCAGATACATGGACTACAAGTATTCATTCTTGTCTTGTCAATTACTTTATCAATTTTCAAATTTACTGCTTTATAAAAAGCATCTATCACATTACCAGAAGAGAGTTGGGGGTTCCACCGTGACTTGGTTTTTAACCCACTGCCCTCAGTATATGTTTGATTGATTTCTAGATCTACTAGTAATTGTGCCATAGTCACTGGATCCTTTTCACTTTCTGTAAGTGACATTAATAACTTCGTATCATGTATTTCTTGTATAGAAATATTACTCAATTCAGGTCTTTCAGTAAAGGGTTTAGCCACATTTGGTTGGTTTGCAAAGTGTTTCTTTATTTTAAGCATTCTGACAAATTTGTACAGATCCACATTAGTCAAATACCAATCCATCTTGGTCGTTGGACAAAAGCTCATCCCTTTCTTTAAAACAGATAACATATCCGGGGATAATACAAGTGAGGAAAGATTCACTATCTCAATTTTCTTAGTACTGATATCATTGTCCCTTAGTTCTTCCACGATCTGGTTCTCATCCCTTGTCTTATTTTTGGATCTTCCTTTACCTCTTGTTTCTCTCCTGGTCTTAGTCCACCTGCCTCTCAAAATCTCACCCCTACTTCTCGATTACCCATTCTTATTCTTCTCACTTCCTGTAAAAAAATATTCTCACTGGGTATTGCTGATTGTGTATCTGGTGTGTTCTCATTCTCACTGCTAGAAACATTACTGGATGAGGAATATACTTCACTCACATTGGACATATTGCTTTTCTTTTTAGCACTCTGATCTTTATTTATTAAGTAGTCAAAACGGCGTGCAAATGTAAATATGCGTCCGGTCTTATAATCATTCTCATCTCTTTTAAGTTTTCTCGCCTTCCTTCTTTTGATGTCTGTGTGTAGGGTTGCGAGGAAAATTAAAAGAGATGAGAATGATTATAAGACCGGCCGCATATTTACATTTGTGCGCCGTTTTGACTACTTAATACACTGTACACTTGAATAGGTTCGTGATTTTGTACCTAAGGACTGTAGCTCACAGTAGAAGTGTTGACTGTGGGAACTCGGAGAAGCGGGTTCGAGACTACCTGAAATACCTTTTAACATTGGCCCACATTGACTTTTACAAATATTGGTATTTTCATTGATAGCAAGCTTATTTGTTTTGTTTGGATTGGAAAAATTGAGAAATTTCACTTGGGGTACGCAATTAATATAACATTTTCAAAACTATCCTAACATGGTTAAATATCCATGTTAAAGGAATCTAGTAATGAGATTTATAGTTAAACTTATATAAACTTCGGACTTTGATAATTGTGAATTTTATTATAATTCTAAGAGAACGTTTATATTTAGGGGGTTATAATACTTACTCTGAATCGAGAGTTGTATTTATATTGTTATATTATGGACTTTTGCTGTACCCATGTGGATAATTTATTAATTGAAATTGTTGGAGTGTACAATGACACTTACTATTTGAGTGCTCAGGGAAGAATATATTATTATTTGATATATGGAGGTATCTAGTAGAGGGGAAGGTACATAGAGGTTAGAGAAAACTTTTTCCGTATCATAAATTGGGTTTTGTGACCCACACCCAAACCCAGTTTGAAAGGAACTTAAAAAGGGCTGTTGCAATTTGGCATGCAATGTACCAATGGTTTGCAACCGCAATTCCGGTCACAAACTATTGAACCATTGCCAACACCTCAATGGAGGTGATGACTGATTCACAAAGGAGAAGGGGTCCTCTTGGACTGCTTTAAGCATGGACATGCGGATGGTACATAGAGGTTAGGGGGCACTGAAGAAGTAACATACAGTGTCAATAAATTCAGCGAATGAAATAGAGTTTTTCAATCTAGCTAAACCTTTGTGGATCTGTCCGAAGTATGCCGATGGAGTCAATGTTAGAGTTCCTATTTTGAAACTGGAGAATTGGTGTTAGATGGAGGTACTGAGAGCAGTATCTAAAGAGAAAAGTCAATGAGTGAATGGTCAGAGGATAAAGGATCAAATGTAAGATGGGAGTAAGGAATCTACTTTGAGATGAGGATGAGAAGCTGCAAATTCCCTTGCAGATGGATGGCAGAAGTGAGAGTGTTGGTGAATACGTGCTCAGTAAGGAATTAAAAGAAAACTGTGCTTTGAATATGACTTTTGGTGATTAGCTTCATGTCACAGAGGATAATCAATAGGGAAGATTTTCTGAGCTGGTCAAGGATATCATGAAAATCATCAAATCATGATTCAGTGGAGTCATAGTGGATAACCACTTAATTTGACAAAGACGGGTACATGGGTTGTAAAGATAAAATCTGTGTATTATACAGGCATGAATAATGTTTTAATGAAACATTATAATAAACAACCTTACACTTTGCTGTTTATTGCAATGGGTAATGCCAGCAGCCAAACGCAGTAAGCCTATTTGTAAAAGAAATGGATTAGTTGGGCCATGGCTGTTTACAACCTTGCATTGGTGTAGGTTTATCGCAAAACTTTATATAGAATCGGCTGCCCTAGTAGGTGGCTTCACAGCACTTCAAATGCCAGTTTTGACTACTGTACTATTACCCATTTAATAGTGCTTGGATGCTGCATGGCCGTGTCAGGTCAATGTGTTTCCAGCATGTGACTTCCAAACTGACACAAACGGAAAGGTAAATATCCACAAAAGTGGCCGATAAGAAGAAATGTGCTTATGAAACAGGTGCGTGTGTGTGTAACATTTCTGAAGTGTATACTTTACTTCGTGAAAATAACTAAAATTTCCAACCTTATTCATTCTAATTTCTGGAGTTAGTACTGTGCTACGATGGCACGTCCAGTCATTATCTTGCTACTAACTGAGGGGCTGATTACGATGGAGGGTTTTCCGCATCCTCCGGGCCGGCGGCAGCCACCGCCGGCCCGGAGGATGCGGAAAATCCTCTGCAGACCCACCAAAGACCCATCGCCACATTAGGATGGCTGGTGGGTCCTGGTTTCAGTCCGCCGCTTTTCCGCTGCGGTTGGCTTACAACCACGGCGGAAAAGCCCTAATATGGTGGCGGTGCCAGAAGACATATTAGGATGGCTGAGAAAACATGCTTTTCCGCGGCGGCTTCTCTGCCGAGGAAAAGCATGCGGATCTTCACCTCGGGGGCCCGTAGCGGGCCCCCTGGGTGAAGGGGGGGTGGGGGGTGCACATGGGGGGTACCTATGGTACCCCCCTGCATTTGTATGCAGAAATCGGCAGGCACCGCGCGGTGCCTGACGCTTTCTGCATACAAATGCAATGTATGCATTTGTAACATTGCGGCGGGTGCAGCTTGAAGCCGCACCCGCCGCAATGTTACAAATAGAGGATGTGACCGCCAGGGGGGCGGTCACATCCTAATTGGACAGGAGGGAACTCTGCATGCCCATGCGGAGGTTCCCTCCTCCTTGGTGATCGCATATAATGGGCCCCTATGTACACCGAGTATTTTAAGCAGCCAAATACAGAGTTTATCAAAATATTTTGTTTCATCATCTGCCTCTGTTCAGTTGTTCATCCAATCACACAGATAGTAGCAATATAGTTATGTGAATACAGAGGCACTAACTATGCAGATATGGAACCACTGATGTGGGTCCTTTATTCTGTGGGAATCATGCAGGGCTACTTATATTCTGAGGGAATTATGTAGGCACTATCTATGCACTCATCCAATCATCCAGGGTGTATTGTTGTATTTAACCAGAAACACATGTATCTACACATGTTAGTGAGAAATATGTACTCTTTTAGAACCATATGATGAATTATATATGTAACCTGTTACAAACTGTTTGCATGTACTCAGAAGAATTAGTGAGCTATATGCTGCGATACACATTAATGTGCAGATTTTTATATGGAGAGTTTCTCAAAATTTAAGTGGCACATCTAAGTAGAAAAGTATTGAAACACTAAATGTAGTAGTGAGACAGTTGTAGAGAGGCACAGAAATAGGTCTTATGTTGTGTTTTTGGATTTACAGTATTAAGAGACTTTGGTTGATGTTTATTTTAAACTTGAGTACATAAGGGTCTTTTAGCATGTATAAGCGTCAACTGAGATATGGTGCAACTGTGTTGTAGGGGGGGGTGCTATAATATTAAAAGGTAAGTAATGAATTAAGTTTTGTGTTTTGGTTTGGGATTGGTACATTGAAGTAAGTGCGTGTAGTTATGCAGGTAGGTGGATTCGTAGATTTAAAACAGCATTGTGACATAAAAACAATTTCTGTATTATGTGGAAGCCAGTAGTAAAGTTACTGGTGCATTGACTAGAAAAAAAATTCAAACATAGTGTGATTTGGTGGGCGTGGCTAGAGGCTGCTGAAGATGGAAGCCAGTTGATCGCGCTGTGCTAGCCAACAGAGTATAAGCCCACACATCCGACAAAATCTGTGGCCCAGCAGGTGGTTTCCAGGAGCTACTGAGATGGGGACGAGGTGGTGATGGTGCTGTGCTTTCCAGCCCCGTGGAAAAGGGTGCACCAGCAAGTAAGCGAGGGACGCTGCCTACATTCCAAGAAGGCAAGATGGGGCCCTCCCGGGACTCCTGAGCGGAGGTGTCCCATCGCATCAACCCGCCGTGTCGGTGGGGATCAACGGCCCCAGGCGGGCTTCGCTGCCGTCTACTGAGTCATTCGGAGCCGGAGTGAGCACGCCCTGGCAAGTGGGAGGTGTTGGCGGTGATCGGCTGCAGGGATCTCCGAGGCTCGGTCATGCTGTGGCTGGGAGACCATGCTGTTTCCCCAGTTCCCAGCCGAGCGTGTTTTGGACCCGGCACTTGTGTGTGGGCGTATCTCCCTGCTGTGGCCCGGCTGCACTCAAGGTGCTGGACTTTACATCAGGGGACACAGCGGCCAGAGTGTTGATCGGCGGCAGCTGCCCTTTCCCTCCCCAGGCATGTGGGGGGTACTGTTCCCCGGCATCGGGCAGCGGTGACGGTTGTAGCGCCACTGGATGGTGCAGGGGCGTTGTATCCAGTACAAGAGAGGGCCTATACCTTGCTGACCCAGTGGCCCTGTGGTGATGGAGGCAAACTGTGGATCAGATCCTGTGTGGCGGGGGGGGCGGAGGCTGCAGAGACACCCTAAGCACAGAGTATGCCAGAGCATCCTGCGTGCTATGCCATGGGCCGAAATAAAGCGCTGGGGCCTGGACAGGCCAACCAAATTGATAAGTACATGATGGCCATGGGTCACGAGAAAGGGGAGCCTGCGGGAGGAGGCTGAAGACCATACCCCGGATTCATCCTACAAGGACATTATGAGGCCCATCAGGGAGTTGAAAGGTACTCTGGAGCCGAAGCTTGACTCTGTCACGGAGAAGGGGAACCTCTTGCGCGCTGACCTTCGTGAAATCTCAGAGAAGGTTTCCACAGTGGAGGCGGGCATTGGGGGCCTTCAGTCCAGAACCAAATGTCTTGAAGAGTAGGTGGCCGCACTCACGAAGAATCCGTCAGACAGCCACACCCTGCTTGAAGACCAGGAGGGGAGGGCCTGGCGCAGCAATATCGGCATGGTGGGAGTGCCGGAGGGATTGGAGGGACAGTCAATGGACTTGTTCCTGGAGGATCTAATTGGAACTCACCTGAAACCCAGGGGCCTATCAAACTTCTTCTCAGTTGAGCGTGCTCATAGGGCTTTGGGAGGCAAGCCTCGGCTGGGAGCAGCCCCTCGTGCAATCATTGCCCGCATCCTGAACTTCAGGGATAGGGATGCTATCCTGCAGGCGACTCGTATGCATGGTGACCTTTGGCACGAGAATATCACCATCCGGTTTTTCCAGACTTTACGTTGCATGTCCAGCACCAGAGGCGCTCCTTCAATGCAGTCAAACGAGCCCTCAGGGAGCAAAGCGTGAAACACATGATGCTCTTCCCAGCCCGGCTTAAAATTCTGGATGGCAGGAAGGCGTACTTTTTTGACACGCCGGTAGACGCAAGTGACTGGCTGGAGGGCTGGCGAACTGTCTGCCGCAAAGGAGGGCCGCACCGAAACAGGTCGGAGCAGAGTTGCAAGGAGATCTGACGAGAGACTGATAGGTCGACCAGTGGTCAGGCACAACAGCAGGTGACAGATAAGTGACCCGTGACCCTCAACTTGTTTTTACTGAACTGCTCTCTTCTGGAGTCTGTGGGTCCCGGGTGGGAGACTCTGGGACATGGTGCCTCCGGTCAGGCGGGGCTTGGGACCTCTGACCAGACTTTCGAAGTGCATGGCCCACGTCTCCACTCTTGGCTTTCATAGGGGCGGTCGGGCCACCTCCGTGGTTTGCTGTGAGGGCTTTTAAACTCTACGTTATGGGCTTGTAACCTCCGTCAGCAGACATATATTATTTCATGCTGGCGGCTGTAGGTCACGGCTCCTCATACATTTTTCTTTCCGCACAGTTTGGGCGACAGACACTCTGCACCTTTGGGAGGTGGGAGATTGGGGACTCACCTAGCAGGGTTGCAGGGAGGGAGTGTTGGGTTTATGGTTTATTTTGCTTGGGGGTGGAGACGCAAGCTTGAAACCCTGAGATTCAGCAGCTAATAGAGGTTGGCACAGAGGGTATTCCAATGGTGAGGGAACACCCAATTCGTATCTGCCCTACTTGCAACCATGGGAGACCCAGCTAGCATGCATATATGGAACTGGAATGTGAATGGTTGTGGGAACAGGATCAAACGCACATTAGTTTTTCAACACACCAAGAATCACACTTGCGGGGAAGTAAATGTAAGGCCCTAGACCATTTTCGTTATAAAATGATAGCCCACTCTGGGTTTACATCCGGGGCACGGGGGTCGGGATCTTAATGAGTAACCCTAGTTATAACACATGGACTGATGACGCGGGATGTTTCTTTGCAGTAGCTGGCAAATGGGAGGGGCGCCTGCTTGTACTCTGCTCTTGCTATATACCACCAGGTCTCCACTCCGTGATCCTTCCAAGGTGTAGCTAATTTCTAACAGGCCTTCCCCTAGGGGTTTTCCTGATTGGTGGGGATAAGAACGCAGTCAAGGATCTGGAAATGGACCGGTCTGGTTCCCGGACAAGTAGACAAGGGGAACAAAGTTTGGCAGACTTTGTTATGGCTATGGGCATGGTAGACTTGTGGCGGGCGCATAACCCCTCATTGAGACACTACACATTCTACTCGACAGGGCATGAGTCCTTTTCTAGGATAGACCACTTCTTTACCAGCAACGAGTCTTTCCTTAATTCCAAACATAAGGCACAGGGGTTTTTGGATCACTCTACAGTGTGTGTTGCTCTCAGAGACTCGATTATTGACAGGGGAACATTTCCGAGGATTCACCCTTGGCGTCTCTGGGATCCGACCATTGGAGACAAGCTCCGGAAGGGCTTGGAGTTCTATTTTAAAGAAAACAAGGGGTCTGTAGAGTCACACATTACTCTGTGGGAGGCCTACAAGACAGTCCTGAGGGGACAGGTACAGGCGCTGATCGGAGCTCAGAAAAAAGATGAATCCCTGCAGATTCAACAACTGGAACAGGAAATTAGTCAGATTGAGGGAGACAATGCAATGGCCATCGTGTATACGATGTAGGGGACAAGGCCCTGAAGCTCCTGGCATGGCTGGAACACCGCGACTAAGATAGATCATGGGTAACGGGGGTGTATGATGCGTCTGGGTCGCTCAAGTTCACAAGCAGCGTTATAGCGGAAGCCTTTGCCGAACACTTAAGTGAGTCTATGCACCAGTCTGCACAAAATCGGAAGAGGACTGTGCCGAATTTCTAGGAGATTTTGCAATACCTACGTTTCCCTCAGGGGCACCCGAATGGCTCCAAGCGGACCTCACGGATCAGGAGCTGGGTAAGGGTCTTAAATCCGGAAAAGCGTTGGGTCCCAATGGGCTCCTGGTAGAGATCTATAAAAGGCAGGCCTCGATCATAATACCTCCGCTTCGAGAAATGCTGCTGGAGGCGTGGGAAGTCGGGCAACTTCCGTCAGACCAGAGGGCTGCGACGATTGTAGTGATCCACAAAGCTGGAAAGCCACTTGATCAATGTAGTTCCTACCGCCCTATCTCCCTAATAAACGTGGCGGCTAAGGTCCTCGCCAAGGCCTCGGCGGACAGGTTGGCGTTAATCATTGCGGAGCTGGTACACGTGGACCAATCGTGGTTCATGACCAGTAGTAGTACCAGGCACAATATACGGAGACTATACGGGGTGTTGCACATGACTAATGAAACTGAGACCAGCAGACAGCATTGATGGTGCTGGACGCATCAATGGCCTTTGACAGCATAAATGGCCCTATCTGTTCATGGTCCTCCAAAGGCTGGGCTTCGGTCCCAACTTTTGTGATTCTGTCCAACTACTGTACGAGATGCCCAAGCACGTGTTAATGGGGCACTATCCAGATCCTTTAGACTGAGTAGAGGCACTAGACAGGGGTGCCCCTTGCCCCACTCCTGTTTGCACTGGATCCCTTGGCACATTGGATCAGGAGGGATACCATGATCTGGGGAATAGCGTCACCAGGGGGGTGGGAGGAGCATATTTCCCTTTACGACAATGATATTGTGTTGTATCTTGCACGACCTCACTACTCCCTGCTTGGGGGATTGGCCTGCAGTGGTTGCCTGACTGCCAACGAGAGGAGAAAGGACTTTGGACTGTTCTTTCAACTTGTGCAAAGATCTCCAAGGGCTTGGAAGAGAGCTAGCCCCCCTGACCGAAGTCCCAGGACCAGTGGACTTCACCAGCCTTTGTGAATTGCTGCTGGAAACAATTGGCTATAGAGGCAGGGAGCTGTGACCGACTCTCACGACTGGCCCAGTGTCCTGTAGGCACCGCACCAAGCAACGTCTGCCTAGAACAACGCAAGCTCTGCGCTCACCGACTCCGTCCTGACGCCGTTAACGAGCCATAGCCTGCACCACGACTTCGCTACACCGAATCGAACTCGTCTGACCGACGCAGTCACTGCTGCTGACTCCGAGTCCTGTGATCGCACCGGAATTGGGCACCGCCTCGCACGCTTCGCGACACACTGCCCGACTCGCACCGCTGTCCGGACTGGCCGACGCCAGCTCCCGAACTCCGGCTCTGTCGCCACAAAGTAAAGCTGGAAGCACCACAACGAGCAACGTCCGCCTCGAACAACGCAAGCTCTGAGCTCACCGGCTCCGTCTCGATGCTGTCAACAAGCCGTAGCCTGCTCTGCGACTGGAAGGACACCGTGACCTGCAACGCTTTCTTTTTCTACACCGCGACGAACCCTGGAACCGGCTCGCGCATCTGTGCCGGCCGCCTCAAGGAAAAGGTACTGTGACTGAGTCTATCTAAATTTGAGTGGGCCCGGACTGCCGCGGTCCACTAGATTTGTTAGGCTCTGTGTTCTTTCCAGCAACGCGGTAACCGGACATGGCTACCGACTCGCACAGAACCTTGAATTAAGCCTTTTTAACCTGAACTCTTGAAACTTAATAGTACTGTGGATTCCTTTTGTCGTTTATGGGTCTTGTGATAACTCTATATAAAGTATACTTATTTTTTATATAAAACCTGTGTGGTGTCCATTTGTAGTGTTGTCACGGGGTTACTGTATGTGGTCACAACTGCTTAACTTACATTGCCTCTGAAATAAGCCTTGACTGCTCGGGCCACGCCATCTAGAGGGTGAGCAGGGTTATTTTGAAAGAGTAATTCCCTTGCCCTGACTAGAGGAGAGGGTCCCTGCTTGTCACAAGTACCTACCTGTGCCAACCAGAGACCCCAAATTCTAACAACTAGGATATTTCATAGTAGAGTAGTTATGAATCTACTGAGAAATATTATATAAGAAGGAGACAGGCAGTGAAACAGAAAGAATGAGTTGAGAGAGTAGTTGATAAGGCCTTTGCTTTGAAGGTTTATATTTTGATTATAAATAAAATGAAGACTCTTGACAAAATGGTGTTGTACTTGAGGAGGCAAAACCAGAAAAAAAGATTAGTGACTAGAACTAATATTTGCAGAGTTTTTAGTGGAGAATGCATACATACTTTTAGTACAGAATCTTTCTTTAATGAAGAAAACTATTTCTAAGATAATAGAATAGAAAAGTTAATTCTGTTGATCACAGAGGACGATGTTATTAAATTATGAATGTCACTCCTATTGTGAAAGAGGTGATGGTACCTACAAATGTAGAACAAGTTATTTGAGAACAGGTACAAAGAAGGCAGAGTCAGGCGCCTGTATAGAAATGGAATTGTAGTAGTGTTTGAAGTATTCAACAGCAATTCATTGATATAGCAAGGAAATTTCTACATATCTTTCCAAGGCAAAGTTTAAAATAAAAAATAAGTACTTTACAAGGATTGGATCCTTGCAAGATTAGAAAGCATACACATTTGTAGGAACACTCACTGGCTTGCTTATTAAACAAAGTGTGCCAAAGCACTTTTCATCATTTTAGGATGTTAGTTGTACACCACTCAGCAATGCGAACTTTAGTTAGGAGGCTGTACTATGTGAAAACTCCAGCTTTATGTTTAGGAGAAATGAATAAAGCTCTTTTGAATGGTACTGTGGCAGATGTAGAAAGGTTTTGTGATGTGTGCAGTTTCGTTTCTTTGGTCCTCAGCAGGATTTGAGGTAAAATGAAGAGTTGTTAAGAGAAGAAGTTGTAGAACAGGACATAGATATTACAGTTGATAGTTTTGAAGAAGAGCTTACACATTTTTACACAGTGTGGTCTAAAAAAACCAGAATGTTTGTATATGTTGTCGACGCAGTCACATGAAGATTTAAATACAGACTGTTGACTTGTATTTAAAAAGTGAAAAATAAGGATAACTGGCAAAAGTTCGCTGTGTATTTATTTGTAGAGGAAAGTTTCGACTTCTACATATGGCAAGTTATATGTAACTAGTGTTACAATAAACTAGAAGATAATAAAATGAACAACACATAGCTATTAGATACCCATTTTGTAAGATAATAAAATGCCTGCTAATGTAGAAAAAACTATAAAGGGCCACATATAAAAATAAATCACATTTATGATTCTTTGCAGCATTGCGAAGGACTCTTATGGACTGCTCTTCAGCACTCCTACAACTCCAAAATCCATGCAGTATGAGAACACCCGGGAAAACTGTGGAGCAAAATCTGGGGATCACCGATACAACATCGACTCCTATAATATCGAACTACAAAATAATCAAGTCAATAATATCGTATACAAAAATATCGACACCCAATACACAAAACTAAAATAACACAAACATTGATAAAAAATAGACTCTTAAAAAAATTTCTGTTACAAAAATATCGACAACAAAAATAAAGAACACAAAAATATTGATAAAATGAAAATAACATATAACACAACAAAAACACCAATATAAATAATATCGACAACACAAACTGATAAAATACATATAAACTATACCAAAAAATAACATTTGAAAATAAAAATAAACAATTTTCAATAATGTAATCAAATGACATATATGAAACATTAAAAACAAACACAAGACAATAACAATATTAATAACACTTAGGGGCCCATTAGGACGTAGGGTGGATTACCCGCATGGCGGTGGCAATCCGTCCTACATCCTTCCCTGCCGCCACCCATTTCCCCCCACCATATTAGTATGGCGGGGGCTAAGGCGGCAGACGGAAAGACCATCCGCCGCTTTTCCGCCCAGCCGACAAGCCGACCCGGCGGAAAAGGGTTTAATATGGTGGCAGTATCTGCTAGTTTCCACCATCCATATTAGCATGGGGGCGGAAACATGCCTTTCCATGGCGGCGTTGCTGCCATGGAAAAGCATGCAGATACTGCTTTTGGGGGCCCGTTGCGGGTCCCAAGGGTATTGGCGGGTGGGGGGTGCACACGGAGGTACCTATGGAACCCCCCTGCATTGTCATGGACATGGTGACAGGCACCTCGCGCTGCCTGTCACCGTATGCAGGACAATGCACGCAGTGTCGCTAGGGTGGCGGGCGGACAGAAGTCCGCCCGCCATCCTAATGGCCTCTAAAACACAAACAAATGCACTGAACAACCTAAAACAAATAAATAAACAAACAATACAACTTAAAAAATAACAACTATCAAAAATAAACAAACATGTATATATCATATATAAAAAAATATATAACATTTATTTACACATACATTTTAATTATACTACTAAACAAAATAAAAACAAACATTAAATGAACCTAATTAACATTAAACAAATTAAATTATAACTGCCAAAAAATTCAAAAAAGCTATCTCGGCCAATAAATTTAAACTACACCAACACAAACTAATAGAAAACTCTAATTAATTAAATAAACACTATAAAAGCAATCAATTAACACAAAAAGTACAGTGAAACAGAGAAACACTCAAGAAGCACGAAACTTTGCGAGACAGAAATAAAAGAACTACACAATCAACTATTCAGAAAAATTCTCATTAAAGGTAAGAACAAAACTTTTTAACTAAATAAATAAAATTAGCTTAAAAATATAAACAAATTAACTAAAACTATAACATTTGTTGTTTTATTTTTCAGTTTAAACTTCACTAAAACTCCACCTAGAAAAGTCAAAACTATTTTTTATTTTCCAAAACAACTACAAAATCAACATTAACAAAAAATATAAAACAAAAGTCTATGACTTAACCAACAAATAGACAACTAATGAAAACTAAAAAAAACAAAAAACTTTTTTTTACCGGCTTCTACAGACTTCAACAAAAAACATTAACAAAATAAACTTCATCAACTAAAAATAGTAAATATTTTTTTTACAACTAGATACAATAGAGACTATTGGGCCTATTAGGATGGCGGGCGGACTTTAGTCCGCCCCCCGCCCTAGCGGTGCTGGGACCAGCCGCCAGTAGTGCTACGGTCCTGCACCTGCAATTAGGATGCCACCGCCACCGTGACGGTGACATCCTCCATTCCCAGCATTGTGGTGGGTGGTGCTCACAATGCTGGGAATGCACGTTGTGCATTGTCATGCACAAGGTGACAGGCACCGCGTGGTGCCTGCCACCTTATCTCTGACAATGTAGGGCCCGCCCCCAATACCCTGGGGGCCCACAACGGGCCCCTGAAAGCAAAATATGCATGCCTTTCCAGGGCGACAATGCCACCACGGAAAGGCTGCTTCCTGCTCCCATGCTAATATGGATGGCGGTGTCTAGCAGACACTGCCACCATATCCAGACACTTTTTCCACCCGGTCGGTTGGCGGAAAACCGGCGGACGGTCTTTCTGTCCACCAGGGTCCCCCCGCCATACTAATATGGGGGGGAAATGGGTGGCGGGCAGGGTATGATGTAGGGCGGATCGCCACCACCATGCGGGCGGTAGCGATCCACCCTACATCATAATAGACCCCTATATAAACAGAATATTCAAACTAAATGAAACACGTTTATTTTCAAATGTAATATTTATAAAAACATGTTTATTCTTCAATACTTTACAATTAATAAATATATATATAAATATATTCACAGATATACAAAAAAATTACAGAAGGAGGCAACTTCATCACCTCACAAAAGGGAAAACTACTTCAGTGCTACATGAGCTATACTTACACGCAAGAGAAAATAACAGGAGACAATGCCCATTGGAAATGTAGTAAATACTACTCCAATTCTTGCTATGGGAGTGCAACAACAGTCAAGACAAATGTTATTAATGTCAGGGAACACAACCATACCCCCAATGTTACAGAAATCGAGGTGAAAGATGCTTTAGAAACCATTAGAGAGGCAAGCACCAGCTCCTAACTGACTAGTACCCAAATATTGAAAAACTTACTAACTAGGGTTCCTGAACATGTGACAGGACAACTATCGTCCATCCCCACACTAAAACGCCTAATAGCCAGAACTAAAGGAGCTACTGCTCAACCACCACCGACCCCCGAACATTTGCAGAAATTGAAATTTTACAAGAATACAGTGTCACTCACAAAGATGACAAATGCATTCTTCATGACAATAACAGTCATGAAAAACGAATTATCATCTTTGCCACCAGCAACATAAAAAATTTGCAAAACATGGGTGATGGATGGTACATTGAATGTTTGCCCGTAGCCTTTTTACCAACTCTAAACCATCCATGGCGAATATGAAGAAACTAACATCCCCTTCATATACGCACTACTCCCCCAACAAGCAAAATACTACCTACACAGAACTCCTTACAATAATAAAACAACACACCAACAACTACTTCCCCAAAAAATAGTAATTGACTTTGAACAAGCAATGATTCAGTCAATTTAAAAAATATACCCACACATTGGTTGCTATTATGACTTCAACCAGAGACATCTCCAAAAATCTACTGAAAGCATAGATTATGCCACAAATAACAACTTTGCTTACCAAATAAAAAAAATTGCCCTGCCTAATGTACCAACAACAGAAGTAGCCAACCACTATAATATACTTCTTGAAAGCCCTTTCTACCAAGTCAATGAAGCAAAACTAGCACCCTACTTTGACTACTTTGAAGACACCTGGGTGGGAAGGCTACATAGGTCAGGGCACTGAGTCAATCAAAGTTCCAAATCCCCTGGTGGAACGTCTATGATAGGACCCTAGCCCCAAAAACTAAAACTAATAATGCAGTGGAAGGATGGCATAATGCCTTCCAAGGTAAAATAGGAAAAGGACAACCAACCTTACACAAACTAATGTAAGCCATAAAAAAAGAACAGGGCTATCAAGAGCTAAGGCTAGAGCAATATCTCACTAAAATATGTCCTAAACTAAGTAGGCAAAGAAAAACAATGTATGAATACCTGCAAAACAAAACTCGACTATTTCCAAACACCAAAGGGCTAGAATACCTAGATATTATAGCTAAATCTATACTTTAAACAAAAAACAATAACAACATCTAAAGCATTTTAAAATGGCAAAAACATTTAAAAAACATAAATGTACTCTTTTTTAAATTAATAATTATGTCATTTAAAAATTAAAACCATACATTTAATTATATGACATAATATAATTATTAAAAGAAACAAAAACATTTCCCACCCATTATAATAAAACATAACTTACAGTTATGTCGCAGTAGATGGTCCTCAAAAACGAACAAATCTATAGTAGATGAATCGAAACATGAATCCATTAAAAAGGAAAAACCCCCAAAAAAATGCAAAAATACAACTGTAGAAAAAAAGGCTCCAATGACGCAATCCTCTTAAGCCTCAAAAACCCGAAAATGAGCTTAAAAAAAATGCTCCGACAAACCCGAAAAATAAAAGGAAATGTAAAAAAGTAATTAGTTTCATAGAAACAAAATACATTTGCTTTTTTAAAATAAAAAACGTGTCTTCAGCAACATCCGTTAACAAAACTGGAAACCTGCAACAACAATAAAAAACAACACCCTCCCTTAGTAACATATATAAACCAACACACATTAATTTCAGCATTAAATACAACATAACATAATTAAACAACACATAACTAACACTATCTAACACTCTACTACTCTTCAACACTACGTCAAACACATCAAACACTAAACTACTAAACAACACCTAAATACACAAAAAGTGAACATTTAATGCCCTAAGAAATCTAACTACAATACTACTACTACCTCGTCCCTACCCTAAAACTACCTTAAAAGTAATTTAAATCAAACTTACCTTAACTGACGAAACACGGCTCCCAACCGCAAGGTTCCAGCTTCCAAAATGACCTAAAAACGAAACAGATAGACAGAAAAGTAAGTAAATGGAAAAAAATAGCAGCGTAATAAAAATGAAAAAAACACTAAGGGCTGATTACGATGGTGGGCGGATAGCCACCGCCGGCCTGGTGGTGGTGATCCACCGCCATATTATGATGCGGTGGCAATCGGTATTGTTCCGCGGCACACACAAAAGACTGACCGCCACGGTTCCACAAGCTGGTCCTTCTCCGTCCACCTTGCGTAACCCGGAACCAGAAAATCATTGCGGAGGTGCCTTGGAACCACCATAGTGATTACAATGGGCCTCTCCTCCTGTCTTTTGGTGTTGGGTTTTGCGGGGCCCCTGGTGGAGGAGGTCAGCTGTGCACTGGGCTCCATTTCTATACACAAGGCAGCAGGCACCGCGCGGTGCCTGCCACGTTGTGCAGGGAAATGCACAACATGGTCATTTCACATTGTGGGGTGTGCTGCAGCCAGCCAGCCGCTATGTTCAATCACCAGATGCGACCGCCGCAGTGGCGGTCGCATCACAATTAGGCAGGCAGTCCCGTTGCTGCTAGGATGGTGGACGGACTGCCATCCTAATAACCCCCTAACTCACGATAAACAAGAATAGAGAAACAATAAACAAACAAAAAAATTTATATCTTTTTTTTTTTTATATATATATTTTAAATGTACAATTTTTTTAAATATATATTGAATATTATATTATCACAAAACAAAAAATATAATATTTAACATATATTCAATGTATATTTCTTTGTTGTACACACCTTTAACATATACAATTACAAGAAGACTATTGTAAATGTGCAACTAATATAACAATGTTTAATGAAAAAAATATGATCCAAAAACATATTTGTGAAACAAATTTGTAAATTATTTACTATACTAATTAATAGAAACAAAATGTACAAATTATAACTTTGTAAAATACATGTTATCTAATTTTATGACAAAAATAAAATTATATTTAATGTAGTAAAAAACATAATGTAAAAACAATTGTTATAGCATAAATCAAAACGTTTATAGTGACAGATCACGTTCCCAAAACTGTGCAATTGTTTTACCCAATTGGCAATACCATTAGTACTCTTTGTAAGTCCCTAGTAAATGGTACCCCTGGTACATAGGGCGTGAAGCACTAAAGAAAGTCTCCAAGGACTGCAGCACCAATTGAATTGTTCAACCCTAAAGGACCCCTCACCAAGCTCCTGCAAACTGCTACTGCAGACTGCGTGTCTTGGTGCAGACAAAAGTGAAAACCCAACATGACACACTTCCTTATGTGCCATGTCCCCTAACACTACATGTAATATTCGTAGGTCACCCCTACAGAAGGCCTAACAGCCCTAAGGCAGGGTGCCTTCTATTACATGTGAGGGCATTTCTGCATGAGCAGATATGCCACGGTGCTGATCAGTTCCATTACTGCCAGGAAAAGTGAACAGGGAAGCTATTTTAAAACATATGCTGGACACTGGTGAAAATGAGTTCTCCTGCTACCTTTTGGCTTCACTGAAAAGAGGGATGTTTGGTATCAAACATCTCGTATTATTACACCCACACCGATGCCTGTGTTGGATTTAGTCATACATGCACCGAGAGGGCACCTTAGAGGTGTCCCTTGAAAACCTACTAGCCCCTCCTGCTGACTGGCTTTCATCAGCCGGCCACCAGAGATGAGTCTCTGACCCCCAAGGTTGAGGACCTTTGCTCTCGGGAGGCCAGACATCAGGCCTGCTTGTGCAGGGGGTGTTTTCACCTCCTCCCACAGGATGACCTGCAGAATAGCATTCCAAGGCAAAGGAGCTTCAAAGTGCCTACTGCCTTTGGTATGTGAATCTGATTTCTCTCACAGGGGAAGAAGCTGACTCCCTTTGTCCAGATCCATTTGGCACATAGATAGGTGGGAGAATTATCTAATCAAATAGGCATGTCCAGCCTCAGGCTAGTACCACCCCTAAGGAGGGCTACCTGATGTGGAGGCGACTTTTTAAAGTTAGCCATATTGGTGATGGCAACATCTGGAATTCTGGGACAGGGTACTGATTAGCTCCCCAAGGAAGTGGCCATATTTAGGGAGTTGTGACTGAAAGGGTAGGTAGCCCATTGGCTACTACCCTACACTCCCCTAAAACTCCTAATTTCAGTATTTAGGGGAACCCAGAGAATCAGATCCTGTCAACCAAAAGAAGAAGAGGGACCGAAGAGCAGTGAAAAGCAAGAACTGTGGAAGAAGCAACTGACTTGGTGCCAACCCTGCCGGCTTATCTGCTGTTACCGATGATTGCGCCAAAGTCGACTCATCCTGCAAGCTGCTGTGCCTCCAAAATCCTGGGAGTGCTGCCAGCACTTCTGCCAAGACTCAGGAACTCCTGTGGAGCAACGAAGCTGCTTCCCTGAATCTAGCAGGCACCCAAAGTGACCTGTGTGGACTCTGGACCGCCAAAACCCAACACCCGGAAAGCACCACTGCACCCGTGCCACCTAGCCCAAGCTGAAGTGGGACAATGGTGCCAGCGTGGTCCCCCGGCCCTCCAAAAACAAGGCTCACCCTGGACTTGCCCACTGTGGACTTCCCGACACCGCCTGCAGCCTCTGTTTGCAGCCCTCCTCTGTCATGAGTACACCCCTGCATCGTCGCACTATGAGAGGAGGATCAAACATGTCTCCAAGCTTCATGAGACCTAAGCCCCACTTCCCAGTCCAAGCCTGTATCCTCTTTTCGAGCAGACTGCTCTCCATAGGATAACATTGGGCACTGGACACTGAAAAGCACCTCTACACCCGGTCGCCCCAGTGCTGCCCAAGGGGACCTGTTGCTGCTTCCTTGGACCTTGCACAACACTCACCCTAAGTCCAGGAGATTGATCCCGTAAGTCGCTGCGAAGTGCCTGAATGGAGTACATGTTTTCCCCCATAGGATAACATTGGGTGCTATATAGCACTTCTGCACTCGGCTGCATCACTGCCGCCCAAGGTGACCTGTGGGTGCTGACTTGGAACTTACCCCACACCTAAAGTCCATTAGATTGGTCTCGTAAGTTGCTGAACTGTACCTGAATGGCGTTCTTGTTTTTCCGCCCATAGGATAATATTGCAGCCTCTTATAAATGCACTGTGTCGACTTTCTAAATGCAAAAGTGTTCCTCTTGAAAAATATACTTACCTGATTGTATTGATTCTGGTGCCTAAACATATATAAAGATACATGGTATTTTTATAAATTGGTGTGGATCTCCTTATTGAGTCGTGTGCATCATTTATTGACTAATTTGTGTATTTGCAGATGTCTAACACTCCTCCTCTCTGATAAGCCTAAGGCTGCACGACCACACTACCCCATGGAGGAGCACCTCGGGATTGCTAGAGCAAACCCCTGTCCACTAGTAAGGGAATACCTGGACTCTTTGCATGGTATACCTCTTTTTGGTATATCATATAAGGAGCGAGCATCCTACAGTGGATAAGGGTTTTTGGGGAGCAAGGGTATTTTTAGGGTTTAGGGTAGGTATGGGTTTTTGGGTAGCAAGGGAATTATTAAGGTTTAGGGTGACTATGGGTTTTTGGGTAGTAAGGGCATTTTAAGGGTTTAGGGAGGGTATGCGTTTTTTGGGTGATAGGTGAATTTTTAGGGTTTAGGATGGGTATAGGTTTTTGGATGCGAATGGCATTTTTGGGTGGCAAGGGAATTTGTAGGGTTTAGAGGTTGTTTGTTAATTAGGGTTTTTGTGTATATATATATATATATATATCTGTGTATTACCTACTGGCGGTCGCCAGTAGGTATATATAGTTAGGATTTTTTCTCTATGGGATTTTTGAAAATTCTATGTCTAATAACTTTGGCGTTTGTGGACGGAATTGGCTGAAATTTTCAGGAAAATGGCACATTTTGTTTCTGAGCAGCCCCTGAAAATTGGGGGGGGGGTTCGTCCAGGGGGGGTCGAGAAAAAAGGGGGGTCCCAAAACGTGTTTTTAACATTGAGTTTTCCATAGGGCGGTTGGCCTCACTTTTAGCCCGAACGGCTGAATGGATTTGCACGAAACTTGGCAAAATTGTAGGGACTGGTAGCCCGATGTGCCTTTTGTAGGTCTCAATATATGTGCTCCAGTGGATTTTGAGAAATTAACGTTTAAAAAAAGATATATATCTGTAACAGCGGACCGGGCAGCGCTCCAGTTCGCGTACTTTTCGCGCAACGGAGCTTTGTGAAGCGAAGCTGATTGGTTCTCCGGCGTCTGTAAACATTCCAAACAGTCCGTAGCGGCCGCCATCTTGTCTCTCGGTAGGATCGAGAGACAAGAGGAGGCCAAAGCGAAGGGGCAAATGACCATAAGGGGGCATAGTAGATCCTCCCTGACCTCTTAGGTTTGATGTACCATTTTGCCAAGTTTGGTGTAATTCCGTTCAGCCATTCAGGCTGTAGACGTATCTAAATGTCAATAATCGAACGGCTGAATGGATTTGCACGAAACTTGGCAAAATATTAGGGACTGGTAGCCCGATGTGCCTTTGCTAGGTCTCAATATATGTGCTCCAGTGGATTTTGAGAAATTAACGTTCAAAAAAAGATATATATCTGTAACAGCGCTCCGCTTCGCGTACTTTCGCGTTACGGAGCTTTGCGAAGCTGATTGGTTCTCCGGCGTCTGTCAACATTACAAACAGTCCGTAGCGGCCGCCATCTTGTCTCTCGGTAGGATCGAGAGACAAGAGGAGGCCAAAGCGAAGGGGCAAATGACCATAAGGGGGCATAGTAGATCCTTCCTGACCTCTTAGGTTTGATGTACCATTTTGCCAAGTTTGGTGTAATTCCGTTCAGCCATTCAGGCTGTAGACGTATGTAAATGTCCTATGGAAAATTGCATGGGGAAAACACATTTGAAAGTGTTGAAATTTAGAACCAATTAAAATGTTACTTTGGTTTTGTATTTGTGTGTGATGAAAGTTAATTGGTTATGTATATATCTCAAATGAGAGGAAACCACAGCCATTTTGTGATACTACTATCTGAGGTACATTTGTGAGGAATTTTTGGTGGTGAATTTCTGGTGTTTGATTTACACAGTACTAACACTTCTCCTACTTTTAAAAAGGTGAGTTGTTAATTTGTAAGGGGAACTATGTTGTACACTTGAAGATAATTTGAAAAATGTTTTCTGTTATTTATTTGCAGTCCTTCTGTTATACTAAATACTTGATAAAGTTAGTTTTATATTATGTATTACTAAAAACGATAAATGAAAGTGATTATTTTTTTCTGCAATTTACAGCAAGCAATTTCAAAATAAAATGGCTCACAATGAAGAGACCGTGGCAATTTCTTTGTAAGGGGAACTATGTTGTACACTTGAAGATAATTTGAAAAATGTTTTCTGTTATTTATTTGCAGTCCTTCTGTTATACTAAATACTTGATAAAGTTAGTTTTATATTATGTATTACTAAAAACGATAAATGAAAGTGATTATTTTTTTCTGCAATTTACAGCAAGCAATTTCAAAATAAAATGGCTCACAATGAAGAGACCGTGGCAATTTCTTTTGCATTGTCCACTACATTGATTGAAATTGAGAGCACCAATAATGAAATATTGTCACAAGGAGGAGATGACTTGTATGATTTCATTAGATTGATTGAAATTGACAGCACCAATAATGAAATATTGTCACAAGGAGGAGATGACTTGAATGATTCCACTACATTGATTGAAATTGAGAGCACCAATAATGAAATATTGTCACGAGGAGATGACTTGAATGATTCCACTACATTGATTGAAATTGACAGCACCAATAATGAAATATTGTCACAAGGAGGAGATGACTTGAATGATTCCACTACATTGATTGAAATTGACAGCACCAATAATGAAATATTGTCACAAGGAGGAGATGACTTGAATGATTTTTTTGATCAATCTGTTGATGGCGAATTTATCGAATGTTTGGAGACCATAGAGTTACAAGAATCATCATTGCAGACTTTTAATGAGGAGATTCCAAATGAGATGATTGAAGAGGAAATTGCTGATGAGGACATGTTACTAGTTCTTTCAAATTTAGAAAATTCTGAAGAATAAATTTATATTTAGAAATCAAAAATAGTTTGAGACATTATTCATTTTTATTTTTAATTTATGAGGTTGTAGCGAAGTGATTGTAGTATAAAATGAGACTTATAGTATAGAGTGCAACATTTTTATGTTACATGGTAAGTTTACTCATATTTACTTCCCTTCTCCCACTATATTATCTCCAATGTGTATTTGACATCTCTTCTTCATCTCCGGCCTCCTCTCTCACTGTGTGTCTCTGATGCATCTTATCGCTGCTATTTTGTGTAATTACAGAAGAGAGTAAAATAAAATAGTTCGGAACGTGAAAAGGGGGCAAAGTAGAGTACCCCTCACCCCCTAGGCCTTCTCAGGCGGTCCCAAAAGGATCAGTTTCTGCTTTCCTGAGAGATTATGGTATGAGTTCCATATACCACAAGAATTTGCATTACAACATGCAAGATATATATCTCCTATTACCAACTTTTGGAGATATTCGGGCTAAGCGCGAATATCTCCAAAAAGTAACACCTGCCCTGAGCAGTTCTTAGCCATGTTATCCAATGGGAGGTGGATAACATGGCTAAGAGCATTAGCTCGGTAATGCATGAATATCGCTGACTTTTTAGCGATATTCATGCATTGCGGCCGTTTTTTATCGCATTTGCGATAAACCTTGATAATAGCAAGGTTTATCTTCGATAATTTCTGACGATGCTTAGCGGTAAAAAATTCGTCTGTTAACGTTCGATTCGAAGGAAATGAGGAAGTGTTGAAAAACATTGTTTGCGCCATCTTGCCTTTTTTGAAATGCCACACTTTTGTCGTGCACGGCAGCCATTTTAGATGCCTTGACCAGACCCACTCTCTGCACGCTGTCGATTCGTAGCATGGCTCCCCACCCTCGCAAGCATCTTCCCCAGGCACTGGTCACCCCCGCTCTCTGTCTTATGCATGGGCAATAAACCTCCCCCCATCTGCGCTGCTCTTCCCTGAGAATCACACTCTGTGCCCGCCCGACACCTCCCTTTCGCCCTATTCACTACCGCACCCTCTGACACTCCTCTTCCTCTGTGTCCGATTGTCCAGGCTATCAGCTAGCCCTGCAGATGTAGTTTATGGCTCCAGCTGTAAAGAATCACCCCTCTTTAAAGGAGTTATAGTAGATCAAGGACCACACCCGATGAGATCCGTCACACCACACGTGTTCCTACTATCTGAAAACCATCCTGTATTGTGATTGGGGAGGGGACCGAGCCTGAAGCGGAAGATTCTAGGAATGACTCTTTGTACATCAAAGTTTTTACAATTATGTGTCACATTAAAAATATATAGCACTCCAACAAAGTAGTAGGAATATAAAACTTTAATAACATATAAATATATACAACAAAACAAAAACAGTAAAAACATTTAAACAACGAAGAGACCGTGGCAATTTCTTTTGAATTCCTGATGAGGACATGTTACTAGTTCTTTCAAATTATGAAAATTCAGAAGATGTTGCCTGGAGGTGGGTCGTCAGTAGCAGTCTGTTGTGCGAATAGTTCCAAGGCAGCAGAACGCGCTGAAATCTAGATGGCACGAAAGTGATGTCTAGTAAGTTGCCGCCCAGCAAATAACGGCGTGGGGCGCCGCGGGGGTGAGTGAGTCCAGTAGGCACCACAGCTATTCTTACCGGCATTGCAGAATTACTGCTGGGGACAATGCCTGTGCTGTAGCAGGGTCACAGCAGAAACAAAAAGGATTCTGTTGAAGATGTTGTTGGTTTTGAATTTGAAAACAGTTCTGGTGTCAACTGCTATGGTAATGTAGTGGTTAATGTTTTGTTTTCTCTAGAAAATGTAAAAGAGGGGGAGGCAGTCCAAAGTTCCGTTAAAAGGGCAAAGGAAAGGATCGGTGGTTTGAACTATCACTCAAAAAGGGGAGGGGGTGCAACAATTTTTCCTACCGGGTCACACTGTGCTTTCACCGGAACTGAGGTCTGCAGGATTCTAGTAATTCAAAGTGAGGCTGGCGCCAGCATGAGAGCGCCGACGTCCCGCGGATACAGTTTCGTCACTCCACGGGCGATCATGGCAGTCATTCCCCATCGGGGGTCGGAGACTCCCGCGGCTCCTCTAGAATCTTCAAGGTCGTGGGGGACTACGGTGGTGGAGTCAACCAGTGACCGGGCCATTTCTTCATGCTGGGCCCGCTCTTGCCAGGTCGATCGCCATTTTGAGAGTTCGGCAGCTACCGGCGATCGCGGGGTCACATGAGCGGACGGGCTCCACCCTGCCGGGCGAGACGTTGCAGCATCGCCACAGTGGACGAACCCTTTTCGGGGCGCCTGGAGCGCTGAGGGTGCAGCTGGGAAGCCTTCACCTGAGGAGGCGGGAGAGGCCTGTTCGCACCGTCTCTCCCTCCCAGTGCACCCCACGGCACCCCGCTTGACATTTGTTATGGCCGGTGGCGATGAGGACGGGGGGGGGGTCGGAGGCATGTGCAAGACATCCCCCCCAGTGTTGTCAAAGCCATTTTTGAAGAAAGAAGTGGTGCCTGGCGTGTTGCCGCTGCTATTACGAAGGAGAAAAGAAAAAATGTCCCGTCCGTCTTTGGGCCGGGCTTCCGGTGGATGTCGGCCGGACGCCCCTGGCTCTGGCCCCATGAACGGGTTCCTTGGTTTATCGGCTGCAGCCGGATCCCGTCGGCCTCGGCCCCCCGACCGTTGGTGGCCGGACCGGAAGAGCATGTGGCGGGACTACCTGAAACTCTCAAGGGCCACCGCGGCCGGACTGGGAGAGAGAGGGGAGGGTCGAGGAGACATTCCCCCCCCTGCAACTCTTCAGCGTTGTAAAGGCAATCCCCTGGCCGGGTCCCGCTGGCCTCGGCCTCTCCTCCGGCTACACCCTACGTTAGGATCTCCTGGCCGAGGCGTGGCAGCAGGACCCGCCTTATATGGGCTGCTCCCGGCTGGGCGTAGCCGCAACCCTGCCCCACCTTGGAAGTTTCCAGAGTGGGGGCGGATGTTCTACTGACTTGCATTTTCCCTAGTCTATCGATTTTTTTGGCGTGGCAGGCGGTGGGACAGCGAGGGGTGATTTGGTTTCTCTTACTGTTTTTCTGGTCTCTCACCACTGGCATATTCCTAACGTTTTCTTGTTTCTAGGACATTAATAGGTTTTATCATTACGTTATGTTATCGTTTCTTTGTTCGTTGTTTAATAAAAGTTCATGTTCATCAGTGGCCTACTGATTTTCGTTTTCCTATTCTTTTCTTTCCAGGTTGTTTCATGCTAAAGTTTCTGTTAACAGGATACAGTGATCACTTCGTTATTATTGCATATGTCCTTTTCACTAGGGGTGCTCTCTGGTCGGGCCAGATGACGTATCTCTAGTATTGATATTGATATTGATATTGATATTGAGATGTATTTATAAAGCGCTCGTTCGCCCGGGGGCTTCATGGCGCTATAGACAGGGACACAACGCATCAGTCACAGGAAGCAAAAAGGTACTCATCAAAACGCTTGAGAAAAGAGCCATGTTTTGAGGGAGTGTCTGAAACTAAGGATGTTTCCGCACATTTTAAGGTGAAGAGGAAGGGAATTCCAGAAGGCAGCTGCAAGGTGGTCAAAGCAGCTGCCTCCAAGACGCTTCCTTTTATAAGTGGGGACAGTCAGAAGATGTTTGTGCATGGAGCGAAGATTCCTAGGGGGGTCATATTTTTTAAACAGATCTCTGATGAATAGAGGGCCTGTTTGTTGTAAGGACTTAAATAAAATACAACCAGTCTTAAAAGCCACCCGTTGCTCAACAGGCAGCCAATGTAGTAAATGGTCCGGGTGAAACAGGTGCATCAATCAGTGGGGAGTAGATAGGCATGACAGATTACAACGGGGGAGAAAGGTCCGCATTACGTACCCTTTCACTATTTGCAAAGATTTTCCTACGTATATTTGCAAACAGGGAATACCTCCAAAAAGAACCAATTCCCAAACAGTCAATGTTTGGGGAAACAATCAATCAATGAGGAACGAAATAGGCACGACGTGTTAAAGGTTTGCGTTACCTACCCTTCACTATCTGCAAAGGGAGAGAGAATATTCCTATTCTTCCTCGTTTGCAGGCAGAGAAGATTCTTAAGAGAACCAACTTCGAACAATTCAATGCTCGATTCAAACAATCAACAAGGGGTACTGTGAACACAAATGAACGCCGCTTATGTACATACACATTGGTATTATCAACAGGTTGTTCCTAATGTTTCTATTTTAGGGAGGTCAAAAAGAGATCCCATTAGTGGCCTACTGATTTTGCTCGATTCCTTTTGTTTTTTTACACGATTTTTCGCTATCTGCAAAGACTAAACAGAGTATTGCGACTCTGTGCTTGTTTGTAAATAGAGAATGAACCAAAGAGAACAATCAATCAAATGGAGAGAGAAGCAGGCACGACGGATTACAACGGGGGCAAAGGCCTGCGTTAACTACCCTTCACTATCTGCAAAGAGAGAGTACTCCTAATAGAAATGAGGGGTGGAGGGCAGCGTTCAAAGCAGATCAGTGTGCATAAACACGAAAATGTTTTTACTTACCACGTACTTGACATTCGACAGCTTATGATATTTGCTATTAAAAAACCATTGAAATTCACTGAAAAAACCATAGGTTATAGACCATATATAGTTAGGAATTAGCATTTACAAAACCTTGAAAATTCACTGAAAAAACCATAGGTTATAGACCATATATAGTTAGGAATTAGCATTTAAAAAACCTTATTTTACTCACACAAAACCATTGAAATTCCATATATAGTTAGTTGCACTAACTATATATCGCGCACCCGCAATCCACTGCTGATCATGTCACATATTACATCATTCATGACATGGTCAGTGACATCACTGATGACATCACTGATGACATCTCAAATGACATCACTGATGACATCACTGATGACGTCTCATTTGACATCATTCTTGTGCTAATACGATAAACCTCTTCAGACTCTAATATAACCTTAGATACACTCAGTGTATACAGACACTCACACACTGCCACTCATCCATGGAGTTACTCACACACCCAGTCAGTCATGCAAAGAAACAATCTCACCTCCATTTCTTCAACTATACAGTTATACACACCTTACTTATTGAAACATATACTAACACATATTTATTCTCTTATACAATCCCTGATACAAGTTCACAATGATCGATACAACCACTCACTCATTCAGTGGCTCTCATGCACAGTTATTTATATATGCCAACTCTCACATGTACTGTGTTTTACATATGTACTTACTATGACATGTAGCATTGAGATATCCATTCACTCATCAATACACTCATGCACACAGTCAACTGCCCATGTAGCTGTTTCCACATGCACTCTTGAACTCATACACCTAGTGAATAAACTGCTCACACATCTATGCACAGAGTCACACACCTTCCAGCCACCCCCACACAAACTCAATCTCCCATAGAAATACTTGGGCAACCAATTAATAACACATATAGCCTCTCGTATAGCTAATGATCAACACATGCAGCAGTTTACATCACAACAGACATAATGATGCACAAATTAAGACAGTTTAGTCACTAACCCATGCATTCAGTGAGACACATTTAATCACTCACTCATACAGTCAGTCACGCACCTACTAAATCCTTCATCCAGACACTTATACATCCACTCATTCTTCAATATGTAAGACATATTTTAACTTTACAGAAACATACAGTCACTGGATGTTGTCATCAGTGATGTCATCAGTGATGTCATTTGAGATGTCATCAGTGATGTCATCAGTGATGTCACTGACCATGTCATGAATGATGTAATATGTGACATGATCAGCAGTGGATTGCGGGTGCGCGATATATAGTTAGTGCAACTAACTATATATGGAATTTCAATGGTTTTGTGTGAGTAAAATAAGGTTTTTTAAATGCTAATTCCTAACTATATATGGTCTATAACCTATGTTTTTTTCAGTGAATTTTCAAGGTTTTGTAAATGCTAATTCCTAACTATATATGGTCTATAACCTATGGTTTTTTCAGTGAATATATATATATATGTGTATATATATATATATATATATATATATATATATATATATATCCTGTACACCGTTTGTCTCCAAACTCGCGCGTTCGTGCAACACAGCAAGCAGACTCCGGACACGGACCTCGAGGTGTATAAAAAGGCTTTATTCAGCAGAAAGAGTCACCGACGTTTCGGCTCAGCGGAGCCTTGATCACATGACAGCGTTTACTTGGTTAGGTACACCTTTTAAAGTGAAAGCGAGTGGTTAACTGAAATCACCTGTGCAAACTCCGTAATAAACATAGAAAACATACTTTGCATCGCATTCAACATATATATATATATTATTCTCCAACTGGTAATGCAGCAGCGCCTCTGCCACTATTCACAGCGCGCAAACAACAATGATCGTCCGGAGTCAGGCTTGACAAATTACTTCTTTATTTTGTCATTAAAGTGCAGGGTGCAGGGATCATCAAACAGACGCGTTTCGGGCGCGGACGCCCTTGCTCACTGTCAGCGAGATGATGGACATGGTAGCCATTAAATATATACATATATATATATGCAGACAGGTCCGACTCTCGGCCGGCAGGCAGGAAAGGTACTCACTCAGGCAATAATTTTGCTCATACCAACAGCTTTATTTTGCTTATCTCGTCAATAACCCAATGCGTTTCGCCTTCAGCTTGATCACGGGTGTTGAGCTCTAACATGAGCCTTCTTTTGTATTGGGAAAAAAACCAATATATATATATATATATATATATATATATATATATATATATATATATATAAAAGCCTTCTTTTGTGTTTAGTGCAAAATTTGAATAAAACAACAATATATATATATATATATATATATTCACTGAAAAAACCATAGGTTATAGACCATATATAGTTAGGAATTAGCATTTACAAAACCTTATTTTACTCACACAAAACCATTGAAATTCCATATATAGTTAGTTGCACTAACTATATATCGCGCACCCGCAATCCACTGCTGATGATGTCACATATTACATCATTCATGACATGGTCAGTGACATCACTGATGACATCACTGATGACATCTCAAATGACATCACTGATGACATCACTGATGACATCTCAAATGACATCATCTAGTGTCTGTGTGTTTTTGTAAAGTTTAAATATGTTTTACATATTGAAGAATGAGTGGATGTATGGAAGACTGAGTGTGTGTGTGGCTGGCTGGGAGGTGTGTGACTCTGTGCATATCAATGTGTACTTGTATCAGTGATTGTATAAGAGAGTAAGTATGTGTTAGTATATGTGTGAAAAAGTATGGTGTTCTGTGTTTAACTGTATAGATGAGGAAATCGAAGTGTGATTGATTCTTCACAGGACTGACTAGGTGTATGAGTGCATATGATAGTGTTGTAATAATGAGTGACTGTATGTATGAGTGATTGTATGGGTGAATGAGTGAATGTGTGTGTAGACGTAGGAATCAGTGAGTGCGTATGTAGTAACTGGTATTGGTGTGTCATGATGTCATCAGTGATGTCATTTGAGATGTCATCAGTGATGTCATTTGAGGTGTCATCAGTGATGTCATCAGTGATGTCACTGAAGTATGGTGTTCTGTGTTTAACGGTATAGATGAGGAAATGGAAGTGTGATTGATTCTTTACAGGACTGACTAGGTGTGTGAGTAACTCCATGGATGAGTGGCAGTGTGTGAGTGTCTGCATAGGTGTATGAGTGCATATGAAAGTGTTGTAATAATGAGTGACTGTATGTATGAGTGATTGTATGGGTGAATGAGTGAATGTGTGTGTAGACGTAGGAATCAGTGAGTGCGTATGTAGTAACTGGTATTGGTGTGTCATGATGTCATCAGTGATGTCATTTGAGATGTCATCAGTGATGTCATTTGAGGTGTCATCAGTGATGTCATCAGTGATGTCACTGAAGTATGGTGTTCTGTGTTTAACTGTATAGATGAGGAAATGGAAGTGTGATTGATTCTTTACAGGACTGACTAGGTGTGTGAGTAACTCCATGGATGAGTGGCAGTGTGTGAGTGTCTGCATAGGTGTATGAGTGCATATGATAGTATTGTAATAATGAGTGACTGTATGTATGAGTGATTGTATGGGTGAATGAGTGAATGTGTGTGTAGACGTAGGAATCAGTGAGTGCGTATGTAGTAACTGGTATTGGTGTGTCATGATGTCATCAGTGATGTCATTTGAGATGTCATCAGTGATGTCATCAGTGATGTCATTTGAGATGTCATCAGTGATGTCATCAGTGATGTCACTGACCATGTCATGAATGATGTAATATGTGACATCATCAGCAGTGGATTGCGGGTGCGCGATATATAGTTAGTGCAACTAACTATATATGGAATTTCAATGGTTTTGTGTGAGTAAAATAAGGTTTTGTAAATGCTAATTCCTAACTATATATGGTCTATAACCTATGGTTTTTTCAGTGAATTTTCAAGGTTTTGTAAATGCTAATTCCTAACTATATATGGTCTATAACCTATGGTTTTTTCAGTGAATTTCATTGGTTTTTTAACAGCTAATATCTGTAGCTGTAAAATGTATTCTTCTTTAAATCCAAAAATATATTTTATATGTTTATGAATAATTTTTTTTTTAAATATTTTTTTTTCTTCGTTCCCGCTTCGCGAATCGGGAAGCTTCCCGTTAGCTGACCTTGATGCCGCGAAATAGACCGCGAGCCGGTAAACGTTTCTTTACCGCAACTGCCGCGTTAGAAAACAACATCGTGACGCCTCCCGTCCGCATGACGTTTCACGTTGTCGCGTGATACGTCATATGACGTGCTACGTTAGCGAACTGGTACGCGAAGCGAGTCGCAAAGCGCAGGTTTCTGGAAGCAAACCGGGAGGCCCTGCAAAGCGCTTAACGTAAACACAGCAGGTCATGTGACTTGGTAATAACACTTTTCATTGGTTCATTTCACTTTTGGTTTCCTAATGATGTAAGACTAGGTCATATAATCTAAAATGAACACTTTTCATTGGTTGAGAACTCTTGTTTTTCCCAAATGATGAAAATCCCTCCTTCTTTCCTCACTCTGACTTTCATCATTGTGAGAGAAAGACCCTTTGTGATCACTGAGCAATGGCTTCTTTAGTAGCTTCAGCTGGTGCTTCCCCACCACCTCCACCACATCCAAGGAAGAGTGGACCACCTGCTCAAGTTATAATTCAACAAGAAGAGGAAGAAGAGGAACAGAACGACGAGCACGAAGAGAGGCAGTTTTTGCCTGAGGAGCCCAGGACGTCTCACCGGAAAGAAAACTTCATTTGGCAATTTTTTTAAATTCCCAAAGGTCAGAAAAAAGTAAATGCAAGATACGTAACTTGCCTTATATGTCAAGATAGACTGTCCAGAGGAACCGAGAAAAAATACAGTTTCGGAAACTACACAATGCATCGCCATATGACTAGGTGGCATCCTAACAACTACAGTGCTGCACAGTTTCGGAACGACCTAGATAATCTCCCTATTATGGCCAGAAGATCTGTTGTACCGGAAGTAACGGGACCAGAGGGCAGGGAGATGGTGCCAAATATACAAATGAGATTTGGTGAAGTAAAACACATCTGCGTATTTTGCGATGGATTCATTTGCTACGGAGAAAGAAGCATCACTCTGATCAACAGAGCTATTGACTATCATATGCAAGTTTGTACGAAACGCCCAAAATAATAAATACTTTTTTTTTGTTTTGTTGCTCCTGTTGAGCCCTTTACAATGAATCGTTTTCATTGCCCCCTCCAAGAAAAACCCAAAAAAATATAAAACTGTTCAGAAAAATTCAAAAAAAGTAAAAAAATGTTCCGAAAAATAATAAAATATAAAACAACAAAAACAATTAAAAAAAAAGTTCTTTTCAGAACTACCTCCCCGTTATTAAAAAATTGGTACAATATTTGGAACTGTGCCAACCTCTATTTCTCTTAGTTCGCTTCCCAGTTCGCTCGCCGGTACGCGAACCGGAAGCGAACCAAAAACAGTAAGTATAAGGGAAGGAAACAGACACTTATGTTAAAAGAAAGACAGCTATAGGGGAGTAAACTAGAGATACTATTACCCGTAATCCACTGCTGATGATGTCACATATTACATCATTCATGACATGCTCAGTGACATCATCAGCAGAGGATTGCGGGTTTTTTGGCAACGTGCCTTATCCACGGTTTAATAACGCTGCCTTTTGCTTTATATAAGTTTTCAAATTGTATGAAATATATACCAATAGGTCGTTATGAACCTTTAGGTAGTGCTTTTCTTCATGAGGTCTGGTCGCTTCCATACACATACAGATGTTTCAAAGATGATCAAGAAGTTTATCTGAATGGAGAGGAATGCACTGAGACGCCAGATCATTCACTAATGTATAGGCACATACAGTTACATGGTTCATGCAACAAACACCGACCAAATATGGCTTGCGTGTTGCAAGGCACGCCAGTTCCTGCTATCATCCCCACGTTCAAGTTGTTGGAAAATGGTAGTTATTTGATGCTCAATAATAAAGATTGTTCTGGGTTAATTAAAAGTATTCCTTTTATCGTAACAGTAAGTGAACGGGTTATTTGCTGCAGAAATGTTCTATTTCCTCCCACACATGAACATAGGGAGTTTTCAATCTCGCCACAAATACCAACCTTGGGAGCAGATTTCAACGGCATGGCAAGAATAAGAGCTCTTTTGTCTTAGAGAGAGGTGGCCTTGAGTTCGGCCCGTGAAACTTTCGTGCTTCACATAGCGAACACCCGTACAGAGGTGCAGACCCTTTTCAATTCAGATTTGCCTTTCCATTTCAGCAAGATGGTTCGGACTATCTTTAACGCATCCTCCACAAAGGCCCTGGCGCACTTTTTTAAAGTTGTTACCAGTGGTCTCGTGACTTCATTTGAGAAAATCTTTGGAGTCATCCCTGCTTTCTTTCATTCTATTTTTTCCACTCTGCTTCGTGGATTGCCATTTTTACTTGCATTACCAGCGGACGCTCTTGTGCTTTTTTACATTTTTAAATATGGATGTCCCTCCTATGCAACCTCCCGCCCTGCAGCTGCTGACACTGTTCCGCAATCGCATGCTAGAATATTATGGCACAATGCCGTTGCCGATATTAAGCACGGCATATGGATTATCTTTTCGATTCTCCTACTTCACCTGTGTCCAGCCTGTATTTCACTGCCTGACCTGTGATTTCGATTGGGCCATTGATTTGTGTCTCTGCGGACCGGTTTCTCCTGACGTCGACTTTAATCAGCTGATGACTCCTATCATTACTCACGAGTTGGTTTGTCCTGGCGAAAGGATTATGGCTGTGGCATTGATGCATGGACTAATTGGTCCCTGGAATTTACTGGCGGCAACACAGTCTTTCTTGGAACAGAGCTTTCTTGAAAACCCACCGAGCTGTCCTCTGATGGTGATAGAGGATCCGGTGCTGGGAGAGCACGTATGTTCTTTTCCGCTTTTAAATTGGATGGCTGAACTGTTTTCGGATGAAGACGGTGACTTCCTATTGGAGGCTGTTGCAGCTTATTTTGCATACACAGTTATGTCATAGACCTTTTTCATGTTTGATATGCTGAGTACTAGCATTTCATTGACAATTCATTGACTTATTTGTCAAGTTTTTATTATTTACCTTGCCTATTGGCTTAAGACTCGATAAAGTACTAGGCTGTGTTATTTTTCTTTAGCATTAAATTTTCCTAGTTTTTAATGCTTTACCTTGCGGACCGTCCACATATAAACTTGCAATCTGCTCTCATGAGATGGCACTTCTATTATCTTATTCAGTTCGTTTCCGGATCATGGGGAGGTGTCATCTAGGTCCTGGATATCTTTACACCGTGTTAAGTTAGCATGGGTTCATTACCGGTTTAAACGCCATTTTTCCTTTTTTGCAACTTCTGCACACGACACTTAGTTGTTGCTTTAGCTTTCAACCTAGTAGTTCATCGTGGTTTACATGAGAATAATATGTTATTGCTCTACTATCTGCTTTGCTTGTTAAACTATATCTGTACAGCGAGTGCTAAAGTTTCAAGAACAACACGATACAGAATTGTTATGAGGTCTGATCTCCACGACTTCATACTCATAACATAAGTGCAACTTCTGCCAATTCTGGGCATGAGGCGGGTTTTATATTGCTTTGCCGAACACACATACACAACACTTGATGCGGTTCACATGAAGAGAGAGCTGGTGTATGCTGATGTGATTCCTTCAAATCTAAGACACTAAAGTATGGGCACGCCCTAAACCAACACAAAGAGACCTTCTTAGCAAATAATATAATATGTGTATTAGGGAGGGTGAGATATAAGCAGCCGCGGGCCGTGGAGGGAGTTACGGTGAGGCAGGGAGGCGGGGAGGGGAGGGGGAGAAGCAGGGTGGAGCCCTCTCCACCCTGCCCCTCCCCCTCCCCGCCTCCCTGCCCCACCGTAACTCCCTCCACGGCCCGCGGCTGCTTATAAGTGTTGCTAACTCTTATTCATTTACAGCATGTTAACATACTGTCACCATTCGCTTTTTATGTACTAGTAACTATGCTGGTAATTTTGCTACTGATAATATGTGTACTTGTATTATCTAAGATACTACACCTGAGAAGACGGCATTAACATTTCAAATACACATGTGTTCTTCTTAACTCCATGTTCTGGTTTCTAAGAAATATATAACGACCGACTGTTCATGAGTTCCACGTATCCTGAGGTACTATAAGTTCATATTCTGGATTGTCTAAACATTGAGAGTTTGTTATATCCAATGTGACACTGTACCTAGCTTGCTAAGGGGTTTTTGATTACTAAGGTGAGTTTTGGGACACCCTAATTCGCCGAGGTTCCAATCCTCTGTCCACAGTTCTGTGTGAGAACAGAAACCCTGCGACAGGGGCACCCCCGACCCTTGCTGGAGCTTCATCACACTTGCGATACAACTCCAGCAATGCGCCACCTTTACGGCACAGATACATCACGCATCTGTGCTGTTTTTGCCCCATGATGCGCCGCATTGTAAATGCAGCACACCATAGGTGACGGAACAGCGGCACAGAATGACTAACACATCCCTGGTGATGCGCCAGTCATCATAAATCTATCCCTATGCTTCTTATCTTGTTAGAGATGAACCGCCATATGTATCATCAAAGTTTTTTGCATTTCCTAAATAGCGAACTTTAAGGAATAAATAGCGATTCTTTACCATTCCTAGTTTGCGATGAGCTATTTGCTAATTACAAATTACCCATTCATTTCCTTCATTTCCATAGGGCGGTTGGACTCACTTTTAGCTCGAACGGCTGAATGGATTTCCACGAAACTTTGCAAAATTGTAGGGACTGGTAGCCCGATGTGCCTTTGCTATGTCTCAGGATATATGCTCCAGTGGTTTTTACGAAAATTAACTTTGAAAAATATATATTGGGCTACATTGGCCTATATATATGTTGGAGCCCAAATGTAGCCCAATGTAGCCCAATGAAGCCCAATGAAGCCCAATGTAGCCCAATGTAGCCCAAAGATGGCCGCCAGAGACGAAAAAAAACAAATGTAGCCCAAATATCAGCCAGATGTAGCCCAACTATAGCCCAGTGACAGAATGACCAATCAGCTTCGCAAACCTCCGTTACGCGAAGCGGAGCGCTGTTACAGATATATATCTTTTTTTGAACGTTAATTTCTCAAAATCCACTGGAGCACATATATTGAGACCTAGCAAAGGCACATCGGGCTACCAGTCCCTAATATTTTACCAAGTTTCGTGCAAATCCATTCAGCCGTTCGATTATTATTATTATTATTTTTTTTTGCCCCTCGGGCCCTTTTAAAACCTCCACATCAAACCTAGGGGGTCAGCGAGGATCTACTATTCCCCCTTATGGTCATTTGCCCCTTCGCTTTCGCCTCCTCTTGTCTCTCGATCCTACCGCGAGACAAGATGGCGGCCGCTACGGACTGTTTGGAATGTTGACAGACGCCGGAGAACCAATCAGCTTCGCTTCACAAAGCTCCGTTGCGCGAAAAGTACGCGTCCTGGAGCGCTGCCCAGTCCGCTGTTACAGATATATATCTTTTTTTAAACGTTAATTTCTCAAAATCCACTGTAGCACATATATTGAGACCTACAAAAGGCACATCGGGCTACCAGTCCCTACAATTTTGCCAAGTTTCGTGCAAATCCATTCAGCCGTTCGGGCTAAAAGTGAGGCCAACCGCCCTAGGGAAAACTCAATGTTAAAAACACGTTTTGGGACCCCCCTTTTTTCTCGGCCCCCCCTTGACGAACCCCCCCAAATTTCCAAGGGCTGCTCAGAAACAAACTGTGCCATTTTCCTGAAAATTTCAGCCAATTCCGTCCACAAACGCCAAAGTTATTAGACATAGAATTTTCAAAAATCCCATAGAGAAAAAATCCTAACTATATATACCTACTGGCGACCGCCAGTAGGTAATATATATATATATATATATATATTCACTGAAAAAACCATAGGTTATAGACCATATATAGTTAGGAATTAGCATTTACAAAACCTTGAAAATTCACTGAAAAAACCATAGGTTATAGACCATATATAGTTAGGAATTAGCATTTAAAAAACCTTATTTTACTCACACAAAACCATTGAAATTCCATATATAGTTAGTTGCACTAAGTATATATCGCGCACCCGCAATCCACTGCTGATCATGTCACATATTACATCATTCATGACATGGTCAGTGACATCACTGATGACATCACTGATGACATCTCAAATGACATCACTGATGACATCACTGATGACGTCATCCAGTGACTGTGTGTTTCTGTAAAGTTTAAATATGTTTTACATATTGAAGAATGAGTAGATGTATAAGTGTCTGGACGAAGGATTTAGTAGGTGCATGACTGAATGTATGAGTGAGTGATTAAATGTGTCTCACTGAGTGCATGGGTTAGTGACTAAACTGTCTTAATTTGTGCATCATTATGTCTGTTGTTCTGTAAACTGCTGCATGTGTTGATCATTAGCTATACGAGAGGCTATATGTGTTATTAATTGGTTGCCCAAGTATTTCTATGGCAGATTGAGTTTGTGTGGGGGTGGCTGGAAGGTGTGTGACTCTATGCATAGATGTGTGAGCAGTTTATTCACTAGGTGTATGAGTTCAAGAGTGCATGTGGAAACAGCTACATGGGCAGTTGACTGTGTGCATGAGTGTATTGATGAGTGAATGGATATCTCAATGCTACATGTCATAGTAAGTACATATGTAAAACACAGTACATGTGAGAGTTGGCATATATAAATAACTGTGCATGAGAGCCACTGAATGAGTGAGTGGTTGTATCGATCATTGTGAACTTGTATCAGGGATTGTATAAGAGAGTAAATATGTGTTAGTATATGTTTCAATAAGTAAGGTGTGTTTAACTGTATAGTTGAAGAAATGGAGGTGAGATTGTTTCTTTGCATGACTGACTGGGTGTGTGAGTAACTCCATGGATGAGTGGCAGTGTGTGAGTGTCTGTATACACTGAGTGTATCTAAGGTTATATTAGAGTCTGAAGAGGTTTATCGTATTAGCACAAGAATGATGTCAAATGAGATGTCATCAGTGATGTCATCAGTGATGTCATCAGTGATGTCACTGACCATGTCATGAATGATGTAATATGTGACATGATCAGCAGTGGATTGCGGGTGCGCGATATATACTTAGTGCAACTAACTATATATGGAATTTCAATGGTTTTGTGTGAGTAAAATAAGGTTTTTTAAATGCTAATTCCTAACTATATATGGTCTATAACCTATGGTTTTTTCAGTGAATTTTCAAGGTTTTGTAAATGCTAATTCCTAACTATATATGGTCTATAACCTATGGTTTTTTCAGTGAATTTCAATGGTTTTTTAATAGCAAATATCATAAGCTGTCGAATGTCAAGTACGTGGTAAGTGAAAACATTTTCGTGTTTATGCACACTGATCTGCTTTGAATGGTGCCCCCCCCCTCATTTCTTTTAGGAGTACTCTCTCTTTGCAGATAGTGAAAGGTAGTTAACGCAGGCCTTTGCCCCCGTTGTAATCCGTCGTGCCTGCTTCTCTCTCCATTTGATTGATTGTTATCCAAGTATTTACTGTTTTAGAATTAGTTCTCTTTGGTTCATTCTCTATTTACAAACAAACACAGAGTCGCAATACTCTGTTTAGTCTTTGCAGATAACGAAAAATCGTGTAAAAAAAAAGAAAAGGAATCGAGCAAAATCAGTAGGCCACTAATGGGATCTCTTTTTGACCTCGCTAAAATAGAAACATTAGGAACAACCCCTCATGACAAATACAAAACTAGTGAGATGAACTGAACTCCACACAATGATGGCTGCAAAACAGCTCGGCTCCGCCACCCACCCCGCCCAAAATAACGATAAAGAGCGGCTGCCATGATTGGTTGCGGAATGGCCACAACGGAGCTACGAAATGGTGGTGCTCTCATGCTAACCCCAACTTCAGTCTGAAACATCCAGAAACACTGTAGACTACCAATTCGATCAGTTCCGGTAGCGCCCCAATGTAACCCGGTAGAGAAGAACTAGCCCTCCCCTCTTTGACTGATGGTTCTTGTTGCCTGTCCCTTCTGTTGTCATTTAACAGAACTATTTAGCCTGCTGAAAGGGGTTGTGTTTCGACCGCTGGTTGGTGGAGACATTTTGACTATATTCTGGACCTGCGTTGTCGCGTAATGCGTCATATGACGCGCCGCGTTAGCGCATCCGGAAGTCATCCGGGGCGCGCAGCGCGTAACGTAAGCATAACAAGTCATGTGACTTGTTAATAAAACTTTTCATTGGTTCATTTTACTTTTCTTATTCTAATGATGAAAGCCTTGGTCATATCACCTAAAAATTACGCTTTTAATTACTTCCGAACATTATTTTTTCTTAAATATATGTTATAATATTCCAGGCTAATGTACTTTCCCGGAAATTTTACAACTGTCCTGCAAGTAAAATATATTCTTTTTTCGAGAAAAAGAGCGTTTCTTCGTCCCATGACGGAGCCGTTGAGCAAAAGAGGGTCGACCTGCTGTCTTAGTCGCCGATACGCCTGAATATGAGATTCTTATCGATCACTTTATGTTGCAGGAATAGAAAACACAACAGCCCTTGACCATTTATCTTTACTGCGTTCCTTCGTATTATACCTTTTACCCTTCATGTAATTGGTCTGCTTTATTTCACTTGCCTTTTAATGATTCTAAAACAGTGACTATTATTAAAAACTTTACCAATGTATATACTACTACCATGTTTTCTTTTAAAAACCTTTATTGTGAAAATTTCATTATACAAATACGAGCCTATAACCACGTGGGCCTGCCACGGAGCAAACTGTAATCGTATATGATGAATAGACATTTACACTGTAGAGGAACGTAATGGGCGGGCCATTAGGTTGCAAGAACTAAGGTGTCTAACAGTTACGGAATCGGTGGACGTACATTTTATAATTAAAATACGACAGGGCCAGTTACAATAAAATTATCTAGATATACATTTGCGGGCAAGTACCATGGGTGACGTTAATTCGAACTTTCAACAGTACAGTAATCAATAACACATCAGAACTTAATATCAATAGGGATGTCGAAATATTCAATCAATTCTCGTCCCCGCCCGCCATGTGCTTCAAAACTGCATACGTATCTCGTGATTTCAAGGTTCTGCAACCAGTACACAACAAGGAGTTACGAGTCCCATTTATTCCGGCGCCATTTTGGGCGAGGACGGGCAGGTCCAGGATATAGTCAAAATGTCTCTACCAACCATCGACTATGATGATGTTCATATGCTGTATTTATTAGAGTAACACTCATCTGTCTACATGAAATTAATTTACCACAATCTAAACATGTCATTTTAATCTTTCCAAAGTTCTTCTAAATATTTGGGACCGTTTCCCTTGCCTCTGAAGCTCTCAGTGCCACTTCTTTGATGAATGTACTAGCAGGTCAGGGGTTCTCCTCCAAATCTCTCTTTTATGCAGCACTATAATTAATTGGTGCCACCTCTCCATATGACGATGCATGGTATAGTTACCACAACTATATTTTTTTTCGGTTCCTCTGGAGAGTTCATCGTGGCAGATGAAGCGTGTAACGTACCGGGCATTTACCTTTTTTTGCATGTACAGGAAAGGAAAAAAAAATCGAGCGTCCAAGTTCTAAGGTGTCCCAGGGCCATTTTAGTGGACCAGGCCCAAATCCAAAGAACAGGCCGCCATTTTGAGAGTCCTCTTGCAGCCGCCTGTCGCTGTAGCATCAAGAGCAGCCGAAACTCAGCTGAATGGCAACTGAAACGGTAAATGGGCGCCCCACTACATTTCAGCATTGTAGGATGACCACACCAGTACAGCAACTTGCTAGACATCACCTCGGTGCCATCCGGATCTCGGCGCCCCACTGCAGATGAAGTGCCTCTCAACTATGAAACCACCACGGTGATATCCGGATCTTGGCGCGTTGTGCTGCCTTCGGCCTATTCGCACATCGGTCCGCTACTGACGCCATCTCACAGGCTAATAGGGTGACCCACGCCGAGTTTCAGCATTGTAGGATGACCACACCAACTTGCTAGACATCACCTCGGTGCCATCCGAATCTTGGCATCTCAGCGCCTAGTGGTATCTTCCATACAGAAAATATTGTTACGCTGCCTTTGGCCCCATTCGCACATCAGTCCGCAACTTAGACATCACCTCGGTGCCATCCGGATCTTGGCATCTCAGCGCCTTGTGGTGTCAGTCAGAAAATATTGTTGCGCTGCCTTTGGCCCCATTCGCACATCAGTCCGCTACTGACACCATCTCACAGGCCAATAGGGCGCCCCACGCCGACTTTTACCATTGTACGATGGCCACACCAGTGGCATAACTTGCTAGACATCACCTCGGTGCCATCCGAATCTTGGCATCTCAACGCCTAGTGGTATCTTCCATACAGAAAATCTTGTTACGCTACCTTTGGCCCCATTCGCACATCGGTCCGCAACTTAGACATCACCTCGGTGCCATCCGGATCTTGGCATCTCAGCGCCTTGTGGTGTATTCTCTTCAGAAAATATTGTTGAGCTGCCTTTGGCCCCATTCGCACATCGGTCCGCAACTTAGACATCACCTCGGTGCCATCCGGATCTTGGCATCTCAGCGCCTTGTGGTGTCTTCTACTCCGAAAATATTGTAGAAAATATTGTTGCGCTGCCTTTGGCCCCATTCACACATCAGTCCGCTACTGACACCATCTCACAGGCCAACAGGGCGCCCCACGCCGACTTTTACCATTGTACGATGGCCACACCAGTGCCACAACTTGCTAGACACCACCTCGGTGCCATCCGGATCTTGGCATCTCAGCGCCTTGTGGTGTCTTCAAATCAGAAAATATTGTTGCGCTGCCTTTGGCCCCATTCGCACATCGGTCCGCTACTGATGCCATCTCACAGGCCAACGGGGCGCCCCACGCCGACTTTCAACATTGTAGGATGGCCACAGAAGTGCGACAACTTACTAGACACCACCTCGGTGCCATCCGGATCTTGGCGCGTTGTGCTGCCTTCGGCCTATTCGCACATCGGTCCGCTACTGACGCAAACTCACAGGCCAACGGGGCGCCCCACGCCGACTTTCAGCATTGTAGGATGGCCACACCAGTGCGGCAACTTGCTACACACCACCTCGGTGCCATCCGGATCTTGGAATCTCAGCGCCTAGTGGTGTCTTCTATTCCGAAAATATTGTTGCGCTGCCTTCGGCCCCATTCACACATCGGTCCCCTACTGACGCCATCTCACAGTCCAACGGGGCGCCCCACGCCGACTTTCAGCATTGTAGGATGGCCACACCAGTGCGGCAACTTACTAGACACCACCTCGGTGCCATCCGGATCTTGGCGCGTTGTGCTGCCTTCGGCCTATTCGCACATCGGTCCGCTACTGACGCAAACTCACAGGCCAACGGGGCGCCCCACGCCGACTTTCAGCATTGTTGGATGGCCACACCAGTGCGGCAACTTACTAGACACCACCTCGGTGCCATCCGGATCTTGGCGCGTTGTGCTGCCTTCGGCCTATTCGCACATCGGTCCGCTACTGACGCAAACTCACAGACCAACGGGGCGCCCCACGCCGACTTTCAGCATTGTAGGATGGCCACACCAGTGCTGCAACTTGCTGGACACCACCTCGGTGCCATCCGGATCTTGGCGCGTTGTGTTGCCTTCGGCCTATTCGCACATCGGTCCGCTACTGACGCCGCCTCACGTGCCAACGTATTTTCTCCGCATTTTACACCCTATGCCGCATACCAGGTCATGTGACTTGTTTATAAAACTTTTCATTGGTTCATTTTACTTTTGGTTTCCTAATGATGGAAGGCTTGATCATGTGACCTAAAAACAACACTTTTCATTGGATGAAAACTTTTTTTTTTTCCCAAACGATGAAAGCCCCACCTTGTTTCTGGATGTTTCAGACTGAAGCTGGCGTCAGCATGAGAGCACCACCATCTCGTAGCTCAGTCGTGGTCATTCCGCGAGCAATCATGGCAGCCGCTCCCCACCAGAAGCCTGCAGGAGTCGGAGCCCCCAAAACTTTTGATGAATTCTCAAGGCGGAGGGGACGCTTTCGAGAATGGGGTCCAAGACCTAGCAGACAAGCGTCCGATTTCCAAGGTGTCCCAGGGCCATTTCAGTGGACCAGGCCCAAAAAGGAAACAGCCTGCCGCCATTTTGAGAGTCCTGTGACAGCCGCCTATCGCTGCACCGCAAGAGTGGGCGCAACTCAGCTGAATTGCGGCTTTTGACACAGTGGACCAAAAACGGACGGAATGGCAACTGAAACGGTAAAGGGGCGCCCCACTACAACAGATGACACTCCACCTGGAGAGGCCCGTTCACGCCGCCTCCCCCGGGGCGCCCCACGCCGTTATTCGGAGCAGCATTGTAGGATACCAAAACCAGTGCGGCAACTTACTGGACATCACCTTGGTGCCATCGTTCTGCTGCCTTGGAACTATTCGCACAACAGTTTGCTACTGATGACCCACCCCCCGCGACGCCCCACGCCGTTATTTGCTGGGTGGCAACTTACTAGACATCACTTTCGTGTCATCTAGATTTCGGCGCATTCTGCTGCCTTGGAACTATTCGCACAACAGTTTGCTACTGATGACCCACCCCCCGCGACGCCCCACGCCGGAAATCTGGACGTTGTGCTGCGTTGGGACTATTCGCACAGCCGACCGCTACTTCGTTGTTTTTCCCTAAAAATGTTTATATGTTATTACTATTTTTGTTTTCTTGTATATATTTATAAATTATTAAAGTTTTATAATCTTACTACTTTGTCGGAGTGCTATATATTTTTAATGTGACACATAATTGTAAAAACTTTGATGTACAAAGAGTCATCCCTGGAATCTTCCGCTTCAGGCTCGGTCCCCTCCCCAATCACAATACAGGATGGTTTTCAGATAATAGCAACGCTTCTGCTGTGACGGATCTCATCGAGTGTGGGCCTTGATCTACTATAACTCCTTTGAAGAGGGGTGATTCTTTACAGCTGTGGCCATAAACTACATCTGCAGGGCTAGCTGATACCCTAGGACCAGCCTGGACAATCGGACACAGAGGAAAAGGAGTGTCAGAGGGTGCGGTAGTGAATAGGGCGAAAGGGAGGTGTCGGGCGGGCACAGGGTGTGATTCTCAGGGAAGAGCAGCGCAGATGGGGGGAGGTTTATTACCCATGCATAAGACAGAGAGCGGGGGTGACCACTGCCTGGGGGAGATGCTTGCGAGGGTGGGGAGCCATGCTAAGGATCGACAGCGTGCACAGAGTGGGTCTGGTCAAGGCATCTAAAATGGCTGCCGTGCACGACAAAAGTGTGGCATTTGAAAAAAGACAAGATGGCGCAGACAATGTTTTTCAACACTTCCTGATTTCCTTCGAATCGAACGTTAACAGACGTTGGGGCATATTACCAAAGTTAAGCGATATTTATCCCTAACGATGCTTAGCAACGATTTTTTTACCGTCAGAAATTATCGCAGATAAACCTTGCTATTATCAAGGTTTATCGGAAATACGATAAAAAACGACCGCAATGCATTAATATCGCTGAAAACTCAGCGATATTCATGCATTACCGAGCTAATGCTCTTAGCCATGTTATCCACCTCCCATTGGATAACATGGCTAAGAACTGCTCAGGGCAGGTGGTAGCTTTTGGAGATATTCGCGCTTATCTCGAATATTTCTAAAAGTTGATAATAGGAGATAGCGATGTTAGCGACTGTTTCCAGTCGCTAACATCTTGGCATGCCCACTTTGCATGTCATTAGTGATAAATATCACTCACATGCAAAGTGGGGCCCAAGATGGTCGCTATATTCTACTAGCCGTCGCTAACTGGTGTTAGCAACAGCTAGGTAATACACATATAATTTTATCTCCGCGAAGCGGAGCGCTGTTACAGATATATATCTTGTTTCTGAACGTTAATTTCTCAAAATGCACTGAAGCACATATATTGAGACCTAGCAAAGGCACATCGGGCTACCAGTCCCTAATATTTTGCCAAGTTTCGTGCAAATCCATTCAGCTGTTCGATCCTACCGAGAGACAAGATGGCGGCCGCTACGGACTGTTTGGAATGTTTACAGACACCGGAGAGCCAATCAGCTTCGCTTCGCAAAGCTCCGTAACGCGAAAAGTACGCGAAGCGGTGCGCTGTTACAGATATATATCTTTTTTTGAACGTTAATTTCTCAAAATCCACTGGAGCACATATATTGAGATCTAGCAAAGGCACATCGGGCTACCAGTCCCTACAATTTTGCCAAGTTTCGTGCAAATCCATTCAGCTGTTCGATTATTATTATTTTTATTTTTTTTTGCCCCGCGGGCCCTTTTAAAACCTCCACATCAAACCTAGGGGGTGAGCGACAATGTACTATGCCCCCTTATGGTCATTTGCCCCTTCGCTTTGGCCTCCTCTTGTCTCTCGATCCTACCGAGAGACAAGATGGCGGCCGCTACGGACTGTTTGGAATGTTGACAGACGCCGGAGAACCAATCAGCTTCGCTTCACAAAGCTCCGTTGCGCGTAAAGTACGCGTCCTGGGACGCTGCCAGGTCCGCTGTTACAGATATATATCTTTTTTTAAACGTTAATTTCTCAAAATCCACTGGAGCACATATATTGAGACCTACAAAAGGCACATCGGGCTACCAGTCCCTACAATTTTGCCAAGTTTCGTGCAAATCCATTCAGCCGTTCGGGCTAAAAGTGAGGCCAACCGCCCTATGGAAAACTCAATGTTAAAAACACGTTTTGGGACCCCCATTTTTTCTCGGCCCCCCCTTGACGAACCCCCCCCAAATTTTCAAGGGCTGCTCAGAAACAAAATGTGCCATTTTCCTGAAAATTTCAGCCAATTCCGTCCACAAACGCCAAAGTTATTAGACATAGAATTTTCAAAAATCCCATAGAGAAAAAATCCTAACTATATATACCTACTGGCGACCGCCAGTAGGTAATATATATATCTTCACACGCCGGTTCCTGGTTTCCCAGCCCTGCGAGCGCTCGATGTGGGTGCGTTCCCTACGGCGGAACCTCGCCGTTCAATATTTTTCACTCCTCCGAATCAACGAAAGTAATGGGCGCACACGCGCTGCCTTTCCACAATTGAATTTATTATTAATTATTCCAGCATGGAAACAAACAAACGATCAACGCGTTTCAGTGCTCCTGGCACCTTGCTCACGATCACTTTTTTTACATTTTTTCAAAACTTTTAAAGTAACCAATAACATTGGATGTTACCTCACATCCTGTTTTACTCTAGGCATTGTGGTATTTGTAGTTTTTATTAAAAAGAGTCTGTTTTGTGAAGTTGAACCAGCTGGTTGAATGCTTGTGCAAGAGTCATAGTTTTTTATTTATTCATTGCATCATGAATAATTGTTATTTTTAAACCATATTGTGATTATTTACATCCCTCCAGTGGGATTCGTTGTTTTTCAACCAGTTTGCTAGAGATCCATTTTTATACCTTTATGTCTTTCCCTATCCTTCCAGTGGGATTCGTCATATTGTTTTTTTACTTGCTGATTCAGTTATTTTCTTGTGTGGTATCGCTCATCTCTCTCTGTCCTTCACCAGCTCATTTTGATCTCTTATAAGAGGTGGATGTACAACTCCTCCGATTGGTTCAGGCCATGTGGATGTAGAGTTCTGAAGTTTAGGATGTGGCGCGATTCTTTTTTGCACATGATTTTCTCACGATCTCCTCCACGTATATTCTTAGGTATCGTTTCTATGCCGAAGAATTTTAGTTTTTGCCAATCCGCATTGTGCTTCTGCTCCATATGTTTTGCCACCGCATTCGCTCTGTCCTTATGTGTCGTTGCTCTGGGATGTTCCATTATTCGTTTTTTCAGCTCTCCCTTAGTGCTTCCCACATACATTAGGGGGCATGGGCATACAATGCCGTAGATTGTAAATTCTGTCGTGCAGGAGATTAATTGTTTTATCTGCCATTTTTTGTTGTGAGGTAGCGGTATCTCTTTGGTAGGTTTGGCAATTTGACACATTTTGCAGTTATAGCATTTTACGAAGCCTGTGGTTTTTAGCCAGTCTTTCTTTTTACTTGTGTTGCAATGGCTGTGGATCAGTTGATCTTACACATTTGGTGCTCTTCTGTAAGTTACCACCGGATGTGAGCCCACTATCTTTCCTACTGTGTCATCCAAATGGAGTATTTTCCAATTTTTTCTCATTATTTTAACCAGTTCTTTGCTGTTTTCTGAGTAATCCATGATGAGTCGAATGGGTTCACGTGCAGTTTTCTCATTGCATTCAATTGGCTTTGTCAGACACTCCTGTTTTGTTTTATCATTTGCCTTTTGCCAACACTTTTCGATGTTTCCCCGATTGTATTGACGATTTTTGAACCTTTGTTTTGCCTTAGTACTGTGTTCCTGCCATTCGGAATCTTCACTGCATATCCTTCTGATTCGGAGGAACTCTCCATATGGTATACTTGATATGAGAGAAGCTTGGTGGCAACTGGTTGCTTCCAATGTTGCATTGGTGGCCGTTGCTTTTCTGTGGAGTGTCGTGTGAATATGGTTTTCCTTAATGTAAATACGAGTATCCAGGAAGGTTATCTCAGTATTGCTAATCTCATAGGTGAATGTTAACCCGGCCATACTGGCATTGATGATGTTGAAGTACTCCTGGAATTCGTCCTTGGTTCCGTCCCAAATGATCAACAGGTCGTCTATGAACCTTATCCAACACATGATCTTGCTTGTGAATTTGTCATATTCTAAGGCCCAAGCTATTTCCTTTTCCCAATACCCCATCGTGAGACAGGCGTAATTGGGACTGAATGAAAAACCCATCGGCCCAGCCCAAGATGAAGTGCGTAAGCATGAAACGCGTCGGCTAAAGGCTTAATAGATTGCATGTGCCTCTCTGTGACTCTCACTCGAAACTTCCATTAAATGCATGAGGCAGACCTACCTGTGTTGGCTCCTTCCGTTTTGGGGTGACTTTGTGGGTATAATAAATAACGGCTTGCCTATGCCGTGGAAGGAGCTCGCTGCATTGAAAGCAGACCCCGGCGAACGTCTAATTGGCAGAACCATCGGGGGACAGGAGCCCGTTTTGGAAGTTCAGAACTGTGGGTGAAACGATCAGACTGAGCACATCAGCCCACTGGGGTTTTATTAATTTTATGGAACTGCCGGGATGCACTTTGAACTCACTGGAGAAATACTCGTGCACCGCAAGTACCAGGAGGCTGAGCGGTCAGCCACGCCCACTGGGGCAGGTACCTACGTGACATCCAGGTGCTCTGAAAATTCTTAAGTGCATTCCCGGTCCGGCCCAGCCCAAGATGAAGTGCGTAAGCATGAAACGCGTCGGCTAAAGGCTTAATAGATTGCATGTGCCTCTCTGTGACTCTCACTCGAAACTTCCATTAAATGCATGAGGCAGACCTACCTGTGTTGGCTCCTTCCGTTTTGGGGTGACTTTGTGTGTATAATATATATATATATATATATATATATTGTTAGAACTGGGGGTCTCTAATTGGCAGAGGTAAGTACCTTTGACCAAGTAGGGACCCACACTTCTAACATTGTTGGACAGCGGTGAGGATTAGGACTTGTGTTTGCGCAGTGCCACAGCGACAGCTGGCTACATTACCAAACTCTGCATTTTTTACATATTTGTGATTATTGTTTGTGATTTTGTTTTTCCTCAAGAGTGTCATTTTCAAATGGTGTTCCTGCGCTTTATGTTTAGTGGCAGATGAGAGAAAATGACAGGGCGGGACGCCAGTAGAGGGGGAGGTTCCCGTAGATAAGGAATCCCTTGCTGGGTCCAGTGCCCAATCCCTGTTCCTGTCCCTGTGTGGGTAGATGGAAGAGAGGGAGTGTTCGGGAGAAATGGCTTGCTCGGGAGGGTGGTTATCCCCTGAGTGTAGTGTGTGTGTCTGGATTCCCCAGTATGGTAGGATCCAGTGGTGGCAGCTAATATGTGTCCAGTGCATGAAGTCCCATTCCCAGTTCCCAGAGATGGTGCCTGGTGCTCAGTAAGAAGGGTACAAGTTGAGAGTCAGAGGCAGTGAGGAACTGTCTCACCAGTCTGGAGGGGGAGTGTGTGGATGAGTGGTGTGTTGAACTGGAGGAGTTGGTGTGAGTTTTTTAAAGGAGCTTGCACGGGAGGTGTACCTCTGGTGGTGTGCAGGAGGTCCTGCAGAGGCACTAGACAAGAAGGTGGATGTCTGGCGGTGTGCTAGATGTCTTGCAGAGGCATTAGGGAGTGATTCTAAAAGTAGTGGCTTGTGTATCTGATGATCCTGTGTAGGGGAAGAGGTTCATGTGTAGCCCAGCTAGGTCCCAGTAGGATGGTGGGGGTGTAGGGGCTCACGTCCTGTCTTAGTGGAGGCGGAGTGAGTGTGGGACGGTGTGTCCCACGTTGGCCGGAAACCCTGTCTAAGGGCCTGGAGGGTTCCCTAAGGGAGCACAAGGTCAGGGGCCTAAGCTGTACTTACAGGTCATTTGAGGAGGATCTTCCTGCGTCTAGAGGACGGGGAGTGTCTGTAACCAGAACTCGGGCGGTCCTGGTGTTGGGCAGTACTGCACCTAAGTGGAGGGTGCAGAAGTCCTGGTTCACTGGGCATTTGACTGTCCAGAGTGCTTGACCATTTGTGGGGCCTTCGGAGGTCGTTCCCTGACCCGGAGGGAAGGGCATCTGTAATCAGTGTCCTGACTGGTTTGGCTTCCAGGGGTACCGCTCCAAGGTGGGAGGGTGCAGAACTCTGGAAGGGGTGCAGAGGGACGGTGTCCTTACCTCTGACCACGGTGCAACCTGAGGGTTTAGATCCTAGGTTGGGATATTAGGAAACTTCCAGGTCAAGAAGGAATCTCTGCCAAAGTAGATCCAGCTGAAGAGACTGAGGAGGCTGCCCTTGCTGTGTGTTCTGGGGCCCACCTGCAGTTTGTTGTTTCCACTAAGGTAGAGGAAAGGGGACTTTGCTGTGTGCTGTGTCCCCCTACCTGCTTGAAGAGGGACTGTGCTGTGTGCTTTGTACCTCCGAAGTGAAATAGTTTCCAGATCCCAGGTGGTAGACCAGTTGATGGAGTGAGGTCCTGATCTGGTGGGAGAGATGTGTTCTTGTGGGTGCTTCCCTGGGAGGATGCGGAACCCCAGAAGTAGAGGTAGGGTGGGGCATTCTTGCCCGTGACCTCTGGTCAGCCTGAGGGTATGGTCCCTAGGTTGAAGGATCAGTGGTAGTTGTAGCTACCCTGAGAGGGAGAGTGGAGAATGGTTATTGTGTGCCAGGGGTTACTGCCCCCCACTCTGTGGATTGGTCAGGACCTGTGACATTTGGATGGCCTAGGGCCTGGTCCTGGCCGTGGATGACTAGAGAGTACCAGTGGGGTATCCTAGTTGTGCCAGAGAGCTCTTGTTGAGAGAAATCCATGTGGGTTCAGAGTGGCGCTAAACCGGAGGGTGTCCCTGCCGTGCGGGCCCGTGTCCGTGTTTTGTCGCCCAAAGCAGGGAAGCCCATCAAGGGAGTGATTGGTCTACCCTGCGTTTTGGCTGGAAGGGGGTTGTGTTGGACCTGGCCCTTTTTGGCAGATTCACCCCGAAACTTTTTGCTTTTGCCTAGCCTGTTTCTGGAACCAGGTGTTGGTGATTTTAGGCCTTTGCGCACTTTTTCACTGTGGTACAGTGTAAAGTGCATGAGCTCTCTGTGTATGTGTGGTCAGTGACCTGCCCTCCCATAGGAATGCATGGGGAATATGTGTGACCATGGTAGTTCCTGATGTGTGGGGAGTGCAGGGTCGAGTTTGGTATGTGCGAACTCGTGAGATTGAATGCTGCGCAATGATATATGCGCCATGATTGTGTCTAGTGTGGAAGTGCCACTTCTAGAAGTTGGCATATTTGTGTAATTTGTGTCTTGCGTATGATTGGCTGAAGCTGGCTGGAGCCTGGCTCCAGGAGTGTGCCTGGGCCTGATTGTGGATTGACTGTCTGGTTTGAGGGTGACAGGGGCTGGGGAGCCCCCAGGAGGTTGTCTGAGTCAGCCCTTGGTTGAATGACTGCATCTGGAACTAGAGTGGTGGGAGGAGATAGCACCTGGGAGTGAATAGGGCTGTGCCTGCCTGCCACAATGCTGGCTCCACCTCCTGCTGGGCGGCTGTCGCCTCTGCCCCTCACACTGAAAGGAGTTCCCTATAACCAGTTGTAGCTGGTTCTCACACTGCCTGCACCCTGCTAGACAGAGGATTTTATGGTATAAAAAGGGGCTGTGTCCCCTTACAAAATGTTCTTGTTTCTGACTTGAATCCTGCCAGGGGCGTGCTGCTGCTTGGGCCCAGGGGAAGGCTTGCCTCCCTGGGCCCTGCCCAGCCCCTGGATACCTGATGGACCTGGAAGCCTTGTCCTGCTGATGCCCTGGACACCTGAAGGACTTTGCTGGACTGTTGCCTTCTCTAAGTGCCTGGAAGCGCTTGTATTTTCCTCATAGCGCTTGGGAGTGCTGTATTTCCCCCTAGCGCTGGAAGCACTTTATTTTCGCATATAGCGCTTAGGAGCGCTTTGCTTGCTTGGCCGGTGCCCACCCGGCATTTGTCACCCGTGTGTTGGCCGAGCGGCGCAGGTGCCACCCCGCTCATTGCCGCCTTCATACTGCCGTTTTTATGCCCCCTAGCGCTAGGAGCGCTTTCTTTTAATTAGTGCCATCTGTGCCGCTTATATTTAATTAAAGAGGGAGCCTACCCCTCATCAGTCCCCAGAGATCACCGCCACAGTCCGGGACACCCGATCATCGCCGCCCAGCCCGCGACCAGGAAGTCAGGCAGGCCGGGGGCGGGCCTCCGGGACAACCGGAACCGGAAGTAGGAGGGCAGGAGCCTACCCTGCCTCCCACGGAAGAGTCGCGGCTGTTTTGAGCACCGGAGCAGGCAGGAGCCTACTCTGCACCCCGGTGCACTCGCCCAGAGAAGGAGAGGAGAGGAGTCCTACCCGCTGCGAGGAGGAGCCCCCCCGCCACAGGAAGCCGGTGAGTGGGGCCCCGGGGGCATTCCTTCTTTGAGCCTAGGAGGCTCACACATCACAGGAGGTAGAGAGAAAGAGGGGGGCGTCGGGGCACATTGCTGGTGCCCGCCCCCCTCCATTGCTGCATTTTGAGCCCGGAGAGGCTCGGACCGCCTTCTTTGTTCAAGAGCCCCGAGAGGCTCCACCCCGCTCCATTGTTGTTCAGAGCTCCGAGAGGCTCCCAGCGCCGCATTTGTCTTAAGAGCCCACGAGGGGCTCAAGGCGCTAATTGTTCACGGAGCCCGTGGCTCCAAGAGGGCACCAAGTGAAATCAAGTCCCTCAGGGAGGGACTCCAACGACGCCACAGTTGTTTGTTTGAGCCCAAGAGGTTCACAGCCCACATTATTTGTTCTAGAGCCCTGAGAGAGGCTCAGAGTGCCATTCTGTTGTTTAGAGCCCAGAGAGGCTCCCACGTTGGCCCCATCATCTACAGCTGCCCAGCACTTTGTGGGCAGCTGCCATGTTTAGGTTTGCGCCAGTGGCGCACCCCTGACTGGCGCTGCATTGGCAGCGTGCCCTGACATTCTGGACACAGGGCTTTTTGAGTCCCCTTGTTGGATGGCCAGTTGCTCACTTGGCCACTGGATTCAAGATAGCCTGGCTGATGAGGATTATGAATCCGAAACCGGTCCCAGGATGCTTGTTTCCGGTCCATGGAAGACATGGCTTGGCGGTTCGGGCTGGACTGTTCCCATGAGGCACAGGGTCAGACTGATTTGCATATAGCCATGTCTGAAATGGGGTGACTGAGTGGGCTAAAGAATGGTGATGGATTAAACCCAGATCAGTTGACTGGGGGTGAGTGTTTGATTTGCTCAAACGCTCCGTCCATCATCCCCTTTTGTATCGCTTTGTTCGCCCTAAGTGTGGCAGGGTATGCTCAGACGTGAGTCCCTTGCTCACTTGGCCACTGGATTCAAGATAGCCTGGCTGATGAGGATTATGAATCCGAAACCGGTCCCAGGATGCTTGTTTCCGGTCCATGGAAGACATAGCTTGGCAGTTCGGGCTGGACTGTTCCCATGAGGCACAGGGTCAGACTGATTTGCATATAGCCATGTCTGAAATGGGGTGGCTGAGTGGGCTAAAGAATGGTGATGGATTAAACCCAGATCAGTTGACTGGGGGTGAGTGTTTGATTTGCTCAAACGCTCCGTCCATCATCCCCTTTTGTATCGCTTTGTTCACCCTAAGTGTGGCAGGGTATGCTCAGACGTGAGTCCCTTGCTCAATTGGCCACTGGATTCAAGATAGCCTGGCTGATGAGGATTATGAATCCGAAACCGGTCCCAGGATGCTTGTTTCCGGTCCATGGAAGACATGGCTTGGCAGTTCGGGCTGGACTGTTCCCATGAGGCACAGGGTCAGACTGATTTGCATATAGCCATGTCTGAAATGGGGTAGCTGAGTGGGCTAAAGAATGGTGATGGATTAAACCCAGATCAGTTGACTGGGGATGAGTGTTTGATTTGCTCAAACGCTCCGTCCATCATCCCCTTTTGTATTGCTTTGTTCGCCCTAAGTGTGGCAGGGTATGCTCAGACGTGAGTCCCATGCTCACTTGGCCACTGGATTCAAGATAGCCTGGCTGATGAGGATTATGAATCCGAAACCGGTCCCAGGATGCTTGTTTCCGGTCCATGGAAGACATGGCTTGGCAGTTCGGGCTGGACTGTTCCCATGAGGCACAGGGTCAGACTGATTTGCATATAGCCATGTCTGAAATGGGGTGGCTGAGTGGGCTAAAGAATGGTGATGGATTAAACCCAGATCAGTTGACTGGGGGTGAGTGTTTGATTTGCTCAAACGCTCCGTCCATCATCCCCTTTTGTATCGCTCAGTTGGCCAGGGGGGCTGGTATGTGGGTAGGGCGCAAGGCCCTAATGTGATTTTTGCGCAATGTGATTTTGCTATGTTTATGATAGTAATTGCCTAAGGTGATGTTTTGCGCAATTGTGTTTTCCTCCCCCTACACCTCTGAATGTTGTGATGCATCATGTGTAAAATGTTCATGCTTATACCCCTACAGGTATTGTGATACTTAGGTGGTTGTTTTTCTCCTAGTATAGGTGTTGCTACTAAGGTCCTGGTTCCCTGCGCAATATTCTCCTAAGGTGGTTAGGGTTGCGTAGGTGGTACTTAGCTGTTACCAGTGATTACTGGTTGTGTGCTAATGTGATTATTATTCTATGATTTACAAAGTGCTATTTCTAACAATATTCTAAGTTCTAGAAGTGCTATTTCTGCTAAGTGCTGATTTCTGACAGTGGTCCAGGTGGCCCTGTCTTGTAAATAATCCCTTGTGAATATTGCCCGTGCCAATTGGCACAATGTACATGTGTGATTACTATCTGATGTGTATGTGTTTTGACAATACAGAAGTTATTTTTATATAACCTTGTGTAGAGTTCCTTTTGTGGTCTGCCTAGGATGTTGTTGCTGTTGTGTGCGTGCGCAAATGCTTTACACATTGCCTCCGGGATAAGCCTGTCTGCTCGTGCCAAGCTACCAAGGGGGTGAGCCGGGGTTTTCTTGGCGTGTGACTCCCTTGCCCTGACTAGAATGGTGGTTTCTGCCTGGCTTTGGCGTCAGCATTAGCCTACCAGAAATAGCCAGTTCTAACATATATATATATACTCAAAAACCCTAATTAACAAACAAGACTTTTGTGGTAAAGGCATTGTAGTTGGAAAACCATATGTTGTAATGGTAATCGTGGTTCCGAAATACAACATATTTTCAGTATTATTATGCAGAAGACGTTGATATCACAATTCGGTTTTGCGCAATGGTTGGTTTGAGCAATTTATTTCTAATCGTGGTTCAACAAAGACATGAGAACAACACGTGCCTCACAGTTTCAGCCATTTCCTGATTACAAGAGCAAAGTATTTCATTTGGAAGATGCTTTCCTATTTCCTCACAATAACAAGAGCGGAAGCACGAGGAGTCTAAATTTAAAATGAAATGGGCAAATGTTACAAACATAGAACAAAGTCAAAACTCGACTTAAACTCCAAATAGTTTAACACTTCCATTTTCCTGCTAGTTTTTGCATTTATCAGATCAATTCAGCCGCAATTCACGTTTTTGTACCACTGGAAAACCCTTACATTCGATGGTAACTGGAGAATTTCACAAATGAGGCGAGTCCAGATGGAAAAGAATAGACAAAAAAGTGCAAGACAATGCAAGTGGTTAGAAGAATTGAAAGCCAAACCTTCTTGAATATAGGTGCTTTACATAGCACGGACAAGACCCAGGGGTCGCGAGAGGGCTTCACACAGTAAAAAACACTAAACAATAAATAGAGAGAAATATTAATCAGTAGCCATTAGCGATGGAAGGAAATCAACATAAAGCGCATTAAACTGGTCAAGATTGCGAGCATAAAGGGAAAATTCTCGAGTACATACCACAGGAATAGATGGGTGCATAGAAGTATGTAGAACAGAGGTCTGAACATGGTTCTATAGTTGAGAGAGTTGTCACTCAATACAGTTTATTTCATTCAGTCATAAACAGTGTAAGAGTTCACGCTGTCAGGTGCGGCTTCAATAATTGTCTTAATTTAACCTTTAAAGACCGCATAGCAAAGGTTTGTTCTGATCGTGGGAAGGAGAGAGTTCCACGGCGCAGATGTGATACCTTAGAAGGATTGCATCAGCTATTTTATTATTTTGACTACTGGGCATTCAAGCAGGGGGACCTGAACTTCATAATTGGCACTGTCCACCAGAAACAACCACATGTTACTCAGGTCATTCATCAATGGTTTATTAAAGCCCTCCTACTTGGGTTTTATCAAAATACTACGCCGCGATGGTATGGATTCCAACACTGCCATTGTTTTAATGCACCTAATGCCAAATTGTTAGTATAAGGGATAAAGGAAAGTTGCCTCAAGGGCGGACACAATAAAGCTCAGAATCAGACTTACTAGAGGAACGATGTAGGTATTTTCGCAAAGCACCTCATTATGCCCAAAGACATAAAATAGACCCTTGGACTCTGAAACCTGGGGTTGTGTGTTCAGAGTTTTGCAATCACTCTCAGTCCATCTTTTGTTTGCTAGGAAAAGTCAATGGTGCTTTGTTGGTGATGAGGAAAGGTGTCGGCTCACTTTCTCATCAGCATGAAGACTAGTATTCTGACTTTTTTAATGCATATATAACAAATAATAGCACACAGTTCCCCTGGGATTAGTGATTGCGTAGTGTAGGGTGCTGTCTTCCTCTCTGCCTAGAGTGCAACAGGGAAGGGTATCCCTTGTCGGAACTAGGGATGCCTCACACAACAGGCTGGTTTAATGGCTATTGTCATGTCACCAGCTAGTCGTCTCGTGTCATCATCGGCGCCCTGCTCCAACGTCAAGCCGGCGCTGCAATGCCTGACGGGTAGCACGAGGTGCTACACTCTTGTGGAGATCTTTTGTTCCTTGCCGGTGGATGAAAGGGTGTGAGGGCCCTAGTGAGTGAAGTAGTGAGCGTGAGTGCAGTGGGTTAAAAAAGGTTGGTGTGATCTACTGCTTTGTCTTTAATCGTGTAGTTCACCACCTTAATAAAAAGTGTGAGGGGTAATGGGACTACAGTAGTTACGAGAAGTCAGTCCCGTTCAACCCTCAATTGTGGATCGGTCGACATGTTTCATGCCCTATTGGCAATTCTTCAGGACCAAAATGGTGCTCATAAACTTAGTGAGATGCCCCGCGGCAGGCTGAGGCATCTGAAGGATACAACCTGTGTGGTTGCCGGATCCAGCCAGAGAGGGGTTCCTGCATCAGGCGGATGCCCTGTGGGGAGAGAAGTAGACTTCAACCGGTGATTCAGGGCCCCATGTTACCCAATCAGGGGGATGCTACTAGGTTACGATGCAGTAATACATAGTAATAAGGTGAGGGGAGGGGGAGAGGACACAGTTTAGGTCACTACGCATCAGGGGGTTGGTGAAATTCACTTAAAAACAATGCTGGGTAAAGGACTGCCAGCAGACATTAGGTGTCTCAACGCGCAATTGGTGATTAAAAATGCATGGAAGGATCTAACGCTAGCCAGCGTTATTGCTACACTAAGAGGTGAAAATACAAAAGTACAGAGTATGGAAACCACTTACCCTCGATGGCGGTCGTAAGTACCCCTGGGCTGCTCCCGTGGGGTCTGCGGGAATGGGGCAGTTATCTGGAGGGTATAAGTAAGTAGTTTCAGGGGTAGACACGGGTAAGTTGCCCACAGGGGGATGATGGTAGTAGGTGGGTAAGTGTGTGTATGCCGTCTGGTGGGACAGCAGGAGCGGAGTCAGCAGCCTGGGTTAGGTCCGCGGTGGTCCCACCCGGTCCCGGTGGATCCAGGACAATCACACCACCCCGGGAGGTCGCAGCCTGGAGGGGCACCGAATGGCAACGAGCGGCGGAACTCCGCTGCTCTTCATGGCCGGTTGGTGGTGGAATAGTCGCCCCTGGCCACCAGCCGCGCCAAACCTCACGAGGAAACAATCCTGGTCGTATAGATCAGCCCTCACCCTGGCGGTAGGTAGACCCGTACGCTCAAAGCCCGGTGCCCCAACTATGCAAGCGGCCTCGGAGGGGGCCGACGCCTGAGGTCCCTAAGGGGTGGGAGGAACCCGCCGGGGGCCCAACCAGGGCGTCAGGGCTCCTGGTGGTCAAGGTGTCCGCCTAACAACTAGCAATGGGTGATTAATAAACAAATGATAATAATAATAATAAAAAATAATAATAAAAAAAAATAATAATAAAAATAAACCCGTACCCAACACCTTACCTCAGCAGAGCGGGCGGGTGACCTATGCACCTAAACCCACGTACCAGCGCGAAGTATCGCCAAAAGCAGCCGTAGCTGTTCAATCTTGGCGCTTGCTGATAAGGGTTCCGGTGAACGCCGGAGGCGTGTCTGGTCAGGGGCTCGGTGTCCGCGGCGCGCCGGCATGACGTCAGAGCGTCTAGGTGTCGGTGTCCGCCGCCATCTTGGAGAGGGGAATAGGGAGAGCGGAAGCCCAAGCAATCAGCAATGTGGCTGTCTCCACCTGATCAGGGGCCCACATGGTGCGATGTTATAGGTGCTAAAACCAGACCGTGGCTCTGGGGAGGTTAACCAGCCAGGATGGTAAGTGGATGGAGGAGATCAAAAGGAAGTCGTATGTACTGAGTAAACCGGCGGGACTGAGTGACGCCCCGTCAGTGATGGGCCGGGGAGACCCATCGGTATTAGGAGGTCATTGATCAGAGGGGCAGTAGTCCAAGCATGTAGATGATCACCACGTCATCTAGAGGATGGGTGCATGGGTGGATCCTGCTGGGGGTGAGGGTGGGCAACAATGGGATAAGGGGATATGATGTGCATATCAAGTGTGGTATTGCGTTAGTAATGACAGCAGCTTGGAATGTTGACAGCAATTGTGTATACCACTGGGGAGAGAGAGAGTGTGTCTATCTCGATAGAGTGTTCCACGGGACGAAATCATTCAAGCCCTCAGTATCTAAGTGTAGGCGGTGCACCCATCTTTGTTCCATCCTAAACAGAGCCTGTTGGTTTAATGAAGGATGCCATTCTAGCACGACCCATTGGATGCCCTCAGCTGCATGCTCCTTTTCATGGCAATGTGCATATAGGCGAGTTTGTGTCCTTTTGCAGCGAATGTTGCTGTTATGTTCCATCACTCTTATTTTTACTGGGCGGGTCGTCATCCCAATGTACTTAAGTCCGCAGGGACAGGTCAACATATAAATACAGTTACTGCTGTTGCAATTGGTGTGTCGGTTCAGGCACCATGTGAAGGTATCCGAGAGTTGGACTGTTTTGGTTTGTATTGTTTGCGGACACACCACACAGTTGCCACATCGGTAATGTCCCGTGACTGGGGGCAGGTCCCACAGAGTGTTCTGCGGACGAATGGGAGTTTTCTTTGGTCGGGTATGGACAAGCTGGTCCTTCAGGCTGCTAGTTCTTTTGAAGGCAAACCGAGGACGGGGGATGTCCAAAGACACAGAATTCAAAATACCCCAGTGTGCATTTACTGTCTTCTTAATGTAAGGTGAGTTTTTCGTGAAGGATGTCACGCAAGTGATGATGTCCTCGCTCTCTTTGCTGTGAGTTTCCAGAAGGGATTCCCTGTTGTTGTTCTGGGCTCTCTTCATGGATCGTTTTAATAGTCTGGTCGGGTAGCCCCTGTCTTGGAGTTTGTGTTGTAGGGATTGCGCCTCCCGCTGGTAATCAGAGATGGCGGTACAGTTTCTCCGGAGCCTAAGAAATTGTCCAAACGGTAGATTATCCCTCAACGCCTTGGTGTGGTGGCTATTGTAGAGCAAGAGGCTGTTCCTATCTGTCTCTTTTTTGTAGAGAGTGGTGGTTATTCCCGTGGGGTCCAACATGATTCTTAGATCAAGGAACGGTATGGAGTGCTCAGCGATCGTCCCGCTGAACTTCAGAAAAGGGTCCTGTTGGTTGATCCAAGCGCAGAAGGCATTGCAGCTCGTGCGGTCCCCCTTCCAGAAGATCAGGATGTCGTCTATATAACGACGCCACAAGGATAGATTCTCGAGGAACGGATTGCGTTCAGGGGAGTAGATGAAGTGGTTCTCGAATGTTGCCATGTAGATACAGGCCACGCTCGGCGCGAAGGTCGAACCCATCGATGTCCCCCGGACCTGGTGGTACAGTTGAGTGTCGTACTTGAAAAAAAATTCCGTTAGAGCTATGCTGGCTAATTCCATGACAAAAGAGATCGGGGTGGGAGATGTCCATTCCTCCAGTCTCAAACTGGACTCTACTGCCTCCAGAGTTGCCTGTTGTGGGATGTTCGTATACAACGCTTCCACGTCTAGGGTCAGAAGTAGGTCCACATCAGTGCTGCCGTCCATCTCATCAATTAGGCGAAGGACATCCCTGGTGTCTTGAAGATATGAAGGTATTTTCTTCACTACCGGCTGAAAGAAACTGTCACAAAACTGGGACAGGGGTTCCAACAGGGAGCCGATGCCGGAGACTATCGGTCTACCAGGGACAGGGGTGGTGCCTTTGTGGATTTTGGGTAGGGTGTAGAAATATGGTGTGATGGGTTCCGGAGTAGTGAGGAAGTCAGCTTCTCTCCTAGTGATCCATTCATTGGCCTCCCCTTCAATCACTAGACTCATAATGGAAGTGGCCAGGCGTTTGGTCGGATCCACAGGGAGGGGCCTATAGTGAGTTGTGTTCGAGAGCTGTCGTCTGCATTCCAGGTCGTAGTCGTGGCGATCCTGTAAGACTGTGGCTCCCCCTTTGTCTGCAGGTTTTATCACAATCGCATCATCATTACCCAAAGTAGCTGAGGCTTGTCTTTCCGCATTTGATAGATTGTGGAATTGGTTGATATGTGGTTTTTGTTTGAGGCTTGAGAGAACCGCTCGCTCAAAAGTGAGGACTTCTGGAGGGACCATCCCGTCAGTGGGGGTGAAGGTGGATGGTTTCCTGAGGCCGGAATCCAGGGTGGGAGGTGGTTGTGTGGTCCCATCGAAGAAGGCTCGTAAACGTATCTTCCTGAAGAGATTCTTGATCTCAATCATTTCTTGGAAACTGTCGGGGATGGGGGTTGGGACAAAACCCAGTCCTTTCTCCAGGACGTTAGTTTCTGCAGGGGTCAGGATTCTCGTGGAGAGGTTAACGATCAGGCTCTTCTCCCTCTGGTGGTGATGCTCCGTGTTTCCATCATGTTCGTTGGTGCCGGTTGGTCGGACCACTGGACACCCTTCTGTCCTCCTCGCTTTCGCCCTCTTCCTCTGCCCCAACCTCTGCCTTGAAAAGGTGGCGGGTTCAGAGGGTAGAATTGGGGTGGACCCTGCGGGAAGAAGGGATACTGCCAGGGCGGTGCCATATGGGAAGGGCCGTGGAACATGGGACCCGATTGGTATCCTTGATGCCAGTTGGGTTGCTGTTGCATCCGGTTGTTCCTGGGGGTTTGACCTCCACTCGAGTCACTGCCAGAGGATCCGCGTCTGTTGTTCACGTCCGAGCTGTCATCTGAAGAGTAGTTGGTCCTCTTACTCTTGAAGTCGTCTTTTAAATAAGGGTAGACCTTCTCTTTATCAAACTTGGAGATGTCTTTCTGTAGTTTATCTGTCTTCTGCTTCAACAGATATTCGTGATGGTCTGCCATTTCTTGGTTGATTTCAGCTAGTTTGGAGGTAAAGGCGGTTTTGCTGTTTTTATTGACAGCACTCTTCATTGTGGCCTCTATGCTTGAGATCTTATCCTGTAGGGCATCCGCGAGGCGTTTCGCTGTTTGGGATATCAGGAATAGCAAGTCTTTAGTGCACTTCCAGGATACCTGGCACCAGTCCATTTTGAATTGTTTGTCTATCAGGAAAAGTCTAGGTATGATGTTCACAATCAGTCCTTGTGGGGCTACGTTGTATCTGAGGTACTCTGTCATCATCACCCCGTGCAGCGTGATCCTTATTAATTCTTTTTTCAGCTCCATGAGGGTAGCCCAATCATCATTGGATGTACCCGAAGCAGAGGCAGTGGGGTTATTCAATATCGAGGGAGCTGCTCTCAGTGCTTCGGCTATGGCATCCTCATCAAAGCTCAGACCCGGTACATCCTCCATGGTGTTGAGAGGATGAGCGGGAAGGTAGTATAAATAGTGAATCAACCACAAATAGGTATATGTAGTTGAAGTATGGGCCAAGAGTATGAAGGAGTTTCACTCTTGGTAGCCTAAAGAGTCCCGTGGGGGTAACCCACGCAAGAACAGTCAACAACAGGAAGGGACAACGAGGGGACGATATTTAAAGGGGTCCAGTGTGCGGTCCCAACAGTCTATATAACAAATAATAGCACACAGTTCCCCTGGGATTAGTGATTGCGTAGTGTAGGGTGCTGTCTTCCTCTCTGCCTAGAGTGCAACAGGGAAGGGTATCCCTTGTCGGAACTAGGGATGCCTCACACAACAGGCTGGTTTAATGGCTATTGTCATGTCACCAGCTAGTCGTCTCGTGTCATCATCGGCGCCCTGCTCCAACGTCAAGCCGGCGCTGCAATGCCTGACGGGTAGCACGAGGTGCTACACTCTTGTGGAGATCTTTTGTTCCTTGCCGGTGGATGAAAGGGTGTGAGGGCCCTAGTGAGTGAAGTAGTGAGCGTGAGTGCAGTGGGTTAAAAAAGGTTGGTGTGATCTACTGCTTTGTCTTTAATCGTGTAGTTCACCACCTTAATAAAAAGTGTGAGGGGTAATGGGACTACAGTAGTTACGAGAAGTCAGTCCCGTTCAACCCTCAATTGTGGATCGGTCGACATGTTTCATGCCCTATTGGCAATTCTTCAGGACCAAAATGGTGCTCATAAACTTAGTGAGATGCCCCGCGGCAGGCTGAGGCATCTGAAGGATACAACCTGTGTGGTTGCCGGATCCAGCCAGAGAGGGGTTCCTGCATCAGGCGGATGCCCTGTGGGGAGAGAAGTAGACTTCAACCGGTGATTCAGGGCCCCATGTTACCCAATCAGGGGGATGCTACTAGGTTACGATGCAGTAATACATAGTAATAAGGTGAGGGGAGGGGGAGAGGACACAGTTTAGGTCACTACGCATCAGGGGGTTGGTGAAATTCACTTAAAAACAATGCTGGGTAAAGGACTGCCAGCAGACATTAGGTGTCTCAACGCGCAATTGGTGATTAAAAATGCATGGAAGGATCTAACGCTAGCCAGCGTTATTGCTACACTAAGAGGTGAAAATACAAAAGTACAGAGTATGGAAACCACTTACCCTCGATGGCGGTCGTAAGTACCCCTGGGCTGCTCCCGTGGGGTCTGCGGGAATGGGGCAGTTATCTGGAGGGTATAAGTAAGTAGTTTCAGGGGTAGACACGGGTAAGTTGCCCACAGGGGGATGATGGTAGTAGGTGGGTAAGTGTGTGTATGCCGTCTGGTGGGACAGCAGGAGCGGAGTCAGCAGCCTGGGTTAGGTCCGCGGTGGTCCCACCCGGTCCCGGTGGATCCAGGACAATCACACCACCCCGGGAGGTCGCAGCCTGGAGGGGCACCGAATGGCAACAAGCAGCGGAACTCCGCTGCTCTTCATGGCCGGTTGGTGGTGGAATAGTCGCCCCTGGCCACCAGCCGCGCCAAACCTCACGAGGAAACAATCCTGGTCGTATAGATCAGCCCTCACCCTGGCGGTAGGTAGACCCGTACGCTCAAAGCCCGGTGCCCCAACTATGCAAGCGGCCTCGGAGGGGGCCGACGCCTGAGGTCCCTAAGGGGTGGGAGGAACCCGCCGGGGGCCCAACCAGGGCGTCAGGGCTCCTGGTGGTCAAGGTGTCCGCCTAACAACTAGCAATGGGTGATTAATAAACAAATGATAATAATAATAATAAAAATAAACCCGTACCCAACACCTTACCTCAGCAGAGCGGGCGGGTGACCTATGCACCTAAACCCACGTACCAGCGCGAAGTATCGCCAAAAGCAGCCGTAGCTGTTCAATCTTGGCGCTTGCTGATAAGGGTTCCGGTGAACGCCGGAGGCGTGTCTGGTCAGGGGCTCGGTGTCCGCGGCGCGCCGGCATGACGTCAGAGCGTCTAGGTGTCGGTGTCCGCCGCCATCTTGGAGAGGGGAATAGGGAGAGCGGAAGCCCAAGCAATCAGCAATGTGGCTGTCTCCACCTGATCAGGGGCCCACATGGTGCGATGTTATAGGTGCTAAAACCAGACCGTGGCTCTGGGGAGGTTAACCAGCCAGGATGGTAAGTGGATGGAGGAGATTAAAAGGAAGTCGTATGTACTGAGTAAACCGGCGGGACTGAGTGACGCCCCGTCAGTGATGGGCCGGGGAGACCCATCGGTATTAGGAGGTCATTGATCAGAGGGGCAGTAGTCCAAGCATGTAGATGATCACCACGTCATCTAGAGGATGGGTGCATGGGTGGATCCTGCTGGGGGTGAGGGTGGGCAACAATGGGATAAGGGGATATGATGTGCATATCAAGTGTGGTATTGCGTTAGTAATGACAGCAGCTTGGAATGTTGACAGCAATTGTGTATACCACTGGGGAGAGAGAGAGTGTGTCTATCTCGATAGAGTGTTCCACGGGACGAAATCATTCAAGCCCTCAGTATCTAAGTGTAGGCGGTGCACCCATCTTTGTTCCATCCTAAACAGAGCCTGTTGGTTTAATGAAGGATGCCATTCTAGCACGACCCATTGGATGCCCTCAGCTGCATGCTCCTTTTCATGGCAATGTGCATATAGGCGAGTTTGTGTCCTTTAATGCATACACTGCTCTAAGTATTAGTGCAACTGAATTCTAGGGATTCTGAAGTGTGTGCATATGTTCTTATATGACTCAATCTGGTGTCCCATTTTGACATGTATAATATGAAACTCTCTCAGTGCCTCTACTGTTCTGCAGATGTTAACAGTAGAACCTTGCCATTACCCATAAAACTCGCAATTGAGTCACAAACAATATTCTTGCCACACATTATTTTAGTTAATTGGCTTTTGCACCTCTCTGTTTCTTTAGCAGGTCAGTTTGAACAATTTACTTATCTCTGATCCATTATTGTATTCCTAAAATGCCTCAAAGAATTCATACGTTCAGCTACCACTGTGTGTATTACAAAGTGCATTGTGGAGGTGAGACTACGAAAATGGCAAAGAACATATAGCTCTTGTGGCTCCATTCCCTGTTATCAGAATCCTTAATAACCCTCTATTTCCAGGAGCATTTGATGTGCCATTTGTAGCACCTTAAAAGCATCCTGTACTCAACAATGCCGGCTCAGGATTCAACGTTGCCCTGTAGTGCGAATAAGAAATAGCCCCAGTGGGTCTCTGAGCCAGGACCCTCCTGTGAGACTACTGGGGCTGTTTTTTGGAGTGCAAGCCCTGCAAGAAAACTGGTGTAAAACTGGAGCAATTGCTGGAGCCACCCGGAAGAACATCTTTGGGGATCCTACAAAGCCATGGTGATGTGGCGTCTCACTCACTCAGAATGAGAGCAGTGCCAGTAGCGATTCATTGAAGTAATTAGAAGCACCTGACTACAGCCTGCTATTGTGGTCTGAGCGGCGAGAGTACAAAGTATGAGAGAAGGAGTTGGTGGAGACACATGTAGCCTTTGGAGCTCCAAAAGCTTGAGTTCACTACGCATTTTCACTGTACATGAAGGACCAGCCCCTGTCCTAAAGGCTTCAGTGTTGAGACAGCTACTTGGAACAGCATTTGGAGGTTTGTGACACTTTGGGTCCATGTGTGCTTGGGATGCTCTTGCTTCTTGGAAGGCATGCATTCTCATACTAATCATAATTTAGTGTGACTCAACACTGAAGGGAACATCCGGTGTGAAGTGAAAAGTCTTCAAGCAGTAGCAAACGGAAGTAGTAAGCCTCTGTATGTACTAGCATGTGCAGACAAAAGGTCTGCAGGACAAATGATGGGCTACCATGTGGGCTGATCTGCGTAGGGGAGTGAAAGAAGGGAAAGCAGAGGGTGCTGATGTGGATGTGTGGGGTTTCTTTTTTAGTTCAGAATAATTTATTGAATTTTGAAAAAGTGACAAAAATGGACAATACAGAAAAATATATTAAAAAGCAGTAAAGTACAATAAATTGAGTAACATGCATTACAACCTAGCTAACATATATCAATAGAATACAATAAGAGAATAATCAATCAAGGGGAAAAATAAAATCAAGGAATGGAGAGGGAAGGGAAGGAAGGAAGGGGAGGGAACCGAATATATCATATTATATGAAATGTAGAGTTACTATTAACATAGCAAACTTAGTCAAAAGCAATATAGGAATAAAAGACAATATACAATGAAAAAACATTAATCATAACAATAAATATGAATCAATAGGAGACCAAAAAGATTGAAAAGACAGCGAATTATGATTAACTCCTTATAAAGACAATTGAGCACCTCTTCTTGTAAAGATGATCCACGACCACCAAGCATGTACAGAAAGGGATGCAGTATCCTTCCAGCAAAAAGTAATTGATTTTAACGCAGCTGAAATCAAAAAATTAAACAACTTTGCCTCAACATCAGTAATAGGGTGCGTAAGTACAACTGATTTACAAATTATCAATTTATAAGAAAGGACATCTTGAATAGGCAAAATTTTCAATAGTATGCCCCAAACCTGAGACCAAAATGATAAAATTATGGGGCAATCAAATAACATGTGACGTAATGAACCTGGACTGGAATTACAATGCCAACAAACGTTTGATGGAAGTAATTTAGCCCGGTGCAGACGTACTGGTGACCACAATGAATTAAACAAAATGTAGGCATTTGTTTGATAAAGAGACACAGGTAACCAACCAGAGATACTATTAAGCCAAATTATCGACCATGAGTCATCAGATAGTGAAATTGAAAGTTAAGTATTCCAAAATGATGAGATTATATCAATGTTGGTCCCTATGGAAGTGGTGAATTTTTTATAAAAAATAGAAACAGCTTTAGAGGACGAGGAAACAGCATTGAGATAAATTTTCAAGTCATTTGTGATCATAGATGGAATACCATTTGGAAAATAATCTAAAATTGAGTTACATAAAAATTGATATTTTAAGAAATCATCATCAGGTAAGTTGAATTTCAGTTGCAACAGATCAAAGGGAATAAAGCCATCATCACAAAATACATCTTTAAGATAGAAAACGCCTTTTTTAATCCAAGAATTCCAGAAAGTAACATTTCTATTCAATTTAATAAGGCTACAATGCCGGAGGGATAAATGCACCGTAGAAAGTAGGGGTGAGGCAAAGTTAGAATCTAAATCATTAAGTATTAACTTTGAAGATTTGATTATAGAAGAGTGATGTACAACCTTAGAAGGGAAACAACCTTTACAACGCAACTTTTACAACGAACTACCATTACAACGAAATTTTTACAACGCAAAAAACATTACAAAGCATGTATTAACAACGCATTTTTTTACAACGCAGGTACCTTTACAACGCGTACCATTACAACGTAAGTATTGGTAAGTATATAATTAAATTTAAAATTTTATATGTTTGGTTTTTTTTAAGGGGTATTTTTAGGGTTCAGGGTCAGTTTTCAGTTTTTGGGTAAAGGGGTATTTTTAGTGTTCAGAGTCAGTTTTCAGTTTTTGGGTAAAAGGGTATTTTTAGGGTTCAGGGTCAGTTTTTAGTTTTTGGGTAAAGGGGTATTTTTAGGGTTCAGGGTCAGTTTTTAGTTTTTGGGTAAAGGGGTATTTTTAGGGTTCAGGGTCAGTTTTCAGTTTTTGGGTAAAGGGGTATTTTTAGGGTTCAGGGTCAGTTTTTAGTTTTTGGGTAAAGGGGTATTTTTAGGGTTCAGGGTCAGTTTTCAGTTTTTGGGTAAAGGGGTATTTTTAGGGTTCAGGGTCAGTTTTTAGTTTTTGGGTAAAGGGGTATGTTTAGGGTTCAGGGTCAATTTTCAGTTTTTGGGTAAAGGGGTATTTTTAGGGTTCAGGGTCAGTTTTCAGTTTTTGGGTAAAGGGGTATTTTTAGGGTTCAGGGTCAGTTTTCAGTTTTTGGGTAAAGGGGTATTTTTAGGGTTCAGGGTCAGTTTTGGGTTTTTGGGTAAAGGGGTATTTTTAGGGTTCAGGGTGAGTTTGGGGTTTTTGGGTAAAGGGGTATTTTTAGGGTTCAGTGTCAGTTTTGGGTTTTTGGGTAAAGGGGTATTTTTAGGGTTCAGGGTCAGTTTTGGGTTTTTGGGTAAAGGGGTATTTTTAGGGTTCAGGGTCAGTTTTGGGTTTTTGGGTAAAGGGGTATTTTTAGGGTTCAGGGTCAGTTTTGGGTTTTTGGGTAAAGGGGTATTTTTTTTAATTATTATATTATTTATTAAATATAATATATTATTTATATACAGGGCAAAAATTAAATACAATTAAAATTAAATTACATTAAATTAAATTGATTAAATTAAATAAAATTAATTAAATTAAATAGAATTAATTAAATTAAATTAAATTAAATTATATTAATTTTAATTAATTTACATTTAAAAAAATATTATAAAATTACCAATATTTACGTTGTAATGGTATGCGTTGTAAAGGTATTTTCGTTGTAAATACATGCGTTGTAATGGTACTTCGTTGTAATGGATCCTGCGTTGTAAAAACTGCGTTGTAATGGTAGGCGTTGTAAAAGTATGCGTTGTAACGTCATACATCCCCCTTAGAAGTATGGGACATTGTTAAAAAGGAGGGTAATGGAAAAGGAGCCACAAGTGACTTTTCTATAGCAAACCAAATAGGGGGCGTAACAACAGGAGAGGCATTAAACCATAAGGAACTATGTTTTAATATGAAGGCTTTATGGTAAAGATGAAAATCTGGGAGGGCAAAACCTGCATGACATTTAGGGATTTTCAATTTTTTATAAGCAATACGAGGGGGCTTATTGTTCCAAAGAAAGTGGGATAACAGTTTATCAATATCTTTATAAAATTTTAGCGGAAATTGAGTGGGGATCATAGCAAGGGAATAAAAGATTTTCGGAGCAATAGTCATTTTTATAGAGTCCATTCTTCCCCACCAGGTGAGATGAAGGGAAGACCATCTAGAGGTTTTATTTTTTACATACTCAGATATAGAATTACAATTTAATTTTAACGTAGCAGGCAAGGAGGATGAAAATAAAATGATAAGGTACTTCAATTTAGTTTTTTGCCAAATAATATCCGCGTTAGGTATCATATCAGGAGTACAAAAAACATTTAAAGGAAAAAATTCCATTTTACTAACATTTAGCTTATAACCTGAAACTACAGAATATTTGGCAATAATGTCCAATAAGGACGGAACAGAAGAAATTGGGTTACTAATAAACAATAAAACATCATCCGCATAAGCCAAAGTTTTAATAGTGACATCATTAAGTGTGATACCCTGAATATCCTCACAATGACGTATGTAATTAAGAAAAGGTTCAATTCCTAAGAGGAACAAAAGAGGGGAAAGGGGACATCCTTGCCGTGTGCCCCTAAAAAGAGAAAATTGAGCAGAAATTTGGCCATTTATAAACAATCGAGCTGTGGGGGCATAATATAAAGCCGAAATCATACGAACAAAAGAGGGACCAAAATTAAATGACAATAAAGTTTTAAATAAAAACTGCCAATGAAGTTTATCAAATGCTTTTTCTGCATCCAAAGCCATAACTCCTGCAGGTACAAGAAGGGTAGGGCTCTGTTCAATAACATGTAGTAATGTTCTTGTGTTATTAGCAGAGTATCTATTTTTCATAAAACCTGATTGATCTGGATGAATAATAGAATGGAGGATTGGAGCTAATCTAGAGGCAAGGATTTTAGCATAGAGCTTACAATCTTGGTTGATTAAGGAAATGGGACGGTAATTGGAGACCAGAGTAGGATCTTTATCAGGCTTAGGGAGCACAATAATTAAAGCTTCCGTAAAAGAACCGGAAATGGTTCCCGAGGAGCAAAAATATGAATAAAGTTGATGTAAATAAGGCAAAAGGTGAGGTTGAAATTGTTTATAAAATTCTGCAGGAATACCATCAGGACCCGGAGATTTATTCTGTGGTAGAGATTTGATGGCATTCAGGATTTCATCAATAGTGATTGGCAACTCTAATCCGAGTCTATACGAAGGACAAATTTGGGGTAAAGCACAATTAGTTAAAAAAGCATCAATTAAGGAATCATCACAGGGCTCTGGTTTGTTATATAAATTGGAATAAAAATTTAAAAATTCTTGGACAATATCATTATGTGACACTGCAATCTTACCTTGGGGACGATGAATAGAGGTGATTTGCGTTTTATCCCTTTTAATGCGTAAGTAGTTTGCGAGAAGTTTCCCAGACCTATTGGAGTTAAAGCTGAATCTAGCGTTAGACTTAGCAATTTGAACCCCAGCCCTTTTACTGAGGATAGCATTAAAATCGTAACGTAGTTTTTGTAGTTTAATTTTGTATTGAGGATCACTTGATGTAATAAATAATCGCTCAAATTTCGCTATTTGTTTCTCTAGGAGTTCAATATTAGAGTTGAATTGTTTGTTTTCATGAGCCATAATAGAAATTGTAGTACCTCTAATATAAGCTTTAAAAGTGTCCCATCTATTGACTATAGAAGTATAATTTTCTGGATTAAACAAAGAGAAATCTTGAATAGCTTGTAACATTTTAGGCTTATGAATTTCATTGAGAACAATACCTGCATTCATACGCCATCTAGTTTGTTTAGTGAAAGGGGATGATACATTCAAAACAAAAGATAATAAAGCGTGGTCTGAAATATCAATGGTACCAATAACTGGGCAAGTTGCAAACTGAATAAGAGACGGAGACAGCAAAAAATAATCAATCCTGGAATGAGAGTTATGAGGGTTGGAAAAAAAGGAAAAACATTTATCTGTGGGAAGGTGTAGTCTCCATATGTCAACTAATTTGGTGGTATGAAGAAAAGCTTTAAAAGCATGAAAAACCTTGGGAGGACGGAATCTAGTAGTAGATAACCTATCTAACAGTGGGTCAGCAATAACATTAAAATCCCCTCCAACAATCAATGGAACTTTACCTAACTTTAGAACTTCAGCTGTGATAGTAGACCAAAAAGCGGGATCATCCGCCGTAGGACCATAAATATTAAGCAAAAAGAAAGTTGAGTCATGAATTTTAACTTTGACTAAAACGTATCGACCTTCAGAATCTGAAAGGTTACTTAAAATCTGACAGTGTAATCTTTTTGCAAAGAAAATAGCTACTCCATTTTTCTTCCCCTTAGCAGGAGAAGAAACGATAATGTCAACCCACTTTTTATTCATATACTGTAAAATCTTATCTTCAACATGTGTTTCCTGAACAAAACAAATATCAGCTTTGCTACGACCCAAGTAATCCAAAATTTTTGTGCGTTTAACTGGGTGTCTCAAACCTTTCACGTTGAGAGAAACAACTTTAATATTGTGAACATTAGCCATTAGAAAGAAGGAGGAAGGAGAAAAAGAGATTGAAACAAGAAGAGAAAAGTAAAAGCATAGTAGGAAAATAGTAGAAAAACAGCAACTCTACATGGTAGGAGGAAATGGAAGGAAAAGAAAAGAAGGAGAAAGGAACAAACAGGAAACATAAATAGAGACATAGAAACGCACACCCGTGCCACAAGCATGACCAGAACCGTTGGAGCCCATGAAGAGAAGAAGAATGCGCAAATGTGTGTCAAATAATTCCTAGATTAGAAAGAGTCAAGTATTAGGATCATGAGTATCCATCGACGGCGGAGCTTGCTGTTCAAGAAAATGCCTCAGTTCTTCAGGACGTTGAAATGACTTGGAAACGTTGTCTTTCCAAATGCGCATCGTGGATGGATCAAACAGGCCATATTTGAAGCCAAGACTTCTGAGGTGTGGACGACAAGCAGAAAATTCCTTGCGAATAGCAACAGTCTCTTTAGCAAAGTCTTGGTAAATAAAAATTTTGTTACCATTCACCAATAGCGAGGGGATTTCTCTCGCAGCTTTCCGTATTAAGATAAGGTGGTGATGACGCAGAACCTTGAAAATCATTTGCCTGGGCTTAGTATGTCGAGGGTTACGGTGTGAAGGGATTCTATGAGCTTTATCCACTTCAAATTTGTCAGGAAACTTGATAATTAAGAGACCAGGAAGCAAAGATTCCAAATATAGACGACAATTAGAACCCTCAATTTCCTCAGGCAAATTGAAAATGCGAAGGTTATACTGTCTATTGTGATTTTCCAATTCCAGGAGCTGAGTATGCATAGGAAGAATTTTAGCCACTAAAGGTGTGAAAGCGTCCACTTTGTTTTTATTATCCTGAATTTTGATGGAGTTGTCAGAAATTTTCATTGATAGAGATGCCATATCTTTACGAACATTTTTAACTTCTGAGGCAATAGCGTCAGTATTGAGACGTAGAGCTTGAATTTCTTCTAAAATTAAGGAAAGAGTAGGCTCAGAGGACTCCACCGCTTTAGATTTAACAGGAGGAGGAGAGACCTGCTGTCTCCTTTTAGTAGTGGCTGGAGTTTTTGTTTCCATTCTGAGGTAAAAATTTCGATAAATAAATGTGAATACCTCACGAATATGGAAAATAATTCACTGTTGTAAAGATAAATAGTCAATAAGTGAAGAAAATTCGGAAAAAGGCTTCAAAACTGCAAGTGCAGCAGCTAAAGTGAACTGTGGGCGTGGCCAGGCCCAAGCCAGGCCCTTTCCTGGAAAACACTCCTTCCCTCAGTCACACAGAGCGGGCAGTACCTCAGAAGATAGCTGGGAGCAGGAACCAGGAGGCGAAAATCAAGGCTTCTGCAGGGTGTAGACGGCCAAAAAACGCCACACAGGTGAGTAGAAACACCAGCAGCAAAGCGCTCTCGTTTGCGCTAGGAAAATGACACAAAAATCGTCGTTAGGGAGAAAAACGGGCCGTTTTAATTACGGAGCTCCGATGGTGGCGGCCATCTTGTTTGACGCGCTCGCGCGTCTTGATGTTGATGTGTGGGGTTTCTAGCCCCCTCAGAACTGGTATATGCTGCAGCACACATCAATTTCAGGGTATATAGAACTATACAGCTGCTCTCTTGCACAATGGATGCAACTAGATCATTCTGTCTGATGCTAGGGTGAAGGAGAATGCAAAAACAACAATTGATGGACAGAATGCAGAACAATGTCATACATTCACCCCAGTACAGAGATCTGGGCCTAAATCCATCGTTTTTTTGCACTCCACACCAACCCAGTTCAGACATGGCCATATGCAAATCAGCCTTGACCCTGTGCCTCATGGGAACAGTCCAGCCCAAACTGCCAAGTCATGTCTTCCCTGGACCGGAATCAAGCATCCTAGGACCGGTTTCTGGCTATCAGCCGTCTTCAGCCAGGATAGCTTGACTCCAGTAGTGTGGAGAGCACGGGACTCAAGTCCGAGCATACCTGTCCCACTCGGGGTGACAAATGCAAAAACAACAATTAATGGACAGAAATCAGAACAATGTCATACATTCACCCGGTACAGAGATCTGGGCCTAAATCCATCATTTTTTTGCACTCCAAACCACCCCAGTTCAGACATGGCCATATGCAAATCAGCCTTGACCCTGTGCCTCATGGGAACAGTCCAGCCCGAACTACCAAGCCATGTCTTCCCTGGACTGGAATCAAGCATCCTAGGACTGGTTTCTGGCTATCAGCCGTCTTCAGCCAGGATAGCTTGACTCCAGTAGTGTGACGAGCACGGGACTCACGTCCGAGCATACCCGCCCCACTCGGGGTGACAAATGCAAAAACAACAATTGATGGACAGAATGCAGAACAATGTCATACATTCACCCCAGTACAGAGATCTGGGCCTAAATCCATCGTTTGTTTGCACTCCACACCAGCCCAGTTCAGACATGGCCATATGCAAATCACCCTTGACCCTGTGCCTCATGGGAACAGTCCAGCCCGAACTGCCAGGCCATGTTTTCCTGGACTGGAATCAAGCATCCTAGGACCGGTTTCTGGCTATCAGCTGTCTTCAGCCAGGATAGCTTGACTCCAGTAGTGTGGAGAGCACGGGACTCACATCCGAGCATACCCGTTCCACTTGGGGTGACAAATACAAAAACAACAATTGATGGACAGAATGCAGAACAATGTCATACATTCACCCCAGTACAGAGATCTGGGCTAAATCCATCGTTTGTTTGCACTCCACACAAGCCCAGTTCAGACATGGCCATATGCAAATCACCCTTGACCCTGTGCCTCTTGGGAACAGTTCAGTCCGAACTGCCAAGCCATGTCTTCCCTGGACCGGAATCAAGCATCCTAGGACCGGTTTCTGGCTATCAGTCATCTTCAGCCAGGATAGCTTGACTCCAGTAGTGTGGAGAGCACGGGACTCACGTCCGAGTATACCCGTCCCACTCGGGGTGACAAATGCAAAAACAACAATTGATGGACAGAAGGAGAAGGCATCCAAAAAGGGCCAGAGCAATAAGATACTACTATGCACCACAATGGCACTCCCTAAGGCTCCAAGGACTGGTGAGAGAATGGAGGAAGGAGCTGGCTGTGAACCAACTACAACTGATAAGTACAATAAAAGATTTAGAAACGGAATTTGTCTGCATGATCCTGCTGAGAACTGATCTGCCTACGGTAGCTGAACGCATGGAAGCAACTGGATCTGGGGTGAAATTTATAACAGAGATTGTAAACAGACATGCAGAATACTTTCCTGACACCAGCAGGATACTGAATGAATCATTGCTGTGAAAGTAGAAGACGCATAGGGCGGCACCAAAAGGAATAATGTCAGGTCCGTCAGTGGAACTCTTCTCAAAAACTGGATTCTCAAAACCTTGAAAAGTGAAGAATGCCTTGTAGAGTCATTTCATAGAGTACTCTTCCCATTCCTAAAATGAGACTAGGAACACCCTTCCCCGCACACTATTGACATACAGAGACCGTGAACTGATCAGGCTTGCAAAAAGAGTACAACACAATATGAAGGAATGAAGATAACCTCCCAGTTTAAAGACAAATGGCACAAAAACAGAAGAAAATGCTTGAAGCAGGGAAGAGAATTTTAAGGGAATGTGATCTTAAATACTTTCTTCTGCTCCATATAAAGATGAAAGTTCTCAAGGATGGCAAGGCATATTTTTATGAATCCTTGAAATCAGCTTCATTATCACAAGGGAATGGAGGGTATAGACATTCAACGAGGAGAAAGTGGACAGCCAACTGGTAATACAAAGGCAGGACTGCTCAATCCCTGGACTGGAGGATTAATCTCATACTGACAGTACCAGACTACCAAATAGGCAAAGTAGGCACCGGCCTAAGGGCTCCACTCCTTTCAGGGGCCACGCAACAACAGATCAAAATAATATTGATTTGATCTTGAACTCAATCTTCAATGACACAAGAACGGCTGAACTCACTTGCTATTATGGCCACTTAATATGTCTTGCAAAAGGTAGACTTCCAGGATATCCTGAAAGATTTCACCACAAAAAATTGAGGAGAATGAATATTTAAAGTTTTGTTGGTTTATTAAAATGTTAAAGTATATATTTTTTGTTTAATAACATTAATAATTGTTAATGTTTAGTTTGTGCAATAAAATTGGTTTAAATAAATTGTTGGTTGCTAAAATTAAAAACGTATTAGGATAATTTACGATGCGGAGGCTGAAATTTCGCCTAGGGGCCTCCACAGGGTTTAATCCGGCACTGGATACTGACATAGAGCATTCCCCACAATCAACAATGAAAATCCTTGTGACTGACGATGGCTCCCTGGTGGAGGCTGAGAAGGAAGTGGAGAGCAGTGTAATGTCTGCTCATTAGACATTGATGTAGTTGGTTGGCTTGGGCTGCTGTGCTCTAGTTCTTGTTCTTTTTTCCTGTCTCCTAGAACTATAAGGTGTGTGAGGGCAGCCTGGAGAGTGTCCTTCATCCCCCTACGATTCCTGGAAGATTCCTGGGATCTAGTTCCACACACATGTGCCTCTACTGCGATTGGCGATCACGCCGGGTTGGGGATTGTGGTTGAATTTTATTGAAAGCTTGTGTCATGTTTTTAGAACAATATAAAAGAGGAGTTACTGTTTGTCGAGTAGTAGTGGCTGGTTTGTGATACCATTATGCTATTGGCATAGAGAATTGTGTGCTTATAGAATGACTGGAATTGCACTGGAATATGTGAACGTCTGAAGTGTGGGGTTTAGGTGAGAACCAGTGGTGAGTAACATCAGCACCTTTACATTTAGAAACAGTAGAATGTCCGCAATGCAGACAGGGAATGTGAGGAGTGTCCATGATTATCAGAAAAGATATAGAGTGTCCACATACTTCAAGAGACAAAAGGGCACATTACGTTGCGGTGAATCCGCCACCGGTAGCCTCCCGGTGGCAGAATCACTGCCAACTTGTGGCCATTCTCCACCCGCCAAATTAGGATGACGGGCGGGAAGTCTGTTCACCACAGGTCCGATATGGACCTGGAAAGCATGCCTAGAATGGTGGCGGGGCCTAGCAGGAAACCGTCTGCCATATTAGGATGCTTCATCACCGCCAGCCTTGAATGGCGGGTCACCCGCCATTCAAAGGCTGGTGGAGATTGACTTTGGGTGCCCGTTGCGGTCCCCCCTTCAGCAGGGGCACTTTCCTTCTGCACTTGGGGGGCACCATAGCATTTCCCTGCACCTTGTGGCAGGCACCACATGGTGCGTAACCATGTAGTGCAGGAAAATGCAAAACCTGCATTTTTACCATTGCAGCGGGTGCTGCAACTGGCAGCACCAGCCGCAATGGTAAACATGCCCAATGTGACCACCACTGGGCGGACGCATTGTAATTCCATGGACGGTACCGCCGCTATATAGACAGCCACCCCAATTCCCGTGACAATCCATCCGCCATCTTAATGAGCTCCATTGTATCAAAATAGCATTGTTGCAGGACATACACTTAAAGCGTGAACGAGATGCTAAACTTGCAAAATAAATGTAAGGGCAAAAGTCTACTCATCATGCTACTCCTAATACGCCCATGGGGTAATAATATGGTATGCATCCTTGTAACATTTAGACTGCAGAAGGTAATCACCCACTTCACAGATATGTCCTTGTATCGGGCCGAGTGGATAGTCGGAAACTGGGCTTGTTGAATATATATGCAGCTATACTATATTTAACATGTTTTCACGGCCTCTTGGATGTGGTGCATATTTTCTTGATGAACTGCTTGATATGGGCAGAGGATTCCAACTGCATATTGAACCTGCAGATAGATCAAAATGGAAATGAAAGTCAATATGAGAGGATGATGCTTTCCAAATCTCTAGAAACCTTAAAGAGCCATCAGAACCTCATGGAGATTGCGATACAACACTGTAAGGACTTGCTCATTTATTCGGCCCAGCAGTACACACAGTGAAGAAGACTACTGTTTTCATTAGGGAGAAGAATGGGGAGAAGCTGTACGCAGCAAGTAGCTGGCTAAACATCTCTCTTATTACTACAGTTGGTATTGGAATGAAGGTGGGACAGACTGCACCCAATGGTCTCTGTGTGGCAACTCCATATACACAGACCCTGTTTTATGCAGGGTTTAGGGCTGAAATTATGGTAGGGATATAATTGTCTTTTTGTGTAAACTGAGGTACTGCATTCAGCAGGGTGATTAAATTGTATGACATTATGGTGATCATGAATGAATTTTACTTGAGGAACGTAGCCCGTGCACAGCAACAATTGGAAAAGGAAGTAAAAAAGATGAAAATTGGGTTGAAAAAAACATGAGATCAAAATATGGGACTAAAGATAGGGTAAAAAGGAAGTCCTAGAGAAAATACGCAGTTTGGGAATGGCTTACGATAAGCTTGACAAATTTGTGTTCAACGCATAAAGACAGTGATAGGATAGAGGGTGACAAGTATGACAGGATTCCTGTAATGCATCTGGAAACAGAAGAAACTCGACTCATTTATATTGTATGTGGAGAATGATATAGGAGAGGAACAGGTGGCACAGGCGGGGATACATTTAGTTTTTCTAAAATATTTATCTGCGCTATATGAGGGTTGATTGTCACCAGCACGGGAGACCACAGAGATTTATTTGAGGGAGGCGTCCCTCCACTGTTTGCTAGAAGAACAGTATCCTGTACTGTAAGTAAAAGGAAACTCCTGAATGTAATTAAAGATATGAATATTGGGTAGTCCATCCGGATCGATGTGGTTTTATGCCCCACCGTTGCACTAGACACTGCATCCACAGGGTATAGATGGCACTGGACCGCTTATCAGACATTCGCAACCCCATCGTTGTTTGACTCCGAAAAAGCTTTTTATTCAATTAATTAGTCATTCATGGTGGAAGTACTCATGAAAATGGGCATCGAGCAGAGATTTCAATGATATGTCCAGGTCCTGTACTCGTATCCACCGGGCAGGTCTGAGTTAATGGTACCCTCTTGTACCCCTTTCCAATTGAACGGGGACTGCAGCAGAGATGCCCCCTGTTCCCCCTGTTGTACGTTTTGAGCATAGAGCCACTGACGACATGGGTGAGGTGCGACACTCAAGTCTGGGAATTTGACTGTGGAATGGCAGTGGAATACCACAAAGCACTTTACACAGATGATATCCTTCTGTTTCTCCATGACCCTCCCAACCAGGCCCGTGCTTCCTTCAAATGATGACGCTGTACAGGGAGGCATCCGGCTTGTGGGTTAATTCACCAGAATCATCTCTTGGTTCTGTTAAATAGAGACATGACCACAGTGGACTGACAGACACAACTGTGGGTCCGAAGTCTGAGTTTCCAATATCTGGGAGCATACACGGTGCTGGAACCCGACCTTGCATGGACATTAAATCTAAACACTAATGACAAAATTGAGAACAGGCCTTACCGCATGGTCCAAACTCCCTCTAAACGTACTCAGCAGAGTAGCACTTTTGAAAATGATAGTCCTTCAGTGCATACTTTATATACTCCAGACATTTCGATTACCAGTACCCAGAGTCTGGTTCCACAAAATAACCACCTCGCACTGAATTGAATTGGGTGGGACAGAACAATAACCTTTGAGACCCCTCTCTGGACAGGCAACTGGCTGCACCACACTGTAACACTCAAGGGTTTTGAGAAATGGGACCTTATTGGAATCACTAAAGTGGGTGTCTTCAGGCAGGTCTCACACCTGAGGTCCTTTCAATATCTCCAAAATGACTACTCCTTATACAAATGCCAATTTTTCCACTATCTACAAATGTGGCACGCGCTCCAGTCCCACCAGACACTCCTTGACGACACACCTGAATACAGCCTCCTGGAAGCTCAACTCCTAATGGACCACATGGGCATAGGAGGAATCTCCTGGATATATAAAACTATTGGCCTGCGCGCTCCTTGCTGTTGCAATATTTTTAACTGTGCTCATTTTTAATTCTACTCGCGCTGCTGGTCATCGCGCTTAGAGCTGTTAGAGCTCGTTAATATCGCGCTGTTTACCTGGTGTCGGCTTCGTAGGCCGGGGAATCTGGACAGGCTTACTTGCACCTTAATTTGGTTTACACCCGTATTTGGCGGGAGATAGACAGATTACCGGGTCCGACCGCCATCTTGGGTGGGGGTGAAGTTTGGGAGCACTTCGGGCGCCATCTTGAGAAGGTCAATGGACGCAGGAGGCGGACTTCCGCTCGGTCCAATACCATAAAGGAATGGTGAACCAAGCGCGCAGCGGTCACGCACAGCGGGCGCGCCGTAGGCGCGCCGGAGGTGCGCCAGAGGTAAGCCCGTTTGCGCCCGTTCGTGCAACGGGCGCGCACAGGGCCGCTACCTCTGGCCTTCCGCACTCTCCCCGCTTAGTATACTCTCGGGCTGCCCTGCTGGATCTGAGACCGAGCCAGGCATCTTCGACTCAGAATGCTACTGTCTTATCCTTGCCTCGCTCTCTGTCATGCGGTCTGCTTAATGTTCGGTCGCTTTGTAAGCACCACACAGAGATCGCTTTTCTTATTGAGTCCTCGGGCTGGAGGTTTTGTTTTTAACTGAAACCTGGACTCGTGAGGACTGCCTGGTTGAATTGGGCTTGGCCTGCCCCCCAGGCTTTAAAATCATTCATACTCCTTGGCTGAAGAACAGAGGCGGTGGAATAGGTGTTATTTATAGAGAAACGTTAGGGCTCTTCCAACTTAAAATCAGGGAGGTCTCGGGCTTTGAGTTGATGGGATTCTCTATAAAAGATCCTGAGAGAACACTGCTTACAGGCGTGTTGTGTTATCGCCCGCCGGGCTCTGCTTCTTCCCTATCAGATTTCATCGACCTGATATACGACCTGTCTAATACCCATTCCAAGCTGCTGGTCCTAGGGGACTTCAATCTATGGCAGGGTGGTCCGTTGGACGGTGCGCTTACGACACTCTGCCAAGCTCTTGGAGATATTCAGCTGCAGCAACTGGTTCGATCAGCGACCCATAGGGGGGGCCATGTCTTGGACCTGGTCTTTGCTGACGTACAATCAGTAGCGGTCAATGACATTTTATGTCAATATTGGACCGACCACTCACTGGTTGCTTTCTCCCTCCAGATAGGAGTTCATCTTTCGGGGGAGGCTGGTGTCGGACAGGCTAAAATGGGTAGACCCTGGTCCCGGCTACTAAACTCATCCTCGTCGCTCTCTCTATTATCCGAGAACTTCTGCCTGAGTAATTCGGTGGAGGAAGGTTATCTAACTCTGTGCCGATCTATTACTCACACGCTAGACAAGGTTGCGCCCCTTGGTAAGTCTCGAGGTAGACTGAACCGGGCGTGTCCCTGGTATACGGAGGAATTGCGCCAACTGAAATCAAGCTGTAGACGCGCTGAGAGGGCATGGAGGAAGCACTACTCGACTCCAGCAAGGGCCTCGTTCAGGCTGGCACTGCAGGGCTATAAGGCACAGATAAAGCTGGCTAAAGCGGCTTTTCTGGAATCCACTTTGAACCAGGCGCCTAACAAGTCTCAGGCCCTGTTTAAAATCGTCAGGGACCTGTCTCATCCTGTATGCGTGGACAACACGGTTGTTGCGTCACAGGCCCTGTGTGACTCCCTGGCTGGCGCCTTTGAGGAAAAGACCGCTAAGATTTTAGATGGTCTAAAGAACTCTTTGCCTCCTGTTTTCGGTCTGGGAGCTCCGGTTAGCCCGTCCAGTCGACCCCGGCCGGTTGTCTCTGTCCCCGGTCTGGGAGCTCCGGACGGGTCACCCAGTCGACCTCAGCCGAGTGATTGGTCTCTTAGCTTGGGCAATCTCGGCTTGGGAGCTCCGGCTAGCCCGTCCAGTCGACCCCGGCCGGTTGTCTCCGGCCCCGGTCTGGGAGCTCCGGACGGGTCACCCAGTCGACCTCAGCCGAGTGATTGGTCTCTTAACTTGGGCAATCTCGGCTTGGGAGCTCCGGTTAGCCCGTCCAGTCGACCCCGGCCGGTTGTCTCTGGCCCCGGTCTGGGAGCTCCGGACGGTCTATCCAGTCGACCCCAACCGAGTGACTCAGTCCTTAGTTTGGTAGCTCCGGATAACTTCTCCAGTCGACCCCAACTAAGATTTTTTCCTAGTCCTTCCTTTGAGGAATTCTGCAGTATGGCACATACGGTGTCATCGGGCTCGCCGCTCGATCCATTGCCTCCTAAATTCTGGAAGGCATTTCAGGCGGAACTCTTTCAGCCTCTATATTCCATCTGCCTCCAATCTTTGGATCTGGCTACTGTTCCCGAGTGCTGGAAGTTAGCAGTAGTGTCTCCTCTGCTCAAGAAACCAACGCTGGATCCCGCCTGTCTTTCCAACTATAGACCAATTTCCTTGCTCCCTTTTCCTATTAAGATCTTGGAAAAATGGGTGACCCGCTCTCTCTCGGGCTTCCTGGAGGAAATCGGATGGTTCGATGAGTCACAGTTTGGCGTCCGTCCTGGGCACGGGACGGAATCCGCACTGGTAACCGTACTGGACAATCTTCGATCGCGTGTCGACAGTGGTCGGGCAGCCTTTTTAGTGCTGCTCGACATGTCGGCCGCGTTCCACACGGTTTGCCATCGGACCCTTATCGGGAGGCTTGAGGAGTGCGGGGTCACAGAGGGAGCAAGAGACTGGCTGGTATCCTATCTTAGCAATCGGCAGCAGTTGGTCTTGCTACCTCCATTTCGATCGGAACCTCGGAAAGTAGGGCAGGGGGTCCCTCAGGGCTCGGCCATTAGCCCTATACTTTTTAATCTATACCTCCGCCCTCTGGTCCAGCTCATAAAATCTTTTGGTGTCTCGGCTTTTAATTACGCTGATGACACCCAGCTGGTTTTCTCTTTGGAAGGAAATAACGCGGTCTCACTGGAGACCTTCCATCGTTGTATGGCCGTCACAGCGGACTGGCTGCGGGCTAATTCCCTCCAATTTAACAGCACTAAGACGGAGGTGCTTCACTGCTCCATGGACCGGATTCCGCAAGTACTTCCAGAGAACTTTTGGCCTGTGACTTTTCCCGAGCCAGTGTCGGCGGCGGAGTCAGCTCGTAACTTGGGGGTGATCTTCGGCCCAAATTTACAGCTTGATATGCACGTCAACAAGACCATCTCTACGTGCATGATGCTGCTACGCATGCTGCGCAAAGTTCTACCCCTTCTCCCCGCTCAGGCCAGGCCAGAAGTAGTTCGTGGGACTATAGTAAGTCACTTAGACTATTGTAATGCGCTACTTCTGGAGGCTCCAAAAAATCTGCTGGGGAAGCTACAACGGGTTCAGAATATAGCTGCCAAGCTGGCTCTTTCTCGCCCTAATTTCAGCTCCTCTACTCTAGCTTTAAGAGATCTTCATTGGCTTCCGGTGCACTTGCGTGTACTGTATAAGGCGGCGTGTCTGCTGTTTAAGGCGGTACATCGACAGGGTCCAGTGTTATTACAGAACATGTTTGCCTGGTACTCCGCCTCGCGGCCTCTTCGCTCTTCTTCGGCACAGCTGCTGGTGGTCCCGAGGTTTCAGAGAGTCAGGATGGGCGGCCGCTCATTTAGTGTTGCAGCGGCCAAACTTTGAAACTCCCTGCCATTCTCTCTGAGAAGCCATAGGGATTACCTTCCGTTTAGGAAAGCGTTAAAAACGCATCTCTTTCCAAGAAATGTTTGAGCTGTGAAGAGTGTTGCTGACCGAAGTTCAAGCGCCAGGATGCCCTTTGGGTGACAGGATCGCGCTCTATAAGTATACAAAATAAATAAATAAATAAATAAATAAAACCATAGTCATTAACTCCCAAAACAACCTTGCTGAGTTGAAAACTAATTGGAAGAGGGGGCTGAGACGACTCAACGGGTCGAACTGGAGGGATGCATGCATGTCCACCAGAGTCTTGGTGATTCCCTCCAGACTCTGACTCATCCAGCTTAAATACCTACATATGGCCTGTCTCACAGCCTTAAAACTTTGGTGGGCTAACAAGCTAGCTATACCTACCTTCAGCCAATGCCAAAGCAAAGAAGTTCATTCCTACCACCTGACATGGTGTTTGAGGCAATGTCACAGGTGATTGGGGACACGATGGAGCCCAGTCCAAGAGTGGCCCTACTGGGTATTGTGGAGGATGTGGTGGGGTTCAAGAGGAGACCACACTCTCCGAGGTATTGGTACTATAATTGCCAAAAGAGACATTGGCAAACATAGGAGCTTCCCCGAGCCCCTACCCCATGTGAGTTGGAGAGCAGCGATGGACTGGTATGCTAAACTTGAAGAACTAATCTATGTGTCTAAAGGATGCCCTCGAAAACAAAAGAGAGTATGGGGGAAATGGCTGTCACACTATGGCCTGGACTGATAAGATCAATGATGTGCCTGCAGACTGGGGTACTGTATTGTATTTTGTAAGATTTTAGTTAATCAAACAAATAAATACATTGTTTTTATTTAATTGTCCTTACCAGCGGTCCATCGACTAGTTTGATGCTGTGCATAAATAAAATAATAAAATTTGTGTATATATAAAAAACAAGATATGATTAAGGGGAAGACCCTGGTGTGAATGACCTCTCTGTAGGAGAATATACAGATCTTTTGACTGACAAGTAAAAAGAGTTGGAAGAGGAAACACTGGAGTTGGGAATGCTGCCAGCTCCATGAAAGACACATTGATGGTTGTTGTCCTTTAACCAGATAAAGATCCAAAATGCTACATGTCTTACCAACTGCTGTTGATGCTTAATATTGACATCACAATCCTGAGTAGGGTGTAGCAGCTAGATGATTAACTGCCGTGGTTTAAACATTGGTGCACCTAGATCAATGAGGGTCTGTCCCCCGGAGGAATACTACATTGAACTTGAGAAGCCTAGCGCACACGCAATACTCTGTTAGATTCAATGATGATAAGTTCGCACTGGCCTTATTGATCCTTCAGAAGGCATTTTAGATTGTAAGCTGGCAGTAACTGTTTCTAGTCTGCAGTACTAATCATGGCTTGGTTTAAGCCACTGTATACATCCTCTACTTCAGGGGAAAGAACCAAGGACATTGTATCTCAGGGGTGGCAGCTTGGAAGGGATGCAAGGCTGGGATTTCCACTCTCTCCTCTGCTGTTTGAACTAACAACAGACCCATTGGCAGCCAATACTTCATAGTTGATAACTTTGGAGTATCAGTGTCAAAACAAAGACAACACACTTCCAACCAAACAGCCTACATGGTGGTGTGTGCTACCCTGGACCTAAGCACTTGAGTACCCCGCACAGGAGTAGAACGTGCAAAATAAATGTTGCAATACAATATAATACAATACAAGCACTCTTCACAATTGGGCAGTTTTAGAAATGGTTGGTTACAAAAACATACATTTTAACTACTGTGCTTGGTGCAAATGGGAACTGCATTTATCAGTTATCTGCTTTGAGATCTTATGACTTACCATGCCCATTGAAACCCATGCCTTTTTTAAGGCCAGTTTTAGAATTCCATTATTTTCAATCCAGAAGGAAGCACAATTTCACTGTCAAGTGAAACATTATTACACATTGTTTTGGTTATCATTAAAAAATTCAAATCTTTACCCCCCAAAATACTAGCTCAAAGGCTGCATATACTTCAGATCCTGGGCATATTACTGGCATATAATGCTCACAATTTTTAGTGGTCATTGCTATGCATCCAAAGGACCTTACTCTGAAATCTGACATCTTGTGTTTATTATCAACAGGTGGGGGCGTGGCTTCTCCAGGCAGCAAGATGGTCGCTCTTTAGAGGGCTCTACCGTCTGGACTCCCAATCCATTTATCATCCAACACATAAAGGGCTTTCCTGCGCTAGCTTTCGCCTGCACAGGGTCTCTCCACACCTGAGACCCTGCCTGCACCACCAGAACACCCTGTTCTGTCAACTTCGCAGGCGTGATGTAGAGGCGAGTGAAGGCCTGCGCATGCCTGGTGCAGCCTGCTGCATGGGGTAAAGACGGGCAGAGTGCGCTATCCCTGGCGCCGGGACGGCTGGCCTGCTACGAACCACTCTGCCACTGCGCGCTGCTGATGGTCGCCCTCCCTGCTCTGGAGGGCAAATCTGCCCATGACTGACTGCCACTGAGGGACTTTCAGTGCCTACCTGGTCCTGAGTAAAAGAACAATTTGCCAACTGCACACTACTTTGTATCCTCACCTTTTAAGGAAAAAACCAAGTGATACTCCTGAGTTAATTGGGTATATTTTACTCTTACCCTTTTATTTTTAGTTTAAGTTTTTTTTCCGAATATTTCATGTATAAAAAGGACACTTTAACGTTTAGCTTCATTTACACATAACGACTGTACATTTCTACAACACAAATACAACATATATATATATATATACACAAGTATTTTCTTTGAATTTATACACAAGCATTTGTTTTCTTGAAAAGACAAGAGTCACGCTTTGGACTCAAAGTATAGCTAAACAGCAAGTCAATGCAGCCAAAAGAATATTTTTATATACAAAATAAACCAAAAATTAATCCTATGGTTTATTAGGCAACTGATGTCTATCTTTGTGTGCCGACGCGTTTCAAATCCGGTTTAATCACATGTCGGATTCTCCTCAGGGCTCTGTCTTTATAGGTTCATCTCAAAGTGTATAAAACAAAAGAAATTTATATTCAAATTTCTTATGTCTATAGTTTCTTTAAAGCTTCCCTCCTTTTTGCACTTGTGTCACTAATGTTACCTGTTTTCCAGCAGTCGCCGGTCCGCAAGTATTGTTTTTGCGTTTCCTTGGCTTTACACCTGTAAGCAAACAGGGAGATGTTGTACTATTCCAAATAGCCCTGCCAGGACAGTAATGCGAATTCACTCATTCAACATACCTCAGGATGTCGAGTTTTGATCTCGCACTAATCTTCTGTAATTATCCTGTTGCTAGTGGCAATATTTATCTTTACCGGTTGTTCACAGCCTACAACCAACAAAAGAGTCATGTGATTTCTTTTACTTTAGTTCGAGAGAGATAACGTGCACTTCTCAAAAAGGGAGCATACCTTATATGTCCTAACTTCTCGGCATAGGCTGGGGCGCTTTGCGTGTTACCGCCGTTTTTCAAAGAGGCCACTTGGTATTACTCTGGGCCAACACTCGTTCTCCTAGACAAAACAACTCAATTACCAACAAAGGAGTCATATGATTTCTTTTACTTTAGTTCGAGAGAAATAACGTGCACTTCTCGAAAAAGGCATACCTTATATGTCCTAACTTCTCAGCAAAGCCTGGGGCGCTTTGCGTGTTACCGCCGCTTTTCAATGGGACCACTTGCTGTAACTCTGGGCCAACACTCGTTCTCCTAGACAAAACAACTCAATTAGAAATGGGCATAACGGGAAGCACTAAACTCTCTATTACCAAGGTGTTGTTTTCAACTTACTCGTCTCGCGGCGATCCGACGACTTCCAAATCAGTCTGTGGATGTCGCGGCCATCTTTAGGAAGTGGTTATGAATCTACACGGTCGTGAACAAACCTGCACATTCCGTGGCGGCCATCTTAGAGTGGGTTTTGTATAACTCGGAGTGTAGTCATTTTCATTTGAAAATACACAAGGGCTCATATTTGGTACACAAAGAAGGTGAATCACAGTTTTTAATCATTGCGCTCAGGGACCTTTTCAACAATTATAGCCTTGATACTTCAGATAATGTATTTAAACCAGTAAATGCGCTGTTAAATTTTAGTATCAAGTACGCCTCCTTCTGGAGCAAGATTTTATCTGGGTCCATGGGTCTTGATTGTTGCAAGACATACAGTATAGACCACTTAAAGTCGTTTTCGGTATGGTTGTTTTCTAGAAAATTTTCGACCATAGGAGCCGACAGCACTTTATTTTTCAGCCTTGATTTATGTTGGCTTATGCGTATGTTGGCTTGTTGTGTAGTTTTGCCAATGTAGATTTTCAAGCATGGGCAACTAATAACATACACGACGTTGCCTGTTTTACAGTTGGAAAAGCAAAGGTGTTTCCACCTCACACTCCCATGTTGGAATTCCGTTCCTTCTATTGTGTTTACACATGCCGCACAGGAGCCACATCTATGGTGTCCCTCTACGGGTTTCATTCCCCACTTTGCCAGTAGGTCACTTCTAGGTTTCAGCAACGCGATGTCTGCCCGTACTATTTGTTGCCCAATACTTCTATTTTTCCGGTACGCAAAAAGCGGACGCGGAAAGGGGCAATCCAGATTTTCTAATAAGTGCCAATTTTTTAGGACCACCTGTCTCAATTTGTTGGTGTCCGGCCCAAATGTGGTAACACAAACAAGTCTATCTAATTCAGATTTGACTTTAGTTTGTTTTTGAATAGAAAAAAGAGAGCAACCCTGCCCATATGATATGATCGTCCCCAAGGGATCCAAAAATTTTTTATAGGGTGATTTTTCTAGGAGCCAATGTTGCACAACACACAAGTCCGTTCAATATATACTCAGAGATGATGTATTCTTTTTAAACATGGAGTTATTTATTCTTTATCTTAGAGCTTTTTTTTGTATCAAATAGTATAGACATTATATACAGTGGACAATACAGATGATAGAAAAAGGAGAAAAATAGATAATGTCTATACTATTTGATACAAAAAAAAGCTCTAAGATAAAGAATAAATAACTCCATGTTTAAAAAGAATACATCATCTCTGAGTATATATTGAACGGACTTGTGTGTTGTGCAACATTGGCTCCTAGAAAAATCACCCTATAAAAAATTGTTGGATCCCTTGGGGACGATCATATCATATGGGCAGGGTTGCTCTCTTTTTTCTATTCAAAGGTATTTTCCCCCTGTTGCCTGCCCTCATTATCAAACCCCACTGGGGAACCCCCTTCTTTCTCTACTTGACTTTAGTTTGTAAAAGACATTCCCGAGGCGTATATTGTGCCCTTTTAAGTGAGTGCTTTAGCAATTTGTTAGGGTACCCTCTGTCTTTTAACTCCTTGCAAAAAGTACCCGCATGCCTGTCGTAATCAGACAACTCCGTACAGTTTCTCCTAATACGGAGCAGTTGGCCATACGGTAGGTTGGCCTTTAGATTTCTTGGATGAGCACTTTGGTGATGTAACATTGTGTTTTTATCAGTCTTTTTCCTATACAGTGTAGAGATTAACCGTCCTTCAGTGCATGTGATCTCGACATCAAGGAACGTAATTTTTTTATCGCTATGTTCAACAGTGAATTTTATATCTGGATGTTCGGAATTGAGCCAGGCATGAAACTCCATCAACTCAGTGTGGCTCCCCTGCCACAGGAGCCACACGTCGTCAATGTAGCGTAACCATTGCTTGATGTGTCCACTGTATGGGTTATCATTATCAATTAACTTTTTTTCAAATTCTGCCATGTACAGTATAGCCATCTCTGGGGCATAAGGGCATCCCATAGCAGTTCCTTTCGTCTGCCTGAAGAATTGCTCGTTAAACCGAAAGTAATTCTTCTTCAAGGCGATTTCTGCTAGTTTTAAAATAAAGCTGGTGGGAACTCGATGTGGTCTTTCACGAGATTCCAGATATAGTTCTAATACCTCCAGTGCCTCATCCTGGGGGATCTGGGTATAGAGGGACGTAACGTCCATTGTCACTAGAAGTTGTGACCTCGGGTTAAATTCTATTCCCTCCACTTTCACTAGAAAGTCCATGGTGTCTCTTAGATATGATTTAACTGTACTTACAAAAGGCTTCAGGAAAAAATCCACATATTTTGCTAGAGGCTCCAAACATGAGTCACACCCAGAGACAATCGGTCGTCCCGGGGGCTCATTAAGATTTTTGTGAATCTTTGGGAGAAAATACAGGACAGGGGTCCTGGGAAATTTTTTGATTAGAAATTCACATTCTTTTGCACCCACATAGCCATGCTCCATCCCTACTCTGACAATGTCGGCTATCGCTCCTTGTATATTTTAACAGGATCTTCTTGGAGAGCTCTATACCAAACTTTATTGGTAACCTGTGACTGTGCTTCAGCAAGATATTTTTCTCTTGGCCAAAGGACTACTTCACCGCCTTTATCGGCCTGCTTGATGACTTTTGACTGATCCTCCCTCAAGTTTTTAAATTCAATTCTTTGCCCTTTGCTTATGTTTTGTGATATATACTTTTTATTTTTTTCCAATTTGTCAATTGAAGATAGCATATTTGTTCAAAGGCATAGATCTGTTTCGGGATTTTTTGAGTGGGTATGAAGTTAGATATATTTCGTAGCCCTGTAGTCTCTTTTTCAATCATTGGCGGCTGATTTGCAAAAAAGGCTCTAAGTCTGATTTTACGACAAAACTCGATAGTTTCAAGTTTCATTTGAGTAAAGTCTGTATGTTGTCGTGGGACAAACTTTAATCCTAGGTTCAATACAGCCTCTTCATATTTCGTCAATATTTTAGTGGATAGATTAACAACTGCTGTGGTTGCATTCACGATTTGTAGAAGTTCCTCCTTGTCCGCATCTCCCATGGTACCTTGAATCTTGTCTTTCCTTGCTGGCCTTTCTCTAAAAAAGACACCTGTTTTTTATTTTGGTTCCCACGTGTATCAGAGCCTGATGAATCAGATGAGGAGGAAGTTTCAGAGAAGGTTTTGAACCTGTTACGGGATCTTCCCTGGTAGTTGTAAAGAGCCCCCCTTGATTCTGGCTGTGTATAGTACTCGTCTTTCAAAAAAGGGTATGCTTTTTCAAGTGTGAACGCTTTAGAATCTCTCTCGTACTGTCCAAGTTTATTATTAAGCGTATTGTCCTTGAAAGCCAAAATCTCCTTCTCTATTTTTTCTAACAGAGCTTTAGCGTCAGAAACTGTCGGACTGTCCTTGATAGCCTGGGTTAAAGATTCTATTTCTTCAAGTTCCTTAGCACTGAGTCTTTGCGCAGTTTCAATAGTATGGACCATAAGGTCCCTGCTGCATTTTGTATTAATACAACTGAATCCCTTTCGATATTCAGCGTCCTCAGTGAAAATTACAGGGACATTTTTCACCTGTAATCCCCAGGGGATTGTCCCTCCTCTCAGGTGTTTTAACAAGAAATGTCCGTGGAGTTCCGTTCTTATATGCTTTTTGCTCAACCTTATTAATTTGTCTGACTCATTCTGCTGTTGGGCGGAAGTGCTCAGAGTGACATTTGAAAATGCGGAGGATGCTATTAGACTCTGTATATGATCTTCACTAAACGATAGAGTGTCCCTTTCAGACATTCCTTTGGAAGGACTAAGAAATCCTTCCTCGTTTACCTTCTATATTCACACAATGAAAAAATTGACCAAATCTTCAGTCAAACTCTCGCGGGGGCAACCCGCTCTGTAGTTTTAAAGAAAGGGGGAGTTAGGTCCTGGGATGTGTAGTCGGCTGGACCATAACTTACAGTATAAAAGAACAATTTGCCAACTGCACACTACTTTGTATCCTCACCTTTTAAGGAAAAAAACAAGTGATACTCCTGGGTTAATTGGGTATATTTTACTCTTACCCTTTTATTTTTAGTTTAAGTTTTTTTTCCGAATATTTCATGTATAAAAAGGACACTTTAACGTTTAGCTTCATTTACACATAACGACTGTACATTTCTACAACACAAATACAACATTTATATATACACAAGTATTTTCTTTGAATTTATACACAAGCATTTGTTTTCTTGAAAAGACAAGAGTCACGCTTTGGACTCAAAGTATAGCTAAACAGCAAGTCAATGCAGCCAAAAGAATATTTGTATATACAAAAGAAACCAAAAATTAATCCTATGGTTTATTAGGCAACTGATGTCTATCTTTGTGTGCCGACGCGTTTCGAATCCGGTTTAATCACTTGTCGGATTCTCCTCAGGGCTCTGTCTTTATAGGTTCATCTGAAAGTGTATAAAACAAAAGAAATTTATATTCAAATTTCTTATGTCTATAGTTTTTTTAAAGCTTCCCTCCTTTTTGCACTTGTGTCACTAATGTTACCTGTTTTCCAGCAGTCGCCGGTCCGCAAGTATTGTTTTAGCGTTTCCTTGGCTTTACACCTGTAAGCAAACAGGGAGATGTTGTACTATTCCAAATAGCCCTGCCAGGACAGTAATGCGAATTCACTCATTCAACATACCTCAGGATGTCGAGTTTTGATCTCGCACTAATCTTCTGTAATTATCCTGTTGCTAGTGGCAATATTTATCTTTACCGGTTGTTCACAGCCTACAACCAACAAAAGAGTCATGTGATTTCTTTTACTTTAGTTCGAGAGAGATAACGTGCACTTCTCAAAAAGGGAGCATACCTTATATGTCCGAACTTCTCGGCATAGGCTGGGGCGCTTTGCGTGTTACCGCCGTTTTTCGAAGAGGCCACTTGGTATTACTCTGGGCCAACACTCGTTCTCCTAGACAAAACAACTCAATTACCAACAAAGGAGTCATATGATTTCTTTTACTTTAGTTCGAGAGAAATAACGTGCACTTCTCGAAAAAGGCATACCTTATATGTCCTAACTTCTCAGCATAGCCTGGGGCGCTTTGCGTGTTACCACCGCTTTTCAATGGGACCACTTGCTGTAACTCTGGGCCAACACTCATTCTTCTAGAGAAAACAACTCAATTAGAAATGGGCATAACGGGAAGCGCTAAACTCTCTATTGCCAAGGTGTTGTTTTCAACTTACTCGTCTCGCGGCGATCCGGTGACTTCCAAATCAGTCTGTGGATGTCGCGGCCATCTTTAGGAAGTGGTTATGAATCTACACGGTCGTGAACAAACCTGCACGTTCCGTGGCGGCCATCTTAGAGTGGGTTTTGTATAACGCGGAGTGTAGTCATTTTCATTTGAAAATACACAAGGGCTCATATTTGGTACACAAAGAAGGTGAATCACAGTTTTTAATCATTGCGCTCAGGGACCTTTTCAACAATTATAGCCTTGATACTTCAGATAATGTATTTAAACCAGTAAATGCGCTGTTAAATTTTAGTATCAAGTACGCCTCCTTCTGGAGCAAGATTTTATCTGGGTCCATGGGTCTTGATTGTTGCAAGACGTACAGTATAGACCACTTAAAGTCGTTTTCGGTATGGTTGTTTTCTAGAAAATGTTGGACCATAGGAGCCGACAGGACTTTATTTTTCAGCCTTGATTTATGTTGGCTTATGCGTATGTTGGCTTGTTGTGTAGTTTTGCCAATGTAGATTTTCGAGCATGGGCAACTAATAACATACACGACATTGCGTGTTTTACAGTTGGAAAAGCAAAGGTGTTTCCACCTCACACTCCCATGTTGGAATTCCGTTCCTTCTATTGTGTTTACGCAATGTCTGCCAGTACTATTTGTTGCCCAATACTTCTAAAAATTGGCACTTATTAGAAAATCTGGATTGCCCCTTTTTGCGTACCGGAAAAATAGAAATATTGGGCAACAAATAGTACGGGCAGACATTGCGTTGCCGAAACCTAGAATTGACCTACTGGCAAAGTGGGGAATGAAACCCGTAGAGGGACACCATAGATGTGGCTCCTGTGCGGCATGTGTAGACGTAGGCTTACTTGATACTAAAATTTAACAGCGCATTTACTGGTTTAAATACATTATCTGAAGTATCAAGGCTATAATTGTTGAAAAGGTCCCTGAGCGCAATGATTAAAAACTGTGATTCACCATCTTTGTGTACCAAATATGAGCCCTTGTGTATTTTCAAATGAAAATGACTACACTCCGCGTTATACAAAACCCACTCTAAGATGGCCGCCACGGAACGTGCAGGTTTGTTCACGACCGTGTAGATTCATAACCACTTCCTAAAGATGGCCGCGACATCCACAGACTGATTTGGAAGTCACCGGATCGCCGCGAGACGAGTAAGTTAAAAACAACACCTTGGCAATAGAGAGTTTAGCGCTTCCCGTTTTGCCCATTTCTAATTGAGTTGTTTTGTCTAGGAGAACGAGTGTTGGCCCAGAGTTACAGCAAGTAGTCCCATTGAAAAGCGGCGGTAACACGCAAAGCGCCCCAGGCTATGCTGAGAAGTTAGGACATATAAGGTATGCCTTTTTCGAGAAGTGCACGTTATTTCTCTCGAACTAAAGTAAAAGAAATCATATGACTCCTTTGTTGGTAATTGAGTTGTTTTGTCTAGGAGAACGAGTGTTGGCCCAAAGTAATACCAAGTGGCCTCTTTGAAAAACGGCGGTAACACGCAAAGCGCCCCAGCCTATGCCGAGAAGTTAGGACATATAAGGTATGCTCCCTTTTTGAGAAGTGCACGTTATCTCTCTCGAACTAAAGTAAAAGAAATCACATGACTCTTTTGTTGGTTGTAGGCTGTGAACAACCGGTAAAGATAAATATTGCCACTAGCAACAGGATAATTACAGAAGATTAGTGCGAGATCAAAACTCGACATCCTGAGGTATGTTGAATGAGTGAATTTGCATTACTGTCCTGGCAGGGCTATTTGGAATAGTACAACATCTCCCTGTTTGCTTACAGGTGTAAAGCCAAGGAAACGCTAAAACAATACTTGCGGACCGGCGACTGCTGGAAAACAGGTAACATTAGTGACACAAGTGCAAAAAGGAGGGAAGCTTTAAAAAAACTATAGAGCGGTAATTGCAAACACAACAGTGATGGACAGAATGTGGATCAATGTCACACATTCACCCCAGTCCAAAGATCTGGGCCCAAATCCATCGTTTTTCCACTCCACACCACCCTGGGTTAGACAATGGCGATATGCAAATCAGCGCTGACCCTGTGCCCCATGGGAACAGTCCAGTCCGAACTACAAAAGCCATGTCCTTCCCAGAACGGAAACAAGCATCCGAGGACCGGCCCGGTTTCGAGGTAACACCTCTCATCAGCCCGGCTAGCTTGATTCCAGTGGTGTGGAGTGCCTGGGACTCACGTCTGAGCATCCCCAGTACACTTAGAGCGGTAATTGCAAACACAACAGTGATGGACAGAATGTGGATCAATGTCACACATTCACCCCAGTCCAAAGATCTGGGCCCAAATCCATCGTTTTTCCACTCCACACCTCCCTGGGTTAGACAATGGCGATATGCAAATCAGCGCTGACCCTGTGCCCCATGGGAACAGTCCAGTCCGAACTACAAAAGCCATGTGATTCCCAGAACGGAAACAAGCATCCGAGGACCGGCCCGGTTTCGAGGTAACACCTCTCATCAGCCCGGCTAGCTTGATTCCAGTGGTGTGGAGTGCCTGGGACTCACGTCTGAGCATCCCCAGTACACTTAGAGCGGTAATTGCAAACACAACAGTGATGGACAGAATGTGGATCAATGTCACACATTCACCCCAGTCCAAAGATCTGGGCCCAAATCCATTGTTTTTCCACTCCACACCACCCTGGGTTAGACAATGGCGATATGCAAATCAGCGCTGACCCTGTGCCCCATGGGAACAGTCCAGTCCGAACTACAAAAGCCATGTCCTTCCCAGAACGGAAACAAGCATCCGAGGACCGGCCCGGTTTCGAGGTAACACCTCTCATCAGCCCGGCTAGCTTGATTCCAGTGGTGTGGAGTGCCTGGGACTCACGTCTGAGCATCCCCAGTACACTTAGAGCGGTAATTGCAAACACAACAGTGATGGACAGAATGTGGATCAATGTCACACATTCACCCCAGTCCAAAGATCTGGGCCCAAATCCATCGTTTTTCCACTCCACACCACCCTGGGTTAGACAATGGCGATATGCAAATCAGCGCTGACCCTGTGCCCCATGGGAACAGTCCAGTCCGAACTACAAAAGCCATGTCCTTCCCAGAACGGAAACAAGCATCCGAGGACCGGCCCGGTTTCGAGGTAACACCTCTCATCAGCCCGGCTAGCTTGATTCCAGTGGTGTGGAGTGCCTGGGACTCACGTCTGAGCATCCCCAGTACACTTAGAGCGGTAATTGCAAACACAACAGTGATGGACAGAATGTGGATCAATGTCACACATTCACCCCAGTCCAAAGATCTGGGCCCAAATCCATTGTTTTTCCACTCCACACCACCCTGGGTTAGACAATGGCGATATGCAAATCAGCGCTGACCCTGTGCCCCATGGGAACAGTCCAGTCCGAACTACAAAAGCCATGTCCTTCCCAGAACGGAAACAAGCATCCGAGGACCGGCCCGGTTTCGAGGTAACACCTCTCATCAGCCCGGCTAGCTTGATTCCAGTGGTGTGGAGTGCCTGGGACTCACGTCTGAGCATCCCCAGTACACTTAGAGCGGTAATTGCAAACACAACAGTGATGGACAGAATGTGGATCAATGTCACACATTCACCCCAGTCCAAAGATCTGGGCCCAAAACCATCGTTTTTCCACTCCACACCACCCTGGGTTAGACAATGGCGATATGCAAATCAGCGCTAACCCTGTGCCCCATGGGAACAGTCCTGTCCGAACTACAAAAGCCATGTCCTTCCCAGAACGGAAACAAGCATCCGAGGACCGGCCCGGTTTCGAGGTAACACCTCTCATCAGCCCGGCTAGCTTGATTCCAGTGGTGTGGAGTGCCTGGGACTCACGTCTGAGCATCCCCAGTACACTTAGAGCGGTAATTGCAAACACAACAGTGATGGACAGAATGTGGATCAATGTCACACATTCACCCCAGTCCAAAGATCTGGGCCCAAATCCATAAGAATGAATGAATATAAATTTCTTTTGTTTTATACACTTTCAGATGAACCTATAAAGACAGAGTCCTGAGGAGAATCCGACAAGTGACTAAACCGGATTCGAAACGCGTCGGCACACAAAGATAGACATCAGTTGCCTAATAAACCATAGGATTCATTTTTGGTTTATTTTGTATATAAAAATATTCTTTTGGCTGCATTGACTTGCTGTTTAGCTATACTTTGAGTCCAAAGCGTGACTCTTGTCTTTTCAAGAAAACAAATGCTTGTGTATAAATTCAAAGAAAATACTTGTGTATGTATAAATGTTGTATTTGTGTTGTAGAAATGTACAGCCGTTATGTGTAAATGAAGCTAAACGCTAAAGTGTCCTTTTTATACATGAAATATTCGGAAAAAAAACTTAAACTAAAAATAAAAGGGTAAGAGTAAAATATACCCAATTAACCCAGGAGTATCACTTGGTTTTTTCCTTAAAAGGTGAGGATACAAAGTAGTGTGCAGTTGGCAAATTGTTCTTTTATACTGTAACTTATGGTCCAGCCGACTACACGTCCCAGGACCTATCTCCCCCTTTCTTTAATACCTGGTCCTGAAGGCCATGACAAGGGTACGTGGCTCATATATGCTGTGGCCTGTGTGGGGTGACGACCAGCGTTGTACCGCTGGGGTGTCCACGGGGCCCATCTATGGCCGCTGCCTCCTGAACCGCTAGCAGGTGCCACTGCTGCCTGATATCCAGACCCAGTGGCGCTGTTGCTGGCTCGGGTGCAGTTGTGGGCCTGTCATCGGCTACCCAGTTCGGGAGCTGCACTGTGGGCGTGCAACCCCATGTTTCAATTAAGCTGCCTGAAGCTGCGCCATGAATTTAACTACCACATTGTTCCCAATTTCTGCAGGGGGCAGAGAGTATCTGCCTCTGCTCTGGGGGCCGCCCTGGTTGTGAACGGAGAAGTGTGTCTCCTGACGACGGGCTGGTGTGCCGAGCCAAGACCCCTTCATGTCTCAAGACTCTACACTGCTTGTGGGCCCTGCTGCTACCCGTGCCTGCTGCCCCTCTGGCCATAGTCTTTTGTGTGGCTTGGCCCCAATAATGTGACTCTTTGGCCCTGCTGGGAGAGGTGGGTTCGCTGCTGCAGATCGTGGACTGTGGCAGCCCTTTTGCTGTGGACCTCCTGCTCAGTGTGCAGCCAGTTGCTGGGTGATCCCGCCGCCACATTGGCTTGTTGCCCATTGGCACTGTTGTGCTACCTTATTTCATCCCCCAGCATGAATGCTATCAACCCTATTAGGACTGGCCTGGTGGGCCTGCATGCTTTGGTGGACTGCCGACACCCCCTGACCTATGCCTAGTGTCAAACACCACTTTGGCCGATCCTGAGCTGGACCATCACCCTTCTACCCCCTGTCTGGTCGCTCTGCGGTCCTGTGTGATGGGGGGGGGGTTGCCCTGAATCTCTATACCTGGGCGACCGATTTGATAAGGGTCCTACAAGATTTTTTACTGAGTATGCAACTTCTCGCCTTCATCCGTTACCCGCTGGGTCTGCGTGGAGGCTGATCCCCTGTTCCAGTGGCTGAATCTGCTCTTGCCCCCTGTGCATGAAACCTCCAGGGCGGGCTCCTCTTTCCTCTAACCTGGGCTGCACCATACACCTTCGGATGCTCACCTCTTGGAGCCAGAGGCTGCTTGCCTTGGATGCCCTTGCCAGAGGCTTTGTGCACAAGTCCACTTCATAACTAGAACCCCACTCCATGGTTGACTTTATCATCTACACCTGTGGTGCTCGCCATGGGGAAACACAAGGCCAAAACAATCAAACCTCACTTTGAGAGCAGACGCCTTACTCGTCAGGCAGAGCAGGGCCAGAGCTATGCACCCACTGCTGGCCACCAAGGGGATGATGGTTCCCTGGAAACTGACCTCAGAAAGCTGCTCAGGGATATAAAGACAAGCCTAAAAACAATAGACAGTAAACTAGATCTGCTCACCAGCTGTTTGGATCATATCAAACAACATGTTTATAAACATGGAACCAGGCTTGATCAACTGGAAAACCGCATCTCCAATGAGGACGAGCTTCAAGCAGACTCCAAGGAATATCTGCTACGCATGGACAAGGTTCTTGACCTCATCAAATGAAAAAATGAGGATTTGGAGGAAAGATCCACACGCAACAACCTCCAGATCACCGGGATTCCCAAATCCACCACAATCTCCAAGATGGAAGACTTTGGCGAGACCTTGTTGCGGGACCTTTTTGGTGAGGGTCTGTCTGCAGTCTTTATAGTGGAGCATGGCCATCGCTCACTTGGCCTTTGACTGCCATGTGCCTATCTGCTCGCCCCATAGTTGCCCGCCTCTAAAACAACTCAGACCGCGATGTGGTCCCACAGCCAATGAGGGAGCGTGGCTCGAATCAATACCAAGGCACAATATTTCCTTTTACCTATCCTTTATATTGTCTGTACAAGTGGCTCGCCGCGGCTTCTTGTCTGCCAAAAAACATCTATGCACCTCTGGACCCAACCAGGTTGAGGGTCCTCTTCAAGAACAAGACTCACTTCTTTACTGACGTGAAATCTGCTCTAAAATTCACCAAGCATGCTGTCAAGGGCCATCATTTCCCCACGGGATCGCCCATCGCCACTGAGGAGACCCAACTTAGCAACAATGACTGAACTGTTGCTGCTTTAAGCCACCATCATCTTTTACACTACCCTTAAGTATTGGGGGAACTTGTTTTTTCATAGTTGTCACTTGCCTATATTATGCAGAGAGTCTCACATTCGTTCCATTTGTTATACATATTCACTTATTCTCTGTGCTAGCGATCATGCCGTACATCTGTATAGGTCGCTCTTTTGACTCCTTGTTCGGCCGCCCTGCCGACTTTGGTAGGGTTGTATGTCTGGTGTTTCCCCGACCGAGGGATTATTCCTGCCCTTACTCTGTTTTTGGAGACAGTTTGCCGGGAGGGAGGTAGAGATGGCTATCTCAACCTAGTTTGGGGGTTGGAGTGGGAGGGAAGTGGTTTGAGTCATGTTTTTGGTTTCATGGTTTTGTTGTCTAGTTTATCTCTTTTCCCTACGATACTGCCACAGAATTTCCTTACCTTTGCCTGCCCTTGTTCACTATGTCTCGCACTGCATAAGCCCTTACTATTCTTCCCCTCACTATTGCAGATAATAAGGCCACGCCTACCTCAATATATAAGAGACTCACATACAATTCTATCCCTCAGCACCTGCTCTGCATGCTTGGTGGTGTGGTGATGCTTACTACAATTACACCAGGGGCGTGTGTAGCTTTTGCTGCATAGGGGGATCCCATTGCAAGTGTCCCACTCCCTTATAGATCCAGATGGATGGTATACCATATTCGCGGGCTTCCTGCACAGGCGGACAGTAATATTAGCTGCCATCGATGGACCCAATAGTGATGACCCCGAGTTTTTCCCAGGTATTTGGGGAAAGATTTCCGGACAATGGGCCCATGCCAACCTATGGGGGGTTGACTTCAACGCAGTAATGGATGATCGGATAGACCATTCTGGCACCTCTAGATGCTTAAACCTCTTGCTACGATGACATTTAACACAATAGGGTCACAAACAAATCCGAAATCTCGGATCAAGAACCTAGCTGTAGATCCTCACTAAGGGATAGATGTGATCTATAGGAAAGGAAAAATGTCTTTTCTTGAATCCCCTCACTCACCAGGGTTTCCCCACGGTGACATGCTTCATCATTGGGGACATCCCAATCCGCTGCGGGTTGGGGCGGGCTGCAACTTGCAAAATACGTAGGAGCACTTTGTTGTGAGGACTATGTGTAGTGCAGTGATGTGTGTGGAGTGGAGGATAATTAAAAATGCCTAACTAGTGGGCGGAGATAATTTTATTCTTGCTCCTAATTTTGTATATTAAAAGTGGGGTGGGACTCTAGGTTGGCCTATTGTAATGGGTCAGGGTTCCTAGATGAGTGCCAACATGTTTCGAGCTTACCCCTAAGCTCTTCTTCAGGACATCACAGGGACCGGCCCTGTGAGTACTGTGAGAAGTTGGCCTGGTATATGATGTTCACTATTCTAGTGAGCACCTTGCACCAGTCCAAACAACCCTTATGGTGATGGTTGTAAAGTCAACCTTATAGACCAGCTATCCTAGTGGTAGCATGGACAAAAGCAGTCTTAGGCTTAACTCAAGAGGGCATGTGAAGCCAGCTGTTTTACCATATGCAATCCCTTTAATACCAAATGAAAGGACACCACACAGGTTATATATTCAAAATATATATGTATTTATTTCTAAATCAATCCTCTGAAATCTTTATGAGGGCAGAGGCACAAGCGTATAACAAGTAACTCAATATAACATACAATAAATTGCACAAATATGGATAGGCCCTGGTAGCCCGCTAAACCATGTACTAAAATTGTGGTATAAGAACCACGTCAAGAACAGTTGAAAGGCCTAGGGCCTTGGGAATCGATGGGGCTACACTGGACTAACAGTTGTTAGGGAGCAGGAGGCCCACGGGATGCGTATGCAGTGTCTAATTGCGCACGCGTGCACACATAGAAGTCAATGGGTGCGTAAAGTTATAAAGTTAAAGATTTAGGGCACTTCCGACTGGACTAGGAATTAACTACGTGAAACTAGGACACTAGGATAGTCAATCTTCACAGGAGCACTGGAGTACTCACGTTACCTCACCCACAGGAAGCGGGTGCATAGGTCCCAAAGTCTGTCGGGTTTCGTCGTGGGTTCCTATGGAGCCTTGGAGAAAAGATGTTGCAGGCGACCAGGAGAGAAGATTCCGGTTGGATCCAAGGGCGGATTGAGGATGAGGAGTACCTGAAAGCAGAGGGGACAGAGTCTGGGTCAATAGCCAGTGACCAGGAAGGAACCAGGAAGGAACCAGGCGATGTCGGGAAGCAATCAGGTGCTGTCGTGAAGCTTGTCTCTGCTGCCACGTGGACCAGGAGGTGTCGACGACAACAAGGAGCTGGGCACGTACTGTCCCACGAAGGCTCTCGCTGTTGGCGGTGTCGGTTCTCGATTCGGAGTCAACAGGCCTTGGCAAATGCAACCCACGCAGGAATCGAAGATGGCTTCTGGGTCAGACCAGCAAGGTCTGATGGGCTGCTCCTTTTCAGGGGAGCATTGGAAATTCAAGGTTTCGTCGTCACATAGGCCACTAGTAAACGGGCAAGTGACCGGACAGACGCGTCGAGCAGGAAAATGCAGAAGGGCCCCACGCAGAACTCGTGGAGTGTGGAGGGCTGATCTTCGGTGCAGTTGGTGCTCGGGGCTGGGGCTTCTCAATCCCCAATGCACAACTTTGAGGGTGCCTCAGAAGTTGCAAGGAAAGCAATTCGCTGGCTTTCCAAGATGGCCGGTCCCACGTCTCGCGTCGCCCCCATGGGTCTCAGCTTTGCTGTGGCTGTGGATCGGGCTGAAGGAAGTCTGCAAGTCTGGTTCTTGTCAGGCTCTGTGTTCGAGCTCCGGCGGGAGCAACGACAAAGCAAACCGTTGAGCGCTTGATGGTGCCTGCTTGCACAGGGTGGTCACTCTTTGACCACAAGGGAGATTCTTCAGTCTTCTACGTCGAGAAGGATGTCGAAGGTCCAGAGTTTTGTATCAGAGTTTCAGTCAGGATAAATCTAAAGTCTTGGGACTCAGCTCCTACCTATATACCAGATCTAGGGGCTGGATTACCTGCTAGGTCCCTCCTATGGGTGGGACCCAGGAAGGGGGTGGTTACACCCCTTTCCCTTTGTCCATTTTCACGCCAGAGCTGGGGCTGGAGTGCCCCAGCACCGGTTTGAACTGGACTTTGCATGGGACACCTTGTGTGCCCCAGGCAGTGTCTCATTTCATTCAGCCCTCCCTGCCCCAATACACTATAGCCTGTCTAGGGTGGTGCTAGCACCTCCCTGTGACAGGAAACCTATTGTCCAAGCCTCCCTCGCTGGAAGGACTCCCAGCAGCAGGAGGTCAGACTTGTATCTGTGGTAGCAGCATCCAATTTGTGATGCTGAGGCTCTGGTTAACTTTAACCGGGATTAATGGAAGTAATATGTCTTCTCCCTCTAGAAGGGTGGAATGCTACCCCCGTCGCCTGAACTGGCGAGGGGGTAGTATTCCAAAGCGTATGACACCTTACACGACATGTTTTGATAAAGCCAAACCAACAGGCTCACATATGATCCCTTCCCGGTTACAAGGGGCACAATGCAAGGGGTCCCACTATCACCATTACTTTTTGCCATTGCAATGGAACCTCTGGTGGCAAGACTACGGCAGTATTGGATATGAGTCTGCGACATGCTGCTCATTGACATGCTGTAATACCTGTGCCATGCCAGCGTAATTACACTGAGCCCTGGGTGCTGACTTTTGAAATCCTGCAAGGACGAAAGACATGAGTGGGCTGGACCTGAGCTTCCTCAATGAAGAAGATGCAAACAAGATCCTGTAGGTGCTGGAGAGAGACGAGCAGCTGAGGAGGAAAGGGGGGACAGAGTCAGGTAACTCGCAAGGAGCTGGGGTAACTTTTGTGTGGAGCCTAGGGCACAGGGTGTGTGTGGGGAGCGCACAGATGTGTGTGTGTCTACAGGGGCTTGTGTTTCACCTCTGGACTACATACCGCCTTCTGTGGAGCATGCACTGACTGACACTCTAGTGCTGCTCCACGTTAGTGCAAAGGTGCAGTTTAACCCCATCCCTCCTTCTCCCGCCCTCCGTTTGCCTGTAGCTGTGATTTTACTGCCTTGCTTAGGTCGGTGGAGCAGAAACAAGGGCTGCAGCCGGGCCCCAGCCGTTAGAAAGGTGTCAAGTTTCCTCTTCTATGCACGAGTAACTATTACATAGAAAGACAACCCTGTATATTTATGTCTGGTACTTCTAGCCTAAAATGATTAATCACAAAAACAGAACTTTGCTTACTATACTGCAAAGAATAAAACAGGAATGTGAAAGCTACGTACACATCCATTTAGGAAAATTGAGACCTGGGATCAGGTTAGGTTGTAGTGTGGTCTGATTTTATTATGGTAAAGTATATTTGTTATGTGGGTAAAGGGCTGGCACGTAATACACTGTAACAGTTACAACATGTTATGTAACTCGCACCTTGCTGTGTAGCAGGAGGTTATGATGCTGTATGTTAAGGTATATTATGTTCAGCTATGTTGTGGTCTGTTATATAGAATGTTAAGCGTTAATATGTCATACCATGGAATACTGAAGACTCTGAGTGAAGCACCCAAACCCCATACCACTGCTATGATCCCCAAAATAACCCTTTCTAGGCGCTTCCCTACTCTACCCCTTCTTGCATCATCTCATACCTCTTTTACTGTTCTGATCCCCTAAAACAAGTCTTTCTAAAACCCTTCCCTTTGACTCTTCCCCCTCCACCTCTCTTTTACTCATCCCAGACCTCCTTTTACTGCTATGAGCTCCAAGACATCCCTCCACTATCCTTTCCAATCCAAATAACAGACTAACATGTCCACCACTCAAATTAATGTCATATTTCACTATACTAATTCACCACTAATCCTTTATGGGTTTCGTAGTAGCATGCTTCTGGCCAAAAAAGGGCTTCAACACTCCATCAGGGGAAGCTAGCGCTATATAAATTAAAACCTTTTTCCCTCTTCTATCCCTCCACTATCCTTCTCAATTCAAATAATTAACTAACATATCCATCACTCAAATTGATTTCATAGTTCACCATACTAATTCACCACTAATCCTTTATGGGTTCCAGAGTAGCGGGCTACTCGCCAAAAGAGCGCTTCAAAAGCTCTATATAAATACAAACCTTTTTCCAGCTTCTATCCCTCCACTATCCTTCTCAATCCAAATAACTGACTAACATATCCACCACTCAAATTACTTTCGTTTTTCACTAAACTAATTCACCACTAATCCTTTATGGGTTCCAGATTAGCGTGCTAACACGCCAAAAAAGTAATTTGACGCCTCATCAGGGATAGTAAGCGCTATATAAATGCAATTACAATACAATACAATGTCACTCGAATAGAGGTATTGGCTTTACTACTAGAGACCTGGTGGTGTTCATGTGCAAGGATGACATCACCATGTATGCATGCAATCCATGCATCAACCTGACCCCATTGACACATGAGGTGGTGCGGTTTGGTGATTATTCTGGTATCCAGGTGAACTGGGCCAAATCCATTCTTTTTTTAGCCTCACAGACAACACATGCCCATTCCCCACCGAGTACCCCCTGAGGTGGGCAGAAGAACCGGTGTAGTACCTGGGTATATGGCTGAGCCGTGATCCAGAAGAACTTTGGCATGTAAATTGCAGCCATGCTATGGCTTGGCTGGAGGACAGAATACCTACATGCTCTAACCTGCCTCTCTCTCTTACTGGTCGCATCGCGATTGTGAAGTTGGTTATCCTCCCAAAGTTCCTCTACCTATTCTTAAATGTCACCCTTCGTCCCACGGCACAGTTCCTCAAACATTTACTATCAAACATGGTGACTCTGACATGGGCGGGTAGACAGCCACAGGTTTCTTGGGAGCTCCTCACTCTACCATTGCACAGGACGGACTGGTGGCACCCGACATGACACTGTATGCTTTATGCACGTAAGCCCTGTTTTTCAATTACTGGATTTACCCTATCCCGTTTCTACCCCACACAGCAGTTGAGTCGCAAATTGCAAGTCGCAATTTGAAGCAATTTGTGACACGCAAAATGGTCGTACATCTGGCCCTTTATCTCTAGCATGCACTGGCTCAACAGACTGCTCCAACCTATTATGCAACATCATTAACATTGTGATTCGACCCTGACTGTCCTATTATCCTCAATGTATCAACCTGACTTTTACTCACACAGTAAGAGAACTCCTTTTACACACATTTTATGAGGGAGATACCAACCCAAAAGCCTTTTTCTCTCTCACACATCAATAAAGAAGGAAGTCAGTCTTGCCTAATAAGCCATGAATTTTCCAAGATATTTTGAAAGTTCTTGTGCAAAAGCTTATCAAAGCTATTGCCTTTTGTTCTTTTTATTTTGCATTATTTTGTTCCGTCGACTTTTAAAAAAATGATTTGCACAGGAAATGGTGACCGGCCTCCTAAAAAATGCTGTGCCCCTTAATATGGACCCTCACCCAATCCCAGCCTCTCCACTCTCAACCTTCACCAGCTGCCACTGAATATATGGTAGACCAATCTCCTCATCGCAAGAAAGTGAGAAGTATTAGGAGGCAGATCCGATAACCTGAAGCAGAATCAATTTTCTTGATGTGATTTGGCACTGGGAGGATATCCTCTAATAGCAGAGCCATAGGGCATAATGGGAACCCACTTCATTTTTTAAACCACTAACTTCTGATATAGATATTTCCATCCCAGTTTAGTGGAGAAATCAAAAATCACCCCTACACATCGGGCAAATTTCATGCATCTGAAGTTTAAGCAAGGAGGCAATGTACTAGAGGAATTGGACATAACTTCTGGATAAGAGAAGTGATAAACTCTCTCCATTATTTTGTTTTTAAAACATAGTGTCTTGGTCTTAATTATTTTTGGCCCATAAATCATTACATGGGTTTCAGAAAGATTAGTATCCAATTCTAGGTTATCCATAAAAGTGACAAAAGTGTCTAGAAGTTTTTACACACCTTTGGCAGTATGCAAAAGTAAAAGGCGTCATCTGCATTAAGAAGTGCCAATATAGCCTTATGAAGAAAGTGAGGTATATCTTGTCCTTTGGAAATTAAACTAGAATGAAGATTTTAGATGTACGAAAATAATTATATTGGTGTCAAAACACTACCATTTTGACCATTTTGGAGCATTCACCCCAGACTCCAAATCAAACAGTAGCAGATAAATAAGTATGTACATAGTGGATACATTTAAAAAGCGATGTCTGTAGACCCGCATAAAATACAATTTGGCATAATTCAGAACTATTAACACGATCGAAAGCACTGCTGAAATCCAAAAAAGCGAAATGGATAGAAGTCTATTTCACACAGTATACATACTGTTAATTAAATGCAGATTACATTTCTGCTCTATAGTCCCTGACCCTTCCTAAAGCCAAGTTAGATGTCAGCAAAAATGTTATTATCAGAAGACCATGCGACATTTATTTCAAAATTCCCCTCCGAACTCCTTTAACAACAGAATAATTTAACATTAAGGGGCTATAGCATTTTGGATGCTCTTTTTAGGTCGAGCCTAGCAGCGCTGATGCGCTGTTCTGCCAGGCTTCTTGTGTCTACTCTGTGTGGCTCTGACTCCTCCCACACATTGGATTGGCTTTGGCGTGTGTCTTTCTATAATAAAAGCCCGCGAATGGCTGAAGGGGGGTGCATGTCCCACCTCTTTTGTAATGTTAACTCCCACTGCTTTTTGCCTCGGGAGCGAGCAGCGGTGCGTAAGGTGGCAGCTGCAGTGCCTCCTTGTTGTTATTGATATTATCCCGGTAACTGCGTTATAATCATCAATCAATATCGCAGTGCCTCCTAGTTGCTATTGATATTATCCCCGTAACTGCATTGTAATCATCAATCAATGTCATAAAAAGATGCCCCCTCTTGCCTCTCCCTTTCGTACATATTTGCTGCCTCCTCCGCCCCAGTCTTCTCCCATAGTGCTTTGAAGCATCATAGAAGCACCATAAGCGCTAAACACAGAACCACCATGACAACCCAATAAAAGCCGGACATAGACCTGCATCAAGGAAAAGATTGAGGTAAAATATTTTACGACTTCGAAGTTAAGATCCAGGCACCTAAAGTAACCTTGATGGTCAGTCCCAACAAGAAATATTCACAAGTCCCAGCAGCAGCAGTCACGCCTCGTGTGTAAACAGGCAATCAGCCGAAGTGAGTTCATGCACTCCGATAAGGGGGCTCGGAGGGGACACTCGGAGGAGGTGGGCTCGGGGACTAGTGGAGGGACAGATAACAACCGGTCAGCAAGTTCTAAACTGAGCGTAACGCTGCCGTATTCTGATTTTTGCTTCTCAAACACGAGATTAGATGCATATTTAGTAATATTTCAACTGTCTGCACTCGGCTCGAAGTTAGACGTGATGCTTCCAGAATCATAGGATTATTTTGATGGCTCCACGAGGAACTACCATTCCAAAAGCAACAACGTCAAACAATATTTGAATCTACTAATAAACTCTAATCATTGGTTCCGGAGTAGCTAACTACTCGCCACAAAGTGCTTCAACACCTGTCAGGGGTCGTAAGCGCTATATAAATACAATTTACAATTACAATTCAATTACAGCTGTGCTCTCCTGTCATTTTGCAAGGCGTCATCCGTTTGCTCTCTTCCCATGGCCTCAGTGTCTTCCAGCTTGCTGGAGGCACTTCATGCGTTTCTAGCTTTGGCTTGACTCCTCAGCTGTCTGCAGTAGGCTAAACATTTTTACTAAGTCTTCAAACAAGCACTGGCAATGCTGATAGGTTTGGCGTTAAAAGAATGTTGTCTGGTAATGTATTTAATTAATTTGAAGCGCGGGCCACTTTCACTTTTGCGGTCGCACTTGTTTATTTATTTATTAAGGAGATCATCTATGTACTGCACTAACGTAGATTTTCCAGGTAAATCTAAATTTTCCAATGATTTCTTTAGCAATTGATTAAAAATAGATGGACTTTCAGTGTACCCTTGAGGGATTCGACACCATGCTAAGATACGCTCTTTGAACCGGAATGCAAAAATTTGTTGGCTTTCTGGATGCAATGGAACAGTAAAGAATGCATTACATAAATCAATAACTGTATACCATTCTGCATCATGCGGAATCTGATATAAAATTACCGCTGGGTTTGGTACAACTGGGCAACATGGAACAACAATCTTATTAATCTTTCTCAGGTCTTGAACAATTCTGAAAGTTCCATTTGGCTTTTTAATTTCCATAATCGGTGAATTACATGGGCTACTCTCAATTTCTTTTAGAACACCTTGTTTTATGAATTTGTCTATTACAGGTGTGACCCCTTCAACCACTTCTGCTTTCATCTTATACTGAGGAATGTTTGGATAATCTGCTCCTTGTTTTACCGATATTTTTACTGGGTCAACATTTTTCCATCAAACCCATTTCATCTCCAGTGAAATCCCACATTTTTACATTCACTGTCTCTTTTAATTCTTCAGGTAAATTACTTTTATCAAACACAGGAAATAATTTACTTTCTTCTGCCTCAACCATTAACATTGTTAATTTGTAAAGCCCATCTTCTTCTGGAGTTTGAAGCTCTATACCATCCGGTGAGCAATATATTTTACAATTCATTTTGCAGAGGATATCCCTTCCTAATAGATTCACAGGACTGCTGTCACAAACTACAAATCTATGCATGTCCTTAAATTTACCAATTTCGACTTCAACTGGTTCAGTTAAATCTGTTTTTATTTGATGATTAGCTACACCTACTACTTGGATCTTTTCACCAGAGAGAGGAAGGTTTTCTATTTCCACTGCTTTGTAGAACGGGTAGCACCTGTATCCACTAGGAAAGTAATTTCTACATCATTCACTATACCATTCACAAATGGACCAGATTGATCTACCTCAAGAGTGGCTCCAAGCACACACTTTTCCTTCTCTCTCAAGCACCGTCAGAAGTAATCCTCAGATTCACTCCCTCCATCTTCTTTCAACCAAAATTGTTGAGAAACATTTGACACATTCACTCTTGGCGATCTGTTTACCTGTTCACCTCCGCTGAATCCTGTTTCTGCACTGTATCTCTGCACATTTACACAGTTTGGAAGTGGCGGTTGTGGTATCTGACTTTTCTGAATCACTACCTGTCGCTGTAGCTGTTGCTGCTGATTTATCTCATTCTGCATCTGTGGATTTAATGATGCATTTTAAAAAAAAATTCTGGGCGGATTCTTACATTCGCACTTCCAGTGTCCAATTTCGCCACAACTAAAACATGGGAGTTTTTGTTTTAACTCTTCTTTATTTCCCATCAACTTTGGTTTATTATAATTACCTTTAAATTTCCCTTGATTCTGATCAACATTTTTATTTCCTAAAGTTGCTATTTGTTGTTCAGCTACTTTTACCTGTGCCCACATAGCCTTTTCTTTCAGCTTCTTTTGTTTCGCATCCAATCCGTCACTACAGTATTTTGCTTTTCTCAAGATATCATCTACTGTGAGTGATTGCCAGCCAACTATTCCAGATCTTATCATTTCACCAATTTCAGGTCTTAAGCGATATACAAATCTGTATATAAAATGGCTCATATCTTTCTCAATTAAATTTCATAACCACTGTATTGTTTAAATACCAGCAGTAATCTTTCATAAAATGAATGTACTAATTCTTTTGGCTCTTGGGTTGTTCTGTCTATTTTAACCCAATCTATCTCTTTTGGGGAAATCTTGTTTTTCAAAAACACAATTACCTTTTCGTACATTTTCATTACATCTGGTGAAGGAGCACCTGCTCCTTATGTCGAGGACGTTCTTCTCTAGACCAATCTATAGAAATTTTACATTCTGTCCGTAGATCTGATGGGACAACTATATCAAAGAATCCATCAAGATCAACCCACAAAACTTTTGAAACTTTCACAAATCTGTCCACCTGTCGATACCATTCTACAGGTTTTTATCTCAATCGATGGAAATCATTTGTAAACAGTAAAATGTCCTGTCTTGTCCATGGGACATGCACATACCCTCCTCCTGGTATTTCTCTCATTGGAAACTCATTTACTACTTCTCCTTTTTCTCTGGCAGGAAAAGCTAAGCTTGTTCTGTCTTCCTCTCTTTTCTTTGCCCATTTTATTCTCCATTTACTTACTTCTCCCCATTTTCTCAAAATCAGAATTAATTCTTTTATATGAATTATTCTTCCTGTGGCATTCAAATTTTCGATGTCTTTTGCAGAGAAATCCACCCTATAAGTTTTCTGCAAATTCTTCTGCTTACTCAAATCTACTTCTAATTCAAAAGCTATTTCCTCTAATTGATCATATTTGTTTTTCGTTTTCCAAGTTATACTTTTGTAAATAAATAATAATTCATCATCCTGATATGCCTTCAAACTGTCAGTTCCAATCGTTCCAATTATCAATTCCTCTATATCTCGTTTCAATTTTGCAACATCAAGTAATTTAGATTCAGGGCTTTGTGTTAAATCTATTTTATTCAGGCTCTTTTCCGGAGTTCCGGAATCAGATTGTGCTCCTGAGGGAGTTTTACATGACGAACTTTGATTAAAAGTTAAATCCGGCATCATTTTTTCTCTATGTATTTCAGACAAATCTGAATTAAATTTCTCGGACATTTTCTGAATTTCTGAATTGAATGGGACAGTTAAAGCTGAATGTCTAACTTCTTTTTGATCAAATACTGGAAGAATAGGTCCAATTGTTACTGGTACTGTTACTGCTTCCATGCTTTTAGTTAACTGCTGTATTAATTCATCTTTTGAACGAAAATATTCTGAAGTATTTGGTAATTCCTCACACCTTTCTGCTCTCACTCCATTTCTTGGGGTTTCATTTCTCTGAACCGGGGTTTCATTATTAATTCTAGGGGTTTCGATAAAATTTCTATTTTCTCCTGATATACTTGAATTACATCTTGTTTCTACTCTTTCAGGTGTTTTTCTACAATTCGAACTTGTTTTAGGAGATGTCTCATCAATTATTTCTCTTGGAGGGGCACTTGGAGAAGTCCATGTGCAAACTGATTGATATGGTGGCGGTTTTCTCGAATAAATTTCTTCTAAAACCACATCGTCTGAATCACTTTCCTCACTATTTTTCTTTTTCTTTTGGGCACTCTTTTGTCCAGTGCCTCATTACTTAATCTCGCTGGGTACAAACCATCACACATGACTGCACGTCTCCAACGACGCATTCTATCCTCATGTGTCTCTCTATTAAGACCTAATCCAATACCTCTTGGTATTCCTCTATTTTCTCGTTCTAATTCAAACATTTCATCCTCCCATTCAGCTAAAGCTTCAAATTGAGTAGGCCTAGGCTTCGGCACAAGTATCATCATTTTTTCTCTTAATTTTTTCAAAACTGCTATGTTAAATGATCCATCTTCCGGCCAAGCTAATACACCATCATTTTTGGTATATTCCATCCAATTCTCAATCCAAAGACAAGTATGATAGCCATATTCACCCAACATATAAGCTGCAGGTGTCTTATACTTATGAAGTAATCTTCCACCCCGTGTAGAACTTTTCTTGTCAGGTTTAATTTTGTTTTTCAATTTCTGAAACCATGAAAGCTTCTTTTTCTCCTTTACGTAATAATAATCCATGTTTTTTAAACAATTTCCCTTACTTCAGTAAAGATCGTAACAACTTCCTTATTATTCCGCAACACCAACCAATCCGTGCGCGAAACTCACCAACAACCCAATCAGGTTAAGCCTCGTCACTATTTTTCTCAACCAATAGGATTACTGTTTTTCAGGATGAGCCAATCAGCTGTCAGCTTGTCTTACTCACGTGAACCAATCAGTGCGCGACTACTGTGACGTATGTTAGCCAATCACAGTGCGACACTTGTGACGTATGCTGCCGCTGCAGCTTCTCTGTCCCTCACTCCATAAACTCACACCTCCTTTACAAAAAATGTTTTCACAGCGCCATATTTACAAATCCTTCAATTGAATTCGGTTAATAACTCCATAGAAAACAAACCATTTGTCCGTTTCACTAAAATAAAGTGATAGCTTTCCCCTTCTAACAGGTAATAACGAACTTGTTTCTCTCTGAATCCACTTATAGAGACAATTCAGAGTTTCACTTGATCGTATATTACAAATTCAATTACGCACATTCATACGGAAAAATCCCTAACCATGCATACATGAATCTTTTAGTAGGACTTTAACCCACTAACAGAAATCCTCACTCGCCAGTAAGATAGACTTCACTCTAGCTTAGATAAAATCTACTACTCTTTTCACAGTGAGTTTTAAAGCAGGACATAAGTCCCTATACTCGAAAGCTACAATTTCATAGACAATCCTCACTATTGCATTCTACCTTTCACACCTAAAATCCCTAAACTTGTGCTGTACGTCCACAACACTTGTGATATACGGCGATACCACTATTTTGAAACAGAACAAATGCACTGTGTAACATCACCTGTCACACTTCTCATGCCGGCACAAACCAGGAATTTTCACACTGCTGGAAAAAACCTTTCGACTACATATAACAACTGAACAAACTTAACATGTTTTAGACATCAATCCTATGTATTATCATGTAACATATTAGTTACCATAGTAACCGAACTCTGCTACCAAGAAATTGTTCCAGCGCTCTGATTGAAAAACTGTCTCACCAACGCTACCTATCACCTCAATACTCACCATTAATCATGAAACACACATAAAGGCCCATATCACCAATGAGACAATTTTAGAGCATCTGAATCATGCGGTCAGATTAATAAAGGCTACTCATAAATTATTTACACTATTATATACATCTGCAGATTAACTGTTTTCACTATGGTTTTAAACTTTTATTATTTATTAATCCAGCCACTAAAGGCGATTGGATCAACTAATGGAAACTAGACCATGAATAAACAAGACCAGCTTGTCTTTTCAAATCTAATTTATTAACTTTATTTTTCATAAAGATAAAGCTTTTATGTTTTAAATTCTTTATTTTATAAGCAAATAAGAAAGCAGCATTTTTATTCAGGAAATGTTTTAAGAAACTGACATTATCAAGGCAAGCTCAGAAACATGAATTTTTAGCAGAATAACAGTTTCCATTCCCTAAATCTATTTCCCTGTCTATTTCTCACTCCACCTAGAAAGGAAAAATCATTTAAAGTCTACTGTCCTTACGTGCGCCAAAAGTCCAACAGCATGTCACGTCAATCAGGAATCGGAAAGCAAGAGTTTTTGCCCTGCTCATGATGTCAGGTTTTATACCTTTCTTTCTATCTAAACTTTCTACATTTTACATTTTTTTAATGAAATCCAGGCTTCTCATTGGCTGAGCCATGTCAGTCCACAATTAGGTCACCTCCGATTTTTGACCAAGTCCAGGCTTCACATAAGCCCTATTGTTCTTTACTTCCACATCCTTTGACTTCCTCAAGAAAGATACTTTTTCCTCGAGTTCAGAACATTACTTCCTAATCTTGGCAGACACTTTAAGTTTCTGTCCTTGAGCCTTCTCTCCATGAGCACGTTTAACTCGACCAGAGAACTGCTTTTCAATTGACAATGACTGTGCAGCAAAAATCTCCACAGCTGCGCAGTCTTCACTCTGGTCAAGTTTTCACGTCTGCAGCTCTGTCAGCCATTTTCTAAATCACCTTTAGGCCTCACTTTTGGAAACTATTATTAAACAAACACAAGACATCAATTAATTAAAGAATTGAGACCCATTCTGTTACCCACCCCCTTTACTAATTAATCCTGTTAATTATGTTACCTAGCAAAAAGCACAAATAAGCAGCTTTATATTTACCTCTCCCTTGGGAAACATACGAGATCCATTTGCTTTTTGTCACAGAAAAGACATAACATAAGCACATAAATATGCACATGCCATTAGTTAAACAGCCACATTTAATACTGACAAAGACAATAGACAAAGTTAACATATTATTTTTCTTTGCGTTTGCGACATAAAGCACATTAGTTTACCCCGTGTATATCGATGAATGTAATCTTAAACTAAGTTGATTAGTAATTTTCACCACAAGTTTATTAATTTTATTATAATTATGGGAGATTAACTTCACAAGTTAGAACAAAATGTTGTTCTTCACCTTGCTTCATCACAGCGCGGCCGGCTTGGTTATCTAATTAATTTGCTGTTTTCTTCTGCGTGAGAGGCACAGGCGGGGCAAGAGCCAGGCATGTCACGCGAGGCTTGGATTTGTTGTGGTGAAAGGCAGGCACTTTTGCCTAAACAAGCATTTGCAATGCAATAGGTCTTGTATTTACGCAAGTTTGAGCTATTGACATTGCAAATGACAATGCCTTTTATTTTTGTTTTAGTTTTTAATACATAAATACAAGGCATTGTCATATACAATGACAATAGCTTAAACTTGCGTAAATGCGAGACCTGTTACATTGCAAATGATTGTTGAATATGGGGATCATAACTGAATTGTCCCAGGAACACAGTAACCTCGAATGACTAGCAGAGTTTAAGATGTTGGACAAAAGAAGGGGTGGTCGTAGCAGCTACCACACCCTCATAAAGCTAAAGCAAGTGCTAATGTTTCAGGTCAAAGGAGAAAATGGGTAACTAGAGCAGCCAATGATATCACAACTAACCTTAAAGTGAGCTAACCCTTGGTCAGCTGAGATGTGGGAGACCAACACATTTCCAGAACCCTTGCCGAAAAAGGAAGTTAACCACTTTTCAAAAAAGTGAATCGTCTTTCAACCACCCAGTTTATTCCATCTGCATCCAAATATCTGATCTGATAAAACACCTTTGTTTTAAGGCTGACTTTAAGACTGCTCTGAACTAAGCGATCACAACTCTACATCAAGGGAAGTAATCTCAACTTTACATCTAGGACGTCTAGAAAGAGCAGCCCGAAGACACCTATTGGCCACAGAACAATTGGAGTTCAACCATTAACGGGTGGGCTGCAATGCTAACTGGAGCTGATGGATCTAGTTAGCAACTTTGAAATAACAGCACAAAGGGACTTCAAAGAACTTAAATCAGAATCGTGACTGACACTAAATGAAAGACATACATCAAAAAGATCAAAAGACGAACCCAACAAAAAATGAAATAGCATTCCTCAACTCGTGTGTCATAAAAAAGGTAAATAGTCGCTCTGCCCCTCTGCGTTCCAGAGAGGTCTCTTCATCACTCGCCTCTAAATCAGCCCTTAAGCTTTATTCCAATAGATGGAGGTCACCGCTGCCATATTCCCCTGCTGCTTTTAATTTACAGTCAGACCAAACAGTTTTGTGAATTACAAGTTCCACACAAATGGCGTTTGGCCTTGCAAATAAAAAATGTCACAGCAAGAACTGCAGTTTGTGGAATTCAGTGAAGAAAAGGGGCTGCAAAGACGATTTCCGCATGTTGGTATTCCCAATCAATGGGTGATAAATTCTATTTGGGCAAAAAAAACTGTGGTGGTAATAGTATTTTCTGTCTTGTGGGCTTTGCATCCAAGAGACACCACTTGGTAAATTAATTATGGTTATTTCATAAACTTCCCAAGAATCAGCAAGAATAATATAACGATAATAAATTGCCTTTGACAAATGCTGTTTAACTCTCTATTTCGGTGCTACAGTGTAAAACGTCAGATGTTCTTGTACTATTCGTACAACATTACGAATCACAAATTCTACAATATCGGTACACCCCCTCAAAGTGTATATTTCATCAAATACTTCATAAGCTTTGAATTTCAAAAGTAGGGCCTTTTGCGAATGTGCATAATGTTAAATAATGCCATGATGTATATTTAATAGTGTTGTATGTGGAAAAAAGATTGTTAAAAAATTTTTTATTTTTTATTTCAAAGTATTTTATTAAGAATTTTTCACATACATTTTAATCATCGCTCTTCGCGGGTAGCATCCCCAGCGTAACCGCTTGTGGTACCAGTTACATTATACATGATCGGATGCCCCCCTTACTTCTGTCCTACTATAGGGGTGAGGGTAAGTGAAAAGATGGAAAAGAGAAAGAGTGTGTGCAGGAAGGGGGATTGTTAACATTTTATTGAATGTTGATGCATATTTTGAAGTCATTATACCCCACATTCGCAAAACGTTTTGTGTAGCGGGAATGCGAGCAGAGCTGAAAATAAATACACATGGTCACAACATTAACTAGTCAGGCACACGTGTTTTATTTAAAAGATGCAGAGGAATACAATTCAAAGAAAGAGATAACATCCTCCATGCAATATTTCTTTTTACTGGAGTTCAGTGTAGATCACAATAGCATAGAGTTCCTGTTTCTCTATATCCATTAGACAACATTGACGAAGGGAAATAAAGGAGAATGTCAATATTCTTGCAAATATTATGTTTTTCTACAAAGATTTTATATTTCGGCATCTGAGATGCAAGCTAAAATCCCTGAATCTGACCTTTCACCGGTGGTACTTTGCATCTATTTAAGGCCTAAGGCGAAGGGTCATTTCCGCAGTCAGAGGTCATCATAATGGCATAGCTAATTACATTTGCAGCTGACCGATATTCAACGTGAAATATCTGATCTTTCCCTGTGGAGCGGGAGATTATGCATACTGTGACCTCTTCTGAGCTGCTATCAAGGGTACAGCTTCCAGTTCACTTTAAAGGCGGTGCCGAATTCACGATTTGCACTCTCCTGCTGTCCATGTATTGTTGTTAGTCTACTGGAATGAGGCATACACTAAAATACCATAGCACACTAGCCTCGGTTTATCCCCTCATAAGCCTCATGGGATTGTCTGTTTCCTCGCAGTTCAGCCAGTCATTGCTGTGACACTGTATTACTTTGTTTTCAATGAGATTAGCATACACCGCCTTGCTTTCATTTACCAAATTGAGGCAACATCGACCCAAAACAGCAATAGCTCTGCCATCTGTCGGCAAGTGACCTTAGACCCCCCCACCCTCAACCAGCAAGAGTGGGGAGAACCCATACAACCAACACATTGCTTAGTTACATACATTTTCTGTGAATGAGCGCCCCACCTTTGAATAACCTCATGCCAGAAAGAAATGCTGTGCTGTATTTCTTTGTTATTAGTAATTGACTTTTATTTATTTATGTTTTATTTATTTTTTATTTATTTATATGTTTGTTTATTTCTCTACTTAAATTATGTAATATTGAGCAGTGCTACCAAAAATGCTTGTGGAGCCTTTTCAACAGCAAAGCACAATAATAACAAATGAGCAATTCTATACCCATTCAGTACAAATATAAAAATGTAAATTGATACTTGTATAGCGCACTACTCACCCGCAAGGGTCTCAAGGCGCTTGTACGAATACCGCTGTGGAACCCATCCTGGCTTTCCCTGTGAGGTGTCCACTCCCGGGCACCCCTAAGGTGGAGGCCAGGCATCCTTAGCGTTGTGGGGGCCGTTGTGGAGATTAAGCAAGCTATTGCCCAGAGTTGCAGAGTGGGACTCCATGATTGGAATAGGCACCGAGGCGAGAATTATCAGGTCTGTGGAATTTTGAGCCCAAGACCCGCCGAGGCGGGGAATTGAACCCTGGTCCCGGGCTAGACCTCTGCATCAGGGTCTGCCGCTCTAACCATTGAGCCACACTTCTCCACAAATATAACAGGAAACAATACCAAAAATCAAAATAGAAAATATATTAAAGAAAAAAATGGCCATGTTACGTATTTAGCTCGTTGCAGAAGAGTAGTGAAGAAGGGAACCTTATCAACATAACATAACATGTATTTGTAAAGTACACATTCCCCCGGCAGTGTATCTTGGCGCTGAATACCATATATAACATATCATAATACTCAGGTATTAAGGTAGAACTGGCGTTCCAAAAGCAAGTTGACATTGTTGAAACTTGATTCAAGGTCAGGCTCTATTAAACATTGGTGAAGTGTAGACATAAGTTAGTACAGCACTTGACAGCAGCCAAAGAAAGTTAGATAATCGGGCAAAGAAGAGAGGTTGATTCAATTCAAGAGTCTCATATGTAAAGCAGCCCTGCTTAAATTTAACGTGATCCTCCAGAAGTAATAAATAAAGGGTCTTCAATATATGAAGATGTTATGTCATGTTATTATCACTTCTATGGTGCACTGTCTGCCAATATTAGAATGTGATATCCATCCTGGACCCTTCTGGATGTTTCTGGTGCTTTCACTGCAGACCAGAGTCTGATTTTCGACGTGTATAGTATTTTGGTCAGGTTCTCACTTCGGTGACAATATCTTATTCACGAACTGCGAGTAGGAAGAGACCCTTGGAGTTTCTCTACTTTTTAACATTAATTTCACAACATGTGTTTATTTTGTAATGTGGCTTAAGAGGGATGAAACCCCGAAACCGGTCCTAGGATGCTTGTTTCCAGTACTGGGGTGGCATGGTGAGAAAAAGAATGATGGATTTAACCCAGATCTCTTGACTGAGGGTGAATGTTTTGATTTGTTTTGCATTCCGTCCATCAATTGTGTGTCTTTTGCTTTCTCGTCCTAAGTGCGCCAGGTATGCCCAGACGTGGGTCCTGGGTTCACTGTGCCACTGGAATCAAGTTATCCTGTCTGAAGAGGGGTGAAACCCAGAAACCGGTCCTAGGATGCTTGTTTCCAGTCCAGGGAGGACCTGGAGGTCTTAGGATGATGGTTTCCGGTCCAGGGAGGCACAGGGTCAAGACTGATTTGGCCAGGTCTAAACTGGGGTGGCCTGGTGAGCAAAAGAATGATGGATTTAACACAGATCTCTTGACTGGGGGTGAATGTTTTGATTTGTTTTGCATTCCGTCCATGAATTTGTAATGTGTGCCACCGGGATGAACCCCCTAATCTTGGATCAAAGAACAACATTGCACCCGTCTTCCTTTGCACAGCATTGTAATTATAAGCCCTCTATTTGAAAGACACATATTTAGAATCAATATTCATCCAATAAGTAATATTGTAGCCTCAACCAATGATGTTCATTAAGGCATAAAACTTTCTTCTTCTTTTATGGATTTTCGTATAAAATCATAAAACCAGTGCCATTTCAGATGGATTTCCCACATCATTCTTTACTGCTAAACCCCCCTCCCTGGAAAAGGAACTCAAGACTGCCGCTGATAACCCAGCTTCCCCTACAAATTCCCCAATCACTCATCCAGCTCAACTTACTCTGTCAGGATCCAAAAATAAAGCCCACTGGTCCTCCTTCAAACTTTATGACCATAGAGACTTCACCAAAATCCTATTGTCTATAAAACCTAACAACCACTACAACGACCCCCTCCTGTCGAGGTGTCTGACAGCTATCAACCATACTATCATCCCACTTGGAACAAGATAATCAATGCATCGCTCTCTCAAGGATCCATCCCGGACTGCCTAAAAACCGGCCAAGTCATCCCCATCCTAAAAAAACCTACAGAGAACCCTTCAGACCCAAACAATTTCCGATCGATAACCAACATTCCCATGTTAGCCAAAGTAATAGAAAAATGTGTTCAACAACAGCTTAACCAACACATTATGGAATTAAAGCTGCTTGAAACCTTCCAATCGGGCTTCAGACCAGGGCACAGCACCGAAACAGCTATCCTACATATTGTGGATGACGCCCTACTAGCATTAGAACGTAATGAATCATGTCTGCTTATACTACTTGACCTCTCATCTGCTTTTGACACTGTTAACCATGGCAAAATTCTCGAGAGACTTGAAAATAGGATGGGTTTATCGGGAACGGTACTAAATGGTTTAAATCCTTCTTAGACAACACAACACAAATATTCCTGGTGAATCTAAATCTATTCACACCATCCCCTAGCCTAATAGAAATACCACAAGGGTCAACACTAACCACATCAATATTTAATCTTTATATCGAACCTTTAACTGTAATGCTACAGCAGACTAACATCTCCTTCCACATTTATGCGGATGACACTCAGCTTTATATCAAGATCTCCTCCCTGATTTGATTTGAGTTGATTTGATTTGATATATCGATTTATATAGCGCATGTATGCCCGAAGGCGTCTTGCCGCTGGATTTGGCTGGACATATGTGCAGACAGGTAGAGTCAGTCAGAATAACTTTATTTTGCTGACATGATGAAGGCATAAAAGTATACTACATGTATAAAAGGATAAAAGATAAAAACATTCCACATACTTAAAGTACGATAATTGTTAGGATACAATAGCTATACAATTTCCAAATTTATGATAAAAATTCATACTTGATTAAGCTCATATTACAATTAATGGGATCCGCAGATTAACGTCTCTTTTTTAGAGCAGTTAAAAGAAAGGATGCCACAGAGGAACAGATAAAGGGGTCAGACAATAGCTGTAAATAGTAAAAGGCCACACAACATTGTCTAAAGTAAATTTTTTGCAAAAGGGGGATGATAAACCTTTTCCTGTCTTTATGGTAGAGTCATATTCCTATGACATTCCAACAGGTCAATTGGAAAATAGCCATGTTTTCAGTAGTCTTCTGAAGGAGATAAGTGACGTACTGTTTTTTATCGATAATGGCAGGAGATTCCAGGTTTTCGCAGTTCCCAAAAGGAAACTTCTACCTCCCCATCGAACCTGCTTGTACTTGGGTATTTGTATTAGTATTGACTGAGAAGATCTTAGGTTTCTGGATGGCACGTACCATTTCAAGTGTGATCTCAGATACAGTGGTCCTGTGCCCTGGAGCGCTTTGAATGCAATACATTTGATTTGAATGTAATTATTTTTTCCACTGGGAGCCAGTGGAGGGCTCTTACTCGATGTGAGACTGATTCATATTTAGGGATATCCAATATTAATCTGGCTGCGGCATTCTGCAGTCGTTGTAGTTTTTGTAAATATTGGGCCTGTATGCCCACATAGAGGGCGTTACCATAATCCAGTCTGGACAGCGCTAAGGTGGTTACAAGTGTCTTTAAAGCATCCGGGGGAATGAAAAAACAGATTTTCCTGATCATCTTTAAAACACCCCAGAAAGTGGCGGAGAGCTTGTTAATTTGGCTGTCAAATGTCAGTCTATCATCAAAGATCACGCCTAGATTTTTGGCCTTGGAGACATGACGTCGGACAGTCGCCCAGGTTAGCCAGCCACCATCTTGATGACCAGACGGGAGGGTTGGGGCCTAGTAACAAGATTTCCGTTTTCTCACCATTCAATTTCAAACAATTGGTCTGCATCCAGGTGTTTACCTGAGACATACAGTTGGTAAAACGATCGGCTGTCTCATCCTCGTTGTTTGCTATTGACACGACCACCTTGGTGTCATCAGCTTAGGAGACCACGGAAAAACCATACTGCCTAATCATCGAGGCCAAGGGGGCGACGTAAATATTAAATAGTGTAGAATTCAGGGACGAGCCATAGGGCACACCGCACGGCAATTAAAAAGATTTAGAACTAGAGCCACCCAGTTCTACTGAAAAGGATCTATCTGTTAGATAGGATGACAGTAGAGTAATAGCAGATTCCTGCATACCCAGCTCTTCCAGTCTGTTGGTTAATATTGTGTGGTTGACAGTGTCAAAGGCCGCCGATAGATCTAACAAAATCAAGGCGGCCTTCCCTCCTGAATCCAGTGATCTTCTGAGTTCCTCTGTTGCCGTAATCAGAGCAGTCTCAGTTCCGTGACCCTCTCTGAAGCGATATTGTGAGTGGTCTAGGAGGTCTCTTGAGGAGATAAAGGAGGTGAGCTGAATATTAAGCAGTTTCTCCAATACCTTAGACGGAAATGGTATTCTAGAGATTGGCCGGTAGTTACTAGGGTCCTCCGGGTCCAGGTGGAGTTTCTTTAGCAGAGGTAGTACTGAGGCTACCTTCCACACATCGGTGAATAATAGATCAAGTTGTTCACTAAGTATTTCAGGGAACAGGTGGAAGATTTGGAGCACAGGGGTCCGACGGGCTCCTAATTTAGTTGTCCTTACTACTTGGACAATCTCTTCCCACGAGGGAGAGGAGAAGGAGAAACTAGTTTGTGGCGTGCAGAGATCTGGCCCTGGCTTTCGTAACTTGATGGAGGGAAGATTACTATCTAAGAAGGTTTTGTATACTGACTCTATCTTATTTATGAAAAACTGACCCAAGGTATTGCAGAATTCCAGACTACTGGCTGTCATAGATTTGGCCGGAAGCTTGGCTAATTTTTTTACTGTAGCAAACAATTCCCTACTGGAATTCGGATGTATGACATTACAACGCATGCTTTTACCACGCATGCCTTTACAACGCAGTTTTTACAACGCATGCTGTTACAACGCATAGCGCTTAGGGGTGCTGGATAGTGAATAGTTTAATTTACTATTCCAACTCCAGTCCCCGTGGATAGTAGGGAAGGTGTTGGATAGTAAATTAAACCTATTCCCTATCTTAGAGCGCCCCCCAATGCAATGCGTTGTATTGACATGCGTTGTAATAGTTTCGTCGTAAAGGCACTGCGTGGTAAAAGTTGCGTTGTAAAGGATGTTTCCCTGGAATTCTTAGCCTCTAAGATTTTTTATGTAAAGTATTTCCTTTTTTCTTCAATGATCAACCTCTTATACTCTGCCAATGATTGTGCATAGTTTATTTTAATAGCCTGATCATAATGTATCCTCCACTGTCTTTCGGTTCTTCTACAAAGTCGTTTTTGAGCTCTTAAATTTTCCGAGAACCAAGGTTCGGAGGGCTTTTTTCTTCTGGAGATGAAGGTTTTTAGGGGGGCTTCAGCAGCGTTTTAAGTTTCTTCCTGAACAGAAATGGGTCTTGAGTGCTTCGTAGAGCTAAAGGCAGCAAGTTCCAGGCCAGACCGGCTCTACGCACAAATGAATTACCTCCCAGGCGCTGGCGCTTAAACTACGGGGTCTGCATCAGCAATAAAGCAGAGGACCGAAGCTGTCTCCCTGGCACATAGAAGGAGAATCTCTTCTGCAGGTAAACAGGTCTGCCATACAGGGCCCGATGCGCTATGGACAACATTTTAAATTTCAGGCGCGATTCCACTGGGAGCCAGTGCAGGGCGCGCATATGTAACCTGACGCTGTCCCTGGGAGACAGGCCCACGAGTAGTCTAACTGCAGAGTTTTGGACCACTTGTAGTTTTTTTACCAGGGACCCCGGACAACCGACCAAGAGGGCATTGGCGTAGTCCAGACAGGATAGAATTAACGCACGGACCACTGTTTCTCTGAAAGTGCTAGGCAAAAAAGGGAGAAGCTTCCTCAAACATCTTGAGCATACCAAAGCAGGTTCCGGACAGTTTCTTCACTTGCGTTGTGAAGTTCAAATTTTCGTCAAACCAGACGCCAAGATTTTTAACGGCTCCAGTTCTTTCAGAGGGACGAGGGAAGCCTGGAGGCCAAAACCTTTCTCTGAAATCCGAGGGAAAGGAGCCAAACAGCAGAACCTCTGACTTTCCTTCGTTACATTTCAGCTGGGCCATGGCCAACCAGTGGAAGACTGAAGATAGACAGTGTTGGGCTATCTCCACTTTAGTAAAGGAAGAATCAAGGCATGTTTCCAAGCCATAGGCACACAAGCCAAGCAAAGTGATTTATTGATCATAAAATTCACTTCAGTGTTTATAGTGTCATCCAGATCCGACGAGAGCCTGGCAGCGCAGGGATCATTAGGAGAGCCAGACTTGAAGGCCTGCAAAATCATGAGGGAGCTGGCAGAATCCATTTGCCTAAATTCTGAGAAGGTAGAGAGTGGCTCAGCCCTGCTGACCGAAAAGGAAAACGCCGCAACGGGATTCCCAGGAGAGATGGATAGCGCATCTTGGATGCTAGTTATTTTATCCTTAAAGAAGGACGCCAAGGAGTTGCACCAAGTATCAGAAACCGGAGCAGCAGCTGACTGTGCGCTGGGAGCCAAAAAGCTTTGTACAATAGAGAAGATCTCTTTAGAGTTATTTTTAGCTCGTTCGATACGCGTAGCAAAATACTGGCCTTTGCCCTCCCCGATGGCCATATAATAGAGTCTGTTTAGCTCTAAGAGAGTTTTTATCAATTGGGCGATAGCCCCCGGCCCGCCAGGATCTCTCGGCTGTTTTGCACTCATGCTTCAGAGTAGCCAGTTTAGGGGAAAACCAAGGCTTAGAGGGGGACTCTCTCCTTAATTTGGACTTACAGGGAACAGACGAAGACACAACTGAGCTAGTAATCCAATTGTCAAACTGGGCTAAGTTATCCTCCAAGTCCCCTGCAAGGGAGGGGCCTGAGGCGGCCTGCGACGCACTAAGTGTCCCTAAGTCCAGTTGCCCGAAAGCTGGGGGGCGAGATTCTTCAAAGCCCAAGAAAAGAAGATAGGAAAATGGTCGGACCAGGCAACCGGCCTTGGTCTTTCCACTAATAGAGGGAAATTAGCCCCGATGATATCAAGGGTGTGACCTCCAAGATGGGTGGGAAACAGGACTCTTTGAGAGAGGTTCGCCAAGTGGAAAGCGTCCAGGAGGATTAAGGAATCAGACGCTTCCACGTGATCAAGGTGGATATTAACATCACCGAGAAACACATACTTAGAGAAGCGCAAAGCTCGCTTTGCCAGAGCGTCCCCACACAAGTCCAAAAAATTCTTAGTCGGTCCAGGTGGTCGATAGACCAAGGACCCCCCAAGCGTGAAATGGGTGGAGAATTGTATGCTAAAGTGAAGGACCTCACAATCCCCAAAAAGGGAGGATGGTTCGCTGCGAAGGACCCAGTCGTCCCTGAGCCAGATGGCGATGCCACCACCTCCGCCCACCTGGCGATCCACCCGATGGACTTTGAAACCAGCAGGTGTGGCCAGAGCAACTATGGGGTTAGAGTGGGCATCAAACCATGCCTCAGTGACGAACAAAATGTCCAGGCCATTATCCATAATCAGATCGGCAATATCTACATAATGCTTATTCACCGATCTGGCATTAATAAGGCAGGTGCTAATGTCCCGCGCCTTGGGAGCATTAGCAAGTATAGGCGTTGCCTGGGGCTCAGAAACAAATTGAAGCCGCAGTCTGCACAGGCAAAGTCCTTAGAAGGCCCTGTGGACCAAATGCTCTGGGAAGGACGGGTGGGGGGGGGTTTCAAAAGTTTCAACCTCTCGCTGGTAAAGTTGATGGTACTGTTAGCGTCGATGTCACCAGCAAGTCAGACAGAGTAACTGGCCCTGAGCGCTAACTTAGTGCGGACGGGCGCATACGGGCTTGCCTTAGGCGCGCCATTGGCGCGCCCGCTGCGCTTCCGGGCAGGCATCGGCTTAAGAATGTGTGGCTGAAGCTGGCAAGCAGCGTGAATCATCTAGAACGCTGACCGCTAGCAACGCGTGTCGCGTCCAAGATAGCCGCTGTCTCGCGTATTATCCCCCGGGAGTACCACTCTGGAGCGAGAGGAAGGAGCACTCGGGATTGGAATCAGGTATCAGTTAAAACAGACGTGCAAATAAAATGCTGCTTCGCCAAGAGTCCCTACTAAAGAGGAAGCTAAGTGCAGATTATAAAATGTTCCCGAAAGCAGCCACTAAACCTCCCTCAAATTCCCGCTAACACACACAAAAAACACAATTTTTAAAAATCAGGACAGCGAGCAAGCGACCCTTCAGAGAAGCGCCGCTCTACTGACCAGGCCCGTCTAAATAGATTTGTCTGAAGCCGGCGAGCAGCCTGAATCATCTAGAACGCTGACCGCCGGCAACGCGTGTCACATCCAAGATGGCCGCTGTCTCGCGTATTATCCCCCGGGAGTACCACTCTGAAGCGAGGGGAAGGAGCACTCGGGATTGTCATCAGGTATCAGTTAAAACAGACGTGCAAATAAAATGCTGCTTCGCCAAGAGTCCCTACTAAAGAGGAAGCGAGGTGCATATTATAAAATGTCCCCGAAAGCAGCCACTAAACCTCCCCCCAAATTCCCGCTAACACACACAAAAAACAACATTTTTAAAAATCAGGGCAGCGAGCAAGCGACCCTTCAGAGAAGCGAAGGATCCATTGTTGATGATTGTTGCGGGTATGCCTTAATAGTGAATATAATGGCTCTATAGTCCGACCAAGGGACTGGTGCCACCTCTAGTATTTTGAGCGTAGTGTTGGAGGTAAAGATTCCATCCAGAGTGTGTCCTGCAACATGAGTTTCTTGTTTGACTAATTGTCATGACGTCAGTAAGTACGATGGTATTATGATCGGCTGCGTTTTCTAGGTGGCAATTGAAATAATAATAATAATAATAAATAATAATTACATTTGTGAAGCGCCTGGTTACACTGAGGCCAGTGTGTCCCCACACTACGGAGCAAAAGACAACAGCAATCAACAGTCAGCTCAACAGATCAAATTCAGATTACGAGGCAAGAAACAGATGCGTTTTAAGACCCTTCCTGAAGGTAGATTCAGAGCACTCCAGCCGGAGTGCCCGAGGGAGCGAGTTCCACAGCTGAGCTGACAGATAACAGAACGAGCAGCCGCCCATTCTTGCTCTCCGGATTTTAGGAACATACACCTTCCCTTTCCCCCTTGACCTTAAAAGTCTAGACGGAAGATAGGGGGTTAAGAAATCATGCAGGTACCTTGGCCCCTTTCTCTGTAAAATCCGATGGCTCACGCACAAGGCCTTGAACTTTACTCTTTCCCTGATGGGGAGCCAATGTATGGAGGCCAGCGCACCAGTGGCAGAGGCCCTTTTTGGGAGCATAAGAACTAGCCTTGCTGCTGCATTTTGAATGCACTGCAAACGTTGCAAACATTTAACATTTGCGCCCAGGTACAGCAGGGTGCCGTAATCTAGGCGTGAGGTTACCAGAGCATGCACAAGGATTTTTCTGGATGACGTGTGTAGGGTGACCAAGGTTTTCCGTAGTCCGCTCAGAATACCAAAACAGGCGCCTGCCACCCGCCTGGTGTGGTAGTCGAAGGACAACTTATTGTCCACCCAAATCCCAAGATTCCTAGCTTGCTCGCACGGGGTAGGAGTGGGGACCAGTGACTGCGGCCACCATGCCGAGGACCATACTGATGGAGCCTTCACTATTACCAATACCTTGGTCTTGCTGCCATTCAGTTTTAGGCAATTATTTGCCATCCAAACCGCTAGTTCTTGGATGCATGATACAAAGTTGGAGGCAGCATCCGACCGGGCTTGGGTCAGAGAGACCACCAGCTGAGTGTCATCGGCATAGGACAAGGCATTAATCCTAAAAGTATCTGAGATCTTAGCCAGAGGGGCAAAGTAAAGATTGAACAGTGTAGGGCTCAAAATAGAGCCCTGCGGCACGCCCTGTGTCAGCTTGATGCTCCTAGAGTAGTGGCTACCCTGCATGACATGGAAGCTGCGCCCAGATAGGAAGGATTCCAGCCACTTTAATGCTCTACCACCTACACCCCCGCTCTCTAAATCATGGAGCAAGGTATGGTGAGCGACAGTGTCGAAAGCGGCACTTAAATTTACAAGAATTAAGGCCGCTGTCTGCCCCTCGTCCACAAGCTTCCGAATGGTCTCGGTGGAGTAGAGTAGGGCCGATTCAGTAGAATAGAGAGCTCGAAAGCCAGATTGGGAGGGATGGAGAAGGTTGTTATTCGCAGTATGTGCGGTAAGTTGGGTGTTCAAAATCTTTTCGGCCACCTTGGCAAAGTACGGGAGCAGAGAAATGGGACCCAAATTATCCAGCTAATCGATACTAATATGATGCTTCTTCTGTAAAGGAATAACCACAGCCTCCTTCCACATTTCCGGGACCACTCCTGAGATAAAAGACAACTCCACAAGATGTCTAATATAAGGCTCAAGTACGTCAATACTACCTCTGAGCAGCCTAGGGGTGGTTGGGTCCCTGGGAGAGCCTGATTTGATGCTAATGGCAATCTTTTTGAGAGTATCCTGGGGGGGCACAATAAATTCAAACAAACCCTGTGCTTCGGAGGCACCCATGCATTCCTTTTACCCTCTTATTCCAGCGCGTGCAGAGACAGGGAAAGAGGAGCAGATCTTCTCGACCTTATCTGTAAAGTACTCAGCCCCTCGATTGTATGCCTCATCAGAGCTAACAATAGGCTCTGCGATCAATGCCAAGGAGGAGATTTCCTTAAAGATCTTAAACAGCTCTTTAGTAGAATTTTCCGCTGTTTGAATCCTACCATTAAAATAAGCTGACTCTGCCTTCCTAATGAGCAAATGGTAGCTCTTGAGGCTAATTTTATATTCTGCTTCCAGATGGGCTGAAAAATTTTTCCTCCAGCGCCTCTCTAGGTGTTTGCAGGAAGATTTAGTGGTTCGTAGCTCTTCACTAAACCAAGGTGCGGATTTACCTCTGTTAATAGATGTTTTGATAGTCCAAGGTGCGGTACAATCCAAAGCGTCAATTATACGGCTCTCGAGATCTTTACACACCCCATTTGCATCGTGGCCAAAACGGGGACCCATTTTTAGAAAGGCCAGATCAAAAGTTCCCTGTGAAAAACCCACCCACCTCCTTGTTTTCAGACCGGGCTTAACTCTCTCCTGTGTTTTGGATGGAACAATTTTATTCTAAATGTGATCAGAAAATGATCTGACCACAACACCGGAAGCGGAGGCTCTAATTCCAGGGCATCCCAGTTGGCAAAGATAGGGTCAAGTAGATGACCCAACTTATGGGTAGGTAGTACAGATTTTTTTTAAAGTTGCAGTACTTCTAATTCCTGGCGCAGCTCTTGTGCCCCCGGGCTAAGTGCATCGTCAAAATGCAAATTTATATCGCCTAGCACCAATAATTTTTCATACCGCAGGGCAGGTTGGACAAGATAGTCTATGAGGCTAGGTATAAACCTGGAGTGAGGTCCCGGGGGTCTGTAAACCAAAAGCCCCTTCACAACATGGTTCTCCTAGGATTGTGTAATGCTCTATTACTTACCGGTAATCTTCATTACTCCGGGTCCCGTTGTCCTCGTTCCATTCATAACTACATGGAGATAACCATCTCCCGACAGAAAAAACGATCAAAAGAATGCTGGGACACTAACCCCGCCCCTCCCACCGGGAGTACATAAGGGGTACTTACCCAGCAGTCTCCCTGAATAACCAAGCCCAAAACAGGAAGGCTGGCCGTCCGGGAGGGAGGGCGGGGCGTATGAATGGGACGAGGACAACGGGACCCGGAGTAATGAAGATTACCGGTAAGTAATAGAGCATTACCCCCAGGTCCCTTATGTCCTCGTCCCATTCATAACTACATGGAGAATACCAAAGCAGAAAAGCCGGCCTTCCCAAACCAAACAGAAGCCAACTCAGGAAACACCCCAAGGCAGCAACCGCAGGAAGCAAGAGGCAGAACCGGTGAAAACCCAAGCAGGGCCCCCGACAAGGAGGAGCCCCACCAAACCAGGATGCACCCAACCAAAACAACGGAGGAGCAACCAGAGGACCAGCACTACCACTACAGGGGGCAACCAGGCCAAGCAGGAACACCCCACCGCCAACCAGAGAATGGGAGAGGACGGTCAAGACTCAGCCAAGAACAACAAAGGCGGCCCCGGGAAAGAGGGGGCCGAGAAGCCCACCAAGGGAAGGACTAAACCAGAAGAGAAGGGAAGCACCAGACACGACCCTAGAGAGACCAGAGGAAAACACCCCCGGAAACACCCAAAGAGCAGCAGGCTGAACAGAAAAGGGCCAGCAACAGCAGGCAGACCACCAGCAACCAACCCGGAAGGCGAGACAGAGCCCATGGACAGGAAAAGAGGCAAACCCCAAGGCCACAAGGGACCCAGAACCCCCAGGAAACCCGAGCAGCAAAAAACAACAAGGGCAACCAACCACGACCAAGAGACCTGGAACACCAAGGAGGAAAGGGAACAGAAGGAACCACAGGAACCCCAGAAGACCGCCCCAGCCAACGGGAGGAAACCGGAGCAGGAAGCAACAGCCCGAAGAAGGCACACCCCGAACAACAGAGGAGGGGAGCAACCAGACAGACAAAAGACCCAGCGAACCCAAGACCAAGCAAGGGAACCCAAAGGGGCCAACACCAACCACAGCCAAGCCCAACAAAAGACAGGGCAGGCAAAGAAGACCCCAAACAGCCAAAGCAGAGGGCCGGGGCAAAAACACAGAGGGCAGCGAGACCGAGGGCCAACAAACCCCCAGAGCACCCACAGGAGCGGGACAGGGCCAAACAGCACAGCACGGAACCCCAACCCAACAGGGGAGAGGGAACATAGAAGCAAACCGAAACCAGCGAGGAAGCCCAGCACGGCTCAAGGCAGGGCATGCGCAGGGGACGAACCCCATAGGGCAAGAAAACGGCAACCCAAGACACACCCCGGAAGCCAAAGCCAAGCAACCCGCAGGACCCGAAGGACCCGAAGGCCAAACCCAAAAAGGGGGAAGGCTCAAAGAGAGGAAGGCCCCAGCAGAGTACAGGCCCCAGAGCAAACAGCCCCGGCAGCGCCCAAACAAAACCTACAAGGAGGTAAGCAGGGAAACAGGAGCCAGAGCCAGAAACAGAACCAAGATGCCAGGACGGCAGGAACACACCCCATGCACAAGGGACCGGAACCCGAAAGCAAAGGGACCAGCCCCCCCACAGGCAGGCAAGGCACCCGCCAAGAAGCGCCAGGTCCAAACAGGCAGGCCAGGACAGCAGAAAAGTGCAACCAGGCAAACCCAAGCAGGGCGCCCCGCAGACCAGCCAAGAACCGGAGTCAACAGGGAGCAGAAGCAACCCCAAGCCCGCAGACCAGGAAGACTGAAACACGGCCCCTGGAACAGGAGTACAGGGAAAGCGGAGGCACAACTCCGGCAAAAGGACCACCAGAAAGGGAAGGGACAACACCCGCCCACATCACAGTGAGCCAAGCCAGAGAAAAAACATCGCAGGCCAAGAGACCCAGCGGACACCAACCGCACCAGGGGAATCCATCCAGGCCGCAAACAAGGCCCACCCAGCAGCCACACGGACCCCAGATGGGACCCGAAGAAGCAGGGAGGAAAGGACACAGGCAGAAGCCCAGTCAAAAGCCAAGAAGCCAACACAAGACACCCCAGGGGAGCCAAAAACCACCAAGGCACCAGAGCAGACGAGCCTCCCAGAACACCACGCAGCAGCGAGGACCAGAGAGGAGCGACCAGCGCAACCCAAGCACACCGGCTCAAGGGAGACAGACCCCGAAAGGAGGTCAGACGAGCAACACAGCGCCAGAGGAGCATGGGGAGGGAACAAGCCCAACCGGAAGCCCAAGCGGGAGACCCAACGGGGAGAGAAGCCAACCGCAGGTAGGAAAGGCCAAAGGCAACAACCCACGGAAGCCTGGATCGCAACACCAGGCCCAGGGCAAGGCCAAGGAGCACCCGCACCAAGCCCCAACGACAGGGCCAGAGGTCAATCAGGGCAAAAAGCAGCACAAACAAGAGTGACCGCAAGCACTACGCAGAAGCGCAGGCAAGGCAACACGGAAAAGGACCAGTAGAGTCAGGACAGCAGCAGGAAGAACGAAGTAACCAGTCACCGCCGCCCCAGGCCCCACAATCCAGCAAAGCCGCAGGCAGAAAACCACCGAGGCACTGGAGCCCAGAGCAGCAACCCAAAGACACAGGCAAGGCCAAGGCCAGGCCAGGAGCGAGAAACCCAGAGAGGGACCGCAGCAAAAAAGGAGGAAGGGAGCCAAGAAGACCCCTCCCCCAGAAATGGGGAAACACAGAGCACCCACGGGAGCAGGAAGGCCACAGCCCCCCAAAACCCAGAGGGCAGGACGGGCCACCACCAAAAACAAGGCCCCCACCCGACAGAGAGCCCCAGGCAGCCAAGAAGGCAACGCCAGTGCAGAGAAGAAAAAGCACAGCCCTGAAGCACAAGGAGAAGATCGCAGTGCAAATCCACCAAGCAACAGGACCCCAGACAAAAAAAGGCCCAAAGAAGGCAGAAACCAGGACCAGAGCCGCAGAAGACGACCAGGGAACCAAGAGAGGCCGCACCAAAAGCGCAAACCTCCCGGCCAGCACACACAGCACTCAAGAAGCACCGAAGTGTGAAACGGAGCATAAGTGGGAGCCACCATCGTCAGGGAGTACAGGAAGACACAGCACACCCAACGGCAAGGCAGAAACACAAGAGATGCCCAAAGCAAAGGGGGGGAGAACAACAAGGGACTCCCGGCTCCAAAACAGACAGCAACAAGAAGCACAACCCCAATGGAGCGCCCAGAGCACAGTGGCAACCAAGCAGCTCAGGAGGACACGCCGCAAGAGCAGCACCAGCAGAGAGCAGGAAAAGGCACCCAGGAGGCCCCGGGGCCAAGTCCCGCCACCCCAGATCAACGCAACACACATACCACTGTAGAACATAGTAGGCCTGTAAGGCAAGCGACTGGGTATGGTCCAGCCGAAGCAGCATTCCAAACAGAGCAATGCCCGTGCAGCAACCCGTAACTGAAAAGCAGTCATATCCGCCGCCATCCTGCCAAGACAAACGCTGCGCTGCCTAATAAACCAACAGCGAACACAAACTGGAACAAACTCTCACACTCCCCCCACGAGTGAGAACACAGGGACAAGCTGAGTGAAGCCCGCACCAGGCAAGAGAGCCCAAAACCACCGGAAGAAAGAGCCCCCCCCCCTCCTGCCAGACAGGAACCGGGCATCCCAGCAGCAAAGACATCCACACCATCCCGTAAGCCACATCCAGTCAGAGCAGCCTGAGAGGCGAACACAGCCGTGTGGAGCAAGAAACGCCTGCGAACCAGCGAGAGTTGGCCTCACGACCACCCAGTGGAGCGAGGCATCGCAGGAGGAAGAGCAACACACGTCCGAGCTGCATGGGGACAAACAAGGCAGGCAGCAGGACAAGATAGGCATTACTAGCAAAGACGGCCACACCAACCCGGAAGCTACATCCAATCAGAGCAGCCCGAGAGGCGAACACAGCCGTGTGGAGCAAGAAACGCCTGTGAACCAGCGAGTGTGGGCCTCACGAGGGGACAACAGACCAGGGCATCGCAGGAGGAAGAGCAACACACGTCCGAGCTGCAAGGGGACAAAAACAAGGCAGGCAGCAGGACAAAGACAGGCAGGTAGAGCATAAAATCACCGCTATGCGGGACTCACCCAGAGCGGGGGCCGGAACACCCCCAGGAACGAGGCCCCCACTCCAATCATCCGGCATCGGAAATCCCAGAGACACAAAGCGCAGCGCGTCCTCCACCCTGCCAGGCCACAGGAAGACGCGCTCAGCGACCCGGAAGGAACCCTCGGGAGGCGGCGCACCAGCCGCAAAGGGCCGGCCAAAAGGATATCCCAACCAGGAACAGTCCCGACACCCAGCAAGCCCGGCAGGCCAGGTGGCAGACCAAGGACCCCCCCCCGCCCGCGAAGCCAGGCAGCCAGGCAGGGGGGAGATGAAAAGAAGTGCACGCCACCCCAGCCCAGCAGGAGCAGGAGCAGCACCAGCATCCAGACCATACTGTCAATAGACAGAAAAAAAGAACAGGGAGACTGCTGGGTAAGTACCCCTTATGTACTCCCGGTGGGAGGGGCGGGGTTAGTGTCCCAGCATTCTTTTGATCGTTTTATCTGTCGGGAGATGGTTATCTCCATGGGGTTATGAATGGGACGAGGACATAAGGGACCTGGGGGAAATATGCGCAGTTTATACTGGCTTCCAAGAAAGGACTTATACTGTCCAAAAAGGGAGTCCGGGCCTTAGGTGGACGATATATTAGAAGTCCTTTTAGTGAGTAATTATTATTTAGAAATATCTGAAATTATAACAGTTCGCAATCCTGGGTAGTACCTGTTACTAAAAGCTCTTCTCTAGCGATAATGACTAGTCCCCCTCCCCACTTGAATGTTCTACCGGCTCTAGTGATGGTGTATCCAGTGGGGAGTGCAAGTGCCAAGTCAGGGGCAGAGGCTGCGTCAGCCCACGTTTCTGTTACGAAAACCAGATCGAGCTTACGGCTTTCTATCATTTCTGCGATTTCCGTATTATGTGTTATTAACGAACGTGCATTGATTAGCATGGCCTTGGTGTCTTTAATGGTATGCGAGTGTGCTGGTTTTTGTGGTAATGTACACAACTTAGTTTTCGTAAAACTGAGTTGCAACATGCAGTACTCGCATTTTTTGGGCTCCTTCAGAGGATCAAATCTTGAGCAACATGATGTTTTGCACCCTGTGTCCCATTTCACTAGCTCATCTCGCAAATATGTAACCTTATTAGGTTCAATGTATCGAGATGCAGGGGTTCTGGCCATAGGCACGGGCCAGGCGCAGACGGGCGCAGATGGCATCGGGTATTTAGCGTTTATTTTGCACCATGACCAGCCCTCTGACCGCTACCCGCCCCGCAATGCCCCAAACCTTAACCCCTGGAAGAAATTTAGACGATGAACCTAGCACTAAAAAAGACCGTCCACTGGCTAACAAACAATCACCTTAAACTAAAGAACTCAAAAAAATGAATTCCTTCTAATCTCCCCCTAAAAAAACTCCTCAGCTAAGAATGATTGAACTAAGCTAATCACTGTACTAAACTGTACTCCGACACCGGTGTACTCCACCAAGCCGCTAGGAATCACTCTAGACAAGAACCTTAATATGGAATCAGACATCAACCTGATGGCTAAAAATGCCCGTTTTCACCTCAGCTATCTTAGAAAAATGAAACCATACATCGAACCACTAGACTTCAAAACTGCCGTTCAGACTTTAGTCATCTCCAGACTTGAATATGGATGTACCACTCTATCACGACTACCCAAAATTTCAACAGCCCCGCTTAAAGCCTGTCTTAATGCAACTGCAAGACTCTTAACTGGGTCAAAAAAATTTCACCACATCACCCCTCATCTGAAAGCTCTCAACTGGCTCCCTCATGCAGCAAGAATCCAACTAAAGATGGCCTGCATAATGCATAAGGCAATCTATCACAAACCCCACTGTACCTAGCACAGAAAATCTTGAGCTCTGAAGGGAGCAAACTCTCTCGGAACGCCGGTGCTCTTCTTCTTAAACCTCCACTCTTCTGTAAGAAAAGAACATACAACAGAGCCTTCTCTGGAGCTGCACCTAGAATATGGAACTCACTCCCACCAAGCTTCAGGAAAATCTCCTCTACTTCTACATTCAAAAAAGAAGCTAAGTCCTTCCTAATTAGCAATTTCCTCCCTTAATCCACAGTAACCCACTCAATACATGTCCTAGAAACCTCATTCAGACAATGACTCTACCCACCCAAGCCGGTGGAGTATCTTACTCTGTAATCTCATCCATTACTCTAGTTGAAGTTCCTCACTCTTTCACTAGGCGCATTGGTGATAGCTTGTAGTTCAAGTTCAATAGACCTTTATTCGAATTTCATAAAATTCATAAAAGTACCACAAAATCATTACAAATCATTACAATTGTACATAATACAACATTTTTACAATTAATAAAATATGTCTAGATTAAAAATCTCATACAGTTCAGCTCCAATAAGACTAATTTATGGATATTCCATTGTTTTACGCGCTCGTGTGCTCAGTCTCAGAAAAGTGCTGGTGCGGAAGATTAGTTCATCAGAATCCAAGGAAACTAACATTCTATATGACTCATTCAATGAGAGTGGTCTATATTTCTTAAAATAGGGAGTTAAAAGCCATTTGATATATTTAAGATAAAATTTACAAAAGAATAAAAAATGCAAATCATCCTGTGAGCTGACACCATCACAGGGACATGAATTAAAATCAATACTGTGACGATGCCCCAACGGAAAAGACAACAAAAATTTCACTGTGCCTGCTCTTAGACGAAACAAAAGTGATCTCTCCCAACTGGTCATAGGTAGAGTAAGATACGGCGGGAGAGGTTGTCTACATAGTTCATTCCCTAGATATTTTGCAACAGTTGATTTCTGGGATTCTCTGTCTATTCGTTCAGTGTTATAAAGTGCATAGAGTGCATTTTTAACCTCGACCTTATCCTTAAGTTCAATTGCAGTAGGGTCGGTAAATAAAGTGCCCCTGTCCACTGAACTCAGTGTTTTCAAAACTTTTGTGAGCCATGGAATCGCCATCCCATGATCGCAATTTAAACAATCTTTTATAATGTTTTGTGTAAGGGAGGCAGCGTCATTCCTCCAGACTCTAATCCAAAAGAGTGCTGGTCTGGCTCTTATAAAATCACTGATATATGGCAGGTTTAATTCACTGTGGCAAATATAGTCAGAGGATGAAATCGGGGCACCCAATATTTTCCTGCAGAAACGACTTTCCTCCCGTTGTATGCATTGGTTGCTTCCTGACCCCCAAACCTCCGCTCCATATAAGGCGACAGGCAAGCACTGTAATTTAAAAAATTTTAAAATGGCTTTAGTTGCACCAATTTTCTTTGGGCGGGGGAGACTCATCACAGAATTGATGGCTTTCGAGAACTTGCTCGTGGCGTGGGCTAAATGCCCACTCCACGAGCCGTTCGCAGCGAAAGCCAATCCTAAATAAGGGAATATAGTAGCAGATTCGAGTTTATCTGTACCTATCTGTATAGTGTTGAGCTTCCTTTTGCCAGGGCCACAGGACATAATAAAAGATTTTTTTAAATTAACCCGCAAATCTAGACCCTCCATAAAATGTACAAAACTATGAACAAGGAGGCGAAGGGCATTAGGTGTGCGGGCCATAAGCACCGCATCATCAGCGTATAAAAGCGCTGGTAGGGGTTTCCCTAAAATTGTCTGGACATCCTTAGTGACTTTTTTCATGCAGTTGGATAAGCCATTAATGTAAATGATGAACAACAGGGGTGCTTAAATGCACCCCTGTCTCACCCCCCTGCCTATATCAATGGGTGCTGAGACTTCACCCCCAATCCCTATTCTGACACGTGCTTTCAAGTCAGTATGGAGGTAGGCGAGGAACCTGACTAGAGTATCGTCTAGCCCGTTGTCTGAAAGGATTTTCCAGAGTTTGGATCTATTCACTAGGTCAAAAGCGGATGAAAGATCCATAAAAGCGAGGCAGGTGGGAGATGATCGGGCAATGCTGTACTTATCAATTATTAGTTTCAGATTCAAGCATTGCTCCACTGTTCCTACTCCACTCCGGAATCCCATCCGACAAGAATCCAATAAGTCTATGTCTACGGCCCATTCAAGCACTCTATTATAAATTATACGTCCCAAAATTTTCAAGGTATTGTCCAAAAGGGAGATTGGGCGGTAATTGGCTGGTTCCGACCTATCTCCCTTTTTAAAAATTGGGACGATAATACTAGTTGTCCATGTCGTCGGCATAGCCGCTGATGGCAAACTGTTAAAAACATTAAGCAGAATAGGAGCCCATAGATCAATATTGTGTTTAATAATATCTATGGGCAGGCCATCAGGGCCAGGCGCCGTGTTTCCAAGGCTCTCTTTTATAGCTATTACAACTTCGTGAACTTCAATCTGTAGACCAGCCTGATTTCCTAAATTGGAGTTAGGAGTGGGATGCTCCTCTGGTGAAGCAGCATAAATTTTTGAGACATGGGTCTCCCATACGTTGCTGGTTATGTTGCAACTAATTGGGGAGAGTTTCTTACCCATTTCTCTTGTTTTCCTAACGGCGCACCAGAAAGGACCACTGCCACCCAAATTTGCACTGATCACCAGTGATTCCCATTGTTCTGAAAGTAATGTTGCCTTTCTTTCTGCTAATTTAGTTTTGTACTGTTTCCTGGCTAACTGGATGGTCATTTTACACCTAGGAATGGCATTAAGTGCCTTTCTAAGTTCCTTGTTAGCCAAGGAACAAACTGAGTCAAACCACCTAGGGTCTTTGCCTTCCTTGGGTAGTGGAACTAATAATAGAGTTTTTATAATAGAACACAACACTTCAAAATCTGCAATTATTTTGTCATGGTTAACATTCATTGACAGACAAGAGTTAAACAGATGTGAATGTGAGGTTTGCACACTGTCCAGGATTTCCCCACAGTCAACCCCCCTCCACTTTAATCGTAAATCATCAATTGATGGTGTGATGTCCCTTGCGCCATTCAATTTCATAAAAACAGGGCTGGGTGCAAGGTTCAGGGTGATTGACAGTGGGTTGTGATCACTAAATGTTGTCACCATCACTGTAGACTTTTCTATACAGTCTGAGAGGTGTGGTGACATGAATATATAGTCAATGGTGGAGCTGCTGTCCCTGCTTATAAACGTGGGGGCATGAGGGATGGTAGGACTGTGACCTATTCTCATGGCATCGTCAAGGGCGAATTCTGTCAGTATGTTACCTAATTCTATGCCCCAGCATTCCGCTTGATCGTGATAGATCCTATCCTCGATCCCATTTCTCTTTGTGAGTTTTGCATTGAAGTCACCCCCAATTAAAAATCCTGACTCTGTATCAGTTAGTACACTACATTCCAATTTTCTTAAAACTTTTGACAGGGCCAGAAAATTGTTGTTGGGTACGTGGTAAAAATCATTATTATAAAAGTTTATTAAATAAATCTTGGTCTTTGACTTTAACTTATATTCAAGAATTTGAATATTCGGATTATCGCTAGACAGATCCCTAATTGAACCACCCGCCAAGATCTTAATCCCAATAAACAGGCCACCCACTGCTCGTCCAAAGCTAGGTTTGGGTGATGTTATACTAAAGCAGTGGTAACCCTCTATGTGAGTATTTCCAACAGCCCATGTCTCCTGAAACATGAGGATATCCATGCCATCAATTATCTCAGCCCATGCGGGGACTGAAAGCTTAGGTTCCAGTCCTGCCACATTCCAGCTGAGAATTGATAGACCATGGACACTACGATGCTCAGTGAGCTTACTCCCAATGCTCAACAATGTGTCCCTGTTAGTAATAACTACAACAGGTGGAATGCTATTGGCATTCATGTCATTCACTGGGTTATTTAAGTTGTTCCGGTTTGTACATTCTTCCACCAATAATGGGTGCCCCTCATGACTGTTATTTAGGTCTTCACTGTTGGTGGTGCTCTCGACCGCTTTATCCAGTCAATCCTGATCATCTAAATTGGAGAAGTATTCAAACCGGTTGTGAGTAGGTATGTTAAATAACAGCCTAGTATCATTTGTAGGTATGGGTTGGTTGAAAGCCAGTCCCGGGTGTGACCTTTCCCTATGATCATAGAGGGGCATGATAGGGAGTTGTGGGTAGTGCGGAGGGTAAACTGGCATTGGGGCTTGATGACGCCAAGTGTGGCCATTCAGATGGTTAAAATCTTGGTTCTGAGAGAAAAGTGGGGATTTAATTCTAGCTCCGAAGTTCAGGTCTTGATGCAAAATGGGGAAGTTATTTGACATGGTTTGTTTGTGGGGTATCAAATGTCTGTAAAAGTAGCCTAATGGGAGGAGAGTCATATTGAATTCCCATGGTGAGGGTAATGGGGCACTAGCCAATGTTTTTTCCGCCCACTGGGGGTTTTTAAAATTTATTGTAATACAATCGCCCTCGAACTTTTTCTTTAGTGGGCCTATCCAGCCTACTCTCTGAACATGGATAATCTCCCTTGCCCCTTCTGTGGGAAGATTGCAATTTGCGGTTAGCCAATGAAGAGTTTTATTTTTGAGGGATATAAAGCTCTCCTCTTGATCCTTCCTTAGTTTTGGTGTATTAACTAGGACCAACACGTATGCCCCACACTCCGGTGGTAAGTTGATACGTGGTGGGATCTGCCTAGTAGTTTTTTGAGGGAGCTGAGCCATAAGGCGATTATTGGAGGGGTCATGCGATTGGCTTGTAGGAATCCCCTTGGGTTGTTCAATGTTTTTGTTCCTCCTTGGCTCTAATACTGCATTAGTAGGACGGGGGTTAACTAATGGCTGATTAGTACTAACCCCTTTGGCCGGGGCTTGCAGGGGTTTAGGTAATGTTGGTATCCCTTGAGGGTTTTTAGTTTTAGTGCATACGAGTTTAGGGGGACTTAGTGTAGCTCCTTCACTACTATGGGCACCCTCTCTAGGGATATTCTTAATAGAGGTACTTAGTTTGTTTGTTTGTTTTTCGATATGTGTGAGCCTACTTTCTATAGGTGACAGATAGATACTGAGTAATTCACCCATCCTTTCCATCAAGCGATCAGTTAAGAGGTTGTCATCAGATTTGCCATCCGTGCCAATCGCTCCTTCTTGATGCTCCTCGTTAACCACCTCAATTGCTTCTTCAGTAGTCTTCTCAGACCTGCTCATGCTTAAATGTGGGTTGGGATTGGGGTTGGCACCTTTTGTACCCTTCTGTTTAGACGTGCTATGATTTCCAACCTTAGACATGCATGGCTTTAGTGGAAGTTGTCCTTGTTTTTGTTTGTGTTTTTGGACAGCACCCTACCGCCTTCCTCTTTGTAGCCTTGTATTGGCTACTACTGTTTCGTCTGGGGTGGGATTAATAGACAGATTGGGAGTTTTTTTCAAGTCAGTGCTCGTGTCTGTGTCAGAATCTATCAATGAGATTGATGCAGATAGATTGACCTCACTTGGTATAGTATGGATATCAGCACGTGCATCAATTAGGGGTCTCGCGTTACTAGGTTTGGCCTGGAGTGGTGTAGTTGCCGATGCGATAAGACCAAGGGATGAACATCTGGCTTGGGCAAGATCTTGCGAAACCCTGCGTTCCAGAAGTAAAATACCCTGGTCTATGGCATCGTTGGCTCTAGTTATAAAATTGTCTATAGGGCCAGTCACTAGGGCTCCCCCAGCTGCGGTTTTACTTTGAGTGCCCCTCGGAGACATAATGCAAAAATACTAAAACAATAATCAATTTAGCGAAAGTAAATCCCAACAACAGTTCAATGCAATTCAATGCAATTCGAGCAGAGCAGAAGGCAATGGGTGCGAGGTAATAGGCCGAGCACCATATAGGTAGGTGGGTAAATGGGAGTCACAAATGACAAGACGAATGGGTATAATATATATTGTCAGTTTGGGCAGTATATACCATAGTCCATCCTCTTGTGTCAAGAGGCACACAGTTACGAATCGAGAATGTACCTTATTTGGTGATGTTAGAGGGGTGCGCCCGCCCGCCCTCCTCAGGCCTCTGACGGCCGCAGACGGCCCCGCCCTTGTCCCGGGCTTCTCCCGCGCGCGCGACTCGCGGGTGCGAGGGGCGTTCCGTTCTTTATTGCGCCTCCGGGCGCTCCTGTGGCGTCACTCCCGCGCCTGCTGCCGCCGGGGCACCTGGGATGTGAAGTCCCAGCCCTCACGGCGTCCTCAGTATGGCGGTGTTGGCCGTTTCCCTCACGGCGTTGTGGCAATGGAGTGAATGCTGGGGCGCTCAAGTTGGCCCAAGGGTCGCTGGCCGTTCACCTCACGGCGTCTAGTAAGTCCCCCAGGGAGCTCTGGGCGCTCCGTTCTTTATTGCGCCTCCGGGCACTCCTGTGGCGTCACTCCCGCGCCTGCTGCCGCCGGGGCACCTGGGATGTGAAGTCCCAGCCCTCACGGCGTCCTCAGTATGGCGGTGTTGGCCGTTTCCCTCACGGCGTTGTGGCAATGGAGTGAATGCTGGGGCGCTCAAGTTGGCCCAAGGGTCGCTGGCCGTTCACCTCACGGCGTCTGGTAAGTCCCCCAGGGAGCTCTGGGCGCTCCGTTCTTTATTGCGCCTCCGGGCACTCCTGTGGCGTCACTCCCGCGCCTGCTGCCGCCGGGGCACCTGGGATGTGAAGTCCCAGCCCTCACGGCGTCCTCAGTATGGCGGTGTTGGCCGTTTCCCTCACGGCGTTGTGGCAATGGAGTGAATGCTGGGGCGCTCAAGTTGGCCCAAGGGTCGCTGGCCGTTCACCTCACGGCGTCTGGTAAGTCCCCCGGAAACTTCTGCATAAAGACTGCTTCCCCTACTGTCATACTGAAAATACCCAGAACAAGCCTGAATGTATAATAAGCTATATCCTACGCTACTCTTATTGTATTAATGATTGTACAAATGTTTTTCTCTATTTTGTTCTCTCCTCACCTCTCTTGTCATTCGAAGTAACTACATGTATAGGTTTCTATTGCAATGTTTAAAACTTCAATGCTATATATATATTATTTTTTTTAACCTCTCTAGTACTGTTTAACACGACTTTTCTTTGTATTTCTAAAGCACTCTGGAACCCTTTTCTGGGTCTTGTTCACTAAATAAATAAAATAAGCATTGTGGCAGAAATATTATCAATGTGTTCACTTCAAATATTTTTCTCTCAGCTAAGTGCACCAGTGCACTTCAGGTAAAATGGTCATAGGTATTCTTACTGTGCTTCATTATGCCTCAGCGTGAGGAACTTCATATCTTTAAGTTGTGCCGTTAGTGGAAATCCTCATGCATTGGTCCATCTGAGTTGTCATGCTGAGTAATCATATTTTAATATATTGCACTGCAAACTCCTCATTGGCACAACTTGTTTTTTTTGCCTTGTGCCTGATTTATACACGCCAAAGGACTGACCTTCTCACAGTACGGACCTCTGCAAAGTTAGCACTTCATTATGAAACAGAAACCTAGTAGATATATATCTTCCTATAATTTGTTATGGAACATTATGTTTACTTTTTAAGTGTCACGGTGCCCCTGAGGCTTTGTGACAAAACTTTTTAAATAACTTGAGAATCTCTGTATACAGCATCTGAGAAATTGGAATACAAGGCTTGACAATGGCCTCAACCCATTTTGTTTTTGGAAACACATCTGTTTTCAGTTATTCCTTAAAGACTATCTTACTTGCAGCTGAACAAAGATGTAAAGGCAAAGATTCCACATCACTGGAGATTCAACAATCATTGACAAAGCCAATACGGCTCGCCTATCTAATCCGAGTACCAAGCTGTTAGCTTGCCCAATGTTTGTCTGCAAAGTATTTTTTTTTAAAGTAAAAGAAAAACATTTCCAAAATACTGGAAGAAAACCGAACACATATCTTATGGTATGGTATCTCAAAATGGAACACTGAATTTAATCTTAATCAATCTTTAAAAATGGCATGGTTTATTTTTCAAATATTTTTCACTCAGGAAACTGAACATAATTTAAAAATAATAAGGTTAAGTCAGAATGTAAAGGGAAATGTTCATCAAGGCCTAATTTACTTTCCACCGAATTAAGCCATTTGGTGTCCACACTAGCCTATGAAGCAGATTTATGGGCCTCCTGGAGAAGTGTCACGCTAGGTATTCCTTCTGCCTCAGAAGACAGCTGAGTGAATGCAACAGATGGCACTTCCCACAGTGCTATAAAAGCCTCTGCATGCCAAAGTTTGTGCTTAGCAGAACAAGAAGGGGATAGTTAGAAAGCACATGCACTTTCACGTAGTGATGAATGAAAAAAAGCAAGTCCCTAAATGTGGAAGGATACAAGTCAGCCAATCAAAAGGATCAAGAAATATATAGGCTATTCTTCAGGGGAGGAACAGACACAAGGAGAGGAAGGCAAATACAGAATAAAAAGCATGCAAATGAGAGTGACAGTAAACCAACCAACGGTAAGCAATGGGCAGGCTAGTTCACAACAGGTCTTTCACAACTAAACAGCTTGTGCTACCTAGTAGGCAAGATCTACAAATGACCTTCCAAAGAGCGAGCCTCCTTCACTTTTTAGATCCTTAGAAGCCAGACACCTAACAATCATAAGTGATATCAGAGATGTGTACTGAATACGTTTTTTATCTGAAACAAATCAACAATTGATACAACAATACCAAGCACCTATTGGCCTATTTCCCTTCTTCCTTCCTGTGCAATGTTAGATGAAAAAGACGCAAACTCTTAGCTTGCAGAATTCATCAAGGTTAGTACTCTCCTTAATCCCTTTCACGCAGGGTTTCAACCTTTTGTACAGAGCAGAGGAGGCGCTGGTCACTGTTCTCATCAAACCTTTGATACAGTATGCCATACCACTTTGATGGAAAGGCTAAATAGTGTTGAAGTCAAAGGAAAAGCACTGGAATGTATTGCTTCATTTTTAACTAATCAAAGTTAGATTGTATTCTCCCATCTTTCCAGTCTACATCTAAAACTCTTTTTGTGGCATTCCCTAGGAGTCGTCACTCAGCAGAATGTCATTTAATCGTTATGTGGCACCTCTTTCCGATTTCATTCTCTCATTCAACTTATCCTGCATGAGTTATGCAGAGAACATTGAGGGAGCACAGTTTTCTACATCTCAACTTTCTGGTGTAATCGTTAAATAATCCCGCCCCTGGTCCTATGGACCTTTGATTTTCAAAAAAGAGAAATAAGGAGTGATCATCCACATAAATACATAGCAAAAGTTATTAGAACTTTAGTTCAGTCAATAAAGAGAATTAGTGTTAGTTGAAGGGTTTCATCTCCAATTCTTTTAGTTTTTCATCATTTTCATTAGGTATTATTCTTTAATTCTCAGCATTAAAATTTAATATAATCCATCAATCAATATTTGATTATAAAACAGAACAAAATGTTCATTAGAATCACAGTTAATATAGTAATAAAAATTTCATTCATTTCATTTCATAAGAAGCTGAGAATTTCTCTAAGCTCAAAGATATAAGTAGACAGTTGACTTTTATGATTCTTGTGTGAATCGAATAAAGTTTATGAAACGAAACGAAGTAGACAGTTCAGTAAAATCTAAGTGAAGCAGCCTGTCATGAAGAAAAGCATCAGAAACTCAAAAGCGAGTCTCCAGTCAGATAATCGGAGAAGGAAAAAAATCATACCTTCTCCGGGAACATGCAGTAATATAAACACTAACTTCTATGCTGGAACATCATTTTCTTTCTTCTACTGGGTCCTCCAATAGAAATTTAGGAAATTCCTGGGAACAAGTAAACTCCCCATTTCACATTGGGCACAACAGACTTTCAGACATTTAGGGGTCCATTAGGATGGCGGGCGGACTTTGCCTGCCCGCCATCCCCGTGTAAAACGGGACCGCCCGTTATAGGAGCGGCGGTCCTGCCTTGGCCATTAGGATGCGCCTGCCACACTGGCGGGCGCATCCTGTATTTTTACCATTGCGGCGGGCGGTGCTGCAAAGCCCCGCCTGCCGCAATCGTAAAAATGCCTGTTGCGCATTTCAAAGCACAACATGACAGGCACCGCACGGTGCCTGCCATGTTGCACTTTGAAATGTGGGGGGTACCATAGGTACCCCCCATTTGCACCCCCCAACCCCCCTGGAGTCCTAGGGGGCCCCCAACGGGCTCCCGCAGGGAGTCTCTGCATGCTTTTCGCCACGGAAAGGCATTCCCCAAAGCCCATCATAATATGGGTGGCGGTGTCTAATAGACACCGCCACCATATTAAACATTTTCCGCCCCGGCCACAAGGCGACCGGGGCGGAAAAGCGGTGGATGGTCTTTCCGTCCGCCGCGGTCCCCCTGCCATACTAATATGGCAGGGGGGAAATGGGTGGCGGGCGGCAAAGGATGTCGGGCGTATCGCCACCGCCCGCATGGCGGTCGTGATCCGCCCGACATCCTAATGGGCCCCTTAATCTTGAAAAGTTACATCGCTGATGTTTGCAGTCCAGACAGTTCTTCCCATGAATAATTCTTCCGGTCACCTCCTCTTCTCTCGGTGAGAACTCCCTATCAGTTGTCTAATACATAACAAATGCATGCACGTTGTGCATTTCAAAGCACAACATGACAGGCACTGCGCTGTGCCTGCCATATTGCACTTGGAAATGCGGGGGGGTACCCCCCATTTGCACCCCCCACCCCGGAGTCCCAGGGGGCCCGCAACGGGCCCCCGCAGGGAGTCTCCGCATGTCTTTCCGTTCCGCCGCAGTCCCCCCCGCCATACTAATATGACGGGGGGAAATGGGTGGCGGGCGGCACAGGATGTCGGGCAAAGGATGTTGGGCAAAGGATGTCGGGCAAAGGATATCGGGCGGATCGCCACCGCCCGCATGGCGGTGGCAATCCGCCCGACATCCTAATGGGCCCCTTAATCTTGAAAAGTTACATCGCTGATGTTTGCAGTCCAGACAGTTCTTCCCATGAATAATTCTTCCGGTCACCTCCTCTTCTCTCGGTGAGAACTCACTATCAGTTGTCTAATACATAAAAAATGCCTTATCACTGGCTAACTGAGGGCTACTGAAGTAGCACCATCCGCTGTAAAGAGTAGAAAAAACACCTTGCACAAACAACTAATAAATGTGAAATACAGACCTTTCAGTCTTAACACATTATTTTTCATTTAACATGGCATCGACAGGCTAACTTAAGTCAGTATGTCTTTTCATTTTGTAGGCATATAACATTTAAGTAAGATTAACTACTACAAATTCTGCATTTAGCATATGTTTATTAAAATGTAACCTTTGAATATTATTAATACAAATATTTTGTTGCAACTTGCCCAAAATGTGGCAGCTCAGTTGTTCCATTTGCATCCATACTGTGGTTCCCATTGGGGATCAGGGTGCTCTTTTATAGTCTTTGCATCTGCTTCAAGGCCATGCATGCTATAGGCCCAACCTTTATTACGCAAACGTTTTCTTGGTACTGCCCTACTCATCATTTAAGATCTGCTTCTGCATCTGTGTTGGTGGTCCCAAGATCATAAAAACAAGACTAGGGTTAGGGCTTTTTTCATATCAAGTAGTCATGGTAAGGGATGCTCCTATTCACTAAAATCAGGTCCACTGACTATTTACTGAAACTGAAGATTTGGCTCTTGAGACGATAAGAAAGAGACTGATATTGTATGTCTGTCTAACATATGTCAGATCTTAAATATAGTTCCAGGACACCTATTAGTAATCACATGCTCTCTAATTACCTAAAGTAAACAAATAAAATCTGTATGAAAGAATTGTATCTTCCATAGAACACTTAGGGCATCATGCATACGTCTTTAAAATCTATGTGATGTGGTAGAGGAAACGAGTGCAAGGTGCGGATTGGAGTAGTCTCTGGTCCTTATGCTACCGGGCAGACAAAAACAGACTGTTACATTCTAAAGATTTTGCAAGATAATGATAATACCGTAGGGAGAACTAAGGGCACTAAAACTGCCTGACTGAGCTGTAAGAAAACCAAGATCATAAGGGCGTTAACCCTTTGGAGATAAGCTAGTTATTGAAAAAACGTATGCATGGAGGAAGAATGTAAGAAATCACTCTTTACCATGACAAGCACTTGGGATTCCATGGACAGTGTAAGGTAGAAAAGCTTGTTCACTTTACAGACTTCAGAAATATTTCATAGCTACTCAGTGTAAAAGGTCACAAAAAGTGAGTCTAATGTCCTATTAAGGAACCTCTAGAATGTTCTCAACAGTTAGAGGTCACAGAAATCAACACCTCGGTTAAAAGATATGAACCATCATTACCTTCAGTGTTGTTAAGAGAAGAAACTATTAATCAATCTAAGACAGTGCATCTGGCAAGTTGTCTTGTTTTTCAGTTTGAATGATATTTAGTGCTAAATGGAAGAACGTGGAAACAGAAAACTAAATGTCACGATTATGGTTACCAGACAAGCCACGTGCGTACCTGTACGGTGCTGTTTCCAGACGAACAAAACTTCTAGTGTGTAAGTGAATTGAAGCTTTCATTTAAGTTTAAAATAAAAAATATCGATATGTAAAAAATACATTAAAAAAGGGCACTCGACCCACATGTTTAAGTCACTTATTATAATCAATCTATATAAAAAGTCGGTTGGCTAAGTATTCTATACAGTTAGGGGCATTTTCACTGTGAATTCTAAAATAAACGAACTAGCACTAACTTTACATTGATTTTAATCAGTTATTGACGTGCAAGTCACCAATTATACACCAAATACTTCTTCAGAGGTAATCATTAAACTTTCACCACTACCTTTCGGCCAATTATTGAAAACTGTTTTAAAGCCAGAGAGTGCTATATCTTGAATGACCTTAAGGTTTAAGTCAACCAATCATGAATGAGTCACAACAGGATGTTTAACTGGTTATCTGTGATGAATTCAAAGATTACTTCGTTGTGTATGACTGAAAGCGTAGCATTGACTGATGTGCAACTTACTGTTCTAGAGTTTTTAAGGAAATTTGAAGTTTCAACAGGAAGGACCTCAATTGCCATCTTAAGTGACACATACTATTTGGGGTTTGCTGTTAGAGGAGGCTAAAGTGTTTGTTTATGTCAGTGTATAGTTGCTCGCAAATGTCATATGTGCATTGCATTACTCAAGGAAATAGTTCCATTTGTGGTTCAAGTATTCTGGGAGGCATGGCCCATCCTTTGCTCAGGCGGACACAGACCAAAGGCACAATCTGTCTGTGTACATGAGCTGCATGTCAGCTGCATGAACGTGCTTCCACTTCCATTCAGTCAGAATAACATGTGATGTCATGTTCGGCTGAAAATAAAGATGACAGTGGAAGTGTTGAATCAAAAATAGAAGCAACCAGTCATAAGAACATCTACTAAAGTTCGTTGTCTGAAACGGTTACTATCATTTAAAAACTTGCTACCAAAGTTAAAAATAGATTTGAAATTACATAAAAACTAAAGCAAGCATAAAATATCATTGTTTTATTTTATTTATAACAGCGAAACATGTTTACAGTTCAAGAATTATTATTTCTAGAAATAATATTGCAGCGTTTTATGCATAATGGGCAGAGTTTTGAGTGAAAAAAAAAACAGAGGGATTCCCAAGTTGCCTAATGGTAATGGGTCCAGAGAATCCAGGGGTGGAGTTGGAAGCTTACTTAGGTGACCTCAATTATCTGAGGGATATAAGACGAAATTGATTCTTCTTCTATGAAGTCTCAGGTTTGTCTGGTTCTGGTGTGTTATGGTCCTCTACATCAGTTAGTAGAGATGTTTGGGTGTGAAGTAACTAGAATCTGTCTAGCTGTGTGGAATGAATTAACAATGTTAGCAGAATGAAGCACGTGATTCATTTTCCTCACCCCCTACTAGTGTGCCCCCCACCTCAATACGTTTAACACTCCTTAACTTCTTTCCCGCTACAAACCACTGTGTGTGGGTGAATCCATGCAAGGAGAGAAAGAGTTTAGTAATGTAGAGTTCTTGGTTGGGATAGCCTTTGTTCACCACCGTCCACCCTTCCTGATTTAGGAACCATGGACCGTCGAAAATTTAAAGAGTTGAGGTTCATAGGGCTGGGTCCAAACTGGGGTGGCATAGTGAGCAAAAGAACAATGGATTAAAGCCAGATCTCTCAACCGGGGGTGAGTGGTTGAAACGTTTCAGCCCTCCGTCCATCATCTTGTTGTGTTTGCTCAGGTTCAGTAGCCAGCAATTCTTGTCATTCCTTTAATTTTGTAATCTTAAGTATAGCTGGGTGTTCACATTTCTGGTTCAAGTCATCTTAAGCACTGTTACAAAACAATGCACGAAGCCAAGTAGAACATACCAATCACATCAAGTCTTTCCTTCTACGCTTTGGGGAACCATAAAAGCTGCAGCACAGCAACGTCTGTATTATGCATCTCAAAGTAGAGCCGTCTCATAAACGGTAAGTATAATTACAGCTCTGTGTGCTTGTACCTTACCAGTCTAGTTAGTACAAGCCTTCTGTTGTTCTTTTTCTATTTTTCAGGATTCAAGAGTCAAGGAGTTTCAGAGTTGTAGAGTTCAGAATTAGGAGGACACCATGATTGAGAAAAAACGTATGTGACTGGAGAGTTGGAAGGAGCGAGAATCCACAGGCAGACCCGAGGAAGCCTCAAGGATCCAACTACACCTACAGGTAAGTGTCTACTGTATGGCAATGTATCCTATGGGCGTAGTCATTTTATAGGCAGCCACACCCAACATGGCTCTCAATCTCACAAGAGTTGTGACCCCCACATGATCAAGGGCCGGAGGGGCTCAAGATGTACTGTTGCCGATATCCTTTTTAGCTCATCCGCACTACAGGAACCCTGGGTGCTCCCTTCAAGTTGTGTGCGTTTCAGGCATGGTGTGTACCTTGGGTGTTTCTGGGTCAATGATTGTGGGTGCTGTGGGTATGGTGTGCGTACTTGGTGTAGCTGGGCAGTCGTGAATGTATGTGGGAGAAGTTGTGGACAAAATGGCTGCTGCAGCACAAATTTAAGGTAAGTCCACAACAAAAACAGTATACAAACATCCATTTTGGATTAAAATAGAAATGCTGATATATAAAGCTTTGGTTGTACTCAAGCAACATACATACTGTAAGGCAAATCATACCTCACACATATGTGAATATAATCATTTCACATGTATAGTTAATTAGCCTATCAAAATTTGCATATGTAGTCAAACTAAAAATATGAAGCCATTATAAAATATATGAATTGTAACATGAAACTAACTGATTGTTACTTATTCGATAACCTCAATCAAATGGACTGTGTTACATTTCTTAAGACAGAAAAACATAATATATACCAAACCAACATCTTAAAGCGGTAAAAAATATTATAATACTATATTTATGGTGGTGAGTGGGCAGTGGCAAAGTCCTCATACCGCTGTGCATTGTGCCGATTTCTTAATCTCACAGAGGCTGAGTTTTAATGGGAGAAGTAGCACGACTGCTTGTGTGTAATTGCACCTTGTTTTTATAAAATATCAAATAATACCTGAGTGCGGGATTGTTTTTCGCCGACCCGAGGCTTGTGCTGAATTTCCCTTCTTCCCGCCCCGGTCCGACGCGGTTATTAGCACCGTTGCGCGGAGGGCGAGGAAGGGTAGATCCAGGCACTTCCGGTGGGCTGGGGGCCGGTTAGTGGTCTAGTGCTGATTTCCTTGTGACTCTTCAGGGATAAAAGCCGCCTGGTTAACAGCCGTGCTGGGGTGAGTGGGCGGAGGCAGAGCCCTCATACCGCTGTGCATTGTGCCGATTTTTTAATCCCACAGAGGCTGAGTTTTAATGGGAGAAGTAGCACGACTACTTGTGTGTAATTGCACCTTGTTTTTATAAAATATCAAATAATACCTGAGTGCGAGCTTGTTTTTGCCAACCCAAGGCTTGTGCTCAATTTCCCTCCTTCTCACCCCGGTCCGACGCGGTGCTTAGCACCGTTGCGCGGAGGGAGAGGAAGGGTAGAGCCAGGCAGTTCTGGTGGGCTGGGGGGCCGGTTAGCGGTCTAGTGCTGATTCCCTGGTGACTCTTCAGGGATAAAAGCCGCCTGGTTAATGGCCGCGCTGTGGTGAGTGGGCGGTGGCAGAACCCTCATACCGCTGTGCATTGTGCCGATTTTTTAATCTCACAGAGGCTGAGTTTTAATGGGAGAAGTAGCGCGAATGCTTGTGTGTAATTGTACCCTGTTTTTATAAAACATCAAATACTACCTGAGTGCGGGCTTGTTTTTCGCCGTCCCAAGGCCTGTGCTCAATTTCCCTCCTTCCCGCCTCGGTCCGATACGGTGATTAGCACCGTTGCGCGGAGGGCGAGGGAGGGTAGAGTCAGGCACTATCGGTGGGCTGGGGGGTCGGTTGGCGGTCTAGTGCTGATTCCCTGGTGACTCTTCAGGGATATAAGTCAAATGCTTAAGCGGCCGCACAGCGGCCGCGCTCAGCGGGCGCGCCAAAGACGCGCCAAAGGCAAGCCCGTCTGTACCCGTCCACACAAGTATAACTCGATTGAGCTGCAGGCTATGTGCCCCGTGTAGCTAGCGGTTGTAGACACAGCATGATGGTTATTCAGGATGGAGCCTGTAGTCACTGCCCCTTTAAGTGGAATATTGATTGCATAAGGCAGACAGGGAGCCCTGAATTGAACTGTGGTCTACTGAACTGTAGATCCTTAAGCAAGCAGAGAATTGAAATCTTTGACTTGCTCTCAGAGAGAAAACTTGATCTTCTGTTCCTTATGGAGACCCGGCTAGATTCTGATTCTGAGCCGGATATAGTAGAGGCACTTCCCCCTGGCTACACAATAGCGAGAATTGATAGAGCGACAGGTAGAGGAGGAGGGATAGCGGTTATTTGTAAACTTCCCCTCCAATGTTTCCTTGAGCCGTTCATGGTTGGTGACAGTGAAGTGGGTTCCTTCACAATCAAAATTAGCCCTAACCTTACGGTGAAGGGGCTGCTGGTCTATAGACCACCTGTTCCTCTAACACGCTTTCTGCCCAGTCTGGTCGAGGGCATAATCCATCTGGCCATAAGGAATGATAAGCTTCTAATAATGGGCGATTTGAATCTCCACCTGGATGATCCTCTGAATAAGGGGGCCACTGACTTATGCCAGGGCCTATTGTCGCTCCATCTGAGCCTGAAATCCTGTGCTCCTACTCATCAGCACGGTCACCTACTGGATCCCATGTTTGCCAACTGGGAGGATGTAGGAGTTACCACCCCTCCCTTTCCCCTGGTCGGATCACTTTCTGGTCCCCTTTGTGGTAAGGGTGCCAGAGACCGGAGCCCAGGAAAAACCCACAAGTAATCATCCTCGCAGGAAATGGAAAGACTTCCAGCAGGATGATTTTAATAGAGCATTGACCTTGGGTGGGCCCCCGGGGGGCACAGATATTGACACTGCCCGCCAAAATCTGGAGAAGCGCATAGGCAAAGCACTTAATAATGCGGCCCGCTGCTTCCTAATAAGACTGTGGGTAGGGCGCATAATTCAGCCCCTTGGTTCAACACTACTCTGCACTTCACTTGGCAAAAGCTGAATGTAAACGCCTGGAGAGGCAATGGATAAGGGGATTTTTGAGCCAGGATAGATTGGAATACATTGGAAAACGGAAAAAATATTACAGACTCATTAAGTGGGCTAGGACCACTTACTATCAGGCCAGAATTGGGGCAGCGGAAAACTCTACTAAAGAACTTTTCAAAATCTACAAGGAGATCTCCTCCCTTGCAGCTAACGCTGCGCCAATAGCGGGCTTAGCTGAGTCATGCAATCGGATTGCGAATTATTTCTCAGAGAAGGTGGAGAAAATGTATTCCTTCTTCCCTGGGACCGCAAGGAGGGGTATGGAATTTGTGGAACAGATCGGAGGGGCTGGGGCAGATCGCAGACTGGATAACTTCACCATTCCCTCCCCGGAGCTATTCAGTAAAATCTGTCCAAACATTAAATCTGCCTCACCCAGAGACCCTGCCTCACCCAAGGTGTGGGGCGAAAGCTTGGCTATTCTTGAGCCCTATATAAGGCACGTCCTGGAGGTCTCATTTAGATCACATACGGTGCCAGGGAGATGGAAAAAAGCCATTGTTCTCCCACTCCAGAAGAAGCCAAACATCAGCCCGGACAAACTTGAAAATCTGCGACCCATTTCGCTTCTGCCTTATCTGGCTAAGGTGGCAGAGAAGGTTGTAAACCAACAGCTTATGACTCATGTTGAGGAATCAAGCCTTCTGCACCCGTCTCAATCGGGCTTTCGGGCGCTGCACTCTACGGAGTCTACATTACTTCTGGCCACGGAGGCCATTAGGGGGCATATGCGGGGCTCACTATGGCCCTGATTCTGCTGGACCTGAGCGCTGCCTTTGACACTGTGGCCCACCACACCTTTCTGCAGTGTCTGAATAAGGGCGGTGTCTCAGGCCTGGCCCTAAAATGGTTGCAATCCTTTCTGGCAGAACGCAGCTTCCAGGTTAGACAGGGTGCGCATTACTCCAAGGACATCAAATTGGAACAGGGTGTGCAACAGGGCTCGGCCCTGAGTCCTACCCTGTTTAACCTATACGTAACACCTCTGGCGGAGATAGCGGAAGGTTTTGGAATCAGAGTCATCTCATACACTGACGACTCCCAGCTGGTGATCTCCCTATCCCGGGCACCGGATGTGGCAGCCTCTGTTTTCGGGCATGCATGCAGGAGCTTGCCTCCTGGATGGCCAAGAACTGCCTGAAACTTAATGGTAATAAGACCGAGGTGCTTGTGGTAGGGGGTCCTCCGTCAGGCTGGACATCGGCTTGGTGGCCTCCGAGTCTGGGTCCCACTCCTATAGCATGCACCCAGGTGAAAAACATTGGCGTATGGTTGGAGTCCAATCTCTCATATGAAATCCATACTAGATGCATAGTGGGGACATGTTTTGGAGTCCGTAAAAGCTTGCGGAAAACGATGGATCTCCTTCCTACAGAGGCTAGAAAGACGTTGGTGCATGCCCTCATTACATCTCGCCTAGATTATAGCAACATACTATATCTTGGCGCCACAGCTAAATGCTTGGGAAGATTACAGGTGGTGCAGAATGCTGCCGCACGGATGGTGCTTATGCAACCTAGGAGGGCGGTCTCCAAAAGAGCATTAGACACCCTGCACTGACTACCGGTAAGGAAGAGAGTGATGTTTAAGGCGCTGTGCATATGCCATCGCATCACTCAGGACACGGATCCTTCTTATCTGAAGGATCTTGTTGCCAGCTATGTGCCCGTAAGGTCCCTGAGATCGAGTAGGACCGGCCTGATGCTAGTGCTGAAGGTGAAGAAGGCCAGAATGGGAGGCAGGTCTTTCAGGCTCCTGGCCGCTCAGAGCTGGAACAAGCTCCCTCTGAGCCTCCGGATAGAAACTTCTGAATTAAAGTTTAGGAAGGCTCTTAAAAGCCATCTGTTCTCATGCTGATTAGGTGGGCTGCTATGGACATGGTTAAGGCACTGCCCCTCTCTCTCACTGTAGCGCGGGGACACACCGGTGTGGCGTAACCAGGCGCTTTATAAACTCCTTATTATTTATATTTATCAATTTATAAATAATCTTGCGTTGTGTGGTCTGAGCCATTCACATCGTCCATAATGGCCCTGTTTTTAACCTAGGTGGATAGGCACTTAGGGTCTTATTTAGAATTTGGCAGACAGGATGCTCTGTCAAAATAGTGGCAGATATATAATCCGCTGAATTACAGGTTGAATACACTACAATGCACCTGTAAGGGGTATCAGCCACATAACCCTTCCACCAAGATCTAAATTAAGCCCTAAGAGACAAATGTAATGAATATTCCATCTGCCGTACTACAAGTGGCATTGGCTTCAATAAGCTTGCAATATGGTGGATGGAACTTCTGTCATATTTGTGACATAGTACACTGTCCGGCAAACTTTAAGGAAGCCACAATGTTTCATATTGATATGTCACAACATACTAATTCTTGTGCATAATTTATTTTTTCCTGATGGACAAACACATGGGTGGAGAACCAATATTTATGTCTGAGTCATATCTGTTTAAAAATGATTTATCGCCTTCTCTAATGTGTAGTGTGGTAGCTGGCCTGCCATGTGACCAGATGTCATGACATCCCTCACCCTGGTGGACAACTGCCCACCATATTATATGTGCCTCAAACGCCAATGGGTATTTCACTGCTTTAGATGGAGCTGCGCCCAGGGCACCTCCATTCACAGCAGTTATGGTTTCTTAAGTGTGCATCTTCTTCAGAACGTTTTATATGCAAGTAACAAACTTACAAATTGGCAGGTCTTTTTAGTTAATATAAAAAAACTGGCAAAATGACAAGGGATATTTATCACCGTGTGTCGGAAATTAACTGTAAGAAACATTTTCTCTGTCCATGTGAAGCATGCTTAGGTGGTTAGACACGAGCTGAGAAAAGCAGTTAAGGTGCCCCATTCTAAATGGGGTAGTTAAACCTTTGTGTTTGCAAGGTGGGAGGAACGTCATTTTATAGTATTGCTTCTGCTATATCTAGGAAAAAATAAGCCCATATCACTTCTTTAATGTTAACGAATGGTTAACTTTCCATATATATTTTAAAATAATATTAGTCAAACGTGTTACTATTTCTAAGTCTAAATAGAAAAATATTTTCATTATACTCCAGCAAAACAACACAATTTTGAACTCCAGAAGGTATTGCGATTTAATGAATTAGGTATCAACTGTAACCGAATATCAGAATTTTTGTTCTAGCATCAGCCAAATACTAAGTTATTTCTTTTCATGTCTAATTGTATCTTGCTGATACTCACCACATTGCTACTGCGCTCCTGCAGCTTGTCAGCAACGTCGTGATAGGCCACCTCCATACAAAATGCAATGATATGGAGGTCCTTGAGCGCCACACCTTTTTTCATCTGGGTGGACCTTCTCAGCTGATGTAATGCAGTCAGCTTCCACCACTGGTGGAGGTTTACAGATACTGGTGATCCACAATGAAAGACCCCATGGTCACACACACTTTCTGCGATGGTCCACTAGATGTTCTTAATGCCGTGAGAGCTGACCTAAAACGTGAATGCAAAGCACAATTAAAAAATGTAACTTGATTATGTATTCAAAATACTTTAAAATCTTAAATCAACAAAAGTCAAGTTATGAAAGATGTTGGTATTTCTTCTTCTATTTTTTTAAATATTAGACAAGCCGCAAAGTCTTAAAAACTATGCCACCAGCGTGAATGGCTGTCTACCTAATCAAAACATCTCCACCTGCCTGCTGGCAATGTATGCGCCTTCAGTGGCTCCTCTGTGTAAATTGATCCTTTGAAGGTACTGACAATTCTGCCAGCTAGACGGACATCTCTAAATCTGGCAGACGGACATCCACCAGGCTGACATAATGAAAGACCTCTGCCACCCTTGAAGGAGACTCCGCGATTCCAACTCAAAGATTGTCAAAAAAAACAAAAAAGATGGACATAACACTTTGAAGATAAGACAACTCAAGTATACCAGATTAAGTCCACGTGTGGTCCTGATGTGAATCCCACCAACACTTGGGATTTGAAACGCGTCGACCCTCTTTTTCTCTCACTTAGGCTAATCATTTGAAAATTGCTATGACTTAAAAGAACTATCTGATAGCCTAACATTTTGAACATTTGAAAATATTTCATTGTGATAAGTGCCCCGTTGTATTAGAATGGAAAAAGTGTAGGGCCACTTATACACAGATTTTCTATCATTTCTATCACCTTTTTCTTTTGTTTTTTGATGTATAAAGTATGAATGTTTTGAATGTATCACAGTATGATATTGATCATTGAGATAGACACTAAAAGTATGGTTGATTCTCTTCCTCTTCTTCTTCTTTTTCATTAACACTCTTGTACATATTCACACATAGATTTTAAGAATAAGAGCTCTCCTTCCTTCCCCTTGTAAATCTGATGGTTTTGTTTGACTTAAATTAATTGTCAAACATTGCAAGTCCTTGAATAAAGTTGTAAAAAATAAAAACAATTTAATACAAGATCAAAATAATAAAAAGTTTTTTGAGACCAAAGCTAGACTGAAATATTGGTCATTGCAGACGAGTGCTGGCTCCTTGTGAAATTAAGAAAAATATTGAGCAGTATTGGCATATTGTTTAGTTGATTCTGCAAAACGGCAGCCCACCCACCAAATTTTACATAACCCCCTGAAGTCCTTTTTAGATTTTGGTGGATGAGACAAAGTAATGCACTGGAAATCCGTCGGACAGACAGTCACCACATTCCAAATGTGTATCCTGTCTGTCAGCGTCTTTATGAGGGCTTTATTGAACATGGTGCATGTCTAGGAAAATTACCTTCCTGTTAAATGACCAATCATGCTAGACAATCCTCTTTAACCACGTTTTATTTTGGAAATCAGTGTAAGATTGTAATTTATTGGGCAATATACTGTGCCAAATCATTAGCGATCCTGACTATGTTAGTTAGGAGAACGGAGCATACCTTTGCAAGTGTTTTAAAATGATTCAACATATGCAATTATTATAAATAAATTGATCAAAAGTACTTCCTCTTTTTAAAGGTATAAGAAAGTATCATCAAAACATGTAAAAACACAAACCTTACCTAAAAAATGAAAATAAAATTAAATACAATTATACTTCCATCTTTATCAATATTATTAGTATTAAAATGACTGTCACGGTGCATGGCCAGGCAACATGGCTGGTAGCACTCACTAATCCAGAGCTGTTGACGGCCCAAAAGAATCCTACCTAATCATGCGCCACTGAGTGGGAAAAAGAGCATTGGTGGCTTCCCAGCATTACAGGATGTGCCACCGACCGATATCTGGATTGATGATTCCCAGTATATCGATTGCGAGGTCTGACTTTTGTGAACTGGGCTTGCCCCTCATCTGATCCTAACATAGCGGCCAGAGCGCTGCAAGGACACAGGGGAAAGGACCCAACACCCCACCGCTTACACCTCGGGCTAGGGATAACCAATAAGAGACGATCCTCAATTTGAATGGGAACTGGCGAAAAACACATTGGTGTCAATGTCCTGAAGGGTCTACTACCCCTTGTTCTCGCTGCTCCAGGAAAGAGCGTACCGGCACTGAAAGCCAAACACCATTGATCCAGAAGTTTAGATGGCAGAGATTGGAGCCCTGCTGTACTACCTGAGCAGGAAACATGCATCAGAGTACTGGGTGTTCCCCTAATATCAGCTTTGAGCAGGGCCACAAACAGAAGCCTCACAGCAAGTTAAAATCATGTGACCAATGCAAAGGGAATACAAGGGAGTGGAGGTGGGTGGTTGAAGTGGTGGGGGAGCGCATGGATCACTTGCATGGCCACCCCTCCCAATTCCACAAGGAAACAAGTATTAACTGATTTTCCTAAGGGCTGAACTGCCTGCCCACTTTGGGTATACAAAGTAGGGACAAGCAGGGAGGAATCCAGAAGGGGTTATTTAACAACTTTAGAAGGGAAAATTAGGCAGGTAGCCCCACATCAGCAGACAACATTAACATTACTATCCCGATAAACTGGGGACCTCCAACATGAAACCCTTCAGAGGCAGTTTGGGAAAATTGCCCCTGTCTGTAGCAGCTCTATTCCTTAACAATTAGACAATCCCAGAACGTGCTGTTGGATGTGACACATAATCCCCTTGTCAACTAACAAAAGAGCAAAACTAAAACTGCTGAAAGAGAAGTCAACCAGAATGATACAGCAGACTAAAATAGCCCAGTACACAGATGATGTCAGAGGTGGAGCACCTGCAGAGAGCCAGGTTAACCCCAAGACTCCGACAACACATGAAGACATGATAGAGGCCCATATCCATGTTGCAATAGAGAGGTCAAGTAAAACCCTATAGAATAAAATACATACAATCACACAGGAGGTACATTTGCTGAGGATAAATCCCTGAAAAGTTATAGTTAGATTGCTGCAAACTGAAAAAATAGTGGAAGAGTTGAACTATGAAGTAACTCGCTTAAACCCTCAACTCAAATCATTGTTTGATCTCACCCATCAGCTCCAGAACAGGGTAGAGAATTTAAAAGGAGGGAACGCCAGAGCAACCTCTGATTCTTTAAATTCACAGAGATGGTGACGGAGTAGTCCGTGGAAAAGTTCCTAGAAAATTGAATCATGAACAGCCTTACGTCTATTGGATTTTCACTATATTTCATCATTGAGAGAGAACACAGGGTTCTTGCCCTGCTTCGTTATCCACCTCCAAGTGAGATTGTCCCCCAAATTCTAAATTACTGAGATAGGGGTTTCATCCTATACAAGCCAGGAAAATATTAGACCTGAGATAGAAGAATCCATGATTAGAATATTCCTGCTCTACATCCCAAAAGTTCAGAAAATATTATGAACCTATACAACAAAATCTTACGGCTGTGAATCTAAAATATATGTTATTATTTCCAGTTAAGCTAAAAGTGTTACACAGTGGAAAATCACAGCCTAGAAGTGATATGGAATTGGCTGGAGCATGGCAACAAAATGGGGCCTGCATAAGCTGGCATGGCGAGGTGGCATCTCCAAAGAGGAGCGCCAGGAGAAGAGAGCAAAGCTCAAGAAAGAACTGAGGGACAGTGAGGTATAGAGTGAATCCCACCATGGTGATAGAGAAAGGTGACAGCACAATCAGACTCTGGGAGCCCCCTACCTCTGGAAAGGACTTCAAAGATGGTCCTGCGACGACTAGATTAGGAACTCAGATACACGTACAGAATGACTATGGAGGTGGGGTGAGAGGCATTGAGCGGGGGGGGGGGAAATAATCCAGAGTTCAGGCATAAAACCTCAGTATGGGGAGAAGATATGTATGGACACACACACCATAGGATGGTCTGGGCTATGCCCGCCTCATATGTGTAGATAGAACATAATAATGTGGATTGGGCAATTGGGGAGAAAGTCCTTTTTTTCAGCTCACTGTGGGCCTCCTTCAGGGGTGAATTTGGCGCTAGTGGGATACTGATCATGAGAACTAGATAGGAAAAATTAAATTGTAGTTATTCTAAGCTTTTCTTCATTAGTTTATGGGAGTGGTTTTGGTTGTAAGCTCTGACCCAATTCCCAGAGGTAAATCAAAAGAAAATGAAAAACACATAATTATAGGTTTAAAGAGTGTTTATCTGGAGAGGGTGGTGAGGGAGTTCATCACAAGTTTGGTAAATTAAAACATTTGGTTGACAACTCATGGCTCTAATATGCCATTTAGCAGCTTACGGTAGTTCTGTACCAGTTAATTGGGTCTGCTCTCCCTCAGAGAAGTTCACTTTCCTTATTAAACAACTAGTACCTTAGTAAATCCTCCTGTCTAGACTCAGAAAAAAATGGGACAACCAGATAACTTAAATACATGAAATGTTTGAGCATTAATAGTCTTGCCAAACACACACATGGTGCCCTTGTTTCTTAGAAGACACAAGACAGAGATAACATTTCTGCATGATACATATCTCGTTGATTACAAAAATAGAAACATTCAGAAGACGTAGAGAGACCACATTTAGTCATCTTTTTCAGCATATACTTGGGGGGTGGAGCTTGATTTGGACATGCCCGCACATTCTTTTCCTTTCCTGCTTAGATACTCAAAATCAGATGTAGAGGAAAGATATATCTTGGTTTAAGGTTTACTCAACTGCAGAGAGAAGTGTCTCATAAACACATATGCCCCTATTAATGACACAAAACATTATATGAGAAAGTTATGAACTTGATGTACTCATAATATAGGGGGAGACCTTAATTGTATACCAGATGAGCAAACGGATAGAGTTTGCCCAAGCAGCATGTGAAACCATGCAGAGTAACAACAGCACTGACAGAAATCATGGGCAATATGGGTTGAGGAGATATTTCGAGCACAAAGCACCCCTTAGACAAAGAGTACCTCTGACACTCAATAACACACAACATATACAGTAGGCTAGATTGATTTTGTTCATAGCAAAACAGTCAACTAAAATACATTCACTCAAGAATTTAAATAGATTTCTATGGTTGTATGACAGAACCCAGCATGCAATTACCCCGCATGCCTTTGCAATGCAGTCACTACCCCGACAGTGATGTTACAATGCAGAACTTTACCACGCAAGTTGTTACAATAACTTGCTTTATGGGCACTGGACTATGGAATATTATAAACTACTATTCCAACTTCAGTCTTTGCAACAGTAGGGAAAGTGTTGGACCTAAAAATCTAACACCAGTTCAACAACGCAAGTCGTTGTAACAACTATCGGGTTAAAGTAGTGCGGGGTAACATCACACTCAGGGTAGTGACTGTGTTGTAAAGGCTGGTCGTTGTTGAGACTGTAGGGTAACGGATGTTTCCCGATTTCTATAGACCATTCCTCCACAGTTAGAGAAATGCAACCACAGTAGAAATAACACATACATTTCCTACTTGAAAATGAACCCTGAGATCCTTACAGACCCTCACTATCTCATTGATATACAGACAACATTAGGAACACACTCGTAAGGGGGAATGTTTATGTAAAGTATACAGAGCAAAGAGGCAGTTACAAGTTGAACTGAACTGAATCAAAAGGAAAAGGTAGCTCAGTTGCCAAAACAGAGTTCATATCCTCTTAGGCAAGGGCAGAAACTGTGATGGCTAGGACTGCTGTAGGTGATAGAAGAGACAAGGTGGCCAGAGCATAGGCAGCGACTACACAGAGTGGGGGACAAACACAGATGACTCCTGGTCTGGTTATTGAATTGACAATTAGATGCTTCCCCAGTACTAGTCCTGATCCCTTCAAATGGCTCCACTGTGACAACACAAGCTGGCATAAACCAAGTCTTGCAGCTGCACATAGGTCATCAATACAAAGACACAGGTTCAGAAATGAAGGCTATAATAGAGGCTGCTTGTAGGAAACAAGGCCCCCACGACTAACAGAGGAAATGAAGGCGGGATTTAGCTATCTAGAAATATTGGCAGTGCATACTCCAGAGAAACAATGTACTTACAATATGGGTAGAGCGATGCAGATATTAGACATCGGTACAGTTCTGGAGTTGTCTTCCACTTTCTATTATCTGTAGAATCGTCATACCAAAAATGGTCCTTCTTCCCCAATTTCCGTATGTAATACAAAACACTGTATTCTCATTTGCTCATATCCAAATGTAAATAATTAACCAGCCTAATGATAACTGTTGCACAGCCGGCAAGAGGAGTAGAGCATTCATGAGCACACTGAAGCTGAACCAAGCTGAAGGGGTTTTGGGTTTACCAGACCTAAAACTGTATAATATCGCAACTCACCTACACCATGCAGTGAAATGGTGCATAGAAGAAAACAATTGGGAAAAGAAATTGCTGAAGTGTAATCATAAAAATGGGCCACCTCCGGAACTACATATTATTGGAAGGGGTATATAGAACAAATAACTGTATATCATAAGACAGATGGGGAGATGTCATTAAAAGAGTCCTAAGGAGACCCCAATCTCAAGAAATCTAGATATGTATCTAGGTCCTGTGTGAGGAACTGTGGTGTATTATATGGTGTGTGTGTTTTTTATTGGGGGGAGAGTTTTGTATAGTACGAACTAGACCCAAAGGTATCAGAACACTTTACATGACCACCAGTTGTGTTACTGACAGACACATTCATATTTAAAAAAAAAAATTTTTAGTCACAGGGGAGATTAAGTGATTTGCCCAGAATCACAGGATGTTGAGTGTCTCTTCCCAGAATCAAACCGGGTTCTCCAGCTTCGAGGTCGACCACCCTAGCAGCTAGGCCACACCCTCTCTGTGTTGTGTGACCTCACTGTGGAATACACTCCTGAAACCAACTTCAGTCTAGTTAGGCTTGTTTTTTAAGCCTTAGCTTTAGCTCAACCTTGGGTAGCGGTGGCTTCGAGCAGTCAGGTATTAAGCAAAGGAACAAGTGTAAAGACAAAACTGTCTTTAGAAGGAGAAACCAAGCAAGAGTAGTACTTTCCATCATCCATCTGCACAGGAGTTACATCACTGGGTTTCCCACCCTCCATCTGCACAGGATGTGACATCACTGTTTCACCACCAAAACTGTCTTTAAAAGAAGGAGCCAAGCAAAATAAGTCATTTTCATAATCTATCTGCACAGGAAGAGGCATCACTGCATTTCCCATCATCCATCTGGACATGAAGTGACATCACAGGATTTTCCATTTCCTTCGGCACTGCAAGTGACATCACTCTTCTCCCCTCTCAGGCCCTACTTTATGGCACCACAGCGTGAATGCATCTTGGCACACCAATTGAAAGACCATCTGCGCTGAGACATTTCCCAACGACAGGAATCCTGGTCCTCCCCTCTCCTGCTGCAACTATGCTGTGACCCTCCATGCCCTCAATCCTGCCCACTGTTCCACATGCTGCTGCCTTGCTACACTACACAACTCAGAGGGAGCGTTCTCATGCGTTTCTTGAAAGCTTTCACACTGTTACCCACATCCAACACTCACTGCACCAACAGCACCCAACACCCCACTCTCTCACACTCATACAGTACTGAAACCACACACACTTTATAATTGCATACATGCTCCTCAATTCCCACTCACTCGCCAAACATGCCAAACACACCACAGAGATCTGTGACCCGCTGAACAACAATGTCCCTGACCTGCTTGTCCTCACGGAAACCTGGCTGAACGCTGCATCAGCACCTGACATCACCATAGCCAATCCCCTGGCTACACGATTGCCAGGCAAGACAGACTTCACAAACCCAGAGGTGGATATCGCCATCATACAAATGAACACCGTCAGCTGCATCACATCCACAGACACATCATCCTCCAACATGGAACACCTGTCGTTCAAGCTCCACGTCACAGCCAACTTCACCTTAAATGCCACTCTCCTCTAAAGATGACCAGGACCATGCATCAACTATTAGGAACATATAAGTAAGGCTCCCAGTTTTCCATTTTGACTGATTTTTACAGATATATACAGACAGAAAACAATCGATTTTTCTTCATTGTATTTATTGTTAAATATGGCAAAATACAGAAAATAGGTTTTCTTCTGGACGATTCTCACTACTGTCACCCTACAACACCAGCGAAATATCAAATGCCTGTTTTCAAACAACGTTTGTAAGCATAGGATTAGCACAGTGCCATTCATGCTGATCTACAAAGAGACAACGTATTTTGCCACTTATACAGCTAAATCTTTCAGCATAGGATTAGTACAGTGCCATCCATGCCAAGCAGTAAAATTACAAAAGCCTTTTACCACTCCAGGCACAGTATTACAGCTGTTGATTGGTAAAATACCATCCGAGCAAACCTGGAATTAATCAAATCAACCCCTTTTGTTTGTCCCTTTCTAGCTCGGTGTGGAGGGCACTATGTTAATCCTATGCTTAAAATCTTTGCTATAAAACCAGTCAATTAAGGTGAGCAATTCAAGTATCGATGGCGTTGTAGGGTGCTCTGCACATGAGCTGCTCTCCACACCTAAACAAATATACATACACACACACACACACACACGCACACACACATATATAGTTGTCACTGAGTGGTTATACTTAGGTCAGAGTTTCCATATGTGGTGGCTGGATTCGAGGTCCTTGTGGCCTGAAGACGTTTAGAGAATATTTGGGGGGGATTGTGTGTACCACTGTTTGAAGACCTAGGATGGCCCTTCCACCAGGTACTGCAGTACTCCCACAGGAGCCACGTTACAAGCTTCCACCCCATGGTGCCGCAGTACAGTGCAATCTTTCAGGAAGAGGTTTAAACTGTACCATGGAGTGGAAGCCTGCATTGCAGGTACCTGGAAATATGACAATAAATAAGGGAGAAAAGAATGTGGTTGGGTGTGTCCAGCTGAAGGCTGTGTGTATTGGTGGATGGCTGCATGCAAAGGGTTGAAGCCCTCGAGCTAACACGCGCTGTGCACAACGATGGCCATGTGCAGTGGAGGTTGGGCACTGGAGGGCGTTGGTAGCAGGGCCTTGCCAACCCTAGTCAATGATTTTAACTATAACTTTCCTTCTGGCGCTTGGGATCCTTGCTAGGCAATTGTGCTATAAAGATGCTACACCAGATCTGGCTACAGGGATCTCTGTCAAGACCTCTAATTCCTTAAGGACTAGATTATGGACATTTTGAGTTATAGAGAAGCATCCTTAAGGTCTGTGTGATTTGAAAACAAACTTTAAACTATTTATTTCACAGTTGTTTTCAATCTAAAGGCTGCGATTGTACGTTCTGTTAAGAGCTTCTTTGACGGAACAAGGTAGCTTCTTAAAAGGGAATTTCACATGTACAGAAATGTTAATGAATACATTGTATAAGGTATTAGATTTCCAATCTGTGTATATATTCCTACATTTAGGAATTCAAAGGTGTTAGTGATGTTCCATATTTTCCTATATAACTCCTTACCCCATAAATGACAATGCAGAGTGTGGAGTTCTTTGTCTCTGTTATCTCTCTTATCCCATTCCTTTTTGTCCATTTCTACTACTGACTGTCATCATGTCTTAGTGTATGTGATCATCGGTAGGGACGATGAGAGTTGGCAAGCAACCTCTCATCTACTGGAGCTTGCAAGGTTATTGCAAACCTGACATGGGAAGAGACTCAGAACTCAGTCAAACAACTAGCGCAATGATCAGTAGTATCGCTAAAAGTTGATTTTAAGGGCGAAGAGTGCATTGCGCCACTGATAAAGCTACAGCAGGAATCTTAGTGTCGCTACATATATCTGCTCAAAACATTTAAATTAAACTTAGTAAGTTTGTGAGTATATGTCTATATTAATATAGATACTCACATGCATACAAAACCAGATTTAAAAAGTTTATGTAAAGTTGTGGGCGCCATTTTTGCCTCAAACTAACGTTGCTTTGTAGTAAAAGGTAACTGAACAAATTAATGTGTATGCACAATGCGGTGTCTGTGTTTTTTGCTCTGTTGACTCCTAGCGCATTCAACAGCAGTGTTGGTGGGGCGAAAGGGTTGCAGGACGAATGGCGTTGGGGCACAGGACAGTGACATTCATTCAATGCCCAGGTCAATATTTTTCATTTAGTAAAGATAAATATTTTAGTTACATCAAAAATAGATGCTACAAAATAGCAACGTTATTCATCACAAGGTTGTGCACCACTGGTGCACAAGGGTTATCTGTACAGAAATCAATAGACTGGATCAAAGCACGTGTGGGGTTACAATGAGCGTATAAGCAGCCTCCCTGATTTCTGTGACCCACAGGTCAATCCACATTTCCTTTACTGTACGGTTGTGTTTAAGAGGGGTTATTGTTAAAATATAGATTCCACATAAATCTGTGGTAAGGTCAATGTTCAGTTTAGGCAATGGTTTCACCTGAGATGCTGGGTGCTTTTTTTTTGCTTAACTGCAAGCGTGCAGGCCACAGCCATACATAAGAAACTCATGGGTGCAGCGACTCAGCAAGTCAGCCCGCCTCCTTCTCTTTGTGCAAGGCCTGCTGCTGGGGCAGCAGCTCTGCTGTTCTGTTATCTGGGGTGCAGGTCCCTAGTCTTGCACCGCAAAAGTTAGAGTCAGTAGTAGGCACACGAGTGGGGAGGTCAGTTACTTGATTTAGTTTACATTGCTCGAACATAGAAACAATCAGGGAGGCCAAGAGATCTTCAGTAGACTCAGATCAACTCTGGTTGCTCTCCTACAAGCAGTATGCTGTTCGGGTTAACCTCCCTTTTGGGCTTGGTAGTTGGGCATGTTCTTCCTCATGTAGTCATCACTTGAATGGCCAAATATGCTTATCCTCTTCTCATCAGGTAAGGAAAGCTCTCTGTCACAGGCTTCCCCATGGTTCTTCCAACAAACTGCACAGACTTTAGGTGATATACCCTCATCTCTGGGAAACTAGCTAACAGACAGCAGACGTGGCTCAGCAGTTCTTCAAGTACTTTGCAGAGCACTCCATTCCTTGGTCTTGAAGAACTTGGAACTGAAACTAAGAGGGGTAATTCGGGTTTCCAGTAGTATACCTACTTCAGAGACACGGGCTATTAATTCCACCATCACAGAGTAACACTCAGATTGAAGTTTGGTGGCTCTTTTAGGCACTTTTTGCAGCACTGATACGATGTTTGCACAATGTGATGGTTCTCGCAATAAGTAGTGCTGATACAGGCACTAGGCAGGAGTACCCAAAACAAGAGCACAATAATGTGTGAAACTTGTGAGTGTGTGCGAGCACCTGGCTGTCATGAGTCTTCTGAATCAGCAACCAGGGGGAGACCATTAATTCAAGTGGCAGTGCTCAGGAAGTGCTAATCAGCCATCCCTGCTAAAAAACAGGTCACCACCGTTGTCTATATGTAGCTCTGTCTCCATCCTCCCATCCTTTAGTGTGCAGGGATGCATCCCACAGTGGTGCGAGCTTGTACCATAACCCCCATCTTGTGCCATGTAAAACCAGGGGCAATCTGAAACGGATTATGCTGGCCTCACAAATCTAACTCTGAAATCCACACAGATGTTTGCTATCGCACACAACATGCACTTGACATGCACACAGGATATTAGCACTGGGTGTCTCATACAAACATAACTTTACATAACTGGGGCCCGTAGGCACCATACGTTTTCTGAATCTGAGACAAAGGTCTGTTCAGTGCTAGAATTATAAAAAGGGTACGCCCCAACTACCACTTAATGTTGACAAACCAGGACATTAACAGTCTTCAATTCAATAGCAATACTGACGGCAAACAAACACCCCCAAGAAATTACACTATCCTGAAGAGCACAAAGTCCGCCCTCCTCAAAGTAGATAAAAAACTAGAACATAGTATCAGAAACACGGAATGGATCTCCTTATGGCACAATACGAAGCTCAAATACAGAAAGAAGACACTAGACATCAAGAACTGGTATAGGCAAGGGATCTCCACCCCGCAACAACTAATGAATCAGGGACATCCCCTCACCTTTGAGACCCTTAAACACAAGTACAACCACCCAAGCTTGGATTTCTATGCATTCCTAAAAATCAAAGTGGCAATCACAAAAGCGAACCTCAGCGGAACTCCCCCATCCATCCTAGAGTACATGACAAACCTAAACAAGATAGGACACCAGACAGCCCACCTGTATAAGCTACTCAGTCCAACCACAACAAGGCTGAACATCAAAGCCCTAGAACCCCTGGAAAAGGCCATGGGTAGAAAGCTCACAGACAAGGAAAAAACAGCAATATGGCAATCCACAACTAGAAATAAGGTTACCCCAAAGCTAGCTCAAATGAAATAGTGGCTACTCCACAAGTTGCTCTGGACTCCAGCCCGTCTAGCCGCAGCCGGTATTTAAGAAAATGACAAGTGCTGGAACTGCCACAGAGAGAAAGGAGACCTAGAACACCTGATCCTCAACTGCTCCAAAGTCAGAGTCTTCTGGAGCAAAATCAGACAATTCATATCCGACGTGACTGGCCACCGCATGCAAGGTAACATCACAGAGCTCATTGCGACATCCATAGCCCCCAACCCCAAACCAATCTAAAAAATCTATATATCGGGCAAATACATCAGGTTTTGATATCACAGTTTAAAACTGACCACCAGATTAAAAGTAATACAGACATTTTTAAAACAGTTTCAATAAAATACAATAAAAACGAGCGGAAAAGTGCATGTAGATAACAGCATATAGGGCCAGATGTAGGTAAATTCAATTTAGCGAGTCCTTAATAGCGATTTTTACCAAATCGCTATTAATAACTCGCTAAATTGAATGTAGGTAGGAATCGCTAAAATATTAGCGATTCCTTAATATTCCTTAATAACGAATCGGTAATTGAGATTCGTTATTAAGGAATACCTAGCCATTCATTCCTATGGGCTAGGATGCCCATAGGAATGAATGGAAAGATACTCACTATTTACGATTCGGTATTACAGAATCGCAAATAGCGGGAGCTATTTCAAGAGTGCCAGGGTGTCCAAAGGACACCCTGTTGCACCCCTGAAATGTGCATGTGTGCACATGTGGTGCACATACATTTATTTATGGGCTTATATAGCGCTATGAATAAACTCCCAAGGGAGTATCTCCGCGCTGTAACTGCAGGTACAGAACTGAAAAAGGAGCAAGTAGTTAAAATACTGTGAGCAGGAAGCATTAAAAAGAACCAAACAGAAACGTTTTTAAATGTTTTCTGAATTGACGGTGGTCATTACATTGCCTTAATGACAACGGAAGCGAGTTCCACAGTTTGGGACCCACGACAGATAAGGCTCTACCACCCAACCTGGTTTTAGTGATTTTTGGAACATTTAGTAGCAGTTGGTCGCTGGATCTAAGGGCACGGATGGGAACATAAGGAATAAATTTGTTCGCCAGGTACTCAGGTCCCAATTGGTTGAGGCCCTTGTGGATGGTACAGCAAGTCTTAAACTTCACTCGTTGACGTATTGGCAACCAGTGGAGCTTATAAAGTAACGGTCTGGAGGGAGATCTAGGGGGTGCATTTAGCACCAGCCTCGCTGCCGTATTTTGCACCACCTGCAAACGGTCCAAAACCTCCTCACTTGCACCTGCCAGGAGCCCGTTACAATAGTCGAGCCGGCTGATGATCAGAGCCTGAACAAGGGTTTTCCTATGAGAGTCAGGGAGGAAAGGGAAGATTTTACGAAGAAGGCCAATTACATGAAAGCAAGAACCTACAGTGATGTTAACGTTTTGCTTCATGGTTAGCTCTGGTTCCAGTCTGACGCCCAAGTTCTTGACTATTGTTTTTGGCACAGGGACCGGCCCCAGGTCAGAGGGCCACCACTCAGGGGACCATTGAATCCTGGCTTCACCAAAGAGCATCACCTCTGTCTTTCCAACATTGCATTGTAAAAAGTTGGAAGACATCCACCTTGCAACTGCCTTCATCCCCTCGGAAAAGGATTGTAAAATTTCCGGGGTAAGAGTTTTAAAAGGAAAAAGCAGCTGCGTGTCGTCTGCGTAGGACACTGGACAAAAACCAAAAGCTCTAGTAACACCTGCCAAGGGGGCCACATAGGTGTTAAATAGCGTTGGGCTCAAACATGAGCCCTGTGGTACCCCCTTGGAAATGTTAACCTCCTCCGATTTAAAATCACCCATGATGACAGATTGGGTGCGATTTGAGAGAAAGCTTCTGATCCAGTCCAGTGCCCTTCCGCCGATTCCACTCGCAGACAGTCGTTCGATCAAGATGGTGTGGGAAATCGTATCGAACGCTGCCGATAAATCCAGTAACACCAGGACAACAGAATAACCTCTGTCCTGGTACAACCGAAGATCGTCTGTTACCGACATTAGAGCTGTTTCAGTACTGAATTTAGGTCTGAAACCTGACTGCGAGGGATCTAGACTACCAGAGGGCATGGATGTGTGCCACATGGCACTTTTAAAAAAGCAAAAAAGTGTTTTTTTAAAGGAAATCGCTACTTACCACCAACTTGAGGTTGGTGGTAATTAGCGATTCCTTAAGGCTGAAGTGCACTTTTTTTAGTGCTACTTACATTGCATTTAAGGACTCGGTATTTCCAATTCCTTAAATGCAAGAGCAAAATAAGGAATCAGAATTTTGCGATTACTTATTTTGCAAATATTACATATCACCTACATTGCTCTCAGCCATATACCGGTCGGTAACGCAGAAATTCTGCGCATTTCTGCGTTACCGCTCGGTATTTGGCCACCTACATCTGGCCCATAATGTTTTTAGATTGATCCAAGAATAAGGTAGGGCGCAAAAATATAATAATCATCCTATAAATATATAACATATTTTAATTTCATGTGGTAAGGCCTCCAAGTATCGATTTACCTTCCTTCTTTTGATCACTAATTATAAAGGAGAGACCACAGCATAACATATTCTCTCATTTTACAGGCGTCGAAAGATTAAAAGCAGCTTTATAGGGTTATAGTTTTCTACAACAAAATAAGCAATAAAGTGCATATAAAATAGCAGTTTTATAGTGGTATGGTTTCCGTAATGGAATGAGCAATAAGTGCATATGAATAGCAGCGTATGATATTTTTAAAACAGTACGAAGATAATAAAGGACATAGCAAACTTTACAGTCATTGTATAGTATAGATTTATGTCTTATAGAGTTTCATATTTTAATGCCTTAAGATGTGAATTTGCCTTCCTTACTTTGATCGCTAGTTGTACCACAGCATAACATACACTCTCTTTTTCCAAGCTGCAAATGAAATTAAAGGCTGCTTTACTAAAGTATAATTTTCTACTAAGAAAAATGGGGGAGTAAAATACTTTTCCTTATGTCCTTATAAAAGTTTAAAAAAAAGAATAAAGTGTAAGGTTGATTGTTTTGACTTTCCATCACAGGGGCAATAAGGTAGGTTTTGTTTACATTTGCCCATGTTGGGAAAGGCTTTTAAAAAATGAAGGGTACCCAATCTAAATCTAGTAAAACAAAATCATTGTATACCTATCTCTCGTAATCCCTCACTGTATTCCTTGATTATTGGTTTTAGACTCTCACTAGTTTCCCTCAAAAATTCCCTAACCCCTATAAGCCCCATTTTCAATTCCTTTTTATTATAGTATAACATTTGTGCAGGATCATTGATATCAAAATTCTTATCAATGTCTTTTAGGAGTTTGTTAATATATGCCAGCCACAAAATGTTCTTACTGTATTCAAGATCCAGGGAATTTCTTATAATATCCTGAGTGAGTCTAGTTCCACTTTTGCTCCAAATCCCATGCCAGGCAGTTAATGGGGCTATACTAATGTAATCATCAATATGGGGAACTGTAAACTCTTTATATACTATATAGGAGGGAGGAGAATTAAGGACTGCAAGTATTCTCCTTTGAAGTATATTCTCTTGGGTCTGAAGTGGGGCACAGTTGATCATTCTCCATAAGGCAGCACTACAGCATGACCCCATGATGCATTTACTCTTGTAAAGGGTCACTATCTGTCTTACTGATTTGTTCCTTATCTTGGTAGAGAATCTAAAAATGGCTTCTATTGATCGTAAAACATTTGATTTGCATAAATCAATCTGTGGCCCCCAATGACCTTTAGATGTAAATATCATGCCAGGATACATGAAAGTACTTGTTTCAGCTATCGGTGCCACCTTCTCATGGTGTGTTCTAGTTTCAAGCTTCCCTTTCCCACATAAAAAAGTTTTTTTAAGATTAAGTTTTAGTGCCCTTTCTTCCATATATTTGACGAAGTTCTCAATCAGGCATTGAAGCCCTTTTGCGGTCCTAGATAACAGGATTGTGTCCTCCGCATACAATAGTACAAGGGTTATGCATTCGCCGACTTTGAGAGCATAGACATTCAGCTTTGTAGAAATTGATCAACTCCATTCATTTAGCGGGAGAACAATAGCGAGGCAAGGACACAGCCTTGCCTAATCTCGCGTATTACTATCAAACGTGGGGACACTCATCTTTAGACCCATTTCGTACTGTAGCAGATAGATAGTTATATAGTTGTGATGAATAAATAATAATCTCACTGGGGCCGCCAAGCTTATCCAATGTGTGCCACGATTAGGTTAAACAGGTCAAAGGCACTTGTTAATTCTACACAACATAGATGTAGATTACCTTTTTTAGAGAGAGTGTATTTACTAATAATTAGGTGGAGATATATACCTTTCTCTATTGTCCCTATCTCTCTTCCAAACCCAAATTGAGACTCTGTCAGAACTGACTTATCATTCGCCCAGCTTTCTAGTCTTTCCAAAAGAACCCTGCCCATCAATTTTGAGGTTGAATCGAGAAGGGATACAGGGCTGTAGCATTTTACATTTCCCCCATCTCCCTTATTAAATACCGGTCCAATAGCAATATGGGGTCAATTCCGATTAGGGCAAAACCTCTCCGAATAGCCGTTTGGAGCGTTTTTCCCGTACGAATCGTACCCTGCAACGTCCCCCGTACGTACGACAAAGTACGATTCGTACCAGGAGCCGTACTCCATATGAGTTGTACAGAGACTGTAGGACTCTAATCTCCGTATGATTCTACCTCGGAACCCGCTGTACGCGACATCTGTACGGTTCGCGGCTGGTGTTTACGACCCAGCAAGTACGATACGTGTCGGGTACGCACCATACAGCTCTTTTTCTACGGGAGCTGAAAACACCTGTAAAAGCAGAGTTCACGCTGAAACAGGAGCCGTACCCCATGTACGATGGGTGTACGAGCCGTACCCCATGGGTGTACGAGCGGTACCCCCATTGTACGATGGGTGTACGAGCCATACCCCATGGGTGTACGAGCCGTACCCCCATTGTACGATGGGTATCCGAGCCGTACCCCCATTGTACGATGGGTGTACGAGCCATACCCCCATCGTACGATGGGTGTACGAGCCGTACCCCCATTGTACGATGGGTGTACGAGCCGTACCCCCATTGTACGATGGGTTTACGAGCCGTACCCCCATCATACGATGGGGGTACGGCTCGTACACCCATCGTACAATGGGGGTACGGCTCGTACACCCATCGTACAATGGGGGTACGGCTCGTACACCCATCGTACAATGGGGGTACGGCTCGTACACCCATCGTACAATGGGGGTACGGCTCGTACACCCCATGATCGCAGGTGTATGGTGTGTACACCTGTGATCATGGGGTGTACGGACCGTACGGTGTGTATGTGTTTGTGTGCTTTTCCATACGACTCGCCCTTACCTGACGTGGACCGTACGAATCGCGTCCTCACACCCCGGTCCGGATCATACTCGTCGGGTCGTACGGCATGTGTATGAGTCGTACGGCATGTGTACGCGTCGTACGGTCCACGGTTTCAGCCTTGCAATACATACGGATCGCGACGATTCGGACGGATTCACAGAATACGGATCGTACTACGCAACTCGGACGGACGGATACAAATCGTACGGACGTTTTTTTTCCCGAATCGGAATCAACCCCCAAGTGTCCAGGTTGGGGGCAAGAAGCCACCTGCTGAGGCATTACAAACTTTAATATTTGTTTTGAACATATCTATGGGTACCCCATCAGGACCCAGTGCCATCCCATTAGCGCATCTCTCTAGGGCAGCTGTAATCTCTTCCAGTGTTACTGGGGGCAAATTTGGACAGACCATTGTTAAAATACTGTTCTCATAAGTTATTGGGCTATCATTATTTGGATTAAATATCTGTGAAAAATTACTTGTCCAATCCGAGGGTTGTATTAAGGTCTCAATCTTTGCTGCTATCTGATCTTTGAAAGAGGGATGATTTATTGTTTTCCAAAATAATGTTATGCCACAATTAGGTTAAACAAGTCAAAGGCACTTGTTAATTCTACACAACATAGATGTAGATGACCTTTTTTAGAGAGAGTGTATTCACTAATAATTAGGTGGAGATATATACCTTTCTCTATTGTCTCTATCTCTCTTCCAAACCCAAATTGAGACTCTGTCAGAACTGACTTATCATTCGCCCAGCTTTCTAGTCTTTCCAAAAGAACCCTGCCCATCAATTTTGAGGTTGAATCGAGAAGGGATACAGGGCTGTAGCATTTTACGTTTCCCCTATCTCCCTTATTAAATACCGGTCCAATAGCACTATGGGGTCAATTCCGATTCGGGCAAAACCTCTCCGAGTAGCCGTTCGGAGCGTTTTTCCCGTACGAATCGTACCCTGCAACGTCCCCCGTACGTACGACAAAATACGATTCGTACCAGGAGCCGTACTCCGTATGAGTTGTACAGAGACTGTACGACTCTAATCTCTGTACAATTCTCTCTCGGAACCCGCTGTACGCGAAATCTGTACGGTTCGCGGCTGGTTTTTACGACCCAGCAAGTATGATACGTGTCGGGTACGCACCATACAACTCTTTTTCTACGGGAGCTGAAAACACCCGTAAAAGCAGAGTTTGCGCCGAAACAGGAGCCGTACCCCATGTATGATGGGTGTACGAGCCGTACCCCATGGGTGTATGAGCAGTACCCCCATGGTACGATGGGTGTACGAGCCGTACCCCATGGGTGTACGAGCCGTACCCCCATTGTAAAATGGGTGTATGAGCCGTACCCCCATTGTATGATGGGTGTAAGAGCCATAACCCCATCGTACGATGGGTGTACGAGCCGTACCCCCATTGTACGATGGGTGTACGAGCCGTACCCCCATTGTACGATGGGTGTACGAGCCGTACCCCCATCGTACGATGGGGGTATGGCTCGTACACCCATTGGGTACGGCTCGTACACCCATCGTACAATGGGGGTACGGCTCGTACACCCATCGTACAATGGGGGTATGGCTCGTACACCCCATGATCGCAGGTGTATGGTGTGTACACCTGTGATCATGGGGTGTACGGACCGTACGGTGTGTATGTGTTTGTGTGCTTTTCCATATGACTCGCCCTTACCTGACGTGGACCGTACAAATCGCGTCCTCATACCCCGGTCCGGATTATACTCGTCGGGTCGTACGGCATGTGTACGAGTCGTACGGCATGTGTACGAGTCGTACGGCATGTGTACGAGTCGTACGGTTCACGGTTTCAGCCTTGCAATATGTACGGATCGCGACACGGTTCACGGTTTTAGCCTTGCAATACGTACGGATCGCGACGATTCGGATGGATTCACGGAATACGGATCGTACTACGCAACTCAGACGGACGGGTACGATTCGTACGGAGAGGGCTCCGGATACAAATCGTACGGACGTTTTTTTCCCGAATCAGAATCGACCCCCAAGTGTCCAGGTTGTGGGCAAGAAGTTAAAATACTGTTCTCATAAGTTATTGGGCTATCATTATTTGGATTAAATATCTGTGAAAAATTACTTGTCCAATCCGAGGGTTGTATTAAGGTCTCAATCTTTGCTGCTATCTGATCTTTGAAAAAGGGATGATTTATTGTTTTCCAAAATAATGTTATGTCCCGAGTATCTGCTGCCTGTACTAATTTACCCCATGCTTGTTCCTGTATTGCTGCTTTTCTTTTGTTTGAGACCTGTTTATAAGGGGAAACAGCCTTTACAACTCAGTTGTTACATCGAGTTACATTTACATCGCAAGTCATTAGATCAACTTGCTCTAGATGGCGCTCCAACCTAAGGAATAGTATCATTTATTATTCCAACACCTTCCCTACTGTTGCGCAGGGTGGAGTTGGAATAGTAAATTATACTATTCCTAAGGTTGGAGTGCCATCTAGAGCAAGTTGATCTAATGACATGCTTTGTAAATGTATCGCATTCTAACAACGCGGTCTTTGTAACGACCGCGATGTAATGGAACGCGAAGTAAAAGCATGCGTTGTAGCATGCTATATTCTTTTATAAGACTTCCTTAAATTTGTTATCAGATAGGTATTTCTCGTTCTTTCTTTTAAGGCCTTTTTAAGATCCTGATTTAATGTTGAGTATGATCGATCAAACCAGCTAGTACATTGCTTGATGTTTTTTTTACTATTCATTTTCAAATATCCTGCTATTGCAGAAGTAATATTACAGAAGGCCAAAATAATCTGTGAAACAGGATATTTCCCCTCCATACAAATTTTTATAACATGATTATTATCATGCACAATCTTTTCAAGGTAAGAGGATGGGTTAACACCTGACCATGTAATGCTTATGCCTTTTTCTTCCTGGGTTTCAATATTTGTAGCTAACCAAACCCTGGTCTGTTCTATGATCAGGAGTCTCAGGGTGAGAAATAGCGGGTGGTGATTGCTAAATATACTTTCTATAACCTCAGATTTTTTTATCAGTCCTAGACCATTTTCTGATATCAGAATATGGTCAATAATTAAAAAATAATTATAATTGTCATATGTTGGTGCCTCAGTGTTCCCTTCTATACTCGGTTGCTCCAAAAACTCTAAGTCATTGTTTCCCAAACTGTGGTCCGTGGACCCTCAGGGGTCCGTGACACATTCCCAGGGGGTCCACAGGCAGCAGTTTTAAAAGCACTGAAAAGTTCCTTATATAATCAGCAGTTTTCGAGGAACAATAAAAGTGTCAAGATAACGCCAGTGATTAATGTACCTGCTGGAGAGAGATGAGAATTTTGTCGAATGGCAGCTTTGATTTAGCTAATGTAGCACAGCATACTGCAAAGAAAGTGTACCATGCATTTTAAAAACAGTATTTTATGTGTGTAGGTCAGTGGGTTTCTGCTTTTGTTCCAGAAATTATTTTATTACCATGCTGTTCATAAGTGACTATCGTAATCTAGCACAGTGACCTATAAACTGTAATCCGAGAGCTGCTTGCAAACTACATGGTACAAGTTAGTAACTTATAATTTTTTCCAGTCTTTCATTATCCTGATGCTGCTAAAAATGTTTATTTGGGTGGAAAACATTTTTATTGTTAAAGTCATTCTAACCTGCTTCTCCAGACCAAGCACTCTTTAAAAATGCCTACCAGCATGAATGAATTTGTGAATACTACACCTTATAGTCTCCTTTGCCTTATGTAATACTAGCAGCCCGTCCCGACCTTGTCCGGGAGCATTCAGGCTTCCCCTACCCTTGCCTCCCCCGACATTGCCCAGCAGCCCGTGCCCCTGCCCGCCCCGTCCCCCGCCTGCCCCGACCCCCACCTGCCCCGACATTACCTTTCCTCAGCCGATCTGTTTTCCCACCTGGCCCGACCCCCGCCTGTCCTGAGTCAATGGAGGTTGGACAAAATGTTCCACCCGTTTCCTTGTTAGTCCCCGTCCCCCGCCTGCCCCGACATTGCCTTTCCTCAGCCGATCTGTTTTCCCGCCTGGCCCGACCCCCGCCTGTCCTGAGTCAATGGAGGTCGGACAGTAGTACGTGCAAAATGTTCCACCCTTCACCTTGTTAGTCCCCGCCCCCTGCCTGCCCCGACATTGCTTTTTCCTCTGCCGATCTGTTCTGTTGTAACTCCCCGTCCCCCGCCTGGCTCGACACCCACCTGCTCCGACATTGTCCCCGGAGCCTTACCTCAGCCGCCGTTCCTCAGTTTACCGCTCCTCGCCGCTCTGCTCCTCACCTCCTGTCCGCCGCCGCTCCTCCCCCGCGCCATGTCTGCCTCTCCTCTGCTCGCACCGCCGCTGGCCTGTCCGCTGCTCCACACGTCACCGCTCCTCCCCCGCGCCATGTCCGCCGCTCCTCGGACGCCGCTCCTCCCCGTGCTCCTGACGTGAGCACGCACGTCGCGGCCGGCGGTACTTTGGAGGGACTACTTTTTTTTTATATAAATTTTGTAAATAACGTTTATTTTTTATATTTATATAGTCTATAACCATCTAAACACCCTGACGATTTCAACGGTGTATCGGGTGTGTAGATTGGCGCCGTGGTTCCCGAGTTTACCCGCCTCAAAGCCTGAAAGTTCTTACTTTATTATAGTAGTATAGATTTTATATTCACTGATTTACACGTATGATTCATTGTCTCTATATGTGTGTGATGTAAAGTGCTCTGACACCCTACAATGGTATGAGAGATGCTACAAAACAAATTAAATACATGTGTCAGAGGGCCTATGGAGAGATGAGAGGCACTGTTGGAGGGTGATAATAAGGGAATCATTGAAGAACCTCAACAAACATTGCCGAATCCTGCTGCATAGTAAGGTCTTCATTTACTATTCTTTAAAAGCTAATCCAATTTAATATATAATGATAAATTTGTTGTAGAATACGCCATTGTTTCCTACATTTCTTTGGCGGGAGAGCCTCCCAAATCCCCTTTGTAGTGGTTAGGCTCACTCACTGCACTTGGTGTGCCTCGTATGGGTACTGGTCAGAAAACATTTGCATGGGCTGCTTTGGGTTTCCAGTTTGGCCCTGGAAGGAACTGGAGACTCTTACTGCAAAAAAAAAATCTATTTAAAAGTTAGTCATGGAGATGCAGCATCAACCTTCCCATTAAAATATTCTGTTTTTCGCAAATTCTTTCAATATAAAATACTAAGGCGGATTGTGAGAATGTGGCTCTATATATACTGGACTATAATGAAGTACAGTGTGTATAGAGTCCACAAACCCCAAAAGTATAACAGAGGTCAAAGTCAGGATGGACCTTACTCTCAAAAGTGGTAGCTTGGTCGAGCAGTAAGGCAGTACCAGAGGGCAGTGCAAAGCATTTGTTGTACACAGTCAGCAAAAGGTTTCACACACTCAAAGACTGAACTCTAGGCCAATTGTTTTTATATCCAAAGATATAGTTGTTTTATTTTTAGAACCAACAGGCATAAAAATATACTTCTCTTGATATGAGTACTCTCATGTAATTACTTTGCAAGGAAGCAAAATAAATTGTGAACACAATAGGTACAGTGGTTGCTGAAGGCAACACAGGTCTAGACACACTTTAGCACTGAGCTCAATGGGTTTTCAGCATATAAGTACAGTTGATTACCACACAGATTACTTTAGTAGTTCCAGGACTAGATCCTAGATTCAGGCCTGGGGTCTAAACTGAAACCAATTCAGTAAAATTGTTTTACTTACTGTAGTTTTTTTTTTGTTTTGTTTTTCTTGTGTCCTCATAAATGCCACCAGATATTGTCAACTCTAGATGGGCTTATCTCCTGGCCTTTACCACGGACTAACTGTTCCCGCCATGGCTCCCGTGTATAGCCGGCGAAGATCGCCCAGAGGTAGGTCGTTACCTAGTCCCACTCCCCTTCGTGATGTATTGGAACCTATGGGAGGACCGGACCACAAACCTCTGGCATAATCATTGGACATTTTGTGTACCTTGTCCGTTATCTCTCAGACCATGCAATTAGTTGAGACCATACTTTTGCAGCACTCTCTCCTCCGCACAGTTGGTCGAAACGACTGACAGCCATTTTGTTCTTAAGACAGTTTGCAAATCGGGGAGGACTTGCCGATTTCCACTCCCTGCATATTTCCCTTCTGGCAATAACAATAACGTAAAAAATAAACTGTGAAATACTGTTACTAATATCATATTCCATAGGGAGACCAAAAAGTATTAATCTGGGGGAATGTGTAACTGGTATGGATAGGACCTCTTCTAAAAACCCAATCACCTGGTCCCAATAGTTAACGATTTCGTGGCAATCTACAAACATATGTCTATCGTCTGCATCTGGTAACCTACATCTTGGACAGACATATTCTTCTGCTGAGATCCTCGATAATTTAGCAGGAGTCCAATAAGCCCTATAGGCTGTAAATAGATGATTCCTCCTGAGGTTGGATGGTTTTATGATCTTTTGGGAAATTGTAAATGAGTCTATCCAAATCTTCAGCATCTCTTCAGGATCCTGAATAACGGCATTAGCCCAGAGCTTGGTGGTATCCGCTCCTAGTTCATCCTTTGCCCCCACCAGTGCGTTATACCAAAGTGAAACCTCCCCTTTCTTCCCAGTCGCCCTGCTAATAAATCCCAAAATCGGAATTTCGTCCTCGTTAGCCCAATATTGACTGCCCCACCAGGAGGATAGTTGGTAAAACTTAAACCTGGAAATGGAACCCCCAGTTAGATTTAGAATAGATTCCCAACCTATTAGTTTGGAATTATTGGATAGATCTCCCCACATAGGTAATCCTGCAGCTTTCAGAAGAAGGGCCAACCGGTCTAATAAGCAGTCTGGTGTACCTGAGGAGTCCCAAATGGGGGCTTGGGAGTGATAGTATGGTATGTTCAGGATTCTACGTATTGCCCTCCAGATGTTGAGTGCTGTCCCAAGAAGCTTCAGTCGAACCTTTTTAAAAAACTTCTGGTCCCAAATTTGTATAGAAAAAACTCCCGCCCTTGTGGCAGGTCTGATAGCATGGCTTGAAAAAGTCTTCCGTGTGAAGAAGAGTCTAGTTTGTTTGTCAGAAGTCTAAAATTCTTAAATTGGAAAGCATAACAGTAAAAAAGTAAATCCGGCAGAGCCAGTCCACCCAGTTTTAACTCCCTTCTTAATTTACGCCAGGCAATTCTGGGGGACTTGGTCGCCCATATAAACGAGCCAATCCTTCCTTGAAGATTAGAAATATCTTTTTTGTTAAAGTACAAGGGGATAGAATTAAAGGGAAAAGTAACCTTCGGCAGTATTATCATCTTGACTAGATTGACTCTTCCATAAATGTTCAGAGGTAGGTTGTTCCATCTAGCCAAGAGCTTCCTAATTTCTTCTACTGCCGTCTGCCAACTACTTTTGGTAATATCACCCAGATTGTGAGTAAGCTGAATACCCAGGTATCTAATTTTTAGTTTGGCTTCTGGTATCGGATGCAGATTTTCTTTATTAATACTGTATCCCGAGACCTTGCCAAAATCTTCGGCCAATTCAAATAGTCTGGGAATGGCCTGCTCAGGATTTGATGTGTACAGAAGCAAATCGTCAGCGTAGAGTGCTGTCTTAAGGGTCAGGTCTCCAATTTTAAAGGGGAGAATCACTGGGTCAGATCTCAAGGAGCAGACGAACGGCTCAATATAGATATCGAAGAGGAGAGGAGACAAGGGACATCCTTGCCTCGTTCCCCTCGAGATGTCCAGCCATTCAGTCAGACCGCCATTAATTAATACCCTGGCTCGTGGGCCCCTATACAAAGTCTCAATCCCTCTGATAAATGTGTCTGGAAATCCGAAGTTCACCATGGTTTTCCATAAAAAAGCCAGTTGACTTGATCAAATGCTTTTGCAGCATCAATCGCCACAATAGTCAGCGGGAGTCCTTGCTGCACTGCCATATCTATTGCTCCTACCACTTGAAAAGTGAGTTCGTTTAGTTGGCGCCCAGGTATAAACCCGCGTTGGTCAGGGTGAATGATGGACTTGATTATCTTCGCCAATCTAGACGTAAGGATACCTGAATAAATTTTAGAATCCGAATTGAGGAGTGAAATGGGCCTATATGATTCTATGTAATTGGGGTTTTTATTTGGCTTTGCTATCAGGGTGATAGTGGCCTCTGACCATGAAGCTGGGGTCTCCTCTCCTTCTATAAAGATGTTATTAAATAATGACAATAGTGGGGCTATTATTTCTTCCACATTGTCCTTATACAATTCGGTTGGCAGTCCGTCTGGACCCAGAGCCTTATTCCTAGCCATATTTTTTAGTTGCGCTCGAACCTCCCCCTCGGTGATCTCTGTGACTAGATATTCTTTATCAGGCTCACTCAACTGGGGTAGCTCTCTCATGGCCCACCAACGTTCTAACTCTTCTTCCCCCAGGCTGTTCTGCTCCCGATAAAGTTCTTCAATAAACTCTCTGGCCTCTATCCTGATGTCGACATCTTCGGTTATGGGCAGACCTGAGCCCCGCTGTATTAGTGTACTTATACTATTCCTGGATCGTTCCGTTCTAGCTTTTCAGGCGAGAAGAGAGCCACACTTCTCCCCATACTCAAAGTTTCGGAGTTTACTCACTTCCCACCTGTCCTTGATTTTTTTATCGGCCCGTGCTTTAAAGCTGGTTTGTAGCTCAATCAGCTCTTTCTCAAGTAGTGGGATCCTACCCCTGTCTTCCAATGCGGCTGACTGTAGTTGTTTTTCTTTAGTTTTGATCTTTTTGAGGTCAGATCTATCTCTTGCTTGCGTAAGCTTTCTTTTTAAGGCCATATACGACCCCAAGGTACCTCTCAAGTAGGCCTTAGAAGAATCCCAGACAGTAGGTTCAGGAGCTGTATGTGCATTAAATAGAAAGAACTCTAATAGATTTCCCTTGATTTTACTTTTAATTTCCTCGTCTAAGAGGATCGTTCTATCTAAGGTCCATCTATATGTTGGGGGCTTAACCTTAAGATCGAGTATCAGTTCCACAACCGAATGGTCAGAGAAGCCTACCGGAATGTGAGATGTTGATATAATATCTGACAAGAAAACTTGGTCTATTAAGAAAAAGTCAATTCTAGAATATTGTTTGTACTTCTTGCTGTAAAAAGAGTATTCCCTAAGATTTCCCTGCTTGATTCTCCAGGCCTCCCTAAGATTAAAGTTTTTTATGATGTTTTTCAGGGCTAACAAAGATTTATTAGGGGAGTTATATTTTGCCTTGGAGGTGCGGTCTAGAAAAGGATCCAAAACAAGATTGAAATCAACTCCCAAAATAACTGGAGCTGTGTATTGAATCATATATTCTTCTATTTTTTGGAGAAACCTGGGATTATCTTCATTAGGGCCATAGTATGCAGTACATAAAAAAAAAGACTGCCTATAGAGAGAACCGCCACTAGCCATCACCCTGATTGATCTGTTCCCCAATTTTGTACTCTAATACCATTATTTGCCCGCACGATTATAGCTACTCCTCTAGTGGAGCCCTTCTGCCCGGAGCAAAGGATCTCCTGAACCCATCTAAGTCTAGAGAAAAGTTTACCGCAAGCTTCCGCCTCAAGATGGGTTTCTTGTAAAAGAAAAATATGCACGTCTGTATTTTTAAGGAACTCACAAACTCTTTGCTGTTTCTTTCGATCCCCTATTCCATTTAAGTTCCAAGATAATATCTTAGTACTAACTGCCATAGCGGAAACTAGAGGTTATAGCTCGTTGAGATCAGCGTTCATTTTCCAGCCCATCAAAATAAGAACTTCTGACATGTGAGGACATTTTTAAGTATTTTACCCCCTCCCCCCAATAACCCCACCCACCCCTCCCACCGAGGAACCCTCCCTCCTTGCTCTTATTCGGGAGTGCCGGCATGGAGGTAGAGGTTGTGAGTGAAGGTAAAAACCGACCTACAGAAACTACTGTAGCCAATCCTCCTGGCAACACAGAAAAAGGCTTAAAACAGTCAAAGGGGGTAGTGTCAGGTGGTGGTGGAACAGCGGACACCAGAAACAGAAACCGATATCAGTTGAGGTCTAAACAGGACCTTAGGAGGCAGGGGCTTTGGGACTTAGAAGAGACCCAGGTGAGAGAGGGGCCAACTCCGGTATCCCCCTATAAAAACAAGAAGAAGGGGGGGTAGGAAAGGGCTGTTAAGTATAACAAACAGCTATTAGCTCAGAAGGGCACCCCCTCACTCAAAAGTTTCTTTAAGATAATGGAGCAGGCGGTTAACTCCGGAAAATCCACTGCGGGAGCAGAAGAAATACAAGATACCAATGTAGAGCCTCCCGTTCCGAATGGGGTGGTGGAGATAGGCGGAAGGGCTAATGAACTTGACACTGAGTCCCCCCTCCCTGTTATTTTGACAGCCTTACCCTTGGAAAATAGGTATGCAGCATTGGGGTCAATAGTACATATGGAAGGATCTGATGATGCATTATCTGTTCCCACCCGAAATGGGGTTGAGTATCAATTCTCCAAGCAGACAAGGGTCTCCCCCTTCAAGCATAAACTTAGATGCAGTAATTTTGACTACTGTCTCGTCTCCGGTCCAGTCCATCCCCCAAACTATACCTAATGATGGGGGAACCCCCATCTCTCAAGTTCCCCATACAGCCCAACCCATCGCCCCTTCTTCCCATGGTCTAAACACCATCCTACACGTTCCCGCTCCTAACACATTAAATACCAGAGGTAGGCTTGATGAAGCCCTCAGCGGAGAAGAGAGTGATCGAATTGGCTGTCTATTTCAGTCTCTTAGGGATGATCTGATGGACAAATTTGCAACTTCTGAGAGTAATCAGAGAGGGTTGTATGACAGATTCGATAACCTGGAGGCAAATATGGAGGGACTAACGGCTCGTACTAGCGTGCTAGAAAACAAACTCACCTCACTTGTGGAAATATCAAAGGACAACTCCAAAGACATTAAGACCTTAAAAGAGCAGAACCGTAAGCTCACAATGGATATGGAAAGATTAGAAATGCAGAGCCGTCGGAACAATTTGAGAATCCTTAAAATTCCAGAAGGGACGGAGGTGGAAGATATAAAAGGATTCGTATGCAGGCTATTGAGGGAAGACATATTAAAGGATCGACAAGATATCGATTTAGAAGCTGAGATTCAGCGTGCACATAGAGACCCCTTTCGATTACATTCAGACCGTAAAGCTCCCCGAAAAATGTTGGTATACTTCCAGACATATACTGTAAAAGAACTAATCCTCAGTAGGTGCCTCGCGAGATCTTCTCTTCATTATCAGGCTAATCCCTATCAGATCAGATCAGACATTGGGGGGAAAACGGCACAGAGGCAGTGGGAGCTGGGCTCCAGGATGCCTGAACTTCGTTCTTTGGGGGCTCAAGTCCAAATGAAATTCCCTGCCCTACTGAAGATTATGTGGAACAACAAGATGCACAATTGTAATTATCCCGAGGAAGTAGACGAATTACTAGACATAATAAGAAAATAGTCATATTACACCAATTTACCAATTCTGATACATAATATGTAATAGTATGTAAATAGTAATGTAGGGAGAAAGTAGCTATCATATTTTGTTGGAAAATATACAAAAATAAAAGGGGATAAAAGGGGAAAAAGGGGGGGGGAAAGGGGGAGGAGGGGGGGAAATACATTTTTTTTAAAAACTGCACACGGGTTGCTGAGGGATACAATAGCCACTGGCTAAAATGGTTAACACACAGAACACGGGTAGGATAAAGTTTTAAGTTAGATGTGGTGTCATGGCGGGGAAAGGCTCTCTAGGGCGTCAACACGCCGAATTTTAGTTACTGTAGTGAATTTTCATTAATATAAAGCTGTTTTAAAAGTTCACACTTAGAAACTTTTCAAGGTAAATCTGACAATGTTATCCAATGGGAGAAAATTCAGGTTGTAGGTAAAGTATGATCGCGTTACTTTTGTAATCCAATACTGGGCTCCTGGGGCCAGTACTGGGGTCTCAACTTAAAACAGGTAGGTAATTGTGTTTCAGTATTTCGTAGGATTTTTAAAGAATATTTAAAGTTTTCAAAAGTAGACAGAAGAAATTTCAGAGAAAAGCATACAATGGATTCCTATGGAGAAAATACAGGTTACTGATAAACCCGGTAAGGATTACTTTAGCGGTTCGGTACTGGGCTACAAGATACAGTACTGGCTTCTCCCCTGATCACAGGTGAGTACTTCGGAATTCGGAATTCGGGTGATTTTATATGAATATTTTCAGTTTTCAAAACTTCCCACTTTGAAACTTTTCGAGTCAAAATTGGTCAATGTTATCCAATGGCAGGTAAGTGAGTTACAGGTTTCCAGGTGAGTACTTGGCTGGTGAAGTTAAGGTTCTGGGCATAGACTCAGGGGTCTCCCAGGGTCAGGTAAGTACAGTTGGTTCAGCCCCAGCAGCACAGGGCCAGCCGGGTGCAGAGGTAGTTAGGCCCAATGATATATAATGAGGGAAAGGGGGTTCTTCGGTTGGTGGCTGCTGGCAAGCAGGCCACGCGGCTGTGGGAGCTGGGCTCCAGGTCACTTGCTCAGGGCAAGGGGGGAAGTAGGATAGGACAAAGGTGGCACAGCGAGCGGCACTTGGGCGGCTGGGTGCAGGGTGCTTTTGAGCCGTTGGGCGCTCAATGTTATCCAATGGGAAAGGTAAAAAAGGAACAAAGGCTGCAGGCTCGGGGACGGAGACTCTCCAGGGGCGACCAGCACTTCGAGAGGTATGTTGGGATCTTGGCGCACAGGTAGGTACCCCAAAGGGAGGCACAGGGGGCTTTGGAGCTCCGGGTGCAGGGGTGTCTTTGGGTGTCGGAAAAGCTTAACCTCAGCTGGTCGCGGTTGGGGTGGCCCCTTGTTCTGAGTCTGCAGGCGTCGTCTGGTTCGTCGAGGAGGGTCTTTGGGCACTAGGCTTCGGGTCCCAGTCGCCGGGGGGATGTCCTCGTGGTCTTGGTTCGGTTGGGCTCGGCGGGTGCAGAGTGGGCTGGCACCAGGGGGGTTGTTGCAGCAGAGCCGCTGCTGGTGGGAGTCCCAATCTTCAAGAGGGTCAAGGCAGGCAGGTCCTCTTGTGTCCCAAGGAGGCTGTCCACAGGAGTTGCTGGGATTTTGGCAGGAGCAGGTTCCAGGATCAATAAGCCGGTAGGGCTGGGGCCAATTCAGTTGTTGTCGTCCTTTTGTTAGCAACTGCACAGCGGGTCTTCTTCTTCTTGATCTTCTTTCTTCTTTTCTTAACGGGATCTGAGGAAGGAAGGTTCAGGGAGCCCCTAAATACTGAATTTAGGGGCGTTACAGGTAGGGCAAGGACAGGGACCAATGGGTCCCTGCCCTGGGGTGAGTACACCCCCTAGCCTGCTCCTCTCCTGTGGGAGGGAGGCAGGAGCCTAGCTGTGATTGGGCAGGGCTCCCCATCTTCAGGATGTCCGGAGCCCGGGGTCGTGCTTTACCTCGTCTCCCCCACCTGAGGGGTGGGGTTGGCACAGGCTGGCACACCTCCCTTCCTGACATAGTTTTTCCCGCCAGTCTTCCCGCCAGAGTGGGGGGCAGGACTAGTGGGGGCTGGTTGCTGGGTACAGCAAATGGTCTGGAGAAGCTCACAGAGGCGGCATGTCTTTGAAGCTTCCCCCTGCCCATCCTGGGGGAGGAGACCGAACACCTCGCCCAGAATGTGCATTGTTGCAGGCCCAGGAGAGCGGGGGCTCTCCTACCCAGGGGTCCAGCAACATGTCTGCTGTGTGGCAGCCTCTGCAGCCACTGAGCCAGACGTGGATTGTAGGTTAGGTTTTCAGGGGGCATCTCTAAGATGCCCTCTGGTGCATTTTACATTAACTCTCACACTGGCATCAGTGGGGGTTTAATGTGCTGAGAAGTTTGGTACCAAACTTGTCAGTCTGCAGGGTAGCCATTATGGTACTGTGGAGTTCGTAATGACAAACTCCCAGCACCATATACTCTTAATGGCATCACTGCACTTACAGTGCCCAGGAATGGCCCTGGGTACTGTAGGGGCACAGGGCTCATGCACCTGGGCCCACACCACTAGCATAGGGCACCCAGCTAGAGGGGTGACTGGTGTATGCCAGGGCAGTGGATTTGTGGTCATGGCATACAGGGATGTGTGCCATGTCGACTCTTTGTTTAGTTCTGTACCTAGGCATTCACCCTGCAAATGGCAGTGTGTGGGTTCCAAGGTACAGGGCCCCTAAGGGTGGCACAATAAGTGCTGCAGCCCTTAGGGGTCTTCTCTGTTCACCATGCCCTGGGTACCTAGGGTACCATTTACTAGGGGCAGATAGGTGGCCAGAGATGCCAATTGGGTTTTGTTTCAATGCCGTTTTTAGGGAAGGAACACAGGTCCTGGGTACCTGTTTGGTGGGAGCCCAGGGCACACTCAGTCAAAGCACATCAGCAGTCAGAAAAAAGTGGGGGCATACCAATGCAAGAAAGATGGCACTTTCTCACACAACCCTCCTCCCCCCCCCCCCAAATGAAAGGTGATGAGACTAACCTTGCCCTAGGGAGTCTTCATTGTCTAAGTGAAAGAACCTGGAAAATCCATCTGCGTTGGCATGGGAAGTCCCTGGTCAGTGTTGAACTTCAAAGTCCATTCCAAGCGCATGGCTGCCTCCCGGGCAACCATGCGCTTTTATAAATCCTTTTTCATTTCATTTCAGGGAGATGGACCATCTCAGTAGCTTTAGATTTTCCCCCTTCATCTGCATTAGCCATCTGTGGTCAGTTTGAACCAGAAAGTGAGTTCCAAACAGGTAGGGCCTCAACTTCTTCAGGGGCCAAACCACAGCAAAGGCCTCCCTCTCAATGGCACTCCAACGCTGCTCTCTGGGGAGTAGCCTCCTGCTTATAAAAGCAACAGGTTGGTCTTGGCCTTCCTCATTGATCTGGGAGAGGACTGCAACTATCCCCTGCTCTGAGACATCAGTCTGTACTGCGAATTGCTTGGAGTAGTCTGGTGCTTTTAGAATGGGTGCTGAGCACATTGCTTCTTTCAGGGCGTCAAAAGCCTTTTGGCAGCTAACAGTCCAGTTTACTTTCTTGGGCATTTTGTTGGAGGTGAGTTCTGTGAGGGGAGTCACAATGGACCCATATCCCTTCACAAACCTACTGTAGTATCCAGTCAAGCCAAGGTACTGTATGGGCACAGGGCTCATGCACCTGAGCCCACACCACTGGCATAGGGCACCCAGCTAGAGGGGTGACTGATGTATGCCAGGGCAGTAGGTTTGTGGTCATGGCATACAGGGATGTGTGCCATGTCGACTCTTTGTTTAGTTCTGTACCTAGGCACTCATCCTGCAAAAGGCAGTGTGTGGGTACCAAGGTACAGGACCCCTAAGGGTGGCACCATAAGTGCTGCAGCCCGTAGGGGTCTTCTCTGGTCACCATGCCCTCTGTACCTAGGGTACCATTTACTAGGGGCTGATAGGTGGCCAGAGATGCCAATTGGGTTTTGTTTCAACACAGTTTTTAGGGAAGGAACACAGGCCCTGGGTACCTGGTTGGCAGGAGCCCAGGGCACACTCAGTCAAAGCACATCAGCAGTCAGAAAAAAGTGGGGGCATACCAATGCAAGAAAGATGGCATTTTCTCACAGGGATATTTACAGTGGCAGAGCGTGTTGTTAGTCTACCTGGTTTAACGACACACTCCGCCACTTCAGAAACGCAGGGCTGCACCATGTTTACAAGAATTTGGTGCAGCCCTGCGCTTCCCCCTGTGCTGGCGCTACACTTAGCTGTGTCGCGCCAATGCAGGCTCCCTTGCACCATAGTGCAAGGGTGTCTGTGTGCAGGGGAAAATAGTTTATGTACATGAAGGTCCCCCTTCCTGCACATAAACAATCTTGAAATGCTGTTTTGTCACTTCTATGTGTGCTGATTAATGCAGCACACATGGAAGTTACTTAATGTCATTTTTTAAAAAGATTTTTTATGTGCAGGAAGGGTCAATTTCCTGAACATAAACAATCCAAGGCGTTTTGCACAGGGCAGCACACATGGGAAAAGCAAAAACAAGGAGCAATAAAGCATTTCTCCTGGTTTTGCCAAGTTAAGGCCAGGTTTCCCTGGTCCTAATTTTTGTGCTGCCACTTATTTACGCTGCCCTTGTAAATAAGGGGCAGCGTCAAAATCAATGGGTGTTGCGGTGGAATGCCCACAGCAACATGCACTGCCCACCCCTTTCACACTAAGCATTGTGTGAAAGGAGGCCTTATTTACAAGGTTACAATGTTAGTTTGGTGATAAGGTCAATTAAAAACATACGGTTTTTAACAAACAAAACCACTGAGATTCACCAGTTATAGTTACCTCAAGCAACTGTAACTCAAGCCCTACAGCAACTATAACTTGTGCCCCTGCCATGCATAGTGTTGCCATGAATAAAGTAATTTCAGATGTTGTAGTCATGTTATCAATTGTTTTATAGAACATTTCATGAGTGATGTAATATGGAAGGTAATTAGCAGTGGATGGTGATGGCACGAGTTATAGTTATGATAGGGCTTGAGTTACAGTTACTTGAGATAACTATAACTGCTGCCTAACCATTCCATCTGGTGTGGGGAAGGGTGTTGTGCGCAAGGCCTGGGTGCTGGTTTAAGTAAGGCAGACCTACTGACTTTGTCAAAGGAACAAAACAAAAAAACATCAAAAGTGAGCCTATTGGCTTTATAAAGGGTTCAGGATATCACTATTTTTAAAACAGATATAATGCCTTTATTAAAAATTACCAATAATAACAATTTAATGTATATTTCAACAGTATATTTCAACCCAGTGCAATATTCCATTAAAGTGATTGTCTTAAAAAATACAATAAAGTTTAATTTATAAAAAAATAACACCAGCATGGTTTTGAGTCTTTTTTAATATTGTTCAAGTTGCAAAGTTCAACCATATGGTAAGCTCTCCTAGGATCATAGATTTAGTAAACACAAGGAGATGATGGACGGAGTGCTGAGACTCTGCATCGGTACTTACTTGTAATTACTAAAATCTCTCAATAAACACAAGGGCTCTTTGTAGAACCACCCAACATCTATACATATAAGCTTGATATATATCTCAAAAATACATTCTTCATTTTTTTCAGCGACCAAATGCGCGGATCCTACACGCATCTTGCGACTTTTTTTGTAAAAAAAAGTCTTACTTTTTTTGCCCTACGCGTCCCTACGTCACCCCTGAGCAAGTCGAGGGGGTCAGGGTGTGTCTAACCTGCCCCTGTTCACGTTTTGCCAACATATTTCACAGACTTCTTCGCCCTCGCTTCTACCGAGGCACAAAATGGCTGCCAACAGTTCCTGGTTTCGATTGTTTACAACTGCTTGACTGCCAATTAGAATTCAGCGCGTGATCGGAACGAGGCGCTTATCCTACAAACTTTAGACTCTGCATCGGTACTTACTTGTAATTACTAAAATCTCTCAATAAACACAAGGGCTCTTTGTAGAACCACCCAACATCTATACACATAAGCTTGATGTATATCTCAAAAATACATGCTACGTTTTTTTCAGCAACCAAGTGCACGAATCCTACGCGCATCTCCCGGCTTTTTTTGTAAAAATATGTTCTTACATTTTTTGCCCTACGGGTCCCTATGTCTCCCCCTGAGCAGGCCTAGGGGGTCAGGGTGTGTCTAACCTGCCCCTGTTCACGTTTTGCCAACATATTTCACACACTTCTTCACCCTAGATTCTACCGAGGCACAAAATGGCTGCCAACAGTTCCTGGTTTCGATTGTTTACTACCGCTTGACAGCCAATTAGAATTCAGTGCGTGATCGGAACGATGCGCTTATCCTACGAGGCCAATCATCGCACAATCTGCGGATCCTCCGCTCCCATAGATCTATAAATAAATTTAACCATAATTTTCAAAGAAACTACTGAACAGATTGACACCAGATATGCCAAAGGCCCAAGTCAGAACTGAGGACTACCTCTCTGCAAAATTTGGTGTAATTCCGTTCAGCCGTTCGAGCTGTAGCTGTGGCTAAAGGTCCTATGAGAAATTGCATGGGGAAAAGTTTTGGGACCCCCTTTTTTCTCGGCCCCCGCTTCACCAATCACCCCCAAATGGAACTGAGCTGGCCAAAAGTTTGGAAACTTTCAAGAATATTCATCAATCGACGCCAAAGTTATTGGCAATAGAATGTTGCGTTTTCCTATGGGTAATAGGTCCTAACTATAACTACCTACTGGCGACCCCCAGTATGATATATATATATATATATATATATATATGTCGCTCCAGGTTTCCACCTTTATTTAGTTCGTAACAGACGCGTTTCGGCGCTCCGCCTTCCTCAATGCGCCGAAACGCGTCTGTTACGAACTAAATAAAATTTGTTTGGAGAATTACCCCCGGAGTGCGTGGTTTCTATTGAAGGAGAGGTGGAAACCTGGAGCGACATATTTTGTGGGTCCTGCAACCGCATCACGCACCCGTCTGGGAGTGCTCCTGTACATTAGCAGGAGGAGAGAGCGTGGATATATATATATATATATGTATATATATATATATATATATAAGCTGTACTACTGTACTAGCTGTGCCCGGCCATGCATTGTTGTGTCTCAGTCTGGTTAAATGGGAGAGAAGGAAAAGAGTAAGCGCATGTTTCTAATATGTTTAACCCCATGCGCCCTGCGGGTTTTCCCGCTGTGTGCTGACTTTTTTAAAAAGCCGAGGTTCATGACCAGCTCAGCTCGTCATGAGCGTACGACAGGCGTAACTCATGACGAGCTGAGCTCGTCATGAGCGTGAAAGGGGTTAATTTCACAATGCTTGTGGGTATACACTATGTTTTGTGACTATTGTCTGTATGCGTCCCTTGTAGTTGTTGCGCAGTAAGTAAATCGATAGGGTCTGTTCGGCCTTTAAAAACACGCACGTATTGTACATGCGCGTATTCAAATTCATCGTTGTGTATATATAAACACGTGCTAATGTTGCAAAGTGAACCTACTCCTCCCCGTCCCTCCACCCACTTCCCGGTCTGCCATCCTGACACCAACTGTCCATCCTAATATATGTAGACTATTGTCTCTATGCATCCCTTGTATTTATTGTGCAGCAACCAAATCGATAGGGTCTGTTCGACCTTTCGATTAAAAACACGCACGTATTGGACATACGCGATTAGAATCCAATGTTGTGTATATATATTAATAGTGTCTTGTTTTACATTGACTAGAAACATAATTTACTGGCACCATTGCTTTAATTATGAATTGCTTGCCTATCTGCTGTGTTGCAACCCTTGCGTCCTGTCTCTTTAGGCGCTTGGGCTTTTATTTTGAATTTATTGCACTGCCTACTCCTGACGCGTCATGTGATCAAGCTCCGCCTGCGGAGCGAAACGCGTCAGGGAGGGCACTCACTCTTGCACTTTATCGAAAATAAATATGGATTGCTGGCACTGGAATTCGTGATGTGGCTTCATTGGTGTTTGTTACTCGACTAAACACCTGGTACTGGAGTGGAGGTCTACGCCTGGTGTACCCTACCCTTGGCGGTCAGGTTTTTGCGTTTAATTTCATTACCGGGATTGGTTTGCTTCCGGTTTCGTGGACCCGCCCATTGTTTGAGGCACGGTGTGTTTGCAAACTTGAACGCTTCGGCGTTTCTCAGTTGGGCTTTCACAAGTACTGTATACCGTGCCCCCTGCCTACTCATCCATTGAACTATTCGACTGGCCGACGCTGTTCGGTGCCCGATCCGGTGGTTTGTTTCGAGGCTGAGGGAGTCGGCTGGCTTTACTCGGCGCATCGGAGCGGAATCCGGTAAGGTACTGTCTGCGCGTACCAGTTTGTCTTAAGTGAGTTAAGCAGGTTTGGGCTAAAGACTCCAAAGAACTTTTTTGTTTATTCTGTAGCCACAACAGCAATCCAGCGGCATATTTGGCCGTTAAATTTAACTGCAAACATGTTGTCCACCGACGCACTCAGGAGTAGGGAAATGGCAGCGGAGGCTTTGTATGAAAATCTGCCTACTGTTACTTCTACAACTACTCAAGAAAGCCGCACTTCAAATGTCAGTAACAGCACCAAGGATTTATTGAAAACTTTGGAGAAATTGCTCCGCAGTGAACTTTCCAAGTGGTGGGAAAAGAAATCATTGGATAAATATCTGGAGGTTAATCGGGTGCCCCGGGGCCTGAGAGTGATGATTGTTCCTACTTATGAAAACCCGGACCCCAAAATGCTCCAGAGATGGGCAGAAAATAGTCTTCAATCTTCTAGAAACATGTTACTAATCTTAACTGAATTTGCCCACTCAGACAGAGAATCATTACTAATAGAAATTGCAAAGGTCAATGCACTCTTGGAAGCGACTGGTGACACTGATCTAATAGCGAACACCCGCAAAGAAATTGACCAAAGACTCGCTAAGCTGGAGCAAACTATCCAAGAAAGGAAAATTAATAAGTTTGCCAGGGACAAAGAGGACTACGCGACAGGACGTATTTTTACCTTTTCACGTAAATACGACTCTTACAAGCGCAAGGCCATGTCCACCCAGCAGAAAACAACTACGACTACTGATTCAGGGGCAGTTACGTGCCCTGCATTGACAAATGAAGACAATCTATCAGTAGCGTCATACAGTGGCTCTGAGGACAGTCTATCACGAGCTGATGCAATTTCAATTGATTTGACGAAATTCTCTGTGGTTGACGAACTAAATTTTGTCAGCGAGGACCGGAGGTACTCTCTGCGCTCACGGAACACTCCTCCCCAAGCAGACAAAGCGGCAGTCAAAAACGACGCTGCAGGAAACGTATTGCCAAAAAGAGGTGGAAGGCGAGGCAAAACTCGCAAGAACTGGAACAATTAACCAGTGAACAAGACAATACAGTGATCAATTTGACAGATCTAACATTGTCCAGGGCGGAAGAACAACTCCTCTCTTTAGGACTCTCATATTGTCCACCTAATGACTTCTCTTATGTCCAAGCACGAATTGATGTTTTTAAATTTATTAGGAAAATTAAATTGCAAAAATATTTTTTGTTACATCCTGATACCTCAATTTCACGTGCTGAACCTGATGTTGAAACATCTAATGTAGAATCTCTTCAGGTTAAACATTTGCAGGGTCTGCAGACGTTACTGTCTTTGGATAATGAAAATAACTCGCAAACTGATTTGACAGTGAGTCAAGCTATCAAGGTTAATTGTTCTCCCCCCACCACCTTTCGAGGTAAATCCACATTCTTGCCCTTGATGCCCAAAGATGCATTGGATGTCTTTAGTGACAGGATCATAACAGAATTGAAGGCACTCAATAAATCGGTGCAGAAAAAGAAAAAACAAGTTGATTTCAATAATACACAGTATGCCAAACTTGTGAAAAAAATCCAGGGTAACAATATGGTTGTAGTGAAAAGTGCTGACAAAGGGGGAAATACAGTGTTATGGGCCAAAACTGATTACATCTCTGAAGCGGCTCGACAATTATGTGATCCCCTTTGCTATACAAAATGCACTAAATTTGTGATGCTTAAAAGCCATGACAAAACTAGAAAAGACATCAATCTCTGGTATAGAACTGGCTTATTGACAAAAGATGAATTCAAGTTTTTGAATGTATCACATCCTATCACTCCACTTTTTTATTTGTTACCCAAAATTCACAAATGCACTTTTCCTGTCCCTGGTCGCCCTATCATTTCTGCTCAGGGTAGTATGAATGAGAATATTTCTAAATATGTGGATTTTTTCCTTCAATCACATATGTTTTCTCTTCCTTCTTTTTTGAAAGACACTACGGATTTTTTGGTTAAGGTCAGTCAAATCACTTGGTGTCCTGATTTTTGCTTCCTGGTGATGGATATTGAGGCACTTTATACCAGCATCAACCATCTCCAGGGCCTTGAAGCAGTCAAATATTTCCTGGATGGACGAGAGGCAGGATTTAGAGATCATAACCTCATGCTTTTGGATATGATACGCTTATGCCTCTTCAATAACTATTTCCAATTTGGAAAAGATTTTTACCATCAGGAACGCGGGGTGGCCATGGGTTCATGCTTCTCCCCCAGCTATTCATGTCTTCATGTTGGCTGGTGGGAGGAGCATGTTCTCGGGGTCACCCATGCACACTGGCTCCCTCACCTAGCGCATTATTGGCGCTTTATTGACGATATTTTTATCGTCTGGCGGGGCACCAAGGAACAAGCTGCTTCATTCGTCACTGACATTAATGTCAACGACAGAAATCTAAAGTTTACTGCCAATATCACATCTGATTTCGCAGAATTCTTGGATGTCCAGGTCTACATTGATCATGATACCATACAAACTAAACTTCACAGGAAGAGCAGTGCGGGCAATTCCATCTTGCATGCCCGCAGTGCTCATCCACCACACACAATCAACAGCATTCCCTTGGGTGAATTTATCCGGATAAAACGCATCTGCAGTAGTCCTGATATCTTAAACCAATGTTTAATGGAATCAAGGTCTAGATTCCTCAGACGCAGCTATAGCAAAGTCATTTTAGATCAGGCTATGACTAAGGTATGTGCTCGCCCCCGCGAGGAACTTCTAATCTCTAAAAACAAGGAGATCCTTGAATCCACAGAACAGGGCTCTGTTCGGTTCATCACCACCTACTGCTCTCAAACATCCAAGATCAGCAACATCATTCGATCGGAGTGGCCAATTGTACTCACTGATGTCATTCTTGCCCCATTTTTACCTAAATCACCAGCCATCACTTTTAGGAGGGCTCCTTCTATGAAAGATTCTTTAGATAGAACCCAACCTGAACTTCCACCCAGAACAAACTGGCTTAATAAACCTGGTTTTTTTAGGTGCACCTCATGCCAAGCCTGCACTTTTGCTGTCAATGGCACACATTATGTATCTGCCTTTAATGACAATTTGATTCCAATAAGAGAACATCTGACATGTCGCAGTGATTTTGTAATTTATCAGCTAACCTGCACATGTTCTCTTTCCTATATTGGCAGGACTAAACTACCTGCGCATCAGCGTATTTTGCAGCACATCCGGGCTATAGTTAACTCTGACATGAACTACCCAGTGGCTCGCCACTTCAAAGCGGTACACGACAAGAAACTAAAGGACTTTACATACACCTTGTTGTGTTCCGTAGCTAATCCAAGTACAGGTGGTGACCGCGAAAAAATGCTGCGCCAAAATGAAGCATTTTTCATTATGTTGCTCGATACCCGGTCCCCTAATGGTTTAAATGCTTTTCATGAATTACATCATTTTTAATAAATTGTGTGTATTTGGCCTTAACCTTTTTGAAATGAGTTCTTCCTCTTTTTTGATCTGAATTCCTTGGGATTTTTCTGTCTCTGATTATTTCATTGCGACATGTTACATTTGAGTGTTAATTTTAGCCTTTCTTGTTTACATTTGCAGTTTTTCTAGTCAAGTCTTCTGCAGCCAAAATAATGTATTTCATTTGATCATGAAATTGTTCTGTAAGCACTTGCACTTTAGCACATAGGCACTTTTCTTGACACTTGAACATGTATTGTGTTTAGGATATGGGTCGTTGATAACTCTTTCAGGGAGCATGTAAATAATTCTTTTGACCAATGTGTAATAGAATGTTTTGATGCACTTGCATTAGACTTTTTTGAGCACACTCTTTTATTTTCATTTTTGAAGAATTAAGAGTGCTCTACATTCTGGTTAATTTTTGCTTGAGTGTCATAATGTTGACAAAATCAATTTACAATATCTATTTTTTCTCCCTTTGAGTGGCTATTCAATTCGATCACGTAACGTTATTCCTACATGTCATTTGAGCACTATGCTCTTAATAGTGTCTTGTTTTATATTGACTAGAAACATAATTTACTGGCACCATTTCTTTAATTATGAATTGCTTGCCTATCTGCTGTGTTGCAACCCTTGCGTCCTGTTTCTTTAGGCGCTTGGGCTTTTATTTTGAATTTATTGCACTGCCTACTCCTGACGCGTCATGTGATCAAGCTCCGCCTGCGGAGCGAAACGCGTCAGGGAGGGCACTCGCTCTTGCACTTTATCGAAAATAAATATGGATTGCTGGAACTGGAATTCGTGATGTGGCTTCATTGGTGTTTGTTACTCGACTAAACACCTGGTACTGGAGTGGAGGTCTACGCCTGGTGTACCGCTACCCTTGGCGGTCAGGTTTTTGCGTTTAATATATATATATATATATATATATATACACACAAAAGTTTGCCATGAGGCGAGAACGAGCCAACTGCGGGGTGGTGTGACCACGAATTTATTTCATACAGCGATCTCAGTCCAGAGTAAAGTCTTTCATTTCTTGATTATTCCTGACGCGTTTCAAAACACAGTGGTTTCTTCATGAGAGGAACTACTTTGGAGGAAATCAGCCCCAAGCTATATATACGTGCTAATGTTGCAAAGTGAATCAACTCCTCCCCCCAACCTCCACCCACTTCCCGGTCAGCCATCCTGACACCAACTGTCCATCCTAACATATGTAGACTATTGTCTCTATGCATCCTTTCTTAATGTTGCAAAGTGAACCAACTCCTCCCTCCACTTACCAGTCTGCCATCCTGACACCAACTGTCCATCCTAATATATGTAGACTATTGTCTCTATGCGTCCATTGTAGTTGTTGCGCAGCAAGCAAATCGATAGGGTCTGTTCGGCCTTTAAAAACACGCACGTATTGTACATGCGTGTATTGAAATCCAACGTTGTGTGTATATAAACACGTGCTAATGTTGCAAAGTGAACCAACTCCTCCCCGGTCCCTCCACCCACTTCCCGGTCTGCCATCCTGACACCAACTGTCCATCCTAATATATGTAGACTATTGTCTCTATGCGTCCTTTCTTAATGTTGCAAAGTGAACCAACTCCTCCCCCCACTTCCCAGTCTGCCATCCTAACACCAACTGTCCATCCTAATATATGTAGACTATTGTCTCTATGCGTCCATTGTAGTTGTTGCGCAGCAACCAAATCGATAGGGTCTGTTCGGCCTTTCGATTAAAAACACGTGTGATTAAAAACACGCACGTATTTGACACGCCCGTATTTGAATCCAACGTTGTGTATATATAAACACGTGCTTAATCGAATCCAACGTTGTGTCCAAATTTCAAAGCAATCAGTGAAGAACTTTCGGAGATTTACGATTTTGAACAAACAAACATTTACATTTATATTTATATAGATAAATATATATATATGTGTGTGTGTGTATATAGCAGGAGACCGCTCTGCAACAAGACCGCATCTGCACTTTGTTCCCATACCCCAGCCCTGTCCTGCACTGCGTACTTTGGCCACAGCCCCTGGAGGAGGGCGGAAGGTATTTTATCCCGTAGCAGGTCCCGCAGCACGGGAGACCGCTCTGCAACGAGACCGCATCTGCATTTTGTTCCCGGACCTCAGCCCTGTCCTGCACTGCTATCACAAGTGTCTTTAAAGAAACACTCTATTTGAAAGCAAGAAAGAACACGAAACATAAATAAGGGTGGTTTGACAATAACTGCACAAAAGCATATTCTAAACTTAAATATTCATTTCATCCCACAGTAAAGAAACGGGAAAAGATTAGACTGGCAAAATGCGAATATAAGAGGGCAATAAAAGCAAGGAAGAAGGCCCTAAAAGAGGAAGCCTGGCAAACCTTACATGATGCTTCAGTTAATCGCGATCCTTCCGCCTTTTGGAAGGCGGTTAATGCCCCGTTTCTAGCCGAAGGTGATAAAGCAACCGTAGAGATTGCCATCCCCAAACACAAATGGATATTACATTACGCAGGTTATATAATAACCCACAGATAGATGAACAGGGATCCCCACCAACTGGACCAAAACCGTGAACTCTTCAATGCGTATAGACTTACCTTTACACTTCACTCTTAGCAAAGTTAATATGCCCATTATTTTAAGTCTGGGGGGGGGGGTTGCTGGGCCAGATGGCATCCCGGTAGATCTTTTTAAATCTTAGCATTATGGGGGACACTTTTAACACAGGTTTTTAATGCATGCTGCTCACAAGGTTTTCTTGTTGACTTGGTATGGTTCAATAATTGTGGCCATTTTCAAAAAGGGTGACAAGTCAAATCTAGCCTGTTACCGCACAATCTCATTGCAGGACTCCACAGTTAAGATCGTGGGAACTAAAAATACTAAGCGATTTACAATATGGTTTTCGCAAGGGTTTGGGCACAATAGAACAAGGTTTAAATTTACATATTTTACTAGACAAATATACCAAGGCAAAACGGGAAAGGCTAGACCTGACTTTTATTGACCTAACAGCGGCATTTGACTGTGTGATTCACGAAAAGTTGTGGTCGTTTTTAGCAGGGATGGGTGTTAACGTTTTATTAGTTACATTTTTAAAGCAGCTATATTCTGGGGCAAGGGCCAGGGTTCACTATGGGAGGGGGGAGAATGCACTAAGCACTTTAAAGTGATGAGAAGAGTCAGACAAGGGTGTATTCTCGCCCGTTCTTTTTCACATTGTCTATAAATGAACTAGAATCCGTCGGTGTGCAGTCTAAATATCGAGTTTTTATTTTCGAATGGACATAATATCGACTCCAGATTATCCAGATGGCAGTAATATCGAGGTAATATCGATGTATTTTTTATCGATTTTTATGTTTGTAAAAAAATATCGACTGTAAAAACATCGAGTCATTTATATCGACAGTAAAAAATATCGTTTTTTTGTGTTAGTGAAAAATATCGAAAGTTAAAATATAGAATGTAAGAATATCGAATGTCATAATATCGAATGTCATGATATCGACTGTCACAATATCGATTTTTATAATATCGAATATTCAAATGTACACTGTTTATAATGTTGCAATAGTTATTTTGTTGTTAAAATATATTCTATGTTTAGTTATTTTTGTATTATAAAATATTTTTTTAAAAAATTGAAATTTTAACAACATATTTTAAAAAGTATAATAATTTTTAGGGGCGGGTGGTGGGTTTTTAGGGGAATAGGGTGGGAAGTGTTTTAAAATATATAATAAATATTTTTTGTACATTTGAAAAATGTTATAATTATATCAAATATATTTAAAAAATTTAATTAAAAATGAAAACTTTTTTTAAAAATGTATAATAATTTTTAGGAGCGGGTTGTGGGTTATTAGGGGAATAGGGTGGGAAGTGTTTTAAAATATATATTAATTTTTTAGCAAAATTTAAAACATTCAGAAAATTTGTGGGTTTTTAGGGGAATAGGTGGGAAGGTTATAAAAAAATTTATAATAAAAAATGTAAAATGTAAAATTTGTAATTTGTTTAAAAAAAAATTCAAAATAAATTTGGAACATAATTTCAATTACAATTTTAACTACAAAATTTAAATTTAAATAAAAAAAAAAATTAAATCTAAAAATGAATAAAAAATGTACATTTTTGTACGGAAGTACATTTAAAATTGTTTTTTTTAAAAAATATATAAAAATATTTTTATTCATATTGATTTTTGGTGTTATAGTCGAATAGGTTGGGATTGTTTGTAAACATTTTACTAATTTTATATATAAAATTTAAATTTAAAAAAATTATAAAAATTTGAATTAGTGAATTTAAATTTTTTATAAAAAAATCGTACATTTATAAAAATATTTAGGAAAATAAATATTTACATAAATTTGGTAGTTTATTAAAAATTTTAAAATTTTGAAAAATGCAAATTGTGTATGGAAGTAAGTTTTGAAATGTATGTAAATAAAATAAAATAAAAATATATTTAAAATTATTTATGGAATAATTTGAATAATATTGTTTTTTGGTGTTTTTATTGAATAGTGTGGGATTGTTTGTTAGACATTTTAAATATAAATAGAGATATTGAATAAAAAATGTAAATTAAATAATTCTATAAAATTATGAAAATTGATAAAAAAATATTTTAATATTTATATTAATTTATGAATTTTAGTGAAAATATTTAGGAAAAAAGAAATAATTTATAATGTTTATTTAATAATAAATATAATTTATAAAAATAAATATTGGTACATTTTTAAATATTTAAATTGAAATTATACTGCAAATTTGTAAGAATTTTTTGGTTATTGTATGGAAATAGTTAGGTATATATTTAAAAATGTGATAAAGTATTTAATCTTAAATGAAAAAATGTATTATATTTTTTTAATGTTTTTTACAATATTAAAATTAATATTTAGTGCATTGGGAATTATATTTTAAATGGTTTGAATGTTCTGCACCTTCCTTGAGTTTATATTTGGTGGTGTTGGAATACTAATTTATATGGGTTTAGTGTCCGGAAACTTCCCTGACTTCATACTTGGTGGAGTGGGAATAGTAATGTATATGGGTTGAATGTCCAGCACCTTCCTTTAATTTATACTTGGTTGAGTGGGAAAAGTTATTTATATGGGTTGCATGTCCAGCAACTTCCCTGAGTTTATACTTGGTGGAGTGGGAATAGTAATTTATATGGGTTTAGTGGTCAGAACCTTCCCTGACTTTATACTTGGTGGAGTGGGAATAGTAATTTATATGGGTTGAATGCCCAGCACCTTCCTTAACTTTATACTTGGTGGAGTGGGAATAGTAATTTATATGGGTTGAATGTCCAGCACCTTCTCTTAATTTATACTTGGTGGAGTGGGAATAGTAATTTATTTGGGTTGAATGTCCAGCACCTTCCCTAACTTTATACTTGGTGGAGTGGGAATAGTAATTTATATGGGTTGAATGTCCAGCACCTTCCCTGAGTTTATACTTGGTGGAGTGGGAATAGTAATTTATATGGGTTTAGTGTCCAGCACATTCCCTGAGTTTATACTTGGTGGAGTGGGAGGTAATTTATATGGGTTTAGTGTCCAGCACCTTCCTTGAGTTTGACCTTGGTGGAGTGGGAATAGTAATTTATTTGGGTTTAGTGTCCAGCAACTTCCCTGACTATTTACTTGGTGGAGTGGGAATAGTAATTTATATGGGTTGAATGTCCAGCACCTTCCCTGAGTTTACACTTGGTGGAGTGGGAATACTACTTTATATGGGTTGAATGTCCAGCACCTTCCTTGAGTTTATACTTGGTGGAGTGGGAATAGTAATTTATATGGGTTTAGTGTCCAGCACCTTTCCTGAGTTTATACTTGGTGGAGTGGGAATAGTAATTTATATGGGTTTAGTGTCCAGCAGCTTCCCTGAGTTTATACTTGGTGGAGTGGGAATAGTAATTTATATGGGTTTAGTGTCCAGCACCTTCCCTGAGTTTACACTTGGTGGAGTGGGAATAGTAATTTATATGGGTTGAATATCCAGCCCCTTTCCTAAGTTTATACTTGGTGGAGTGGGAATAGTAATTTATATGGGTTTAGTGTCCAGCTCCTTCCCTGAGTTTATAATTGGTGGAGTGGGAATAGTAATTTATATGGTTTTAGTGTCCAGCACCTTCCCTGAGTTTATACTTGGTGGAGTGGGAATAGTAATTTATATGGATTTAGTGTCCAGCACCTTCCCTGAGTTTACACTTGGTGGAGTGGGAATAGTAATTTATATGGGTTGAATGTCCAGCACCTTCCCTGAGTTTATACTTGGTGGAGTGGGAATAGTAATTTATATGGGTTTAGTGTCCAGCACCTTCCCTGAGTTTATACTTGGTGGAGTGGGAATAGTAATTTATGTGGTTTTAGTGTCCAGCACCTTCCCTGGGTTTATACTTGGTGGAGTGGGAATAGTAATTTATATGGGTTTAGTGTCCGGCACCTTCCCTGAGTTTACACTTGGTGGAGTGGGAATAGTAATTTATATGGGTTTAGTGTCCAGCCCCTTCCCTGAGTTTATACTTGGTGGAGTGGGAATAGTAATTTATATGGGTTTAGTGTCCAGCATCTTTCCTGAGTTTATACTTGGTGGAGTGGGAATAGTAATTTTTTTGTGTTTACTGTCTAGTACTTTTTGTGAGTTTATAATTGGTGCAGTTGGAATGGCAAAAGATTTGCACAATTTTTTTTATTGGTAGGATACTATAATAAAGTTGCTAAACAAAATATAAAAACTATAGTAGTAATTATAATTATTGTTAGTGTAGTAGTAAATTGATATATAAATTGTAATAATTATTAAAATAAAAAATGCATCTCTAATTAGAACATTTAATATTGTGGAGTGGGAATAGTAATTTACATGGGTTGAATGTCCAGCACCTTCCCTGACTTTATACTTGATGGAGTGGGAATAGTAATTTATATGGGTTTAGTGTCCAGCACCTTCCCTGACTTTATACTTGGTGGAGTGGGAATAGTAATTTATATGGGTTGAATGTCCGGCACCTTCCCTGAGTTTATACTTGGTGGAGTGGGAATAGTAATTTAAATGGGTTTAGGGTCCAGCACCTTCCTTGAGTTTATACTTGGTGGAGTGGGAATAGTAATTTATATGGGTTTAGTGTCCAGCACCTTCCTGAGTTTACACTTGGTGGAGTGGGAATTGTAATTTATATTGGTTTAGTGTCCAGCCCCTTCCCTGAGTTTATACTTGGTGGAGTGGGAATAGTAATTTATATGGGTTTAGTGTCCAGCACCTTCCCTGAGTTTATACTTGGTGGAGTGGGAATAGTAATTTATATGGTTTTAGTGTCCAGCACCTTCCCTGGGTTTATACTTGGTGGAGTGGGAATAGTAATTTATATGGGTTTAGTGTCCAGCACCTTCCCTGAGTTTACACTTGGTGGAGTGGGAATAGTAATTTATATGGGTTTAGTGTCCAGCCCCTTCCCTGAGTTTATACTTGGTGGAGTGGGAATAGTAATTTATATGGGTTTAGTGTCCAGCACCTTTCCTGAGTTTAGACTTGGTGGAGTGGGAATAGTAATTGTTTTGTATTTACTGTCTTGTACTTTTTGTGAGTTTATAATTGGTGCAGTGGGAATGGCAAAAGATTTGCACAATTTTGTTTTTTATTGGTAGGATACTATATTAAAGTTGTTAAACAAAATATAAAAACTGTAGTAGTAATTATAATTATTGTTAGGGTAGTAGTAAATTGATATATAAATTGTAATAATTAATAAAATAAAAATGCATCTCTAATTAGAACATTTAATATTGTGGAGTGGGAATAGTAATTTATATGGGTTGAATGTCCAGCACCTTCCCTGAGCTTATACTTGGTGGAGCGGGAATAGTAATTTATATGGGTTTAGTGTCCAGCACCTTCCCTGACTTTATACTTGGTGGAGTGGGAATAGTAATTTATATGGGTTGAATGTCCAGCACCTTCCCTGAGTTTATACTTGGTGGAGTGGGAATAGTAATTTATATGGGTTTAGTGTCCAGCACTTTCACCGAGTTTATAATTGGTGGAGTGGGAATAGTAATTTATATGGTTTTAGTGTCCAGCACCTTCCCTGAGTTTATAGTTGGTGGAGTGGGAATAGTAATTTATATGGGTTGAATGTCCAGCACCTTCCCTGAGTTTATACTTGGTGGAGTTGAAATAGTAATTTATATGGGTTTAGTGTCCAGCACCTTCCCTGAGTTTTTATTTGGTGGAGTGGGAATAGTAATTTAAATGGGTTTAGTGTCCAGCACCTTCCCTGAGTTTATACTTGGTGGATTGGGAATAGTAATTTATATGGGTTGAATGTCCAGCACCTTCCCTGAGTTTATACTTGGTGGAGTTGGAATAGTAATTTATATGGGTTTAGTGTCCAGCACCCTCCCTGAGTTTAAACTTGGTGGAGTGGGAATAGTAATTTATATGGGTTTAGTGTCCAGCACCTTCCCTGACTATTTATTTGGTGTAGTGGGAATAGTAATTTATATGGGTTGAATGTCCAGCACCTTCCCTGAGTTTACGCTTGGTGGAGTGGGAATAGTAATTTATATGGGTTGAATGTCCAGCACCTTCCCTGAGTTTACACTTGGTGGAGTGGGAATAGTAATTTATATTGGTTGAATGTCCAGCACCTTCCCTGAGTTTACACTTGGTGGAGTGGGAATAGTAATTTATATGGGTGTAGTGTCCAGCACCTTCCCTGAGTTTATAATTGGTGAAGTGGGAATAGTAATTTATATGGGTTGAATGTCCAGCTCCTTCCCTGAGTTTATACTTGGTGGAGTTGGAATAGTAATTTATATGGGTTTAGTGTCCAGCACCCTCCCTGAGTTCATACTTGGTGGAGTGGGAATAGTAATTTATGTGGGTTTAGTGTCCAGCACCTTCCTTGAGTTTATACTTGGTGGAGTGGGAATAGTAATTTATCTGGATTTAGTGTCCAGCACCTTCCCTGCCTATTTATTTGGTGGAGTGGTAATAGTAATTTATATGGGTTGAATGTCCAGCACCTTCCTTGAGTTTACACTTGGTGGAGTGGGAATAGTAATTTATATGGGTTGAATGTCCAGCACCTTCCCTGAGTTTACACTTGGTGGAGTGGAAATAGTAATTTATATGGGTTTAGTGTCCAGCACCTTCCCTGAGTTTATACTTGGTGGAGTGGGAATAGTAATTTATATGAGTTTAGTGTCCAGCACCTTCCCTGAGTTTATACTTGGTGGAGAGGGAATAGTAATTTATATGGGTTTAGTGTCCAGCAGCTTCCCTGAGTTTGTACTTGGTGGAGTGGGAATAGTAATTTGTATGGGTTTAGTGTCCAGCACCTTCCCTGAGTTTACACTTGGTGGAGTGGGAATAGTAATTTATATGGGTTGAATGTCCAGCACCTTCCCTGAGTTTATACTTGGTGGAGTGGGAATAGTAATTTTATGGGTTTAGTGTCCAGCACCTTCCCTGAGTTTATAATTGGTGGAGTAGGAATAGTAATTTATATGGTTTTAGTGTCCAGCACCTTCTCTGAGTTTATACTTGGTGGAGTGGGAATAGTAGTTTATATGGGTTTAGTGTCCAGCACCTTTCCTGAGTTTACACTTGGTGGAGTGGGAATAGTAATTTATATGGGTTTCGTGTCCAGCACCTTCCCTGAGTTTATACTTGGTGGAGTGGGAATAGTAATTTATATGGGTTGAATGTCCAGCACCTTCCCTGAGTTTATACTTGGTGGAGTTGAAATAGTAATTTATATGGGTTTAGTGTCCAGCACCTTCCCTGAGTTTATATTTGGTGGAGTGGGAATAGTAATTTATATGGGTTTAGTGTCCAGCACCTTCCCTGAGTTTATACTTGGTGGAGTGGGAATAGTAATTTATATGGGTTGAATGTCCAGCACCTTCCCTGAGTTTATATTTGGTGGAGTTGGAATAGTAATTTATATGGGTTAGTGTCCAGCACCTTCCCTGAGTTTATACTTGGTGGAGTGGGAATAGTAATTTATATGGGTTTAGGGTCCAGCACCTTCCTTGAGTTATTACTTGGTGGAGTGGGAATAGTAATTTATCTGGATTTAGTGTCCAGCACCTTCCCTGACTATTTATTTGGTGGAGTGGGAATAGTAATTTATATAGGTTGAATGTCTAGCACCTTCCCTGAGTTTACACTTGGTGGAGTGGGAATAGTAATTTATATGGGTTGAATGTCCAGCACCTTCCCTGAGTTTATACTTGGTGGAGTGGGAATAGTAATTTATATAGGTTTAGTGTCCAGCACCTTCCCTGACTTAATACTTGGTGGAGGGGGAACAGTAATTTATATGGTTTTAGTGTCCAGCACCTTCCCTGGGTTTATACTTGGTGGAGTGGGAATAGTAATTTATATGGGTTTAGTGTCCAGCACCTTCTCTGAGTTTACACTTGGTGGAGTAGGAATAGTAATTTATATAGGTTGAATGTCCAGCACCTTCCCTGAGTTTACACTTGGTGGAGTGGGAATAGTAATTTATATGGGTTGAATGTCCAGCACCTTCCCTGAGTTTATACTTGGTGGAGTGGGAATAGTAATTTATATGGGTTTAGTGTCCAGCACCTTCCCTGACTTAATACTTGGTGGAGTGGGAACAGTAATTTATATGGTTTTAGTGTCCAGCACCTTCCCTGGGTTTATACTTGGTGGAGTGGGAATAGTAATTTATATGGGTTTAGTGTCCAGCACCTTCTCTGAGTTTACACTTGGTGGAGTAGGAATAGTAATTTATATGGGTTTAGTGTTCAGCACCTTTCCTGAGTTTATACTTGGTGGAGTGGGAATAGTAATTTTTTTGTGTTTACTGTCTAGTACTTTTTGTGAGTTTATAATTGGTGCAGTGGGAATAGCAAAAGATTTGTACAATTTTTTTTATTGGTAGGATGCTATAATAAAGTTTTTAAACAAAATATAAAAACTGTAGTAGTAATTATAATTATTGTTGGTGTAGTAGTAAATTGATATATAAATTGTAATAATTATTAAAATAAAAAATGCATCTCTAATTAGAACATTTAATATTGTGGAGTGGGAATAGTAATTTATATGGGTTGAATGTCCAGCACCTTCCCTGAGTTTATACTTGGTGGAGTGGGATAGTAATTTATATGGGTTGAATGTCCAGCACCTTCCCTGAGTTTACACTTGGTGGAGTGGTAATAGTAATTTATATGGGTTGAATGTCCAGCACCTTCCTTGAGTTTACACTTGGTGGAGTTGGAATAGTAATTTATATGGGTTGAATGTCCAGCACCTTCCCTGACTATTTATTTGGTGTAGTGGGAATAGTAATTTATATGGGTTGAATGTCCAGCACCTTCCCTGAGTTTACGCTTGGTGGAGTGGGAATAGTAATTTATATGGGTTGAATGTCCAGCACCTTCCCTGAGTTTACACTTGGTGGAGTGGGAATAGTAATTTATATGGGTTGAATGTCCAGCACCTTCCCTGAGTTTACACTTGGTGGAGTGGGAATAGTAATTTATATGGGTGTAGTGTCCAGCACCTTCCCTGAGTTTATAATTGGTGAAGTGGGAATAGTAATTTATATGGGTTGAATGTCCAGCTCCTTCCCTGAGTTTATACTTGGTGGAGTTGGAATAGTAATTTATATGGGTTTAGTGTCCAGCACCCTCCCTGAGTTCATACTTGGTGGAGTGGGAATAGTAGTTTATGTGGGTTTAGTGTCCAGCACCTTCCTTGAGTTTATACTTGGTGGAGTGGGAATAGTAATTTATCTGGATTTAGTGTCCAGCACCTTCCCTGCCTATTTATTTGGTGGAGTGGGAATAGTAATTTATATGGGTTTAGTGTCCAGCACCTTCCCTGAGTTTATACTTGGTGGAGTGGGAATAGTAATTTATATGAGTTTAGTGTCCAGCACCTTCCCTGAGTTTATACTTGGTGGAGAGGGAATAGTAATTTATATGGGTTTAGTGTCCAGCAGCTTCCCTGAGTTTGTACTTGGTGGAGTGGGAATAGTAATTTGTATGGGTTTAGTGTCCAGCACCTTCCCTGAGTTTACACTTGGTGGAGTGGGAATAGTAATTTATATGGGTTGAATGTCCAGCACCTTCCCTGAGTTTATACTTGGTGGAGTGGGAATAGTAATTTTATGGATTTAGTGTCCAGCACCTTCCCTGAGTTTATAATTGGTGGAGTAGGAATAGTAATTTATATGGTTTTAGTGTCCAGCACCTTCTCTGAGTTTATACTTGGTGGAGTGGGAATAGTAATTTATATGGGTTTAGTGTCCAGCACCTTTCCTGAGTTTACACTTGGTGGAGTGGGAATAGTAATTTATATGGGTTTCGTGTCCAGCACCTTCCCTGAGTTTATACTTGGTGGAGTGGGAATAGTAATTTATATGGGTTGAATGTCCAGCACCTTCCCTGAGTTTATACTTGGTGGAGTTGAAATAGTAATTTATATGGGTTTAGTGTCCAGCACCTTCCCTGAGTTTATATTTGGTGGAGTGGGAATAGTAATTTATATGGGTTTAGTGTCCAGCACCTTCCCTGAGTTTATACTTGGTGGAGTGGGAATAGTAATTTATATGGGTTGAATGTCCAGCACCTTCCCTGAGTTTATATTTGGTGGAGTTGGAATAGTAATTTATATGGGTTAGTGTCCAGCACCTTCCCTGAGTTTATACTTGGTGGAGTGGGAATAGTAATTTATATGGGTTTAGGGTCCAGCACCTTCCTTGAGTTAATACTTGGTGGAGTGGGAATAGTAATTTATCTGGATTTAGTGTCCAGCACCTTCCCTGACTATTTATTTGGTGGAGTGGGAATAGTAATTTATATAGGTTGAATGTCCAGCACCTTCCCTGAGTTTACACTTGGTGGAGTGGGAATAGTAATTTATATGGGTTGAATGTCCAGCACCTTCCCTGAGTTTATACTTGGTGGAGTGGGAATAGTAATTTATATGGGTTTAGTGTCCAGCACCTTCCCTGACTTAATACTTGGTGGAGTGGGAACAGTAATTTATATGGTTTTAGTGTCCAGCACCTTCCCTGAGTTTATACTTGGTGGAGTGGGAATAGTAATTTATATGGGTTTAGTGTCCAGCACCTTCTCTGAGTTTACACTTGGTGGAGTAGGAATAGTAATTTATATAGGTTGAATGTCCAGCACCTTCCCTGAGTTTACACTTGGTGGAGTGGGAATAGTAATTTATATGGGTTGAATGTCCAGCACCTTCCCTGAGTTTATACTTGGTGGAGTGGGAATAGTAATTTATATGGGTTTAGTGTCCAGCACCTTCCCTGACTTAATACTTGGTGGAGTGGGAACAGTAATTTATATGGTTTTAGTGTCCAGCACCATCCCTGGGTTTATACTTGGTGGAGTGGGAATCGTAATTTATATGGGTTTAGTGTCCAGCACCTTCTCTGAGTTTACACTTGGTGGAGTAGGAATAGTAATTTATATGGGTTTAGTGTTCAGCACCTTTCCTGAGTTTATACTTGGTGGAGTGGGAATAGTAATTTTTTTGTGTTTACTGTCTAGTACTTTTTGTGAGTTTATAATTGGTGCAGTGGGAATAGCAAAAGATTTGTACAATTTTTTTTATTGGTAGGATGCTATAATAAAGTTTTTAAACAAAATATAAAAACTGTAGTAGTAATTATAATTATTGTTGGTGTAGTAGTAAATTGATATATAAATTGTAATAATTATTAAAATAAAAAATGCATCTCTAATTAGAACATTTAATATTGTGGAGTGGGAATAGTAATTTATATGGGTTGAATGTCCAGCACCTTCCCTGAGTTTATACTTGGTGGAGTGGGATAGTAATTTATATGGGTTGAATGTCCAGCACCTTCCCTGAGTTTACACTTGGTGGAGTGGTAATAGTAATTTATATGGGTTGAATGTCCAGCACCTTCCTTGAGTTTACACTTGGTGGAGTGGGAATAGTAATTTATATGGGTTGAATGTCCAGCACCTTCCCTGAGTTTACACTTGGTGGAGTGGGATTAGTAATTTATATGGGTTTAGTGTCCAGCACCTTCCCTGAGTTTATACTTGGTGGAGTGGGAATAGTAATTTATATGAGTTTAGTGTCCAGCACCTTCCATGAGTTTATACTTGGTGGAGAGGGAATAGTAATTTATATGGGTTTAGTGTCCAGCAGCTATCCTGAGTTTGTACTTGGTGGAGTGGGAATAGTAATTTATATGGGTTTAGTGTCCAGCACCTTCCCTGAGTTTACACTTGGTGGAGTGGGAATAGTAATTTATATGGGTTGAATGTCCAGCACCTTCCCTGAGTTTATACTTGGTGGAGTGGGAATAGTAATTTTATGGGTTTAGTGTCCAGCACCTTCCCTGAGTTTATAATTGGTGGAGTGGGAATAGTAATTTATATGGTTTTAGTGTCCAGCACCTTCTCTGAGTTTATACTTGGTGGAGTGGGAATAGTAATTTATATGGGTTTAGTGTCCAGCACCTTTCCTGAGTTTACACTTGGTGGAGTGTGAATAGTAATTTATATGGGTTTCGTGTCCAGCACCTTCCCTGAGTTTATACTTGGTGGAGTGGGAATAGTAATTTATATGGGTTGAATGTCCAGCACCTTCCCTGAGTTTATACTTGGTGGAGTTGAAATAGTAATTTATATGGGTTTAGTGTCCAGCACCTTCCCTGAGTTTATATTTGGTGGAGTGGGAATAGTAATTTATATGGGTTTAGTGTCCAGCACCTTCCCTGAGTTTATACTTGGTGGAGTGGGAATAGTAATTTATATGGGTTGAATGTCCAGCACCTTCCCTGAGTTTATACTTGGTGGAGTGGGAATAGTAATTTATATGGGTTTAGTGTCCAGCACCATCCCTGACTTAATACTTGGTGGAGTGGGAACAGTAATTTATATGGTTTTAGTGTCCAGCACCTTCCCTGGGTTTATACTTGGTGGAGTGGGAATCGTAATTTATATGGGTTTAGTGTCCAGCACCTTCTCTGAGTTTACACTTGGTGGAGTAGGAATAGTAATTTATATGGGTTTAGTGTTCAGCACCTTTCCTGAGTTTATACTTGGTGGAGTGGGAATAGTAATTTTTTTGTGTTTACTGTCTAGTACTTTTTGTGAGTTTATAATTGGTGCAGTGGGAATAGCAAAAGATTTGTACAATTTTTTTTATTGGTAGGATGCTATAATAAAGTTTTTAAACAAAATATAAAAACTGTAGTAGTAATTATAATTATTGTTGGTGTAGTAGTAAATTGATATATAAATTGTAATAATTATTAAAATAAAAAATGCATCTCTAATTAGAACATTTAATATTGTGGAGTGGGAATAGTAATTTATATGGGTTGAATGTCCAGCACCTTCCCTGAGTTTATACTTGGTGGAGTGGGATAGTAATTTATATGGGTTGAATGTCCAGCACCTTCCCTGAGTTTACACTTGGTGGAGTGGTAATAGTAATTTATATGGGTTGAATGTCCAGCACCTTCCTTGAGTTTACACTTGGTGGAGTGGGAATAGTAATTTATATGGGTTGAATGTCCAGCACCTTCCCTGAGTTTACACTTGGTGGAGTGGGATTAGTAATTTATATGGGTTTAGTGTCCAGCACCTTCCCTGAGTTTATACTTGGTGGAGTGGGAATAGTAATTTATATGAGTTTAGTGTCCAGCACCTTCCATGAGTTTATACTTGGTGGAGAGGGAATAGTAATTTATATGGGTTTAGTGTCCAGCAGCTATCCTGAGTTTGTACTTGGTGGAGTGGGAATAGTAATTTATATGGGTTTAGTGTCCAGCACCTTCCCTGAGTTTACACTTGGTGGAGTGGGAATAGTAATTTATATGGGTTGAATGTCCAGCACCTTCCCTGAGTTTATACTTGGTGGAGTGGGAATAGTAATTTTATGGGTTTAGTGTCCAGCACCTTCCCTGAGTTTATAATTGGTGGAGTGGGAATAGTAATTTATATGGTTTTAGTGTCCAGCACCTTCTCTGAGTTTATACTTGGTGGAGTGGGAATAGTAATTTATATGGGTTTAGTGTCCAGCACCTTTCCTGAGTTTACACTTGGTGGAGTGTGAATAGTAATTTATATGGGTTTCGTGTCCAGCACCTTCCCTGAGTTTATACTTGGTGGAGTGGGAATAGTAATTTATATGGGTTGAATGTCCAGCACCTTCCCTGAGTTTATACTTGGTGGAGTTGAAATAGTAATTTATATGGGTTTAGTGTCCAGCACCTTCCCTGAGTTTATATTTGGTGGAGTGGGAATAGTAATTTATATGGGTTTAGTGTCCAGCACCTTCCCTGAGTTTATACTTGGTGGAGTGGGAATAGTAATTTATATGGGTTGAATGTCCAGCACCTTCCCTGAGTTTATACTTGGTGGAGTTGGAATAGTAATTTATATGGGTTAGTGTCCAGCACCTTCCCTGAGTTTATACTTGGTGGAGTGGGAATAGTAATTTATATGGGTTTAGGGTCCAGCACCTTCCTTGAGTTAATACTTGGTGGAGTGGGAATAGTAATTTATCTGGATTTAGTGTCCAGCACCTTCCCTGACTATTTATTTGGTGGAGTGGGAATAGTAATTTATATAGGTTGAATGTCCAGCACCTTCCCTGAGTTTACACTTGGTGGAGTGGGAATAGTAATTTATATGGGTTGAATGTCCAGCACCTTCCCTGAGTTTATACTTGGTGGAGTGGGAATAGTAATTTATATGGGTTTAGTGTCCAGCACCTTCCCTGAGTTTATACTTGGTGGAGTGGGAACAGTAATTTATATGGTTTTAGTGTCCAGCACCTTCCCTGGATTTATACTTGGTGGAGTGGGAATAGTAATTTATATGGGTTTAGTGTCCAGCACCTTCTCTGAGTTTACACTTGGTGGAGTAGGAATAGTAATTTATATGGGTTGAATGTCCAGCACCTTCCCTGAGTTTACACTTGGTGGAGTGGTAATAGTAATTTATATGGGTTGAATGTCCAGCACCTTCCTTGAGTTTACACTTGGTGGAGTGGGAATAGTAATTTATATGGGTTGAATGTCCAGCACCTTCCCTGAGTTTACACTTGGTGGAGTGGGATTAGTAATTTATATGGGTTTAGTGTCCAGCACCTTCCCTGAGTTTATACTTGGTGGAGTGGGAATAGTAATTTATATGAGTTTAGTGTCCAGCACCTTCCATGAGTTTATACTTGGTGGAGAGGGAATAGTAATTTATATGGGTTTAGTGTCCAGCAGCTATCCTGAGTTTGTACTTGGTGGAGTGGGAATAGTAATTTATATGGGTTTAGTGTCCAGCACCTTCCCTGAGTTTACACTTGGTGGAGTGGGAATAGTAATTTATATGGGTTGAATGTCCAGCACCTTCCCTGAGTTTATACTTGGTGGAGTGGGAATAGTAATTTTATGGGTTGAATGTCCAGCACCTTCCCTGAGTTTACACTTGGTGGAGTGGTAATAGTAATTTATATGGGTTGAATGTCCAGCACCTTCCTTGAGTTTACACTTGGTGGAGTGGGAATAGTAATTTATATGGGTTGAATGTCCAGCACCTTCCCTGAGTTTACACTTGGTGGAGTGGGATTAGTAATTTATATGGGTTTAGTGTCCAGCACCTTCCCTGAGTTTATACTTGGTGGAGTGGGAATAGTAATTTATATGAGTTTAGTGTCCAGCACCTTCCATGAGTTTATACTTGGTGGAGAGGGAATAGTAATTTATATGGGTTTAGTGTCCAGCAGCTATCCTGAGTTTGTACTTGGTGGAGTGGGAATAGTAATTTATATGGGTTTAGTGTCCAGCACCTTCCCTGAGTTTACACTTGGTGGAGTGGGAATAGTAATTTATATGGGTTGAATGTCCAGCACCTTCCCTGAGTTTATACTTGGTGGAGTGGGAATAGTAATTTTATGGGTTTAGTGTCCAGCACCTTCCCTGAGTTTATAATTGGTGGAGTGGGAATAGTAATTTATATGGTTTTAGTGTCCAGCACCTTCTCTGAGTTTATAATTGGTGGAGTGGGAATAGTAATTTATATGGGTTTAGTGTCCAGCACCTTTCCTGAGTTTACACTTGGTGGAGTGTGAATAGTAATTTATATGGGTTTCGTGTCCAGCACCTTCCCTGAGTTTATACTTGGTGGAGTGGGAATAGTAATTTATATGGGTTGAATGTCCAGCACCTTCCCTGAGTTTATACTTGGTGGAGTTGAAATAGTAATTTATATGGGTTTAGTGTCCAGCACCTTCCCTGAGTTTATATTTGGTGGAGTGGGAATAGTAATTTATATGGGTTTAGTGTCCAGCACCTTCCCTGAGTTTATACTTGGTGGAGTGGGAATAGTAATTTATATGGGTTGAATGTCCAGCACCTTCCCTGAGTTTATACTTGGTGGAGTTGGAATAGTAATTTATATGGGTTAGTGTCCAGCACCTTCCCTGAGTTTATACTTGGTGGAGTGGGAATAGTAATTTATATGGGTTTAGGGTCCAGCACCTTCCTTGAGTTAATACTTGGTGGAGTGGGAATAGTAATTTATCTGGATTTAGTGTCCAGCACCTTCCCTGACTATTTATTTGGTGGAGTGGGAATAGTAATTTATATAGGTTGAATGTCCAGCACCTTCCCTGAGTTTACACTTGGTGGAGTGGGAATAGTAATTTATATGGGTTGAATGTCCAGCACCTTCCCTGAGTTTATACTTGGTGGAGTGGGAATAGTAATTTATATGGGTTTAGTGTCCAGCACCTTCCCTGAGTTTATACTTGGTGGAGTGGGAACAGTAATTTATATGGTTTTAGTGTCCAGCACCTTCCCTGGATTTATACTTGGTGGAGTGGGAATAGTAATTTATATGGGTTTAGTGTCCAGCACCTTCTCTGAGTTTACACTTGGTGGAGTAGGAATAGTAATTTATATGGGTTTAGTGTCCAGCACCTTTCCTGAGTTTATACTTGGTGGAGTGGGAATAGTAATTTTTTTGTGTTTACTGTCTAGTACTTTTTGTGAGTTTATAATTGGTGCAGTGGGAATAGCAAAAGATTTGTAAAATTTTTCTTTTATTGGTAGGATGCTATAATAAAGTTTTTAAACAAAATATAAAAACTGTAGTAGTAATTATAATTATTGTTAGTGTAGTAGTAAATTGATCTATAAATTGTAATAATTATTAAAATAAAAAATGCATCTCTAATTAGAACATTTAATATTGTGGAGTGGGAATAGTAATTTATATGGTTTTAGTGTCCAGCACCTTCCGTGAGTTTATACCTGGTGGAGTGGGAATAGTAATTTATATGGGTTGAATGTCCAGCACCTTCCCTGAGTTTATCCTGGGTGGAGTTGAAATAGTAATTTATATGGGTTTAGTGTGCAGCACCTTCCCTGAGTTTATACTTGGTGGAGTGGGAATAGTAATTTATATGGGTTTAGTGTCCAGCACCTTCCCTGAGTTTATACTTGGTGGAGTGGGAATAGTAATTTATATGGGTTTAGTGTCCAGCACCCTCCCTGAGTTTATACTTGGTGGAGTGGGAATAGTAATTTATATGGGTTTAGTGTCCAGCACCTTCCTTGAGTTTATACTTGGTGGAGTGGGAATAGTAATTTATCTGGATTTAGTGTCCAGCACCTTCCCTGAGTTTATACTTGGTGGAGTGGGAATAGTAATTTATCTGGATTTAGTGTCCAGCACCTTCCCTGAGTTTATACTTGGTGGAGTGGGAACAGTAATTTATATGGTTTTAGTGTCCAGCACCTTCCCTGGGTTTATACTTGGTGGAGTGGGAATAGTAATTTATATGGGTTTAGTGTCCAGCACCTTCTCTGAGTTTACACTTGGTGGAGTAGGAATAGTAATTTATATGGGTTTAGTGTCCAGCACCTTTCCTGAGTTTATACTTGGTGGAGTGGGAATAGTAATTTTTTTGTGTTTACTGTCTAGTACTTTTTGTGAGTTTATAATTGGTGCAGTGGGAATAGCAAAAGATTTGTACAATTTTTTTATTGGTAGGATGCTATAATAAAGTTTTTAAACAAAATATAAAAACTGTAGTAGTAATTATAATTATTGTTGGTGTAGTAGTAAATTGATATATAAATTGTAATAATTATTAAAATAAAAAATGCATCTCTAATTAGAACATTTAATATTGTGGAGTGGGAATAGTAATTTATATGGGTTGAATGTCCAGCACCTTCCCTGAGTTTATACTTGGTGGAGTGGGATAGTAATTTATATGGGTTGAATGTCCAGCACCTTCCCTGAGTTTACACTTGGTGGAGTGGTAATAGTAATTTATATGGGTTGAATGTCCAGCACCTTCCTTGAGTTTACACTTGGTGGAGTGGGAATAGTAATTTATATGGGTTGAATGTCCAGCACCTTCCCTGAGTTTACACTTGGTGGAGTGGGATTAGTAATTTATATGGGTTTAGTGTCCAGCACCTTCCCTGAGTTTATACTTGGTGGAGTGGGAATAGTAATTTATATGAGTTTAGTGTCCAGCACCTTCCATGAGTTTATACTTGGTGGAGAGGGAATAGTAATTTATATGGGTTTAGTGTCCAGCAGCTATCCTGAGTTTGTACTTGGTGGAGTGGGAATAGTAATTTATATGGGTTTAGTGTCCAGCACCTTCCCTGAGTTTACACTTGGTGGAGTGGGAATAGTCATTTATATGGGTTGAATGTCCAGCACCTTCCCTGAGTTTATACTTGGTGGAGTGGGAATAGTAATTTTATGGGTTTAGTGTCCAGCACCTTCCCTGAGTTTATAATTGGTGGAGTGGGAATAGTAATTTATATGGTTTTAGTGTCCAGCACCTTCTCTGAGTTTATACTTGGTGGAGTGGGAATAGTAATTTATATGGGTTTAGTGTCCAGCACCTTTCCTGAGTTTACACTTGGTGGAGTGTGAATAGTAATTTATATGGGTTTCGAGTCCAGCACCTTCCCTGAGTTTATACTTGGTGGAGTGGGAATAGTCATTTATATGGGTTGAATGTCCAGCACCTTCCCTGAGTTTATACTTGGTGGAGTTGAAATAGTAATTTATATGGGTTTAGTGTCCAGCACCTTCCCTGAGTTTATATTTGGTGGAGTGGGAATAGTAATTTATATGGGTTTAGTGTCCAGCACCTTCCCTGAGTTTATACTTGGTGGAGTGGGAATAGTAATTTATATGGGTTGAATGTCCAGCACCTTCCCTGAGTTTATACTTGGTGGAGTTGGAATAGTAATTTATATGGGTTAGTGTCCAGCACCTTCCCTGAGTTTATACTTGGTGGAGTGGGAATAGTAATTTATATGGGTTTAGGGTCCAGCACCTTCCTTGAGTTAATACTTGGTGGAGTGGGAATAGTAATTTATCTGGATTTAGTGTCCAGCACCTTCCCTGACTATTTATTTGGTGGAGTGGGAATAGTAATTTATATAGGTTGAATGTCCAGCACCTTCCCTGAGTTTACACTTGGTGGAGTGGGAATAGTAATTTATATGGGTTGAATGTCCAGCACCTTCCCTGAGTTTATACTTGGTGGAGTGGGAATAGTAATTTATATGGGTTTAGTGTCCAGCACCTTCCCTGAGTTTATACTTGGTGGAGTGGGAACAGTAATTTATATGGTTTTAGTGTCCAGCACCTTCCCTGGGTTTATACTTGGTGGAGTGGGAATAGTAATTTATATGGGTTTAGTGTCCAGCACCTTCTCTGAGTTTACACTTGGTGGAGTAGGAATAGTAATTTATATGGGTTTAGTGTCCAGCACCTTTCCTGAGTTTATACTTGGTGGAGTGGGAATAGTAATTTTTTTGTGTTTACTGTCTAGTACTTTTTGTGAGTTTATAATTGGTGCAGTGGGAATAGCAAAAGATTTGTAAAATTTTTCTTTTATTGGTAGGATGCTATAATAAAGTTTTTAAACAAAATATAAAAACTGTAGTAGTAATTATAATTATTGTTAGTGTAGTAGTAAATTGATATATAAATTGTAATAATTATTAAAATAAAAAATGCATCTCTAATTAGAACATTTAATATTGTGGAGTGGGAATAGTAATTTATATGGTTTTAGTGTCCAGCACCTTCCGTGAGTTTATACCTGGTGGAGTGGGAATAGTAATTTATATGGGTTGAATGTCCAGCACCTTCCCTGAGTTTATCCTGGGTGGAGTTGAAATAGTAATTTATATGGGTTTAGTGTGCAGCACCTTCCCTGAGTTTATACTTGGTGGAGTGGGAATAGTAATTTATATGGGTTTAGTGTCCAGCACCTTCCCTGAGTTTATACTTGGTGGAGTGGGAATAGTAATTTATATGGGTTTAGTGTCCAGCACCCTCCCTGAGTTTATACTTGGTGGAGTGGGAATAGTAATTTATATGGGTTTAGTGTCCAGCACCTTCCTTGAGTTTATACTTGGTGGAGTGGGAATAGTAATTTATCTGGATTTAGTGTCCAGCACCTTCCCTGAGTTTATACTTGGTGGAGTGGGAATAGTAATTTATCTGGATTTAGTGTCCAGCACCTTCCCTGAGTTTATACTTGGTGGAGTGGGAACAGTAATTTATATGGTTTTAGTGTCCAGCACCTTCCCTGGGTTTATACTTGGTGGAGTGGGAATAGTAATTTATATGGGTTTAGTGTCCAGCACCTTCTCTGAGTTTACACTTGGTGGAGTAGGAATAGTAATTTATATGGGTTTAGTGTCCAGCACCTTTCCTGAGTTTATACTTGGTGGAGTGGGAATAGTAATTTTTTTTTGTTTACTGTCTAGTACTTTTTGTGAGTTTATAATTGGTGCAGTGGGAATAGCAAAAGATTTGTACAATTTTTTTATTGGTAGGATGCTATAATAAAGTTTTTAAACAAAATATAAAAACTGTAGTAGTAATTATAATTATTGTTAGTGTAGTAGTAAATTGATATATAAATTGTAATAATTATTAAAATAAAAAATGCTTCTCTAATTAGAACATTTAATATTGTGGAGTGGGAATAGTAATTTATATGGTTTTAGTGTCCAGCACCTTCCCTGAGTTTATACCTGGTGGAGTGGGAATAGTAATTTATATGGGTTGAATGTCCAGCACCTTCCCTGAGTTTATCCTGGGTGGAGTTGAAATAGTAATTTATATGGGTTTAGTGTGCAGCACCTTCCCTGAGTTTATATTTGGTGGAGTGGGAATAGTAATTTATATGGGTTTAGTGTCCAGCACCTTCCCTGAGTTTATACTTGGTGGAGTGGGAATAGTAATTTATATGGGTTTAGTGTCCAGCACCCTCCCTGAGTTTATACTTGGTGGAGTGGGAATAGTAATTTATATGGGTTTAGTGTCCAGCACCTTCCTTGAGTTTATACTTGGTGGAGTGGGAATAGTAATTTATCTGGATTTAGTGTCCAGCACCTTCCCTGAGTTTATACTTGGTGGAGTGGGAACAGTAATTTATATGGTTTTAGTGTCCAGCACCTTCCCTGGGTTTATACTTGGTGGAGTGGGAATCGTAATTTATATGGGTTTAGTGTCCAGCACCTTCTCTGAGTTTACACTTGGTGGAGTAGGAATAGTAATTTATATGGGTTTAGTGTTCAGCACCTTTCCTGAGTTTATACTTGGTGGAGTGGGAATAGTAATTTTTTTGTGTTTACTGTCTAGTACTTTTTGTGAGTTTATAATTGGTGCAGTGGGAATAGCAAAAGATTTGTACAATTTTTTTTATTGGTAGGATGCTATAATAAAGTTTTTAAACAAAATATAAAAACTGTAGTAGTAATTATAATTATTGTTGGTGTAGTAGTAAATTGATATATAAATTGTAATAATTATTAAAATAAAAAATGCATCTCTAATTAGAACATTTAATATTGTGGAGTGGGAATAGTAATTTATATGGGTTGAATGTCCAGCACCTTCCCTGAGTTTATACTTGGTGGAGTGGGATAGTAATTTATATGGGTTGAATGTCCAGCACCTTCCCTGAGTTTACACTTGGTGGAGTGGTAATAGTAATTTATATGGGTTGAATGTCCAGCACCTTCCTTGAGTTTACACTTGGTGGAGTGGGAATAGTAATTTATATGGGTTGAATGTCCAGCACCTTCCCTGAGTTTACACTTGGTGGAGTGGGATTAGTAATTTATATGGGTTTAGTGTCCAGCACCTTCCCTGAGTTTATACTTGGTGGAGTGGGAATAGTAATTTATATGAGTTTAGTGTCCAGCACCTTCCATGAGTTTATACTTGGTGGAGAGGGAATAGTAATTTATATGGGTTTAGTGTCCAGCAGCTATCCTGAGTTTGTACTTGGTGGAGTGGGAATAGTAATTTATATGGGTTTAGTGTCCAGCACCTTCCCTGAGTTTACACTTGGTGGAGTGGGAATAGTAATTTATATGGGTTGAATGTCCAGCACCTTCCCTGAGTTTATACTTGGTGGAGTGGGAATAGTAATTTTATGGGTTTAGTGTCCAGCACCTTCCCTGAGTTTATAATTGGTGGAGTGGGAATAGTAATTTATATGGTTTTAGTGTCCAGCACCTTCTCTGAGTTTATACTTGGTGGAGTGGGAATAGTAATTTATATGGGTTTAGTGTCCAGCACCTTTCCTGAGTTTACACTTGGTGGAGTGTGAATAGTAATTTATATGGGTTTCGTGTCCAGCACCTTCCCTGAGTTTATACTTGGTGGAGTGGGAATAGTAATTTATATGGGTTGAATGTCCAGCACCTTCCCTGAGTTTATACTTGGTGGAGTTGAAATAGTAATTTATATGGGTTTAGTGTCCAGCACCTTCCCTGAGTTTATATTTGGTGGAGTGGGAATAGTAATTTATATGGGTTTAGTGTCCAGCACCTTCCCTGAGTTTATACTTGGTGGAGTGGGAATAGTAATTTATATGGGTTGAATGTCCAGCACCTTCCCTGAGTTTATACTTGGTGGAGTTGGAATAGTAATTTATATGGGTTAGTGTCCAGCACCTTCCCTGAGTTTATACTTGGTGGAGTGGGAATAGTAATTTATATGGGTTTAGGGTCCAGCACCTTCCTTGAGTTAATACTTGGTGGAGTGGGAATAGTAATTTATCTGGATTTAGTGTCCAGCACCTTCCCTGACTATTTATTTGGTGGAGTGGGAATAGTAATTTATATAGGTTGAATGTCCAGCACCTTCCCTGAGTTTACACTTGGTGGAGTGGGAATAGTAATTTATATGGGTTGAATGTCCAGCACCTTCCCTGAGTTTATACTTGGTGGAGTGGGAATAGTAATTTATATGGGTTTAGTGTCCAGCACCTTCCCTGAGTTTATACTTGGTGGAGTGGGAACAGTAATTTATATGGTTTTAGTGTCCAGCACCTTCCCTGGATTTATACTTGGTGGAGTGGGAATAGTAATTTATATGGGTTTAGTGTCCAGCACCTTCTCTGAGTTTACACTTGGTGGAGTAGGAATAGTAATTTATATGGGTTGAATGTCCAGCACCTTCCCTGAGTTTACACTTGGTGGAGTGGTAATAGTAATTTATATGGGTTGAATGTCCAGCACCTTCCTTGAGTTTACACTTGGTGGAGTGGGAATAGTAATTTATATGGGTTGAATGTCCAGCACCTTCCCTGAGTTTACACTTGGTGGAGTGGGATTAGTAATTTATATGGGTTTAGTGTCCAGCACCTTCCCTGAGTTTATACTTGGTGGAGTGGGAATAGTAATTTATATGAGTTTAGTGTCCAGCACCTTCCATGAGTTTATACTTGGTGGAGAGGGAATAGTAATTTATATGGGTTTAGTGTCCAGCAGCTATCCTGAGTTTGTACTTGGTGGAGTGGGAATAGTAATTTATATGGGTTTAGTGTCCAGCACCTTCCCTGAGTTTACACTTGGTGGAGTGGGAATAGTAATTTATATGGGTTGAATGTCCAGCACCTTCCCTGAGTTTATACTTGGTGGAGTGGGAATAGTAATTTTATGGGTTGAATGTCCAGCACCTTCCCTGAGTTTACACTTGGTGGAGTGGTAATAGTAATTTATATGGGTTGAATGTCCAGCACCTTCCTTGAGTTTACACTTGGTGGAGTGGGAATAGTAATTTATATGGGTTGAATGTCCAGCACCTTCCCTGAGTTTACACTTGGTGGAGTGGGATTAGTAATTTATATGGGTTTAGTGTCCAGCACCTTCCCTGAGTTTATACTTGGTGGAGTGGGAATAGTAATTTATATGAGTTTAGTGTCCAGCACCTTCCATGAGTTTATACTTGGTGGAGAGGGAATAGTAATTTATATGGGTTTAGTGTCCAGCAGCTATCCTGAGTTTGTACTTGGTGGAGTGGGAATAGTAATTTATATGGGTTTAGTGTCCAGCACCTTCCCTGAGTTTACACTTGGTGGAGTGGGAATAGTAATTTATATGGGTTGAATGTCCAGCACCTTCCCTGAGTTTATACTTGGTGGAGTGGGAATAGTAATTTTATGGGTTTAGTGTCCAGCACCTTCCCTGAGTTTATAATTGGTGGAGTGGGAATAGTAATTTATATGGTTTTAGTGTCCAGCACCTTCTCTGAGTTTATACTTGGTGGAGTGGGAATAGTAATTTATATGGGTTTAGTGTCCAGCACCTTTCCTGAGTTTACACTTGGTGGAGTGTGAATAGTAATTTATATGGGTTTCGTGTCCAGCACCTTCCCTGAGTTTATACTTGGTGGAGTGGGAATAGTAATTTATATGGGTTGAATGTCCAGCACCTTCCCTGAGTTTATACTTGGTGGAGTTGAAATAGTAATTTATATGGGTTTAGTGTCCAGCACCTTCCCTGAGTTTATATTTGGTGGAGTGGGAATAGTAATTTATATGGGTTTAGTGTCCAGCACCTTCCCTGAGTTTATACTTGGTGGAGTGGGAATAGTAATTTATATGGGTTGAATGTCCAGCACCTTCCCTGAGTTTATACTTGGTGGAGTTGGAATAGTAATTTATATGGGTTAGTGTCCAGCACCTTCCCTGAGTTTATACTTGGTGGAGTGGGAATAGTAATTTATATGGGTTTAGGGTCCAGCACCTTCCTTGAGTTAATACTTGGTGGAGTGGGAATAGTAATTTATCTGGATTTAGTGTCCAGCACCTTCCCTGACTATTTATTTGGTGGAGTGGGAATAGTAATTTATATAGGTTGAATGTCCAGCACCTTCCCTGAGTTTACACTTGGTGGAGTGGGAATAGTAATTTATATGGGTTGAATGTCCAGCACCTTCCCTGAGTTTATACTTGGTGGAGTGGGAATAGTAATTTATATGGGTTTAGTGTCCAGCACCTTCCCTGAGTTTATACTTGGTGGAGTGGGAACAGTAATTTATCTGGTTTTAGTGTCCAGCACCTTCCCTGGATTTATACTTGGTGGAGTGGGAATAGTAATTTATATGGGTTTAGTGTCCAGCACCTTCTCTGAGTTTACACTTGGTGGAGTAGGAATAGTAATTTATATGGGTTTAGTGTCCAGCACCTTTCCTGAGTTTATACTTGGTGGAGTGGGAATAGTAATTTTTTTGTGTTTACTGTCTAGTACTTTTTGTGAGTTTATAATTGGTGCAGTGGGAATAGCAAAAGATTTGTAAAATTTTTCTTTTATTGGTAGGATGCTATAATAAAGTTTTTAAACAAAATATAAAAACTGTAGTAGTAATTATAATTATTGTTAGTGTAGTAGTAAATTGATCTATAAATTGTAATAATTATTAAAATAAAAAATGCATCTCTAATTAGAACATTTAATATTGTGGAGTGGGAATAGTAATTTATATGGTTTTAGTGTCCAGCACCTTCCGTGAGTTTATACCTGGTGGAGTGGGAATAGTAATTTATATGGGTTGAATGTCCAGCACCTTCCCTGAGTTTATCCTGGGTGGAGTTGAAATAGTAATTTATATGGGTTTAGTGTGCAGCACCTTCCCTGAGTTTATACTTGGTGGAGTGGGAATAGTAATTTATATGGGTTTAGTGTCCAGCACCTTCCCTGAGTTTATACTTGGTGGAGTGGGAATAGTAATTTATATGGGTTTAGTGTCCAGCACCCTCCCTGAGTTTATACTTGGTGGAGTGGGAATAGTAATTTATATGGGTTTAGTGTCCAGCACCTTCCTTGAGTTTATACTTGGTGGAGTGGGAATAGTAATTTATCTGGATTTAGTGTCCAGCACCTTCCCTGAGTTTATACTTGGTGGAGTGGGAATAGTAATTTATCTGGATTTAGTGTCCAGCACCTTCCCTGAGTTTATACTTGGTGGAGTGGGAACAGTAATTTATATGGTTTTAGTGTCCAGCACCTTCCCTGGGTTTATACTTGGTGGAGTGGGAATAGTAATTTATATGGGTTTAGTGTCCAGCACCTTCTCTGAGTTTACACTTGGTGGAGTAGGAATAGTAATTTATATGGGTTTAGTGTCCAGCACCTTTCCTGAGTTTATACTTGGTGGAGTGGGAATAGTAATTTTTTTGTGTTTACTGTCTAGTACTTTTTGTGAGTTTATAATTGGTGCATTGGGAATAGCAAAAGATTTGTACAATTTTTTTATTGGTAGGATGCTATAATAAAGTTTTTAAACAAAATATAAAAACTGTAGTAGTAATTATAATTATTGTTGGTGTAGTAGTAAATTGATATATAAATTGTAATAATTATTAAAATAAAAAATGCATCTCTAATTAGAACATTTAATATTGTGGAGTGGGAATAGTAATTTATATGGGTTGAATGTCCAGCACCTTCCCTGAGTTTATACTTGGTGGAGTGGGATAGTAATTTATATGGGTTGAATGTCCAGCACCTTCCCTGAGTTTACACTTGGTGGAGTGGTAATAGTAATTTATATGGGTTGAATGTCCAGCACCTTCCTTGAGTTTACACTTGGTGGAGTGGGAATAGTAATTTATATGGGTTGAATGTCCAGCACCTTCCCTGAGTTTACACTTGGTGGAGTGGGATTAGTAATTTATATGGGTTTAGTGTCCAGCACCTTCCCTGAGTTTATACTTGGTGGAGTGGGAATAGTAATTTATATGAGTTTAGTGTCCAGCACCTTCCATGAGTTTATACTTGGTGGAGAGGGAATAGTAATTTATATGGGTTTAGTGTCCAGCAGCTATCCTGAGTTTGTACTTGGTGGAGTGGGAATAGTAATTTATATGGGTTTAGTGTCCAGCACCTTCCCTGAGTTTACACTTGGTGGAGTGGGAATAGTCATTTATATGGGTTGAATGTCCAGCACCTTCCCTGAGTTTATACTTGGTGGAGTGGGAATAGTAATTTTATGGGTTTAGTGTCCAGCACCTTCCCTGAGTTTATAATTGGTGGAGTGGGAATAGTAATTTATATGGTTTTAGTGTCCAGCACCTTCTCTGAGTTTATACTTGGTGGAGTGGGAATAGTAATTTATATGGGTTTAGTGTCCAGCACCTTTCCTGAGTTTACACTTGGTGGAGTGTGAATAGTAATTTATATGGGTTTCGAGTCCAGCACCTTCCCTGAGTTTATACTTGGTGGAGTGGGAATAGTAATTTATATGGGTTGAATGTCCAGCACCTTCCCTGAGTTTATACTTGGTGGAGTTGAAATAGTAATTTATATGGGTTTAGTGTCCAGCACCTTCCCTGAGTTTATATTTGGTGGAGTGGGAATAGTAATTTATATGGGTTTAGTGTCCAGCACCTTCCCTGAGTTTATACTTGGTGGAGTGGGAATAGTAATTTATATGGGTTGAATGTCCAGCACCTTCCCTGAGTTTATACTTGGTGGAGTTGGAATAGTAATTTATATGGGTTAGTGTCCAGCACCTTCCCTGAGTTTATACTTGGTGGAGTGGGAATAGTAATTTATATGGGTTTAGGGTCCAGCACCTTCCTTGAGTTAATACTTGGTGGAGTGGGAATAGTAATTTATCTGGATTTAGTGTCCAGCACCTTCCCTGACTATTTATTTGGTGGAGTGGGAATAGTAATTTATATAGGTTGAATGTCCAGCACCTTCCCTGAGTTTACACTTGGTGGAGTGGGAATAGTAATTTATATGGGTTGAATGTCCAGCACCTTCCCTGAGTTTATACTTGGTGGAGTGGGAATAGTAATTTATATGGGTTTAGTGTCCAGCACCTTCCCTGAGTTTATACTTGGTGGAGTGGGAACAGTAATTTATATGGTTTTAGTGTCCAGCACCTTCCCTGGGTTTATACTTGGTGGAGTGGGAATAGTAATTTATATGGGTTTAGTGTCCAGCACCTTCTCTGAGTTTACACTTGGTGGAGTAGGAATAGTAATTTATATGGGTTTAGTGTCCAGCACCTTTCCTGAGTTTATACTTGGTGGAGTGGGAATAGTAATTTTTTTGTGTTTACTGTCTAGTACTTTTTGTGAGTTTATAATTGGTGCAGTGGGAATAGCAAAAGATTTGTAAAATTTTTCTTTTATTGGTAGGATGCTATAATAAAGTTTTTAAACAAAATATAAAAACTGTAGTAGTAATTATAATTATTGTTAGTGTAGTAGTAAATTGATATATAAATTGTAATAATTATTAAAATAAAAAATGCATCTCTAATTAGAACATTTAATATTGTGGAGTGGGAATAGTAATTTATATGGTTTTAGTGTCCAGCACCTTCCGTGAGTTTATACCTGGTGGAGTGGGAATAGTAATTTATATGGGTTGAATGTCCAGCACCTTCCCTGAGTTTATCCTGGGTGGAGTTGAAATAGTAATTTATATGGGTTTAGTGTGCAGCACCTTCCCTGAGTTTATACTTGGTGGAGTGGGAATAGTAATTTATATGGGTTTAGTGTCCAGCACCTTCCCTGAGTTTATACTTGGTGGAGTGGGAATAGTAATTTATATGGGTTTAGTGTCCAGCACCCTCCCTGAGTTTATACTTGGTGGAGTGGGAATAGTAATTTATATGGGTTTAGTGTCCAGCACCTTCCTTGAGTTTATACTTGGTGGAGTGGGAATAGTAATTTATCTGGATTTAGTGTCCAGCACCTTCCCTGAGTTTATACTTGGTGGAGTGGGAATAGTAATTTATCTGGATTTAGTGTCCAGCACCTTCCCTGAGTTTATACTTGGTGGAGTGGGAACAGTAATTTATATGGTTTTAGTGTCCAGCACCTTCCCTGGGTTTATACTTGGTGGAGTGGGAATAGTAATTTATATGGGTTTAGTGTCCAGCACCTTCTCTGAGTTTACACTTGGTGGAGTAGGAATAGTAATTTATATGGGTTTAGTGTCCAGCACCTTTCCTGAGTTTATACTTGGTGGAGTGGGAATAGTAATTTTTTTGTGTTTACTGTCTAGTACTTTTTGTGAGTTTATAATTGGTGCAGTGGGAATAGCAAAAGATTTGTACAATTTTTTTATTGGTAGGATGCTATAATAAAGTTTTTAAACAAAATATAAAAACTGTAGTAGTAATTATAATTATTGTTAGTGTAGTAGTAAATTGATATATAAATTGTAATAATTATTAAAATAAAAAATGCTTCTCTAATTAGAACATTTAATATTGTGGAGTGGGAATAGTAATTTATATGGTTTTAGTGTCCAGCACCTTCCCTGAGTTTATACCTGGTGGAGTGGGAATAGTAATTTATATGGGTTGAATGTCCAGCACCTTCCCTGAGTTTATCCTGGGTGGAGTTGAAATAGTAATTTATATGGGTTTAGTGTGCAGCACCTTCCCTGAGTTTATATTTGGTGGAGTGGGAATAGTAATTTATATGGGTTTAGTGTCCAGCACCTTCCCTGAGTTTATACTTGGTGGAGTGGGAATAGTAATTTATATGGGTTTAGTGTCCAGCACCCTCCCTGAGTTTATACTTGGTGGAGTGGGAATAGTAATTTATATGGGTTTAGTGTCCAGCACCTTCCTTGAGTTTATACTTGGTGGAGTGGGAATAGTAATTTATCTGGATTTAGTGTCCAGCACCTTCCCTGAGTTTATACTTGGTGGAGTGGGAACAGTAATTTATATGGTTTTAGTGTCCAGCACCTTCCCTGGGTTTATACTTGGTGGAGTGGGAATAGTAATTTATATGGGTTTAGTGTCCAGCACCTTCTCTGAGTTTACACTTGGTGGAGTAGGAATAGTAATTTATATGGGTTTAGTGTCCAGCACCTTTCCTGAGTTTATACTTGGTGGAGTGGGAATAGTAATGTTTTTGTGTTTACTGTCTAGTACTTTTTGTGAGTTTATAATTGGTGCAGTGGGAATAGCAAAAGATTTGTACAATTTTTTTTATTGGTAGGATGCTATAATAAAGTTTTTAAACAAAATATAAAAACTGTAGTAGTAATTATAATTATTGTTAGTGTAGTAGTAAATTGATATATAAATTGTAATAATTATTAAAATAAAAAATGCATCTCAATTAGAACATTTAATATTGTGGAGTGGGAATAGTAATTTATATGGGTTGAATGTCCAGCACCTTCCCTGAGTTTATACTTGGTGGAGTGGGATAGTAATTTATATGGGTTGAATGTCCAGCACCTTCCCTGAGTTTACACTTGGTGGAGTGGGAATATTAATTTATATGGGTTTAGTGTCCAGCACCTTCCCTGAGTTTATAAGTGGTAGAGTGGGAATAGTAATTTATATGGTTTTAGTGTCCAGCACCTTCCCTGAGTTTATACCTGGTGGAGTGGGAATAGTAATTTATATGGGTTGAATGTCCAGCACCTTCCCTGAGTTTATCCTGGGTGGAGTTGAAATAGTAATTTATATGGGTTTAGTGTGCAGCACCTTCCCTGAGTTTATATTTGGTGGAGTGGGAATAGTAATTTATATGGGTTTAGTGTCCAGCACCTTCCCTGAGTTTATACTTGGTGGAGTGGGAATAGTAATTTATATGGGTTTAGTGTCCAGCACCCTCCCTGAGTTTATACTTGGTGGAGTGGGAATAGTAATTTATATGGGTTTAGTGTCCAGCACCTTCCTTGAGTTTATACTTGGTGGAGTGGGAATAGTAATTTATCTGGATTTAGTGTCCAGCACCTTCCCTGACTACTTATTTGGTGGAGTGAGAATAGTAATTTATATGGTTTGAATGTCCAGCACCTTCCCTGAGTTTACACTTGGTGGAGTGGGAATAGTAATTTATATGGGTTGAATGTCCAGCACCTTCCCTGAGTTTACACTTGGTGGATAGGGAATCGTAATTTATATGGGTTTAGTGTCCAGCACCTTCCCTGAGTTTATACTTGGTGGAGTAGGAATAGTAATTTATATGGGTTTAGTGTCCAGCACCTTTCCTGAGTTTATACTTGGTGGAGTAGGAATAGTAATTTTTTTGTGTTTACTGTCTAGTACTTTTTGTGAGTTTATAATTGGTGCAGTGGGAATAGCAAAAGATTTGTACACATTTTTGTTATTGGTAAGATACTATAATAAAGTTTTTAAACAAAATATAAAAACTGTAGTAGTAATTAAAATTATTTTTAGTGAAGTAGTAAATTGATATATAAATTGTAATAATTATTAAAATAAAAAATGCATCTCTAATTAGAACATTTAATATTGCAGTTTATTAAGATGGTAAAAAAAATTGGAAGTAGAGGATTTTTTTTATTTGTAATATAAATTAATAAGTAAATAGTGTTTATTATCACAAAGAATATAGCAAGTCAATATATATATATTTATACAAAAAATGATAAATTGCATTTAAATAATGTTTATGTTCATTCACATATATTTTATCAGAAATTTTTAATAACAAACAAAATTACATACTGTACATTTTATTTAATAACAATTATTTTAATCACATAGACATTGGAAATATTGTAATAATGAACATGTTGAAAATAATTGTTATATGTGTTGTACATACATTTTTTCACATTTTAAAGTAGAGGATATTGATAGATACATATAGATACATTTTTTATAATAGTAACATTTTTGTGAGTTACAAAATGGTAATAGTTTCATTTAGAAATTAATAAAATTAATATAGAAAATAGTAATAATATTAATTTTTACATAGGTAAATAAACAAATAAATATTTAAATACATACATAAGTTTCAAAAGAATATTAACATATTTATAAACAGAATATTTCACACAATGTTATATATAGAAATTTTTTAAACATAAATTAATTACAAATTGTATATATAAATAATATTTCCTTTTTAACAGTAAGTTAAATAACAGTGCAAATTTTTTTTTAAAGTCAAGGATATTTTAGAAATATTTTTTTTTAAATTAACATTAATTACATATAATGTAAGACTGAGTTTATAATTTTAAAGTGTTGAAAAATAGAAATTAAATAGCTTTTTGGTATATACAGGGACTATTTTTTAACCGCGTAATGTTATTTTGGCTCATTTGGTGCTTCAACAGCTCGCGGTTGGACGCTGCTTCGGATTGGAGAGGGTAAGTTTGTTTTTATTGTATTTTATAAGTTAATGAAGTTATTTTAAGTGTATGTGTGGCGTGTTTAGGTTTATTTAGATAGTATTAGTGATAGAAGATTGTGTTTTAGGTGTTAGGTAGAGTGTACGATATTTGCTTTTTACAGCGTCTTAGTTGTAGGTGTGTGAGGTATGCTAATATATTTAAATGTTTGAAAATGGATATGTTTACAGTATAAATATGTGTTTTTATATATGTATGGGTATTTTTGTGTGGGTGGGAATGTATTTTTCTATTTTTCAGGTTATCGTCACGTTTTAATGTTTTGGAGGATGTCTATTTTTTCTTTTAAAGTTGTGTGATGAGTATTATATAGTCTTATTTTTACACACATACTTTGGTTTTCGGGTTTTCCGGGAGCGTTTCTTTTTTTTTAATTACTATTTTCGGGTTTTGAGGGGTACATCCTGTGGATTACATTGGAGAGGAGTCGCTATGGATTTGCTTGTATTTTTCCATTTTTTTGGGGCTTCCTTGGATTGTATGGACATTTTTAACGCTTTGGTATGGATTGTTTGACATTGGATTACTTTTGAAGGTGCAACGGAAATGTAAGTATTTAAAAAAATGTTTTTGGGTGGGAAAACTGTTTTAATTTGTGATTTAGTTAGGTTATATGTAACATTTCTGTAAATACATTATCTAAATACATTTAATATATGTTTTTACTATGTATTTGATAGTTTAATTGCAAATTGTTACATATGACAATGAAGGAATTGTTAAATTTAGAAATGCTTAATGTTGCATGTATAGTTATGTTATATTTTATAGAATAGTTTTAGCTATCATTGATAGATATTCCAGCCCTTTGCTAGTTGGATAGAGGGTAACTTGGCTTTGGAGTGTGTTATACATTTGTTTAGTTTCTTTGGTTAGCTTAGGTCCAATCAGGGTTACTGATTGCTCCATTCGGAGCTCTTGGTAACTCTGTTCTTTTTGTAAGGATTGTATTAATTTGTGAAGGGTAGGTGTTCCTCTGCCTGTAGTTGATTGGAAGGCATTGTGCCATCCTTCAACTGCATTGTTTGTTTTTGCTTCCTTATTTAGTGTGCTAAGGTAGACATTCCACCAGGCTATTTGATATTTTGGTTGTCTTCTATGGCCAGATCTGTGTAGCCTATCTTCGAAGTAGTCAAGCATAGGGCTTAGTCTTTCTTTGTTTCTTTTATAGAAGGGGCTGTCTATTAACAAGATATAGTGTTCAGCAACATCTGTCATAGGAACATCGGCTAGGGTGATTCGTTTTTTGATTTCATAAGCAAAGGTGCTATCTGTGGCGTATTGGATACTCAATGTAGATTTTTGTAGATGTCGCCATATACATTGATTAAAATGATAATAGCAACCTTTTGTATTGCTGTGTGTGGGTATGTTTTAAGGATGCTGGTTATCATTGCTTTCTCAAAGGCAATGATTATTTTTTATGGAAAATAGTCATTAGTATGTTGTTTTACTTCGGTTAGTATTTCTTGATAGGTAGATTGCTGTTTGTTCAGTAGGAGGGCATATAGGAAGGGAATATTAGCATTTTGGAAATGACCATGGATAGTGTACAATTTGTAAAAAGGTTTAGGACATACAGAAAAAGTACCGTCCATCATCCAAGTTTGGCATTGGCTGAGTTTAGTCATGTTGCTTGCTGTGGCAAACAGTATAACTCTTTTATCTTTTGATTTGTTGTCATATAGTATAAATTGTTCTTTACTGTGAGTTACAGAGCGTTCAGGGGGAATTTGCACTTCTTCAAAAGTTGTAGCTGTGGGAGGAGTACTTGATGTAGCTCTTTTTGTCTAGCCATAGTTCTTTTAAGGGATTCTATAGATGGTAGTTGGCTAGAAGCATTTTGGGGTAGTACACTTAAATGATGTTTCAAAATAGCAGTTGTTGGTTGATCAGTACTAGTACTAGCTTCTTTAAGGGAATCAAGCATTTGTATAATCTCTATTTCTGTTACATTGGGTGGGTGATTATGTTCCTTAGTATAAGTAAGAGTGGTTTCCTGAGTTATAGCTCTACCATAACATTTGTTAGAATAATATTTGGTACACTTCCAAAAAACTTTCATATCTTTCTGTTTCTCTTGAGTGTAGACATATCCCATATAACAACGAAGCATTTTCCCTTTTTGAGAATAAATACATTTAGCTCCTTCAGTCATGCTTGTCTTTTGGTGCTAGGAGACAATTAAATGAAAATATTAGGAAAGTATTTAAAGAATGAAAGTTGTATTCTAATAACACAGTTTACCACATTTATTATTTACCTGTATATCTTTTGATGATTTCAAACTGTTCTTTTCAGGTGTTGCTTTTCTTCAAACTGTTATTTTCAGTGTATTTCTTTTTGTACCTGTAGAAATTGAGAAAATGTGTTAAAAAATATTTTACAAGTATTTATGTTTTTTTGGTTGTGGTCTGGTAGCTAGTTTCTACTTTGTTACCTATCTATTAAAGTTTGAAGTTATGTTTTAAATTATATACTTACTTATTTTTCTTTTTAGTTTGAAGAACAGATGTTGTCTAGGTCTTCTGTATTTTCTTTTTCTCTGTAGAAAATAGAGTAGAAATAAAATAATTGTTTTAGGTATTTTTTTTTAAATACAGGTGTGAGGCTTGAGACTTAGATTTTAGATGGATATTCAGGTAGTAGTACTTACTTTAGATAGGTGTAGCTTTCTTTCTGTTGAAGTCAATCAGTTTTCTTTCAGAAATCCTGTAGAGTTTCCCCTTCCTTTAGTTCGGAGATTTTGACTGCATTTTTAGCTTGTTTAATTCTTGTTTTTATAGCATTAGTTTAATAGTTTCAGAAATTTTATTGGTTCTTTAAATTGATAGCCTATTCTTATTTGTGGATTTGAATTTTTTTTAATTTTATGCTAATTGGTTTCCTTATATGGGTGACGCCAAGTACGTTTTTTTATGTGTAAGGCCTTTTTTTATATAGGTAATGCCATTTTTATGTATTTAAAGTGCAAGAATATTAATAATCTGCTGTAAGAAATGTTTTATTGTTAGCAAAGATGTGTATGTGTTTTAAAATGTTTGTTTGATCGAAATCTTTTTTTTAAATGTTTGCAATATTTATAGTATGTTTTATATATTTTATGAAACACTTTGTGATTATTTGTGATGAGTATAATATTAATTTTTTATTATAAAGTGCATTATTTAAGTATTTAGTAAATGCGATATGTTTAAAAAACAATATATTTGTATTCTATATTTTTGTATTCGATATTTTGACTGTGTTTTATGTTAAGATGTGATAATCGATGTTTTAAAATGCGATAATATTGTTGGTAGATATTGTTGTAGTCGTTGTTTTTTTTAATCGATATTGTGGTTTTGATATTTTTGTGTTTTGTTGTTTAAGTATAGGAAATCGATATTTTTGTAGTCGATAATTTGTCACCGATATTTTGTCCAGTCGATATTCGGTCTGTCGAGGTTATGTCAGTGATCCGAATCCGTCGTGGTCCGGGAGTGTAAGGACTTACCAGCTGTAGCAACTCGCCCTATTCTGGCACTCATGTAAGCAGATGATGCGGTCCTTATGGCCCGCACACCGATCGGTCTCAAAAAGGTCGTTAATGTTTTTTCAAATTTTATGCCAAACTTGGGTCTTACTGTGAACTGCGTCAAAACATTTGCAATGAATTGTGGAGCAGAACCGAGAAAGAAGACTAACACTCTTTATATTTATTCAAAGGCAATAGAGCATTCTAAAACTTTTTCTTATTTAGGGATTTTATTTGACCAAATCGGCACGTGGTAGCCAGAAGATTAAAGTGGAAAGGCTGCTTTTCATCAAATCTTTGATGGCCTTATTACATTTCAGCACAAAATTTGGAAGAAGCTCCCCTGCGGAATTTCTACAGATCTATAGGGCAAAATGTGTGGCCATCGCCACATATGTAGCTGGAATCTGGGGCTACGCAGGGGTTAACTCACATCAGTCCACAGAAAATATGTTTTTCAGGTCCCTCCTGGCAGTCCCAGACAGCACTTCAACTTATATATGCCATCAAGAACTGGGTATGCCATACCTAGAAGACATAATCAAGATCCAGCCAGTCCTCTTGTGGCACAGAGTCTGGACCTCAGAGGAGACAGATTTTAATCGTCACATCTTGAAAGACGTACTGGCGATTTGACGGGGTTAATCACATAAGATGGTTAGCATATGTTAAAATGTTTTTGTTTAAACTAGGCCATTCTGAATACTACAATGATCCATATACCATGGGTAATGTGTCTAGGAAAGACCTTAAAGCAAGCTGCATGTGTTATTTGGGTGAAATCAGAACCACAATAGAATTAAGGAAATAAACGGTTCAAGTACATTATATGGCCCTGGCGACCCTGGTGACTCCACTCACACAACAAAATATTGTATTAGTAACTGACGACTAGGAGAGGTTTTTGCTAACATGTTTTAGATTGAATATTCTACCAAGATTTTTAAGTTTACCCGTACAAAATGATTGGTCGAGAGTTTTAAGTAAATGCCTGTGTGATGATGTTGCTGAACAATCCACAATACATATATTGTTTTTTTGTACATTTTATTCAATCCCTAGAAGAAGATGGATTATCCCTTTTTTGAAAAGATCCAGCCTGAGACAATGTCACCCAGCATTTTTGACTCTGCATATGCTAGATAACTACTATTGCCTCCATTAGAGCCTTTTTAAAAAACATTTTTAAATATCGTAAATCAATTCTGATGTGATCTTAATAACTGTGTGTTTATATATATATATATATATATATATATATATATATATATATATATATCCAAACATCCTTCCATGCCACACCAGACCTTCAGGATAACAGGTGCTTTATTATCCAAACAGCAATTTGGCAATTGGCTTTCAAGTCCATACATCCTTGCTGATACGTTTCAGCTCCTTCAAGCCTCGACCACAGGTGGGCCATCAATGTGTTAGCAGTGATGTCACATGACTTTATACGTCATCTAGACCTACTGATTTCTCCTGTAGTTCTATGAATACTGCAATGCCCAGAGGGCACCATTTTTAAAAGCGAAATATTCATTTTTCTGTAATTGCTGTAATTCGGTTTCCCCTTTCACAGTTCTTATTTCCGAGGATATTGAAGTTTTACTTTCATATGTAAGTACTTTCGGTGTGCAAATTGTCCAGCTTTACACAATGCCTTGTTACCACATGCTTGTTAACAGCATCTATATCCTTCAAATCCATTATGATGGAAACAGTGTTCCTTCAAATTCTCTTGCCCAGCTTCACCGCCCATTTAAATGGTAAACAGTCAAAATATCGACTTTAAAATATCGAATGGACATAATATCAAGTTTTAAATATCGAATGGACAAAATATCGACAGGACAGAATATAGACATCAAAAATATCGTTTTTAAGGTAAGTAATGTAATATCGAATGTTAAAAATATAGACAGTTAAAATATCGAAGTATATAATATAGGGTATTAAAATTATCGAATTTTTAATAATATCGAATTTTTTATGTTAATATATGTGTGAAAAGTGTGTATTTATGTTATATTTATTTTAATTAATGAAATTTGTTGTTTTAATTTTTGCGTAATTTAATTCTGTAGCGGGTTGTGGGTTTATAGGGGAATAGGGTGGGAAGTAATTTAAATATAATTAATTAAATATGTAAATTTATTTATTGGTATTCATTTTTAATTCACTGTTAATTAATTTTTCATTGGTAATTATTTAAAATTTAATTGGCAATTAATTTTAAATAATTGATTAATTGTTAATTATGTAAATTTTGCTAATTTATTTTCTGTAGTGGGTTGTGGGTGTATAGGGTAATAGGGTGGGAAGTAATTTAATTTTAATTAATTAAATATGTCAATTTAATTATTAGTATTCATTTTCATTAATTGTTAATTAATTGATATTTGGTAATTATTTAAATTTTAATTGTCAATTAATTTTAATTATTTGATTAATTCCTAATTATGTTAATTGTTAATTTGTAATTAATTTGTATTAATAGGTAAATAATTGTAATAATTATTTTAATTTATAATTTTAATTGATTAATTATTATATTATATTAAATTGGTAATTACTTTTAATTATTTTTTTCTAGATATTTATTTATATATATAGAAATATTATATGAAGTATTTCATATCCCTACTTTTGCACTCTTTGGAGTGGGAATAGTAATTTTAACCCCTACGCTATCCAACGCTTTCCCTACTGTTGCACTCATTGGAGAGGGAATAGTAATTTTTACCCCTACGCTATCCAACGCTTTCCCTACTGTTGCACTCTTTGGAGTTGGAATAGTAATTTTTACCCCTACGCTATCCAACGCTTTCCCTACTGTTGCACCCACTGGAGTGGGAATAGTAATTTTTACCCCTACGCTATCCAACGCTTTCCCTACTGTAGCACCCACTGGAGTGGGAATAGTAATTTGTACCCCTATGCTATCCAACGCTTTCCCTAAACTTGTAAAGCCTGCCAACATGGTCTTAACAAAACAACATTTAATGACCCTGTTAGGCAACGAGGAATGTAAAATCACTAAAATCCTGACATGCAAAAAAGATGAATGAATGAATACGCTCTTGTATAGTGCATGGCTACCCTCAAGCATCCCAGCGCTGCGAGACCATGGACAGAAGACGCTTTCCCTACTGTTGCACTCACTGGAGTGGGAATAGTAATTTTTACCCCTACGCTATCCAAAGCTTTCCCTACTGTTGCACTCTTTGGAGTGGGAATATTAATTTTAACCCCTACGCTATCCAACACTTTCCCTACTGTAGCACCCACTGGAGTGGGAATAGTAATTTTTACCCCTACGCTATCCAACGCTTTCCCTACTGTAGCACCCACTGGAGTGGGAATAGTAATTTGTACCCCTATGCTATCCAACGCTTTCCCTACTGTTGCACTTACTAGAGTGGGAATAGTAATTGTAACCCCTACGCTATCAAACGCTTTCCCTACTGTAGCACCCACTGGAGTGGGAATAGTAATTTTTACCCCTACGCTATCCAACGCTTTCCCTACTGTAGCACCCACTGGAGTGGGAATAGTAATTTTTACCCCTACGCTATCCAACGCTTTCCCTACTGTTGCACTCACTGGAGTGGGAATAGTAATTTTTACCCCTACGCTATCCAAAGCTTTCCCTACTGTTGCACTCTTTGGAGTGGGAATATTAATTTTAACCCCTACGCTATCCAACGCTTTCCCTACTGTAGCACCCACTGGAGTGGGAATAGTAATTTTTACCCCTACGCTATCCAACGCTTTCCCTACTGTAGCACCCACTGGAGTGGGAATAGTAATTTGTACCCCTATGCTATCCAACGCTTTCCCTACTGTTGCACTTACTAGAGTGGGAATAGTAATTGTAACCCCTACGCTATCAAACGCTTTCCCTACTGTAGCACCCACTGGAGTGGGAATAGTAATTTTTACCCCTACGCTATCCAATGCTTTCCCCACTGTTGCACCCACTGGAGTGGGAATAGTAATTTTTACCCCTACGCTATCCAACGCTTTCCCTACTGTTGCACTCTTTGGAGTTGGAATAGTAATTTTTACCCCTACGCTATCCAACGCTTTCCCTACTGTTGCACCCACTGGATTGTGAATAGTAATTTTTACCCCTACGCTATCCAACGCTTTCCCTACTGTAGAACCCACTGGAGTGGGAATAGTAATTTTTACCCCTACGCTATCCAACGCTTTCCCTACTGTTGCACTCACTGCAGTGGGAATAGTAATTTTTACCCCTACACTATCCAACGCTTTCCCTACTGTTGCACTCTTTGGAGTGGGAATATTAATTTTAAACCCTACACTATCCAACGCTTTCCCTACTGTAGCACCCACTGGAGTGGGAATAGTAATTTTTATCCCTACGCTATCCAACACTTTCCCTACTGTAGCACCCACTGGAGTGGGAATAGTATTTTTACCCATACGCTATCCAATGCTTTCTCTACTGTTGCACCCACTGGATTGGGAATAGTAATTTTTACCCCTACGCTATCCAACGCTTTCCCTACTGTTGCACCCACTGGAGTGGGAATAGTAATTTTTACCCCTACGCTATCCAACGCTTTCCCTACTGTAGCACCCACTGGAGTGGGAATAGTAATTTTTACCCCTACGCTATCCAACGCTTTCCCTACTGTTGCACTCACTGGAGTGGGAATAGTAATTTTTACCCCTACGCTATCCAAAGCTTTCCCTACTGTTGCACTCTTTGGAGTGGGAATATTAATTTTAACCCCTACGCTATCCAACGCTTTCCCTACTGTAGCACCCACTGGAGTGGGAATAGTAATTTTTACCCCTACGCTATCCAACGCTATCCCTACTGTTGCACCCACTGGAGTGGGAATAGTAATTTTTACCTCTACGCTATCCAACGCTTTCCCTACTGTAGCACCCACTGTAGTGGGAATAGTAATTTTTACCCCTACGCTATCCAACGCTTTCTCTACTGTTGTACCCACCGGATTGGGAATAGTAATTTTTACCCCTACGCTATCCAACGTTTTCCCTACTGTTGCACTCTCTGGAGTGGGAATAGTATTTTTTACACTTCTGCTATTATACGGTAATAATATTGGATATTACTTCATTATATTATGTTACTATATATATATATATATATGTTTTTACAAATATGATTGTAAAAATTCTTTTTTTAAACTTTCATTAATTATTCCATTTTTATAAGCTAATTTTAGTATTTTTAAGTATATTATAGTACTTAATTTTTATTATTAATTTAATTTAACACTGTTTTTAATAAAGTCGATATTTTTAACAACTATATTTTTGTAAACGATATTTTGTACTCGATATTTTTGTACTCACCTGTTTGTAGATACAAACTCGATATTTTGTCTGTCGATATTTTGTCAACGATATTTTTGATAGTCGATATTCTGTCCGTCGATATTATCTCAGTGATCCCATTTAAATGTTGGGTCAATCCCGTACCTTTCAAACCTGGTGTATTAAGTGGGCAGTTTGGGCTCCCTCCTTCAATATCAAATACCAATTACAGCATGTCAGAACCCCAACCTCAACAGGGCGGCCTCGGCGCACAGGATGGAGTTCTCCGACTGCATCCAAACATCCTTGCTCACAGTGATTGGGCAAGTTTTACCCAGAAATGTAGTAAATACTCACAGTAGGGGACCCTCCATGAGAGCAAGCCTAGTCAAAACCAGCCCTGAAGTGATTGTGGGAACAGGTTGGCTGATGCAACGTAAAGGTTTTTACAAATGCAAAACTTGTAAAGCCTGCCAACATGGTCTTAACAAAACAACATTTAATGACCCCGTTAGGCAACGAGGAATGTAAAATCACTAAAATCCTGACATGCAAAAAAGATGAATGAATGAATACGCTCTTGTATAGTGCATGGCTACCCTCAAGCATCCCAGCGCTGCGAGACCATGGACAGAAGAAGACACTCAGTGAAACAAAAATGTCTTCAATCGCTTCCTGAATACAAGATGGTTCATTTCCAGCCTGATGTTATATGGGAGTTCATTCCAGCCCTTGGCTACATTGGAGGGAAAGCTGGCGGCCACCCATATGGGCTCGCTTCACCCTGGGTACCACCAGCAGATTTTGCTGGTTAGATCTCAAGGATCTAGAGGCATGATGCCGGCAAAACAAGGGCTGGAGGATGGTAGGACCAACATTACTTATAGACTTGTGCGCCATACAGAATGTTTTAAACCAGATTCTTTCCTGGATCGGAAGCCAGTGAAGTGACCGAAGTGCCGCCTTCGCCGAGCAGCGTCTGGGGAGATTCATAAGCAGCTGAGCTGCACAGTTTTGTACTGATTGGAGAATATGGATAGAACCAACTGGAGCTCCCAAATAAACGGCATTTGCATAATCCAGACGCGACAAGATCAGTCACTGGACCAGCACGCGTCTGGCCTCAAAAGGTATGAGGGGCAGAACTTTCCTGAGGACCCTAAGCAGTCCATAACAAGTCGCCGCCACCTTCTTGGCCTGAACCTGAAACCCCAAGGTGGTATCTAGCCAGACCCCCAGGCTCTTTATTTGGGTCTTTGGGATGGGAGGGGGGCCCAGACACTGCGGCCACCATGGGTCGAGGTTAATGGGGGCTTTATACCCCAGGAGCATGATGTCAGTTTTTGCCCCGTTTAGCTTTAAAAATGACGGCGTCATCCGCTCCAAAACCTTGGTGAGACAGGGGGCCAAGTTGTTACTCCCCTGATCTCCGGCGTCATCTCTTGCCAGAGAGACGACCAACTGCGTATCATCGGCGTATGTGATAAGCTCGAATTCCCCAGGGAAGTACCACCTCAGCCAATGGACTCATGTAGATGTTAAATAAGGTTGTACTGAGAGAGGAGCCCTGGGGAATGCCGTGATAAAGTTGCAGTTGGTCGGATGAAACCTCCTCATCAAAGACGGAGAAAAATCTCTCCGCCATAAAGGACTGGAGCCATTTAAGGGCCATTCCTGAGATCCCTGCCCGATGGAGGCGCTGAAGGAGAAGTGGGTGATTAACAGTGTCGAAGGCTGCGCTGAGGTCCAACAGTACCACCGCAGCGCAGCAGCAGATCACGTTGTCTATGTGTTTGAGTGAACATATAGTTAACTATACATAGGGAGTACCAAACTACAAGCACATAAAAGAATCCTCCAACACATGAGATCAATTACCAACCAGGACAACACATACCCTGTGGCGCTACATTTTAAGGACCACCAAAACTCAAATGTATAAGATCTTAAATATTAACTCACAGACGCTGTGCCACCGAGCCAAAGAGGGGGCGACAGGGAAAATAATCTACGCAAATTGGAAACACGCTACATTTTAGAGCTAGATTCTAACCACCCAGGTGACCTTAATATATCAGAAGATCTCTATACTTGCCTCTAGCAATTGATAGTAAAACAATGCTGTCGCAGAACAATGTATATTCAAAATCCAATCTAATGAATATTTATAACTATATTGTGGGACATGTAAGGACACCTATACATAGTATAGATAATCCTACACTGACATATTACGGGAGGAATACTTGGCCCACAGATCTGATTTCTTAGAGTGACAGATCCGATAGATGGCAATACAGGTAGTAAAATGAGTTAATGATGGTGGCAATCAGGTATTTAAAAAACTATTAAGCAAGAAACAAAGGAGAAGATAAGCTGCCAAAACCCAACACACAAAAAAAGAGAAAGAAGAATCAATCGATAAATTACGATTCAAGAATAATGAGTTCAGCAAGTAACCATATCTTAGCACTTGAGCAATTTAAAATAAGGTTAGGGGGTAAAAATAGTGCATGCACTTTACAGCATATGAAATCTTTAACACTTGCACTTTGAGCGTTTGTTATGTTTACATAGGAGAACAAACAGGGCACAGGGACAGTTGACATTCATCATGCAGTATTTAAGTTATGATTGATAACAATGAAATCATGGGTGTTCAATATACATCAATGTGTATGGCTATTTAAAGTCTGATTCAATTGATTTTATTTATATGATAGCCCCAACCCCAATTCAGACTATATTATTCTATATTCATACTTTAAAATGTTTATGCTTTAAGTCTTTTATAAAGATGGCATAAAACAAGTAATGAATTAAGCAAAGGAAAAACAATGAAAAGTATTTTTTCTATGTCTATTTCTGTGTTTTTTTGCACCCTGCACATGTCACTTTAAAAAGGTCAAACTGATGCTGCAGCGCTTGTCATGTGATCAAGGCTCGCAAGAGCTAATACGCGGATTGCTGAATTCAAATACTGCACCTATTTTGTTGTCTGTGCCAGTCTGTGAGAGGAAGGAAAAAGAAGCAACAGAGTTTTGGATATATAAGCCGGGAAGGCTTCTCCTGGCTGCACACGGGCCCCCTCTCTTTCAGGGTGACGCAGGAAACAGAAGCTCAGATCTGCAGGGCATGCCCTGGAATTGAATTAGATCCCGAAGGGTACACTGGGTCTGCCCCCTCAGCACCGGCAATCATTCTTGAATCGGACCGGAGTTGGCAGAATCTGGGTCTAAGGACGCAGACCACGCCAACAACGATCGAGGTAGGAATCGGATATTGCTGTGGTGAAGAGGTGTGTAATTACGGGGGAAAGCGAAACTGCATTTATCAGTAATACTCTCTCCCGTTGAACGGATTTAAAACATATTTGACCACGATGTCAGCTGACACATTGCGGTACCGTGAGGCGGCAGCAACTGAAATGTTCAGTGATATGCCATCATGTTATAAATAAATTATGGTCCGGTCCAAGTAGATTCTTTAGGTATCTTTATTCAGGTAGGCTGTTACATAGAAGAGAACCCCACCAGGAGCAGGCTCCCTGCTGCTCAGCCCATCCACCAACTGACTCACAAACTCACAGCCTCTCGCAACCGCCATCTTGGGAGGGAATTGGGGCACCGGGCTAGTCTCTACTGCTCACGGGCTACAAAGCCGGAAGCTGGTGCAGGGACGCATTTGATGTCCCCTGAGGCGTGAGCCGGGTGGACAAGCGCTGCGCTGCTCGTTTTAAAATTATTGTGCTGCTATTTGTATTTTAACATTTAGAGCGATCCTGTACCATTTTAAAAAACTATTGCGAATTTGCACCTACCTGGGCTACCTCTTCCCCGAACCAAGGGTCGGGAACATCCTCTCGCGAACGCCATCTTGGGAGGGAATTGGGGCACCGGGCTAGTCCCTACTGCTCACGGGCTACAAAGCCGGAAGCTGGCGCAGGCGCGCATTTGAGGTCCCCTGAGGCGTGAGCCGGGTGGACAAGCGCTGCGCTGCTCGTTTTAAAATGATTGTGCTGCTATTTGTATTTTAACATTTAGAGCGATCCTGTACCATTTTAAAAAACTATTGCGAATTTGCACCTACCTGGGCTACCTCTTCCCCGAACCAAGGGTCGGGAACAGCCTCTCGCGACCGCCATCTTGGGAGGGAATTGGGGCACTGGGCAAGTCTCTACTACTCACGGGCTACAAAGCCGGAATCTGGCGCAGGCGCGCATTTGATGTCCCCTGAGGCGTGAGCCGGGTGGACAAGCGCTGCGCTGCTCGTTTTAAAATTATTGTGCTGCTATTTGTATTTTAACATTTAGAGCGATCCTGTACCATTTAAAAAAAATATTGTGAATTTGCACCTACCTGGGCTACCTCTTCCCCGAACCAAGGGTCAGGAACAGCCTCTCGCGACCCCCATCTTGGGAGGGAATTGGGGCACCGGGCTAGTCTCTACTGCTCAAGGGCTACAAAGCTGGAAGCTGGCGCAGGCGCGCATTTGATGTCCCCTGAGGCGTGAGCCGGGTGGACAAGCGCTGCGCTGCTCGTTTTAAAATTATTGTGCTGCTATTTGTATTTTAACATTTAGAGCGATCCTGTACCATTTTAAAAAACTATTGCGAATTTGCACCTACCTGGGCTACCTCTTCCCGAACCAAGGGTCGGAAACAGCCTCTCGTGGCCGCCATCTTGGGAGGGAATTGGGGCACCGGGCTAGTCTCTACTTCTCACGGGCTACAAAACTGGAAGCTGGCGCAGGCGCGCATTTGATGTCCCCTGAGGCGTGAGCCGGGTGGACAAGCGCTGCGCTGCTCGTTTTAAAATTATTGTGCTGCTATTTGTATTTTAACATTTAGAGCGATCCTGTACCATTTTAAAAAAACTATTGTGAATTTGCACCTACCTGGGCTACCTCTTCCCCGAACCAAGAGTCGGGAACAGCCTCTCGCGACCCCCATCTTGCGAGGGAATTGGGGCACCGGGCTAGTCTCTACTGCTCACGGGCTACAAATCTGGAAGCTGGCGCAGGCGCGCATTTGATGTCCCCTGAGGCGTGAGCCGGGTGGACAAGCGCTGCGCTGCTCGTTTAAAGTTTTTGTGCTGCTATTTGTATTTTAACATTTAGAGCGATGCTGTACCATTTAAAAAACTATTGCGAATTTGCACCTACCTGGGCTACCTCTTCCCCGAACCAAGGGTCGGGAACAGCCTCTCGCAAACGCCACCTTGGGAGGGAATTGGGGCACTGGGGTAGTCTCTACTGCTCACCGGCTACAAAGCCGAAAACTGGCGCAAGAGCGCATTTGATGTCCCCTGAGGCGTGAGCCGGGTGGACAAGTGCTGCGCTGCTCGATTTAAAATTATTGTGCTGCTATTTGTATTTTATTTACAACAAGGGGTGGTGATGGACAGAGTCTCTGAATTAAGCAGAGTACTCTCACCCAGTCAAGAGATCAGGGCTAGATCCAACACCGTTTTTTAGCTCATTGCACCATCCCAGTTTCAGAACCTGGCTGTATGCAAATTAGTCTGTCCCTGGCCCAGTGCATCATGGGAACAGGGCAGACCAGACTACAAAAGCCAATTCTTACACTGGGAAGGAAACAAGCTTCCGGGGACCGGTTTCTGGCATTACAGCCGTCTTCGGCCCGGCTTGCTTGAATCCTGATGGTGCAATGAGCAAGGGACTCACATCTGAGTATACCCTTCCACGCTTAGGGTGGACAAAATTATTTACAACAAGGGGTGGTGATGGACAGAGTCTCTGAATTAAGCAGAGTACTCTCACCCAGTCAAGAGATCAGGGCTAGATCCAACACCGTTTTTTAGCTCATTGCACCATCCCAGTTTCAGAACCTGGCTGTATGCAAATTAGTCTGTCCCTGGCCCAGTGCATCATGGGAACAGGGCAGACCAGACTACAAAAGCCAATTCTTACACTGGGAAGGAAACAAGCTTCCGGGGACCGGTTTCTGGCATTACAGCCGTCTTCGGCCCGGCTTGCTTGAATCCTGATGGTGCAATGAGCAAGGGACTCACATCTGAGTATACCCTTCCACGCTTAGGGTGGACAAAATTATTTACAACAAGGGGTGGTGATGGACAGAGTCTCTGAATTAAGCAGAGTACTCTCACCCAGTCAAGAGATCAGGGCTAGATCCAACACCGTTTTTTAGCTCATTGCACCATCCCAGTTTCAGAACCTGGCTGTATGCAAATTAGTCTGTCCCTGGCCCAGTGCATCATGGGAACAGGGCAGACCAGACTACAAAAGCCAATTCTTACACTGGGAAGGAAACAAGCTTCCGGGGACCGGTTTCTGGCATTACAGCCGTCTTCGGCCCGGCTTGCTTGAATCCTGGTGGTGCAATGAGCAAGGGACTCACATCTGAGTATACCCTTCCACGCTTAGGGTGGACAAAATTATTTACAACAAGGGGTGGTGATGGACAGAGTCTCTGAATTAAGCAGAGTACTCTCACCCAGTCAAGAGATCAGGGCTAGATCCAACACCGTTTTTTAGCTCATTGCACCATCCCAGTTTCAGAACCTGGCTGTATGCAAATTAGTCTGTCCCTGGCCCAGTGCATCATGGGAACAGGGCAGACCAGACTACAAAAGCCAATTCTTACACTGGGAAGGAAACAAGCTTCCGGGGACCGGTTTCTGGCATTACAGCCGTCTTCGGCCCGGCTTGCTTGAATCCTGATGGTGCAATGAGCAAGGGACTCACATCTGAGTATACCCTTCCACGCTTAGGGTGGACAAAATTATTTACAACAAGGGGTGGTGATGGACAGAGTCTCTGAATTAAGCAGAGTACTCTCACCCAGTCAAGAGATCAGGGCTAGATCCAACACCGTTTTTTAGCTCATTGCACCATCCCAGTTTCAGAACCTGGCTGTATGCAAATTAGTCTGTCCCTGACCCAGTGCATCATGGGAACAGGGCAGACCAGACTACAAAAGCCAATTCTTACACTGGGAAGGAAACAAGCTTCCGGGGACCGGTTTCTGGCATTACAGCCGTCTTCGGCCCGGCTTGCTTGAATCCTGATGGTGCAATGAGCAAGGGACTCACATCTGAGTATACCCTTCCACGCTTAGGGTGGACAAAATTATTTACAACAAGGGGTGGTGATGGACAGAGTCTCTGAATTAAGCAGAGTACTCTCACCCAGTCAAGAGATCAGGGCTAGATCCAACACCGTTTTTAGCTCATTGCACCATCCCAGTTTCAGAACCTGGCTGTATGCAAATTAGTCTGTCCCTGGCCCAGTGCATCATGGGAACAGGGCAGACCAGACTACAAAAGCCAATTCTTACACTGGGAAGGAAACAAGCTTCCGGGGACCGGTCTTGCCAGAAACCGGTCCCCGGAAGCTTGTTTCCTTCCCAGTGTAAGAATTGGCTTTTGTAGTTTGGTTTGCCCTGTTCCCATCATGCACTGGGACAGGAACAGACTAATTTGCATACAGCCAGGTTCTGAAACTGGGATGGTGCAGTGAGCTAAAAAACGGTGTTGGATCTAGCCCTGATCTCTTGACTGGGTGAGAGTATTCTGCTTAATTCAGAGACTCTGTCCCTCACCACCCCTTGTTGTAAATATTTTTGTCCACCCTAAGCGTGGAAGGGTATACTCAGACATGAGTCCCTTGCTCATTGCACCATTAGGATTCAAGCAAGCCGGGCCGAAGACGGCTGTAATGCCAGAAACCGGTCCCCGGAAGCTTGTTTCCTTCCCAGTGTAAGAATTGGCTTTTGTAGTTTGGTTTGCCCTGTTCCCATCATGCACTGGGACAGGAACAGACTAATTTGCATACAGCCAGGTTCTGAAACTGGGATGGTGCAGTGAGCTAAAAAACGGTGTTGGATCTAGCCCTGATCTCTTGACTGGGTGAGAGTATTCTGCTTAATTCAGAGACTCTGTCCCTCACCACCCCTTGTTGTAAATATTTTTGTCCACCCTAAGCGTGGAAGGGAATACTCAGACATGAGTCCCTTGCTCATTGCACCATTAGGATTCAAGCAAGCCGGGCCGAAGACGGCTGTAATGCCAGAAACCGGTCCCCGGAAGCTTGTTTCCTTCCCAGTGTAAGAATTGGTTTTTGTAGTTTGGTTTGCCCTGTTCCCATCATGCACTGGGACAGGAACAGACTAATTTGCATACAGCCAGGTTCTGAAACTGGGATGGTGCAGTGAGCTAAAAAACGGTGTTGGATCTAGCCCTGATCTCTTGACTGGGTGAGAGTATTCTGCTTAATTCGGAGACTCTGTCCCTCACCACCCCTTGTTGTAAATATTTTTGTCCACCCTAAGCGTGGAAGGGTATACTCAGACATGAGTCCCTTGCTCATTGCACCATTAGGATTCAAGCAAGCCGGGCCGAAGACGGCTGTAATGCCAGAAACCGGTCCCCGGAAGCTTGTTTCCTTCCCAGTGTAAGAATTGGCTTTTGTAGTTTGGTTTGCCCTGTTCCCATCATGCACTGGGACAGGAACAGACTAATTTGCATACAGCCAGGTTCTGAAATTGGGATGGTGCAGTGAGCTAAAAAACGGTGTTGGATCTAGCCCTGATCTCTTGACTGGGTGAGAGTATTCTGCTTAATTCAGAGACTCTGTCCCTCACCACCCCTTGTTGTAAATAGCTATTTGTATTTTAACATTTAGAGCGATCCTGTCCCATTTAAAAAAACTATTGCGAATTTGCACCTACCTGGGCTACCTCTTCCCCGAACCAAGGGTCGGGAACAGCCTCTCGCGACCGCCATCTTGGGAGGGAATTTGGGCACCGGGCTAGTCTCTACTGCTCATGGGCTACAAAGCTGGAAGCTGGCGCAAGCGCCCAGCCGACGCGCCGTAGGCGCGCCGAAGACGCGCCAAAGACAAGCCCGTCTGCGCCCGTCCGTGCACGACCCGCGTACAGCGCCAGCCATGCTGCCAGTCCAGATAAAGGAACTTCTGATACCCATGTGTATTCCAGCAAACTATTACATAGTCTGAATCCTAGGAAACATAACCAAGCATGCACTATCATGAGGCCCCTACAATTCTCCGAATCAAGACTTGACAATTGCCCTGCCTGCAAAAACAATGTACCACACACCAGGAGGATCGCTCCACTCAATCGGGTGAGGGCAAAGCTAGTCATTTGTGAGGAAACCAATCTGTATGCGCTCTACTGAATGCTAGATCTCTAGTTAAACACAGCATTGAGATAGCTGAGCTAATCCAGGATAAAAATATCCTGATCGCATTTATCACTGAGTCCTGGACAGATGAGGGGTCAGGGCCTGACCAAATAAAAGCTACGCCCGAAGGGTATGCCTGCCATACATTAAACAGGCAAGGCAAAAGGGGAGGGGGACTAGCAGTAATCTATCGGCAGACGCTGAAAGCTAACTTCAGTCCGTCGCACAGTGCAGACTGCGAGGCACTGGATTTTAGCTTTTGGCTGGATTACCATTCCACATTTAAAGGCACCCTGATTTATAGACCGCCTTGGCCCAGGAGTCAATTTCTTGTGCAAGCAGACTCATGGCTAGAAAGAGGGATTCGTGCTACTTCCCATACCATTTTAGGGGATTTCAACTTTCACCTAGAAAGGAATGAGGATCCTGAAACATGTAACTTATTAGAACTAATGAATTCGCTAGATCTGGGTCAATTAGTAATAGAGACCACACACTCAGCAGGACATATACTCGATGGCATATTTTCCAACAACAGCCATCTGAGGTTTACACATATGCTCCCGGTGGTATGGTCTGACCACAGGGTAGTGTTTTTTGAGATCACAGGGCCAGTCCAAGGCTTCTGGGGATCAGAGCAAAAGGAAATAACTACCAGCGCATGAAATAAAATGAATGCCATTGAATGGCAGAATCAATTGGCCGACACAGCTCCCTGGGTTCCAGAGGACCTAGACGAGGCCACATGGGCATATACTACCTGGCTGGAAGGAGCTACTAACAAACTAGCTCCTATGAAAACAGTCCGTAGCAATAGAGAACACCGTAGTGCGCCATGGTACTCACAGGACCTTAGGAACAGTAAAATCCTCTGTAAACATCAAGAGAGGAAAAGGAGAAATATAAAACCTGTCTAGCAGATTACAAAAAGCTACTACATAAAGCAGAACAAGACTTCTTTGTAAAGAAAATACAGTCGGCAAAAAACTCCACTAAGGAACTATTTAAGACAGTCACAACACTAGCGCATCCTCCATCAAATCCCGTGGCGGCTAGCCAAGAACTGTGTGACAAAATAGCCAACTTTTTTCTCAAAAAAGTGGATGATGTCTACAGTACCTTCACAGTAGATATCAACTACATTCCTCAATCAAAAGTGGCTAAGGAAGAAGAGTTGGGGTACACTGTACCTCAGCTCTCCCAATTTACACCTACCACAGAGGTGGATGTCCATGCCATTCTGATGAAAATTAAATCAGGATCCCCAACAGATCCCTGTCCCACCTCCGTATTGAAAATGGGATCAGAACCAGTCATTCACACTCTGACCAAGATTATTAATATGTCTCTCTCAGAAGGATACTTTCCGAAAGTTTGGAAAAAGGCATCAATTTTACCTTTGCTCAAAAAACTAAAACTTGACCTAATGGATGCCAATAACTTTAAACCCATATCTATACTGCCCCTTCCCGCAAAAATCACTGAAAAAATTATAAATACCCAACTGAGTCGTTTTTTGGAGGAGGGTAATAAATTGGATCCCACGCAGTATGGCTTCAGAGGGAGCCATAGTACTGAATCGGCCCTCATTAAATCAACGGAAGAAATTAGAGCCACTCTCGACCGGGGAGGGAACGGAGCCCTGATTATGTTGGATCTCTCTGCGGCGTTTGACACGGTCCATCATAAGATATTGATGGACCGGCTCCAGGAGATTGGTGTCACTGGCACGGCTTGGAAATTGATTAAATCTTTCCTAACCGATAGAGAGCAAACAGTCACGCTTGGAAATGTTTGTGCTAAGCCTTTCTGTCTCCCCTGTGGAGTCCCTCAGGGATCATCCATGAGCCCCACCCTATTTAATGTTTATGTTTCTCAGCTGGCTCCCCTCATTGGCTCCTTTGGACTCAACTTGACCTCATACGCTGACGACACCCAGATAGTGGTCTCTGTACACCCTAAGTAAACCCAGGAGCCAGGAAGGCGGTTTCATGACTGTATGACAGCTGTAGGTGGATGGATGGCCCAAAACTGCTAAAACTTAACTCGGCAAAAACGGAGGTGATTCTTTTTTAAAACAATCCGCAATTCTAGACCCCAGATTGGTGGCCAGACTCTCTGGGCCTGCTCCCTACACCAGTGAGAAAAGTGAGGAATCTGGGTTTCGTTATTGATAATAAATTAACCCATAAAGATCATATCAGCTCAGTGGTGGCTACAACGATGTACATCCTCAAATCTTGCAGAAAAATATTGGATTTTCTCCCCACAGCTAGTCAAAAAACGGTAGTCACAGCAATAGCAATGTCCAGGCTGGACTATTGTAATGGCCTATATATTAATGCACAAGAAGGTCTGATTGGGAAACTGCAACTCCTTCAAAATGCTGCTGCCAGACTGCACACCAAAACACAAATCCATCCCGGCAGAAATTAAAAAATTGCATTGGCTGCCAGTTAGGAAACGGGTGTTGTTCAAGGCCATATGCATAACTCATAAAGCATTACACTGTATGGGTCCTAAACACCTGATCCAAAATACAAAATGGTATGTCCCGTCTAGATCTCTACGCTCCTTGGGTGCCAAATTGATTTGGATTACATTGGCAAAGAAAGCCAACTGGGGTGGTAGAAGTTTCCTTCTGGGCGCGGCCAAGGCATGGAATGCCATCCCAATTTCACTTAGAGGCACAACGGAGCTGCTCGCTTTTAGAAAAGCCTTAAAAACCTGGCTGTTAAACACATAAAGTCCAGGCATCCTAATGTGCCTTCAGGGGATTATCATCTATAGCGCCAGGATGCCCTTGGGCAACAGTGCACTCTACAAATATCTTTAACATTAACATTAACATTCTACTCACCAACATTCTCTCATACAGTCACCCTGGCTGAGCAGCAGGTATAACATATCTCCCTTCTTTATAATGGGCAAGAAGGAACTCTCAAAAGGCATCAGAACAGTTGGAAACAAGTAAGTAAAATGGCAATGTTCGAATACCCAAGCATGAAGGTGGAAAAATTCCATGCAGAAGAAACGAAATCGATAGAGAGGAAAAGGGAACACAAGTACAATAAACAGAATACACTCATGCCCCATCTTCCCCTCTACCAAAATAAAACTCATGCACTCCCCCACCCCAATCTAGGAACAAAACCCAAATACTTAAAACATGCAAGCTGGCCAAGCAAACATGAGAAAAGTGAAAAAGGTGCCAACCACAGGTATAGAGGAGAACCAACCAATAGAACAGTAAAAAAAACCAAGTAAGAACGTGTGGAAAACCACCCACAGAGAGTAAACGGCATCACAGTTGCCCTTCACCTAGGCCGGAAGCCTAAGTGGAAGGTGTGACATACAAGTCCACACAGAACCTGGAAGGGAACAACATGGACCTTGATACAACATTGTAGTAAAGAAACCTCAGACAACACTTCCTCAACCCAAGTCGGGGTGGAATGTGTGGGAAACACACCACACGGAACACAATGTATGCACATAACATAACAACCAACATAACAACCAACAAACTCTAGCACTTCCCCCAACCCTATTTGAGGTGGAATGTGTGGGAAACACACCACACGGAACACAATGTATGCACATAACATAACAACCAACATAACAACCAACAAACTCTAGCACTTCCCCCAACCCTATTTGAGGTGGAATGTGTGGGAAACACAGCACACGGAACATAAGCAAGTGTACAGCACTACACCCAACAACTTCAACACTTCCCCCAATAAGTTGGGGTGGAATGTGTGGAAAACACACCACACTGAACACAAGCACAGCACCCAGTAACTATAGCACTTCCCCCAACACAATTTGGGGTGGAATGTAAAACACACCACACAGAACCTACGCAAAAATACAAAACATGGCTTAGGAACTTGCTCTAAAAGGCCCGCTCCCCATGCAAACCTTGACGTGCGGGGAAAGAAAGTAAAAATTCACCAGCATTATAAGAATCAATCTAAAAAACAGTGTGAATTATAAGTTGACACCCACCCCACAAGAACACACAAACCTCCTCTGAGTAGGGTAACCTGTGGCATCACTAAACCCTGGAAGAAATGAACATTAAGACATTGTCGGCATTTCATAAATACCCCGTTATGTTTTTAAAAACATGTGGCTCATGACGGTGAGCTACCTCTGGGCACACACCACTCATGTGCACCCCACCAGAAGGATGACAAAAAACTAACATTATTATTTAGATGTGCTCATTTGATAGACATCTGATACTCTCACTATCACTGTGAATGCGCAAAATGTATAACATACCGACACCGAAAGAAAGAAGAACAACAAGCAGCCGCGAACTGCAAATCAAGACAACCAAGTATGTTGAACAAGAACAAGAATAAAGACATCAAAACATTACACAGTTCTTAAAGTCCAGTCCGGTACAGTCTCTGAAGGAAACCGAATTCATCGCAAGTAAGCTGATCCAGATATCCATATTCCTCAATGGTACAACAATGTTCCTCAGCATGCTGGCGACAATGAACTCCCAAATCATGTCGACTGCTCATGTGTCAGGACTGAGCAAATTGTGGGACGATCAGCACCCCAAATCCCTACCTACAAGATTAAAAAGGGCTACACTTTCCAACAGTTCCCCATTAATTGGACACAAAAGATGGCCAAGATACTACTTCATCAGGTAATTGAATGTGACACCTAGTTGAGAGATTGCGCTGTTGAAGGTTAGCGCTCTGGTGTTTCTTGCCTTCTGATACGCTCCGCCATTTTTTGGGCGAGCATTCAGAATGCTGCACACTTCAACAGATGTGTGACCGGAGACGGACGTCTTTCCTGTCAGCGCTTGGATTTCCAGAGAAGACGTCGGAGACGTTGTTTACCAACTCCCGCATTGGCTCCGGAATATATTGCTCACAAGTTGGTTAGGTTTCTGTCGCGAGTAAATATTCGGCCAGCGAACATTTCTCAGTCAGGTACCTCCTTCGAATTTCACTTCCAAGGCTCATTACAGAGTGGGCTTCTGAGTCGGGTAAGCATTCTGAACATTTTCCTATTGTTTATCGACCATTTGGTGCTCATTATCCAGTGTAGTAAAACGTGTGCCACCAGCAGTTTTTGAGGCACTTCTAAAGGAGCATTAAAAAGGGAGAATCATGTTTGAAAAAACGCAAAGACTTTTGGCATAAGCATTCTGGCGCTATTCAAGTTCCCAGCAGTACATTTTTTGTTCCTTAGTATTCTCAAGCCTAATTCTGCATGCGCAACTAATGCTGCTTTGGACAACTAGCTCTTGACTGCTCAGCAGGGCACAGACATTTCATTCCTACTCTCTACTAGTCAAGTTCATCAGTAGATAGAAATATATATATATATATATATATATATATATATATATATTGCCGCTCCGATCGCCTCTCATTCAAAAGAAAATCCGGCACTCGCGGGAGAAGTGTTCAATTCCAATGTTTAATTAAAACACTCAGCAGACAAACGCGTTTCGGTTTTCCTTCGTCAGTGTCTACCATTGACACGGAAGGAGGCATGTTTAAAACCATTTCGTCATACTAGGCTTGTACATAGAAAGCGGACTACCGTTTTTACCCCGTGAGTGGTAGAATTCACATTGTCTATTACAGTTTGATTATAATTCATTACAATACATTTTCAAAGGCGATATAGTTTAAAATTCATTTCATTTGTAATTATAAACAATTTTTCTAGTCATTTTAAATAAATAAATAAATGCAAGAATCGCTATGTACAGTCGTAATTCTTTACATGTGAAGTTTTTCTAGCATCCTGGTGACAGTGCATCCAGCGCTACTCTTTCAGATCGCCCTTGTTAGTATTACCTCAGTTATTAAGCCGTGGATCGGTATTTCTCACAGGGTATGGTGTTATTTATTCTCGGACAGGGGTTTGTCTCTTCATATTCTACGTTTTTCCTAAATGAGATGATAATTCTTCATTCCTATTTAATCCCAAGGGAGCCTTCGTTTGTAGGTCTATTATATAGCGGGACTCTAACCCCCTCAGCCTCCGCAATCTGTCTCCACCCCTTGGGTCTACAGGTACGTGATCTATTGCAAAATATTGCAACAGTTCTCTCTTGCTATTGTGCTTCATGGCAAAGTGTTTCGCTACAGGATAATTAAAATCTGTGTTCATGATCGCACGTTGATGTTCCAGTATTCGTAACTTTACATTTTTCACCGTGCTCCCTATATATTTCAGTCCACATGGACATATAAGGCAGTATACGGCATGGGTGGTATTACATGTCAAGAACTTCGATATTCTCTATTTTCTCTGTGTCCCTGGTATCTCAAATGTGGTTATTTTCTTACTCCTTTCGCACGCCTTGCATTTACCACAGGGGAAGAAACCTGGCATGTCTTTAATTCTTCCTGTTTTCTCTACTTTATCAGCCAAATGGCTGTGTACGATTTTATCTTTGATAGATCTTCCCTTCCTGAAAGTGATTAAGGGAAACGCTGGAACATCTTTCCCTATGATTTGATCAGGTTTTAGGATATGCCAGCTCCTTTTCAGTATATTTCTCAGATAGTTCGAGTCTTCTGAGAAAGTAGTGATCAATCTAAACTTTCCTTCATGTTTTTCAGCTTTTTTGGTTTCTTCATTCTTCTCTTTGAGTAGCTGTTCTCGGGGGATTCTCTCCACTCTTTTTAAAGTGCTATGCAAGAGGACTTTGCTATATCCTCTGGCTTGAAACCTGCTAATACTATCTCGTGCTGCTCTTGCAAAGTCAGTGTCCCTTGAACAGTTTCTCTTAATTCTAAGAAGTTCTCCATATGGTATGCTTCTTACCAGGGTCGGGGTATGACTACTATCGGCATGTAATACCGAATTCCCGGCTGTTGCTTTTCTGAATAGTTCTGTTTCAATTTTTTCACCCTTTAAATTTACTTTCAAATCCAGATAATTTACTGTTGATACATTGATATCAGCTGTGAATTTAAGATTAACCTCATTCTTATTCAGTTGTGACACAAATTCTAACAAGGGCAATCTGAAAGAGTAGCGCTGGATGCACTGTCACCAGGACGCTAGAAAAACTTCACATGTAAAAAATTACGACGGTACATAGCGATTTTTGCATTTATTTATTTATTTAAAATGACTAGAAAAATTGTTTATAATTACAAATGAAATGAATTTTAAACTATATCGCCTTTGAAAATGTATTGTAATGAATTATAATCAAACTGTAATAGACAATGTGAATTCTACCACTCACGGGGTAAAAACGGTAGTCCGCTTTCTATGTACATGCCTAGTATGACGAAATGGTTTTAAACATGCCTCCTTCCGTGTCAATGGTAGACACTGACGAAGGAAAACCGAAACGCGTTTGTCTGCTGAGTGTTTTAATTAAACATTGGAATTGAACACTTCTCCCGCGAGTGCCGGATTTTCTTTTGAATGAGAGGCGATCGGAGCGGCAATTTGTGACGTGGGGCGCCACCACGTAAGCACCCGTCTGCGAGTGCCCCGGTCTTTTTGGTGCAGGAACGGAGCGGCGAACTATGCAACGGGGCACCGCGCTCACCAAACAAAAGCCACACCAAAGACCACGCAGAGAGGAGCAACCTGAGAGAGTGAGGCTTCACCACAGGGTAAGCTCTAGTGCGTGTAGGTGTGTTGAATGCAAGTGTGAGGAGCAAGACGAGGGAGAAGTGACAGCGAAAAAATCACCAACAAACTAAGAAATGGATGATGACATGTTTGGTGATAAGGCACGCAAGGAGGCAGCGCTGGGCATGTTTCAAAAATGACAAAAAGAGACAGGAGGGGCGAAATCAAATGAAAGTAATGATGGCAAGGATTCGTTGGGCAATCTCTTCATTCAATTGGAGAGACTTCGTGAAAGGGAGATAAGGAAGTGGTGGGAAGCCACTTCCCTGCAGAACTACGTTGATGTTGACAGAGTGCCGAGGGGACTCAGGATATACACTGTCCCGGCATATGAGAACCCAGATCCCCGGCTGTTGGAATTATGGGCGGAACATACAGCCCTATCCAGCCGAGGAATGCTTAATTTGCTGATACAGTTCGCTTGGAGCGATAGAGAGGAGGCAATCAATGAAATTAAATCATTGGAGGAAGAAATTACTAAGGAAGTAAATGCATCGAAAAAGGATGAATTAAGATCCGAAATGAAGAAACGATTTGAGAAATATGAACTGAAAATTCGCCAAAGGAAGCAAGAAAAATATGAAAGGGACGAAAGAGACTATTCTCAGGGGAGAATTTTAACATTTGTAAAAAAAATTGATGCCCCACGAAAAGAAATGAATAGAAAGAAAGTCTCCCCCACAGCTTTGCCAAGAGTAGAGACATCGGAATCGGACATAACCGAAAATGAACAATCCGGAGATGAAACGGCGAGTACATCGAAAGAGAAGACCCAAAAAAAACCTTTTCACATCAAGTTCAATCTAATTCGGGCATCATGGCTCCGGGGGGGCAAAAGCAAACCCCCAGAAGCCACAGGAGGACCCGAAGAGGGGGCTGGAAGGGGAAGAGGCAGAGGACAGGGCAATGCAACTCCCAGGATTACGAGGAGCAAGCGAGGAGCAAGATGGTAGGAGGTCAGGACAACTTAACAATTATAAATCTAACCAGTAGAACACTCTCACCAATGGAAGAAAAGACTCTCAAACTGGGCTTGTCCTTCTGCCCTAATAAAAAAGAAAATGAAACTACATACATTTTTCAAATTAAAACCTACAATGAAAGAAAATAGACAATTGAAATCACGGGAAACAGACATTCTAACCACTGATGATCTCACAACTTGGGAGATCCTAGAAGAACTGAGGACAGATGAAAAGGGATGTGGAGAAGGAACAGACTCCATCACACAAAGAACTAGGAGGGTAGGAGTCGAACAAGAAGCACAAACTACACAGTTTAAACCCCCTTCACAGTTCATACCCACAATGCCATATGATGCAATCGATGCCTTCTCGGATGCCGTGATCAAGGATCTGGTAACATTTCGAACGCAACAAAAAGAAAATACCAAATATGACAAAGGAGCAAAGAGAAATCTTAAAAGCTCTAGACAATGACCAGGATATAATGTGTAAGCCATCAGATAAAGGTGGCAACATTGTGGTGATGTCGAGAGACCAGTATTGCCAAGAAGTATACAGACAATTGGATGACAGGACATCCTATGAAAAGACAAATAGAATGATATATGACGAAAGCATTTCGAAATATCAAACACTGTTGAATAAATGGCATAGCAATAACATGCTAGATACTGATGAGTATTTCTTTTTGAAAAATAACAATCCGACAGTGCCTACCTTTTACCAGTTACCTAAGATACACAAGGACAGTAAAAACCCACCGGTAACACCGATTGTTTCTTCCATAGGAAGTGTATCCGAGAACATGTCTATTTATATTGACCATTTTCTTTTTCAGAGTGTCTCACAACTGCAATCTTACATTAGGGACACCAAAGACTTTGTCAATAAAGTAGGAAATGTGGTATGTAAATCATCCTACATACTAATAACTATGGACATTACCAGTCTCTATACGAGTATAGATCACTATCAGAGACTATTTGCCATCAAATACTTTCTTGACAAAAGGCCAATGAAATTTGCAAAACACAGTAGAATGCTTTTAGAGTTCATTGAATACTGTTTATTTAACAATTTTTTTTATTCCAGGGACAGATGTACAGGCAGGTCACTGGGACGGCGATGGGGACCTGTTTCGCCCCCAGCCACGCGAACTTGTTCGTGGGTTGGTGGGAGGAGCAGGTCACCCGGAGCCCTGATTTTGCAAAATGGGCTGGAAATGTAAAATTGTGGTACCAGTACATTGACAACCTCTTCCTTGTTTGGGAGGGGTCGGTAACTTCGGCAGAAGAATTTGTGTCACAACTGAATAAGAATGAGATTAATCTTAAATTCACAGCTGATATCAATGTATCAACAGTAAATTATCTGGATTTGAAAGTAAATTTAAAGGGTGAAAAAATTGAAACAGAACTATTCAGAAAAGCAACAGCTGGGAATTCGGTATTACATGCCGATAGTAGTCATCCCCCGACCCTGGTAAGAAGCATACCATATGGAGAACTTCTTAGAATTAAGAGAAACTGTTCAAGGGACACTGACTTTGCAAGAGCAGCACGAGATAGTATTAGCAGGTTTCAAGCCTCAAAAAAACGGAGGATCCCCTTATGACGGATGTCAGGGAGGGGGAATTAAACATGTAGCAAGAAAGTCCCTGTTTTACGTAGCAGACTCTGATTGCTGGGAGCAACTCTACCTAAGGGGTCTCTGCACAATTCTAAGGTGATCCAAAGAACAATCTAATATAAGCAAGAGGCAAAAATGCACTATAATTTAAGTAATGGGCACATACAACTGAATAAAATAATTTAGAAATTTATTAAAGCCTCCCAATTGGGTTACAATCTAAAACAAAATTAAGACCAACTAAAAAACCTTTTTAAAGGTATCACAATACATCAAATACAGTCAAAGTTGCCAAAAGAAGTCTTCTTTTGGTTTAGATTGTAACCCAATTGGTCATCTAACCCAGCAATCAGAGTCTGCTACGTAAAACAGGGACTTTCTTGCTACATGTTAGCAAGTTTCAAGCCAGAGGATATAGCAAAGTCCTCTTGGATAGCACTTTAAAAAGAGTGGAGAGAATCCCCCGAGAACAGCTACTCAAAGAGAAGAATGAAGAAACCAAAAAAGCTGAAAAACATGAAGGAAAGTTTAGATTGATCACTACTTTCTCAGAAGACTCGAACTATCTGAGAAATATACTGAAAAGGAGCTGGCATACCCTAAAAACTGATCAAATCATAGGGAAAGATGTTCCAGCGTTTCCCTTAATCACTTTCAGGAAGGGAAGATCTAGTAAAGATAAAATCGTACACAGCCATTTGGCTGATAAAGTAGAGAAAACAGGAAGAATTAAAGACATGCCAGGTTTCTTCCCCTGTGGTAAATGCAAGGCATGCGAAAGGAGTAAGAAAATAACCACATTTGAGATACCAGGGACACAGAGAAAAAAGAGAATATCGAAGTTCTTGACATGTAATACCACCCATGCCGTATACTGCCTTATATGTCCATGTGGACTGAAATATTTAGGGAGCACGGTGAAAAATGTAAAGTTACGAATACTGGAACATCAACGTGCAATCATGAACACAGATTTTAATTATCCTGTAGCGAAACACTTTGCCATGAAGCACAATAGCAAGAGAGAACTGTTGCAATATTTTGCAATAGATCACCTACCTGTAGACCCAAGGGGTGGAGACAGATTGCGGAGGCTGAGGAGGTTAGAGTACCGCTATATAATAGACCTACAAACGAAGGCTCCCTTGGGATTAAATAGGAATGAAGAATTATCATCTAATTTAGGAAAAACGTAGAATATGAAGAGACAAACCCCTGTCCAAAATAAATAACACCATACCCTGTGAGAAATGCTGATCCACGGCTTAATAACTGAGGTAATACTAACAAGGGCGATCTGAAAGAGTAGCGCTGGATGCACTGTCACCAGGACGCTAGAAAAACTTCACATGTAAAAAATGACAACTGTACATAGCGATTTTTGCATTTATTTATTTATTTAAAATGACTAGAAAAATTGTTTATAATTACAAATGAAATGAATTTTAAACTATATCACCTTTGAAAATGTATTGTAATGAATTATAATCAAACTGTAATATACAATGTGAATTCTACCACTCACGGGGTAAAAACGGTAGTCCGCTTTCTATGTACATGCCTAGTATGATGAAATGGTTTTAAACATGCCTCCTTCCGTGTCAATGGTAGACACTGACGAAGGAAAACCGAAACGCGTTTGTCTGCTGAGTGTTTTAATTAAACATTGGAATTGAACACTTCTCCCGCGAGTGCCGGATTTTCTTTTGAATGAGAGGCGATCGGAGCGGCAATTTGTGACGTGGGGCGCCACCACGAGAGGCACCCGTCTGCGAGTGCCCCGGTCTTTTTGGTGCAAGAACGGAGCGGCGATATATATATATGTCCGGATACACCATAGCACAAACAGGGTCCAAAACTCGATTTTCAGGTAAATTAAATTTTTATTTTCACAACACCATCGTGCAGACAAGGAGGACGGTCATGTTTGAGAGATTTATAACCAAGTCTTTATTGTATACCATCTTTTTTATTTTTGTTTTTTCTTTTCTTCTCCTCTTTTGGGCCTTGTTCCTTCTTTTGCCGCGTCTGGTTGGGGGGGATTTGATCCCCTCCCTCTTCCCCATGTCGTCCCTCGTGCTCTTCCTCGTTGTTGCGTCTCCATTTGGGGTAGCCTCATTTCCCCGCAAAAATCCAACTGGGCCAAATCTGATTCTTCATCTGTTGAACTTGGGTCAGAACTATCATAGACACCCTGATTATCATGGCTAATGCATCTGTCCACAGCTGCTCTGTTTCTTAATGAGTCATATTTCCTGGCGAAGGTGTATATTCTGCCATTTGCATAATCTATGCGATCTCGGTTGAACTTGCTCGCTTTTCTTTTTTCCACAACCGTTTCATGTTTAAGAATCTTTTTCTCCATGGTTTCCAACAATTCTTTTTTCTCCTCATTCTCAGGAAATTTATCCAACTCTTTTTCAAGTTCTTGAATTTTCTCCAAGATTCCCTCTAGTTTACGTTCAGCATGTATAATTAATGCCTTCATAAGTTTTAATGAGCATTCATTAGTATCCATTTGCCATTGTTTAATCAAATCCATGTCTAGGTCGTTAAGTGTAGGCATAATTAAGATTCTCAGACCCCTCGGGACTCTTTTGAATTCAATATATTTTTCTAGTGTCGTTTTTTTCCCACCACTTATTGACCTCCACGATTTTGGCCTGTTGTAGCTCTTTAATGATGCTCTGTATTGATCTCTTTTTTATATCTGAAGATGTTGCTGTAGTTGAACTTTGGGGAGCTTGAGCCACCATATTGTCATCCAACAATTTGTTTGCTCTCTGCGCACGATTTGTCATCCTTGCGGCCATTTTTTTATTTTTCTCTTTTTTTTCTCTTTCGATTTAGTTCTGTTATTTAGGGTTAATAAGGTATTCTTAAATGTCTGCACTGCGTGTTGTTATAGATTTTTCCGTTTTTTTAGTATTGTTATTTTCCTTTTCTCGTGTTGGCTCTGTTCCCTTGGTTTGCTTGTCTTATAATTACGGGCAAGCCGGTCCAACGTAATGCCACTCGTTAGTCTGATGTAGACTCAGTGATTGATCGCAGAAGCCGCAAAAGTGCTTCGGCTTCGGCTTTCCTAGTTTACAAGCGGTTACTGACACAGGCGGCTTTCAGGGGCTGACGGGTTCAGTACGGGCGAAACAACACCCCTCCCCGCTGTGCGAGCAGTGCGGTAGGCGGTCACACCACGTCTCCCTCCGCAGTCCCGTACTCACCGCCCGGTTATCGCCGCTCGTTATTCCAATCACTTCCGATGTTTTCTCGAGTCTCCGGGTCTTACAACTCTCCTTTTCGCGTGGAAATTTGCCGGGACCGTGTAGCTTCTGTAGTGGCAGAGGCGGCAGCTCCAACTATCCCTCTCTCGATCCGGGGCTGAAACGAGGGCGTGTAGCTGTATCACCTCGAATGTGGTGTGCTCGTGGAGTGCAGATCAATCGCTGCACCAATATTCTTTAGGCAAAGAACGGACCCAGCCCAGCTCCAGTGCGCAGCCAGGAGGTCCGGATACACCACAGCACAAACAGGGTCCAATACTCGATTTTCAGGTAAATTAAATTTTTATTTTCACAACACCATTGTGCAGACAAGGAGGACGGTCAACATGTTTCGGCGATTGCCTTCAACTGGACCATGGAGTCCCGCAGTCCACACAGTCAATTTAAAATGATAAGTGCAAAAGTCCCTTCTTCATTTCCTTTAAAAATAGACTAGACTGTTAACCCTGCTAATCTATTATTTTTCAGTGGCCATTTCATGCATCCATTTCTGTGCACACTTTTACAAGCAAAGGAAATATATATATGTGGGTGTGTTTCCTTACCACCAAACTTCGGAGACCTCAGTTCCAGTTGAAGTACCTAACTGTAAGAATGAAAGTGCAACAATTATTACAATATACGCTGGTAAAGACCAAAGACTTATTTAGATAATAATACAGTATATTCCCATACAAGCACAGAGAAGGCTTATTCCACACTCATTCAGGTAAAGCGAGGATCTTGGGAGGGGGTTGAACACTGAGACAAGGTTAGACGTATGAGCTTAGATAACATTGTGCTTATTGTTTCAGGTGTTCCACTCATCTCGAAGAGTAGCAGTGACACACTGGTGTGGCAGTCTCTCTTGTTTGTATTCCCATTACCCTTTCCCCCTCATCTCTGAGCCCAGAGTTCTTTGGAGTTAGAGGTGTAGGGGAGTTGGGAAATATTCTTCTGGACCACCCTCAGCTGTTCGTCCCCCACGGAATCAGGAATTCAGGTACTGCTTCTGACATCATGACAAAGAGAAAGCGGCAGTCCAACCGAGGACCACCACCAGGGCAAGTTCTGGTTGAACTTTATTCGATGAACAAAGTGGTTGGCAAAACGCGGACATACACGTTGGAGTCTACAGATGGAACACTCAAACCCAAAATGGCGGTGCGCACTGGTGAAGCCGCGCCAGATGGCTCCCGGCATAACCGCGCTCCTAAACGTCGCAGATAGTAGGAAGATCACGTCACAGCAAAAACGAAGGAAACAGGACAGCTGGGCACAAGTGAGGCTGCGCGTGCTCAGTGTGTGCACTGTGCACAGCTCATGCCAATTTAAAATGTCAGACAGCGGTTCAACTGCCATGAAGAAGACACATGCAGTGGAAATGCGCATTGAAGTCCGAAAGTACTTACAATTAATGTTCTGAACACAGCCATGAGTCTTTTCCACCACAAGTACATGTAATAGCTCACCAGGGGTGCCGCTCTTCTGATTGCTGCGGGGTGCCAGAGAGTTGCCACCATGAAACATAGCGAGGAGAGCAGACACGGTTCTCACAAGACAGTAGCTTATAACTACGTGTAAGGTAGGCAACAGGCAACATGAGTAACATTCATTGCTGAGGGCACACAGCTGGGTTGGATCAAGCAGGAACATCAGGTATTCTCCGTTACAACGGTAGCAGGGTAAAGTTGGGAGTAAAAAAGCACGAGGGACTTGGAACTAGTCGCTCCACTAGAAATTTCCTTCAGTAAGTGTACTTTGTTCCCAGTCTCCCAATGTAGCAGGACAGGAACAACTCTTCAAAGACAGCAAAAGAGAGAGGGAGAAACTGGCACACTTGGGTTGGGGCAACCGATGTCAAGGTCACTGGTGGGGCTCAGGGGTGCCAGTTTACTTTAAATACTCAGATTTAGTTTTAAAAGAAGGTCCTTTACCTTAAAGTTTCTTCTAAAGGCTTCAAACAGGTAACACACGCAGGTTCTTTTCCTCAAATCGTCGCCAGAAATGTTGTAAATAAATGATGGTCTGTTCCAAGTAGATTCTTTAGGTATCTTTATTCAGGTAGGATGTTACATAAGAGAGAACCCCACCAGGAGCAGCCTCACTGCTGCTCAGTCCATCCATCAACTGACTCACACACTCACAAATATTCCACTCACCAAATTCCCTCACCAAGTCACCCTGGCTGAGCAGCAGGTATAGCACATCATCGGTTACAAATAAGCAAGGAAGCAATGCAATACCAAGCAGTAATACACATAATGTTAAAGAATTAGGGCCAGATGTATGACCGTGGAAATAGCACCTCGCAAATTGCGAGTTTTTTGTTACTCGCAAGTTGCGAGGCTCTGTTTTCAATGTATAACAGAGTATTTCACACATTTAGCTATTCCCAATGGAGTCGCAAATTGTGAGGCCATGAATATTAATGAGCCTCTAGCAATTTGCAACCCCATTGGGAATGGCATGCCCTCCCAGGTATTGCGGCCTTTCTGGGACTGCTTTTAAATAAAGCAGTTTTTTTATGCAGCCAGTTTTCTTTCAAGGAAAACGGGATGCATTAAAAAAAAAGTTTAATGTTTACATTTAATTTTTTTGAGAATGGGCAGTGGTCACTGGGACCACTGCCTGCCCTTAAAAAATATTTTCCCCTGCATTTGCAAAGAGGAAGGTGTTCCATAGGGACCCCTTCCCTTTTGCAAGTGCATTACCACCCACTTGAAGAGGGTGGTAATTTGCAAGGGTTTTGCGCCTGCAATTATGGAAGCAAAACATTCTTACATAGGGTTGCGCTCGCTATTAGGAAGGGAACGACCCTTTCCTAATAGCGTGTCGCAAAACCCTATTTTGCGACTCACAAAAACTTATGACTCGCAAAATAGGGTTTGTACATTCACCATGCTGTTTTTGTATGTGCACACAGGTTCACAAACCCGTTTGCGCATGCACAAATGGTCGTACATCTGGCCCATAATGAAGAAACTGGAAAAACTAACGAGGCAAGAGCAGAGTAAATGGTGGGAGTTTAGATCCCTGCAGCAGTTTGGATGCAGGCAGAATTCCAAGAGGGCTCAGAATATTAATTGCGCCAAAAGAACCCAAATGCAAGTATGATGAAGGAATGGGCGGAGTATAACCTGAAATCATCATAACGAATAGTAGAGATCCTAGTCAAATACGCTGAAATGGACAGAATGGAGTCACAGAAACAGATTGACAACATTAATGAGGAATTAAGAAGAATGGGGCAGACGTATGAAATAACAAAAATGCGCGAGAAAATGACAATTAGTTTGTGCAAAAAAAGGGAAAGGAAAATTTACAGGTTCCAGAGGGACAAGACAGACTATGAAACTGGACAGATATTTACGTATTCAAACAAGTATGATTCGTTAAAAAATTCAAAATTTAAACCTAGGGATGAACAGACCGCAAGCACATCTACCAACAGAGAAAGCACTTCTACCAACAGAGAAAGATTGATAAATACTTCAAACTCTGATTTAAGTTCAGCAGTGGAAAGCTAATCGGAGTCTGATCTAAGACACTATAGAGATGGATAGTTGCCACAGAAACTCACGCTTTTGGAGGACTTGGATTTTTTATGCAAAGATTGGTGGCAAACCTTCTACCCCAGGATCCAGAGAACCAGAGCACAACAAACAGAAACATCCAACGTAGGCAGACGAGGAAAGCAAACAGGAAACGAATCCAATGCCAAAAAGCAAACAATCTGCAAATGGAAACGCAAGCGAATGCAAACTCACAAACCAGTCAAACCATCATTAACTTGGCCAATATTGATTTAACAAAAGTGGAAGAACAACATTTAAGTCTGGGTTTGTCCTGTTGCCCAGAGAGCAATTTCAATGATGCCAGAACAAGGATGGATGTCTATAAATGTGTCAGAAAATTGTAATTCAGAAAATACCTTCTTCTAAGGAACAAAGATAACATGGCAAATAAAGGGGACAGTGTGAATACCCAATCATCAGCATTTAATTTGACAATGTCAGATATGCCTCTTCTAAGGGATTTACAAGAACTGGTGGAAGGGAATGATCCGTTCAGTTCACAATGGAAGGAACTTGACAACACAAGGAAGAGCAGTTTAGATAGTATTCCCGAAAGCCCAACATCTAATTAAGGCGCATACTGTACACCCTTCAGACCAAAGTCAACATTTAACCCAAATTACCCCAAGGGATTCTATTTACATCTTTAACGAGCAAGTAATATCTTAAATTAAACAACTCAATCATAGAATACAGAACACCAAGCTCAAATACAATAGGTAAAACCATCAATACTACTAATTGATGAAAAAATTAAAGACCTCAACCAAATCGTAATTCGCAATTCCGACAAGGGGGGACAATATTGTAATTTGGTCAAAGGAGGAGTACACTAAAGAAGCATTTTTGCAACTAAATGACAGGACGTGCCATAAAAAAGGTAATTCACTAAACTTGAAAGCTATTTACAACAAGTACTATGCTGAATTACTATCCTGGAAGAGTGTGGGCCTGATTAGCATGCAGGAATACAAATTCCTTAAGAAGGAAAGCCCCACTGTGCCTATTTTATTCCAAAGGTGCACAAAAACTCCTCCAAGCCACCAGGAAGACCAAATATTTCCGCACAAGAGAGTCTACTGGAACACACCTCACAGTATGTAGACTATTTTCTGCAGGAATATGTACAGACATTGCCTTCGTACATCAAGCCACCAGTGACATTTTGAGAAAATGTAAATACTTTGAGTGGAAAAGCAACTATTTACTCATGGCCCTTGATGTTACGTCATTATGCAGAAGTATATACATCCAAAAACAAGAAAAGAGAGGTCAGATCAAACACTTGATCAGTCTAAGCGTAAACTATACAGACCACAGTTCAAGGAGTCAACATAAGATTAGATTATCACATCCGATTTGGGTGATAAAGAAAGCCCTCACACACTGACCTAGTCAGTGTCATGCTTCATCATCGGGCCCCACCGACAGAGGCCGAATGCCTCTGCGGTGTGCTACGACGCCAGAAAGACTGCGGAGCAGGTTTTTGTGTGTGGAGGGCGTGCTCTTGTTTACAGTGAAATATTAAAAGTGCCTAAAAGAAGGGTATCGAAAAAATATATTTAATAAATGATCCCTGAGGCACAAAATAAGGAGTATTACGTGTCTGTATTTATATGCCAAGGTTCAAGGTTGGTAAAATACAGAATATACTCAATTCATTCCAGTCAACATGTTTCAGCCATAAGGGTGGTATATTACCGTGGCATTCATCAGGACTATACCCCGGCGGTATGGGCTCTCTAATCACCCACCCTGACCTGGGGACGTGAAAGTGAAAAGTAAGAAGTGAAAAAAGTGCATAAAAATGGTGGAAGAGTAAAATACTCGATTCCAAAAATACTCCGTAAATTTGGAGTGTTACTGCACCTGTAAAGTGAAAAAAACACATAGACAGACAGAAGACAAACATAAACATTGTTAATATGAGCCTTACTGGGTAGTCATAGTGCTCCATGAAGTGTGGCTCAAGTGGTATATCCCAAAATAAACATAGATTTTATGCACCATCCAGATAGCCCCTAGAGGATGATAGCAGATATCTCTGGGAAGTGATGTGCTAGAAGTGTGCTATTTACAAGAAAAACGATTAAAATGGGGGATTTAAAAACGCAATTGCGTGTACTCCTTATGAAGGGATCAATGGACCTAAAAGGTCTGTGCCCCTTCAAGTAGATATTAAAAGGTACATGTCTCACTTTCAAAAGGGGCGCTACTCGCACCATGGGTCTCGGGAGGGGGTCGGAGCGACCTGGCACATCCTAAGGACAGAAAAAATATATATATATATGGTACAATGGCAAAGCCTATACAAGTACTTAGCTCTGGTGACAGAAGGAGCAGCAGCATGCGTGTCATCGTAACTCACGCCCTCAGCGCTTCCGACCCGCTGGTCATCCTAGTTGTGACCTCCAAACCGGACCCCGAAGATAGAAAACCGGGGCCGGTAGACTTGTTTTTAAGCACAGCGGTCGCGAGTGCGCCCTGTTTCCGGGTGGGCGTGTCAGGCCGAAAGAGAGGCTAGCAACGCACACGCCCACCTCGGATTGCCACGTCTCGCTCAAAGCGAGGCTTGGGACCCACAACGCCCTCACCAGGATGTTCGTTCGAGGCTTTATGACTGTACATAAAATACACGGGCACGTGATCAAATATACCACATTCATGGTGTTGCAATTAGTATGTTCCCTTTGGGTCCATACCTTGCCCGCTTCAAGTGAAAGGGTGTATTTTATGTACAGTCATAAAGTTATGTACATAGCAATAATGGTTAGCATGCTTTGCACCACGTGTTGAAAGGCATTATAATCAACATTAGCGCTACTGCGCTACCCGTCCTTTAGGACCTAGCCGACTACCAAGCCTCGAACGAACATCCTGGTGAGGGCGTTGTGGGTCCCAAGCCTCGCTTTGAGCGAGACGTGGCAATCCGAGGTGGGCGTGTGCGTTGCTAGCCTCTCTTTCGGCCTGACACGCCCACCCGGAAACAGGGCGCACTCGCGACCGCTGTGCTTAAAAAGCGTGAATGCCACGGTAATATACCACCCTTATGGCTGAAACATGTTGACTGGAATGAATTGAGTATATTCTGTATTTTACCAACCTTGAACCTTGGCATATAAATACAGACACGTAATACTCCTTATTTTGTGCCTCAGGGATCATTTATTAAATATATTTTTTCGATACCCTTCTTTTAGGCACTTTTAATATTTCACTGTAAACAAGAGCACGCCCTCCACACACAAAAACCTGCTCCGCAGTCTTTCTGGCGTCGTAGCACACCGCAGAGGCATTCGGCCTCTGTCGGTGGGGCCCGATGATGAAGCATGACACTGACTAGGTCAGTGTGTGAGGGCTTTCTTTATCACCCAAATCGGATGTGATAATCTAATCTTATGTTGACTCCTTGAACTGTGGTCTGTATAGTTTACGCTTAGACTGATCAAGTGTTTGATCTGACCTCTCTTTTCTTGTTTTTGTATGACTAACCGGGGACTAAGAGAGTGCCTCATTCTCCCTACCTCTCCTATTGTTATTGAGAAGTATATACATCTCCAAGATTTACTAAGAGCATTGGAACATTATCTGAGTTACAGACCAGCTCAAATGTTACAACATTGTAAAATGGTGGTCGGTATGGTTAACTTTTGTCTCAATAACAATGTTTTTATGTTCCATAACACGCTGTATCAGCAAATGCGTGATGTGGCCATGGGAGCCAGCTTCTCCCCCAGCTATGCATGTCTTCACATGGGCTGGTGGGAGGAGCTGGTTCTCGGAACCACACACAGTATATATATGAAAGACAATGTCATGCTGTGCCTTCGTTTTATAGATGACCTATTTATTATTTGGAAAGGCACAAAAGACAAGGCATTAGAATTTGTAACAGCAATTAACAACAACGAGATTAATATGCATTTCACTGCCACAATTGCTGTGTTGTGTTCTTGGTCTTTGTCCGGTTTTTGGTTGTGTTCTCGCGCCAGGACGCCCCTTTGCTGGGGCATCTGTGCGCGTAATAAATCCGGTTAACATAACATAACATAACAATCAGTGATGAATGTGTAAATTTCCTTGATGTACAAGTGTATATTTTAAATGACAAAATTGAAACCAAGATTCACCGCAAAGAGACTGCAGGCAATTGAATACTGCATGCAAACAGTGCCCACCCCAGGCACTTGGTTGAAACCATGCCCTACGGGGGAATGCTAAGATTAAAAAAATCTGTAGTAACAGTCAAGATCTTAAAGCTGCTGCTACTCACTCAAAACAATAAATGGGGCATGCCAAGTCCATGACATTAGAGAGGGTAGAGCTGCTTAGGGAGAAACAATGTAACCCTACGGGTGACTCCGGCTGGCCTACAGGCAGCAATTAATCCAGAAGAGATAAACAAGCAGCCAATGAATTTAGAATAATCTTAGGCTTCAGCAAGCAGGAGCAAAGTCTGAAAAATCAGTGGGACGTGGCACACGTGTTTCAAATCCCTGAGGGGATTAAACAGCACGCCCTAGTCCCGACGAGCTCTGGCCTGAGGAGGATGCCTCTGGGTGTAGCGATCGTGCTGTGGAGGTTTTACCAGCCGATCTGCATTATATTTTAATGCTCTGATGCCCAAACACATTCCCTTTTTCAAGCAGCAGAGTCTGTATTGGCACCTTGAACGTCCGTGTGGGTCTGCATTTTTGGCACCTGACGCCACTTTGGGCACATACCCAGGCCAGTTTTTCAAGAGGGAGAATTAAGAATTTGTTGTGCAGCAGGTTTCATTGTACCCAGGGTCTGGACCCCCTAAAGTCAGTGAGATCCTTGCATTATATACTAGGCTGACATCCAGCCCCACAGAGTAAACCCTTTTAAGGACAGGGTATCCCTGTCCGTCACCCAGACCCCCATTATCTACGCTCATTTACCCTCAGTTATAGTCCAGTGAGTTTGGATAGGGACTTTGTGGAAGACTCCAAGGGAGGGAAAAATACCCTGGCAGACCTACCTTGGGATGATAAGTTTTATGAAGCGGTAGGCACTTCAATTTATAGGGTAGTGGGTGATTCCATGGCGCCCCTAGAGGACAGATTATCTCAAAAGATAGACCAAGCCCTAGCACACCTGTCTGCTATTACCTTGGTTCCCGCCCACCAGTTTAGGCCCCCAGGGACTCCCCTGATCTCGGATCCTGCTCCTTCTCCTGCCAAACGTGCACGTGATTCGGGGTTGGATCTTAGTGCCTTTGATAGGCTCAAACAAGCCTTTCTGGCTTACCAACCACTTTTCCCACCTTCAGGGGATGGTTTGTCAGCCCCACAAGACAACGCAGGGACGCTAACACTGAGCCCTTCCCTTGCCGCCCCTGCCAGGACAACTAAGACATGTATGACCCCAACGAGATCGTCCATCCCCACCAATCGGACTGGGCTCCGGTAGACAAGGTTGCCGCCGATGTGGAGATGCGCATATAGAAGCCTTTAGAAAAAGAAGCCCATAACTGACTCCGCGCAGAATTCCTGTCACCTTCTCTGGAAGGTAAATTTGCCCTCATGCCGTAAATTGACACCCGCATGGCCACTTTCCTTCAGAAATTTGTGAGAGAGCCTAAAAAAGGAATTGACAGGTCCTGGCGAGCGTGCCAGGACAAGCACTTGGATGTTTTAGGGCCCCTCATGAAGATCTTGGACATGGCCAAGGAGGCCAAGACGTCAGGTTCCCTGATCTTCCCTGAGTCCCTGTTGGGTTGGCCACAAAGAGCGTTTTTAGGCTGAAACCTTTACTCACTCACTTTACTCACTCCTTATCAAGGTTGACCCCAATCTAGGGGACCTTGCTGACTCAGAGGAGTGGGCAGTGGCACAAGGAGGCCTCTTTGGGGAGCCTTTTGTGAAGGAGCTTGGTAAATTGGTCAATACTTTTACCTCCCTTGACAAGGCACAGTCATCCATCAAAAAAGTATTTCCCTGGGTTTTCCGCTGGGCAGTCATGGTAGGGGCCGCTCAACTGACCGACCCTCCAATCAACCGTCGAGAGGGCAAGGCTCCAGGCAGGCTCAATATCAAGACCAGTCCTGCTTCGGCAACTTTTACCCTGCAAGAGGCAGGCAAGACAGGTGCAGAGGATACTGAGGAGCTGCAACGTTAGCCAATACCGGTGAGTGTTCTCCCTTCTTCCTGGTTAAAGACTGGGGAGGCTGGGAAATGTGTCCAGGCCTTGACTTCCATCACGGGGATGCATGGGTTTGGCAAACAGTTGGATGTTTTCGTATAGATTACGTGTGCGACCCCGTCCCATCCAGTTTTCCCAGCAAGAATCCTCCTTGGTAGACGCAGAGGTCTCCTCCCTCCCAGTCAAAGGGGCTTTCGTTCCCTCCACTCAGCGTCCCAGGGGATTTGTCAGAAACATATTTTTGGTGAACAAAACAGATGGGGGCCCCGTTATCAACCTCAGTGAGTTCAACGAGTGGCGAGTCTATCGCCACTTCCAAATGGAAGGAATTCATCTCCTCAGGGATGTCTCGCGTCCTCCAGACTGAATGGTGCTTCTGGACCTAAAGGACCCTTACCTAGTGGTCCCGGTCTTTCCTCCCCACCGGAGGTTCCTCCAGTTCATATGGAGATGGCAGACATACATGTTTGCATCCCTCCCCTGCGGCCAGTCATTGGCCCCTTGGTGCTTCACCAAGGTCCACAAGCCAGTAGTGGAGTGCTTGAGAGCCCGCGGGTTCGGATGATGGTCTATTTGGATAACATGCTCCTTATGGATGTGTGTCCTCTTCAGCTTCTTCTTCACCTTCGGATGGCGGTAGATCTTCTCCAGAGCCTGGGCTTTGTGGTCAATGAGACAAAATCGATTCTCACTCCCTCCCAGTCGCTTACCTTTCTTGGCTTCCTGGTAGACTCCACTTCCTCCACTCTCAGCCTAGCAACCAGAAAAATCTCAAAGATTCGTCATGAACTGAGACGATCCTTATCCAAGCAGCAAGTGTCAATCAGGGATCTGGCCCGGATCGTGGGCCTACTTTCAGCCTCCATCCAGGCAATCTTTCCGGGCCCCCTCCACTATTGAGCCCTGCAATGCCTCAAAGCAATGTATTTGCACAGAGGGTGCCCGTACTCCTACAAGGCAGTTCTTTCTGAGGAGGCTAGGGAGGAAATTCAATGGTGGCTACAGCACATGGAAGCCTGGAACAGTCAGGTGATTTTTGGGTCGGCACCAGATCTATTGATAGAGTCCGACGGCAGCACATTAGGCTGGGTAGCCAGGTGCTCCTACAGGGGGGTTGTGGTCTCCCGAAAGGAAAGAGATTCCATCCAATCTTCTGTCCTCCTAAAAATGGACAACATATTTGCGGTTCGCTATATCAACCACTTAGGAGGCATGAGGCCCAAAGCTCTCTCCGACCTAGCTGCCGGCTTTTGGCAGTACTAGCTGGACCATCAGGTATCGGTCACGGTGGAGTACCTTCCTGGATGGGAAAACCAGGTGGCGGATTTTCAATCCCGCAACTTCAGGGATTCCAGCCTCTGGAAGCTGGACCCAGATGTTTTTCAGAGGTTGAACGACCTTTGGGGTCCTTTCTCGATAAACATATTTGCCTCGAGACTCTGGACAGCTGGAGGCCGGGTCCACTGGTAGTGGCCACGGACGCCTTCCTCCAAGACTGGAGTCAGGAGAAAGGGTACACTTTTCCCCCCTTCGCAATGATCACAAGAGTGACAGCTTAGATCAGGAGGCAGAGGGCGGAGGTGGTGACAGTCGCCCCCTTTTGGAGATCTCAAGTCTGGTTTCCGGTTCTTATGGCACTTTCTTGGGATTCACCAATCCTACTCCCCCACTTTCTAGATCTCCTACTGAGCTCCATCATGTTCCTCATCCTCTAATCCAGGGGAACTCGTTATGGCTGATGGCATGGAAGATTGCAGGAGACGATGGGAGGTCCCGGGCCTTTCGGAAAAGGCTGAAGAGCTCAAAACCAGGGCTTGGGCGGACAGCACAGTCAAACGTTATAAGTCCGCTTGGGGCAGATGGTCTCGCTGGTGTGTGCGACGGGGACTCAATCCCCTGGACGCAGATGTGCTCCACATCCTGAATTTTCTGGCCCTCCTGGCTTCTAGTGGTCCGGCATACAGATCAATAAACACCTTTCGCTCAGCCATCTCGGCGGGCCACATGCCGATTGATAATGTGGCAGTTAGGGAGCAGCCCCTCGTATGCAGGCTGATCCGAGGCATCAGACTGTCTCTGTCTCCGTAACTCCATTATTCGGCCCTCTGTAATGTCAATCAAGTCCTCAACTTGTTCTTATCTTGGCAACCTAACTGTTTTTTGTCACGGAAGGAGTTGTCGGCCAAACTGGCAATGGTTTTCTGTCTCATCTCCTGCTACGTGTATCTGACGTGCAACCTTTAGATCTCACAGCTAGGATCTTTACTCCAAATGGAGTGACGTTCACTCTGCATAGACGGACTATGTGTCACACAAGGACAATCTCATATCCGGAATTCCCAGATTCTTCTACATTGTGTGTAGTCTGCTGTTTGAAGGCGTATGAAGAGATGACAGTGGAGTTACGCCCCCTGGGAAACTGGAATTCCTTATTGCCTTACGTAAACCGTTTAGGGTGGTGTCCTCACCCACCAGGTGGGTTATGCAAGAGGCTTTGGAGCTCACTCAGCTCAAAGGGCAATGGCCTCATAGGCATTTGCTGGGGTGCCCGTATGGAGGACATCCTCAATATGGGGATTGGTCTTCGGACTCTACTTTTAAAAGGTTCTGCTTCAAGCCAGTGCTGGACATGGCTCACCTTGTGGTGAGAAAGCTTTGAACTAGCATAATCCTCGCCTCCAATCCAGACATAGAATTAAAAGGTTCCTAGCTATCGTAACAGAAGTTTAAATTCTATTAAGGACTCGGAGGCGAGGATTATCCCGCCCTAGGGTTTCAATGGAGGTACCCACACCGTATTTGAGTAAGTAATACAGCTTGATTCCTAGACTTTTGTAAAAAATGACTGTATTGTCGTTTTTCTTGTGGAATATCTGCCTCACTGCTATTTGTTTGCAGGCTTGACGGTTCGATATTCATCAAGTCACAATGTGCCTTTGTCCTCTTAGGTTCTGAAGCAAATAAACAGGACTTGTGAAAGGGAATCAATGGCTGGCTTCGCGTGACAAAAGAGGATGAAGGGCCAGTGAGGTCAGACTATGTTGGGACTGGATTGCCCTGATTGGAGGCCTCAGGACTGTTACTGACTGTACACTTTTCTTTACTACAGTTTTCCCAAGGGTTCATGGGAAATGTAATCTTGTTTGCTAAACTTGGCTGCTGTTAATAAAGTGAAGAGAGAAGGCCTAATCCTCGCCTTCGAGTCCTTAATAGAATTTAAACTTTCCGTTACGATAGTAGGAAAATTTTCATTATAATTTCTTATGCCCCAGTGGTATTTTTCCAGCCCTACCCTCCTACATACACCTACAGCCAAAATCAAAATCACATGCACATGCCCAAAGAGACACACAGACTTGGGCATTAATTGTACCAACACATGCATGTACAAAAATACAAAACAGTCACCCAGATGCACACATTCTTGACACTTACAAGCAGACACACATCCTTATCCATTGAGTTACCCACTCAGGTACTTTGGCACGCTCATCACCCTACCTAAAAAAACAGTGTCAAGGCACTAGCTCTTTGCATTTGCCTGGTCAGGGAGACATGTGTTTCTAGTCCACATAGTACTGTACTGACAAAGACCTGGGCGCAAGAGGCATTGAGGAATCCAAATATGGGGTGCCACAGAAGCTATACGACACAAGCAACACAAGTATACCACGAAAAAGGGCAAAAGAAACTTCTTTTTATCATCCCGTTTCCCTCTTAAATGTTGAGACTAAGATTTTGAGACCAACGTGTTGGCAATAGCTGCTCCTGGTGATAGTTTTCTTTCTCACCCAGACTAGTCATGCACCAAAGACCCACCAAGTTGTACCTCAATAAGCTCTCTAACTGCATGGAATGTGTGGCAAATGTTAAAGGGCTCCTTTCAATCCTGCCCTTAGTCATCTAGAAGGCTCCTGATCTCATTGGGTGCTGCTATATTTTACCACTAAACAGGCAGTCACAAGTGCAGTTACCTTGCAGACAACAGGGTCATGATTTGAATGGGACGTGCTTGGATTCTGGTTGCTGCTGTTGCTGGGGGACTGCAACCCCCACAGGTCACTGCTGCACACTCTCCCAGGAGGGGGAAGGAGGAGTCATCCAGCGTGTGAAAAAGCGCTGAGGTTACTCTCCCAGGAGGGAAGAGGAGGAGTCATCCAGCGCATGAAAAAGCACTGAGGTTCACCGCAGCGCAGGACGTCCTTGGTTTATGGTTGCGGCTGGACTGCAACCCCCCCAAGTCATCACTGCACTCTCTCCCAGGAGGGAGGAGGAGTCATACTGCGTGTGAAAAAGTGCTGAGGTTCACCGTGGCGCGGGACGCGCGCCGGCGAGCCAGAGCCAAGGGCAGGCCCGACTTGCCCGTCATTGTCAGGAATAGGCAGGGCAGGGCCACCCCCCTTGGCTCTAATTTATTTTGGCTTTCAAGATTTGTCATAATTATTTTGGCGCTGTTAGCTGCTATCACACTTCCTTGGGCAATGGTCAAAGGACTACAACGTCCGAACTGGTACTGTTCTTTTTATTTTTACCTTGGTTTTTTTTCTTCAGAGTTTTATAAAGCGCGAACTTGACCCGCAACCGATTCGGGTATCAGCGCGCTTTACATAGCACCAGTTACGTTACATGAGGACACACATTCATTTTTGCACTGGGGGGATTAAATGATTTGCCCAGAATCACAGGATGTTCAGCGTCGTTGTTTATGAAGAAGAGGTCTTGGTCTTATAATTTAATAACTGAGGGGCTGTCCATTACTGATGCAGTCTGAGCTATTATTTAACACTGTGTTCCATTGCTCTTGCCCCTTTGGCTGCTGCTTGGCGAATATGGGCAAAAGGAAAGCTTGCGAGGGAGGTATGGGTGATGGGCATAAGAAGAAGTTGAAGAGGTGGAAAAGGAAAGCCTCGTTGTGATCCAAGAAGTAAGGGAGGGTGTTCTGGACAGAATAGTTAATCTTCTGACTGAATGTGAAGATCTCCTTGATCCTATTCATAATGAAGTCACATCAGGTAGTAGTACCATCAAGGAGGGGGGAACATGACTCGCTGTAGACGCATCCCTGATACATTCAAAAAGTCAACCAGTAGGACATGGCCCTCTGATCCTTTGAGCCCACGTTTCGCGAGCTAAACTGTTGAAGGTACCCCCACTTCCACTCCACCAGACGATCTGGCTGCCTTTCCTTGCGTTAATAGATTCAATACCCTGAGGGAGCACCCGGAGACAGTGACTACTCCCCTAACTGCAAGGTCACTGGATCATAGGGAGGGTGTAGAAAATAATACGACCCGTACCGCCATGGAGTCTGCCATAGGAGGTGAGGCTAATTACATTGAGAGAGGGAAAGGTATTAATACTGGGCAAACCAGCAGACCCCTTGCAGAATCGCACAAAGATCTATGCCCATACAGCTTACTGACTTAATGAACGAAATCCACACCCTTAAGGTTTCCGTTCATAACTTAACTGATTTCCTAAGCAAAGTTCATTCAGTTGTCCAACAAGTCAAAAGCATGCTGAGAGAACAGACTAAGAATAGCCCACGTACAACGGTTATACTAGCTATGATAGACATCAAGCCCCTTACAACAACTACCATGACCCAAATGGCGTAAGAAACTCTATCATTATTCCTTGCACCCCATTCCTTGCCTACCCCCGGCCAGCTAGGATCCACCAGCCTGCAACTGCCTTTTGAGACCCCCAACACAGTAGGTGTGAGTAATGTTATATACATGATTAATGTCCCAAAACGTCCAGGCAATTTATACAGAGAAGATGAGGGTTCACTTCGCAACAAGTGCACCCAAAGGATCTGTCACGTAAGGGGCTGTCGATCTGTAATCAGAGAGAACATTCTCGGGGTCAAGCAATACACATCTCCTGAGTCCAGAATGCTGCTACCCGAGTCCTGCTCAGGCTCCCAAAAACCTGCTCTACGTCAAGTGCTTTTCGGCGCCTTCATTGGCTACCCATTCCTAAGAGGATCGAATTCAAGGTACTCTCTCTGACCTTCAAAATACTAAAACTCTCATCTCCTGAAATTTTGTCCAATTTGTTGGTCCCCTATGTACCCACACACCAGCTACGCTCCGCTGAGCAATTCCTGGCTACGGTCCCCCAGGTGAAACGCCTTAGAGCAGGAGGCCGGTCCTTTTGCTGTCTTGTCACGAAACTGTGGAACTCTCTCCCTTTCCAGATCCGCCGCTTAGACTGCCTCTTACCCTTCCGTAGGGCCATCAAAACTCTCCTGTTTCCTACGGTCTAGCCTCTCGCTCTCTACTGACACTGCTACTAGCGCCGGGACACCCCTTCGCTGGGGCAGCTATGCGCTATACAAGTTTACCTTACCTTACCTAAAGTACCCCTGGACTATATTGCCCTGACACTTGCACACCATCACCTATTTGATAATCCTATAGATTTTGACATTTGCACCCAAAAACTTACTTGCTCCAATACTCGTTTTAAATTCAACCTCCAGAACAAGTCACACATAAGAGTTCCTCACCACTCAGGGAGATAGACTGAAGGTATCTTCCTCTCACTGGCCCTTTTGACACTGACATTAGGCTACCATCTGCCAGCTAGACTGTTACTCCCCTTACATTCATTTCATCAAACCCAGCTCAAAGCAAATCAACTATAACAGCTACCTTGTCTGAGGGCAGGCTGGGGTTGTAGTAGAACAAGTACAAAGGTGCAGTGAGCAAATTGAGACACAGCACACATCTTCTAGACTAAGTATCATATCATGGAATATAGCTGGGCCCAGGTCCAGGGAAGTATCTCCAGAGAGGCATACATTCATTGACAAACAAGACATCTGTCTTTTCCAGGAGACTTGGCTAGTAGATCCCCTTTTTCAGCTAGGGTATTTAAACTACCATATTCCGGCCAGATGCAGAGAAAAAGTAAGGCCCTAAGGGGGACTTACCATCTGGGTCAGGCAGGCTATCAGCTTCAAGATCCACAATCTTTCAACTCAGTGTAATGATATTCTAGCTATTCGGCTGATTGTGGGACAACACAGGCATATCAACATATATAATATCTATGCAAGAGGACACAGTGGGGGGAAGAGATCAGAAGTCTTAATGATCCTTGATGATTTCCTAGAATCCTTCTCCAGGGACTCCCAAGTGATAGTTGCAGGGGATTTTAATTAGACCTTTGAGCCTCTTGGTAGTGAGGACCAGGATCTGGCCAAGGAGGAAGACGCACTAAGGGGAATTCCAAATCTTGAGTTACCATCTGTAAAGCGGTGGACAGATGTGGCAATCCAAATTAAGGCTATTATCCTGGAAAAAGGTCTACGGGTAGCCAATGGAAGAACTCCCTCTGATAGACAAGGGGCTAATACCTTCAACAATGACTGCTACATGAGTCGCATTGACTATATGTTAATTAATTTAAAGTTCTGGCATGCACTTCAGGATATGGTGGTGCGTGACCGCATGGAGAACGATCACAACCCACTGTGTTCGACCTTTAAATTATTGGTGCAACATGAATGTATTCAACCAGATAACCCACTTACTACTAGTGACCTGGTTCCTACCAATGATAGGAGACGGCTCAAATGGTCAATGGTTCTAGAGAAGCCACACATTCTATATTCCATTGCTAGGGAAACGGAGACTGTAATATTTGAATTGGACGCCCTCCATTCCTGTCCTGCCTCCCTTACGCTGTTACCACATCCCATAACAAACTCTTCTCTAAATTACAACACCTTTTTACAAAAGAGTGTAGGGACAAAAGCAATCCACATGTGACTCAGTGGCACTGGCTCAATTATGAATGTAAGAAGGCCCAGGGGGACGCGATTAGATTGAAAGACCCTAGTAGTGTATGGACGGCAAGATCAAAGTATAGGAGGGCCCAGGAGAAAGCCAAAAAGGAATGGGACGACAATAGGTGATAGGACCTCATGACAGCATATGCTAATAATACCTCCAAACATTCTGGCATTTCCTCAAACGGGGTTGGGGAGGGAAATTACCTCAGCCACAGAATCATGTGGATCAGGACCAATGGGTTAGCCATTTTGAATCTCAATATGATGCCTACCCTGAAAAGGCTAGTGTTCTAGTACCCACTTACATACATTATTCCAGTAAAGTCTTTACCACAGCCGATGTCGATGCAGTTGATGAGTATCTGGTGCTGCTCCAGGTGTATCGTGAGTTGTTTGTTGATGAACTTTTCCAGTACCTTGGCTGAGAATGGGAGCAGGGAGATTGGCCAGTAGTTTTTCAGCAGAGCGTTTTTTGCCTAGTGGTCTGACTTCAGCATGTTTCCGGTGTCGGAAAATGATGCAGTTGTGATTGAGTTGCTGAGCAGGGTGGTGCGTTTCTGGCTGATTCTTTGGTTTCCGAGATTGAAGGTGTAGTGCAGGTAAGGGCCTGTGGGAGATCCAGAGCGGATAGATTTTATAGCGGTGGTGGTGTCCTGGGTAGAAAGGGGGTTCCAGGTGGTCAGTCTGTGGTTCGTGGTAATTTCAGCAGTGGTGAATCTGTCAAGGAAATCCCTATGTGTAGGAAGTCTCAATATATGGTTGTGATCTTGTCATGGAAGAAGTTGGCGAGGTTGTCACGCAGCTGTTGTGAGGGTGTGATGTTGTTTTAACTGGGAGCCAGGTTGGAGAATTTCTTCATAATATTGAAGAGTTCCTTGGTATTGCTGGCATCAATTTTGATGCGTGCGACTAATGCTGTCTTCTTTTTGGCTCTCAGTAGGCAGAGGTAGAGGGTGAGGGAGGTCTTGAATACTGCCCTGTCGGAGGTGTTCTTGCTAGTGGGCCATTTTCACTCCAGGCCCTTTGGAGGATTTTGTCCAGTTGTTGCTTTTGATAGGAAGTGATGCTGTTGACGCAGTTGATGATCCAGGCATTGAAGTTCATAACTCCCTGCTCGAGGGAGGTTCGTAGTGGTAGCACGGCTGGAGGTGTTTAGGTTGTCTGTCCAGCTGGTCTCAGAAATATTTTTCCAACTGCGGTTGGAGGCACTGGTCATCTTGGGGGTGGCGGTGCAGAAGTTGGAGATGCTGAAGGGGACAATAGAGTGATCGGTCTGTCATGTGTTTCCTCCATGGCCCATTGTAGTTTTCCCTATGTTAGCCTAATTGTGCACATTGTAGGCCATGTTTTTATTCACACACTTTACTATATAAACACACTTGCTTTTGTGGCACACTGTACTGTCACATGGAATCTGCATATGTTTTTGTGTTCTGTTCTTTTCCTGGAATTTAGTCTGAACACCATAGACAAGGTCAAACTTCTTATTCTCTCTGGTCAGACACTAGCACCTAGACATAACACGAGAACATAGCTGCTGTTTGTGAGCACATATGTCTTGTCATATGGCTGAGTATAAGAGCTTAAACATGAACACCCCGCAAAGGTACTGAGACAGGATTGCTGCGTCAGCTGCGATGTAGAAGTCTGTCTGTGTATGATAAGGTACGGGGTCCGCCACCAAACCCAGAGATCTTTGATATATGATAATTTAGCTTCAGTAGAAAAGGAGGTTGGGTTTAGACTAATCTATCTTCTAACATGACAGGGCCATTTATAGTACATGGTTTATTAGCGATGCTAATGGTATTTTTGAAATGCATTTGTTTTCTATTTGTGGCACGAATACTGCATTTTAGAGCACAATAGTTTAAATAAATATTCTAAACTTCCTTCGTGCCTCTTGTTGATCCTATTGTGGATGAGTACGAGTGAGAGAGCGAAAGGGTGTGTCCTCTTACCGCGATCCCAAAGAGGGTAGAGAGAGTTGTGTTCTGGGGTGCCAATTCACTTGTTTCTCTGGTAAGGTTAGGAGGGCAAATGAGCCGCTATAGCTAGTCCGACTCGGGCTCATAGGTACTGAGGTAGTGTAGCGACTCAGTCCCTACATGCAGATTTTCTATGGTCTCAAACATAGTTCTCTTCCTGAGCAGAATCCATGCAACAGGTCCAAGTGAATTCTGTGACATAGATGCAGTTGACGTTGTAACTGGAGGTGAAGATAGGGTCTAGTGCGTGTCCTGCAGTGTGCATAGGGTCGTGAGTTATCTGGGTCAGTCCGAGGCTGCTCATACTGTTGAGGAGGTGTGCGGTGTGTGAAGTGTGTTGAATCATCAACTTCCCAGTTATTTCAGTTGGAAACTGGATCCAGAAGCAGTAGTGACAGTTGTTTTTCTTCAGGATTGTTCCAAAGAACATGGTTAAGCCTTCCCCCCCTTCTCAATGATAACCTGCCTTTAGCCACAGGCAAGGAGACAAGTGGCATATGTTGTGATAGCAACAAAGACTTGGAAATCTCAGGTATGGTATTCAGTTCTGATTGAACTTTCCTGAGATTCTCTAATCCCTCTATCCCATCCCCAGATCTTCACCTGAATTCCCCGGGAAAGCCCCATTGACTAGTGTTGGATGACACGCTGTTTCTCTTGGCTTGGAGGATTACAGGACACAATGGGAAATCCCTGGCCTTTCGATACAAGCTCAATTCTTCCTTTCTAAGGCTTGGACAGATAGCTAAAAGATAGAAATCGGCATGGTCCCAATGGATGCATTGGTGTGTGCAAAGGGGTGTTGATCCTGTGGGGTTGGATGTTGTTGACATCTTGAACTTTCTTGCAGCTATGTCTGGTCAGGGAATGGCTTACAGGTTGGTATATACCTTTAGATTGGCTATTTCAGCAGGACATGATCCGATTGATGGGAATCTAGTAGGAGAGTATCCTTTGGTAATGAAATTACTCAGAGGTGTTCACCTTTCTCTCCCTCCGGTAGCTAGATATTCTTACCTTTGGGATGTTAATTTGGTTCTAAATCGTTTTATTTCTTGGCAGAGTAATAAATATTTGTCACAAAAAGAATTATCTGCTAAATTATTGATGCTTCTTTGCATAGTCTCCTGTATGAAGGTTTAAGATGTCAGAGCTCTAGATGTAACAGGTAGAGAATTTACCCTGGATGGGGTTACCTTCAACATTTTTAGGATAATTAAATGTCATTCTAGAGTGGCATCACACTCAGCCTTTAGGGATGTACCAAAGTTGTGTGTAGTTCAATGTATTAAAGTTTATGAAATCATGACAGAGAACTACACCTGACAGGTGAGTGTCAGCTGTTATCTTCCATTAGAAAACCTCACAAAGCAGTCTCTTCTCCAACTACTGCGAGATGGGTCAGCTGGGTAATGTAAGAAGCAGGGATTGACAATACAGCTTTAAGAGCTCATTCTGAAAGGGGGGATATGGCATCTAAGGTCTTCACATTGGAATCTTGATTGGAAGATATCTTAAATGCAGCAGATTGGTTCCCTAATTCTACTTTGTGGAGATTTTATTTTAGACCAGTCTCAGATTTTACTTTATTGAAAATTATTAAGCTCTAAACTAGCATAATCCTCGCCTCTGATCCTGAAATAGAAAGAAACATTTCCTAGCTATCGTACCAGAAAGTTTCAATTCTATTAAGGACAGGGTGGCAAGGATTATCCCTCCTCATTACCAAAGGTTTTGATTTCTCAACCCTGAAATAAGTGAAAAATGTTAGTTTACAATTGTTGGCAATAAGTAAACGTTTACAATTTGTTCTGACTAGATGCTTTTTTGTGAGTAATATTTTTTGGTATAAGTTTTTCAAAATTGTGTTTTTGAAACTATATTTTATGTAGTTTCTTTTTTGTGTCATGATTCAGTGATGTTCAATTTTCCTTTTTGGATTTTTTGTTGTTTATATTATCTTAATATCTTTCCTTATTTTACAGGGTTGATTTGAATAAGGAAGAATAATATGACATTTGGAACAGCATTTATGACAGGAAGAAAGAGGGAGCATGAAAACTAACGATGGACTATTTGGACTGTGTTTTTGTCTTTCCCATTGTCTCTTGGGAAATGTAGTTTGTTTATTGTTGAAGTTTTTATTGGCAGCTATAGAAAGAAATGAAGAAGGTTTATCATAATCCTTGTCTCCATGTCCTTTATAGAATTGGATCTTTCCCTTTACTATAGCTAGGAAAATGTTCATAATTCATGACTACTCCATAAATGTGTTAAATATGAAATAATTATGGTTCAGACATAGTGAAAGCCTTTCTAAAATCATTTTAAGTGCGGTAGTTAAGTTATGGACATCTTCAATACATATTCACTTGTTTGTATGAGAAATGCCTGTGTACAACAATGTTACATCCCAGAATTCCAAGAAATAGTTTTGATTCATTTAAAAAGTCTGTTGCACCTTTCAAATAACATAAATGTTTTGGATATGGTTCCAAATATCAGTCAATTTAGGGGCCGATTCCGATTCGGGAAAAACCGCTCTGAATAGCCGTTCGGAGCGCTTTTCCCGTATGAATCATACCCTGCAACGTCCCCCGTACGTACGACAAAGTACGATTCGTACCAGGAGCCATACTCCGTACGAGTCATACAGAGACCGTACGACTCTAATCTCTGTACGATTCTCCCTCGGAACCCGCTGTACGTGACATCTGTACGGTTCGTGGATGGTTTTTAAGACCCAGCAAGTACGATATGTGTCGAGGACGCACCGTACGACCCTTTTTGTATGGGAACTGAAAACAGCCGTAAAAGCAGAGTTCACACCGAAACAGGTACGGAACGGCACCCCCGGGTACGAAGCGTACCCCCCATGATTGCAGGGGTACGGTGCGTACCCCTGCGATCATGGGGGGAACGCACTGTACCCCATGTACGATGGGTGTACGCACCGTACCCCATGTATGATGGGTGTACGCACCGTACCCCATGTATGATGGGTGTACGCACCGTACCCCATGTACGATGGGTGTACTTACCGTACCCCATGTACGATGGGTACACCATCTTACATGGGGTACGGTGCGTGCCCCCCATGATCGCAGGGGTACATACCCCTGCGATCATGGGGGGTACGGACCGTACGGTATGTATGTGTTTGTGTGCTTTTCCGTACGACTCGCCCTTACCTGACGTGGACGTAACGAATCGCGTCCTCATACCCTGGTCCGGATCGTACTCGTCGGGTCGTACGGCATGTGTACGAGTCGTACGGCATGTGTATGAGTCGTACGGTTCACGGTTTCAGCCTTGCAATACGTACGGATCGCGACGATTTGGACAGATTCACGGAATACGGATCGTACTACGCGACTCGGACGGATGGGTACGATTTGTATGGAGAGGGCTCCGGATACAAATCGTACGGGCGGTTTTTTTCCCGAAACGGAATCGACCACATAGTGTGTAGTTCGTTCAAATAGTGAGCCAATGGAAACAACAATATGTCTTCCAGTGGATGAATTTGGGGCAACAAATACAAAGTTGACGCAATTCAATGATCCAATAAAAAATTTGTATTCACCTTTATCCAACAAGCCTTTACCTCTCCAATTGATTTTTGGATCAATGGGAAAAACAGACCTTTACAGAAAAGAAGGTTATAGGGAAAACTTCAGTGGAAAATGCTCCATAGAACTGTGGCTGCAGACTATCAGGGGAGTTCATAATTCAACTATAGTGTCACCTGCAGTGTCCCCAAGATTGATGTTACAAGTGTACCCAAGACAGACAGAGGAATAGGCAGAAAAGTTACTAAAGGAAGGAAGGTTATGTGAGGAGAATATGGAGCAATTAAAAGGGGAGCAAGCGGATACCCGCAGTGGTGACAATCGCCTGGTATTTGGCCAATAAAGAAGAAAATCTGCAGCCACGGCGTGCGTTCCAACGAACCACGTAAAAACAAAAATGGCCGCCGCAGTGGAACGCAAACGTTCGGAGCGGGGAAACAACCTCCAAGTTCAAGTTCAAGTTCAAGCATTTATATAGCGCACTACTTGGGGATGGGGTTCATTATTTGTCGAATAGCCATGGGGTTTATTATTTGTCGAATAGCCAGGTTTTAAGATCTTTTCTGAAGGAAATGTGGTTATGTGTAAGGCGGAGGTGAGTGGGGAGTGAGTTCCAGGTCTTGGCCGCCAAGTAGGAGAAGGATCTGCCTCCCATGGTGGATCTTTGGATACGCGGTATTGTGGCGAGGCCTTGATTGAAGGATCTTAATTGGCGGGTGGGTGTGTAGAAGGATAGTCGAGTGTTGAGGCATTCTGGCCCTAGCTTGTAGAGAGCCTTGTGTGCGTGCGTGAGGAGACGGAAGGTTATTCTTTTGTTGACAGGGAGCCAGTGAAGGTCTTTCAGGTGGCCGGTAATGTGATTTTGGCGAGGGATATCCAAAATGAGTCTCGCTGATGCGTTTTGGATACGTTGGAGTTTTTTCAGTAATTTGGCTGTAATTCCGGCGTAGAGGGTGTTTCCGTAGTCCAGTCGACTCGTGACTAGTGCGTGGGTGACAGTTTTTCTTGTCTTGGAGGTGATTCAACGGAAGATTTTTTTGAGCATACGAAGTACGTTGAAGCAGGAGGATGAGACGGCGTTGACTTGTCTGGACATCGAGAGTGAGGAGTCTAGGATGAAGCCTAGGTTGCGTGCGTGATCTGTGGGTGTGGGTGCTGTGCCCAGAGCCGAAGGCCACCATGAGTTGTCCCAGGCAGAGGGGGATGATCCTAGGATGAGCACCTCCGTTTTGTCTGAGTTAAGTTTTAGTCGGCTGTTTTTCATCCATTCGGCTACTTCTTTCATACCTTCGTGAAGATTGGTTTTGGCGGAGTTAGGGTCTTTGGTGAGGGAAAGGATCAGCTGGGTGTCGTCCGCGTAGGAGATGATGTTAAGGTTGTGTTGACGCGCGATGGATGCGAGTGGACTCATGTAGACGTTGAAGAGGGTGGGACTGAGTGAAGATCCTTGAGGTACACCGCAAATGACTTCGGTAGCCTCTGATTTGAATGGGGGAAGTCGTACTCTCTGTGTTCTTCCGGCGAAGAACGAGATGATCCAGTCCAACGCCTTTCCTTGTATTCCGATGTTGTTGAGGCGTTGTATGAGGGTGCTATGACAGACTGTGTCGAAGGCGGCGGAGAGGTCGAGTAGAATGAGGGCTGCTGTTTCTCCGTTATCCAGTAGTGTTCGGATGTCGTCTGTGGCTGCGATGAGGGCGGTTTCGGTGCTGTGTTTGGCTCGAAAGCCATTCTGTGAGGGATCGAGGGAGTTGTTGGCTTCGAGGAAGGCGGCAAGTTGGCTATTGACGGCTTTCTCGATGACTTTTGCCGGGAAAGGGAGGAGGGAAATTGGGCGGTAGTTTTTGAGTTCAGAGGGGTCTGCTGTGGGTTTCTTCAGGAGGGCGCTGACTTCGGCATGTTTCCAGCTTTCTGGGAAGGTAGCAGAATTGAAGGAGTAGTTGATAACATCACGTAGGTGGGGTGCGATGATGGAGTCTGCTTTGTTGAAGATGTGGTGGGGACATGGGTCGGTTGGCGATCCAGAGTGGATGGAATTCATTAGGTGGATGGTGGCTTCGGTGGTGATTGGGTTCCAGGCGTTGAGATTGTTGGAGGGCGGTATGGGTTCTGAGGGGGGTGGGGAGGATTGTTCACTGGTACTGTTTTCGAAGCTGTTATGTATGTCGGCAATTTTGTTGTAGAAGAAGGAGGATAACGAATCGCAGAGGTCTTGGGAGGGAGTAATGTCGTTAGAGGCTGCGGTGGGGTTGGTAAATTCTTTGACGATATTGAATAGTTCCTTGCTGTTATGGGCATTGTTGTCGAGTCGATTCTTGAATGCTGATTTCTTGGTGGATCGAATCAGTTGGTGGTGTTTGCGGGTGGCTGCCTTGAAAGTGGTCATGTTGTCGGTGGTTGGGTTTTTTCTCCATGTTTTCTCGAGTGTACGGCAAATTTTCTTGGATTTCTTAAGGTCATCGTTGAACCAGGGAGCTTTTTTGCTGTCTTGTTTGGTGTGATGGTTTTTCAAGGGTGCTAATTCGTCAGCGCTGTGAGTGATCCATTGCTTGAATTTGATGGCAGCTTGGTTAGGGTCCGATGAGAGAGTGGGTGGGTTTTGGTTGAGTAATGTGAGGAGTTGGTCGGTGGTGATTTTGTTCCATTTTCTTCGGGGAATAGGTTGTGGTGGGTTGTGGGTCGAGGTGGTTTTGTAGCTGAAGTGAACACAGCTGTGGTCCATCCAATGGAGAGCTGTGGTGCGATCGAAGGAGATGTGTTTGCTGGAAGTGAAGATTGGATCTAGCGTATGTCCAGCTACATGGGTGGGGGTGTCAACAAGTTGTTTGAGTCCGAGATTGGCCAGGTTGTCCAGAAGGGTGGTGGTGTTGCTGTCGTTTTTCTTTTCTAGGTGGAAGTTGAGGTCTCCTAGTAGGATGTAGTTCTCGGAGGCGAGGGCATGTGGACTGATGAAGTCAGTGATGTCCTCGCTGAATTGTTTACGTGTTCCTGGAGGCCTGTAGATTAGGGTGCCTCTGAGTGTAGTTCTGGGGTCAGTGTGGATCTGGAAGTGGAGGTGTTCGGCGGAGGTAAGGTTAACGTCGCAGCTGGTCGTTATTTTGATGGTGTTCTTATGGACGATGGCGATGCCTCCTCCTGTTTGGGCGGTGCGGTCTTTACGAATGATCTTGTAATTGTCCGGGATGGCTATGGCGATGTCGGGTGTTGATGATGCATTCATCCATGTTTCAGTGAGGAAGGCGACGTCTGGTGCTAAAGTGTCGAGTAGATCCCAGAGTTCGGTGACGTGTCTGTGGACAGAGCGGGTGTTCAGCAGGATGCATGTCAGGTGGTTAGGGTCGGTCCTGTGTTTGGTGTTAATGGTTGTGGTAAGGGTCTTGACGCTGGTGAATTTGCAGGAGTGGCAGGCGAAGGGTCCGTGGGTACGTCCCGGGGCAGCTTCGTAGCAAAGGGAAGTATGTCCGGGGTTAAGGGCTAGAAGGGAGGCTGCATCATACCTAATGCGGCCAGAGTGCGGTTTGCGGGGGCCAGGGGGTCTGGCGCTGGGCGTGGTCCAGGCGCGGACGGGCGTAGACGGGCTTACCTTTGGCGCACCTTCGGCGCGCATGGGGCGCGACCGCTGCGCGTGAACGCTGCGCGAGGGTCCATCTGTCATATGTGGATAGTGGAAGGGGAGGGGCGAGGGAGGAGCAGCTGGGAGGCGGGTGCGTGGAGGAGAGGGCGGGCTCCGGGCACAACAACAACAACAATGGCGGCAGAGAGGGAAGCGCAAACCGGGTTGGGGGAAAATAATGAATTAATGACGCTGTGGTCAGCGAGGCGCTTAAGGAGTGGGGCACAGAGGGAAAGGACCACAATAATGAATAAGCGATCTGGTAATGCAGGCAAACAATACAGGCACTATTAATTATTTAAATAAAATAATGCAGTCACAGTCAAGCGCAGGCACAGTCAGGCGCTATTGTAGGCAACAGAGCAGCTCAAACGATACCCAGGCACAGTAGGCAGAGGAGAGCAGGGGCAGCAGGGAGCGACCGCTTCTAACGAAGTCAGGACGGTCACTGACTTCCAATGACCAATGGCCAATGACCCCGCGAGGAGTGCTCTCTACCGTGTAAGCTCGGCGCTGTAATCCTATGCGGTAAGCGGCTACCGGCGCACTGATGAAGTCACTTTTACTGTTACTTTGCTGAGAATAAATGAAGACACTCTTACTGTTACTTTGCTGAGAATAAATGAAGACACTTTTACTGTTGGATAGTGCAGGTTCTACAGCAAGCGTCCTTTCCTAGTGGACTGGAGTTTTACTGTGCCGTATGTGGCATCGGCTGCCAGGCGGGGGGTACAGCCACCAGCAAGCCTCATCCTATCGTTTTGGTTTACAGCTTGAACATTAAATGCACGGCAGGGAAAGGGCTTATGTCCACGATTCAGCTCTGGAGTGCCTGAACTGCGGCGTGGGGGTGCATGCCTGCTGCACAGAACTATAGTCTGGATTGTCATTATAGGGCTGGCTGGTACATCGTGTTGGTTATCGACCGCAATGTTTGCTGTGATTACAAGGTATGCACTTTCAAACAGTAACCGCTGACTCTCTTTGCATTCTTGTCCTCTTTACTGCCCAAAATGGCCGTGGCCATAAATTCTGGAGCAATTAATCACCTTCATGGCCCCCAGATTTCCACGAGGCTGCACAACATCTCGGCCAGGGTTCTTCTCCAAGAACAGATAAGACTTTCTCCGCCCCTCTTAGCAGCTGGATTAACTCGACCTGCCTCAGATTAGAAAGGGAAACTAAACTGTAACTACAACAGACAGAGGACTCCCATTCATGTCTCCCCTTCTCCTTCTTGGACGACATCTTAGACTAGCTAGTCTTCCACTCTGCTGGTATTGTTATTACTAGTTTATCTTATTCCCACAGCACAGCACTACACCCACCCCCTACTTCCAACATGGAACCCATGGGAAAGCACACTTATAAAATAAATTACCCCACCGGACTCACCAAAAAAAACGCAAAGCAGTTTAAGCACAACTTCTTGAAGTCCCACCCTGAAACGCCCTTTGTAGACACCTACTTCTCCCTCAACAATGGAACGAAGAGCACAGATATCATCCTATACACTACACGTAGAGCACAATGGAGAAAAGTACTCCTTATCCTACTCACCGTCTCAACCACTAGGAAAACTGCCTATGGTGTAACACTCTCAATCACACCATCACAACGCTATCCTGCTAGAGCAACCATCACCATCTACAACAACGGCACCATCTTAATTCAATCCACAGACAGGAACCTAGACCTATTTGACATCCTGTTCCCCACCTTCAAAGAATACCTCTCTAAACCCCAGAGCCCACGCCCCCCAGCCTTCACTCCCAACACCCTGGACTCATCAGCACCTCCCAACACTAACACTCACCCACTCCCTCCCCCCATTACTCTACTCTTTCCCCCTCTGTCTACAGACACCTCACACCCTTCAACGTTGGAAGCCGATCACGCCTCCTCTTGCGTCCCACACACCGCCACAGCCTCGTCCCCTCCACCACATATCCCGCCATTCACACCTCCGACTAGCCTCTCAGAACACCCCCCTCCCCTAACTGCACCCAACGCAACATGATTTGCGCTCTTCCCATATCCCCCCCTACACTTTGCGCTCCCGTCCCGCCCCGCACACCAATCTTCTCAGAACACCCCTCCTCCCCCTACTGCACCCCACACAACATGACGCTCTCTCCTCCTATCTCCCCCCCCACACTTGGCCCTCCCGCCACGCCCAGCCTTCACCCCTCCCTTAACCTCTCACCCCCCATTCTCACTCCCCACTATCCCACCGCCACCCCCGCAACACCCAGCCTACACTCCTCCCCCACATACCCTTCCCTTCTTAGCACTGTTGCCCTGCCCAATAACGCCAACACCCATCCTAACACCAACCCTCTCTCTAACTTTTCCAACCCCTTCCCCAGCACCGCCTCTCCACCCAGTCTCCCCCCCTCTCCAGTAACCTATACTCCTGTTTACCGCAAGTACCCTTCCCCAACCCCGTACCCAACACCAAGCTGGACATGATTATGTCCACCCTCCTCCAAATGAAAGAACTACACTCCGTCAAAGAGCTGCTCATCACACACCTCAGACACCCCCCCCATCACCACCAGGATCATACCTAACAACACTCCCCCCGCACTTCCTACTCGCCTTACCACACAACAACTCACTAACAACACTCTCCCCTCACTCCCTACTCGCCTTACCACACAACACGCCCCACTCCGGACCTCTATCCCCTCCCGCAATGCCACCAATCGCCCCAGACGCACTACCAATACTCTCTCAGACCATGACATACACACCCTTCTCCACTCTTACGTCTCGGCTCCCCAAAATCGCTTAGCCTCCAACCACCTGTCCATCCCAACGATTCTCTCTAACCCCCTCAGGCACCACACGCACAACACCAGAGGCTCCGTACCCAACAACCTCACAAATGTACCCCTCACTATAAAACCTTCCTCCACCCTCTGCGCCCCCAGACTCAAATGCATACTTCTCAATTGCAGATTGGCCCAAAGGCATTCCGCGGGGGTCGCCGATCTCTTCATGTCCCTGGAACCGGATCTAGCCATTCTGACTGAAACATGGTTGTCTGATTCTTCTACACCTATCATGGATATCCTAGCCCCCAACTACAGTATCAGTAGACTTGACAGGTCCAAAAAGACAGGCGGTGGAATTGCATGCATTTATAGAAGCAACCTCTCAGTTATTAAAGCGTCCGTTCCCTCTCTTACCTCTTGTGAATACCTCTGCCTTGATGTCATCAGCGAAAGCAAACCGATATGCTCACTACACATCATATACCACCGACCTGGGGACAAGCTCTCCTTCTCCCAACAACTCATGGACTTAATCTCAACCAACTCAGGACGGCAAAACACCCAAATTTTTCTTGGCGACTACAATCTCCATTGGAATGATCGCTGTGACACAGTGGTGAATAGCCTCAAAAATTTCCTCGACGCCCTTGATCTCACCCAAATATGCAATAGCCCGACCCATGAGAAAGGCTCTATCCTTGACCTCATCATTTCCAAAGAGGACTCTATTCAACTTGAGTCAATCCAACCCTGTGACTGGTCAGATCATCATATTGTCTCCTTCGTCATCAATGAAAAAGTTAAATTTAACCCAGCTCAACCCTCAAAGCCCAAAGTGTGGAAAAGAGACATGAAGAAACTCAACCCAAACTCCGTACCGCCTAACAGCTGTAATCTCTTACTTCCTCCGTCCGGTGTTACGGACGTTCAACTGCTGACTGACCATTATTTCAATGCTATGACCACAATTATCGACGAGGCTGCACCCTTGCAACTGAAAAGAGTCGCGTCCAAGATCTCCAACCCATGGTATGACGGGAGCCTCAATGAAGATAGACGGGCCATGCGAATGGCAGAGCGCATCTGGAGATCAACCCCCTCTGCACTGCACCTAAAAACTCTGAAAAAACAGAGAAACGCCTACTTCAGGAAAATAAAACGCTCAAAGAAAGACTTCTTCAGCCTCCAGCTCGCCCAAGCAAAAAACCGCCCAAGAAAACTATTTGAGCTAATCAGAACACAATCCAAAGAACAACCCCAGACACTCAACACCAGGGGCGCTACACCTTCCTGTGAAGACTTCTCTGCTTTCTTTAACCAAAAAACAGACAACATAAGAAGCGATCTCCTCAATGACGCTATCCTTTACTCCAACCCCAACACACAGCACCATCTGAACCAAAGAACAATGCTACTTGGTCATCCTTTGGCACCTACTCCGAAGAGGAAATTGGCAGACTGCTCAGCACCCTGAAACCATCCAATCACCTCTCTGACCCCCTTCCTGCTAACGCTCTAAAAGTCTTTACCCCGTCGCTCCTCCCACTCTGGACTAAGATCATCAATAGCTCTCTTCAACAAGGATCCATCCCTGACGCCCTCAAAGTCGGACAAGTCACACCGTTACTAAAAAAAACAACAGCAGATCCTAATGATCTAAACAATTACCGTCCTATTACAAATATTCCCACGCTCGCGAAACTGTTGGAAAAATGCGTACAGCTACAACTTGCCAGTCACATAAATAATTTTGATCTCCTCAACCCTCATCAATCAGGCTTCCGAGCAGGGCACAGTACCGAAACTGCTATGACTCACATAGTTGACGACGCCCTCCAAATACTAGACCAAAATGATACCTGCCTCCTCATCCTTCTTGATCTCTCTTCAGCATTCGACACAGTTAAACATGAGAACCTACTCGAACTATTAAACACAAGAATGGGTATATCTGGAACTGTTCTCAAGTGGTTCACTTCCTTTCTACACAACCGGTCTCAGCGTTTCAAAAGGAACAACCTGATGTCCTCCTCGGTACCTGTATCGTTAGGTGTCCCTCAAGGTTCCTCCCTCTCCCCTACACTGTTCAACTTAGTCATGGAACCTCTCACTACTCTGTTACAAGCATCCAATGTCCACTTTCACATGTATGCCGACGACACCCAACTTTATCTCAAAATACAATCCCCCAAGGACATCTTGCTTCTGAACTCCACGATCAGAAACACCCAATCCTGTCTGGCAGAGAATCACCTCAAACTCAATGCGATGAAGACTGAGTTCCTCTTAATCTCACTGCCCGCAAAAATCTCTACCGCTCAAACTTGGCTCAAGCACCTAACGGCTCTCAATGTACAACCTACCATCGTTGACTCAGCAAAATCTTTAGGCATAACACTTGACGCCAATCTCAACATGCAGCAGCACATCAGCAAGGCAACCAAAGGAGCGAACTTTCAAATCAATACCTTGAGAAAACTCAAACCCTTCCTTCCAGCCAAAGACTTTCAAACGGCAGTACAATCTATAGTCATCCCGCACATAGAATACGGCAGCATCGCCCTCTGTGGGCTCCCCCTAACCACAACGGCACCCCTAAGAGCGTCCCTTAACGCTGCAGCAAGACTCATCACTGGCTCAAAAAAACACTCGCATATCTCCCCTGACTTTAAATCCCTGAACTGGCTGCCTTTTGAAGCCAGAATTCATCTGAAAATCGCCTGCATGACACACAAAGCTATACACACGAACTCACCCGCCTATCTCTCTCAAAAGCTGACAATTTCAGGCGGTTCTAGAACTACTAGAAGCACAAACAATCTTCTGCTGAAGCCTCGAAGATTTCGGAAGGTAAAAACCTATAAACGCTCCTTCTCAGGAATAGCGCCCAGGATCTGGAACTCACTCCCTCCCGAAACCAGGCTCATCTCTTCCAACAAACTTTTTAAGAAAGAAGTAAAAGCGAACTTCATGGCGAAATACACATGAACTATTATTCGGTGCCTCCAGGACTCCGCGTGGTACTACCTCCTGACCCCTTGGTCTATTTGTATTACTGTATTACTTGTATTATCGACTCACTTGACTGTATACGTTCCCTCTCTGCATATCTTATTTTATACTATGCCTATCTGACTTTGCACCCTTTACCTACACCACCTCAAATATTACCTACTGTTATACTACTGATTCTCCTGTGTGACTATGCACCCTGTACTCTCCTACCTCAACTATGCCTATCTCTATGCGATTTACAAAAGTAGTAGTATGTACTTTCATATTATTGGCGTACCTGTTTGACTATGCCCCGTGTACCTACACTACCTCAACTATGACCTACCTCTTATTTTGACCTACCTATGTAACTATGTAACTATGCATATTGTATCTAACTACCTCAACTATTACCTACTATTATGCTTGTCCTTGTCCTTGTCCACCCCATGTCCTTGTAAAGCGCTCTGATATCTGCAAAGATCTTGTTCGCGCTATATAAAACTTTGAAAATAAAATAAATAAATAAATAAAATAGTAGTTATAGTGGGAACAGGAGTAGGTAGGAAGCAGCTGGGTCACTGGAGGTTACAGGAGTGAAGAAGAGAGAAGGATATAAAGCACTTTCTGGGTGTAGGGGAGGGAGCAAAAACATTGGGGGTGAGATGCAAAGCATTCTTGTGGCAGGAAACATTTAGAGATGTTCCTTATATGGAATCTGAACTACATCTTCCAAATAAGCCAGCTTACAAAACCATGCAGTGACTATCGTGGGTCAGAAATATCAACAGCAAGAATATCGTGGTCAAGAATATCGAATTAAGGTAAGTAAGATCGATTTTCAAAATATCAAAGTTTTTAATATTGTTTGCAAAAATATAGTTGTTAAAAATATCATTTTTTATTGTTATGCATTTTAGTATATATTTTTATGTCTTTTTTAGTATAAGAATTGTATGTATTTTTAATATATGTGTTACATTTTTAGTAGTTATTAAAAAAAGAATATTTGAAGTTTACGCTTTTAGTTCCGTAGCAGGTTGTGGGTTTATAGGTGAATAGTGTGGGTAGTAATTTAATTAAATGAAATGTTTTTATTTATTAATATTTGTTTAATTTTTATTTATTAATATTTGTTTAATTGAGATGTTATAGTGGTAAATGTGCAAAAGAAATGTATCATTAATTAATTAATAATTGGTTGTTAAATAATTTTAAATTAATTAATTGTAATTAATTATGGTAATTGTGTAATTAGTTTTAGGTGTGTGTTGTGGTGTTTATAGGTAAAAAGGGTGGGAAGTTATTTATTTTTAATTTATGAATTAATAATTGGTTGTTAATTAATTGTAGTTCATTCATTGGTTATTCATTTTTGTAATTTTGTAATACATTGTAGGTGTGTGTTGAGATGTTTATAGGTGTAAAGGGTGGGACGTAATATATTTTTAATATAGGAACTAATAATTGGTAGTTAATTAATTTTAATTAATTAATTCAATTTGTATTTAATTTTGATAACTGTTTAATGAATTTTAGGTGTGTGTTGTGAATTTTATAGGTGTAAAGGGTGGGAAGGGTGGGAATGAATTTATTTTTAATTGATGAATTAATAATTGGTTGTTAATTAATTTTAATTAATTGATAATTAATTGTGGTAACTGTGTAATTAATTTTAGGTGTGTGTTGTGGTGTTTATAGGAGTAAAAAGTGGGCAGTAATGTGTGTTTAAATAGTTATTATGTAGTTGTCAATTAATGTTAATTATTTGATATTTATTTTGGGTAATTGTGTTGTTTTAACTTTTAAAGGGGTAGAGGGTGGGTATGAATACATTTTAATTATTTAATTATTAGCTGTTAATAGTAATAGTTTGTAATTTTAAAATACGTTTTAATTGCTCATTATTTTATAGTTTAATTTAGGTATGTGTTGTGGATATGATAGTGTTATAGTGTGTGTAGTTAATTAATGTTTATTAGTTATTTGTATTGATATTTTTAATTGATTATTAATTATGTTAATTATGTAAATAAATGTAATTAAAAATGTTGAAAGGTTTTGTTATTGGTGTGGTGTTACAGGGTAGGAAATAAAAAATACATTTATGTTTTAATAAATTATTTTGTTTGTAAATATTTTCTAGTTTAAAAGAAGGATTTTTTGTAAACGTATTTATTATTTTATTTATATAATATTTGTTGGTTTTGGTTATATGCAATTAATATTATAATATATGTTCTTTGTATATATTTAATATATATATTTCAAATATTGTTTATGATTTTTTTCTATTTTTCTATTTTTAATAAAAATAATTAAGGCCCCTATTAGGATGGCGGGCGGACTTTGCCCGCCCGCCATCCTCCCGGTACAAGGGACCGCCCACCATAAGGGCGGGGGTCCCGTGGGGGAAATTAGGTTGCGCCCGCCACAGTGGCAGGCGCATCCTGTATTTTTACCATTGCGGCGGGCGGTGCTGAAAGCACCTCCTGCCGCAATGGTAAAAATACATGTTTTGCATTTCAAAGCACAACGTGACAGGCACCACGCGGTACCTGCCACGTTGTACTTTGAAATGCAGGTGGGTACCATAGGTACCCCCATGTGCACCCCCCCAAAGTCCCTGGGGGCCCGCAATGGGCCCCCAGAGCAGACTCAGCATGCCTTTCTGTGGCGGCATTGGTAAATGCCCATTGTAATATGGCTGGCGGTGTCTGATAGACACCGCCACCATATGAACCCTTTTCTGCCCCGGTCGCAAGGCGACAGGGACGGAAAAGCGGCGGACGGTCTTTCCATCCGCCACGGACCCCCCAGCCATGCTAGTATGGCAGGGAGTCATTCCGGCACAGATGGTGGGCGAATTGCCCCCGCCACGTCGGTGGTGGCTACCGCTGGCCTGGCGGGGGCGATCTGCCCACCATCCTAATGGGCCCCTAAGTGTTTAAGTGTGAATAGTTATTTTTTTTCTCCACTATCCAACACTTTCCCTACTGTTGCATTCACTGGAGTAGAAATAGTAATTTTTGCCCCCCTGCTTTCCAGCACTTTTTTAAAAAACATTTTTTTATTTTACAGAGTTTTATATAGCCCGAACTTGACCCGAAGGTATTGGGTATCAGAGCGCTTTACATAGCACCAGATGTGTTACTTGAGGACAAGTTAATGTTTTTGTTAGGCACAGGGAGATTAAGTGATTGGCCCAGAATCACAGGATGATCAGCGACATTACCGAGACTCGAACCCAGTTCCCCAGATTCAAGGTCGACCGCCCTAGCCGTTAGGCCAACTCCTCTTTCCCTACTGTTGCACTCACTGGAGTGGGAATAGTAATTTTTACCCATCTGCTATCTAGCACTTTCACTACTGTTGCAATCACTTGAGTAGGAATAGTAATTTTTATCTCTCCGGTATCCTGCACTTTTCCTACTGTTGCACTCGCTGGATGGAGTTAGAATAGTAATTTTTACCTCTCCGCTATCCAACACTTTCTCTATTGTTGCATTCTCTGTGGGCATGGTAATTTTTACCCCTCTTCAATCCAACACTTATCCTACTGTTGCATTCAGTTGAGTGGGAATACTCATGTTTACCTCGCCGCTATCCAATATTTTCCCTACTGTTGCACTATTTGGAGTGGGAATAGTAATTTTTACCTCTCCGCTATCCAACACTTATCCTACTGTTGCACTCAGTCGAGTGAGAATAGTCATTTTACCCCTCCGCTATTCAACATTTTTCATACTGTTGCTCTCACTGGAGTGGGAATATTACATTTTAAACCATTGCTATCCAACCCTTTCCCTACTGTTGCACTCACTGGAGATGGAATAGTAATTTTTACCCCTTTGCTGTCCAACACTTTCCCTACTGTTGCACGCTTTGGAGTGGGAATAGCAATTTTTTCCCCTCTGCTATTCAACACTTTCCCTACTGTTGCTCTCACTAGAGTGGGAATAGTTATTTGTACCCCTCTGCTATCTAGCACTTTCCCTACTGTTGCAGTTTTTGGAGTGAGAATAGTCATTTTTACCCCTCTGCTATCTAACAATTTCCCTACTGTTGCACTCACTGGAGTTGGAATAGTACATTTTATTATTTTGCTATCCAACACTTTCCCTACTGTTGCACTGATTGTTTTGGGCAATTTTAGTTTAAATATTTTTCATACTTTAATGTTTTCATTTATTATAGAATTTTCTTGACATTTTGAATTTTTTATATATATTTTATTTTTTTATAATTTTAAAAATAATAGTTTATTAAATTTGTTAAGGTAAATATATATATATATATATATATATATATATATATATATATATATATATATATATATATATATATATATATATATATATATATATATATATATATATATATATATATATGTATACATTATTATATTTGTGTGCTGTGTTTTTTTTTTTAATGGAGGTTATTTGTTATATTTTGTAAACATGTATATTAACTTTAATTTATTTTGTTAAAATTAATATGAATATTTAATATATTTAATATAGGTTATTTCATTTTATATATATTTAAATCGATATTGTTTACCTCTATATTTTTTACATCAATATTTTTGATTTGTTATTTTTGTACTCACCTGTATATGTCTGGGAGTCAATATTTTTGCAGACTATGGGGCAGATTAGTATGGCAGGCGGACAAAGGGAAATGAGACCGCCCGCTAAGGATGCGGCGGTCCCACACATCCCATTAGGATGCCCCTGCCACAGTGGCAGGCGCATCCTGCATTCCCAACATTGTGGCGGGCGGTGCACTCAGCACCGCCCGCCACAATGCCAGGAAGGCATGTTGTGCCCTTCCATGCACCACATGGCAGGCACCGCGCGGTGCCTGCCATGTGGTGCATGGAACTTCAGGGGGGTACCATCGGCACCCCCCATGTGCACCCCCCACCCCCAGAATCCCTGGGGGCCCGCTACGGGCCCCCAATGTCAGAAATGGCCTGCCTTTCCGTGGCGGTCCCCGCCTGCATGGTAATATGGACGGTGGTGTCTATCAGACACCGCCACCATACAAACTGCTTTACTGCCCGGTAGGCAATCGGGCGGATTGCCTTCCGGCGGAAAACAGGCGGACTGTCTTCCCGTCCGCCGGGGTCCCCCTGCCATGGTAATGTGGCGGGGGGAAATTCAGAGCGGGCGGAGGTTTTTGGCGGGCGGATCGCCACCGCCATACAGGCGGTGGCGATCCACCCGTTATCCTAATGGGGCCCTATATTTTTTTCAATATTTTTAACATCGATATTCTATCAGTGAACCTTGATATTCGCCTTATTTTATATTATGACTGCTGAAATTACTGTGATAATTACCATCATTTTAAAATATAACATTTATGTATAAATATAAATAATAAATAACCGTCCATTGTAAAACTCCAAATACTGTTTTTGTCTACTGTTTCTAGGAGACTGTGTATCAATAAACAGTACTCACCATGCAAATAAGAGCTACCCTGAGAAGGTTGTCTAATTCTTAACACTCCTTATATACGTGAGTGTAACTCATTTTGATGAGGCGTGAGAGGCCCTTTCTCCTTTAATCTGAAGAGGGCATGTTACGCATTAGGAGATCTACCTGGGTGTGCCCCCAGCCCCCTCCATGAGAAGTGGGGTTCAAGACAATAAAGATTCCAAAACAACCAGGTAATTAAGGGCCAGATATAATAACACATTTAGAATGTGCTAAACATGTTATCAAATTGCTAAATGTGTTTAGGAAATTATCAGGAATCTCTATTTCGAAGGGGCGTTTACTATTACTATTACAATTACGATTGCAATTACATATCGGAAAGGGCGTTTAGGGTCATCCCTTAAAATTAGCAATTTCCTATGGTATTCATTAATATTTTATGACTGAAATGTGGTTGCAAAAAATTAATATTTTACTGACAAATCAAAGAAGGGAGTAACTCATTTGCAAATGAAACGGGATCTGCAAAGAACCCCTTCCCCCTTGTGAATGGTCCCCAAAAGATTTTAGGACTAAGCAGTGGCCTCTGTGATCACTGCCTACTCATGTTTGTGTAAACTCATCTGGTTTTCCTTTATGGAAAGTGGGCTGCAGTTTAAAAAGATATATTGCTTTATTTGTAAGCAATCATAGACATGGTGGTCGTCCAGCAGGCCACCATCCCAGTGATGGCAGGAGAATCATAGTGGGTCGGGATTTTCCACCAAATTCATTAATATTCATGAGGTAGGTCATACTTTGACCGACTACAATGTAGTATTAGTACATAGGGTGGTTAGCAAAAAAACTCTAGATTCACAAAAAGTTGGTGCGCACATTTAGCGAATCCAATGTACGTACATGTGGTCTCAAAAATCTATTTGGTCCATGTAGAGGTAGGTAATGAGCAAACCACATGAACACTGAGTGATCAGGTAATTGAGCATCAGCAGTAATTTACTTAACAGGCCAACCACATTGTTTTTAACAATGGCTTGCCAAGTGCCTGGTATTCTGTTTACCATGAAGAGGTAAAGGGGGGAAGAGGAGCTATGTATTGTCACAAGGGTATATACAAAAAGACTAGAAAGGTGCATTTGAGAAAAAAGAGATAGATTAAAGAATAAAGTAAGGATAATGGATAGCTACAGAGTGAGTGGAAATATAACAGAGGGATGGAGATTATAGAGAAGGCAGACAAACATGGTGGGAGAGCAAAGAGTAATCGAAAGAGGGGAGCGATACATGCAAATGGAGACCTACTGGACAGAAAGTGCTAGAGGAAATCATAAAGAGATAGAACGGGGAATTTAGAGAGGGGAGCAAATTGAATGGTAGAAAAATGCTGGTAGTAGGGAAGAGATGAAAATAGACAGAAATGTCAGAATATAAAATAGAGGAGATAATAGTAAGAGTAATATGAACAGACCGATATAGGGAACAGTGGAGAGAGGGTGAAAGGTAGAAAAATACTGAGATACAGCGGTAGAGAGAGAAGGGTAGACTGAAGAAATACAAGAAAGGATGTAGGGACACTTGTAGAATTGCAACAATGGAACATGAGCCTAGAGATACTGTGACAGCTCTTGGTGTGGGGAAAGTGCAGGAGAAAGGCAGGTGTAGAGTATCTAATTACAGATAAATAGTGAGATACATGGACTAGTCAGACTACCACTGTACCTCTCAGAACCAACAGAGATCAGCTGCGGAGTGGCTTAGGGCACATTCCCGAGCCCCACCCTCTTCAATGTCTACATGGCCCATCTCACAGCCATTGTCAGGAACCACGGACTCAGTATCTTCTCCTACCCATCGACACCCACCAATGAACCAACATCCACCAGAGACAACTTTCACGACGGGATAAAGGCCCTCGCCACCTGGATGAGAGACAGCTGCCTTAAGCTCAACTCGGACAAGACCAAAGTCCTCATCCTGGGACTCACCCCCTCCTCTTGAGATGACTCCCCGGGGACCCATGGCACTAGGAACAACCCCCAAACTCACGGACCACGCACAAAACCTCTGCATCATACTGGACTCTTTGCTCACAATGAATCACCAGATCAACGCCGTCTCCTCATCGTGCTTCCACACGCTTCACCTGCTTCAAAAGACCTTCAGATGGATCCCCACCAAATCCAGAAAGAGGGTCACCCACGCGCTCATCAGCAGCAGACTCCACTACGGCAATGCACTCTACGCCGGAATCACCCAGAACTCCTTGGGAAACTACAGAAAGTTTAAAACACCACAGCCATACTGGTCCTCAACATCCCCTGCCGCAACTACATCGCCGAACAACTGCAAGAACTCCACTGGCTCCCAGTCAACAAAAGGGTCACTTTCAAGCTACTCACACATGCCTACAAAGACCTCCATGATGCAGGACCAGCCTATCTAAACCACTGCTTCGCATTCCACGTACCCACCAGACACATCCGCTCTGCCCAACTGGCTCTGGCCACCGCCCCACAGGTCCGCAAGACCAGAACCGGAGGAAGATCCTTCTCCTACCTCGCAGCCAAGATCTAGAACACCCTGCTTCTCCGCCTCAGGCAAGCCCCGTCGCTGACCTAATTCAGGGAGGATCTCAAGACCTGGCTTTTGGACTGAACCCCATCGCCCAGACGGATCAGCAGCCTCCCCCTTCCCCCCCCCAGCGCTTTGAAACCCAATATAAACGATGATTGATTGATTGATGGAGAATGGGAGAGAGTGGAAGAGACTGAAGGAAGGAATTAAAAAAGGAATAGAAAGAAATAGATCAAGGGCTAGATGCAGTGTAGAATGGAAACATCAGTAGAGAGTAGGGAATAGAGAACAGTGACAATGGAGAGATGAAGATGGTATTGGGAAAGGTAAACGGTGGAAGGTAGTGAGACACAGAGGTAGTGAGAGAGGAGGGTAGAGTGGAAACATACAAGGCGGGATGGAGAAATATGGGAGAACTAGGGAAAAGTAGGGAAAAGTGAAGAGGACAGAGTGAAAGGGACTGTTATGAACACTCTTGTTTTAGGCAGTCTGATTTAATTCCCTGACTGTGGTTAGTCTTTTCATTATATATATTAGAGAGTTTGAAATCCCTTGAGGACACGTAAAAAATCTGATATCTTCATGGTTGACAACTCTGTAGACTGACAAGTATTTTGTTTATAGTAATGGATGCAGACATTACAAAATGGCCCCTTACAGTGCAAAGTTATTGTTTACAAAGATAGAGGCTTCATGTTAACATGCGGATGGAGAGGACACATTTGTGCCATGTTATTTTAGTGTTAGAGAAGCTTCACTGTCTCCAAATCATGTTTTGTAAATATGAGTTTAAATAAGTAGTCATCATCATCAAAATCATTATTCCACCAATATATTGGTCATCAAAGCAAAAATGAATACAGAGATCTCAATTATTAGAAATAAAACAGTTTCACCAAAAACAATCAATAAAAAAGTAAAAATCTATTATCACTGCAAAAAGTATTTGATATTGCATAAAATTTCCTAAACTTCACAGCTGCAATGATATCACTAAGTACATTGTTGCAAATTTCTAGGGTGGCTAAAGATTGTTTGGATTCCAGGCCCTCTTTGTGTGAAGAAAAACTCTTATGCAAAAGAATTGGACGTAAAAAGTGCGCCCTTAAGGAACGGTACAAAGTGCAAAACAATATAAAGTGCACAGTAGATTGGGTAGAGCCGGCAACAAACGGACATTTCGAAAGGAAAGCAACCCAAGAACTAGTCAGGGGAAAAGCGACTAAATAATTAATTGTATTTACTCTTACACTTGCTAGATAAAATCTGTACTGAGGTTTTACAAACTGGGTTAGATAAGATTCAGTGCCAGAAACATTAACAATTTGCATAGTTAATAATTGTATGTGAGTTAAGAGACGTTTCAATCCTAGACTCTTCTTGGTGGGTGGTCCAAATCTTTTTAACCCTTTTCTTGGTCTGAAATCTTATATCTTCAGGGGAGTTAAAAAGCGCACTCGAACCAAGAGAATAAAAAATCTTTTTGACATAAACCATCCATGGGCTAGCGTTCATGTTATAAAGGTTTAAACAGTCCTTCAAAACTTCCATGGAGAAACCAGCCCTGGGAGTGCTCCATAGTTTTACTCATAATAACAGGGGAGCTGTATCAATAAACATTCGAGAAATCCTACCCCCACTTCCATATGTGTGGTAAAAACTTGGGGTGGATTTGGGTAAAGATAAAAGTCTGCATAAAAACGTATTTTCTACTATCTGTAGCTTTCCAAGAGCTGTATAACCCCACAGTCCTGCCCCGTAGGCACCAAGAGATATGCACTTCTATACAACTGGATCATCTCTTTGATTAGCTTATGCTCTAACTCCTTTGTGATTCTACATATCATTTGGCAGGCTATACCCATCTTTTGAATTAAACATTCCCAAGATCAATTAGCATTGATTAAAAGACATACTTAATTAAAGAAGATACCTTTTCTATCGTTGACCCGCCAATATTAAAATTGTTTGATTTTGTACATTTAGGGCCACAGGTCATTTTAAAAGAATTTTTGATGATTTACCTTAAGACTTAAATTACTCAAGAATTGTTAAAACCATTAAAAAGACTTTGGAGGCCATTGGCTGTTGCCCTAGGAGAACAGCGTCATCCGCATACAAAAGACCCTGCACTGCACGTGAACCTATTCGCAGTATGTCTTTGCTACATACCCCGAAAGATCTTTTAAGAGAGTTAATATAGAATAAAAACTGAAAATGGGCCAGAATGCAGCCCTTCCTCACTCCTCTGCTCACCTCACTCTTATAGATTTTGTGCAATTCCCTGCATGTGTGTTATGCACTTTAAGGGTTGAGTCCCAATGCAAATTCTTAACCAGGTCCAGCAAAATGCAATCCACACCTGCCTGTTCCATTAAAACCCACAATTTCTTCCTGCCAACAAAGTAGAAGTCACAGGAGAGGTCTATAAATGCCATATGGAGGGCATCTCTCCTGGTCTTGACATACTTGCTCTGGACATGATGTAAATTAAGGACCTGCTCCATCGTTCGTAGGTTAGGGCGAGAACCATTTTGAAAAGGTGAAAAAAAGGATGTAGTTTCAGCCCGTTCATCCATTTTTTTCAAGATAATCGGCTCATGACTCTTGTAGAATCTATTAGTGAGATTAGATGATAGCAAGTAGGCTGATTCCAATCACCTTTTTCAAAGTCTGGTATTATTGTAACCTCTCTCCATGACTCAATAAGGTTTACCCTAACTGCTGCCCTAAAGACATTCCTTAAAAGAGGGGCCCAAAGGCCAATATTATATTTAAAAATGATAAATAGGTACCAAATCAGGGCCTGGGGCCTTACCACTATCTGCAGCCTGACTAGCTATAGTCACAGAGGGAAGATTTATAAGATCAGCCAACCAATCCTCCTTTATTAACAAGGGCTCTGGCGTCATGGACAATGGTAGAGAAATGGTTAATCCATTCCTGTTCAGGGATGTGACCCTCAATACCACTTTGGGAATTTCAGTGAAAAAGGGCCGATTGACAACTTCCTAGAACACCCTAGAGTCTTTAAAATTAGGCGCTTTTTCTAGATCCTCCAGACCTTAGATCTGATCTGAAGCCTTCTCTTTTCAAGGATTTGCCTATAGTTCTTCCTAACTGCTCTAATATCATCTGCATTTAGTGGAAATTTGTTGGTGATTTGGTGGTGGCTCCATCGAGTGGCTTATTTATAGTCAATTCAGTATTTGTAATTTTATTAAAACTCTCCAAAATCTTCTTTGAGGTGATATGTGGAAAAGCCAACAAGTAATGTCATCAGTAGCCTTACTAATCAGGTTATATAGAAACTTTTCACCTTCAATATTACCCCAATTTATCCTGTTCCTTTATTTACCGAATAGTTAACAGGTAACTCGTTACACACGCTCCAGCTAACAGGCTGAAATCAAAATGCACAGAAATAGAATTATGATCACTGAAGGGTAGCAGACACACCTCACATTGTGAAAGGTGTTGAGCAAGATCAGCTGTTAAAAGAACAAAGTCTATAATGATCCCCCTGCCTCTGCCTGTAAATGATGTATGGCATAGCTTGTAATTAGGACAATAATCTGAAGCAAAACTCAAGTTATGAGTTTGCATTATCTGGTTTAAAGATTCGCCATATGATGTATGTTTAAAAGTATTTACAAATCCCCCCAAAAAACTAGAAAATCCACAAATATGATTCTGACTATTATGGTATTTAGTAATATTAAAATATCCTACCCATATAATTGAGCTGTCACCATTTCTCTGTCTATCCACAATATCTATCAGTAACATTCCCAATTCATGAAAAATTTGTACTGGTTGCACAGAAAAAAAAATCAAATAAAAATGTACTACAATCACGTTTACCATGTGTTTCACTTGCAAATTTACAACTTGATAATACGGGATTGACCCTATTTCTCTCACCGTCAAGTTCTTAATGGATAATGAGACAAAAATGGCCAAACCCCCTTCCCTCCCCCCACTGATGAAGGAGTAGCTTGTGAATAATATGACTTATATCCGTTTATACTCATGGGATCAATGGCCCAAGTTTCCTGACAACAGACAACATCATAATTGTGAATATATGCCTGCCAATCTTCATTCTTAGATTTGTCCCGAAAACCCGCAATGTTCCAGACCATGCCCACACTCAATATTGGTCTTTACTCTATTTGAAGTACGTACTGATGGGACTAATAAAGGAGGGGGTATTAACAATCCCTTGTTGGGTTCATATTATTGGGCTGATTCAGGCATCAATCGTTTTTTGTGAGCCCTGAAAGTGGTTCAAATCTATTAGGGTGAGACAAGAGTACTAAAGGGTGCTCATTTTGGTGGAGTCTATCTCTGCGCATACTCTGGCTATAATAAGTATGCCTGGGTGGTGGTGGGTAGAAGAATCCTAAAGGACTAGCCATTATTTTAGAAGAATTTATACAGATGGAGTTCAATCTGTTCAGCAAAGAACCTACACAGTTTGGGTCCCTAAAGCTTAAACAACACAATCTCCCTAGCAGATTTCATGGTGAGACCAACCCCGTTTACTCTACGCGTCATAATTTATTTTTCAAAGACAGCTGAATTGCGAACTACATTTTCTCCCACACCAATAGGCAGCTTTATTGATGAGACTTTGACAAGACTCCTGTGTTCCTTAAGCTAAAGGGGGAACTCCCAATAAAACTATTGTGTAAAGGGTACATTCCAGATGTAGGTGCAAAATATCAGAAACACCTAAGCACTGAGATTCAGGAGGAGAACAGGATGCTGACAAAGAGTGTTCGAAGTCCTGGGTGTAGAGGTGTCTGAAACGAACTGTGGACAGCCCGACAAGGTAGGAATCCCATCAGCCTGTGCCCTTTGATTGCTAGAATATCTAACAGAACCGGAGACAAAACCATGGCCTTGAGGACATTGTCCAACAACAGTAAATGGCAACCCAGGACCTTGAGCTTCAGTAGTAAATCAATTGACCATGTCCTGAGTAGCCACGTTCCCTCCATTCTCTCCTGGAGGATTTATTCAGTGTTACTGTTTGGCAATTTCCACTAAAGATGAAAGTTGTTTTTCTTTCTTTTCCAAACGAGACACAATGGGATTTAGGGCATCAACTAGGAAATGCATTATACTAGGACAGAGTTCCTCCAAAAAGGATTGAAGCCTGTCACTACCCAAATGAACTGCTAGGGGGTATCCTGCAGATCGGGTCTTTGCGTACGCCTTGTAGGAGCTGGGCGTTGTTTCTTGGAAGAAGTTACAGGCCCCAGTATTTCCTCTTTCCCTCTTTGGTTTTTAAACTTTGAGCCCCACCTATAGTTTTCAAAATATCCTGAGAGGGGCTGGTAGGCGTATGACTGGTAGGATGGTTGCAAAGAGCAATAGGGAAAAGTGAAGCAACTAAGAAAACTGGTTGTATCACCTATTGGGACTTTTGCCCTCCCGTCGCAAATCCTGCTGTGTGGAAGGTGTGGGTGAGGAGAGAGATAATCTGCACTCGGTCAGTTCAATCTCTTTATTTAGTGCTCCTACCACTGCTGCAAATAACCATCCAGAGTGATACCAGTGGCAGGAGGCGTTGGATTCGTCTTATGTTTCCCCATCTCAACTGGTTCTATATCCAACACAAAATATTTGCCCAAGCGGTGAAAATAGTATATGCTGTAGCCACCATAAAGTTTTAACAATACCTTATGAGTCTCAGTCCCTTGGTGTCCTTCCTATGGTGAGGCCAAGAGGGGGGCCCGACCCGACCTTGGAGCCATGGATGGGCGCAGACGGTTGTGCCACTGAGCCTTTACTGTGTCAGGAGGGCTGGCCCTGTCTCCCTCACCGCCAGGAATGCTGGGGGACCAATTCCCACACCAGCTGACCAACAAGAGCAGCAAGAGGGTCTCAGACGGCCTTAGGGAAAGTGTCAGTAGTCAAATTGTAGATGAACCCCAGGATTTGACCATTGATTAGGAGAGATCTCTGTGTCTGAACTATCAGAAGAGGAGATTCCAGTAGCCATGAATAACATGTCCTTCACCGAGAGCACAGTCTGCTTCTGCAGCAGACCTCTGACAAGGAACAGCTGCAGACAGTTATTCAGCTATCAAAAGTATGCTGTGTGAACCAGCCTAAGAAACTCTAAAATTCAAAAGGCAGGTTTGCTTTTTTTTTTTTTAAACTCTGTATTCACAGCTGCGTTATCAAAACAATGACAGTATAAAATCTCTACGGTACATCAGCTGGTATTTTCTATTTTACCCCTCTAACCACAACAACCCACTTCCTCTTGTTGGTTCCTAAACGGTGAGCCGTCTACAATACAGGTGAGCCAATCATGGTGAGTAACATATCACATATACTTAGCTGTATTCATAGTCCGTAGTGTCGTGGGACTTCAACAAGGGATTAACTTGTCTCCCCTTTCCCTCCCTCCCCCTCCCCAAACATTCCCCTCCCTCCCCGTCTCCTGGTGTCTTGTGTAACTCTCCTCTTCTGAGCTCAGGTTATACTGGCCGTCACGTATCATGATAAGTAGTGTGCCCAGAAACAGTCTTACGGGTTGCGGGGGTCATCAGGCTTCACCTCTGCAGTCCTTGACTCCCACCCTCTAACTTTGAGAACAAAGCCCTGGTGCCTGGGCTAGATCCATATCTTCGAGCGCTATGAGCATGACCTCCCAATCCTGGGATATGGGATATTTCCTGTGACCCCGCATTTCCTCCTTCTGGAGGGCCACTGCCTCTGCTCTGCCACATTTCAATACCTCTGATTGCCATTTGTGTATTCCCGGTGCTCTTGGAGATTTCCATCTCATTGTCAATGCCCGTATTGCTAGTAAAATGGCAAAGTCTAATAATTTCAGTCTGGCATTCTGCGGTTTGGGCCGTCTGCGCAGCCCTAGGAGACAGGGCAGCGCCTCAACCGGTACTGGTAGGTTCGTGATCGTGTGGAGCACCCTGCACACTTCCGACCAGTATTCTCGAAGTCTCGTGCAACGCCAGTTCATATGGAGAAACCCAGCGTCATCCTCCCCGCAACGCGGGCATCTATGTGGGGCGTCCGGGAATATTAGGTGTAGTCTTTTAGGGGTGACGTATGCCCTGTGCAATATCATCACTTGTATGAATCTGAATCTAACGTTTCGTGAAACCCTCCTAGGATGTTCCAGTGCTGCCTGCCACTCCCTCTCTGTCAACATCTTGTCCATGTCCCGCTCCCAAGTATGTTTCATTGTCGTGAGTGGAATCGCGGCATGTGCCCTGATGCCAGTGTACAGCCAACGTACCAGGTGACCCCCTGTAACCATGTAATACAGTAAGTGTACCAGTTCATGTTGTGGAGGTCGGAGTCGCTGCGGTGCCCATCTGGTGCGTATGAAATGTGTAACAGTAGCGTGAAGAAAATACAATTGTGGAGGGGCACTGGTAGCCTGCTGGAAGGCGGCATGGTCTAATAAATTGTCATCTCCGAAAGAAATCACCCACCTCAGTTACCCCAGCCTCCCGCCAGGGGCGCATTGTTCTACCAGTGAGTCTACCTGTGGCGTTGGGATTCCAAATAAGGGGATATTATCCGCGTACGCTATTGTTGGGGCTGTGTACGCCAGGGCCTTCCGCCAGCATGCCAAACCCGTACGGAGGAGCGGGTGACCATCCGCAGGGATGCGGCTCCGCGGGAGTAATAATGTGTGTAGTTCACCTCGGTCCAGCCTGTCAGGTGTGTAGCCTATTTCGTGCAGGTTCCGCCCTGCCGTCCAATAGGAGAGCCATTGGAGCTGACTGGCCAGGTAATAACTTTTGAAACCCGGTGCCCCTAGCCCTCCATCCCTAGACCCCAGCTGCAGTTTATGGAGACCTATCCTGCGCCTCCCATTTCCCCATATTAGAGTAACTAGTAGTGTATTAAGAGTGACAAAAATGGACTGGGGCAAGCTGACAGGGAGATTGACAAAGGAGTATAGTATCCTGGGAAGCATCAACATTTTGGAAACTACGATCCGGCCTACCACCGATAATGGCAACGTGGTCCAGAACCCCACCGAGCTGCGGAGCCGTGTGATTGCCTTCTTGATGATTCCGTCTATCTGGTCTTCAGGTGTCCTGTACACCTGGATCCCCAGGTATTTGAACGTAGTTGGGGCTATTGGAATAAGATGGGCCCCGAAGGGAATGGGGTCTGGGTTTGGGATGTCCCGAAAGTAAAAACCATTAGATTTTTCCGGGTTAATGGTTAGGCCCGAGACCCTTGCAAAGTGTTCAAATATGTCATGGATGGCATGTGATCCGCCCCCAGGTCTCGTAGGTATAGCAGAATATCATCTGCATAGATCGGTATTAGGTCGTTGCTCGGGATACCTCTTTGACCTTCTGTCGTGCGCAGAGCTATGGCCAGGGGCTCTAGAGCGAGGACAAACAGCATTGGGGACAGGGGGCATCCTTGTCTGGTGCCCCTGTGCACTGTATACGTGGCTGGTATGTGTAGGCCCGTGCGTGCTCGAGCCGTGGGTGCCGTGTAGAGCAGTCGGATCCATGCTAAGATGGAGTCCGGTAGCCCAAACCTTTGCAAGGTCAGAAACATAAAGGCCCAGGACAGAGAATCGAAGACCTGCCTAAGGTCCAAGGCTATACATCCTGCTCTAGGGAGTGTCTGTGGGGTTGTCTCCATGATAGCATGCAGTCTTCTCGTGTTCATGGAGGTACTTCTACCCGGAAGGAAACCGCACTGGTCTCTATGAATTAAGGTAGGGAGGTGTGCCTGAAGTCTCTGAGCTATCGCTTTGCTAAGGATTTAGTACTCGGTGGAGAGCATCGATAGGGGCCTATAGTTGGACATGTCAAGTTGATCGCCACTCGGCTTTGGCAATGAAACCACTAATGCCTGCATAGTGGAGTCAGGTAGATGGCCTTCCTCCAGCGCCGTCCGGGACACCTTTTCCAAGACAGGTACCAGGGTGTCGGAGTAGGTTGCGTAAAACTCCACAGGGAGTCCATCCATGCCTGGAGTTTCATTACGGTTAAGGGATTTAATAGCGGCGCGTATCTCGTGTTGTGTGATGGGTCCCTCAAGGTCTTTCTTAGCGTCCGCAGTCAGTGCCGGGAAAGGGAGGTCGGCCAGGAAATCAGACATTTGGCCTACATCCTCCTGCGCAGGTCGTGCATACAGCGCTGTCAGATGAGCACAGAATGCCTGGTTGATGTCACTCTGTGTTCCTACCAGGGCACCGTCTTGAGTTTGAATTTGGGTTACCACCGGAGTGTCCGGGCGATCTCTCAGCAGACGGGCCAATAGTGCCCCCGATCGGTCCGCCTCTGTATGTTGTCGGCGAAGGTATTCCTTGTGATCGATAACACGAAGCGTTTCTAGAGTATCTGCGTGTTCTACGTTTTCTCTCTGTAAGTCTGCCTTCCTTGTAGGGTCAATTCCCACTTCCCTCTCCAGCAGCTGTAATATAGACTCTATATTGCATAATTTCTGGTGTATTTCCTGTAGGGCACCGACTAACTGTCCTATCGCTGCGCCACGGATCACCACCTTCATGGCATCCCACACCACCAAGTTGGTAGAGGCAGAGTCCCAGTTGTCCGCAAAATAGCTAACCAGTGTTTCAGATAAAGAAGTCCGGAAGGGGCCATCCTCCGGCAGAAGCGGGTCAAGGCGCCAGGTGGGGACTGGAGTCGGAACTCTACCCCATAAAAGACGGAATGTTAAAGGCCGGTGGTCGGAGAAAGTCTTGGCCAGATATTCGGGGGTCTCCACCTTCGCAATCACGGAGTCGGAACATAGGAACCTATCTATCCTAGTGTGTAACATGTGTATATGTGAATAATGGGAGTATTCCCTGGCCTCTGGGTGAAGTGCGCGCCATATGTCACTCAGGCCCCAACCCGCTGTCCATGTTCGGAACAGATCCGTCAACCTGGAAACTCCTGCCACCTGTAGGGGGGATGTGACCTGTCCAATTCTACATCTAAGATCATGTTCCAATCCCCTCCTATGACCCAAGGGATGTCCAACCAGTCCGCCAATGCCAGGCCCACTCTCTCCAGGAATTTCTCCTGATCCAAGTTCGGTGCATAAACACAGCCCAGGACTATCAGTGTACCGTCTAATGTGCCCTTCACAAAGATGTATCTGCCCTGGTCATCCACCCGCTTCTCCAGCACTGTAAACGGCGTACCATGCCTGACCCAGATTGTCGCCCCCCTAGAGAAGGCGGAGTAAGTTGTTGAAAAAATAGTGCCCCTCCACTTCTTCCGCATCTTAATAACTTCGGAGTCGGTGAGGTGGGACTCCTGAATGAAGGCAATTTGTGTGTGGTGTCTGAGCAGGAACGAGTGTATTCTATGCCTTTTCTGCACTGCCCCCAGGCCCCGTACATTCCAGGTTGTGATATTGTAATTACCAGTTACTCCAGCCATAGTTGTCTGGGTACATGTACAGTGGCCATACCGGCCGATTCACCTGATCTCTTCGCCCTAACCACCAGGAGACGTTCCCTCCCCAATCCCCTACACAAAAATATACAACAACGGCGCAGCGAAGGAACATAGCTGTGCCCAACAATAAACCATTGTTAAACCACTTAAGAGGTCCAGTGCATTCGCCTTCGGGGGGTCAGCCGAGCACCATTTCAGTCAATTTTCCCACCTGGTGGGCTCTACTAGCTCAACGGCAGTCTGACCGCAGGGGCATCGTTACCAATGTACATCTGCAACAGGCAAGGCGTGGAAACCCAAAACCCAGCAATCCCGTGCAGCAGCCGAGTACTAGTGCAGAGTGTCCTCCACCCTTCGTCCACCACGAAACAGCATCTCAAAGCATAGTAAAATAAAGATCAAACAGCAAGGTACAATACAGTTTGTAGGCAGGTCAGCCGCTTCCAGTCTGGTCCTCTCTCCCGCAGTTGTCCATCACATCATCAGCTGCGCGTGGGGTCAGGGTAGGGAACAGCAGCCCACTGTGGTCCGAATCTGAGTGGACTGTGCTGTCTTCCGAGTCAGTTGTAATTTTCTGAGAGTCCTCCCTGAAAGCAGTCGTCATGGCAACCACGTCCTGCTGGGTCTCTTTCTGCTGCTTCCGTGAGGGTCTGTATCTTGGCAGTCCTCGCCACGATTTGGGAGATCCCGTCGGGCCACGTGCTTGCGAGGTACCTGCTCCGTCGACAACCGTTTCCTGTGTGGTCCTCCAACTGCCGTCTATGCCCATCACCTCTAGCCATTCTGAGACATCCGAAGGGCCCTCAAAAAAGAGTGTTTTCCTGTCATGTATGATTTTCAGGCGGGCCGGGAAGAGCAATGCATACTTGATGTTGGCCTTACGCAATACCTTTTTCACCTCCAGATATGAAGAGCGTAGTTTTTGGACTGCATTGGTGTAGTCTGGGTAGAGGTAGATCTTCTGGTTTTCGTATTGGATGAGGGATTTCTCACGTGCTCTCTGCAAAAGGACATTTCGATCTCGGTAGTTCATAATGCGCACTATGAGGGGTCGGGGGGGTAGCCAGATTTGGGTTTGCCCGTCGGGATCCTATGCGCTCTCTCCACACAAAAGTGCGGTGATATCCCCTCCTCAGCAACGTGATCCCGGAACCAGCGCTCCATAAAGTCCACCGCTTGAGCCCCCTCAAACCGTTCCGGAAGGCCTATGACGCGAATGTTGTTGCGGCGGTTCCGGCCTTCCGCATCCTCAACTCGATCCATGAGGGTGGCGACCTGTTGTTGGAGCTGTTGGATGGAGACAGTGTGGTCCGTTATAGTTGGCTTGAGCTCCTCCAACGTCAGTCCATGGTATTTGACCTTGTCTGCCAACTTCCCGTGATCCGCCTTGAGCAGGGGTAGGTTTGTTGTCAGGGTACCCATCTGCTGTTCCAATATTGCCCTAGAGTCTCTTATTTCCTGTAGGATAATGTCCAGTTTATCCATGGGTTGGTCCTCTGTTTGAGGTTGTATCGCAGGTGTCGACGAGGCCCTCTCTCCCTCAGTTAGTGACATGGTACGAACTGCAGTCGGTCCCCCTGGATTTTCCACAGATTTGGCCCCCTTTCGGACCATGGTGCGCAGCAATCGTGGTCCACAGCGCCCAGGCCACTCGGGAGGGAGAACTGCTGCTACCAAGATAGTAGGTCAGATATGGGAGTGGGCGGCCTCGCCTGTGCGGGATTTGCAGCTCACGTGGGTTGTAGTGCTGTACCCGCACGACGTGTGTCTCACTGGGGGGGTCGGGCCACCTCCCACCTCCTCCTCGCGATGTTCCGATGCAGATATGGCTGTGGGGTGGGGGAGACCCCTGGTCGCTCACGTGTTTTGTTGGGGGGGATGGGGAGACCAGTCTCTCAGAGCTACTCTTCGGGTTCTCGCCGCTTGGCTCCTGATTTATAGGTGTCCCGCTGCCGTCGGGCGTCAGCTCCAGCCCCGGCCATCCTCGTGGTGTACAGAGTCTCCCCTCACCACCGCCGATAACGTGAAGCGGGGGGGTGTCTTCAGACAGTGGATTCACCGTCTCTCGCGCTTAGTCCCCTGCCCCCCCGGCCGCCAATGAGCCGCAAGCTGGTGTATGCGGGGGGGGCGAGACACGGTCACGGGCAACAGGGGGGGGGGGAGGCAGTCCGAGCCCGAGCCAACCTTCCATGGGCCTTAGACCGCCCCCGGTCCTGCAGCAGCTCAACCTGGCTCCCTCTCCGAATCCGGGCTTATCCTCTTCCCGCTCCGCGGCGCCGGTGTCCCCAGCAGTCCCTCCGGCCCCCACCGCTCACCTCCTGGGACCGGGATGACAGCAAGTAGTCCCCCGCTTCCGCTGCGTAGGTCGCCTCTCACCTCCGGTGTCCCCGGCGATGTCCGAGCCGGCCCGCCGACGACTTCCGGCGGCGCCGGCAGCAAGGTCCCCGGCCTCCTACTCCACTGTGGGTCCCGGCTCCATACCACACATGGCGGCCGCTGGCCGCACTCTAAGAATCGTGGCAATATGCACGCCGCCCATCATCCGACCAGCGTCGAGGCTACCAGGGGTCCACCGCTTCAGACTGCTTACAAAATTCAGCGCCCTGGGTGTAGCAATATCAAACTACACAGGAGTTAGGTTCAGGACAGATTTATTCCAGAAAGAAGACAACATAACAACCACAAATGGAAGGGGGTGTTTCTCTCAATAGATTTTCCCCACAACTGATAAAGAGATCAAACATAAGCATTCCATGTGACATCAAATCATTCCAAATGACATCAAGATATGGAATACCACACACCTCCCCCTTTTAATAAAAAAATTAAAAATAAACATTAAAAAAAAACAAAAAGATAGACAACAAAAAGAGAACATAGCATAGTCATCAAACTTTAACATAGTCTTTAAATTTTAAAGGAACGCTTTTTACACGTTCACTACGTCTTAAAGAAATTTCGTGACAATCCCCATTCGGTGAACAATTGTCCATATCAATATTTGCATCCGATCTCACATTGGAATTGGAATTGGAATTGATTACTCCGTTAGAAGTACTTACTTCCTTGCTTCCTAAATTGTCATAAACTTCATGTGTGCCAGAAAAACCATCAGAATTGTGATCAGAAACATTCTTCTCAGGCAAAGAGATCCTCTGAGTGAAAGGAACAACAGTGGTCTTACATAAAGAAATTCTTCTCAAATTCCATATTTTACCTCCATCTACTCTAACAGCTTTGCTGAAAACCTCAATTACTTTAACAGGACCAGACCATTTAGATACCTTCCTGTGCAATAAACCACCCAATTTTACACGTACAAAATCACCAACTTTCAACCTGCAAACATTATACTTCCTCTTAGAAAAATGTTGGACCATCTTTTCCTGGTATTTACCAATCCTACCTTTCAATTCTTTAAAATCCACTTCATAAGAAGAATTGCTTTTTAACCACCAAGGCAAAAGTCGAGAACCTGGTTTCCTACCACGAAGTAACTCAAAAGGAGACAAACCAGTCACAGAGTCGGGAGATAGGCGGTAAGTCAATAAAGTCGACTGGAGAGCATTTTTCCATTTCAAACCACTCTTCACAGCTAGTTGACAAGATTCCTTGATAACCCTGTTAAACCTCTCGACTTGGCCATTAGATTGTGGAAAATAATTTGAGGTCCTCTTATGTACAATTCCACAATTGCTAATAAAGTCTTCAAATTCCTTACTTATGAACTGTGGACCATTGTCCGAAATAAGTTCCTCTGGCAATCCTTCCCTTGAAAATACCTCATCAAGAAATTCAATCACATTCTCAGAAGAAATTCTCTCCACTATTTTCAATTCCGGCCATTTCGAAAAATAGTCAACTAAAACCAAACCAAACAACTCTTTACCGGATTGATAATTGAAAGGTCCAATGATGTCAATAGCTACTCTCCGCCAAGGACCTTTGGCATATTCAATGGGGGTCATCTCAACAGTAACATTTTTAACAGACTTGTCACTTGACAAACAAGGAGAACAATTCCTTACCCAACTATCCACCATGGAATCAACCCCAGGCCACCAGTAATGTTCCCTGATCCTCCTTTTAGTTGTGGACATACCCATGTGTCCTTCGTGAGCCAACTTACAAATAGTTTCCCTGAGCTTAAGTGGAGGAACGATTTTATCGGATCGAACAACAATATCCTGATTCAACATTAACTCATCTCTGACCTTATAAAATGACGCTAACTCACCAGAAAGTTTCCTCTCCTCAGGCCAGCCATTAGTCAAAAATTGTTTAACCAAGTTCAAAACTTCATCATTATTCGTAGCTTCTAACCAATCCTTTTCTGACAAGGCAAAAGAACCTTCTCTGTTCAAAATCACATTCACATCTGCAATGGAGTATGCAACATCACATTCAACACTTCCACCAACAGCTACACTAACAGGAAAATGTGACATACAATCCGCATGGACATTTAAGCATCCTGGTACATACACAACTTCACAACGGTATTCCTGCAATTTGGCGGCCAGCCTTGCTAAACGAGCGGTAAGTACCCTTCCACCACCAGCAGACAACATAGTAATTAAGGGTTTGTGGTCAGTTCTTAGGGAAAACTTAGTCCCCCACAAAAATTGTCTGAAGTGTTGGGATGCCCATGTACAGGCAAGCAATTCTCTTTCAATAGTTGAGTAATTCTTTTCTGCGTCACGTAAAGCTCTAGAGGCATACGACACCACAAACTCACCAGAACTATCTTTCTGCATTAATACAGCGCCTAATCCAACATTACTTGCGTCAACATAAACAATGCATTCTTTACCCATCGAGTATGGTCTCAAAAATGGAGCTTCAACAATTTTGTTTTTCAAAATTTCGAAAGATTCCTCTTGTTCTTTGCCCCACTCAAATTTTACATTTTTGTTTAGCAAAACCCTCAGTGGATGTACAATGTCTGAATAATTACGGACAAATTTCCCATAAAATTCAGTCAGACCTAGAAAGGAAAGTAACTGTTCTTTAGATTTAGGCGTAGGTGCATTGACAATACATTGTACATGGTTAAATCTAGGCTTGATACCATCCTTTGAAATTTCATGGCCTAAATACTCCACTTTCTCCTGCCTGAATTTGCATTTATTAAGTTTCAAGGTAAGTCCTTCAGACATTACTTTTTCTAGAACATAAGTTAAATTCTCATCATGTTCACAGCTATCCTTCCCAAAGATCAATATATCATCCTGGAAGGCTATAGCCTCTCTACATTCCACCAATAACTCTTTCATTAAACGTTGGAACACGGAAGCTGCGCTCGCTAAACCAAAAGGCATACGCAGGTATTGATTCAGAAGAGGGGGTGGTGATGAACAGAGTGTCTGAATTAAGCAGACCACTCTTACCCAGTCCAAAGATCAGGGCTTGATCCATCACCGTTTTTTAGCTCACTGCACCATCCCAGCTCAGAACCTGGCTATATGCAAATTAGTCTGTTCCTGTCCCAGTGCATGATGGGAACAGGGCAAACCAAACTACCAAGCCAATTCTTATACTGGGAAGGAAACAAGCTTCCGGGGACCGGTTTCTGGCATTTCAGCCGTCGTCGGCCCGGCTTGCTTGAATCCTGATGGTGCAATGAGCAAGGGACTCACATCTGAGTATACCCTTCCACGCTTATGGTGGACAAAATGATTCAGAAAAGGGGGTGGTGATGAACAGAGTGTCTGAATTAAGCACACCACTCTTACCCAGTCCAAAGATCAGGGCTTGATCCATCACCGTTTTTTAGCTCACTGCACCATCCCAGCTCAGAACCTGGCTATATGCAAATTAGTCTGTTCCTGTCCCAGTGCATGATGGGAACAGGGCAAACCAAACTACCAAGCCAATTCTTATACTGGGAAGGAAACAAGCTTCCGGGGACCGGTTTCTGGCATTTCAGCCGTCGTCGGCCCGGCTTGCTTGAATCCTGATGGTGCAATGAGCAAGGGACTCACATCTGAGTATACCCTTTCACGCTTATGGTGGACAAAATGATTCAGAAAAGGGGGTGGTGATGAACAGAGTATCTGAATTAAGCAGACCACTCTTACCCAGTCCAAAGATCAGGGCTTGATCCATCACCGTTTTTTAGCTCACTGCACCATCCCAGCTCAGAACCTGGCTATATGCAAATTAGTCTGTTTCTGTCCCAGTGCATGATGGGAACAGGGCAAACCAAACTACCAAGCCAATTCTTATACTGGGAAGGAAACAAGCTTCCGGGGACCGGTTTCTGGCATTTCAGCCGTCGTCGGCCCGGCTTGCTTGAATCCTGATGGTGCAATGAGCAAGGGACTCACATCTGAGTATACCCTTCCACGCTTATGGTGGACAAAATGATTCAGAAAAGGGGGTGGTGATGAACAGAGTGTCTGAATTAAGCAGACCACTCTTACCCAGTCCAAAGATCAGGGCTTGATCCATCACCGTTTTTTAGCTCACTGCACCATCCCAGCTCAGAACCTGGCTATATGCAAATTAGTCTGTTCCTGTCCCAGTGCATGATGGGAACAGGGCAAACCAAACTACCAAGCCAATTCTTATACTGGGAAGGAAACAAGCTTCCGGGGACCGGTTTCTGGCATTTCAGCCGTCGTCGGCCCGGCTTGCTTGAATCCTGATGGTGCAATGAGCAAGGGACTCACATCTGAGTATACCCTTCCACGCTTATGGTGGACAAAATGATTCAGAAAAGGGGGTGGTGATGAACAGAGTGTCTGAATTAAGCAGACCACTCTTACCCAGTCCAAAGATCAGGGCTTGATCCATCACCGCATACGCAGGTATTGAAACATGCCTTCTGGAGTAACGAACGCAGTTAATTTCTTGGAGTCATCGTGCAACTCCACTTGGTGGTAGGCGCTAGCTAGGTCGATAGTGGAAAATACAGTGGCCCCGGATAATGCAGCAATTAACTAATGGATATTAGGCAAAGGATGTTTATCTATCCAAATCTCTTTGTTAAGGCTACGAAGATCCGCACACAAACGAAGATCACCTGAGCTTTTAAGTGATAGTACTATAGGCGAAACCCAAGGGGATGATTCAATTGGTTCTATTATGTTTCTTTTTACCAAGTCATCCAACATTTCCTTTAATTTAGGCCTATAATCTAGAGGAACGTTTCTCACTCTGAGCCTAACAGGGACAGCATGATCATTCACTATGATTTTGTGTTTGAAACCAATGTATTTCCCCAATTTCTCATTAAAGATTTCAGGAAACTTTTCTAAAACCTTCTCAGTGAACTTAGTATTGCTAGATGAATCCAGAGTTAAATTCACCATAGAGTCAATTTTTTGTTCTGCACAAGAAGACTCATCAACGTGGACCGGGGGATTAGCATTTGGGTCTAGTTTTATCCCTAGATCACGTTGATGAGGCCAACTAAGAATAGATACCCCTTTGGTAGCGACATAAACTTTAGCTCTGGTGTCTCTATTCTTAAATGATATTTTCGCCCAGAAAAATCCTTCTAGAGCAATCTTTTGTCCAGTGTACCCACCAGGATATATGTCCGGGCTCAATAATTCTCTTTGACACCACAATTGTTCAAAGATGTTCTTGCCAATAATGGTGTACCACGCACATGAATCGACAAAGATTTCAACGGGTTTGTCATCCATTAAAATTGTACAAGAAGGAAATTTCTTTTGGGCACACTCATCCACAGAAAGTATACAATTCAAACTGTTTAGAACCTCCTCTTCTTCTGGTGAAATATAATTAATTCTCTGCCCTGACTTGCAAACATTACCAAAATGCCCTTTTCTTTTGCATTTTACACAAATTTTGTCCCAAGCAGGGCAACCTCTGTAATTGCCTACGTGGTTGGAACTTCCGCATCTGTAACAAAGTATTGTACCTCTTTTCACAAAACCCCTGTTTTCATTAGCATTCCTTACATATTCTTTCTTGAAAATAGTTTTACTACCAGAAACACTCGAGGTGGGTTGACTTTTAACAACAGCTACTTCAGTTTCAGGTACATGTGTTTTCTGATTTTTCCCTCTAATTTCAGACACGAATAACTCAGAGTGTTCAATACCCTTTGCTATAATAACAACTGCAGCTAAAGTAGTTTCTGTACCTAACCAGAGTCTTTCCTGGATTTTTTTACTCTTGGTTTTCATCATTATTTGATCCCTAAGGACTTGTTTGTAAGATATAGCCTCAAAAGAACAAGAACACGCAAGAGTACGTAATGCTGCAACACAATCTTCAATCGTTTCGTCAACTTGCTGTTCACGAGAATAAAATTTGAACCTTTCCATTACTATATTAATTCTTCTACCAAAACGAATTTTATTATTTTTGCAGCTTTGTCAAACACATTTAAATCACCAGCTTCCTCCAAAGGTGGTAAATTGTCAAATTCTTTGATTCCAGCACCCCCTAGACAATGTCTCAAAAGAGCTAGTTTCCTTTTGGCAGAACAACCATCCTTTTCTAAAACATCTACATATGCGATGAACATGGGATACCAAAGATCCCATTCTATATTAGGTTCGCCGGCAACTTGAAGGAAATGTGGAGGTGCAGCTATATTTGACATTTTATAATAACATAGAAGGAAGAGAAATAAATTTAAAGTAACAATACCACAAAACGTAAATTTGAAAGGTAAAAAAAAAATTAACAGTATTGGTGTGCAAATCACCGTAGATATTGACTTGCCAACGCGAGGTTTCCTTCAAAAGGTCTTTACTTGTTGGAGAATGAATCAAAAGAAAGGTAGCGACGAATGTAGAGTAAATGTGTCTGTTCCTTCGTTGAGTTTCCTTGAAGTAACATGGAGATTCCCCAGTTCACGCTCGAAAAACTTCAAGTTTGACCAAGATGGCGGCCGTAGACGTGCGTGATGACGTCAGGTTCCCAGCATGCACCTCGGGAAACACGGAGCTCGCAGAGACAAGCAGATTCTGAGTATGGAACGTGAGAGCTCGAGGTAATCTTGAACTTTAAAGATAAACCGTTCTTATTAAACGTACGGGGTGTTTCCTTATTTTCACTCACTGAAGGCAAATAATCCCCAATATTTTGTTTAGTTCGACAGAAATATGTCAAACACCGCTCGATTTATGCGGTCGAAGCAATCGTAATGTTATTTCAGCGCTAACCCTAAGAAAAGAAAAGTCTCTAACTCACGTTTTCGGCGTAGCGGAGTAGCGGATTCTTGAAAGCTTTACCGCTGGTAGATTTTCCTGTAAATCTTCATGAGTAGCAGTCTGAAAATGCGATTGGTCAAATAGTACGAGGATTGTAGATTTTACCTTGTATAAAGACGTGTGAGCGTTGTCTTCCTTGAATCTTGAATCTTGATACTCCCTATCGTCGCCAGTATTTGTGTAGTAATATCAAACTACACAGGAGTTAGGTTCAGGACAGATTTATTCCAGAAAGAAGACAACTTAACAACCACAAATGGAAGGGGGTGTTTCTCTCAATAGATCTTCCCCACAACTGATAAAGAGATCAAACGTAAGCATTCCATGTGACATCAAATCATTCCAAATGACATCAAGATATGGAATACCACACTGGGGCCCCCCAGAGTATTTTAATTCAGGATCAAGCCCCCGTCAGTGCCGGAGCTCAAGCAGTGCCCTTCTGCTCACATGGCCTGCTAGCCATGCAGGCAGGTTTGCTTTTAAATGCTTTAGCTAAGGGTTAGCATTGCATTTAGAAATTGGTTTAGGGTTTTAGAATATAAAAAACTCAAGAACAATATTTGAATTGTTTGGATCTATGACATAATATCGACAGACAGAATATAGACATACAAAAATATCGAAGCAAAAATATCTCCATCAAAAATATCGAAGTTCTAACTGCATAAAGGTAAATACAAAAATATAGAAAAAAATATCATAGTACAAAAATATAGAAGTAAAAAATATCGTTTTTTTAATGTATTAATAATAATGTAAAATAAATTAAAATACATATAATTTGACAAATTATAGATATAAACATTAAAACATATTTAAAAAATAATAACTAATACATATATACATTTAAAATAAATTTAACACTGTACATATAAATTAATATATATACTTACTCCACATATTGCATCAGTAGGGAAAGCGTTGGATAGCGTAGGGGTAAAAATTACTATTCCCACTCCAGTGAGTCCAACAGTGGGGAAAGCTTTGGGTAGCGTAGGGGTAAAAATTACGATTCCCACTCCAGTGAGTGCAACAGTAGGGAAAACGTTGGATAGCGTGGGGGTAAAAATTACTATTCCAACTCCAGAGGGTGCAACAGTAGGGAAAGCGTTGGATAGCGTAGGGGTAAAAATTACTATTCCAACCTGAGAGGGTGCAACAGTAGGGAAAGCGTTGGATAGCGTAGGGGTAAAAATTACTATTCCCACTCCAAAGGGTGCAATAGTAGGGAAAGTGTTGTATAGCGTAGGGGCAAAAATTACTATTCCCACTCCAGAGGGTGCAACAGTAGGGAAAGCGTTGGATAGCGTAGGGGTAAAAATTACTATTCCCACTCCAGAGGGTGCAACAGTAGGGAAAGCGTTGGATAGCGTAGGTGTAAAAATTACTATTCCCACTCCAAAGGGTGCAACAGTAGGGAAAGCGTTGGATAGCGTGGGGGTAAAAATTACTATTCCCACTTCAGAGGGTGCAAAAGTAGCGAAAGCGCAGGATAGCGTAGGCGTTATATTAACATACTTATCAATGGCATATTTTTTTAAAGAAAAAACAGATATAATATTTTATTTACAAAAATAAATTACTAAATACCAAATATTTACTAAAATAACACACTACACATACAAAAAACACAATTAATCTAAATAGCAATTAATCAATTAATAACAATTAATATTATTAAATAGATGTAGTTATAAATTAACGAATTGATAAATATTAATTACCAATTAATAATTAATAACCAATTAATAATCAATTAACACGAAATTTACAAGAATAAACAATATTTATTAATAAATTATTTTTAATTAATATTATAAATTGATTTTAAAAAACGAATGACCAAATAATTAATTAACAATTAATTAATAATAAATACCAATAAATAAATACAATCTCTTTAATGAATTTAATTTAATTATTTCACACCATATTCCCCTATAAACACACAACCCACTACACATCAATCACATAAAAAATTTAATTATCATTTAATCGCTTAGTAATAATTAATTACCAATTAATTATTAATTAACGATAAAAAATAAAAAATATTACTACATTAACTCTAATTAATTTAATTAACTAATTAATAATAATTAATTACCAATTCATTATTAATTAACAATTAATTATTATTCAAAATCATTTAAAAAACATAATAATTAATTAATTATAATTAAATTACTTCCCACCCTATTCCCCTATAAACCCACAACCCGCTCTGATACTAAAACGAATAATGTAAACAAAATTACCAATTTCTAAACATACATTAAAAAACATGTTTAACAAACATATAAAATACATAATAAAATACATAACACTTAACAAAATTTCGATATTAATAACATAGATACCTTAAAATCGATATTCTGTCCATCGATATTATTGCACATCGATATTCTATACCATCGAAATTAAAACATGATATTATTGTATATCGATATTTTAATTTCAATATTTTGGCTACCTATCGAATTGTTTATCTTGTTTTTTCTGGCCTTAACATGCCTATCCTCTTTTTCTTTCTGTGTGGTTATTGTGCATGTTTTATGCACTAGACTGAGAATTTAAAAATAAATATTTTAAACTACATGTCCCGATTTCTTATTGGTATCTTTGAGTGTGCTATCATAGATGAAAGATTATTTGGATTGTCACTTTGTCCCTGAACTCATCTAGAGCGATGTATAGTAATCTGAAAACACAGACTGCGCCGGATTGCACAGTGAGCGTATGTCAAGGCTGCAGTCCAATCTACTTTCTAATTCAATGTTAGTGTATTGAAGTTAGCAATTGCATCAGAGGGCTAAAAATCCGACCCTTACGGGTTTGGGGACCCTCAGATTTCTTAGCAGGACAAGAGAGATGTAGAAAAACAGGAGAGAAGGGACCCTGGGGAATATTTTCTTCAGTGGAAAATGGAGACGGGATTGAAAGTGGAGAGACATGAGTGGAGGGTAGAGAAAGGCAACAAGATACAGAAGAAAAGGATTCTGAGGGTCTGGAGTATTCGGGGAATGATACAGGAGTACAAGGGAGTGAAGCGAGTTTGGGGAACAGGAGCATAGCTATCATGAGTGCAGCAGGTGCACCATGGCCAAGAAGAATGCGGGCCTGCTACACTTCAATTTTAGCTGTGTTTTTTGCAACCTACCATTGTGATGGGGCATTTTATTTACTTGCATTAGAACCCATTGTAGTCTTGGTATGTTACTGAGCAAGACACAGGTTCCCAAACCATCATGCAAGTTGAAGTCTGTGCTTCAAATAGGAAGACTGCAGAGGCGCAATTCCCAGGAAGATGCAACTCCAGTGCCTTGTTGTTAATGGGTCATGTGCTATGGGATGTGGGCAGCTATTTCCTAATAATTCTTAGTGTCTACTAGAAGGAGAAAATATCTGCTAGAAGAAGGGACTGAAAATCCCTTGTCCTATTCAACCTCGCCTATGCAGTTGGAAGGAGGTGGCTCTTTGTTTCTTTTGTAACTTTTTATTATTTGAAACACAAAGAAACAAAACATCAAACAAACAAGCAAGGCAGTACAGTAATAATACAGCCATTAGGTCTGTGCTCAGTGAGGACGGGAGATACATGATAGCAGGAGAAAAAAGTCTTTGAATACAGATGAGGGGAGGGAGGCAGAGGCAGAATAGCATATGAACAGCACAATATACCACAGCTGGAAGGGATGTAGGTCAGGGCGACTGGGAAGGACTCGGGATAGCGATGAGCGGGGGCGTACAAATATCTCCACGGTATGAGTTCCAAGGGTTCCAAATCTTCCCCCATTTTTTGGGCCTGCCTCTTGCGATGTACACTGTTTTCTCTCGAAACATGCACCAGTCCAGACTCTCTGTCCAAGCAGTCACTGTAGGCGGCCTTTGGGATCCCCACAACTTAGGCTACAACGTCAATACTGTCGTAACCTAGAACGTCACTGGCGCAAATTCTATAACCCAGCAGATAAAACAACATACAAAGCTGCACTCCTTGACTATAAGAAGAAAATAGTCATAGGAAAAAACATCTACTATACCACCCAAATAAACGAGGCGAAATGCAGCACGAAAAAACTGTTTGAAGTAGTTAACCATCTCGCAGAACCTACAAAACCACCCATTGAATCCTCACAAACTCTATGCAACACATTAGCTGAGTTTTTCTCTGATAAGGTCACATCCATATTTAAGGACTTCACCCTTAACCCCAATGGCATTTCATCCACGAACACGCAAACAAATCTGAACTCATTAACCTTTACAGAATTCACCAAGGTACTTCCACAACGCATTCATAAGCTTATCTCGGAAATCAAATCGGGCTCCCCTATGGACCCTTGCCACCCCTCCATACTACACACGGTCCCAGTCACCATTACTTTACCACTGACACACATTTGTAACATCATGTTTTCAACTGGTTTATATCCCAACATCTGGAAAAACACCATAATTAAACCGCTTCTAAAAAAAACATCGCTTGATCCATCTATTTCCTCCAGCTACCGTCCTATTGCATCACTGCCATTTCCAGCTAAGATTTTTGAATCTGTCATGAACGAACAACTGTCTGACTACATTCAAATTAATGACCTATTAGATGACACACAGTTCGGTTTCCGACAAGGTCATGGGACAGAAACTGCTCTGATCAAGGCCGCTGACGAAATAAGAACAATAATGGACAATGATGGACAGGCTGTTTTGATTCTGCTGGACCTATCGGCGGCTTTCGACACGGTCGATCACTCTACCCTGATCGGCCGTGTCAAGGCCATCAGTATCAAACACAAGGCCAGGGATCTCATTGCATCCTTCTTGGCCGATCGCAAACAGGCAGTTAAGCTGGGTTCATTCACCTCTCCGACGTTCACTCTCCCCTGCGGTGTCCCACAGGGTTCCTCGCTAAGTCCGACCCTCTTTAATATCTATGTTTCGGACTTAGCGAGGGTAATAAAAGCATATAACATCAACCTAACTACATATGCTGACGACACCCAGTTGGTATTATCCATACATAAAAACGGTTCCACCATTGCGGCAAATTTTAAGGATGGCATGCGGGCCATCAGCAGTTGGATGGCATCTAATTGTCTTAAACTGAACTCTTCAAAGACCGAGGTGATGTTGTTCGGTAAGGTTCAGCCAGTTTGGTCTCCCTTGTGGTGGCCGGAGGAAATGGGTACTCCACCTGAACCGGTCAGCAAAGTCAGAAACTTAGGAGTAATATTTGATGATAAACTCCTTTTTCATCACCATGTGAACTCTGTAGTTTCATCATCATTTAACATTTTGCCAAAAATTAAGAAACTTCTGCCATACCTTTCCACCACTATAGGCAAACCCCTAATTTCAACATTGGTGTTTTCTCGCACTGACTATTGTAATGCCCTTTTCCTCAATGCGCAAGAGAAGGTTATTTCCAAACTTCAAATGATTCAGAACGCCTCAGCTAGAGTTCTACTGGGCATTCCAAAATTTACCTCTGTTTCCAATCACCGGGCTCAACTGCACTGGCTTCCGGTTAGGAGTCGTACTAAGTTCAAGTCCTTATGCATTGTGTATAAGGCAGTAAATAATATAGGACCCAAATTTCTTAGAAACTCCCTCAAGCCTCTACCAGCCACTAGAACGTTACGTTCTAACACTGCTCACCTGATTCAAATCCCCAGAACAAGGAAATTTAACTGGGGAGACAGACGCTTTACTATTGCAGCTGCAAAACTATGGAACTCTCTTCCTCTTAATATAAAATCTAGTCCTACATTGATCATTTTTAGAAAGCAACTAAAGACATGGTTGTTTTCTCAATGACTTAATTAGCATCAGCAAACACAAAAATACTGCACTGGATCTCTAAGATACTGGCACTAGACCAGCTCATAGCGCCGAGACACCCATGGGTAATTGCAGCGCTTTAAAAATTGCATAAATAAATAAATAAATAAAATAAATAAACTGAGCAATATCCCTCTTCGCAACCATATTGGCCAGAGTCACCCACCGAAGCTGCGATACGTCATAATCATTCGGACCCCATACATTCAATAAACATTGTCGGGCTTCCGGCATCATCACAACACCCATGACATCATCCATAATCTCATGTATACGTTTCCAGAATCGCACCACCTCAGGGCACTCCCATATGATATGGAGATAGGTGCCAAGGAGACCACACCCACGCCGACACATGCCATCCGTAGAGAAACCCATATGAGTCAGACGGGGACCAGTGACATAGATTCTGTGGAGGATCTTGAGTTGGACCAGACGGAGGCGGGCCGGAATTGCCACCTCCTTGGGAGAGGAGATCGCGGACTGCCAGTCCTCGTCATCCAGTTCAATACCATCAGCAATCCAGGCCTCACGGAGGCGATCGAGCAGACTCGATCGGTCATTAATCATTTTCTTATAGAACAGTGAGATAGTACTATCCGGCACATAGCCATCTAGTATACGATCTTCGAGGGGGGAGGAATCCGGAATAGCACTACCCACTGGCAACACAGAGTTCAGAGCATGACGTACCTGGATGTAACAAAATCTTTCCCTGTCACTCAGCTCATACTCTATTTGCAATTCCGAGAAGGCCTTAACCTTTCCTTTAACCCAGAGATCACACACTTTACCAATACCGATCATGTCCCACTTCCCTTCGTCCTCCATAGGCCACCCAGCTTCGCAGAGGCATAGAGCGGTGTCGCTCCCGGTGTCCCACAGGGGTCTGCAATCAGTCCGATACTCTTTAATGTGTACATGCAGCCCCTGATGGGCATCATCAAGGCTAACGGCATTAGCGTGATCAACTATGCGGATGACACGCAGCTGATGATCTCCCTTGATGGTGCCCATGCAGATTCACTCGAGACCTTCCACACTTGCATGATGGAAATGGCATCCTGGCTAAATATGAACTCACTACAGTTCAATAGTGAAAAAACCGAAATAATGCATTGCAAAGTAGGTAGAATCACTAGAAGCCTGCCCGCTGACTTTTGGCCTCTGGAGTCAGGGGAGCCACTTTCCCCAGTGAAATCAGTGAGGAACCTAGGAGTCAGTTTCAATGAAAATTTGAGTCTAGAGACCAATGTCAACAAGCAGGTGAGCAGTTGCTTTGCCTTAATGCGAGGACTTCGTAAGCTGCTCCCCCTTCTACCAGTACAGGTTAGGGCCACCATAGTGAGGAGCACCATTCTCAGCCGCCTGGATTACTGTAATGCTCTGTTACTGGAATCACCTGCTTACCTGATTTCCAGACTTCAGAGCATCCGGGCGGCAGCAGCCAAAATGGCACTTTCCCGAGGACGAAGATCCTCCACTACTCTTGCACTGGCGGAATTACACTGGCTTCCTGTACACCAGAGAATCCTTTTCAAATCCCTATGCACCGTCTTCAAGGCAGTGCATTGGATGGGTCCCCTACCACTACAAAATAAATTCAAGTGGTATAACCCCACTCGGACTCTTCGATCCTCTTCCACTAACCTCATCAGTACACCCAGGATTAGGAAAGCCACTTATGGAGGCAGAGCCTTCAGTATAGCGGCAGCCCGTCTGTGGAATAGATTGCCTATCGCCATCAGGAAAACAGAAGAACTGATGGCCTTCAGAAACAAAGTAAAAACATGGCTTTTCCCTAAAATTTAATTGCCCAGATAATAAAGGACCACCCTGTACTCAGGATGCACAGCGTTCCAACTATATTCATGTAGCGCCAGGATGCCCGTAGGGTTGCAGAGTGCTTTATAAATACTATAAATAAATAAAATAAATAATTTATCACTCTAGCCCATCGCAGCCGTTGCGCTATGCCATACCCGCACAGCTATAGCGGTAGATCCCGTGAGTTTGAACGGGAGGATCCCGAGTAAAGTGCCCTATAGTAATCACCACCCGGGAACAGCCCTTGTCCATTTCAAATGCTGGATTCAACGCCGGGCCATACATCCCGTGGTTGATAGCAGCAAGGTGGGAAGCCCAATAATACCTACAAATATCCGGGAGCGCTATACCGCCATCATACCAGGGGAGTGTCAATTTCGGAAGAGCTATGCGCGAACGTTCGTCCCAGATTAGTTGCCTCTGCAACGATTCTACTTCCCCAAAATATTTCGACGGGATGACATCAAAACTAGTCTGGAGGGCATATAGGAACCGCGGCAAGGACATCATCTTAAAAAGGGCCGCACGCCCTAGGGGAGACAACGGTAATTTACGCCAACGCGCTACATCGGAGCGTAACCGTTGGAGTGGGGGGAGCAAATTACGTTCATAGCGAACCACCGGATCCACCGAGATAAACACGCCCAAGTACTTAAAGCCAGACTGCGACAACTGGATGGGACAGCCCCGTGGCAAACGAGGGACATCACCCGCAAGTACATAAATGTAGGATTTCGACCAATTAATGATGAGGCCAGAGTTCTTCCCGAAGGAGGTAAGTACGTCAAACAACATATTGAGCAATTTTTGGGGAGATGTAATGTACAATAAAATATCATCTGCGTATAAGGAAATGCGATCCTCAAATTCCGGCGTCCAGCGTATACCCTTCATCGAAGGTTCCCACCGTAGCCAAGCGGCAAGAGGCTCTAACGCCAAAGCAAAAAGGAGCGGGGACAACGGACAACCCTGTCGTGTGCCCCTTCCAAGAGTAAAAGGCACGGAGAAGCGGCCATTAACCACCACCTGGGCTAGTGGTGTTTCATACAGGAGTTTGACCCAACCAATAAAACCCGCGCCGAATCCAAACTTGGCGAGTACCGCCCAGAGATAAGACCACTCGATTGTATCAAAGGCCATTGTGGCGTCCAAGGACGCCAAGATGGCCGGTTCACGCAGCGTCGGGGCCCTCGCGAGAACACCATGCAGACGTCGCAAATGTAATGCCGTGTTACGGTGCGGGATAAAACCCGATTGATCCGGATGAATCAGGTTGCCAATAACCGCAATCAGACGATTAGCAAGCAATTTGGCGAGGATCTTGGGCTCCGCATTTAAGAGCGAAATGGGTCTATAAGACGAGCAGCGATCCCGTGGTTTACCCTCCTTATGGATCACCACAATGGTCGCAAGACGGTGATCTCTGGGGAGGGAGCCATTATCTCGCGCAGCCAAAAACATATCACGGAGATAGGGAGCTAAAGTATCAGGGTGTATCTTATACAGTTCCACAGGAAGGCCATTGGGACCCATAGCCTTGCCGGAGCGAAGGGAGCGCAGCACGAGAGCCACCTCATCCACCGAGGGCGTGGCATCCAAGCAATCACGCTCCATTTCCGACAAACATGGGAGCGCTATGTCCCGAAGCAACAAGTGTGAATCCTCCTCAGGCCTGTCGGACACCGAGGTATAGACCTCTCGAAAATAATCAGCAAAGCATTCAAGTGGCTCTTTGTTTCAGCTGACAATGGAATGGCCAGTAACGAAAGTTCATCGGTTTGAATGGCTTGTTCTAGTACCATTAGTAATCCCTCTGGAAGAAACATCGGGCCTAATTCTGATTCTTCCACTCACTGAACAAGTAAGCATATATCTGTGGCTAGTAGAAAAGGCAAAGAATGGGTGCTTCCTAAACTGTAAAATATATTGTTGATTTTTTCTCTTTAGGTGCTATTGGATGTCACCTCCACATCCATATCGTTACTTGTCAGGCGTTGTGGCCCTGGAGGTCACACTGTCTTACCGGGTGGTGAGAAAGCGCATGGTTCATGCACCAGAGTACATCACTGAAGCCACCACCAATGCCGGAGGTGGAATATTTCAGCCCCAGCCAGGGTGCTGATGTGCTACATTAGAATTCGAAACCTCCAGAGCCATATGGATCCAGTAATAGGTGGGAAAACCAGTTCTTGGGGTGCAACTCTAGCCCCATTTATCAATTCAGAGGGAAGAGGTACTGTTTGATAGTGCAGGTGTTCCCAATAGTACCCCTCTTCTTACTTGGTGATCTCCACACAAGGGCGACTCTCAAGCAGGAATTCACAAATAACACCAATAGTTTTTTGTTTCCTTGTGGAGGCTGCCCACCCTGCATATGCATCATTCCCCTCACCTCACAGGTAAAAACTCCTCCATCTTCTCTGGAGAGGCAGGTTAGTAGGTACATTCACTACTAGCTCCACAGAGGCGCTAAAAGCACTACTAGACCGCAGGGATAAAAGAATGGCAACAGAAAAACTGTTTCATATGGTAAAAAGATATTTTTAAAGCAGATTCTAATAAATAATTTAGTGAGAAAGCAAGGTTTATACAGCAATTGTAAAAGTGCAGTCTTAAAATATTTCAACACATTAAAAACTGTCCCATATCCTACTGCATTAATATGTTCAACAGTTACTGTAGCAACTACAGGCCCTTGTTTGTTTGTCCAGTGTCTTGCACTGCGTGTGGCATCGACTTTGAAAGAAAATGCTTTAACAAGGCTCGGGGAAGTACCCACAGCTGATGGCTGAAATCAGACATATAGAACTATGTACAGACAGGACTTTAAGTTGGGTGAAAAAAGTGAAGGTCTCTACAAGGGGCATGGCTTAAACAAGTAAACGACATTTCTGTGGTTTCCATAGTGTGCTACCCAACCAGTATTTTGGTTTCTCTCTGAGCTTTCTGTTATGCTTCCAGATATATAACTTAACAACTGACATACACCTAAAACCTTTCAGGACTAATGGCTCTGTCAATGATTGTTAACTGCTTAAAATAAATGTGTGACAACAATGTTTTTTTTTGTAAATAATTAATATTGAAAATGTTTTGATTGTAAAATTGTGAGACTGTGAATTAAATATCATTGAGGCCTGTGGGAGGAGTACTGGTCTCCAGTTATGTGCACTTTATGTTAGACCTCAATGCCCTTTTTCTCTCCACATCTTGTCCATCTGCTGATCTTAAACCTCATATCTTTCCTCTTCTGCACCCTCTTTTCATGCTCTCCTGAATGCACTACCTCGATCTCCTTCACTCCACCGCCCCCAAACATACACTGCACTCTCTCACATGTAAGCATTTTACTTTCTTTAACTTTCGCTTTGCCTACATTTTGAGAAATATGTACACCCTTCACACACATTTACACTGAATTTCAATTGCAAGTGGAATACGTGACCATTTCTGTGTGCTCTGCAGAGAGAGACCAATGCACTGACAGGCCCTGTTAGAAACTTGCACTGCCTTTAGCCTCAGCGCCAGAGCTTTCAATCACGGCTTGTTATAAACATCTGGCATGAATAGTTCTAAGTATGCCCTATACAAAAGTACTAAGATACAGGGGAAAAAAGCAGAATCCCAATATGATTAAACAAAATGTGACAGAAACAAGAACTAAATCACTGACATGCATTACCTTAACATTTTTAACATTCATTGTTCGGAAATCAATCAGTGTTTTTGGCATTACTGTTAAGGACATGAATATGGAGCACAAAAGGAAACCGTTTCAATGTATTTTTTAATGCCTTATACAGAGCCAGATCCCCAGAACTATTTTTATTTTTTTTATTTATTTTTAGTGTTTTCTATAGCGCGAACATGACCCTGCACAGGGTATCAGAGCGCTTTACAATAGCATATAAACAACATTCTTAACTTTACATGTTACTAGCCATAGGTGATTACGTATTAGCAAATCCGTAAGAGCTAACATAACCAAAAAGTTCACATATAGATTTCTATAAAGTCTTTGGAACTTAAATGAGATAAAAACTAGTATAACATTTCAACCTAGTACAGTGAGTTGCTTGTGTGGAAATTCTACCAGCCAGGCCGAATGAAATAAAAGAAGTACAGTTATAAGGGTTTAAGGGAGAAATTTCCTCATATAAAACGATTTTGCTTCCTTTTTAAATTTTGCAATGGTTGGAATTCTTCTCAACTCCGGGGGGAGGGCGTTCCAAATTCTCGGTGCCGCCCCTGAGAATGCTCGGTCATAAGTTCTTTTCTACACAATCAAAAACATTTAGCATGCTACAGCATCTGTCTTTAAATCAAACTATGTCTAGAGTGGGGATAAACCATTCTAGTACCATTGCGTTGACCAATCTAAATAAATCAGGACCTTGAAAAGCACCATGTATTTGTGCCATTTTCTAGGTATGCCTACTCATAGTATTAATGTTTTTTGACATTTGTCTGGAATTCCACAAATCCAGACAATATATGCACATATTTCTCCCTTTGCGCTTGACTCCCCCAAAAGCTGAGGATATTTGGATCAACTCTGCCAGGAAGTAAAAGCCCTGTATGCCTTTTGGATCAACTTCGTTGGGGAACAAATACAGCAGCTTCACTTCAAGGGGCCAGCTGCATTCAGCCACTACTTGGGGTGTCACAGTGGGGGAGGTCAGAATGACCAGGCGTCTCAGCACAATATACCTAATACAAGTTTAGCATTAACACTTACCATTACTGAGGACAGGGCATCAAATCTCACTTAAAACGCTTGCATCCAATCCCTCGCTGAGATGAATGGGAAGGGTGGGATCTATGCCTGTGAATGATGTCTGGCCTCACGCAGAAATTCAGCCTGCAACGTCCGAAACTGTGACACTTGCAGCACCACTGGCCTACAGTGCATATCACCAAAGTCTACTATGGCATTGAAGAGTTTTAGAAAGGTAAGCTATCTGTCATACGCAACATTGCAGAAAGTATGATGTATTTGACATTTTTGCAGAAAAGATTTAGGAATCACAAAGGGGGGTCAGCCTCATTGCCCCAAAGCAGAAACTGCCCCTGGAGTTAGGCCCCTACTTACTATGTCCATAGTTAAGCAAAAAGATCCATTGTACACCAGAAAAAATATAATAAAAGTAAACAAATTGAGTTGAAGAGTGTTAAATGAAAGAGTGGGGGAGCCAGCATTCCTGGCCACAGGTGTGCCTCTCTTATGCCTCCACGTATCACTTGCATTTGAGCTTCCCATGAGAGTACATTGGGGTCTTACACCCTAATCTCTCCCTTTCGGAGGACCTGAAATGTCCCAGTGATAGCATGGTAACTTTTCTCATCATGTGAAAAAATGGAAACAGATGAACACTAAGCTTTCTGGTGCAAATTGTACTTAGCTTCCAACAACCTCCTGCAAAAACATGGAAATAAAGTGTGAAAAAAATAGTAGCATCACACTTTCCTAGATTCCCGTGGGACTTTAGTTTTCAGACATGGCTGTGATTGCAGGGCATCCTGGACGTGATAAAAATGGCAACGATTCAAATGGGATCTGTGCAAGGATTGTACTTTCTCAACAATAGTTTAAATTTAGCATTGCCTCTGAGTAAGAGAAAGTTGGAGGAGCCACATAAGTCACACCATCTTTGAAGCCCCTGTGTGTATAATGTTCCCACACATGTGCGATTGCTAGGTTTCCCTTGGTCCCAGCAAGCCCCGTGCCCAGATACTGCTGCAATCCAGAATTCCAAAAATCTACCTTCTTCCAGCATCTTTGGTGCCCTCCATTAGATTGATGCTTTAGACGGATGTATGACGTTACCACGCATCCTTTTACAACGCCTACCTTTACCACGCAATTTTTACAACGCAGGATCCATTACAACGAAGTACTATTACAACGCATTTTTTTACATCGCATATACCTTTACAACGCATCCCTTTACAACGTAAGTATTGGTAAGTATATAATATATTTTTAAAAATGTAATTAATTAAAATTAATATAATTTATTTTATTTTAATTTTAATTTTAATTTATTTTTACCCTGTACCCCAAAACCCAAACCTAGCCCTGAAACCTTAAAAATACCCTTTTACCCAAAAACCCCAAAACCCAAACCTAGCCCTAAACCCTAAAAATACCCTTTTACCCAAAAACCCAAACCTAGTCCTGAACCCTAAAAATACCATTTTACTCAAAAACCCAAACCTAGCCCTAAACCCTAAAAATACCCCTTTACCCAAAAACCCAAACCTAGCCCTGAACCCTAAAAATACCCCTTTACCCAAAAACCCAAACCTAGCCCTGAACCCTAAAAATACCCCTTTACCCAAAAACCCAAACCTAGCCCTGAACCCTAAAAATACCATTTTACTCAAAAACCCAAACCTAGCCCTAAACCCTAAAAATACCCCTTTACCCAAAAACCCAAACCTAGCCCTGAACCCTAAAAATACCCCTTTACCCAAAAACCCAAACCTAGCCCTGAACCCTAAAAATACCCCTTTACCCAAAAACCCAAACCTAGCCCTGAACCCTAAAAATACCCTTTTGCTCAAAAACCCAAACCTAGCCCTGAACCCTAAAAATACCCCTTTACCCAAAAACCCAAACCTAGCCCTCAACCCTAAAAATACCCCTTTACCCAAAAACCCAAACCTAGCCCTGAACCCTAAAAATACCCCTTTACCCAAAAACCCAAACCTAGCCCTGAACCCTAAAAATACCCCTTTACCCAAAAACCCAAACCTAGCCCTGAACCCTAAAAATACCCCTTTACCCAAAAACCCAAACCTAGCCCTGAACCCTAAAAATACCCCTTTACCCAAAAACCCAAACCTAGCCCTTAACCCTTAAAATACCCCTGTACCCAAAAAATGCGTTGTAAAGTACATGCGTTGTAAAAGTACTTGCGTTGTAATAGTATCCGTTGTAAAAGTATGCGTTGTAAAAGTTTTTGCGTTGTAAAAAATGCGTGGTAATGGTATTGCGTTGTAAAAAATGCGTGGTAAAGGTTACATACCGCTTTAGACTTTTGTCTCAAGCAATAGGTCCACCCACATGTGGGTTCCCTTTTTTATCAGGAGAATTATGGGAATGTAAGACAGGGGATCATTTGCTGTTATTCCTCCACGAAGGAACTGGAGCAAAGCCACTGAGAAGCATCTCAATGCCACCCTCAACCGCAACACTCTCACCACCTCGACCGATGCCAACCTCGCCGCCAAATAACTCCACAGATGGATCTCCAACTGCGCAGACGAGCTGGCACCCCTACGTAACCCCAATAAACAGCGCCCCAGGAAGGCCACCTGTTTCATCGCCAACCTCCAAGAATCCAGACGCACCTGTAGATGTCTCAAGAAGAACTGGAGAAACAGCAAAACGTCAGAAGATTGTACCACCTACAAGAACGCCATGACAGAATACCAACAACGCATTAGATCCACCAAAAGGACCGTCATCCAAAACAAGATCCTTGACAACTCCAGCAACTCCAAGGAACTCTTCAGTGTCATCCAGGAATTCACCAAGCCCCCCATCGAAACCACAGACATCACCCCTTTTCAGGACCTCTGCAAAAAGCTTGGATCCTACTTCCATCTGAAAATTAAGGGCCTCCACGACAACTTCAACGACCAGACACCTAACTCTGAAACCACTTCCTCCCCCAGCAACGCCAGCCAGTCCACCATCTCATCCTGGACCCCAGTCACCACCGAAGACACCACTTCGATAATGAAAGGCATCCACTCAGGAGCCCCCACGGACCACTGCCCACTGCACATCTTCCAGAGCCGCCACCACTCCAGAACTACGACACACCATCAATGACATTTTCAAGACCGGAATCTTTCCCGATGATTGGAAACGTGCAGAAGTCATACCTCTGCTCAAGAAGCCCTCAGAAGATCCCACGGACCTTAAGAACTACCAACCCATCTTCCTCCTCCCCTTCACGGCCAAAGTCACAGAGAAGACCGTCAATACACAAATAACAAAATTAATTGAAGAAAACTCCATCCTCGACCCCTCCCAATCCAGATTCCGGAGCAACCACAGCACAAGACCACTCTACTCGCCACCACAGACGACATCTGCACCCTCCTCGACCAAGGACACACCGCAGCCCTGATCCTACTCGACCTCTCTGCAGCGTTCAACACCGTTTCCCAACGCACACTCACAGCCAGGCTCCATGACACCAGCATACAAGGAACCGCCCGCGACTAGGTCCGCTCGTTCCTCACAGGCAGAACCCAAAGAATCAGACTGCCACCCTTCCGCTCCAAACCCACGGAAATCAACTGCGGATTATCCCAAGGATCATTGCTCAGCCCCACGATCTTCAACATCTACATGACCCCCCTCGCCGCCATCATCAGACAGCACAGACTCAGCATTGTATCCTACGCCAATGAAACCCAGTTCATCCACTCCCTCACCAAGGACCCCATCACCACCAGATTCAGCTTCCTGGAAGATATGAAGGACGTTGCATCCTGGATGAGCAGCAGCTGCCTGAAGCTCAACTGGGAGAAGACAGAAGTCCTCGTCCTCCCACCCTCCCCCTCTGCATGGAACAACACCTGGTGGCCCTCGGCAGCCCTCACAGCTCCACGGACCATGCCCGAAACCTCAGCTTCGTACTCGATTCCTCCCTCTCCATGACCCGACAGTTCAATGCCGTCGCCTCCAGCTGCTTCAAGACCCTCCGCATCCTCCGAAAGACCTTCAAATGGATCCCCCCAAATCAAGGAAGGCCATCACCCACGCACTCATTACCAGCAGACTGAACTATGGAACGCCCTCAGCGCCGGGATCAACAAATCTCTGCTCTGCAAGCTCCAGACCATACAGAATGCCGCAGCCAGACTCATCCTCGGCATCCCTCGGCACGAACACATCACCCAACACCTGTGGAACCTCCACTGGTTCCCCGTTGAGAAGAGAGATACTCACCCATGCCTACAAATGCCTCCACAACACCTGACCCCAATACCTCAATGAGAGAATCTCCTTCCACGTACCCAAGAGAAATCTCCAATCCGCCGAACTCACCCTCGCCAAAACCTCACGCATCCGCAGCGCCAGACCAGGTGGAAGAGCCTTCTCCTACATCGCGGCCAAGACTTGAAACGAGCTCCCAATCGACATCAGACGCACCCTCTCCCTGAACATTTTAGGAATACACTCAAGACCTGGCTCTTCGACTGCATGGAGACACTCACGGGTGAGTAGCACACTTACAATTCCTGATTGATTGATTTGTTGCTTTTCACTATATTATGGCTTCTGTTGTGAGTGAAAAAAGTGATTTGTTAAAAAAAATAAAACAAAGAACAGGCCTAATGGTTAAACCAAATTTTGAGCTGGTACTTACGGCCCCTCTCCCTTGATTTAGATTCCTGGGCACAGTTAAAAAAATGCATTGCTTTCTTTCATACCCAAATTTTAAGTATTTAAATTTTCATTGGCAACTGATGCATTGAACACTAAGGGCCTCTGCAGTTGGAGGCTTTCCGTGTGTCAACGCAGGTTTCACTTTCGACTGCCGCATTACGATGCAGGCAGTCGAAAGTGAAACCGGCAGATCCTTCTGGCTGGATCGGAGGCCTTCCTATAATCCCTAAGGATGGCGTTTCCACAGTAGGGATTACAGTGACGGTTTACGACAGGCTTTCCATGTCGGGCTTTCCGACATGAAAAGCCTGTCAGTAAGTGACTTTGCAGGGCCCCCTTAATTCTGGGGGCTCTGGTTGGGGGCCGAGCAGGTACCGTGTTAATCCCTGCACTGTGTGGCAGGCACCATGAGGTGCACTGCATGGTGCCTGCCATGCAGTGCAGGGATGAACAGATTCTCCCATTTCTCTATGGAAGCTTTTGCTATGGTCGGTTTATGGCTGCAGCACAATCTCCCATAGGAAAATGGGAGTATAACATAACATGTGTATTTGTAAAGCGCACGTTCACCGATAGGTCTCTTGGCGCTGAATCACAGATGTTTATTGTTACCCAACTCAATGGTACTCATTTTATCGACCTCAGATGGATATAAGGCTGAGTGGACCCACCGGGATTTGAACCTGTGACCATGAGGTCGAACACAGGCCCCTGCAGTGGATGCATTAGTCCACTGAGCCACCAGACCAGACTATGCAACCGCACCATGTGTGGTCGCATTGTAATACTGCGGTCGGTCCCAATCCGCAACGGTGTCGGGTGGACGTGAATCTGCCTGACATCGTAATAAGGCTCTATATATGAATGGTGCCAAATGCCGAACAAACCCTTATTACCAGGGGGAAAACCCTTAGCACTTAAGAGATATAGGGGTTGATTACGATGTTGGTCAAAAAGCCCATGACCACTAGTTAGAAGCTTTCCGACATTGGTCGGAGGCTTTCCGACCGACAAGGTTTGTTTGCGGTCTGACTGCCCGATTATGATGTCGGCGGTCAGAACGTAAACCAGCTAGTCATTCAGACTCAGTTCTGATCGGCACTCGGAGTCTTTAAGCTAGTCCGAACCGCACTGTAATCCCCCAAGGACAGCGTTTCTGCCATCTGGATTACAATGTTGGTTTCCCACAGCCTTTCCGACACAGTAAGGCTGTCAGAAAGCAGGGACCCCTTCCCTCCGTGTCCTACAGTTGGTGGGTGAGGAAGTACCTAGTGTACCCCCCTGCAAAACCCTGCACTGTGTGGCAGGTATCTTGGTGTGCCTGCCACAGGGTGCAAGGGTACCTCCCTGTAAAACCCTGCACTGTATGGCAGGCACCGTGGGGTGTCTGCCACAGGGTGCAGGGTTTTACACATACACCCATTTCTCTATAGGAGCCTGTATTCCGGACGGTTTACGGCTATTACACAAGCTCCAATAGAGAAAAGTGAGCATGCGACCCAACAGTGTTCGGTCACATCGTAATCAGGCGGTCTGTCCTGAGTCCGAGAAGGTGTCGTCAGAGACAACTCCAACCGACATCGTAATAAGCCCCAAGTGCCAGCATTTACATTTTAATTAATTCTTGGACCATGATATTTTCCAAACAAGTGAATATTTTAGATTGTATGTTTAATGTTTTCTATGTGTTGAAAGGAGAAATCTAAGCAATGCTTCATGAAAATACAACTTGCTGGAAAACAAACAAAAAAAGGCATTAGATTAAACACAACCACAGTTTTGGATATTGCCATTTTTATTCAAATGTGCTACACTGAGATTATTTAATATTGATAGTTCTTGTTAAGGAGTTGACATTAGCTCCTTTCTTTGTGATTAAAAAGTGGTCCTTCAAAAGCAGATTTACGATTTATTTTTTCACAGGTTCCAATCTGTAAACATTTATTCTTCTCTTGAGTTAGCTCATATTTTTTAATGTTCATCTAGGAAATCACTTCTGAAACAAAAATAGCTAAAAAACTTGGTATGTGTTTGAATTGTTCCATAGTAAATAAGTGTCATCTATCACATCGTTGATTTTCTTTTCTATCGTTTTTTTTTGTCACCTGGTGACAAAAATAAAAGCACATACAAAAATATAAGTTTAAAGTAATTTTCTCAATTTACGCTTAAATCTCACACTGTCATAAAGTAGCATACTTAACCTGAACACATTCCGCTGCTTTCAGGCTGCACAAATCAGAATATCGTCTTCCTATGTAAAAACATAATTTAAACAGAAATACTGGTTTTGAGAGAGAAAGAACGTAACTGCTTATCTTTTGCCAGGGCACCAGCCCTCAAACCATCACAATTTCTTCAACAAAAGTAAAAAAATCTAGTAATCACGAATGCTAATCTATATATAAATGACCTGGAAAGACACATCAGTATGGGGAATGTAGACACACCCACAATAGGTCGTGGGGGCCCTACCTGCCTTGTTATATGCGGACAATTGCGTCCTAATGTCGAGAACTGGGGTGGGACTACAAAGGCTCTTAACTAGTTTTAACAATTTATTTATTTATTTTTAAAAGTCCTCATCTCACCCTTGGCAAGTACAATTGAACACTGACAACCCTATTCCATCCTGGGCGCCCAGGGCTGAAGTTCTTACTTTGCCTGAGCCATCCCGGCTACCCCTTTATTCTGGCGCCTGGTGTAATCATAGGACATTTTCAGGACTTTAAACCAGCCTCATTTCTGTACCCCAGTCTATCAAAGGTTGCCAAACAATACTATTAGTGTTATATGCCAATCCAGATTCCAAATGTGCCATTCTCAATGCAGCCCGGAGCCAGTTTTCATACGGGGGGGCTAGCATCTTTCCACAGCTTGCAGATTTCTCTACGTGCAATGAGTATAAGATTAAGAATAAAGCAACCTGTGCCCCCCTGAACCCACTAATGAGATCGGTGTCCAAACCAAACAAAACCCTTGCTACATTCAGTCTAAGTTTCACCTTAAAAATACTCTCCAATGCCTTCTACCCAGTACCCCAGAAATTACCCAAAATAGAACTACATCTGGGGCACAAAGGGGGTGGGCTAACAAACTTTGCAATTTGTTTTGGCGTATAGTAAAGCCTATTTACAACATAAAAATGATTCTTCTTGAGAGAGGCAGGCCTAAAATATTTATACAGGTATTGGAGAGATGTATCGTAAAAGGGTGTCTGAGACAACATCCAAACTAGACAAGCTCCAAACAAGATGTAATGAGGGGGCGTGTAATTCATCTGCCTCAATCAGTTTCCTGTACCATAGTCCCACTTCCCTTTTCCTGCAGCCTGGGGATTGGAGAGCAAGCTCAATGTCCCAGTTACTGCCGATGTTCTCTTTCTCAGCGGAAAACCAGGAACAGAGTTAGATGTATTTAAATCTAGAGAAGGAGTCCCCAATTTTTGATCTCAAAACCTCCCAAGGGAGTACTCCCTCAGCTGTTACCAAATCTGACCAAGTTGTTATTCCTGCTCTCCTAACAGGAAGGGACAGACTATCCTGGAGACAAGATGGTGTAACGGGAGAATCCCATATTGGGGCAAAGTCTGAATAGTATTTTATACCCCAGCTTCCTTTTACTCTACTCCAGAGTAATAAGGCAGATTTTAAAACCTTAAGGCGTACCTTTTTGTAAAACCTTGGTGCGCCGAATTTATACGAAAACTCAGGCCCACCTCCCTCTTGGTCCACCATCGTATTGAGGATCTGCCCCCAATTGGAGACATCCGGGGTAGTAAGGAGGCTTTGAATATTTTTTAACTGAAAAGCAAAGGCATACCATAGGACATCAGGAAGCGCAAGTCCCCCCTTTAACAGCCTTCTTTTCAATTTTTTCCATGATATCCTAGCATTCTTATTTGCCCAAATAAAACTACCAATTTTCCCCTGAATTTTTTCCAAGATTTTATTAGGAAAAGTCAGGGGTATCGTATTGAACAAGTAGGTCAGCTTGGGCAAAATAACCATCTTGACCAGATTTACACGGCCATATATTGTCAGCGGAAGGTTTTGCCATCTCGAAAAGATGTGGTCGATATCCTTAATCACCTTTTTTACATTAATCTTCACTATATTGTTGAGATCAGCTGTTATTAATACACCCAAGTACTTAAACTGGCTACTTCGGGCTCCCTCCCATTCGTCGACTCCCCAGCACATTATTTCTGTCTTCGAATTATTAATCTCCTCCACTCCAGGGAATACCTCTACCGGATTGCTGGTATACACCATCAAATCATCTGCATACAGCGCCAGCTGGCAGCTATAGTCCTCTATTCTAAAGGGTGTAATTTGTTCGTCTATTCTCAACGCCTGTGCCAACGGCTCGATATAGAGGTCGAACAGGAGGGGCGAGATGGGACACCCCTGCCTAGTTCCCCTCCCGATATTGAAGCGTGGTGTCAAAAAACCATTCAATAAAATCGCAGCCGAGGCGCCTTCATAGCATCCTCTCAGTGCTTGAATAAAAATTGCCCCAAACCCCATTATGCTGAGAACATCCCACAAAAATCGCCAATTGACACGGTCGAAGGCTTTTGCGGCGTCATATGCTGGCACCGCTAGTGGCTCCGACCGTGTCTCCACAAGATCGATACTGCCAATCAACTGAAGGGTTAATTCTTGAATATATCTACCAGGTATAAATCCTTTCTGATCAGGGTTAATAAGTGATGGAGCCAACTTGGCCAATCTCCCTGCCAAAACGCTGGTAAAGATCTTATAATCCGCGTTTAGCAGGGAGATTGGCCGATAGGAGTCCGCCTTAAGGGGGTCTTTCCCTGGTTTTAAAATTTGAAAAATTGTGGACTCCTTCCAAGAAGGCGGGATCCTGTCCTCTAGACTATAGATATAATTAAACAGATCACATAATCTCGGCACCAGGAGATCTTGAAGTACTTTATATACTTCGCCAGGAAGAGCGTCAGGCCCTGCTGCTTTATTATTTTTTATTTTTTTTATGGAAAGTTTAATTTCTTCCTCTGTGAAGCTGCTATTCAGCATATTTCGGCCTTCCTCAGTCAAACCTGGAAGAGCCTTACTCTCCAACCACCGCAGAGTGTGAACAGAACTTGGAGACGACTCTTCCTGGTATAGTTCGGAAAAGAGGGAAAAGAAACATTTTTCCATGTCCTCCTGATGACAGGATATAGTGCCCTGCTCATCGATAATTAGTGGCTAGTACCGCCCCGGCTCTCTCACCATACTCATAGTTTTCCATAAAGTAAACAGCCCACTGTGTCTTAACTTTTAAGTCTAACAGTCCTCGATATTCTAACCGGAGGCGTTCTAATTTCAATAAAACCTGTGGTAAGTCGTCTACTTGCGCACTTAATCTTAAAATCTCCAGGGATGCAATTTTGTCTTCCAATGTTTTAAATTTAATCGCCAGAAACCGGTCCTAGGATGCTTGATTCCGGTCCAGGAAAGACATGGCTTGGCAATTCGGGCTGGACTGTTCCCATGAGGCACAGGGTCAAGGCTGATTTGCATATGGCCATGTCTGAACTGGGGTGGTGTGGAGTGCAAACAAACGATGGATTTAGGCCCAGATCTCTGTACTGGGGTGAATGTATGACATTGTTCTGCATTCTGTCCATCAACTGTTGTTTTGCATTTGTCACCCCGAGTGGGATGGGTATGCTCAGACGTGAGTCCCATGCTCTCCACACCACTGGAGTCAAGCTATCCTGGCTGAAGACGGCTGATAGCCTAAAACCGGTCCTAGGATGCTTGATTCCGGTCCAGGAAAGACATGGCTTGGCAGTTCGGGCTGGACTGTTCCCATGAGGCACAAGGTCAAGGCTGATTTGCATATGGCCATGTCTGAACTGGGGTGGTGTGGAGTGCAAAAAAACGATTGATTTAGGCCCAGATCTCTGTACTGGGGTGAATGTATGACATTGTTCTGCATTCTGTCCATCAACTGTTGTTTTGCATTTGTCACCCCGAGTGGGATGGGTATGCTCAGACGTGAGTCCCATGCTCTCCACACCACTGGAGTCAAGCTATCCTGGCTGAAGACGGCTGATAGCCAGAAACCGGTCCTAGGATGCTTGATTCCGGTCCAGGAAAGACACGGCTTGGCAGTTCGGGCTGGACTGTTCCCATGAGGCACAGGGTCAAGGCTGATTTGCATATGGCATGTCTGAACTGGGGTGGTGTGGAGTGCAAAAAAAGATGGATTTAGGCCCAGATCTCTGTACTGGGGTGAATGTATGACATTGTTCTGCATTCTGTCCATCAACTGTTGTTTTGCATTTGTCACCCCGAGTGGGATGGGTATGCTCAGACGTGAGTCCCATGCTTTCCACACCACTGGAGTCAAGCTATCCTGGCTGAAGACGGCTGATAGCCAGAAACCGATCCTAGGATGCTTGATTTCGGTCCAGGAAAGACATGGCTTGACAGTTCGGGCTGGACTGTTCCCATGAGGCACAGGGTCAAGGCTGATTTGCATATGGCCATGTCTGAACCGGGGTGGTGTGGAGTGCAATAAAAGATGGATTTAGGCCTAGATCTCTGTACTGGGGTGAATGTATGACATTGTTCTGAATTCTGTCCATCAACTGTTGTTTTGCATTTGTCACCCCGAGTGGGATGGGTATGCTCAGACGTGAGTCCCGTGCTCTCCACACCACTGGAGTCAAGCTATCCTGGCTGAAGATGGCTGATAGCCAGAAACCGGTCCTAGGATGCTTGATTCCGGTCCAGGAAAGACATGGCTTGGCAGTTCGGGCTGGAGTGTTCCCATGAGGCACAGGGTTAAGGCTGATTTGCATATGGCCATGTTGAACTGGGGTGGTGTGGAGTGCAAAAAAACGATGGATATAGGCCCAGATCTCTGTACTGGGGTGAATGTATGACATTGTTCTGCATTCTGTCCATCAACTGTTGTTTTGCATTTGTCACCCCGAGTGGGATGGGTATGCTCAGACGTGAGTCCCATGCTCTCCACACCACTGGAGTCAAGCTATCATGGCTGAAGACGGCTGATAGCCAGAAACCGGTCCTAGGATGCTTGATTCCGGTCCAGGAAAGACATGGCTTGGCAGTTCGGGCAGGACGGTTCCCATGAGGCACAGGGTCAAGGCTGATTTGCATATGGCCATGTCTGAACTGAGGTGGTGTGGAGTGCAAAAAACGATGGATTTAGGCCCAGATCTCTGTACTGGGGTGAATGTATGACATAGTTCTGCATTCTGTCCATCAACTGTTGTTTTGCATTTGTCACCCCGAGTGGGATGGGTATGCTCAGACGTGAGTCAAATGCTCGCCACACCACTGAAGTCAAGCTATCCTGGCTGAAGACGGCTGATAGCCAGAAACCGGTCCTAGGATGCTTGATTCCGGTCCAGGAAGGACATGGCTTGGCAGTTCGGGCTGGACTGTTCCCATGAGGCACAGGGTCAAGGCTGATTTGCATATGGCCATGTCTGAACTGGGGTGGTGTGGAGTGCAAAAAAACGATGGATTAAGGCCCAGATCGCTGTACTGGGGTGAATGTATGACATTGTTCTGCATTCTGTCCATCAACTGTTGTTTTACATTTAATCACCTCCTTCCTATTGTTTGAACTAGTCAAACTGAGAAACTGACCTCGGATGTGGGCCTTATAGGCGTCTCAGAAAAACTCGGGTGGAGCTGAACCAATATTATCGGAAAAAAAGTTAGTGGTGGACGTACCTACTGCTGTGACTATGTCTTGGTTGTTTAAGGCTGCCCTCTTTCAAAGTCCACCTGGGGGCTGTTGTGCCTCTAGGCCTACCTGTGATGAGTGAAAACAAGATAGGGGCATGGTCAGACAAAATGCTGGGTAAAAATGTGATGTCCACCAGGGCCTCTAGACATAGCCTTAGGATGTAATCGAGCCTTGAGGCATGCCCATGTTTTTTACTAAAATATGTGAAGCCCTGCACCTTATCGTTCTTAACTTTCCAAGCGTCAATTAAGCCCAGCTCATGAATCATATTCACCATGGCACGACGGGATCTCGTGGCAGGGACTTGCTGGCTATAATTAGAACGATCTTGACTGGGGTCAAGGAGGACATTGAATTCTCCTCCAATAACCACCGGGGATGTAACCTCAACCAGTTTGGACTGTACTTTCAGCATACAGGCAGGATCGTCGGTATTTGGCCCATAGTAAGAGACAATAGTCAAATCGCTTCCACTAAAGTTTGCATGCGCTAGGACCCATCTTCCTGACTGATCTGTTGTGGATGACCTAATAGAGCCTCCATTGCCAGCCTTAATCAGGATTGCTACTCCTTTATTTGCCACTGACTGCTCAGAGCAACAGAAAGCTCCAATCCATCTGAGTTTCCCAAAAACCTCTTTACTTTCACTAGAACTCAGATAAGTTTCCTGAAGCAGAATTACTTTAGCCGCAGATTGCTCTAGGTATTTTAAAATCAGCCTACGTCTCCGAGTACATCGGAGGCCATTAACATTCCAAGAAATTAATGCCAAACTATTACAGGTCATCAAATATCTTCCATCTCCTCCTACCTATCACAGCGCTAATGCGCCCTACTGTACTAAACTGCTCAGTTTGGAGTTCTTGTGAACTGATGCGAGATGAGGACTCATTTTTTTTCTTTTCTCCCCTTGCCCCCCCCCCAGGGGAACCCTCCTTTCCTACCTTAGCATTACGCTCTTAAACGGGTGCCCCCCCACTCTGTGTATGGTTATAAGTTATGTGTAAATAATGAAAAAAGAAAAAAAAGGAAAAGAATGCCTATTATCTGTACTTGAATACATGTCAGAGTATTATCCTACTGGATTCTCGGAAGAACTACAGCTCTATCTCCTTCTCTACTGCCCAGCAACTTGCATCCCTTCCCCGCTCTCTCCCTTACTACCTGCCCTGATCTTCTCAATCAAATTATCCGCTTCCTCAATATATTGAATGTTGTACATGTGGTTATTCCACATTACGCGAAGTGTGGCAGGAAATTTTAGCTGAGCACGAGCCCCCAGGGAGTTAAAGGTTACCAGTCTCTTGCCCATCTCCCACTGTTTTGTTGCTGTTATGTGGGAGACGTCTGAGCGGATTGTAAAAGAAAATGGGGCAGAGGAGGAGGCTGATTTTATAGAGTCTACTTTAAGAGCCAAAGACAAAATCATTTCCTTAACGGCGTAGGTAAGGAAGTTGACCAAAATCTTCCTTGGGCGCTCTTTCCCTAGGTTCCGCCTAAATGGGTCTCGATGAACCCTCTGAATATCCGCTAGTAGATCTTGATCTGTATCAGGAGAGTCCTTTAAAATTGTTGTCTTGAGTACTGCAACAATGAATGCCTTGATATCGCTCCCTTCAAGATCTTCAGGGACACCTAAAAATTTTAAGTTGTTTTTTCTTGAATGATTTTCAAGCCTCTCAAGGTCATCCTTCATCTCCCTATTCTGTTGGACCAACTTATCCATGTAGGCTGCAGTTGTGCTGAGGGCTTCTTTGATCTTAGGTAGCTCCACTTCCAAAGCATCAGTCCTCAGTGAGACCTCCTCCACTTTTCGGCCAGAGCCTCACAGGACGCTTGAATGGCCGTCTGATTTGCCTCTGATGTAGTGAACCGCCTCCCCATATCCTCTTTCATCCCCAACAGAATGTTCGCCAAGGTTGTCGGAACAGACTTTATAGGTGGTATATTATCTGTGGGTGCGCCACTACCATTGGTGGTATGAGGAGGGCCATCCTCTTTATATATAGATGAATCTTCCTTTGAGTTATCCTGATTGTCCTGCTCAACCTGTTCGGTATCATGAATATCCAGGGTGGAAAAGCTGTTAGAGAGTTCCACTGTTGGATGTACCATATCCTGCATAGGACATGAGGACAGTTGCGGAGGCGCACTAAGCTGAGTTGGCAGGGAGATACTATTTGCTGACGCCACTGTAGAAGCCCCATCGAAAGCAGCGACCTCTGTGGCTCCAGCTGCTGTATTGCCTGTAACTCTTGTTGCAGCCACCTCTTTTGTTTTATTGGAAGCACCCTCTGAAACGACCTTATAATAAGATTTCAACGACGGAGTGACTCTCAACGGGATCGGTGGTCCACCCTTTACTTTTTTTCTGCCTCTCCCTTTCCCTGGGGGGGGTATCTGTGCCACTATGGTCTCCCTTCCCCTTCCCTTTTCCTTTCTTGGAGGTAACTTTAATACAAATTACTGGAGGGGGAGTAGAAGGTTTTAAGAGTCCAGGGACTATGTTAGGAGCCCGATTGCGCAGTGTATATCGGGTAACCCCTACCTCAGGGATGGACACGGCAAGACAGAACCCGATTTGCATAGGCAAACGCCGGGCTGTGAGCTAGCGGTGGAATGGCTACTTGTCTCCATACAGGGTTCCCACACCTTACTACCGCCTAGAGTCAGTGAAGGATATATCAGGACCAAAGGCGCAAAAGGTGCAAAGTCCGACGTACCACTACAGGCGACTCCTTCCCCCCAGTTCTGGGCTAAACTTGCCCCACTTGGTTGAACAGGAATTGTCAAAGCTAAAACCACAGACTTATTATTATGACCCCCACAGCGCAAGTAGCTCCCAGTCACATGCGTCTTACCAGGGACCGAGGTTACTACACCCAGTGAGTAAGTTAACCGTCCACCTGAGCTCTGGGTCAGCCTTCCAGGGTTCTTCCTCCAAGGTCTGGCTGCACCCAACTCTCGAAACCAGGCAGGAACTGTAGGCGTGTCGCCGTCTCCATTGACCACCATTCGTTATTTTTTTTTTCCTCGTTAATCCGAGGTCAAAATACCTCCAAGGTATCACCAAAGTACCGCTACCAAAGTGCAATTTCCGATTTACCGGTTGCCAATTGCCATCAAGACACACAGTTCCAGTCCTCTTGGTTATGCGAGTCCTGAGAAGGTGCCAAAGGACCGGGTTGCCCATATGAATCCCCCGGTTGCAAGGGATAGGGGCGAGATGGCTGGTGCCCCACGGCGTCCTGGTCAATGTAGTCCTTGCGGCAGTTCAAAGCGTCTCCCACACAGGACACAGAGTAGCAAAGAGATTTTCTTGCGAAGCAACGTGGACTAACTATTTTTCAGAAAACCTTCCTTGATTGCTGACTAGAGCTTTTCCAAATATATCGGTAGTTTAACCTATCAGTAATATCAGCAGACCTTCTTGTCTCTCCAACACAGCAGAGCAACCCCGCTCGCGATCATATTCTAATCACCAAGCACAACACTCAGAGCTCGATTCCAGGTGTGCCAAATTAGACAGCTCTTGCCGCTCGCTACCACGATCAAACTTCCACTTTCTCCCGCTGCTTATCGGTGTTTTGTCCAGTCACACTCTGTATTCACCATAAGGGAGCCCGTACTGGAACAGCAGGGAGCCCGGGGGCGTATCAGCGGGACCGTGCTGAGGTATCACAGACAGGACTGCAACCGATGCTGCTTCTTGGGGGAGAGGAAAATTGGTAGAGCTCTGTGCGGTGCGCACTTTAGATGTAGCACGAGCTGTAGGATAAGGGCTGAAGGAAGGTTGTGTATCTATTAATAAAGAACCGGAGGCCAGGTACCGATGTGGATTAGGGTGCCAGTGTCAAAGTCTAATCCCGCGGGCTCCGCGGGTATCCAGCTCGCAGAAAGCAGACAGAAAAGGAAACAAAAACAAAAACGCTACAGAACTGAGCCACTGCTATGCACCGCTAGCCGCCATCAGGATCGGACGCCATACACAGGGGGGTGGAGCTCCGTCACGGCCGTTAGCTTCCGGCCGTCATGCTCCCCGCCTGGGGTGGGACTACAAAGGCTCTTAACTAGTTTTAACGATTTTATGAGTAACCTCGGGTTAAGAACAAACGTTGCAAAATCACATGTTATGGTAGCTGGTAAAGCCCCACCTAAAATGAAAACCTTTTTTATAAAGAACAAACATTATGTCAAGTGCCAATTTTCTCTTATTTAGGAATTTTTTTAAATGAGAAAAATTCTTGGTCTAACCTAGTTAATGCCAGGATTGGGGGTTTAATAAGAACAAGGAGGCCATTTTTAGATTCATAAAAAAATTAGGTTCACGCCCAATAAAAGCAATTGTTGAAATCTATAAAGCATGAACCTGCGGAGTTACTCTTTATGGGGCTGGAGTTTGGGGATGTACTAATCCATCGGGCCTCCAGAGAGCAGAGAACATAATGGTAAAACGCGTGCTGACATTACTCAAAAGTACCCCGGTCACAATGTGTCATAATGAATTAGGTGTAACACCATTGTCCTTTCATAGCCAACTCGCACCCTTGTTGCTTTGGCGTAGCATCTGGGTAAAAGAGGAACCAGTTCTGAACCGAGATATAATTTCAGACTGTTTGAAATTGGACCATGTAAATATAATTCCCTGGTTCTCTTATTTGCAAGACAAACTGGAGAAAATGGAACAACGGTATTGTTTTAGTAGTCCTGGAAACATAACCGCAATTCCTAAAGCTAAGTTGAAAAGTGATTTCCTTTTACTCTTGAAGCTTGCAAGAGATAGTGAAGAGATGACCAAAAAAAGGGTTGTAGAGCATTTGTTGTTGATTAGCTCCCTGCGAATTGAATCTTATATCTCTTTTTATTTTAATGAAGCAAAAATGTTTTATTTGATTAGGTTTAGGAAGGGTATTGCTCATTTGTTGGTTTTGTGTCCACGTGAAGTCTACTGCGATGCCAAACTAGACCTGTGTCCATGTATCTCAACTTCTGTACAGAGCACTTTGCACTTTGTTTTTTTTGTGCATTGTATCTTAATCCGAGAGGCACTTTTTTAAAACTGTTATTAAATTTTTAAATATTAGAAAGTGTAAACCTGCATTATGCCATTTACTTCTTTTAAACAATTAATTCACCTGTATTATGGTTTATAAATGTATCTCCTCTGCAGTCCGACTTTGTAATATTGTTGGAAAATGAACTCTCTGGAATTAATTTGGTTGGCTGAAATGTTACCATGTTTATCATTGTTAAATAATGTCTTTTATTTGTTCTTTTATGGCTGTCATTTAAGCTGAATAAAGATCTTCTGACTGACTGCTAATCTCTTGTTCATGTTCCTTTTCAATAGTATGTCAAAAGGGGACCACATGCTGCTCTTTATCTTACAGATTATCCTTACGCTCCTTCAAATCAAGGGCCAGATTACAAATTCTGGCATCCTGAATGCGTTTGAACCTTTGCAAACATGACCACATCACACCGGACCTAAAACACGCCAACACTGGCTCCCTTAGAAGCAATTATCAAGCTCAAGGTCTTCTTCACTATTCATAATTACTAATGGGAAAGACAGTTCTACCTATTCATGCCTCCTTTGCTACATACCAAACAGAAACAGCCATAAACACACACCCCGAAATGACTGAAGCATAGAGGCAGGCCCTTGGGAATTCTGGGGTCTACGTTATAGAACACGATGAACCCACACCTGCAAGCGAAACCAAATTTTTGTGCATCAGAGATCTTCTCAAATCTCAGCCTTTCAAACTTGCGAACAGCGAACGTACCATATGAAGGCATTGCATTGGAGAACATAGCTTAACACCCCACTAAACAGACGCTTTAGTGTTAAATGGTAAACATTCATGCATGCTGATATTTCCGAGAACGGACCATGTCCGGATTGTGTCAGAGTGAATGTGCAATACTTGTGTCAGAGTGAATGTGCAATACTACTCAAAGGCGAGCATTATATTGTGTATTGCTCTGGTTCTCAACCATTAAGCTGTCAGTATTGTTGCAAAGTGATCCCTCTGCCACAACCACTTGTTATGGCTGCCTGTATTCTTTTGATATTGTTGTCATGTTTATAGCTTCATAGCACTTGTAACATCTACTGCACTTACATCAATTATAGCTCTTACAGCACAAGTGGGTGCAGTAGTGGACACCTGCGGAGGTGATGATCTGATGATTGTGAAACCTGGTTCTCCTTCCCTCCAAACAGGAAGTAGATTTTCAAAGGAATTGTTGCAGCTGCCCCATGTGATCGTTTTACGTTGGCCCAGCTGTGGTGCAGAACACTCAATTGTATGTGTTGGAGTGACTAAATCTAAGATTTTGCAAATGTGGTCAGCTGTTACAAAGAGTTGAATTTCTTTCTTGAGTTGCTATAATAATTTTGATAAATTCAACAGTTGTGGAATCCTGAAAAGAATAGCATTCTGGCCAGTTTATAGGTAGTTTAAGTGGCCTATTGATACAGCAGCCTGGAAGCAACATGTTTGCACTGTATTCTTTTCACCAGTCGGACACCTGGGCAGCCAGATGTTTGGTCATAATTATATATCTCTGCAAACTCCAATAACATTGCCTCATATCTTTATTTAAGGAAGCACTTCTTATTTTGTTGGAAGATTAAGATGTGCACCCAAACCCCAGAAGCCACAACTATAAAGGTTTCATTGGGAAGTGCAACCACAGATGACAGTTGTGCTTCTGACTTGACAATGCAGGCCATAACAGACTTGGTCAATCCAGTAAATAGCTATCCCACTGAAAAGCAACACCCTAATCCCACCATAGCTGAAGTTGACCTCATAGTCTGGGATTCTAGTCCCTTTACCTTGCAGCACCCAGAAGTACCAAAAAAAGCAGGATCTTCACAAGTCAAGACAGGAGCTCCATATAATTAACAAAGCTTTCTACTCTAGAAGATATGGTTAAGGCTCGGTCTTTGCCGTCCGACAACAGCTAAGGCTCTATCCTTGCAGTCTGACAAACCAAAGGCTCACCTTTTGCAGAAACAGACTGCATATGTGGTTGAAATAGATGCATAATTTGGGCGTTTAAACAACCTAACAGAGTGAGCCAGAAAAGAAGTTCAACTTCCTACCTTTGATTGCGCTTGATTACTAGTCCCTGACCAGCTACTGCCACTGCACAACATATTAAAGGAAATTAGTTACCGAAATAAGAAATAACGATGTTCTGTAAGCTAGTGTGGTCAAAAATAGACACAACATGACAGGGATCCCAATACTAATCAGTTGATTGACTACGTAACATATATGCCAGTTACACACAGTGAGAAAATGACAAAATATAATAGCTGTAAAACTACCTAACAGAAAGAAGAAAACAGGCAATAGTTTCGGGATTTGCCCAAAGCTCCTTGATAAAGTTGCCAGTACTAGCAGAGAATTACATAATCCACTGAGTTTACCAATAGGGAAAACTATAGCTCAAAAATGATAATTAATGCTACAGAGTCTGATATCAGCAAGGATCTATCGGAAAGTGAGAATTCAGTCCAGAATGTTATCCAACAGCTTTCTAGGAAAATTAAGAAACCCATGTACAATGGTTTCAGACACAGTGCTAATTGCTGGTCAGTTAGCTTATTTGCTGAATTAAATATATATTTTCAGAAAAATAAGGAGTCACCTTACATACAGGAGACTTGCATAGCATTTATGCTTCCCTGCATTGATATCTTTTGACTTTACGACTGCTGGACCATTTGGCACTACATTTCCCATGAAGCGAAATGCACAGGCTATGTCGAGAGCATTCCGAGTATGTCCGCTAGGACCCTTGCGGACTACATAACAACTGCACCATGTGGGACTACAATTCCCATAATGCCTAAGTGGGTGCCTAGTGACGTGTCCCGCATGCATTTCAGGGTGTAGTCATGAGCAGATGAGAAACACTCTCTGTCCTCCTCAAGAGGAGGAACAAATGCCAAATAGGTTTGAGACGCAGGGTGAGACCTTTGATGAAGTGCCTACCCCCAGTTGGGGGCTTATCTCAACTCGCAATTTCTCCCCATTTATGTAAGTGAACACACACTTTTCTCTACAGTGTGTGACTACAAGTCTCCTCCATGAGGTTAGATGCATATACCAATAACATAAAGGGGCTTATTATGTTGCCGGTCAGAAAGCCTCCGACCTAGGGAGGCTTTCCGACCGCCATGGTCAGTTTCAATTCTGACCGGCTGATTATGAATCAGCCAGTCGGAATTGAAACTGGCCGGTCATTCAGGCTGGCTTCCGACGGGCTCAAGGAGCCTGTCGGCCAGTTGGCCGTCCGTAATCTCAAAGGGCAGTCTTTCTGCCCATGGGATTATGATGCATGTTTTCCGTCAGGGTTTCCATATCTGCTTTTCTGAAATGAAAACCCAGTTGAAAAGCATGTTTGGCAGCTCCTAGCAGGGCCCCCTAGTGTGCGCAGACTCCAGTTGGGGGCTGAGGGGGTAACTATGCTGCCCCACTGTCAATCCCTGCACCCCTTGGCAGGCACCTTGAGGTGCCTGACACGAGGTGCAGGGATTAACATAATCTTCCATTTCCCTATGGGTGCATGTACTAAGGCCGTAATACATGTTCCCAAAGGGAAATGTCAGAATACGACCAAACAGTGTTCGGTCGCATTCTAATCAGGCGGTCGGGACCACCGACCAGAGGCCGGTCAGTCCCATTTACAAGATGGTGTTGGGCGGACGCAAGTCCGTCCGACATCGTAATCAGCCCCAAAATATTTGAAAAACAAACCATTTTAGTAAAAATAAAAAAGTAAACAACATAAATTTCTTACAATTTAATAAATATATTTTACACATAAAAAAATGTATCATTTTAAATAAACAAAAACATAATAATATTTGGTTTGTAACAATATCAAATGTTACATCTAATACATATACTATTAACACTATCATTTATACAAAAGTAGGCAAAGTGTTGTACTAAGGATGTACAAAATTTACGACTCCCACTTCACATAACGCAACAGTAGGAAACCTATTACACTACACAGAGGTCAAATTTAATATTCCAACTCCAATAACTTCAACAGTAGGGAAAGTGTTGGATTACAGAGGGGTAAAAGGAAATATATTCTAATTAATTAATAATTATTTGTTAAAATTAAATATTGAATGGATAATTGTTAATTGTGTAATTAATGTATTTTTAATGTTAGGTGTGGGGTTTATCAGGATATAGGGTAGGAAGTAAATTAATTTTAATTAATTAATATTTAGTTAATTATTAATTATTTAATTGATAATGTGTGATTATTTTTCATTTTAGATGCGGGTTGTGGGGTTTATAGAGGAACAGGGTGGGAAGTAAATTCATTATAAGTAATCAATGTTTAGAGGTCTAGTATAACAGCGGGCGGATCGCCACCGGCGATCCACCCGCTATTATTCACGGCCCGCCTCCCACCCCCCCCCCCCCCTCGACAGAAAGACCGCCCACCGGTTGAACAGGAGACTGGCGGGAAAGGGTATTGATATGGTGGCGGTAAGACACCGCCACCATATCAAGGAGCAGGCGGTGATGTTGCCGCCATGGAAAGGCATGCGGAGTCTGCACGTGGGGGACCGTTGCGGGCCTCCAGGGTGTTTGGGGGTGCACATAGGGGGTACCTATGGTACCCACCTGCATTTGCATGCACAACATTGCAGGCACCGCGCAGTGCCTTCCACGTTGTGCATGTAAATGCACAAATGCCTTTTTAACATTTCGGCAGGTGCTGCTGAAAGCACCGCCCACTGCAATGTTAAAAGTGCAGGTACCGCAAATCCAATTAGGATGCGCCCGCGACACTGGCGGGCGCATCCTAATTGGATTTGCGGGACCGCCGCACACATAGCGGGCGGTCCCATTTGCTGAAACGATGGCAGGCAGGCGGAATCGTAATAGACACCTTAGTGTTTAATAATAATTATTTAATTGATAATTAACTATGTTAATTGTGCAATTGCATTTTTTTAACTTACATTTTGGTGTGTGTTGTCGGCTTTGTAGGGGTATAGGGTGGGAAATAGAGTCATTTTAATTAAGTAATCATTTTTTAATTGGTATTCATTATTTAATTAAAGATTAATTATGTTAATTGTGTAATACATTTTTTGTTAAGTTAAATTTTAGGAGTGTGATGTGTGTTTTGTGTGGGTATATTGTTGGAAGTGAATTAAGTCATTAATTTTTAATTTATGATAGTTTATGGATAAATATTTGTTAATAGTGTAAATAATTTGTTTTTTAACGTTATGTTTTAGATGTGGGTTACGTTTTGTAGGGGTATAGGGTGGGCAATAACTAAAATTAAATTATTGAATAAATATATTTGTAAATAAATAATTTGTAAATACAATTCTGTATTTAAATGTAAATATTGTTAGTGTTGATAGAGAACTGCTTTGACTTATATGAGCTGACTGGGGCATCCTTCAATGCCTTCTATGTGCAATAGTATCGCTGTATATGAACACTTGGATAGAGATCAAGTTGTGACCATCTTGAATTACTTCTGAGTATATCTACACAAATAAGGGGCTAAAGCGGGGTAAATGCTAGCGCCTCCTGTTTTACATGGCTGACTTAATTTAAATGAATACCTCTGTACGGTCAACATATTCCATCTATCCCCCCCACCCGGCCCCTCAAGTCTCATACTACGCCTTAGCCTGTGTTACAATATGCCAATGACACCACCCTTCTTGATAAACCCCAAATAGGGCGACAGAGAGGTTTAAATGCATTACGTAATGTGTTGGTAAATTAGCCAGTAATGTTGACAAAATGAAAATAATGATTGTTGATTGCAAAACTGTAAGGACTGGCAAGTGGTTCCTGGACAGCCATTAACTAGAAAAGGTCACCACCTACAAACATTTAGAGTCATATTTGATTAAACAGATGGACTCCAGTCTCATTGTGAATCGCTAAGGGCAAAAGAATCTGATTTCCCTGTGCCAATTTTTGAACCGGCGAAGAACTTATCAGGTCTCTCCATGGAGCTATTATTTTTTTGTCATATCTGCCAAGCTGATGCCCACCTTAAATTCTAGTCATGGGACATTTTTGAGGTTGTTTGATCTAGCACAATCTCGCACTAATAAGTAGCTCTTTGGTCTCTCTAGTGTAACATCTCAGGCCCAGATCCAACTAAATTCATCTGAAGTGATAGCTACTGGTTCAAAAATTAAACTTTCTGAAAACTCAGTATACATTTAAGGCATTGCCTGGGAGAACATTATCATCACCGATTGGTTTAAAGTGCAAAAAGATTGTGTTACAATTTCCAAACCTAGTCCATGCAATCCTTGCCTCAAATATTTAAGTCATGCCTTGTTAGACTTGCTGTTAGAAAATAAGTGGGAGTCAGATATGCAGTACAATACATTCTAAATGGCTATTAAGGTCAAATACATCTTCGGATATGAACATGATCAATGCTAACCAGCATGTACAAATACTTCTATATTGTCATTGCATTCAGTTAGGCGACATGAATGCCACTAGTCCATGCAATCCTTGCCTCAAATATTTAAGTCATGCCTTGTTAGACTTGCTGTTAGAAAATAAGTGGGAGTCAGATATGCAATACAATACATTCTAAATGGCTATTAAGGTCAAATACATCTTCGGATATGAACATGATCAAGGCTAACCAGCATGTACAAATACTTCTATATTGTCATTGCATTCAGTTAGGCGACATGAACGCCAAAAGATTGTGAATGGGCAGGATATCATTGAAGAACATATTTTAATCAGGAAACTGCTGAGAGCAGTCACTTGAACTGCGACATGGAACATATATTTTAACATTGGAATAATGTTTTATCTAAGGCTATGCACACTAATGCCCAAAATACATCCATTATCTTTACCATCCATCAGTGCAGTCTGAACATTAGCGTACAACTGTGTGTGCTGGAAAAGAAAATCCATAATATTTTGGAACTCTGCATCAAAACATATTCTGCCGGAACACATTTACAAAGTCCTACTACTGAAAAAGATGTCTGCCATTCAAATAAATATAAGGCAAGCAGAGAAATAAACACTTGGTGTGCATTTAAAATGTTAGCAAATTCAGCATGGATTTATTTTACCAAATGTAATTGGGTTCTTCCTACTGTCAATCTAAAAATAATTCGGATTTAATCAAGTTGGCTGTGGAAAGAAATCATAGCAGAGCAATGTCACTAAGACTGGATCTACCTATCTTGAATGGGCAAGTTTTCACAAATCCAAAAGGTTTCAACATCTGACTGAACCAGAATTGTAGTTTTCTTAATGAGACGTGTAAATGAAAAACAGGGAAAAAAATCGTAACTTTACAAAAATAAGTGTTAGCCTCAAAAAAAGCAATTAAAATACAAACTAAGTGAAATGCACTTAAATTGTAACATTGTGGTAGATGTGCATCTAAAAAAAATCTATAAATTTTAACAAAATTCAAATTTACAAATTGTATTTTTCAAATGAAAATCGTCATCTCTAGTTTTGTAAGCAGCTGTCCATCTGCTGCTTATCAATGTCACGTTAAAGAAAAAAATATATCTTTCAACCACATCACTGTGGTTTATGAGGTAAAGCCGTTTCCACTAATTTTAAATATGATTAAATTCATTAGATTTCCTTCCTAGAACTCTTCAAGAGATTCGTAGGTATTCACAAACTAGCTTTTTTCGAAATTGATTTCAAATTCAAAATGGAAGGCTAGAGGGTGAATTCAAGCTTTCGTGTGTATCAGGACCCGGAGGCCTTCTGGTACATTCCAGGCTCCTAAAGGGCCGCAGCAGCAAATAAAACGTGGCTGCTTCCTTATAGGCATTCGGAAGAAAATATGTAACCTATTCCCTTTAATTTCATTGGCAGCCAATATTCGAGAGGAGAAATATTTCTATTTTAAATATTTGGTTTGAGAAAAAAAAATTCGAAGAAAAAGTAGTCCCAATTTTTACCACAGAACGCCCTCTAGTCTCTCTCTCACACACACAAACGGAGAAAATGAGAGAAACCGTAACAGAAATCCCAGGGATTTGAAAGGGCGGGGACTCAATTCATTATTCAGATTTCACAAAGAGATTTCGAATTCGGATTTGTGAAGAGTTTCCACAGAAAAAAAACAATCCAAGTTCGGGGAGGAGGGAAAAGGAGGACCAGGGAGAGCGAGGCAGGAGAATATGTGGGGATCCATGAGGAGAAAATAAGAATTTCGCAGTTTGTTAAAGACGCCGGGGTGTGTTGGCCTCCGCTCTCCGCTGGCCCCTGGTGCTGGGGTCGCCGTTCCTCCTGGGCGGTGGGGGTCAAAGAGCGGCGGGCGTTGTGTTGATCTGGTCCCCGGAGACAAGTGGCTGTAGCCCTCTCCGCGTGAGATTTTCGGGTCCCCAGCTGCTTGTTTCACCCTTCACTCCTTAGCGATCGTACGGCGGCCGGGCACGCTTCCCTTGCAGAGCCCGCCCGGCCACTTTCCTCGCGTTCACCTCCTCCACCCTCACCACTAAAATTAAAAATAATACAGAAGGAAGAAAAAAAAAGTAGACGGAATCGCCCTCTGGTGCGACGCCACCGGTGTGAGCGGGGGAGCGCGGACCCCAAGCAGCTGCGGAGCCCGGGCCTTGCACTGGACGCCACCCGACTGACACCAGGTAAAACTCCGGCCATGCACTCCGCAGCGCGCGGCGGGGCACTCGCAGGAAGGGCGGGCGGAGCGCCAGCGATGTGTCGCGCTGCAGTAAGGCGATTATTTTCCCCCTAATCTGTAAAAAAAAAAGTAATAGATTTCCAAAATCTCGTCGCATTTATATCTTGTCAGAGAAACGTCTTATCGTTTCGCCTTCCCATTCCGCTCTATACTTTTATCAACATTCATCAGGGGGAACCACTGTGGGCTGGGAGGGCGGAAAACAAAGCCGGGTAGAGCGGCCATTTCAGTTCGTACAATTCACGTTCAGAAAGAAACGCATCTGGCCCCGACCACAACCAACACACCCCTCCTAGTATATGGAGCCCCTCTGTGCCGCCCCCATTCTTCCGCTCACACATCGCCCCCTCTTTTGTAGAACCTTTAAAGGCCGTTAATTCTCTCTTTTTTTTCCTTCTAAATTTGTGTTCTTCGCCCCGAAACTGCAGTTTGTTTCGTTTTAATGGCGCCACCTACAGGGGAATTTTTTGGGTGCTCTGAGAGAAATGAAAATTGTGAAGGAGAAAAAAAGAAATATTTGCAGTTTATTTCTTTTTGTAAATTAAAGCTGGATTTTTTTCACGACGTGGTGGGAATTTTTCGGATGTAAAGGATTTTCATACCTCTATTTTTTTATACTCTTGTACGGATTTCCTTGAACAAATTCAATTGCATGAATTTAAATACCAACAAAAATTGAGAGAAAAGAAACCACTTTTGCTACACAAAAATACGATTTTGCCAACTTTAGGGGAAATGGTTAATCAACATTTAGATGTGTATGACCTCTTTTTGACAATATTTTTTTCTAGGAATCTGAAAATCGGCCCTTTTGATTTTGGAGCATGTTGAAGGGTGACTGATATTGGTAACTTAAAAAGCTGTTTTCACCTACTTAAATGTTACATTTTAGCAAAATCAATGTTATGCTTTGCATGAAGTGTAGCTGAAAATCGAACCCTTGTCAGTTGGAAAAGTAGCCATGATCTCTTTAGACCAGTGGTGCAAAGAGGAAGACTTATTGCTGTAGGCCGTAAATTACATATACAAGATTTTATTTGGAATATTTGACAAAAATGTGCTAATTCTAAAAGGTTTGCTGAACCTTTTCATAGTTGTGTGTAGTGTCCATTGTGCCAGAGACTACCTTTCATTGAGAGTACTACATTGTGCATTAAATAGCAAGCACATTTCAGATTTGCTTTACCCTGATGAGATTCTAGTGAATGTCAAGTTTTACGTTCTCTATTTTTTTTGTGTGACTTGGTGGCCAAATAATTATCTCGAATATGTTGGTGTGCCCTCAGTTTCAAAGTTATATTTTCTATTGATTCTAATTGTCGTTTTGTTTTTGTTCAGGTATGGCCAGTGTAGTACCTATGGAACTTTAAGGACTACTGGTGTTGTATAACCCCTTCTTCTTTTCTTGTTTGTTGTTTGTTAATGCAGTTAATGTAGATAGCAGCAGCAATTACAGTTCCTGACTAAAGCTGTGACATCTATTAGGGTCTTTAGGCTGAAACTGGTAGATCTTTTCGTCACCTTCGAGCAGGTAGAAGTTTACCCGTTCTGGTGCATTGTTTTAAGCCTGGCCCCAGGATGAGCCAATTAAGTTTCATCTCATACCTGGTAGCTAGTTTTCATTATCACTCTATTCACTGTTATTTTCTTTTGTGCTGCGCCCTTACCCAACTGGTTTCATGTCTTCTCATTGGAGGATTTAGTATATCCTAAAGTTAGAAACAAAAAAAATAATTGAGCTCCTCTCTCTCAGAGAGGGGGGGTTGTAGCCTGTGGCGGGACTAGATTTTCCCGTCAAGAGGAGAGTCCCTATGATGAAGCATGCCACCAATGGCGGGTGAGGGATTTCGTCCTAATAAAGGCATTCTCCGTAGGGCGTAAGGAAAGATCTCTGGCAGTTCTTAATTTCCTTTTGTTTTTCAGTTTAGACCCGAGGGTATGTTGTGTAACTTGTGCCCTCAGTTCAGTCATTCTTTTTTTGTTTTAGAGATTGATCTCAAATACGTTATCAGTTATGGTAAACTTGTTGAAATTGCAAATGTCCACTGAGTTGCAAAAACCGTAAACATTTGCATCGATCTCTGACTTTTTAAATGGTTTGTTTTAATATTTTGAGAGATATTTGTAGTTTTACTTTTTTCAGTGCTAAGAAACTCTTCCACCAGGGAGAGGAACACAACTTTTATCATACAAGGTATGCAACCTGGAGGTATAGGGGCCTCCTATAACTGAACAGACGGTTGAGAAAGGCAGGAGTGTTTTTGTTGTTGTTAAGGTGATGAGCATTATCTAAAGACTGCTGGGCTGAATGGAATAGAGAATTCTGAGGCTCTTGCGAGGTAGCAGTTGTAAGTAATGGCTGGAAAGTCAGCACCAAAAACATCAGCCCTCCTATGCTCCTTCTCCCCTCTCAGACATGTTATTTTAAAATAAAAAAATATTTTAAATGCAGTTTCACACTTTAAAAAATGTACTGCTCGAAGATTAACATTCGCTATCTTTGAATACTAAATGAAAAAAAACAAATTTCTTGGTGCGTCATGAAGAATTCATGTGTGGTGACATGTATGTCTGTCATCATGTGGTATCCAGTGTATTGGTAGCATAGGATAATGGTTGGCTTGCTACCCTTAAACAAAATCCTTTGTCTGTGGTGACAGAACATTTTACCCTTTTAAATTGAGAAGGAATGTTTCTACGAGCCTTCAACTTGGAAGTACACAAAAAGAACTATTCAATTACATGAAATAATATATAAACTTTGTATTTTATTAACTTATATCCTAGACATTCAATGTTTCAAATTTATTAATTAGATTGTGGGTGTTTAACTCTGACAATCAGTATTAATTTTAATCCTTTGATGTATTTCTAATAAAAATTAGATGTTGAAAATACCCAATGATGTTCCTAATCATAATATCTCAACAGATGTAGCTAGCCTCTAATCAATGCAAGAATCCATGGTGATATATTGCATCATTTATGTTATAGGAAGTTTCTTCTCTGAATTGCTGTTGCTAAAAATAATTGGCCGAGCCAATAGGTCTGTATTGGCAAAGTCAAAAGAGACTAATTGGCTTTGACAGTGCTTGCTATATTTACCAACAAAGTTTACCTACCTTTTGCTTTAAACTTTTGTTATTTTGCATCACTTAATCAGTTATCTATCCTTTTCTGACCACTTTGTATACAGAAAACTGGACTCTGTAAATTAAAATAACTATTTTAAAGAGTTTGTTTTTCATATTTCTATTATTGCTGATTTATTGTATCTTTCACAGTCAGGATCGTACTCCAGAACGCAAATAAAATACAAAATATGACCACTAACCTCTGAGTTTTGCAGTGGGGCACTTTCTACATGCTAGCATAGGTCAGTGGCTTTGACATGAGACTTCATTACTGATATTAACTTCACAAATCCTAAAAATGAATGATTACCACAGTGCATTGCTTCATGTGCAATCCTTAGCTTGTATTTTATTTCATGGTTGGGCGAATGTTTATAAATGTATGCATTATTTTTTCTAAATGTAGACTTCTACATTGCCTCTGCTTTGCAGTGAGAGATAGATGAACATGAAAATACAGTACACATAATAAGTCAAATTTGTCAGCATAATAGGAAAAGGTAGGTCATCTATTTTGAATATGAGTCCATGTATTAATAAGGCTGTATATTTGATCAACTTACGTAGAATGCATTAAAACCTTGTACCACAAACGCTGTTATAAAAAGGTTGTAATGACTTTCCTTTTGAGAAGTACTACTTATTTCACCTGATTATTATTTTTACGACTTTTACCCTGCTTTCTGAGGTCAAGGGAAAACAGCTTGGGCTTCCAGTGCAGGTTGGTTAGCGCTATACACAGTTTATACATTATCGTCTATCCTCTGCTTCTGGGGTGTGCATTCAAGGTCTTTCCCATGGACCATTTGGCACATGTCATTGCGTAACATGGGTCATGCTGAGGGCCTCTGGAAGTTTGCAGTAGGGGGCACCAAGTTATGCGGCAGGGTTGACCTATTACGATGCAGGAAAAGGCTCCCTTTTGTTACTATTATTTTGTCATTTTTACACATGGTAATACTGTCTGGGCAAAAATTAAACTAATTAGTGGCAGTTTAATAACTAAGGGACTCATTGCGATGTCGGTCGGAAAGCATTCCGACTGACTTCTTGTCAGAATCGGTTCCGACCGACGCTGGTTCAGCGAGTCTGACTGACGGTCAGACTCCCATTGACTTCAATGGGAGCCTGTAATCCCACCGACAACATAAGGCTCCCATTGAAAAAAGGAGTTATTCTGGAAAACTTTGCACCCTGTCACAGGCACCCCATGGTGCCTGCCACACTGCAAGGTTGTCGAGAGGGGTCCCATGGGTATCCCGAAGGGCCCGAACCGGAGGCCTCTGGGTCAAGGGTGGGGGGGCTGCTACAGGCCCCCAAAGTCAGTTTTTGACAGCTGTTTCGTGTCGGACAGACCAATTCAGAAAGGCTGTTTGAATCCGACATCGTAATACGTCTGTCGGGAACGCAGTCCATAGACCTGTACGAATCGGCGCCAACCGACTCAGAGTCTCCGAATGCCGGTTGGAGCTGAGTCTGAAAGACCAAAGGGTTACCTTCTATTGTAATCGGTCAGTCGGGAATGATTCCATGTCGGTCAGAAACATGGGTTCTGACACAGGTTTGGTAAATCCGAATGCCGTTTGGAGTCTTTCCGTCCGACATCGTAATGAGTCCCCAAATACAGAAATGAGCAACTGAAAGAAGACCAGTTAACTTATGCGAAGGGCCGTCCACTGTACTCCAACATGTTGCCTTGTTTTTAGTTACTTTAAATCTGTTTGAGCTAGATACAACTTTTTTAATGTTCAAATCTGCAGATTATGCAGCAGATAATGGATTATGTGGCAAATTCATAATTATGCAAAAAAAAGCTGCTGTTGCAGAATCACATAATTCCAGTGGCCCAGGTCATGCTGAGCATATTGCCTTGATGCTCATAAGACTGGGCTCCTAGTCTCTCAAACAGTGTGGTGAACCTAGCTCTTATGCCTGGAGCCAGTGAATCAGTTAACAGTGAGTGATGCTGCTGTATGTGTCAGGCAGCGACACTCGCAGATGTGAGTACTGAAAATGGCACACTACTGAAAAAGCACCAGGTTATCCCCTTCCCTGTTGGGGCATTGCTAACTTTCTATTCGATTCTGCAGGAAACCCTGTGCCCCCAGCTCACAGTCCTGAACAGCTGTCAGATGATTACCCACCCAAGTACTCTTTGTTCATAGTGGGTTATTAATTTCCAGAGCGAAAAACTCCACTTTGTGCTACCACCAGGTCACTGGCGCCATGTACTGATGGAGAATTTTTTGACTGCAGGAAGATTTGGAGGAAATTTCCAGAGTTGACTCGAGATTGTTTTCTTTTGCTGTCTGTCAGTGTGGCCCGCAGTACATTGACTTCCTGGGGTATCAAGCCATGTTACATTAAATAATGCATAGTTATCTTGCTGTAATTGTGCCTGGCAAATCTTTTTGTTTAGCATCTTTCTTTATTAAACAGTAACTAATGTCCACATACAGAATGCTTTTGCTTAATTATGCAAAATGCAAAACCAGCATTTGGTACTATATTTTAGCCCACAACGTGTCCTTGCATCTATTTTGTATGCATTTTGCACACATAATGAAAACAAGCATTTACAATGCAACGGTCTCACCATTGCAAAAGTTAGAGTTATTGGCATTGTAAATGACAACATTTTTATTTATGTGTTGGTTTTGAAAACCGATAAATAAATGGCATTGTCATTTACAATGCCAATAGCTTAATCTCTCACAAATGCGAGACCTATTGCATTTGCACCCACCCACACACACATAGAGCCACACACACAGAGCCACACATGCCGGAAGTTGCACAGCTGGGGCCTGCCAAAGAGACACACAGAGAGGAAGTCCCCTCGATAATTTTAAAATACAGATCAACGTGCAGTCAAAACACTCTATGCTCAAAAGTAATTCAAACGTCGCACAAACTACAGCCACAGTGCTGGGGAAGTTATGTGAAAGAGTAAATTATCCACACCAATAAACGTCTCCAAGGCCTCCAAGCAAGGGATGTGAAGCTCCATCCCGCATGCACACAGTGTACACAACCCCACACTCCGCTTACACACAACCCCACACCCCGCATACTCACAGTGCACTGATCCCCACAACCCGCATACACACTGTGCACACAACCTCACACTCTGCATACACAGTGCACAGAACCCCACATACTCACAGTGCACTGAAGCCCCCACCGTGCTTACACACTGCACAGAACCCGACACCCCGCATACTCTCAGTGCACTGAACCCCACACCCTGCATACACACTGTGCACAGAACCACACACCCTGCATACTCACAGTGCACTGAAGGCCACACCTAGGAATGGGACATGCCCCCACGGAGCCACACGAGGACTCTGAAGCTTTTTTTGGGCACCGTTGGGGCGGCCCGCTGCCATCCGGGGCCGCCCTACACTGAAAAAAGCCCTGCCCCAGCCCTAACTCACTGGGCTGCTCCATGCGCTGGGCGTGGGAAGATCTGTGGCCTACGCGGCGGGGCAGGCACCGGCAATGTGCCTCGGGCCCCTCCGCGTCTCTGCAACTCTCGGTGGCGCTCCTCAGGAGAGCCCCGCCTTCGCAGCGCCAGACCTCACGATGCGCCGGCCTTCACCCGGTCCCCCATCTCGGGACCCGGACTTTGAAAATGCAGCCCGCAAGGCTCCGGGCGCATTCTTCCTCCGGGTCTCCCCCGTCATCATGGGAGCCCCGCAACTCCCTTGCTGCATCCGGCGGTGGTGAAGAATCTCCGGTCTCCCTCCATGCCTCGGGGGCTCGCCCATCATCATGGGAGCCCCGCAACTCCAGTGCTGCTTCCGGCGGCGGGCGGGAATCTCCGGTCTCCCTCCATTGCATGGGAGACCGGCAACGTCTCAATGGCTTCCCCCAAGCAGGGGGAAGCGGAAGTTGCCTCCTTCAGGCCCCGCCTCAGCGAGTTGGTCCCCATCCTGGGCTCGGGGTAGGCACAATACATGTTGCTGCTGGAAAGGGTGCCGTGGGCTGGTAAACTGCACTGCCTCTCACCAAGGCACACATCCACCCGCCGGACCGCAATCATCCCACCCGCCCCAGCTCCATGAAAAAAAAAAATGGCGGCCGCAAACATCCGGAAAACAAAAAAAAAGTAATCACCCACATGTTCATGACGGCAAAAAAAGGGGCGGAGCGAGAAAAAATCACCGGAACGCCCACGAATCTGCTCCGACAATTATTGACACATCTCTCTTCCAATGGCTAGCCTCCATTTATGGAGCTAGCCAATGGAAGAGAGAGGCGGGTTAAAGCCCCTTACTGAAAAACATAAGATTTCGCCTGTGCGACACTGCTGCGCAGTGAACGCCAGGCGAAACCTAAAAATGTAGTGTGCGGCAGCTGGTTGCAGTCTGGTCGTTTGCATTGTTAGTGAGCTCCTGCCATAAAATTATGCCATGGTGTAACATCATAATTTTGTGAATTTCACATAACAAGCAAATATCACAATTCCAGAGATTATGCTGAGGTAATAGAAATTTCATCTGGCCATAAAAAGACCAAGGATTCCTTATAAGGCTTATAAAATAGCTTCATATTAGAGGCAGGAAATCTTGTATTACTTGCATCCAAAAGATATTCCCTGTTTCCATCTATTCTTGGTTAATAAAATATACACATGGACCAGCCCAGTGTTAGAAAAGAGAAGTCCTTCCTCCAGAACACACCGTAAGCCTGACAAGGTACAACTAGGAGACACCCATCCCTTGGCGTTTAATTCCCTTCGCGATCATCTGTAACTTTTGATTTCCCACCATGGTAGTATAGCTCCGGTAAGAGAATATATGGATCCTGGAGCTATTTATGATCAGATTTGTTTTTTCTCTTTGCAGCCTTGCTCCGCATCTTGCAGCCTTTGGGGGATCACATACTTCATCATTAATGTGCTTTCCCTACTTCTCTGTCTGAGGAGCCTTTCAATGAAATGAATACCACTTACACATAAATACCGAAAACCCTTTCTAAAACCCCATTCTATGTCAAACATTTCACATTGGTTTTGGAGAGCTTAATATTGGCAAAACAGGGAGTAACCAAAATACAAATCTTGGAAGCCTTCGCCTCATTCTGTAGAAAATCTACCTTGAACTCCTGATAAAAGTAAATGCAATTTCGATTAATATCTCTGTGATCTGGGCTTTTTCTAATTATACAGAGTTCATTTCCCCACTGATAATACAAAATGTTCAGTTTCCCCACTAAGCTTATGGTCATTTTAAAGCAACATTTGCTTTTATCCAATATTTATTGTACAGTAGACACTGAATTCTACACAATGTGGTTCCTTGCAGATTGTTTAGGGCAGACTTTATTGGCCCTTGGCTATCCCTTCCTCAGAGCTACAACTTGTGTTATTTAGAGTGCATCACTACACAAAGCAGAGTTGATGACCAATGCTGCCAGATGTGTTAGAGATAATCCACACCAGTACGTCATTAGTCCTTGTGGCTCCATTTCTCATTTTTGCAGTTGCCTACAGACACAAACGTTCCTGTTATGTGTAGGTTTAGAGTTAGGGCTGTTATGCAGAACACTTGAGCCTCTTTTCAGAGAGTTATGCCTGTCGGTCGCACAGTAGATCTGTGTGGAAGACTTGTGAGTTAAGCATGTTGACCTCTGCCATCTTGGGATCACTCTTTGGCTGTCAGTTGGTGTTAAAGTTTCTGTCACAATGCTGGTCTCACACAGGCTCATTTAGCTCGCCATTACAGTTCGAGTAAAGCTGTCTTTCAAAACGGGCTCTCGCCTTGGATCCTGTAAAGTGGTCCAAGTTGGGAGCAACACTGGAGTTAAGAGAAAGATTGCTCATCTTGAAGCCTAACTATTTCCGCCTCATCCCTGGAAACTCTTTTCTCTAAAGTATAATCATAGCTAAAGTGCTTGTTGATTTCCTAGGTTAGCACCATTACCTCCTCTTGAAAGGTTCCATAGATCCTTATGCTATGGTTTTGTTGATTCATTTAGGTTGGGCCATCACCACCAATAAAGAGTTAGTACGCCCACCTTGCAGTGATTCTTCGTTAATGATTAAAGAATAAGTACTGCATGGAAGAAGCTCTTTTCCTCTAGTATATCTACATAAAGATTGACATGCATATAAACAGCGTTAATTTCACCCCATCATGACCAGAACCAATTTTGGGACCCAATGCATCCCAACCATCTCTTCCCACATAGAACTACCTGCAGCCATACACTTCTCTAGTAAAACTTGAATGTCACCCTGAAACTTCATTGGGCAGATTGAGTGCTGCAGTGATACTGGTCCGTATAAAAAGTACTACCCAATAACCCATTGAGAATGTGGGTACAAGAACATAAATATAAACAAGTTGCTCTCAATGGAATTTATTACTTCATTAAATTGGATTTAAAAGGAAGGTGATAAAACCTTAATTAGACAATTGATGTGAATTGAAGCAAAAGTCTACAAACATTACATGTTGACTGAATCAGATTTCTTTACTCCTGGAGTAAGTACGTCGTTTCTATATATAAAAACATGGGGTTCATAGGGAAGCATACACGCATGCATGTTGAGCAACATAGACCATAATATCCTGAAAATGTGCATAGACATGTGTATGTGATGCTATGATCTTTCTTAATATAGTGTCCCTATATACAAGGAATAGAACAAATAAGTGAAGCGTTGGTACTGCTTGATTTGTTGGCCAAGATGCAAAAGATGTGTCAACGTTTCAGTCTCAAATTTAATCAATAAGCGAGACCATCATCATGACTAATTGTATACTTACAGGCAAAATGTCTGACTCAAGAAGTTAGAATCCTTGAAAGTTCAAATGCTAAATAAGGGTAACAGTAAGAGTAGCCCCTGTATTCATATTCACAACAGTAGTGTTTTGAATCCAAAACGGCAACTCAATCATCAACCAGAAACAATCCGGACTGGTAGGTAAAAATTCAAGGAGTCGAGGTCTGATGAACATGTCCAGGCTATGAAAAATCAGCTCGCCCACTTATTGTGACACGTCCGTTTTTGTCAGGGAGAACTATTTCTAGGGCCTACTTGCCCTGTCTGGCGAGAGGGCTTGGTAAACAAAGATCAGGGGCCCGATGTAGGTCAATCTCATTTACAGATTCTAGAATACCGAATTTTACCGATTCAGTATTCTAGATTCGGTAAATGAGATGTAGGAAAAAATTCGGAAATTATTACCGAATCGGTATGATTCGGTAATTACCGAATCCAATACCGATTCGGTAAAATTACTGAATTGTCAAGGGGGACAGGGTGTCACTTTGACACCCTGTTGCACCCTTGATTCTGGCTTGTGTGCCATGTGACACATACATGCCCACAGATGTGCATGTATACAGGAATTCGTTTTTTACCATGAAATAGTATGTCATGGTAAATAACGAATTCTTAAGGGCCTGTGGCACTGTTTTCAGTGCCACCTACATCTAGATTTACCGATTCGGTAAATTTACCGATTCGGTAAATTTACCGATTCGGTAAATTTACCGAATCTGTACATTTTAGGCCCCCTAGAAGTCAAAAAACAAATACTGGTCGGTAATGGCCGAAATCGGCCGTTACCGACCGGTATTTGGTGTCCTACATCGGGCCCCAGGTGTTTAATTCTTTCAGAAAGCGAATGAGCACTACAGATGCCTTTTTTGATTTGTTTATCTTGACACATTAGCTTTGTGTTCAGACAGAGGTTAAATGTCAGCTTAAGTCTTTTTACAAATTGCTGATAATTTTTATCTTGGAGATTGGTGTGTTTACATTTCTTTCTGAAACAGCAAAGTTAAAGGATTTTGACTGTCTGAAAATCGACTAGGGCACAGGGAGTGTAAAATGAAAGGCTCTAGAATGTCATTTATCTCCGAACACACATTTACATAGCTTTTTAACAAACTGTACAAATATTTCAAATTAAATTTGCCGTGAGGAAAGAACCTTTTGGGTTGTAATTTTGAAGTGTGATGGAAACAAAGGTTTTAATAGGCTCAGAACAAATCGGAACACTTTCCTTGGTGATGAGCAAATGATAAATATTTGTGGAAATCTGATTTCCACGCATTATCGTTTGTAAGATATATAGTTTTACCTGTAAAACTGCATGTCAGTGGGAAAGTTTATGGCCATTTCATTGGAAAATGTAGATTTACATCTACTTGGTATTCCTAAAAATACCCTTTTATTAAAGACACAGAGGCTAATATTATTGAATTTCTCCTTTAATGCCTCCACACAGCAGCTCCTTTAACAAAATAGAACACAGATACAAAAAATTCCAAAATCATAAAAAAGTAGTACACTCCTTCCTCTTCCTTCTTTTTGCGTTCAATGACTTATAAAAAAACATCTGTAGTAAATGTCCATAACATATCCAAACAATAGTGAAAATGTTCATCCTGCAAGAATATCCCATGAAATATCCTTTCCTTCACTTCTTCTTCTTCTAAGATTGTGAGCAAGCAAAATAACACTATTATACTTGGGAAGGGTTCAGGGTGGGAATAATATTAGTGACTGTGTCTTATTAAAATCCAGATTTTCTGAACACCAAGCTGATGAAAATCTACATTGTGTGGCAAGACCAGAGGCTAACATTATTGCAAGTTCAAAGCTTTTCCATTAACAAAGATGCAGAACATTCCACAAGTTTGAAATAAAATCTCCTAACAACTGCATAATTTGACCAATCTGCACAACACAATATGTCTTGTAAAGCACCTCCAAGTATAAAAGACTTTGAAACCGAAGCTCCTCCATATGAATGTGCCCCAAACATACTTACATCCACCCCTGCACATTTCATAACTTCCTTCACCCAACGAGCCAGAGTGGGTGAAGAGACCGCTTTATGAGGACTCTTAAATGATATAAGCAACTGATTTTCTTCATCAGCCCTCAATGAAACAGTCCTCTTCTCATATTCGTTCACACCATGTTCTACACACAAATTCACTTTCTCATCAAAAAACGGATAAAAGATTGTATTTGTTCTCCTAGCTAAATGGAAACAAACTAACTCAGGAGTAAAAATCCTACTTGAAACATCCAAAGCCCTTACATCCGATACTCTCCTAAAAGATATCAAACACAACCGCATCATCACTTTAAAAGACAAGACCTTCAAATCCAAACAATCCTAACTTTCTAAATAGTGCAAAACCAAAGATACGCCCCAAACTGAATTATATCTAGTTACAGGAGGTTTACAGATCCTGATACTCCTCAGAACCCTTCTTACCAACATATCTTGTCCGACGAAACTCCATTAACCGCCACATGACCGTCCACTGTAGCAGACCTATACCCATTAATGGTTCTGTAAGACAGTCCCTTTTTAAAGAGACCAGACAGATAGTTTACTACCTCAACTACATCAACTGAAACAGGATCAAAACCCCTCTCTCCACACACCAGCATATCCATTTCTGCCATGCCAATCTATAAATATTCTGTGTACCTGGTGCCCATGAGTCCTTAATAAGATTTGTAGCCATCTGTGAAAGACTAAGCACTTCCCAAACTCGCTTGAAATTTTCCATGCCACTACCCTCATCTGACCTGATGTCACCAAATCGTAAGATATCCTGGAACCCAGGAAGTAGAATTGGAAAATCCGTCGACCTTTCCAAGAGTACTGGATACCAAACCTGAGATCTCCAAAGAGGAGTCACCAAAACTAAGGTTCCCCTAGACTTGAGTGATCATTGAAAACGGCGGAATGGTTTAAGGTCTAAAACCCTTCCAGTTCTGTCGCAACGCATCCGTCCCCAGAGCATCCGAATCTGGACGCCAACTGTAAAACCTTGGTAGCTGAACATTAAACCTGTTCGCAAATAGATCCACATTGCAAGGACACCAAACTAACATTAGAGCCTGATAGACCTGACTGTCCAATTTCCAATCAGTTGACCAACCACTGAATCCACCATAAACCCCAGAAACTGAGTCACCTGACCTGGTAGAAGACATTATTTCTTCATATTCACTACAAATCCTAGACTTTCTAAAAGATCCACTGCAAACTTTGTGTTTTCCACCAAAATCGATCTGTTCTGATCCATCAACAATATTTTGTCTAAATAAATGATCAATCTGATCCCTCTCTCTCAAATAAGTCGCCACTGGACGAAGCACCTTGGTGAAACACCACGGTGCAGATGAAAGTTCGAATGGAAGACAAGTGAACTTCCACATCTTTCCTCCCCATCTGAAACACAAATCTTTCTGATGATGCCCCCACACTGGAATAGTCAGATGAGCATCTTTCAGATCCAGACGGGTCATCCAATCCCCCATTTGAAGTATATCTCTCAACAAATGTATCCATTCCACTTTGAAATGGTGATATGCCACCCTCTTGATTAAACCTCTTAGATTTATGACAGACCTCATTCCCTTATCTTTTTTTCTCCACTAAAAATATATTGCTCACAAACCCTTGAACACATTCCTTTTCTTCCACAACAGCACCCTTTGCAATCAATTCCTGAACTTCTTTTTCTACCAACTCCGTAAATTCCTTGTTGAATCTCAACATTTCTGAGAGATGACTTTGAAAAGGCTCCTCTACAAAATCTATCCAATATCCCAAAATAGTTTCCAAGACCCACGGATCTTTTGTGACCCACTTCCAATTCCAATGAAATTGGGCAAGTCTGCCGCCCAACTTTTGGAGGGTAATCAAAGGGTCTTGTCTTAACTGTATTCCTTGATCGTCGAAAATCACGTTACCTCTTCCTCTACTCCTTTGTCTTTGTGGAAATAATCCACCTGTGTAGTATGAGGTCTGATATGAACTAGCCTAAATGATGCCCTAGTAATTCCTTGGTCTCGGCTGGGGAACTGACCTCTCGTTCTCCCTGCTCCACCAAAAACACGCTTGTTGAACAGTTTCTCAATCTCCTTTTGTGACTTCTGCAAAGAGCTAAATGCTCTTTGCAAAAATTCTATCCTCCATACTTTCACTCTCTAAACTACCTACATTTCTAGGTACACTCATGATGGTTAAGCTCTTAAACTTTCTATAAAAACGTTACTCAAAACTGTCCTTTCACCTCTTTCCTACAACAAAACCTTTCACCTCAAATTGACACATCTAAAATGGCACCTGCGTTCATTTCTAATCAGTCCTTCATCCATTTTTACAAATGACTTAATTTAACCATCTAAAATGGCCCCCCTGCTTTGGATTCCAGTCCTTCGTCTATTTTCATGTAATTACTGCTGATTCTGCACTCTGGTGTTTAACACAACCCTTCCTTTATTCACGCCTTGCAACCAGCGGTAATTTCCTTGAATCACAGCACAGTTTAGACCTAAAAAAAAAACCACTTGTGCCTCCACTTTCAAAGAAACAAACCGGATTCCCCGCGAGCCTCATTCTCCATGGCAACCCTCGTACGGCGCGCAAAGCTCCGTTATAAACTGCTGATCACTGAAGACCGGGAATCCTATAAACGTATTAAAATACTTTCCTCATCCCCTGTATGTCATTTTTAAACAGGATTTTCAATAAAAGGATTCTCTCGCTACCATTTATCAACTTAGTTTAAACTATTTAACAATGAAACATCTACGATAAAAAAATTCATACTGAAACATTACTTTACTCCCAAAATTACTTTCCCAAAAAATTATATATTATCTTCTAAACTAATCAATCAAACGCACTTTTAAAATTGCCATATTAATAAACATTAATAAAAGAGCCGCTTTTACCTCCAGCAGTAAAAAAGATGGAAGAGGAAGGAGTGTTCTACGGTTTTATGATGTTGGAATTTTTTGTAACTGTGTTCTATTTTGTTAAAGGAGCTGCTGTGTGGTGGCAAGAAAGGAGAAATGCAATAATGTTAGCCTCCGGTCTTGCCATAAAATGAGTTGTCTGTAAACCACAGAGCTCTACCATTAGTAATATATTTCTTAAAAGTGAACGTTTTTAAACATAAACTAAGAAACATTCCTGACCCCGCTCCGATGACAATGCTAGTTAATCCGGAGGCAAGTCAGGGGTCAAGTTTTCCCGAATATGGGCTTGATTCTAATTATCCATGGAGCAAAGGATTGGTCTATTAAATCAAACAAAAGGTTTTTATACAGCAACACATTTGACTTGTGTGACTCTCACCAGGTTGTTTTACCCAGAATCAGTTGCAAACCTCAAAATTTGACTAAGAAAACCTATTTTCCTCAAATTTCTGTGATGGAAAGTGCTGGAATCTGCTGGAAGCCACAAACTTCCTTACACCCAGCATACCCCTACATCTTCTAGTAAAAATGGTACCATGTGTGGGTGGGACTAGTGCCTGTGACAAGAAATAGCCCAAAACGCAACATAAATACATTACATTTTTTCCACTTATAATTAACCCATTTCTTACAAAGTGGGTAGCTGTGGATTTTGAGCCATAACTCAGACTTCACCTAGGAAACCTAGCAAATGTGCACATTTTTGCAAACTACAGAACTAGAGGAGGCCATAGTGGTATGCCATGCGTGGATCACACAATCGTTTTTTACCCACAATGCAGGGCTCGAAAAATCCACTCGTTATAACGAGCCATATTTAATAAGTACGAGCTATTTTTAAGGCCAATTTCCCCCTTCTGGCAAGCTGACAACAGGTGTTCTTCTTGCTCACAATATTAATGAGCAATAAAGATGCCTTTAAATCTTGTTACATTTGCTCAGCTTTCAGAGACCGAGTCAAAAGTCAGTTTGCCTTCCTAGATTTACTTTTCTTTCTGTGACTGAAGTTAGAGGGTTTTGTAAAGTGAACTGTGAGACAACCGTGCTGTGCAAAGCATGTGAAATGAGTAAGATTTTAGGCTTGTTTTTCGAACACAACATTGAAATAGCTAACAAGTGAACGGTTTACACTTTTCAAATATATTTCACTAGTTATGAAGACATATTTTTGTAATTGTGTGGTAAAAACCAAAGATTCCTATGGTATCAAAACAAATCAGAAAACCTTTTTGGGTGATGTGCAAATTTTTAATATTTTTGCTGAAACCCAATTTCCAAACATTGTTTATGCGCTATATGGTTTGATCAGTAAAACTACATGTTAGAGGGAAAGTTTGTGGCCATTTCAATGGAAAATGTGCTATCCGTAAATGACTGTGCACTACTACATCATGCTTTAGTAATATTTTTATGGAAAGTTAGTTTTTAAACATGAACTGGGAAATATTTCTGCTCCTGCCCAAATGACAATGCTATTATTTATTTATTTATTTTGAAGGTTTTATATAGCGCGAACAAGACTCTTGCGAGTATCAGAGCGCTTTACATGACAAGTAGAAATATATACAGTATATATTACGATATAGTGAACCACGAAATAAGTAAGTAATACATACATCTAGATCAAGAGAAGGCAGTGCGAGGCTAGTGCAAAACAGCAAAGATAAACCGAAGGACGAAAATAAGTGAAGAAAAGCAAGTAATATAGTACAGTGAATAGAACATAGAGTTCACGTGGATTGAGCCACGAGGATGGCTTTCACTTCTCTTTTGAAGGCAGCAGAGGAAGGGTTCATTCTAGTTTCACTGGGCAGAGCTTTCCATATCCTTGGAGCCATACTGGAGAAGGACCGGTTATACGTTTTTTTCTTGGCAAATCGTTGAGGTTGTAGGAGAAGAGTCTTGGCATTCCTGGAAGCTCTGCTGCCCGCTGAGAGCACCAGTTTCTGAGCTAGGTATTATGGGGCGTTGTGGTAGAGGGCCTTGTGTGTCATACAAACGATTTTTAAATGAATTATGGCTTCAAACGGTAGCCAGTTGAGGGCTTTCAGGTCTTGGGATATGTGGGCGTTTCTCTTAGAACCTGTGATGAGTCTCGCAGCTGAGTTGATGGTGGCTCTTAGCGGGGCTGATGATGACCTCGGGAGTCCGCATAAGGTTACTGCTCCGTATTCCAAGCGGGGGATAACTAAGGCTTGAACTGCTTGTTTGAAATCGAAGGAGGGCAGATTGGGTTTCAGTTTTCACAGGGTCTTTAGGTGGAAATTGGCTCCCTTATTTGATGCGCTGATGTGTTTCAGCATCTTGAGGTTATTGTCCAGCGTTACCCCTAGAGATTTTGCTGAGCCGACTATGAGCGGTTGTCCATTGAGAGCTGTTAGGTGCTTCATCCAGTCTGTGATAGTTTGAGTTTTGTTAGGGGGAGCGATTACAAGGAATTCCGTTTTGAGGTAGTTAAGTTTCAAGTGGTTTTCGGCCAGCCAGATTTGGGTTTTTTGTAGTGTGGAGTTGAGTGATTTGATGTCTTCCAGAGAGTGAATTTTGATGAATTTGGGTGTCGTCAGCATACATGTGAAATTGAATCTTGGAGAGGCTGAGAAGATAGATCAAGTGAAGGGTTCCATGAAAAGTTTGAATAGGGTGGGAGAGAGGGAGGAGGCAAGCCAGGGATCGTTTGCACCCTATATGGGGGCTTGATTCTTATTTTAAATGGAGCAAATGTTAAGTCTAGTAAATAAGGAGTTTCTTTGTACAGCAGGAATAGTGAACCTGTGTTCGACCTGGCACCATTGGTGTGGGACTCCCTTCCATGGTTTTGCTGTTGCCTCCTGTATTTGTGCTTTGTTTTTGCTGGTCTATATGCTTTGGGCACTTTGCCACTGCTATTTAGTGCCAAAGTGCAAGTGCTCACTATTGTAAATTGTTGTAATGGATTAGTGACTCCTTGATTGGTTATTTGATTTACTTGTCAGACCCTAGTACAGTGCACCATGTGTCCCATGGCCTGTAAATCAAATGCTGCTGGTGGGCTTGCAGCACTGGTTTTGCCACCCCTAGAAGCAGCTGGAAAAATGTGGCTCAGGCCTGCCATTGCAGAGCCTGTGTGCAGTCTGGGACTGCACACAGGCAAGTGCACACACTTGCCAGTCCCTAAACGTTCCCTTTTCTGCATGTTAGCCACTCCTAAGGTAGGCCCAGGGTACCCCCATGAGCAGGGTGCATTGTATGTAAAAGGTAGGACATGCCCTGATGTGTGTGTCATGTCCTGATAGTGAATTACAACCAATTTCGTTTTTCACTATTGCAAGGCTACCTGTTCCCATAGGCCAGAATGGGCAGTTTGATTATAACATCTTATAATCCTAACTGACCCAGGAAACAAGGTAGAAGTTCGAGTTTAGTATGCCTGAACTCAGAATGTTAAAATACATCTTTTAGTGAAGGGAATTTTTACATTCTGTTTTTGAAAATACCACTTTTAGAAAGTAGGCAGTTGTCTCTGCTGGGTTTGTGTATTCCATGTCTGGTTTGTGAGTAACAGGGGGCCGGAGAGGGCCTTGGTTTCAGCAGTCTGAAGTGTCAGGGCCGGGCTGAATAGGACCTGCATTGAATAGAGAGTAGGGGGCGGAGATTTCCTTTCACTGACCTGAACCCTCAGAGAATAGAGAGTAGGGGGAGGAGATATCCTTTCAGCTACCTGGGCCAGGTCTGGTCTCAAACAATACTGTCTCCACCTCCTGCCAGGAAGCTGCACCCAGGAGGATCGAACTGGTTTTGACCAGGTACAGACACACTCTGCCTTCAGAGAACAAAGGATTTTGCAGTATAAATATTGGGGCCCAGACCTCAGAACTTTAGATCTCTTTTTGGAATCAAGACAAGCCTTTGCCAAGGAGAAGAACCGGAGAAGCTGAAGGAAGATTACTGCCCCTGTGCTGTTTGCTGTTTGCTTGGTCTGGAGCGGTTACTTTATTTCCAAGGTAAGGAGAAAAGGACTTTGTTGTGTTTACTTTATCATCTTGAGGAAGATCTCAGAGGGCTTGTGACTGAGGTCTCAGGGACACTACGACTTCACCACCAGCTCCCCACTGAATACCCTTGCTGGGAATTCTACCTGCAGAGAGGTGCCTGCTGCTGTTTGGGCCCTCTTAGAAGACTGCGTGTCGCTGGGGGCTGGAAGTGCGACGCAACTGGGAGTAGTGTGTCGCCGCCGCAGCAGTTGCCGTTGCAGCTGTTCGCTGTCGCATCGCAGACGAAGAGTGTCGCGTCACCAGAGAAGTGTGTCGCAGGGCCTGTCGCGGCTCCAAAGTTCATCGATTTCGCCGCACGGGTGTGCAGGCATCGCATCCACGTTGTCGCATCGCATTGAGACTCATCGTAACCGTAACGCAGTAGGAAAATGATGCATCACCTCCTCTCCGGTAAGGAACCGACGCATCACCTTCCCTGCGACCCTTTTCTTTGTTTTGCGTGACGCACCCAAGGTAGTTTTAGAGTAAAGTGTTGCATTTACCATCTACATTGAACTAAGCTATTTCTACCATTCTAAAGTCCTATTTTTGATTACTGTATTGTGGATTTTTTGTCGTTTGGTCTTGTGTTAAGTCTAGGAAAGATTACTTATTTTTCTAAACTGGTGTGGTGTCCATTTGTAGTGTTTTCAGTGTATTACTGTACGTGTTCACAAATGCTTTACACACTGCCTCTGAGATAAGCCTGTCTGCTTGTGCCAAGCTACCAAGGGGGTGAGCAGGGGTTATCTAGGAGCGTATCCCCTTATCCTGACTAAAAGCAAGGGTCCCTAATTCGACACTACTAGTGAGTGTAGACCATAACGCAACCACATACATTTTTGGTAGAATTATTTCCTTCGGACTTCTATTTTGGCTGAGAACTGCCAATTCTTGCCACCATGACCAAAGCAGCATCCAACACATCTATGGATCTACAATTTGAAGAAGATAGGGTGGATATGTACTCTGTGCCATAGCTTAAAACCTTCTGTAAAAGATTCAAAATCCCTGTGAAAGGCATCACCAGGAAGGAAGAGTTCCAAAAGGCGCTGAGGGCCTGGTGGGAATCTAGAAATGCTACAGAGCATCCTGAAGAGCCTAGGGAGGAAGCAGAGAATACCAATGGGCAGCTGGATGAGCCATTAGGCCTGACTGGGGAGAATGTACCTTCCAGGCCAGGCAGCAGTGTTTCTTCAAAGGGCCTGTCCCCAGAGGAGCTGGAGGACACGGAGAGGGATAGAATGCATAAGTTGGAGCTAGCCAAGCTCAAGCTGGGTGGTCATAGATGGAGTTGGAGAATAAGAAGTTAGCCTTGGAAGAGAAGAGGATGCATGTAGAGCATGAAAGGATGTTGAGGGAGTTGGAATTAAAAGCCAAGAGTTTAGAAATTACTCCCTTTGGTGGCAGCACACCATCCGTGCCTGTAGAAACAAGAGTATTCATCCCCAAAGATGTCATTAAGGAGTTCTACAAGAATGAAGATATTGGGCAATGGTTTAAGGCCTATGAGGTAGCTATGACCTCCAACCGGTCCCTGAGAAGGATTGGAGAGCGGTGTTGTGGGGGCGGTTTCTCAGTGATGGGAGGGATACCTTGTTAGATTTGCCCTCTGAGGATCAGAATTCCTATGTTCACATGAAGGAAGCCTTAATGACCAGGTATGGGTTGACAGTTCTAAAGATATATTTAGGAAGAACAATTACAAATGGACCTAGACACAATAACACATAATATCAACAATATAGATATTCTGTGATAATCAATTAGCAAACAAGAATTTAAAGAACGGAGTTCAAAAAGTTGTCAGTTATATTTTTGTATTTATTAATAGATTTTGATGTATAAAAAATATTGTCTTTATAGAGGAAGTCTAATATTTATATTTGTTCAATTGGACTCCAAAAATTCATATATTCACAAATTCAGAAATTAATACAGAAAATTCGTATAGACACAAAACATTTTTACAAAACAATGAACAATAATTTCACGTCTCGACAGATAAGTGGATCTATATATATATATATATATATATATATATATATATATATATATATATATATATCCAGGGCTTGATTGTTTGTGCTAGTGATCTCGTATTTGGGACTGCGCGGGGGGAGGGAGTATGCATAGCAGAAGTATTGGAGTGATAAGTACATTTGAATTTCTTTTCTTATTTATTTTATTTTTCCATTGGTATTTACAGTGAGAAACTGTGTTTCATATATATATTTCTTGAAATGTCAGCCATGCCAATCCTGGGCTTCAATTTGTACTTATGTCACGATGTACTGTGACATTTAGACATTTCAAGATGGCGCCTATGCTTTTTGTGTTACCTTCCCCGCGTCATAGGCTAGTCCTATGTTTATGGTTTTGACCCTAATTTGGAAATATATGGTGGACGCCTCTGTCGGTTCGGCAAACTTTGAGGAAGGTTCCGACCGAAACGCGTCAGTGTGCTGTGTAAAAATAAATAATTGGATATACACCCCCGAGAGTGCTTCCTTCTTCCTGCGGGTGATTGCCGCTTTGGGAGGCAGAGCAGTACTGGTTTTGCGAGTGCACCCTCGCAATGGGAGCACCCGCCTGAGAGTGCGACGCCTTGGTGCTTTTTGAGCTTCAATATATATATATATATATTAGTTAAAAGCAATACTACACCATAATATTTTTTCATTCAAATTACCTTTTCTTGGTGTTAGGATACTTCACAAAAGTTGTCTCATAAACATTAAAGGCATGGAACTTTAGTTTTTTCTATAAAGATAAACAAGGATTATATTAGTCCTCGTATTCTGTTTTATGCAAATTCACTTAGAATATTTGTCATCTCCAAAACATAATCTCACCTTATTGTGCATTTCAATTTCTCTTCAAAAACAACCACATAACACCTTGTTCAACTGTGCTTAAGGTCCCCAAACTCTGGGAAAGTCAAAATTCAAATAAAGTCTGACGTGCTTTTAAAAGCTTCCAATAGGGCCCAATAGCACCCGACATGATATACGTCAAAATATAAAATAATTCTCGTTCCACAAGATATTGTTGGCCACATGGTACCAAATACGCGTGCACCAAACTGTTGGTGTTTTAAAAGTTCCTGGAATACTAATTACATTTTTAGTGCTCAATGCGCGAACAACGTGCCTGCAAAAAACATCAGCATCATAATAATTTTTGCTATTTCGAACAAACAAATCAACTAGTGACCAAAGATCTATGATTTTAAAACACATAAGCTTTTTAAGTTCTTTCTGACACGGCAAATAAACCAAATCAGTTAGCGTGAAGGGAACACTTGGCTCTTTCACGCGATGTCCGATTTGCCCTGCACGCGTGATCTGGTTTTCTTAAGGGTCCTACATTCCGTCTGAGCCGGCCCAAAGACGGAGAGCTTTTCCTGAAGACGTGGTTACGTGATGTTGACACGGTGAGGCTCTAATCCTTGATGATGCTCTGCTTGACACAGCGCAGAGGGGAATCCTTCTTTGACGGGAAAACAGAAAGCCAAGCAACGAGTGACAGAGACCCTGGGCTATTTATAGTCAAAATCTTGGGCGTCGCCGGGCGTGTGCTCCATGTTCTCAACTGCCAAGAGCAGCCCTCATTTTAATACAGGTGTCCGGGCAGGTGCTCATGTTTTCAACTGCCAAAGCCCTCATTTTAATACAGATGTCACTGCTTAATAAAACACAACAAGCATTGATACATGCACTTCACAAGCATTGGTAAAGGATTCCTATAAACAATAAGCATTGGCCAATACCAATAAAAAACTGAAACATAAAGGTCACAGGTTTCAACTAAGGCAATTCTTGTTGGAGTATTGCAATATGATTACGTTTTCCACCATACCGGTGTTTGCAAATAACACAGGACAAACGATGATTTGTGTGACAGGAATTCCTGACAGTCCTCCCTCTCAATAGTCCTGATAGAGGTCTTGGTTAGAGGGAGTAAAGAGACTGCTGCGTTTTGCGCTTCACCAAGAAGGTGGTGTACGGTCTGGACCAGCCAGGTTCTCTAAAGTTGACACGGCAAACCACCTATGTGTATCCTAAAACATACAAAGAATATTCTTTGCAGTCTCTTTTCTTCTTTGTCTCTCCTCCCAAACCCTCTTTGGGCACCTGCCAGTGCTTCTGTTTTGGTCAGCAGCACTGAGAGGTGTTCAGGGAGGGTTGTGGAACAAGCATCATTCCTGCAGACGGACCTGGCTTTCAGGTGAGTGGCTGGACTCACCTGAAAACATATACATATATATATATTTACATAGAAAACATATATATATATATATATATATATATATAAAATTTATTCGCAAACTCAAGCTGGTCAAATTTAATAAATTGAACAAAGCTAATAAAATGGCAACGGCAATTTCAGTTGAAAATCTACCACGGGTGAAATTTCAGGTATCAGTTGTTCCTACTTTGAGAGAGGCACATTCACTAGCAGGATTGACAGAAGAAAATGAAGAAAATACACAACAAGAACTTGGTGGAATGGGAATTATAAGCACAAGTGCTGCTATCAGTCCGTTTAAACCACCATCTACTTTTATACCTGTCATGCCACGTGATGCTATTGACATTTTCAGTGAATGTGTCCTAGATGATTTGAAAAAATTGAATAGAGATATTGTTAACAAGAAACAAACAGGAGTTATAGTGAACAACAGTACACCAAACTCATGAAGAAAATTAATGAAAGTGATAACATCATTGTAAAAAAATGCGGACAAAGGGGGAAATATTGTCCTTTGGCCTCGGGTTGCGTACATAGAGGAAGCTAGTAGAGACTTAAATGATGTTTTATGTTACAAAAAAGTTTCTTTTAACAAGTTGAGAACAGTTAAAGATCTAGTGTTCAAGGAGCATGCTCAGTGGAAAAGAATGGGTTTACTTAACAAGGAGGAGTATCATTTTTTTAAAACAGACCATCCTATTACTCCCACGTTATATTTTATACCCGAAGTCCATAAACAAATCCATCCTTTGCCTGGTCGTTCTATTATATCAGCACAGGGAGGCCTGTTAGAACCTATGTCTAAATATGTAGATTTCACAGGTCATTCCCTTGAAAAGCTCAGTAAAATCACATGGTGTGACAACTATTGTTTCATTGTTATGGACATATGTTCTTTATACAATAGCATTGATCATGAAGAGGGTCTTAAAGCTACGAAACAATATCTCTCTTATCGAGATATTAGATTTTATGAACACAACAAGATGCTGTTAAAAATAATAAACATATGCCTTAAGAACAATTACTTCTTATTCAATTCAGCTGTGTAGCAACAACTCCGGGGCGTGGCAATGGGGGCATGTTGTTCCCCCAGTTTTGCATGCTTGCATGTAGGCTGGTGGGAGGAACATGTCCTCAGTCACGTCCTGGAGGAAGGGTTCCCTGATAACATCATCACATGGTGGCGTTTCATTGATGATGTCTGTGTGATTTGTCAGGGATCTGTCGAATCAGCCCAGAGATTCACTAGCATCATCAATGACAACAATCTAAACCTAAAGTTCACTGCCAACATCAGCAGGGAAAGGGTTGAGTTTCTTGATGTAGAAATTTATATTTGTAATAACATCATAAACGCAAAACTTCATAGAAAAGAAACTTCCGGAAACTCGATCCTCCATGCAAGCCGTACCCACCCCAGACACCTAGTCAAGAGTACCCCTATGGGGAATTCTTGTGAATTAAGAGAATATGCAGCAACAAAGAGGATTTAACAATTTGCCTTGAAGAAGCACTGCAGAGATTTCTACTAAGGGGTTACAAAATGGTGGATTTGAAGAAATCTTTCTAAATTGGACACTCCACAGATTGTACAGAATCCGGGTGAGAACCAGGTAGCGATCTTAGGTATACATGGGGAAGGAGTTGTAACCAAAAAGGTTCCTATCAGACTTATAACCACTTATAATTGTCACCATAGGAGGGTTAGACAAATAATTGCCAAAAATTGGCCTATTTTAAAATCCGATATTACTTTGGCTCCTGAAATTGAGAATTCCCCTAGCATTACTTACAGGCGAGCTCCGGCCATGAGGGATGCTCTAGATAGATCCAGTCCAGAGGTCCAGACAAAAATTGACTGGTTGTCCAAGAGAAAAGGTTTCTTTAAATGTAGCTCCTGTAGAGCATGTAAATTTGGGATTAACATCAGGGAGGTACAGAATGCATGCTCCCTAGAACCGTACAAACTGAAAGAATTTTTTACATGCAAAACAGAATTTGCTGTTTATATTTTGGAATGCACTTGCCAATTGAAGTACATGGGCAGTACAAAATTACCAGTTTTTAATCGGATTTTACAGCATTTACGTGCTATAGTGAACTCAGGCTCTAGCTACCCTGTGGCACGACATTTTAAATTAGTCCCCAACAATAATCTTAAGGATTTAACTTATTTTGTGATTGATGCCGTGCCAAAAACAATCAGAGGGGGAAACAGAGAAAGAAAATGTTGTCAGCTGGAGAGTCAATACATTGTTCAGTTTGACACTAAAATGCCTAATGGATTAAATACGGGAGAAGATCTTTACAATTTTTTATGAACTATTAACTTTATAAATCCGTTTTTGCTTCTATTTTTCATACACTTGTATTTTTGGTAATCATTTTTTATCCACGGATGGACAATGAAATGTATGCTATTATTTATGATTAATCATATTTAACTTTTTGCATAAAAACTTTGTGCGGATGGTTTTATGTAGGCTTTTCATTCAATTCTTGCCGGATTTTAGCTGGTTTTACTAGGTTTCTGGTTTTACTGGTTTTATTTGGTATCTATGGGTGGGAATTCTGCATTTTGCTATTTTGCACAAGATATTTAAATTATGATCGTATGAGATTTTTGCTAATCAACTTGAGTGCGGAAAGATTTACAAAATGTCATTGTTATTTGCACTTTAAATGCTCATGTCACTTTTCAAATAGCTGGCACTTTAATGAATTGATATAATAAGGTATATTATAATGACCCAACAGAATGAATCAATTATATATATTTTTGAAACTTGTACAAAATAGATATATAAAAATTGCTAGTTACAGGATAAATTGAATTGCATTTGTTTAATTTTAATTCTATATTATTTTTCACATTGGGTAGAACACATTTTTCAAGAATTTACTGTTCAAAACACACCCTCAATAATGAATTTTGGAAATAGTGATGTATATTCAGATCTAAAGGTGAATTCATCAAGTGTGAAGAAAAAGCATGTATTTTTAACAGATTATAGGGCACTTGCCGTCTATTTTTCTAATTTGTGAAATAATATTTTACTTGTAATGGATTTTGAAGATATACCGAGAGTCTGTTTTCCAGTTTCATATACAATAGGGAGGAGTTTGTGATGAAGTGAATAGTATTTAATCACCTGGGGGGGGGTCACGGCATCTCATGTGATCAAGACCGGGATCCCCGGTCGAAACGTGTCATGTCTGCAATAAGGAAATAAAGCACAAAGAAAATTGAACTTGCCGATGTGGTCCGTTTCCTGATTGGTGCCTATTGGGAGAAAAAGGTGCTGTGGGATATATATATATATATATATATATATATATATATATATCCTCACTACCTAGAGTTAAAAGCAATACTACACCATAATATTTTTACATTTAAATGACCTTTTCTTGGTGTTAGGATACTTCACATAAGTTGTCTCTCATAAACATTAAAGGCATGGAGCTTTAGTTTTTTTTCTATAAGCACAAACAAGGATTATATTAGAACTTGTTTTCTGTTGTATGCAAATTCACTTAGAATATTTGTTACCTCCAAAACTTTACAATCTCACATTTAGGTGTCGATTCCGATTCGGGGAAAAAAACGTCCGTACGATTTGTATCCGGAGCCCTCTCTGTACGAATCGTCCCGTCCGTCCTAGTCGCGTAGTACGATCCGTATTCCGTGAATCCGTCCCAATCGTCGCGATCTGTACGTATTGCAAGGCTGAAACCGTGAACCGTACGACTCGTACACATGCCGTACGACCCGACGAGTACGATCCGGACTGGGGTATGAGGACGCGATTCGTACGGTCCACGTCAGGTAAGGGCGAGTCATACGGAAAAGCACGCAAACACATACACACCGTACGGTCCGTACCCCCCATGATCGCAGGGGTACGGTGCGTACCTCTGCGATCATGGGGTGTACGAGCCGTACCCCATATACGATGTGTGTACGAGCCGTACCCCATGTACGATGGGTGTACGAGCCGTACCCCATGTACAATGGGTGTACATCATACATGGGGTACGGCTCGTACACCCATCGTACATGGGGTACGGCTCGTACACCCATCGTACATGGGGTACGGCTCGTACACCCATTGTACATGGGGTACGGCTCGTACACCCCATGATCGCAGGGGTACGCACCGTACCCCTGCGATCATGGGGGGTACGCACCGTACCCGGGGGGGCCGTTCCGTACCTGTTTCAGCGCGAACTCTGCTTTTACGGCTGTTTTCAGCTCCCGTAGAAAAAGGCTCGTACGGTGCGTACCCGACACGTATCGTACTTGCTCGGTCGTAAAAACCAGCTGCGAACCGTACAGATGTCACGTACAGCGGGTTCCGAGGGAGAATCGTATGGAGATTAGAGTCGTACGGTCTCTGTACGACTCGTATGGAGTACGACTCCTGGTACGAATCGTACTTCGTCGTACATACGGGGGACGTTGCAGGGTATGATTTGTATGGGGAAAACGCTCCGAACGGCTATTCGGAGCGGTTTTTCCTGAATCGTAATCGGCCCCTAAATGTACGTTACAATGTCTCTTCAAAAACAACCACATAACACCTTGCTCAACTCTGCTTAAGGTCCCCAAACTCTGGGAAAGTCAGAACTCAAATGAAGTCTGACGTGCTTTTTAAAAGCTTTCAATAGCGCCCAATATTATAGGCATCAAAATATAAAACAATTCTCATTACACAAGATATCATTGGCCACACGCTGCCAAATATGTGTGCACCAAACTGTTGGTGTTTTAAAAGTTTATGGAATACTGCTCAAAGTGTGAACAACAAGTGCCTGCAAAAAACAGCAGCATCTTAATAATTTTTGCAATTTCGAACAAACAAATCAACTAGTGACTAATTATCCAAAGATCTATGATTTTAAAACACATAAGCTTTTCAAGTTCATTCTGACACCGCAATTAAACCAAATGAATTAGCGTGAAAGGAACACTTAGCTCTTTCATGCGATGTCCGATTTGCCCTGCAAGCGTGATCTGGTTTTCTGAAAGGTCCTACACTCCGTCTCAGCCGGCTCGAAGACTGAGAGATTTCCCAGACGATGTGGTCCTGTGATGTTGACACGGCGAGGCTCTAATCCTTGATGATATTCTCCTTGACGAAGTGCAGAGGGAATCCTTCTTTGACGGGAAAACAGAACGCCAAGCAACGAGTGACGGAGACCCTGGTCTATTTATAGTCCGGATCTTGGGGTTTGCCGGGCGTGTGCTCATGTTCTCAACTGCCAAGAGCAGCCCTCATTTTAATACAGGTATCGGGCGTGTGCTCATGTTCTCAACTGCCAAGAGCCCTCATTTTAATACAGGTGTCACTGCTTAATAAAACACAACAAACATTGATACATGCACTTCACAAGCATTGGCAAATAATTTCTATAAACAATAAGCATTGGCCAATACAAATAGAAAACAGAAACATAACAAAGGACACAAGTTTCAATTAAGGCAATTCTTGTTGGAGTATTGCAATATGATTACGTTTTCCACCATACAGGTTTTGCAAATAACGCAGGACAAACAATGATTTGTGTGACGGGAATTCCTGACACCAGCCCAGTGGTCTGAGTCCCCAAGTCTGCTGCACCGGGTGCCACTCCAGAACTCTGGTCCTGTGTGGATTACTGAGGGCTCAATTCAGTCACGAGGACTGACGCTAACACCCATCCCCAGAGCTGATGACCTCATTGATCAGTTGGGGGCTGCACGGTTCCTCAGTACGTTTGATTTAACGTCAGGGTACTGGCAGATCGCCTTATCTGATGGGGCAAAAGAGAAGTCATCATTCTCCACACCAGATGGGCACTACCAATTCCGAGTTATGCCCTTTAGGATGAAGAATGCCCCGCCACCTTTCAGAGGTTGGTCAACCAGGTGTTGACTGGTCTGGAGGATTTCAGTGCCGCCTATCTGGATGATATTGCAGAATTCAGCCCCAGTTGGGAAGATCATCTGCGCCACCTTTGGGAAATGTTGATAGCACTGCGGAGAGAGGCCTCACGATCAAGGCTAGTAAGTGCCGGATCGGGCAGGGTTCTGTGGTGTACTTGGGACACCAGTTTGGGAGCGGCCAGGTGCCGCTGCTACCGCCCAAGATTAATACCATCCTGGCTTGGGAACCCACCAAGACCCAGACAGAGGTGAGAGCCTTTTTAGGACTCGCAGGGTACTGCAGGAGGTTTATCAAGGGGTATGGCAGCATTGTTGCAACCTTGACAGAGCTGACTTCCAGGAAGCAGCCCAAGAAAGTGAACTGGATTGACACCTGACAGAAGGCTTTTGATGCCCTGAAGACTGCCATGTGCACGGCACCCGTGCTTCAGGCGCCCAAATTCTCTAAAGAATTCATTGTGCAGACAGACGCTTCAGAGCATGGTGTAGGGGCTGTTATTTCACAGATAAATGAGGACCAACCTGTAGCCTTCATCAGTAGGAGGTTACTTCCAAAGGAACAGAGGTGGAAAGCAATTGAGTTGAGACCATATTTGTTTCGGACTCACGTCCGGGTTCAGACAGACCACATGCCCCTCAGATGGTTGATGCAGATGAGGAGTGAGAATACAAAGCTGTTGGGGTGGTCCATTTCCCTAGATGGGATGGACTCCACGGTGGAACACCGCCCTGGTACAGAACACGCCAATGCTGATGGTCTGTCCAGATTTTTCCGCCTTAGTGAAGAGAACTCCCAAGGGGTGGGTAGTTCTCCCCACATTTCAGCTGGAGAGGACACGTATTAGACCTGGCACCGGCAGTTGCCTCCTATATTTTTGCTATGTTTTTGCTAGTCTAGATGCTTTGGACACTTTGCCACTGCTATTCAGTGCCAAAGTGCAAGTGCTCCCTATTGTACATTGTTGTAATGGATTAGTGACTCCATGATTGGCTATTTGATTTACTTGTCAGACCCTACCACAGTGCACCATGTGTGCCCAGAGCCTGTAAATCAAATGCTGCTGGTGGGCTTGCAGCACTGGCTGTGCCACCCATAAAAGCAGCTTGTAAAATATGGCTCAGGCCTGCTATTGCAGAGCCTGTGTGCAGTCTGGGACTGTGTAGCCTGTGTGGTTCCTGGCAATCAAGAATCACCCCTGCCTCGCACTCCTTTCAATTTTCCTTAAATAATTAATCCACATTAGTTTGTTTGCTTCATGAAATTTTATTTTCAGGTATTTTCACTGTTTTCAATAGTCATACTTTCTGTATTTTGTATTATTTTCATACAATTTTTCATTCATTCTTAGTTCCCAATGCATTTCAAGCACAAAGCCCTTCTTCAGGGGATTCCTTGTCTGAAACAGTTAATATGTAGTAGTTTAGTAAACTGGTATGCATTCACTCTTGCTACAATTTCATACGCATTGTTTTCACAAAGTTTTACAAAGTTTTAGACCCCGCATTCCATGTGTCAGGATGTGTTTGTTAAATGCAACCTTAACCTTATAACCCATTTTTCTTGTGGACAAGCTAATGTATGGTGATGTAATAAAAGCCTTATATCCCTGTTGTCCAAAAAACGTGATGGTGAAACTGACCTTTACGCAATCGTCATGGGTTTTTCGAAACGATGAAAAAATGTGAAACCACGATCTAAAAAACCAATGAATAACCGTCAAGGTTCATAAAATTTTGATACGAGTTGAGCTCAACAACGATCTGTATAGCAGAGTCAATTGACGCTGAAACAGCGTTTTACCTGTGGTTGTCGATACCGGTATGTTCCCGTCTTTCCGATAGACCGCTTCGCGCGGGTTAGTTAAGCTGTTTGCAAGCTCCGATCATGTGACCGGAAACCGCATCGTGTTTAATGCCGGAGGTGCCGAAAGAAACGAAGGACTGACGTCCTGGTTGTACTCGGGTATACTAAAAATAAACAAGGGACTCGGTTGCGATGGTCGATTTAAGAATCACGTTCAGTCAAGAAGGTGTATTCGGAATGCGATTTTTAAACGAACAGTGCTCTAGGTGTGAATGACTGTTGGGGGTCTAAAATGATAAATACTATGATGTTAATTCATATCCAACTTGTAGGCAATCAAAACACAAATCAAATAAAGTACATACAGTACATTAGGTCCTATGTGATAGCAACATGATTGCGATAATTCACGTGCGTAATTACATCAAGTTTGATAATCAAAATTAGAAAAACATTTTTATAAAAAGCAATTGAAATCGAATTTTTCATTGAGTCCAGATGGATTCATCGTGTTGAGAAAGTTTATCCAGAAAGTTTCTCTCCTTAAGAGGTGACTGTTATTATCTCTTCCTAGCAAAATTGGCACAATTTCCAGAATGCAAAATCGAAGTTGACTCACGTTGTGATTTGCTTCGTTAAAATGCATAGCAATAGGTGATTTTTGGTTATTTAATCGAATATTATTTTTGTGTTCGATTATTCTGATTTTTAGTTTGCGTTGGGTTTTACCCACGTATGACATCCCGCACGGGCATCTTAACATGTAAATTAAGTTACTCGAATCGCATGTGCCTGTCACTTTCAACTTTATGGGTGTTCTTTTTGTAGGGTGATTGATGATGTTGCTTTTTATTATTACTGAGCAGTTGCCACAGTTGTGGCAGGGTAAAGTGCCTTTGTAGGTCATTGCCATTTGTTTGGAAGTTTGTCTGATTAGTTATTTCACGTTTTTCGTTCTTTCATAAGCAAAGATAGGGCGTTTCCTAAAAATTCCTTTGAAATCATCCTCAAGGGTTAAAAGTGGCCAGAGATTTTTGATACTTCTTTTGATTTCTCCTCTTCTTGTGGAAAACTTAGACACGAATACCATTCTCTGTTCTTCTTCTTTCGTTTTTTGTGTAAGTGTCTCCTTTGAAGTTTATCTGCTCTTTCCGCGGCTGATTCCAGGATGGTGTCTGGATATCCTCGCTTCTTAAATTTGTCCAAGGTTTCCCTTTTGTGTTTCTGATACAGTTCATCGGTTGATGCGATTCTTTTTATTCTCAGCAACTGAGAAAATGGTAAGTGATGTTTGAGTGAGTTTTGATGGAAGCTGTTATAGTGCAGTAAGTTGTTTCTGTCAGTTGGTTTAGAAAATACGCTGGTAGTGATCACTCCCTCGTTGTTGTTTATCAGTACATCCAAGAATGATAATTCTTATTTGCTGATAGTAAAGGTGAACTGAATCCTTTCATTAGCCTGGTTCAAATTCTTTAGAGCCTGTTCTAGGCTGTCTTGATTCCCTTTCCATAGAACAAAAATGTCGTCGATATATCTCTTATAGGTGATTAAATTCTCCTGCCATTGTTCGTTGTTGAGTATGTGGTCAATCTCAAACCTGTGCATAAAGGTGTTCGCGTAGCTAGGAGCTGCCCAATTGCCCATAGATGTACCAGAGGCCTGTATATAAAATTTGTCTTTCCACTTAAAATAGCTGTGATACAGCGTGAAATGTAACAAATCCATTATGAACACTTTCAAGTTTTCAGGTTTGTCCTCATTGACTAAAAAGCTTTCTACCGCTGATATACCCAAGTCATGGGGTATGGAAGTGTATAGCGACTTCACATCTATACTTGCCATAAGCATGTCACTAGTAAATTTGTCTTTTTCGTCTTCAAGTATATTTAGAAAATGAGTTGTATCCTTTATGTAAGTGCTGCTATTTTGAACAATGTTTTGCAAGTGTCTATCGATATATTTACCCAACGGTTCATGTATTGATCCAATTGTTGATACGATGGGTCGTAAGGGTGGTGTTGCGTTCTTATGAATTTTAGGAATCATATATATGTATGGTATATTCGGATTGGTCTTCGTTAAGTACTCTCTCTCTTTCAGACCGATGGTTCCTAAGTTCATGGCTGTTTCAATTATGGTATTCAGGATTTTGTTCGTAATCAGACAAGCGGATAAAGGGGGTGCTTTAGTTGTGATGGACACACCGTTCTATGAACAAAGTGTAGATACCCACGTCAATGATATTAATACATACACAGTCATGACCTCAGACCCAACGAAAGAATTCATCAAAATCCTGAATACCATAATTGAAACAGCCATGAACTTAGGAACCATCGGTCTGAAAGAGAGAGAGTACTTAACGAAGACCAATCCGAATATACCATACATATATATGATTCCTAAAATTCATAAGAACGCAACACCACCACCCTTACGACCCATCGTATCAACAATTGGATCAATACATGAACCCGTGGGTAAATATATCGATAGACACTTTTAAAACATTGTTCAAAATAGCAGCACTTACATAAAGGATACAACTCATTTTCTAAATATACTTGAAGACGAAAAAGACAAATTTACTAGTGACATGCTTATGGCAAGTATAGATGTGAAGTCGCTATACACTTCCATACCCCATGACTTGGGTATATCAGCGGTAGAAAGCTTTTTAGTCAATGAGGACAAACCTGAAAACTTGAAAGTGTTCATAATGGATTTGTTACATTTCACGCTGTATCACAGCTATTTTAAGTGGAAAGACAAATTTTATATACAGGCCTCTGGTACATCTATGGGCAATTGCGCAGCTCCTAGCTACGCGAACACCTTTATGCACAGGTTTGAGATTGACCACATACTCAACAACGAACAATGGCAGGAGAATTTAATCACCTATAAGAGATATATCGACGACATTTTTGTTCTATGGAAAGGGAATCAAGACAGCCTAGAACAGGCTCTAAAGAATTTGAACCAGGCTAATGAAAGGATTCAGTTCACCTTTACTATCAGCAAATAAGAATTATCATTCTTGGATGTACTGATAAACAACAACGAGGGAGTGATCACTACCAGCGTATTTTCTAAACCAACTGACAGAAACAACTTACTGCACTATAACAGCTTCCATCAAAACTCACTCAAACATCACTTACCATTTTCTCAGTTGCTGAGAATAAAAAGAATCGCATCAACCGATGAACTGTATCAGAAGCACAAAAGGAAAACATTGGACAAATTTAAGAAGCGAGGATATCCCGACACCATCCTGGAATCAGCTGCGGAAAGAGCAGGTAAACTTCAAAGGAGACACTTACTCACACAAAAAACGAAAGAAGAAGAACAGAGAATGGTATTCGTGTCTAAGTTTTCCACAAGAAGGGGAGAAATCAAAAGAAGTATCAAAAATCACTGGCCACTTTTAACCCTTGAGGATGATTTCAAAGGAATTTTTAGGAAACCCCCTATCTTTGCTTATGAAAGAACGAAAAACGTGAAAGAACTAATCAGACAAACTTCCAAACAAACGGCAATGACCTACAAAGGCACTTTACCCTGCCACAACTGTGGCAACTGCTCAGCAATAATAAAAAAGCAACATCATCAATCACCCTACAAAAGGAACACCCATAAAGTTGAAAGTGACAGGCACATGCGATTCGAGTAACTTAATTTACATGTTAAGATGCCCGTGCGGGATGTCATACGTGGGTAAAACCCAACGCAAACTAAAAATCAGAATAATCGAACACAAAAGTAATATTCGATTAAATAACCAAAAATCGCCTATTGCTATGCATTTTAACGAAGCAAATCACAACGTGAGTCAACTTCGATTTTGCATTCTGGAAATTGTGCATATTTTGCCAGGAAGAGATAATAACAGTCACCTCTTAAGGAGAGAAACTTTCTGGATAAACTCTCAACACGATGAATCCATCTGGACTCAATGAAAAATTCGATTTCAATTGCTTTTTATAAAACTGTTTTTCTAATTTTGATTATCAAACTTGATGTAATTACGCACGTGAATTATCACAATCATGTTGCTATCACATAGGACCTAATGTACTGTATGTACTTTATTTGATTTGTGTTTTGATTGCCTACAAGTTGGATATGAATTAACATCATAGTATTTATCATTTAGACCCCCAACAGTCATTCACACCTAGAGCACTGTTCGTTTAAAAATTGCATTCCGAATACACCTTCTTGACTGAACGTGATTCTTAAATCGACCACCGCAACCGAGTCCCTTGTTTATTTTTAGTATACCCGAGTACAACCAGGACGTCAGTCCTTCGTTTCTTTCGGCACCTCCGGCATTAAACACGATGCGGTTTCCGGTCACATGATCGGAGCTTGCAAACAGCTTAACTAACCCGCGCGAAGCGGTCTATCGGAAAGACTGGAACATACCGGTATCGACAACCACAGGTAAAACGCTGTTTCAGCGTCAATTGACTCTGCTATACAGATCGTTGTTGAGCTCAACTCGTATCAAAATTTTATGAACCTTGACGGTTATTCATTGGTTTTTTAGATCGTGGTTTCACATTTTTTCATCGTTTCGAAAAACCCATGACGATTGCGTAAAGGTCAGTTTCACCATCCCCCTTTATCACGTTTTTTAGGACAACAGGGATATAAGGCTTTTATTACATCACCATACATTAGCTTGTCCACAAGAAAAATGGGTTATAAGGTTAAGGTTGCATGTAACAAACACATCCTGACACATGGAATGCGGGGTCTAAAACTTTGTAAAACTTTGTGAAAACAATGCGTATAAAATTGTAGCAAGAGTGAATGCATACCAGTTTACTAAACTACTACATATTAACTGTTTCAGACAAGGAATCCCCTGAAGAAGGGCTTTGTGCTTGAAATGCATTGGGAACTAAGAATGCATGAAAAATTGTATGAAAATAATGCAAAATACAGAAAGTATGACTATTGAAAACAGTGAAAATACCTGAAAATAAAATTTCATGAAGCAAACAAACTAATGTGGATTATTTATTTAAGGAAAATTGAAAGGAGTGCGAGGCAGGGGTGATTCTTGATTGCCAGGAACCACACAGGCTACACATATTGGACGTACCCTAACAGCTCAGTAGGGTAACCTACCTACGCACCACTGACCTACAGGAAAGTTTCATGTACATTACTGATACTTAACAATAAAAAAAAAGGAGTGCGGAATCACGTTCCAATTGGATTCTCGTGCAGTCTGGGACTGCCATGTCTACTTGGCAAGTGAACACACTTGCCAGTTCCTAAATCGTCCCTGTTCTACATGTTAGCCACCCCTAAGGTAGACCCAAGGTACCTCCATGGTTAGGGTGCATTGTATGTAAAAGGTAGGCCATGCCCTGATAGGTGTGTCATGTCCTGATAATGAATTACAGCCAATTTCGTTTTTCACTAATGCAAGGCTACCTGTTCCCATAGGCCAGAATGGGCAGTTTGATTATAACATCTTATAATCCTAACTGACCCAGGGAACAAGATAGGAGTTCGAGTTTAGTATGCCTGAACTCAGAATGTTAAAATACATATTTTAGTGAAGGTGATTTTTACATTCTGTGTTTGAAAATACCACTTTTAGAAAGTAGGTATTTTCTTGCCTAACCATCCAGTTGTCTCTGCTGGGTTTGTGCATTCCATGTCTGCTTTATGAGTGACAGGGGGCTGGAGAGGACCTTAGCTCCAGCAGTCTGATGGGTCAGGGCTGGGCTGAATAGGACCTGCATTGAATAGAGAGTAGTGGGGTGGAGATTTCCTTTCACTGCCCTGAGCCCTCATCGAATAGAGAGTAGAGGGCGGAGATTTCCTTTGACTGACCTGAGCCCTCATAGAATAGAGAGTAGGGGGGAGGAGATTTCCTTTCAGCTACCTGGGCCAGGTCTGCTCTCAAACAATGCTGTTGCCACCTACTGCCTGGAAGCTGCACCCAGGAGGACATAACTGTTTTTGACTAGGTACAGACACTCTCTGCCTTCAGAAAACAAAGGAATTTGCAGTATAAATATTGGGGACCAGACCCCAGAACTTTAGATCACTTCTGGGAATCAAGACAAACCTTTGCCAAGGAGAAGGACCAGAGAAGCTGAAGAAATATTACTGCCCCTGTGCTGTTTGCTGTTGGGGTTGGCCTGCAGTGGTTACTTTATTGCCAAGGAAAGAAGAAAAGGACTTTGTTGTGTTTACTTTATCATCTTGCGGAATATCTCTAAGGGCTTGTGACTGAGCTTGCCTCCTGTTCTTTAGTCTCAGGGACACAAAGACTTCACCACCAACTCCTCCTGAATCCCCTTGCTGGGAATTCTACCTGCAGAGAGGAGCCTGCTGTTGTTTGGGCCCTCTGAGAAGACTGCGTGTCGCTGGGAGCTGGAAGCACTACGCTACGAGGAAAAGCATGTCGCCGCTGCAGCAGTTGCCGTCGCATCAGTTGCCATCGCATCGCTGAAGAGGGTGCCAACCTGGCTTGTGCGCTGCGCCGATCTGTCCAAGTCGTTATCAAACACCAGGTTAAGGTCTCCCCCTATCAAAATGTGGTGGTCCTGAGTGGCCGTCGCTTCAGTGAGTCCCTCGGGTAAGAATCGCTCTTGACCCTCGTTAGGTGCATCGATAGACCCCACCGTCCGAGTGTGTCCCCCTATGATAAATTGGTACGTGAGAAGCCTGTCCTTTATTTCGACTCCCTTCTGCGCCACCCTCCCCTGAAAGCCCTTGAGACCAAGATGGCCACTCCAACGGTCTTAGTCGATCTAGAGGAAAATAATTGTATCGGGAAGGTGCGGAACTGAAGCCTGTGACAGTCCTTGGGGAGCAAGTGTGTCTCCTGAAGAAGGCAAATATTCGCCCCAATGCTCTCCAAATAAGAGAGGAGTGCCCTTCGTTTGATGGGGTTGTTGATTCCTCTCACATTGAGAGTGAGGATCTTAACTGGGGAGGGCGGCATCTAGACCTCGGGGGGGGGGGGGAGGCAACGCCAAACCAGAACCCCTACCAAGGCAAAGACCCGGGTGGATCCTATAAGGGACTCCACTCATTGCCAATGCGGAAAGAAAATAGCACCCTATTGACTGGGGGCTCCCCTAGGATAGGAAAGAAAGAGAGTGAGTAAAGAGAAGGACGTAAGAAAGCTCCCAAATACATGAAACAAAAAAAATGACAAGCGCCAAAAGGAATCCGACATTAGGTCATAGTCCGTCATCCAAGGATGAGCAGAGGAAGAGTCCGTTGGGTTTTCGTGTGGCCTATATCAGCCCATTCCCACTCCCCTCCAATCCCCAAAGCCTTGAAGGAAGGATACATCATAGTAACCAGGTTCAGTCACATGGTTGACCCCTTGGCCAGGGCATTCAGCAGAGCACCCACCGTATACTCAAATGAAGGCGACACGAGTCATGCACAAAGTGCAATAAAGTGTCCAATTACGTCCTTTCCCTTATTATGATGTCACATATAGGAAGAGGGTGGCATCCGAGAGAAAAAAGTGCAGCAAGGAGCTCAGAAATTCAAAGTGAAAATAATGTTTCATTAATCTAACCCCACCTGTGTATTATAGGTACAACATAAGTAGTTATGCAAATATGCTTGTCACCAATCAATATATGTGAAAGGCATGCAGTACTTGTATTTAATCAGTACTTAAATTATGAATACTTTGCACTACAATGTGTTTACGCTATTGAATATGCATTGTAAGGATTACACGTCAAAAGCATTCTTTGTGATGGGGGCCCACTCTTTCCTTACAATACCCTTTACTTTCAATTTTAGTTACTTTCACTGTGCTCTACTGGCCAAACTCTCTCTAGAAAAGCTTGTGTGGAAGCTGTCTCCAACATAGTATCACATTCCCCTCTAGTAACAAACTGCAACTCCCCGCCCCATCTGAATAAAGTGGAGTGCCATAACTTGTACCACTGACCCTGCTCCAACCTTTTGCTCTGCCAGACAGTGCTCAGTTGTCTCTTAAACCCCTCAAAACAACAGGGATAACTTATATTAAACTGGTATTTCTGCTTACAGCACCAGTAGGTCAAATTTCAAGATTGAGAACACCTTCTTGACACTGAAGATTTCGATATTCTTTTGATTTATTTTGTAAATTAAATTGAAGAAGGGGCTAAATACACCAGGCTTCTCAGACGTTAGTGCGAGTCCTGGAGCCAAACCTTGGTGAGAGCCCTAGGACCGCTTCTTAAGGAGGTGGCATGAGCACTCACTTTTAAGTATTAAAGAACATTTACTTCATGAAAAGAGAACATAGTGTGAATAGTGCCATCTAGCGGTCTAGCCAAGTAAGCAGCCTCATTATTAGAAAAGACGGCATGCTTGCAATTAAAACAAGCGTCGCCAGGCAGCCGAGGTTGTGACGTAGACTTTTCTCTTTTACAGATGGCCCACTTGGATGGACTCGCCTGCTTTCCTTCTGAAGTAAAATGTTTCTTATCTTTATGGGGCCATGTGTTTTGGCCCCATAAAGATAAGAAACCCTTTACTTCAGAAGGAAAGCAAGCACGCCCATCCAAGCGGGCCGTCTTAAAAAGAGTAAAGTCTACGTCAGGAAAAGCTCTTCACCAATGGCTGGCCACCGTTTAGCATAAACGATGATGCCAGCCAATGGGAAAGAGGGGCGGGGCTTAAAGCCCAATACTGAAGCTCACAAAAACATTAAGGGCCAGATGTAGGTAATTCATATTTACCGACTCTTAAATACCGAATTTTACCGATTCGGTATTTAAGAGTCGGTAAATATGAAGGGGGGAGATGTAGGTATTACAGAATCTGTAAATACCGAATCTTTAAGATTCGGTATTTACCGATTCTGTAAATACCGAATCGGTATTGCCCATTGAAGCCCATAGGAATCAATGGGCAATACCGATTCTGTAATTACAGAATCGGTAAATACCGATTTTAGCAAGGGTGCAGGGGGTGTCACTTTGACACCCTCTAGCACCCCAAAGACGGGCATGTTTGCCATGTGGCACACAGACATGCCCTAAGGGCATGTCTGTCTGTCACATGGCTAGGTGTGCATGCACACATGTGCATGCACACCTGGAATCGGTATTTTACCACCCAATTGGATTGGGTGGTAAAATACCGATTCTGTAAGGCCTTAGGGACTCTGAAGAGTCCCACCTACATCTGGAAGGTACGGAATCGGTAAAAATACCGATTCGGTATTTTACAGATTCTGTAAATTTACCGATTCGGTAAATTTACAGAATCTGTCAAATCTGGCCCCCTACATCTCAAGATTCCAAATACCGGTCGGAAACGGCCGGATTCGGCCGTTTCCGACCGGTATTTGCCACCTACATCGGGCCCTTAATCTCGCTATCGAGACTGCGCATGTGCGCAGCCCCCAGCAGAGACCTACAAAGTGCTATCCTCTGCCAGCTTATTGCAGACTGCATAACTAACCTAGGAATAAAACACCATTCTTAGGTAAATCTCTATTCTTCAGACCCTCGAGGAAAGCATTAGCTGTTTTCTACTGTGAAAATACCATGCTGCTTGCCCAGGCCAACATCTTGAAATTTCTCTGGAATGTGGATTGAGGAACGAAGGTCTGGAGTATTTAGATTTTTCTTTTCCAAGCTTTGTCTCCTGAGCATGTCGGACTGCCTATCTGGGAACTTGACTACATGGGTGCCACTGCAGTATATAGTATTGCGGAATGTCCTGCTCAGTACCAGTTCTTGGTTCCAGTGAACATAGGACCACCATCACCAACCCACAAGGAGTTTGCCTGGACCTAGAGACTCCTGTGAGGATTTTGGCAAATCTTGGAGGTAGAGGAATATCTTCCTCCTTATTGACTGCCAACACCCCCCAAGCCACAATGTACGTCTTTGTCATTTGACAGTGTTCCATGAATTGCAGTGATTGACTTAAACTGCGTTTAGTTACTGCCTGTGAGAGGCAGTACTTTCTCATCTTGGGTTTATTTCGGATTGCTGTTTTCTTGCCCATGTGTAATGGGCAAGGCTCCTGCTCCTTCTTGTCTGTCATCTTGTCTGCCCAAATAAATGAATCAAGGGAGGCGACATGAGTGTTCTAAGCATTCACTTTATTACAAGAGAAAAGAAGCAGTGCTCCACGCGACTTCTGCAAAAAGTGGCAGCCAGCAACTCTATTTGGTCATTAACTAGGCAGCTTTGAAATGAGGTTCCACTCAGTCGCTCATACATGGACTTTTGCTCTAGTGCGACCTCCAAGCTCAAGGTTGTGGTTGAAAAGTTCACCCTTACCAGCTTCCCACTGCTATACCCTTAGCCCCCTTGCTTCTTATGCGATGCCGGATCCATTTTAGGTTCTGATTTCGCTCCTTGTCTGGTCTCTCAGCCTCTGCCAGCTATTTCCCTGGCCAGAACTTATATGCATGTGGTTGCCTTTGCCAGCCCTGAAGGATTCTTCACACTATGCTGCAGGCGGTGAGGGGTTCAGATGTACTTGCCCCCAAAGCTGACAAAACAAACAATAGCATTCAACGGGGGCACCACAATGTTCCCTGTCCTCTGATCTCCCTCTGTGACGTCTGTACTCAAAACACATCTGTGGGGCTGACAAGCTCAGGGGAGCTGGAAAGGGAGTCATCAGTGGAAGCTGAAGAGAAGTGCCGCTATCGCTTTCTCTTTATGTGAGAAGTTATGAATATTATTGATTGGGTGGGAGTTCTGGGCCCTCAAAAACCTTGTCAGGCTTAGTATATGTCAGAAGAAGAACCAACTAAACACAGTTTATCAAAACCCCTGGTGGAACACATTTTTCATAAGTGCAGAAAGATGAAAAGCATAAAAGGGCCCTGTTTACTGATACTATACTTCTTCTCGGAGCCCCATACAAATTTGGTTATATTCCCCAGAAGTATAAAAATGCCAAAGACCATGCCATGGGTATTTAGGCATGCAATTTGCTAGAAGACTAATTTATGAAGAATAGTTGTTGTTGAAGCACTAGGAGTATGTGGAAATGGACTTTGTTCTTTACTTGTCCTACCAGCTTGTAAATATAGGGTATATTTTTGTGAAGCCTGTGCTTGACAAGGTCCAAGCGTTAAGCATCGCTGTAGTGTAGGTGGTTTAGATGACTGGTTAGCTGAAAGCATGTGAATTGTTGAGCGAACAAAAATATAACCAAGCCCTTGTGTGGTTAACATATGTACTATTGACCAAACTCTGTGTTTATAGACTGTAGAAGCTTGGTTGCACTAGAAATCTCAGATAAGGGAGATCTCTTGTATCACATTAAGTACTCAGCGCATATGTCACTGATGAATGGGACTAAATATAGCCATAATAATAGACTGCGCTTAAAAAATCGTATTGGGGAAGGACAAAATTAGATTTAATTAACTTTTAAATTTTATTAATTTGTAGCATACAAGTTAATGCAGTACATTTTCTCGTCGAGACATATTATAAGCATATTTGGTGCATATCGATCCTAAACAGAACATCAAAATAAACATTCATTGAGCAAATCTGTAACATACAACTTTTGCAGTACGTAACAGTGATTACATATTGTATGTCAACATAGCAAACAGCAGTCAGGTGTATCCTGATATTTTTCACTTAATTTCTACAAAGGTACTGAGGGCCGTACTTTCCAGCCTATATGTACACGGGGGTCATGGCAATTGCAGGTGCGCCAGTAGGTACACAGTCAGTGGCGCCCAGAAGTCTTTGGGTCTAGAGGCCGTCGGTAGTTCCTCTGCATAAGTGTTCAATTGGTCTCTGCAATATGCAATCTCTTTGAGCCAATGTATCTCAGTGGGGGCAGTCCTCCCTCCCCAGTGCTTCGCCACTAGCCGTTTGGCCAGTAATGGGGATACAGCCACCAGCCTCCTGTTGCAGGGTTTTAGTGATTTAGTTAATCCCAGCAGGCAAATATTCGGAGAGCAATGTACGGTTTCCAATACCATTTGTGTTAAACTCAACATGACTTTTACCCAAAAGGCTTGTATAAGTTTACATTCCCACGTCAAGTGAACAAAATTGGCCAGATCGTTCCCGCACCTCCCACATTGCGAATCTGATCTAAGCCTGAATTTCATCAACTTGGCAGGTGTGTAGTACATCTTGTGTAAGTACTTGAAGTGTATGAGACGAAGGATAGAATTTGCCGTGAGGTTCTCGATGAGCATGCAGCATGCCACCCAGTCCTCCCATGCCAGTGGTGTGGTAATCCTATTTTTACACCTGCCTAAGGCGGTCAAGCTTGATACTTCATTCTCTTTTTAAGAGACATTAAATAGGTTGGTAATTAGGCCTTTACTGCCAGAGTTGGTTAACACCACCTGTAAGGACTTAAGGCCTGGGGGCTCTGCTGGGAACTCTGGGAATAATGCTTTCACTGCTGTTAGTAGTCTAGTGTATGTGAATCCCATCATTGCCGTGTATGGTTGTCCCCTGTGAACGCCTCCAGGGACAGGAATTGCCCGTTAATGTACATGTCCTCCAGTGTGTTAATGCCTGCAGCAGTGAGAATCGCTATCGCCCCCTGTTCTTGAGTCACCAAAATATCCGGAAGTGCTTTTACGGGCATAGCCAGTGCATATATAGATAGGTGTTTTATCCTCCCGAGCCCCCATGTCTTGCCAGATGTGCAAGCAACAGTGTTCATGACCTTTCGGCCATTGTCTGACCTGTGATGTAAGATCTGCTTCCACTGCTAAGTGCAAGAAGTAGCGAAGGAACAGCCAATAATGTGCAAACTGCGCCTGGGTGCTTAGATAATACAGACGTAGGTCTGGCGCTCTGAACCCTCCCTTGTCAAATGGTAGAGTTAGTATGTCCCAGCTGCATCGTGGCTGTTTGCCTGCCCAGACCAGAGTTAACAAGCAGGTCTTGAGGGTCTGGAATAATATTTTGTTCAGCACAACAGGGATGTTCACAAATAGATATAGGAATTTCTGGAGTATTACCATTTTTGCTACCGCTATTCTGTCCGCTAGGGATAGAGAGAATCGTGTCCATCTGGCTACTTGGTCTGTTAGTTTCTCTATAGCCCGCCCTTAGTTCATGTTAATCACTTCCTCTGGATCCAGGTGCACCTATACACCCAGGTACCTCACTGGTTCCGCCGTTTTGACTAGTTGGGGGGGAATATAAGAGATTTGTACCAATTGATTTGAGGGCCAGAGTACCCTTTAAAGTGCGTGTATTCTCTTAGGAGGGGTTTGGCAGCTCATCTCCTCCCTGGGTCCTTGTTCCCTGCTCTAGGGGGGGGGGCAATTTCAACATAGCACTCACTCAGACACTCGATCGCTCTGGCGCTCACTCAGACACTCGATAACTCTGGCGATCATGCCCAACACCCTCGGGCCACCTCTCCTATGTCCGACAATTCTCTGCTGGATGCATGGCGACATGTTTACCCCAATAGGCGCAAGGGCACATGCGCAACAGGCTTGCGGGGCTGTTGGTCCCGCCTAGACCTCTGGATTACCACTTGTGACCTCTCTTCCTGGCCACGTCCGTGGACCATATGGCCCGCACCCTCTCTGACTGTGCCCCCGTTCAGCTGCGCTTACAACTCCCGCTCACCATGCGCCGCACGTTCGCGATGCGTCTGTCCCCCCCCCAATGCTCTCTGCAATTCAGTTTTCCGTGATGAGAATCGCACCGCTATTATTGAATTTTTTTTACCACAACGTCCGCTCGGTGGACTCACCCTCGACCCTCTGGGAGGGCTTCAAAGTTGTGGTCCGGGGGGAGTGCATCGCCAAGCAGTCGAGAGTGTTGAGATCTATCCTTGGTACCCTGGACCGTCTGGAGAATGAGATTAAGACTTTGGATCTCCTACAGTCCCAGGACCATGACCCTGACACTCTGGCATGGATAAGAGATAAAGTCACTGAGTTCCACGAGGAGGCGGATAGGGAAGAGAGGCACGTGCCCGTCGCTATGGTGAGAGTGACTGTCTCGGTAAAACCCACGATAACCTTCTCCGACACCCGCATGCTTCATCACACATCACTGCCTTGTGGGATGGGGCATCCGAAAGAACGACCTCCCCTGCGAGGTTATCGCCACGCTTTCTGATTTCTATTCCCAGTTATATTCGTCTGGCGAGGCGGCAGCCCGCGATGTCTTGGAACAATACATCGAGACCATTGAGCTTCTCTGGCTGAGCAACAGCCACCGGGAGTACCTGGATGAGCCCTTCACTCAGGAGGAGATTTCCGCAGTGATCGCGGGGCTCCCTAGCGACGAGGCCACCGGTTCGGATGGCCTCACTCCAGCCTTCTATAAGCAATTTGCGTCTCTCTTGGTCCCACATCTTGCTAATATGTACAATGACTCTCTGGAGCCTGGGAGTTTTCCTCTGTCTCTTCGCGAAGCCCTGCTCACCCTTCTTCTAAAGCCAGATAAATCTCCGGAACTTTGCGACTCCGATCACGACTTATCCCTCATCAACACTGATCACAAAGTCTATGCCAAATTGCTTGCTTCACCCCTTCTCCCACTCATGCCCCTCATTGCACGTCCAGATCAATCTGGTTTTATCCCTGGGTGCGCCACCTCCCATAACCTTCGGACCATATTTGCTGTCCTCCACCAAATTAATCCCTCCATTCCGGCCGTTGCTGCGTTATTAGACGCAACTAAGGCCTTTGACACTCTGGAGTGGCCCTTCCTATTCATCTCCTTCCATGTCTGGGCTTCTGTCCGGCGTTCATACTTAAAAAAAAAAATACAGCTTCTGTACACAATCCCCCAGCCCGCATCAGAATCAATGGTCAGGTCACTGAACCCATTCCCATCTCTGAGGTACCCGGCAGGGGTCTCCTCTCACCTATGCTCTTTGCCATCGCCATGGAGCCCCTTGCTGCCCGGCTTCACCAGCATCACACTTAAAGGGGCATTGGCTTTGCGGCCCGTGCTCTGGTTGTCTCCATGTATGTGGACGATGTAACACTCTACATCTGCCACCCCATGTCCGCCACCCCCAAGACAACCTTGCCCCCATGACAAGGGAGGTGGTGCGATTTGGATGCCTGTCTGGAATCCAGGTAAACTGGAGCAAGTCGGTCCTCTTCCCCCTCACAGACGCGACCAAACCCTTCACCCCTGAATACCCCTTCAGTTGGGCGTCGGGCCTACCAAGTATCTAGGTATCCTGTTGAGTAGGGACATAGATGAACTTTGGCAGTTTAACTTTGGCCGGGCGATGGACTGGTTGGAGACTAAAATCCAAATGTGGCAAAGGCTCCCTCACTCATTGGCTGGACGCATCGCCATCGCAAAAATGTTGGTGCTCTCTAAGCTCCTATACCATTTTTTTAACGTCCCAGTCCCCCTTATATCACATTTCTTTCGCAAATTACACTCCCACATCATCACACTGGTATGGGCAGGGCGAAAACACAGAATAGTGATACCATTCTCACGCTCCCTCTGTGCCGGGGCGGAATGGGGGTTCCAGATTTCAAGTTACATGCGCTATGCGCCCAGGCACGTTTCCTCCATTTTTGGCTGCACCCCACACCCTTTCAGCCCCATGCGGCTTTCGAGGCTGACCTTACGCCCCCCTGGCTGCACCGAACTGCACTTGTTGTTCCACCGAAACCCCTGCTTGGCGATATTCACACGGTCGAGCGCCTGCATTGGGCTGGGACGGGCTTCGGAAATATGTAGGAGTCAGCACATTATATGCCCCCTCCATGGCGTTAGCCTGCAAGCCATCATTCCCCCGCTGCAAACTGCAGGCATGGAGCGCCACGCTGCCCTTCTCGGACTTACCACCATAGCTGACATTTACCCGGAAAATAGTTCTTCACTCCACCTGAGAATGCTGCCCCAATAGATGGGCTGCTACACCATCACATTAGAGCGACCTGTAAATCAGTCAATCCCGTGTTCCCACAGGCCCCTCAGACTCATGCAGCCCTCGAACTGGTTCTCTCCTCTAGTTCCCCGCGCAGGTTGGTCACTAGACTTTATGCTCTCACGTTAGCCGCCTCTCCTATCGATACTGAGCGTGCCCACGCCGCTTGCAGTTTGGACTTGGGCGGTGACCTCTCTCAGGAGCTATGGCTATGTTGCTGTAATGTAATCAGTCTAGACGCCTATCTCCCAACTATCGCTTGTGGCTCTTACATTTTAAATATTTACACAGACTGTATCACTCTCCAGCGACACTACACAAGATGGGTCTGAAAACAAGTGATAGGAGCGTACGGTGCTCCGCTCCGGACATGGACTTTGCCCACTTGGCCTGGGTGTGTCTCAAGGTCTCCGCCTTTTGGCAGGGTGTATGCACCGTCATCAGCGACATCACACTTGAGCCGGTCACTCCTGACCCCCTAGTATGTCTCCTTGGTTACGTTACAAACATTTCTTGACGCCAACTGCAAACTCACCGCCATGCTCCTAGTACTTGCTAAACGTAGAGTGTCCCTTCATTGTGGACGTAGATCTGCGCTCAAGGTTACAAGCTGGCTGGACGACTCTACCCACTGTCAAACACTGTTGGGTGAATTCTGGGACTTGATGCCACTAGCCAGCCGACCTCCTGACATTTGGGCCCCTCTCATATCTTACCTGCAGCGCTCAGCGGCCCCTGACAGCCCACCACGCGGCTCCCCCGCCGCAGATGCACTAAATGCTATTGGCAGCGCCACGGACAACTTCCCATCCTTATACCCTCCCACATGCGCTTTCACCAGCACACCCTGAGGGACACCTGTGTGCACTCTGTAAAGCATTGTAGCTTTTGGGCCCGCCATGTTCTCTCATCTCTGCCTTGGAATATATTGTGTTGCTGAATTGATTACTTGTAGTGTGTTGTGACACCTATAATTTTCAATAAAGGTTTTGAAAATCAAAAGAATAAATAAATTGCTACTGATGTTCCTATGTAAACTGTTAATCTTATCCATTTTTCGCGGATCGGATTTAGCAAGTCATCTATTTTAGATAATATAGAGGCTACTATTTGGGCCAATTGCTTATTCAAAGAGGTGACTGAATCGGTTGTACTCTTACTGGCTGTTTCTATGGGCCTCTGGTTGGATCCTTTCTGTCCTTTCTGTCCTTTTACACCTCCAACCTTTACTTAAGTCTTCATGCACCCTTTCTTCCTCTCTGGCGTGTGGGGTCCATCAGGTGAAGGTGTAAGTGGTGTAAGTGGGGAGTCATATTGTGTATTGGGGTCTAGTTCTGGTATATTTTGAGGGACCCCAGGAACCCCAGGGTGCTTTCCCCCCTCCAATTGCACATTCCCTAATAATACTGACCCATTACCATCGCTAACAGGCCCCCCCTCTACCACGCCTAATCCTAGTGAAAGGCGACGTTCTGCCTGTCTATTTCATTCGGTGATAATGCTAACTGCTCGTACTAAGTACGAGTCAATAGTTGTGCGTGGGGTACTGATTACTGAAGATTGGGCTGTCGCCTTATGCTTAACCATTTCATTTCAACAAACTTTATTTCGGTCATAAAAGGCCATAAAAAGTAGAAGTTCATATACAATATAACATTGATAAAAGGATTGACACTTCATTGTTTAGATATTGCAGTACATCCCAAAAATACATTTTGATATGGCCAATGTCTTTATGCCAATTAAAAGCAAAAATGATTAAAACCAGATAAAAAGTATTACAATTTAGAGGCTAAAAAGGACAAAAATGCAGAAAGGTTTTTTACAGTTGCTGGGATTAATTAAAAAAGGCCCTGCGCCTGTGCCACATGGAATTAAGGAAACGAGACACGGCAAAAGCTATGGGGGGGGGGGTGCGTATCAGATCCTAACTTTCTATATGCCTCCAGACACTGTGTGCATAATGGTATAAGCCAATGCCGTCGGGCAGATTTGTAGCCTGGGTAGAAAAAAAGAACGTGAGTGTCGGTCTCGCCAGGGCTATTGCAGGCAGAACAACGTGCATAGGGATCATTTGACCTTTTGTTCACAAAAGCATTGACAGGGAGGGTCCCTGTTCTGAACTGGACATCCAGCTTCCTGGCCATAGGAGGCTGTATGTCATCCAGAAAAGACTCGAAGAGGTACTCTGTTTTTATGTTAAGAAATTCAGCTGTTAGGTGCTCGAGTTTGGTGTTCACCTGCAGATCAGCTAATTTATGTGCCCTATAGGCTCTGACAAGTTGTAGTTGTGATGTTGTTAGAGACACTAGATCGGGGTTGGTCCACAGGTTGGTCATCCCTATTCTGACACAAGTTTCTTTGATGTTCCTGAACCAGGACAGTTTTCCCAACCCCGGTAAACCCAAGACCCCCTTAAGTTCATTTCGGTAGGATGCTAATTCATGAGTTGCCCACAGTCTGCGCCAGAAGGTCAGGGGTCTTAGACCTATCTCTTCTGCAATTGGTTTGACTCCTAAGTCCAGGCACAGAGGAATGAGGGGAGTGCTAGGCGGTAAGCCCAGGAGCTTTCTCATAAATTGCTTTTCTGTTTTGGCCAATCCGCCAGAAGGGCGGTGGCCCCATAGTTCAGCCCCATACATTGCAGCACTTCTCCCTTGCACTGTGTATATTTCAACTACAGGACCTGGCGGTTTATATGGGAGTTCCTATAGGATTTGGTGGTTCCCCCCGCCAGCTGCGCTAGCCTCAATCCTGCCTTGGCTAGTTGTGGGCCCCAATCAAGTGTTTCGGACAACGTGACACCAAGGTAATCGAAGACAGTCACCCGCTCTAAAGAAGTACCATTTATGGAGAGATTTGGGCGAGATGTTTTGGCTGGATTAAAAACCATAAATTTAGCATTTGTGATGTTGATCTCTAGCCCTCGATTTTTACAGAATAGAGAAAAACTATCTAGGATCCTTTGGATGCCCATGGGAGATTTGGGCAAGAGCAAGGTGTCATCCGCAAACATCATTGCTGGCACCCTGCCTTGCTCCAGCTTCGGGGCATTCTTGTCCGCCACCTTGTTTAATTGGGCCACCAAGGCGTTGATAAAAAGACAAAACAAAGTGGGATCCTGCACACATCCCTGTCTCAGTCCTCTGTTCACTGGGAGGCGGGGGGTCAGTTCTCCAGATTTCCCATGCCTGACTTTGGCAAAATTTCCTTAATGTAAGCGCATGAACAATGACAGCAGGTAGGGCGGGATACCCAGCTCATCCAAAACCTCCCACAGTTTGGCACAGGGAGACCAGATCGAAAGCTGATTTGAGGTCAACGAATATCAAATAGAGACTGCCACCCTCTATTGACACCGTCTTCCAATATAAAAGTTGGAGCCTGAAGAGCTGATCGATGGTGGAGGTATTCTTCCTAAAGCCAGCCTGATGTGGACTCAAGACTTCATGATCTTCCATCCAAAAATGAAGTCGCTCAAGGAGAATCCTAGCGAACAGTTTCTGAGTGACGTCTGAGGCTTATTGGCCTGTAGTTGGAGGGCAAGAGTGGTGAGCCTTTCTTGAACATTGGGAAGATTTCGGCCCCCTAGCCACGTGTCCGGGATCTTCATGCCGAGCATTATAGCATTAAATATTACCCAGCGATAGGGTCCCAAAATATTAGGTTCATCCCAGAATAAGTCCCCGGGTATTTTGTCTAAACTGTAGGCTTTACTTAAAGGTAGCTTCCTAACTGCGTTTCGGACTTCTTTTAAGGTGATCCACTGAGGTTCTTCACTAGGGTTCCCAGAGATTGCTAAGACCGTTACACATTTGGGCTCTGTGGGTTCCTCGGTTGTGTAGAGGGCTTGGAAATGCCATTTCCATGCTGCTGCTGCAGAGATGTTTGGCTCTATCGCTTAGTGGTCTGCGCTACCATCTACGCTGACTAAAGACCAAAAGCTCTTCATGTCGCTGTTATGAAGAGCTGCCTTAATGTCTTCCCATCTTTCAAGCTCCCAGTTCTTCTTGGCCAGCTTGGTACAGTCTCTATACTGAGCCCTGCTTTGTTTGATTAAGGATCTATCCTTTAGCGTGATAGCATCTATGAGGGCGCCCTTTGCCTTGCGGCAAGAGTTATTATACCAGGTTTGCTTAACCCCGTTTGTGGGCTTGGGACACGTCATAGGGTTGAAGATGTTGGTCAGGCTAGTTGTCAGTTCTTCATGGAGTGCCTCTAGTCTGCTGATGGTGAGTGAGGTGACAAGTGTTGCAGCAGCCAACTCCATTTCCATTAAGGGCGAGATGATTTTGGAGTATAGTTTGGCCTCCTTATCTGGAGACTGCTTGAACTTTCCCCACCTGATTTTCCTTCTGTTATTGGCGTGTATTAAGTTGGTACTAGCAGAGGTGGCAGAAGACGTAGGATTATAGATTTCCGGAGGCTCATGGTCCAGTGTCAGAGCATTATGGTTGCTGTCGAATCTTGGTATGACAGCGAAGTCGACCATCCACCGCCACATGCTTGGCTCCACTAAAATATAGTCCAGCAGGGAGGATTGACTAGTTCTGTTAAAAGGTAACTTCCCAGGCTGATCAGACTTGGTACGGCCATTACAGGACCTCTCGAGTGGGTTAGGATTGCTGCATTAATCTGGAGCACCAGAGGAGTCCAGGCCTTTACCGGTGGAACTTGCGGGCTAGGAATTGACCAGAGGCTATCCTCTTCGCTAGAGGGAGCATTCGTAGGGGCAGCCAGGGGCTCAAATTGGCAGTTAAAGTCCCCCCCCCAAAGAATCAGTCTGGCATTCGGGGGGCGGGACTGTGTTGATAAAGGAGTTGAGTAGTTCTATGTTAGGGGATTCCTGGGTAATGTTCTGAGGTATGTTATGCTTAACCGTTATTACCTCTCAGAAGAACAGATACAGTGTAAAATATTATTCCATCATAAAAAGTCAAATAATTGGGATACACCATTACTAAAGCCAGACGAGCTGAGTCCAACTCTGCAGTCTAAAAAACAGTCCAGAAACAATATGCAATGTTCTTAGTGCAGTCAATATAGTGTCAGTTATGGGTGAAGTAAATGTCCACCGAGAGTTGGGTGTTATACACGATACCTTTCAAGTGTCTGATCCCATTCATGCTCGTTCTGCAGCGAGGGCATCTGTCCTTGCATTCTGTGCTGCAAGCGATCCTTGTTTGCAATTTGATTTAATTGTTGTCATTGTGGACTGCTGTCACGTGACATTCTCTAGAGGTTTTCATATTTGACTTGCTCCCTGTTTAAACTATAGAGTCCTCATGCGGCCCTGTCACTGAGATGGTGCAGCTTCGGAAATCAATGTCCAAATCGGTGACAGTGTTGGGTTTTCTGTCAATTGCTCTCCGACATAAATTAAAGCCACCACAAGTGCAGCCTGTTCTACATATTGTGTAGATGTGTTGCTTGTTTTTGCTACCAAAGTGCCAGTGACTGAGAACCTACTATCATCCGTTTAAGGGTATATGATCTATATCCCTATGCGTCCAGTAAATTGTCCTTTAAGTGTTAGTGTCTATCTGTTACATATGTTGTGTACATATGTGGGACTTTCTTCTCTGGACATATGTCCAGACACATTATTGACGTTCACAGTGAATTGGTGATGAGTGCCCTGTAATGACGGTCAGGATCAGGCCCTGTTCTAGGAATTTTAATTTGGATGGGCCAAGGATATGTCTGGTGGGCCAATGTGGTCCCAATTTTTGTCAATTTTGGAGGTAGCCTACAAGACCAAGATTGCATCATATTATCTTCCAAACAGAAATTCAGTGCATCTAGAAAGTTATTTGACAGTAAGGGCTGATGTCTAAACTCAACAACCCCAACCCTTATAATTTCCAGCAGACCCGGCTTCAGCACAAGCACCAGGATTCCAAGCAGATTGTAATAGTAGTTTAAGTAGGAGGACCCTGTTACCACACTTAAGCCTTGACATTTCACACTAGGAAAACTGGCTACTTGCATCTTGCAATTTGCTCAACACCTATTTCTTTGCAAGCTGTGAACTTTGTAACTTCATTTTTTTGTTGTTCTTTTGCAGTGTACTTGATTGATACAAAAGTTTAAAAAACTGCTGCACATTCGGAAAAAAGAAAGCAGTATTGTTGACAAAGAAGAGCAGTTTTCATGCCTTACAATTGTAAAACCAGTAATTGCAGTCAAACAGGTAACTTTGGGGCCATATTACAGAGAGTGCTTCGGTTACAGAGGGGCCGCAGATGTTTGTGCAGCCCCTTCTGTAAGAACGATAGTGTTGGCTGTACATTGTAAAACACTCACCCCCAGTAGAGAGAGCTGGCCCTAAATCCATAGTTCTTGTTGATTGTTTGTTGATACCCAGAAAACAATCCTAGGATGCTTTTTTGTGGTCCACGGAAGACTTGGCCTGGCAGTTCGGGCTGGACTATTCCCATGGAGAGCACTGTCAAGACTGATTTGCATATGGCTGGGTCCAAACTGGAATAGCGTGTTAAGCAAAAGAACTACTGATTTTGGCCTAGATCTCTGTACCCGAAATGAAATGTTTGACATTGTTCACCATTCTGTCCATCAATTGTTCATTTTTATGTTGGTTTGATAAGTGCACTCTCACCCAAGAGGGTATCCTGGTGCCGAGCAGGTGTGAGATTAGCCAAACCTAGGGCCTATTGTTGTCACTCAATAAGCCAGGTCTTCAGCTTCTTGTGGAATTCAAGAGAGGAGACGTGGATGTTAATGGCACATAATTTAGGAGCAATGTAGGAGAAGGTTCAACTTCTGGATCTGGGTCTCCATTTACTTGGGTTGTGAGCAAGTAAGAGTCTTGCTGAACTAAGGTGTCCGTAAGGTTTGTGAGAGCAGATGATATTGTTGAGGTGTGCTGGGCCAGAGTGCCTTAAAAGTTTGAAAGAGGAGTTTGAAATTTGCTTGTTTGGGTTAGGGTAGCCATTGTAGCTCCTTGAGTTGAGATGTGTGTGTCATGGGAGGTTGGGAGGGATTCTGGTTGGTGAGTTCTGGATGTTCAGCAGCCTCCCAATGAGATGCATATTTATCCCAGTGTAGAGAGTGTTCTTGTAGCCTAAGTTGCTGGCGGCAATAGTGTGGGTGATGATTTTCGGCATGTTTACTGGGATCCATTTGAAAACCTGCTCAGCATCTTCAGTATCAATCGATCAATCAATCAGGGAGTTTATAAAGTGCACTATTCACCCTGAGGGTCTCAAGGCGCTGCGTGGAGGGGAGGGGCCGGGGGCGGGAGTGCACTTCAGTCGAAAAGCCAGGTCTTGAGATTCTTACTGAAGGTGTGCAGAGTGGGGAGCGTCTGATGTTGACTAAGAGCTCGTTCTAGGTCTTTGCTGGGACGTAGAAGAAGCCTATTCCACCTGCTCTGGTTCTGCGGATGCGTGGGAACTCTGCTATAGCAAGGTCGGCAGAGCGGTGGTTCCTTTTGGGTACGTGAAAGCATAAGTCACTTATGGCGTTGACTTCAGCTGTGATGATGAGTTTGCAGTCAATAATGAAAAAAAGAGTCTTGGCTAGGCCTATTTAGTTCTGAGGTAGGTCTGGATAATTCTCATTAATGCCACTTTTTGTATATCATCACACATTGCATAATACGGGGTAGCCCTCTATTGAAATGAATTATGATCAGTGCTAGTAGATGTGATATGCACAGAGCATCACCAGGGCCACTGAATTTATATGGTCTGGGAGGACCACATTTTGCAGCAGTGTTGACAAAATTATGCAGCAAGTGAAGGCTAATTATGTGGTGTAATAAGGTGACATTTTGTGATGGTAATACTTCATTATTTTGTTATTTGTTTTACACTTGTTAACACTGTTTGGGCCTAGGTTGCACCTCATTAATACAAGTTAAACACACAAGTGTAGAAATAAGCAACTGAAAGGTGAACAGTCAACCTTTGCAAAGGGTCTTCAACTGCACTACAACATGTATAGCAGCATTTTGGTGACTTTTGATCCCTTTGAGCTAGGAGCATTTGTTTTAAGTTGTAGAGTGTGCAAAGATGATCGATTATGTGGCAAATGAGGCAAATCCATAATTTTGTGGAAAACACCACACCCACAAATGTGCAATGTTCTGGTGGCATTGACTATAGCCTGAGAATATGCAGTGTACTGTAAGAAGATATCAGAATATGAAATGGTCACATTTGTAACCCTGCCATACCGGTGAGGACAAATTCAGCCCAACACAATCTCTTACTTGAGATAAGTTATTTACTACACCTGAGCACCTGGAAGAAAATAGACAGACACTCTTAGTGCCTGATTCAAAATGTAAACTTAAACTTTTGTGTAAGTTTAGTATTTTTGGTATTCATAATCTACAAGTTTAATTTTACAAAGTAATTTTATGGCTGTAGAGACTCCGCACTCATGGTAGATACTCCACACATAAAAAGTTAGGCCTGTCCTATCTTTTCATGTTCAGAGCTCCCCATCTTGACTGCAGCATCTCGGTAGTCGAAATATTTTGTGAATACAAAAAAATATTAAACTTACATAAAAGTGTACTTTTACATTTGTGAATCAGGCCCCTACTCTATTAGGCATTGTAATTCTGCATTAATTCTTGGGCGACATTTATGATTCTCTCACCCAGACGGCTACTCATTCAATGATCTGAATAGTATAATGCATGGCCCAGCCTCCATTATATTACTGTTCGGATCTTACAGAAGCTAAAATACATAAACTCTCTCAGAACCCCCACACAAACCATAATTGAGGTGCAAAAGGCCGTTCACAGGCGTTGGCCCTCGTGTCACTGTACCTGTCGCATCATTGGCAGGTACACCTCTGTCCGAACTCCCCAACTAGAAATGGGGAACCCACTAAAAGCCTGATCTGTGCTTGTGTCTGAAGACTGGCTCTGGGTCAGCTTGAGGTGCTCTTGGAACTTCGAACCCATAACAAGCCGGGCATTTATGTACTGCCACCCTCAATCTACCCAGGATGTGGCATTACAGTGAGAGCTTCTAACTTTGTAACTGAACAAGGTTCCAGTCTAGGCTTTGGCTCAAAATCCTGTGATTCTGGGTATATCACCAATGGAAAAAATAAATGAATGTGACCTTGTGTAATGTAACTGGTGTTCATGTAAAGCACTTTGATACTTGTAAGTTGAGTTCGCACTGAATAAAAACTGCAGAAACTGCACAAAAAGGTCAAAACAAACATAAAAAGGGGAGACAAATAGATTGCCATTTAGTGGCTGATTTATACAGAGTGAAAACATAAACCTGGATAAACTGCAGCTTCCCCACTTAAACTGTGTAATCTTGGGCAAATATTTTATGTCACCAAAACGCGCTTCACTTCATGTTTGTGAATGAAAGCACGTTCAAAAATGAATCAGAAAATCAACTATACCAAAACCTATTGTGTTTGATTTAATAGACTAATGTTGCCTATAATATCTGGCCCACATACAGGGTCCACAGAAAAACGTTCTTGCCTGCTTGTTCACTATCAGCACTGTCACCAGAGTGAGGTCGGGGGCAGGAATGACTCTAAGCTCATGTTTATAAGTACTTCTCAGTGCAGGGACATTTTCTGACATATTCATGTCAAAGCTTCCATGTGTTAAAGAAATACCGTTTTTTTAATTGAGAAGTGACTATAAAATGTGTTTTTTGTATGTTTTACTTAGCAAATATTTTCAAGGGTTGATACTTGCATGGCCCAAAGTGCCAAGCCAGAGCCTTATCTCGTCGCTGGGGCTCTCACAGTTAGTGCAAAAACATTACAACATTCCGATTTTGAGATGGAGGAAGCACTTAACAGGTGCCTTCTCCATGGACTCTTCTGTCGTGATTGGGTGGGCCAAAGGTCATGTTTGGGTGGGCCTGGCCCACTCGCCCCCCCCTGCTAGAACCGGGCCTGGTCAGGATGGGACGGGAAGGGGTAAATGGAAGACAGTCAATATCTCTGCTCTGTTGAGCAGCTGTCCATTTGGCTTTTCTGACTGCTGACATTCCATAGAGGCAACTTTCCTGATATTAGAACGACCAGTGGGTTGTGATGGGTCTTAATAATTATTTTTAGGTTCCCAATAATGTAGTGGAATGTGACCTGTTCTCATTATACAGTAAAAACACTGCTGTCAGAAGCTCGTGTAGCACTGTTGTACTGGGCATAGCATTTAGAAGCAAACCCAATAGTAACATGATTGTTATCAGTTGTGATAGCATCACCACCATAGTGTCAGTTATTGAAAGGGGCAATAAATAATATGAGAGTCCAGGATAGGGGCTGACTAATGCTGGTGCATCCTGTAAACGTCTTTTTCATTTAGCAAATCCATCACTATGTTCGTCTACCGCCATCCAGGTCATGGCACATAATTGGCCATACAGGGGTTAACATACTGTGCAATCAAAGGTGTGAATGTTCTTGAAAACCCCAACACTCCTAACAGGGACTGAAGGTCACCAACACATATAGGTAGAGGCAGCGTCATCACAGCCTGCAACCTGTCTTGTGCAATGGATCTCCCTTTCTGGTGTATCATGAGGCTTAAAACCTTTACTGAGCGGTCGCAAGTGCAATTTTTTCTTTATTAGTAGCCCCCCCCCCCCCGCTGCAATGCCTGGCCTACCTCAACAACATCAGGCTGGTGCTGTAGTGCATTTTAACTGGCAATCTGGATATTATCCACATACTGTATGTCTCTCGTGGCAGGTAAAATTTGCAAGGAATACTACTACTATACTGTGCAAAATGGTTGGTTGACTTTCTCAGACCCTGGGAAAGCACATTGAAGACATAAAGATTGACAATAGTGGAAGGTGGTATACTCTCTGCTACTCTCAATGAGGGGACAACTTCAAAACATATTTCTCAAATGAAGAGTATATTGTGGCGTTAGTGCAGATCGAAAAATGCCTACTGTCTCTGCCATAGAAGCTAGAACTTTATTTAGTTCTCAGTTATCTACGCATAAACAGTCACCTCGCTATCCATTATTGTTTGTCTTTATTAGGTCTTCGCTGTTACTTACCATTGATTGGTGTCATTGTCGCTCTCATTTGCTTGCTTCGAATTTGGCAGTGCTAGTGGGCTTAATGTAGTCTTCTTGGCTTTGTCCCTCCCTTGGAGCATGGACCTATTATTTATGTCTTTCCACTCCTATATTTATAGGCACTAATTATTCTCTTATGCTTTTTTTGTTTAAGCACTCTGACCGTCTGTTTTCCCACTGTCTCTGTTGTATCTGCATAAGATATTTTCATGATGTGGTGCAATGGTAGCCCTGTTATTAGTTATTAGTCAGCAAAACAGTGAGAGCAAGCAGTAGAGGTTGGCAGGGAATGAGGGTGGCCAAATAATAACAAAACAAAAAAGCACTTGCCACTTCTGCCGTCCGCGTCCCTCCTCCGCTTCTCTGGTGAGTCCCAGAACCAGGAAGCACCCAGGCTAATCAAGCAACGTTGTGATTGTCTCCGCTAAGTCAATCGCAACGCTGCAATACAGCGTTATGGGTGGTCTGAGCGCTGTGGATCAGCGCTCAGATGGGAAGTGGGGGCCTGGGCATGTTTTCCACCATGCTGTGTTATGCAGCCTGGTGGGGAACATGCAAAGTGCTCATACATGTTTAGCCGGGCCAGGAGGACCGGCCAAGCAGTCATGCACACTTGGAGTGTGCAAACCACTCCACTGCTGTTCCTCCAGCCCTCCCTAACCCAGCCCCGAACCTGCGAAAAATAAAATGATAACTAAGTTATCATCTTATTTTTCCTGCCCAAAAAGCAGTGGGGTGACGTTCCTTCTCCTTAGCGAAGGAGCCGTCCCTGAGAGCAAGCACTCCTTAACTCCTGATATTGTTTTGATGCGGACAGATTCTTCTTCTCCTGCGCAAAATATACAATTGCTAGATGATTCCCCTTGTGTTTACTGTTGTATTTGCATTTAACTGTAAAGGGAGACGTTGATAGTCTGTGTTTCACAAATGTGCTTATTTAGAACGTAGCCTGGTCGTTTTGCACCCACTGCAAAGATGCACGTTTTAATCCAGTTAACCCTGCCTTTCCTCCTTTCGTCTCCTGGAAACCCCATACCCCACCTATATCACCTATCCCCAGAAGTGTGTTGTAGGACTGTTAAGAAATTGTTAAGCTGGTAAAGTTACGAGATTGGGATGCATTCCTGAAGGGTTTGTGTTCGGTAATCAAGTCTGCTATCTGATACCAAAATGGCTTTATAAGCTTCACAAATAACATCAATGCGACAACCTAGATTTTGAAGGGCAAAAGCAACTTGTCTACTTGTGTGTTTCAAGCACATGCAGAACATACTTGTTTGGAAACCAGACTTAGTAAAGTCCTGCCTAAAATATGCCTAGTAGGGTAGTAGAATGCTCACATTCAAAATCAATGTTAATAGGTCTTCCATTTGGTTAAAATGTTGTAATCTAGTACTTCAAGTTCCAGAATGCACTCAGTTACATGAAAGTAGAGGACTGAGCATGGTGTCATGTTAGCAACCCTTACAAACTTAAGGAAAAAGCATGCAGGGCTTTTGCCAGCAGTGAGAGGGTACGCTTTTCTTACATGATTTTCGAAATTGAGTTGGGGCGTGTAAGGGTTGTTAGCAGTGATCGTCAGCGCAGGAGCAGAGGTATGAATTTGGAATCGTGTAAAGGGGGCTAGGTACAGAGGCCTTCCCTATTCAGGCATGCCAGAATGGGGAAGTTTTGAGCCCACAGGCAGGGTAATAATGCTTTCTTCCTCAGTCTGCCAGGGAAGCTGGAGTCAAGGGGTTCTACTTTCATCTCAGTGCCCTACTTATTCTACCACATCTTGATCAAACAATATAAAGTTAAAAAAGCATTAGCAATGGGAATAAGTCTCGGCAATGCAAGAGCTATTGATTTTTTTCAACGTCTTTTAGCAATGTTGTACAGCGCTATGACACTGCTATACAACATGACTAAAATACATTGACAAAAAGACATTGACAAAGCCAACATCTGACAGTTCTGAGACCTATTGGCTTTTCCAATGCTTGTTACTGTTGACCAGCAGTTGCTTTAGAGCCTCACCTGCGGAGGTGCGGGTGCAATCACAATGTGCTGCTCTTTAATTACTGCCCTAACTGTTACTATGCTATCTCTAGGAATGGGGTGCGCTGGTTCTCGCGTTATCTTAATCTCTGTCTGTGCTTTGAATCAAGCTACGTCCATATTTAATATACTCATAATAGGGCTGTATGTCATACGGATGTTTAGAAATTACTGGTTTGTAGTAGTTGTAGGAGTGGGTTGGGCGGATGCAGTCATTTGTAGTTGAGGTTGTGATGGCAATGTGAGTTCTGGCTGTGTACCCTGTGGCCACTGCCAAAGGATCGTTTTGCACATGTCTGCAACAATATTGTGATGTCACGTATCTTTCTCCTGTATCAAATTTGGTGTTCTACCTATTGCCACTCCTGTATGTAATTGTAATTTGGTCCCCTGAACACGAAAAGGTTCTTGATGGTTATTTCATGCGGTGGACCCTGTATGCCTTGCAACATCTTGGTGATCATTAATGTTTGTTGTGCATGTCCATGTGTTTTCCTTTGTCTTTGCTCCACTGGTATCTAGTAACAATGAGACGCCATCCCCCTGTATGGTGGTCTTTCCACTTACATGCTTCTAAAGGAGGTATTTTGATTAAGACTTTGGGCGAGGGGGAATTGTTACTGTCTCAGTCTTCTAATATTGAATTTTCTTCTAGCATACTGTGCAATGGATCTCATTTTCTGGGGTATTAAGGAAAATTAAATTCTCAATTTTCAGGGGTAAAGACAGCCAATGGTACTGCTCTTGATCCGTGGACGTTCTGTTGTAGTTTCTAAATGGTCTAGAGCTTCCTCTTTAGCCTTTGATGCCTTGTACTGGTTATTACAAGGTCTGATTATGCCCTCTGCAGTTCTGACCATGGAAGTATTCTTTTCTGCATTCCAAAATCTCCCTGTGGTTATCCCATCTTTTTTCAGGAATCCTATCTATCTATCTATCTATCTATCTATCTATCTATCTATCTATCTATCTATCTATCTATCTATCTATCTATCTATCTATCGCCTCTTTCCCTACTGTTATATTGTTTCCAATCCTCTATCTATCTATCTATCTATCTATCTATCTATCTATCTATCGTATCTATCTATCGTCTGCCTCTTTCCCTACTGTTATATTGTTTCCAAGTGACGGGATATAGTAATTTGCATTTTTCACCTCCAGGGTTTAACACACGCTGCATGTAATGACTGATATGATTGCTGTGCTCTCCAAAATACATCTGCCCTCTGTAGAAAAGCTTAAAATGTTGCTGATGTGTTTTTCTATGGAAAGTGGATCTACCTGGCTACACTAATATTTTTGTACAATCCTTCTTCACTTTTTGCCATATTGTAAGCCTGACATATTTCTTCTGTCTCCCCTCCCACATGCTCTACATTAGACGGATATCCCACAATAACATTAATGACACAAAGTCGATTGGCTGGGCAACTAATGTTTTCCTTGAACTGTTTTATACATAACGTCTGTTGTAGCAAGGGTCTAATATTTTATTTTTACTCTAAGCTTGGACACTATTTCCTCACCTAAACTGGAGTTGCTGATTTTCTCTTTGGAATTTGCTTGTGGTCAGAAGGTTACAGGGGCTCTAGTGTATCACCCGCCGGGTGAAAACGAACAGGTTTTTTGCACTAAACGTTTGGAAACCTTTGCCCCCTACGTTTTATATGCTGATAATTTCTTCATTGTGGGGGACTTTAACTTCCATTTTGATATCATCACAAACCGCGACACTGGAGAACTCTTGGCATCTATGGACATGCTTGATCTTTCACCCAAAATTAGTTAGCCAACTCATATAGCAGGCCATATCTTGGAAAATATTTTTACTAATATGTCAACCCTTATAACTGAACCTCCTCGGGCAGTAAGTTGTTCTGATCATATTGTGTTAAGCTTCTCTTTCTCTGCCCATAGAAGTCAAGCTCAGGTTCAAGGACGTAAAGTCACCCGCAGACAATGGAGGAAAATAACACCTTCTACATTCAGGCTAGTATTCTCCCCTCCATCCTTTAAGGAGTACAAAGATGTTAACGAAGCCATAACTACACTTGAGACAGAGATGAGTAGGGCTTTCGACATTATTGCCCCTATAAAAACAACAACTATATATGTAAGATCCACCCCGGCACCTTGGTACTCTGACAGTTTGAAATCAGAGAAAGCGGCATGTAGAGTCAAAGAACGCAAATGGAGAAAAACTAAATCAAATGAAAATAGACTGGCCTATAATACATCACACAGGGCCTATCTCAGGAACTGTAATATAGCCAGGCAGTCACATCTAGCCACCCGAATAGATGAAGCTAAGGGTTCCTCTAAAGAACTCTTTAAAGTTCTCAAGGAATTTACCACCCCTAGTGACAGCAATCTTATATGTCCCCCTTCGCAAGAATTTTGCGAGGAGCTTGCCTTGCATTTTACTAGCAAAATAGATAACATCTATAACTCCTTCACTTTAAATCTGGAGTACGTGGCAGAAATCCCGGCTCCAGATAAGCCTATGCACCCAAAATTGGAGTACTTTGCCCCTATAATGATGGAGCAAGTGCTCTTATCTTTAAAACATAGCAAGTCAGGCTCGCCGGCTGACGTGGCTCCTCCCTACATCATGTCTAACCTAGGATTGGAACTGGTTAACCCAATCAAGGAAATCTGTAATCTATCTTTATCCGCTGCCTCATTCCCGCTGAAATGGAAAAAGGCATTTATCAAGCCCTTGCCTAAGAAATCCTCGGCTGACCATGGGGATCTTCAAAACTATAGAGCCATCTCTCTTTTGCCTCTGCTCAAAAATTATGGAGTCCATGGTGAATCATCAACTTTCAGATTATCTGGAACAGCATAACCTTCTTGACCCCTCACAGTCGGGCTTCTGTGCTGGTTTCAGCACGGAGTCGGCACTAACTGAGGTGTCCGATACAATCAGGCTTTTGTTGGATGAAGGGACCCCCACTATGCTAGTCCTTTTGGATCTATCAGCGGCCTTTGACACCATCTGTCACAGGATCCTAATAGAGAAACTGCGAGAGATTGTCATGGGGAGGGCGTTGGAATGGATGCAGAGCTTCCTCTCTGAAAGATCTCAATGTGTACAACTGGACACTTTCGTGTCCAGGACTACAATTGTGGATAAGGGAGTTCCTCAGGGTTCTGTATTGAGTCCTACACTGTTCAATATCTACGTGTCGTCTTTGGCTTCCGTTATTAGATCATGCGGGTTTCACACCATCTCTTATGCCGACGACACGCAGATTATTGTCCCGATAGAGAAGGATTCAGGAGGGACCAGAGACAGATTTAAGCTATGCATGACAAAAATTGCAGTATGGATGAACATAAAACTTCCTGCAATTGAATTCAAATAAAACAGAGATCCTACTGTTCCGGAAAGCCGAGAAGATATGGACTAAGGATTGTTGGAAAGGGGAACTGGGAGAAGCTCCTTGCCCTAAAAATTGGGTAAAAAAATCTGGGTGTGCTAATTGACTCTAAACTATCCATGGAGGAGCATGTGAAAACTCTAGCTGGTAAATGTTTTGGATTAATTTGCATGCTAAAGAAGATTTTCCCCTGGATCCCACTTTCTACCAGAAAAGTTCTGTTACAGGCACTTTTAGTCAGCAGGCTGGACTATGGAAATGTCCTGCTGGTAGGGATGAGGGAAGATCTATTCTCCAAATTGCAAGTCGTACAAAACGCGGCGGCTCGCCTAGCTCTCAATAAACCTGTACGCACCCCCTCTTCCCCATTATTGAACGAGCTGCATTGGATACCAATAAATAAAAGAGCAGTCTTTAAGCTCCTTTGTCTGGTTTTTAAAGCTCTGGTCGGTCTAGGACCAGAATATCTAAGTAGAAAATTAATATGGTACACCCCAATCCGTCAGCTAAGATCTAGTGCCCATAAGTTCCTCCAAATTCCTAGAATCAAAAAGGCTAGGATGGGGGGACGTGCTTTCTCTCATGTTGCCCCCAAGTACTGGAACGCACTACTAGAAGACCTGCGGATCTGTCCCACATTCATGGCCTTTAAGAAAAAATTAAAAACATGGCTATTTTAGTGTATTGACTCTGTATATCGTTGTCTACATCCCGGGCGCCGAGAGATCCCTTTGGGGATGATTCTTGCGCCATATAAATAATAATAATAATAATAAGGTCAATGTATATACACCACATAGAATGTGGTTGCTTGCTGTGCTTGGAAGTCTTATATCAGTGACTTGGGAGTGTGGTTATTCCTGGCAAGTACTGTTTGTGGCTTTACTAATAATGCTGCTGCCTCATCTCTGTATAAGTTCTGTTAATCTTATATGTTCTCTATGTCGTCCAGTATGATTGAGCCCATTATATGTGTCTTTCTTTTTCTTTGACATAAGATGATAAATCTTCCCCACATCATTATTCCTTTGCCTGCTCTCAATGTGTTGTGTTTTTTATTGGGAGTTAGTGTGTATGGCAGTCGTGAGATGTGTAGGGACTGCTGATGGTCCTTTTGGCCTTAGTTCTGGTAGCACAGTTGTGGTGTGGTGTGAAATGGTACTCGATTAAATGGTCTTCTCAGAATATTCGGGTATTCTTAATGGGTTATTCATGGTGTTGCTTGCCAATGCAAATTTATTTGCTACATATGCTAATGGCTTTTGTAATTCTATGATATTACTAGATGAGTGTGCCTTTGCTACCTTGTTGGGCCTCATTATTATCCTCTGAATTTATGTATGTTTATCCTTTCCGTCTCTGGTCTGGGCAGTTGAAGGCATCTTTGAATTTGGCTGGATTTTCAGAATTATTGTTGTGGGTTGGAGCAGTTCGATATAAAAGTAGAACCATCTGTGGCACATTTAATCTTCTAAAGTATTTGGACAACTGCCTTTTCATCACCATTTCATACTGTGTGAACTCCTCTTTAACGGACTGTAAATTAATGTTCATAGTATGTGTTGACTGCAGATACATATCCTATGCAACCTCCTGCTATCTAGTTTTGGCCCCGGACATTACAACTTGTTAGTCTTTGTAGTTGATATGATGTCAAGATTCCTCCTCCTCGAGTGAATATGCATGCTCAACAGCCTTATTGTTAGATTGATCTGTTCCGCCATCGGGAACAGGTGGTAGCCTTATGGCTTCCAACCAGCACAACGAAACCTTTCGGCGATTGTTGGAATCTTACCCGGTGACCTTCTTCAGAACATCTAGTGATGCGGTTGACTCAACCTCACTCCTTCCTCTGTGCCACAGAGAATGCTCAGCTCCAGGTAATGTAAGGTAAAAAGGACAGACCTTTTCGGAAGCGCCCACGGTGTGGGGCAAAGTATGCGTAGTCTGATCAGCATGACATCTGCAATCTTTGCCTGTTGCAGGGACATAACAAACAGCCTGCATCCTGTTCAAGAACAAGAAAATGCTTGACGCAGTGGACATCTAGCTCACACCATAGAGATGGTGGCGAAGGCATAGTTCTCCGCAGAAGAACACATCGGCACTGGCGAAGAAGAGGACGATGGCGCCGAATGTGGTGTCTTCTTGTGCAGTCCATGATATGCTTTCCTTGATTGAGGGACGTATCGCCTCGCTCTGCAATATGCTTCACTTTATTAAGGTATGTTTCACCCCGTCTTCCATGTCGGAGGGTGTAATGCACTTACTTGCAGTACACTAGATTTTCCTCTGTGATACATAAGGTCGCCTGCCTCGCTCCCACCAAAAATGTGGGACAGATTGTCCGAATAGGCATTCGGAGTTTTCTGGCCGATCTCTGCTCAACCTGGTTATTTTGTGAGGAATATTTCCTGTCAGAATGACACTAACAGGAAGTTTCTCTCTGGAGTCTGCCGAGAAAAAGGACAGTGATTTGGACCTGTCGGTTTCTCTATGTGTGCGTGATGAAAACCTAAGAAAATGGACTACGGCCCTTGAAACGGAGGACTGACAGCTGAGCATTGTCAACAACTCAGTGCCACATGTTGCACTGCTTCAAGCCTGAAAAAAGAGATCAGCGCTGTTACTAAACTGCATTTAACAAGTTTTCCTTCAGCCTCTAAACTGCACCTGGCAGCCACAACTTGCAGACTTTTGAGGAAACTTGATCAGATAAAATTATCAAACCTTAACATGGCTGAGTATGAATGAAGGTTTGGGAAGGCAAGTCCACCAGGCTGTGCAGCCTGTTGGTGACCACCACAGTGGTAAGCCGTGTCATCTGATATTGAAGGACACTAAAATGACGCAAACAGTGAAGTGCAAACCACAGCATACTTCCAGCCTAGTAGTTAGTCTGGACGCTGAGCAGCAAGGAATGAGGCTAAAGTGGCAGGATTGGAAGCATTTGAAGGCAGAGCTGATGTTGACTGGGTGGAAATGTCACATTTAAATTTCTAATGCCCACAGTTTCTAGAAAATGAGTTGGGGGATATTCTTATGCTTTAGTGAATTGGTCATTTCGAATTTACTAAAGAAAACCTATTTGGGAACTTGAAGGTTAGTGTCCTTTAACTAACCCTGCAAAGCATAATGGGTAGCTGGCAACTTCTGGAATTCTTAAAGATGCAGTGTTAATTTGGCAAGTGTGCAGCCTATGCTAGTGACTTAATTTTCCCTTTATCTTTCCATTATAAAAGATCAAATATTGTCCATTTATGGAAAGTATTGGCTATTTAAGCATGGATTACTATATGTTTTTTTCCGCATGAAAAAATGTGCTTAAAATGTCATTGTATATAGTGTACTATTTAAGGGCTAAACTGGCGTATCGATGATGAACTAGATTAGATTAGATGTCAGTAAGTGTTGCCTATTTCACTTCATAGATGCGACCAATCCAGCTGAGCAGAACATCTATATTTGTCTGTGTTTTTTGTTTATTTTTAATATTTTGTGTTGGCGTTTCTTGGATTTTTGTTCTTCGAGATTATCCGGCCTAATAACTGGTAGGAATGTACTCCTAGATAACCCATTTTTGGTTGCATAATGTTTACCATTGCTCTAAACCTTTGTATTAATCCATTATTCCATAATCCACAAAGTATATTGTCCTGTTCAGTACAGCAAATCGTTACATTGATTGGTCATGTTGCTTTCAGGAGCAACCTACCCACTAGAGGAACCGGTGAAATTGGTGACAACAATATAGTTTCCTTGCAGTCAACAGATTTCGCGTGACTAGAAAATATATTCAATTTGAAATCTGCTTTAAATCCTCTCTGTCTTGCTCCTTTTTACACTGCTTCTATCGAAACATGAGCTGTAACATCCATTGTGTTGGTAGCAGCTAAATCTTTGCATTTCAAGCTGATACATTTCACAGTTGAAAATAACAATGCAAAATGCGGATTTAAGGGTTTCTGTTCCTTGAATATTTCTTAAATGACTCAGGACAATTAATTTGACCTCTGTGACACTACAATATAAAATTATGTTTTGAAATTCATTAAATATTTCCATGTGAAGGAAAGCCATTTTCCTTTGGGAAAATTGAGCAATAAATCAGTCCTGTAGATTTACTGCTCTACAGTTGACAAGATATGATTTTTTCTTCACTCTAAAAAGACAAAAATGTAATCATAACAGGACAGTTTAGCTGCTGTCCGCCCACACTGTAGAATTTTTAATTTCAGCTCTTTCTGCTTGGATTTATTTCCAATATTCCTGCTCAGCATTTCAATTTCCTCTGTTATTAAATTTTAATTCAGCACATTAGCATTTAAATTAAAAAAAGGTTTTATTTTGTAGAATTCATTCCCAGGAAGAAGAAATTGTAGCTCGCAGTGTGCTGAGATGCAGAGATTGGGTCTTCCATTTTCACCGATTCTGAACTATGTAACTAGTTTGATATTACAGTTTCTTTACGTAAATTCAGAAATGCATTTCATGGGGATCATTCCTCATATGAAAGTTTTGTAGGAAAGGCCATGGAAAGCATTTAGGCTGAGCATGAAATAAGTTGCAATATCAGTAAGTAGGTGAATAAATAACTGTTGCAAAAATAAACTGCTGAAAAATTATTTATTTGCGTACAAGCATTTACATATAGAAAAAGCCTTTTCTTTTTTAATTTTGCTGAGTGAGATACATAATCTGTAGCCTATGTTAAAGCTAGTGGATTAATATTCAAGTATGAACGCTCAGATTTTGAAAACAGGAATGGCAATCCAGTCAGTCTTTCTATTTGCATACTTTGTATTTGGTCTTTGTCCTATGAAGAACCTTCATTTTATCTACACATATATGATCAGTTGATGTTTTTTGGTATGTAGCGTTATGTAACATATGAATGTTCCTTTTAGTGCCCATAAGACGTAAGCAGAGTTTAAGTATTGTATTTACTATAGATTTTGTCTGATAAATACCTATCTGTGCCAGGATATGCATTGTACTTGCTGTTTCATTTTAGGTGCTGTGCCTGTGTTCAGTTTTATTTGTTTTCTGATAAAGACTTTTTTACAATAAAGAAGGGGGTATCAGGCTTTTTAGGTGGGTTTGGCCACTCACTGGGTTGTACGGCCAGGTCTCCTGGGAGTATATATAGGTAACAGAGTTAATGTGTGTGTGGAGTGCAGTTCGTAACATATATGCCATTGTGATGTTTGTAATAAATATGATAAACTATCGTACTGGCCAGTAATTTTTTAGTATGGCACTTCAGTGCTTTGTCTGCTGTGTTTGCACAATGGGCCTGGCGAGGCCATGTAGCTAACCAATACAAAATACATGTACAAGAATGAGATGTTGACTTGTTTGATTTCTATCAAACAATAAAAGAAAAACCACGATACAACATAATGCCCCAACAGGGAGCTGTAGTGTCACATTACTGCTGCATTGCATATCACATATCAGGTCTAGTCACATTGCTCTGTTATTCATACACCCATACCTACAACCAGCGCATATCTCCACTTTCATTGTTGCACATATTAATCTATGAAGGCCGTGAGATGGGTTCCAGAAGTGGCCCATGGTATTCCGTCCACCTTTTCCAAATCTTGGGGTGGTTCTGCGGGCATCCTCTTGCTTAAAATATTGGCAACTCTAACCCCATGCAAAAATCGAGACCCTTTTTCCGCACCCCCAATCAGTGGTGGAGACGCGTCTTTCCATGCGCTTGCAATGTCACGCTTAGCCAATGTAAGGACCAGCAGTAGTAAATGTCGTTTATAGATGTTACCCCCGATGTCATCGGTGATGTGGAGCAAGGCCATGCGAGGTGTGTAAACATGTGATAACCCCCGCTAGAACTTAGAGAGAGTGGTGCATTGCCACACCGTGTGTATAAGAGTACCATTGGACATTTGCCACTGCAGGCAGAGCGAAGAAGGAATCAGTCCGGCCTGTCAGAGCTTATACCTGGTGTAGTAAACACTATGAAGATGTTTAAATTGGATATATCCTAATCGTGCCGCAAGACCGCAGTTCTTGGGGATTCCAGAGCCTCTACCCAATCTTCGTGTAGTGGGCCAATATCTTGCTGCCACGCCGCTCGTGTCTTATCTCGGGTAGTGGGGCTGTTTGTTACTAATGTCCGATAGATCTTGGTAATTTTATGCTCCCCTAAGTCCCCCCCCTGTAATACCTTAGCTTCAATGGGGCTGAAGTCTGGCACGGTTCTCTGGTGTGAGAGATATGGGGAAAAAGCATGACGGAACTGGACGTATTTATAGAATTGTGATCTGTGCATTGTATATTCTTGTTGCAGTTCTTAAAAGGACCTCAGTCTCTGACCATGAAGGACATCACCTATCCTAGAAATACAGATGGCCTCCCAACCGGAAATGCCAGATTGCCCAGCCAGGGAAGGGAGGAGACCGTTGTGCCATAACGGTACCTCGTTTGTTAACCTACCCCACCATCCCATTTGTTGCAACAATCTCTTCCAAATCTTAAATACCGTGACAGTAACTGGAGGCAGTGCTTTCAGGGCTGAGTTCGTATGCAGAATCTTGTGGAGTGACATATTACCCATCTGCAGGCGCTCAAGTGTATAAGCGGGAACCCCTCTGTCCTGATACCACCAATCATTGAGGGTAAGAAGATGTGAGGCCGCATAATATGCTTGAACATCTGGTGTCGCTATGCCCCCACAATAAGTTGATTGGAAGCATGTTTTCAGTGCCGCCCGTGCTGCACCACCTTCCCAGCGAAAATGTCGAAGAATGGAATTGAGTTGCCTAAACCAGATGGGTGGAATCAGGTATGGGTGATTTTGGAGCTGGTATAATAAACGAGGCAGTGTAATCATCTTAAAGATGGCGGACAGTGCCATCTGGAGCTCTTCCATTGTGATTGGAACTTCCAATTCCTCCCTAAATCTGCCAGGGCTTGTGGAGGCAGGTCATCTATAAATTTATGGACCATATGTGACGAGATAGTCTCATTGGGAGCATATAGATTCTCATAGTATCTGGCAATGCTTGCTGCAATTTGTGCGGGATCAGTGAGTACAGCCTCGGATACTCTTATTTGTCTTAGGGCAGAGCGTCTTCTGACAGAGGCGATGTAGAAGCACGCTCGATTTATCCCCCCCATTGATAAATTCTGCTACGTGTAGCGAGCCATGACATTCTGGCCTCTTCCATCCGTTCACTGCTGTATAATTGGTGTGTGTGGGCTAATTGTCGACGTGCAATGCCACCATCCCCGCTCCTACTCCTGTGCTCCAGGTCAATGAGTTGGGCCACAATTTGTGTTAGCTTTTCGAGACGATGCCTATGCTGTGCTGTGCAATATGCAATGTCCACCCCCCTCAGCATCGGTTTCATAGCTTCCCAGAGGTTCTCAGGGGATTCTACCGTCCCAGTGTTCTTCGAATAATACTCCGAGATTGTGGTGTGGATATGTTCCCAATACTGTTCATTGTGGAGCGCCATCGGAGGGAGAGGACGCTTGGACCCCAGTCGCAAGTCTAGTAGCGTAGGGGAATGGTCAGAAAGGCCTCTGGGCAATATCGCTGTCACATCTAGCCTATGTATGTGAGTGGCTGATAGGAAAATATAGTCAATTCGAGAAAAGGACCCATGGATACTAGAGAAATATGTATAGCCCGTGTCCGATGGATGAAGCCGCCCCCAAGTGTCAACCCAGACTATCCCCTTTAGTAAGAGCCTCAATTTGATTCCGGCGCTCTACAAGTCTGCCCGTACAGCGCCATCGATCGTTCTAGGGGCATATAATGTCGTTCCAGTCACCCCCAACTATTGTCAGACATTGGAGAATTTCTGCTCATAATCCAATCAAGCATTCCATCAGATTCCAAGCTAATGCCGGGGAAGCATATACACTAGCCAGGGTGAGCGACTAACTGTATAATCTACATGTGATGATGATGATGATGAATCTGTCTTTGGGGTGTGCCCATAGTTTCTCGCGAATGAAGGGGATTCTGCGATGGATCAATATGGCCATCCCCGAGAACGCCGAGTGACGCCAGAGTGGAAAGTCTGCATATAACCGAAACGTGACAGGCATAATGTCTTATTACCCAGTAGGTGCGTTTCCTGCAAGAAAAGAATATCGGCTTCTTGACGCTTTGCCTGGTGCCTTGGACGTTCCAACTTATAAATCGAAGGCGCCTATCTTGTGACCTGGGCATATCTAGTGATGTGGTAGACCATGGTGAATGTGGGTGAAGAGCTCTGCCTAATTAAAAATGGAGGAGGAGACCGTATGTATGCACTGTGGAAACAAGACGCCAATTGCAACAAAACCCACAACTTGCCCTCCCCCCACCCACAATACCACAGAAAACAGTGAAGTATCTGTTGCGGCAAGAGCGGTGTCCCGACCCCAACAGGGGCCAGGGACTACCGTCTGCCAATGGATACCCCAAGAGTGTCCCTTGTACAAACAAGTGTCTTCAGAGTCAAGGGAAACTCTAATAAAAGTAACCCCAAGTGGTGTGCCATTGGCATAGCAAAAAGAGATGAAATGACAGGATGAAGCTAGGATGCTGTCAGTCCCCCGGCGGCCTCCGTGGAGCGGGTGCAGGACTCGCTGCGAGTCTTGAAGTGCCTCTTCGAACGCGATCTGCGGCGCTGCTTGTTCTGAAGTTGTGAGATCTTAGGACACGGCTTCCCGACGAGGAATCCAAGTCCAGTCTAGGCGGCGTATGGGGCCGGAGCTTGATGACCTCATCAGTCCAATTAAAGACCTCCTCAGGTGATTCAAAGAAGTGCATGCGTGATTGATATACGACCCGCAGTCTGGCCAGAACAAAAAGAGAATATTGAATTTTAAGGGACCGGTGTTTAGCTTTGGCCTCTATGAACGATTGTTTGCACTGTTGGACCAGCCTTGTGTAGTCGGGAAATATCATAATAGAATGTGATGTATAATGGAGGGTCCCCCGCTGCCTGGCCTGCTGCAGGATAGTGTCCCGGTCTTTATAATTCAAGAATCTGGCAATAATAGGCCTTGGATGAGTGCCAGGCGGTAGCTTCTGCTGCAATGCCCGGTGGGCACGCTCAATTCTGAAACAAGGGGACAGGACGCCAGCTGAGATCCACTCCGTCAGCAATTTAACCAGGAGGCCCTTCATATCATTGCCCTCACAGCCCTCAGGGAACCCTACAAGGCAGAGGTTGTTTCTGCGGGCGCAGCCCTCTGCATCTTCTGCGCGCAGCGCCTGCCCCTTCGTGATTGTTTTCTGAGAGGCTACTTTCTTCTGGAGAATAGACACCGTGTCCTCCGAAGTTGAAATCCTAGTTTCGGCTTCTGTTATTCGTTGGACTGCATTGCGGAGGTCTTTTCGTAGAAGCATGACATCCGAGCCAACTGCTCCGATCTTGGTCTCTAGAGTGTCTCTGGACTGTATTATAGCGGCTAGTATGGCAGCATTATCTGGTCAGGTCTATCCACTGTGCATTGGCGCGCGACTGCCCCAGGTAGGTTTGTCCTTCGTCATGTTTGTCCTTCGTCATGACTATAACAGACAGGGATCTGTCCTCAAAGTTGTGCCAACCTAGGTAGGCTAGCTACACAGTTCCAAGTAGTGGGTATGGTAGTAGAGAGTGCGGTGTCACGTCCCAAGGGGCCAGCGGTCGCAGGCAAGCAGGATATTTTAAGAGGCCGCAGCTACTGCGCACATCCACCGAGCCAGACCAGTGTATCTAGGGCATCTGTAGTGGGAAACCCTTTTTGGGTAGCTGCAGCGCGTTACAAGTGCAAATAATAAATACATAAATAAAGTTTATGAAGGCCAGGCCAGTGCCCCGAACATTGCTGTGATCTGATTGGCACTCATCAAGGATTATGGTCCAAGGCGGTAGGAGAATTCCTGGGCCAAGAACCACGCCACACCTGCAGGGTGGCCCCCCCCCCCAGCAGCAGATACTCCCCCGTGTGTGCTTCAGCACGGGGGAACCTGTTGATGCCATGCATGGGCTTATAGGGGGCAGAAAAGCACCCCACTAGGGCCCAGCAGGGGACCCACAGGCAAAGCTGGCAGCCACCCAGGGCCACAGCACACGGGGTCGATGTAGGCCACACAGAACAAATGACTGCTCAGCCTGCGGCCCAACATGACCGCCAATGGTCTGACGCGCCTCGGCCCTCAAACTGCAAGTCAGCGCCCCTGGCAGGAAATAGATTAACGTGGTGGGACGATGGCAGATCACTTCACTAGGGACCTGCGCAGATCTCAGGTGGGGGCCCAAAGGCAAGCCGGCAGCCACCCAGGGCCACAGCACACTGGATCGATACAGGTCGCCCCCAACAGTTAACAGCGCAGCCTGCAGCCCGACACGGCCGCCGATGGCCCGACGCGCCCCCAGCCAGCAGGTCAGTGCCTTCGGCAGAATGATGGTTGATGCGGTAGGACGGCACTGCCGCCCAAGTCTCCTTTGTGCGCCACACTAGGCTGTGCCGGCCGGGGGAGCGCACCGTGGTCCAATGCAACCACGAGGCACAGGCCGCCTACCCCTGTGTCACCACCACGCACTGTCTCCACTCACAGGCCTTCGCGGATCGAACCGCACGTAGGAGCCACTGAGTCCGCTCTCAGCAGCGAAGCTCCTGCCGCTGCACGTACTGAAGTCGGTGTATAGGCGAGCCCGGGGATTATCAGGCCTCCGCGTCAACGGTATGCCACAGCTCTTTGGTGATGTGGGGGGTGGACACAAGCAGGTCCTGGGACACCGACAGGCAAGGGTGTCACCCAGGGACAGTAGGAACGTCACTTAAGGGCCGATGGCAGCAGGATAAGTTATGGATTATAGCGGGCCTATGGGAGCTCTTACAGAAGCACGTCTGCCATGTCGGACTGCTTAGCCACACCCCCATTGTAAGTAGATTTGATGTCTTCATTTATAATGTAATGTTTTCTTTGAATCACGTTAGTCAGTTAATTGCTTCATTCGAATCAACGACTTGATAATTCAAAATTGCCAAATGGTCATAAATAAAAGTCCATATTTTCACCTTCCTTTATATTCTTTTATTTTCTTTGTTATATAATCTTCTGTGTACGTGTGTTGTGACCAAATACTACTTTTTTAAGGCTATGTTCTGTTGAAGGATATTTCATACCTGATCAATGAGCATTCCATTTTTCAGTGGTAGGGTCTCAAAATACATCCCAGAACAGAAGTCATATCTTGAGAGTAAATGCCAGTATTACTCTTTTTAACAGACCTGCTGAGGTGAGGATTTTACTGTCAGGGTAATTAAATGGAATAGTGGTCTTTCTGAGGTTGGCTCGAGGACAGTATGGGCTCAAATTGTGTTCACAAATACTGTTCTCAATAGAAAATTTACAGTCTTGGAGTAAAGGTAATTTCCTTTATGTGCAGACAATAACTAATTCTGTTTTGGTGTTATTTAGACACCAAAGTTTAATGATTATCAACGTTAAGGTGGTATTTTTTCATCTTGTTAATTTTCAGATCCCCATTGCCATTATCTGTTAGAAATTAGATAATATCTGCCTAATAGACTCTAAGCCCTGAGGGTTTGGAAAGGGGAGAAACTGGTATGGTAGGATGCGTGTGTTTGAATTATCTTGGTAGCATGGGCTTTTAAGTGTCTGGCATAATAATCACAGATTGGGTCATTTCTGTTTAATTTTGATTGCCAAGGTATGTATGCTGTTAGATAGGCTCATCTGTTATTTACACGCCTTGGAAGATGTGATCAATGCCGCAGAAATCTGAAGGAGCAGTCCTGCTTTTAGATTGCTTGTGCTTGGATGGTTAGTTGGTAAGATCTGTATATGAGATGTTTCAGTGCTGTGGATGAACTGAAAGTCAAGTTCTCCAATGCAGAATGGGCAAGCAGACACATGCATTACAGCGGTGGACTAAGATGTGATGATACATTGATATTGACAAGCTGCTTTTTAGGGAATTTTTGGGAGAAAAGGCAGATTGTTAACTGGCAAAAAACAAAAATAGGGTTGGCTTCACTAAAATTGTGCTTTGACAAGTGTTGAGAGTCGGGTTGTGTGAGTGCCTGAAAACACCCAACTGTTAAATATGGCACACATTTGATGCATAACAATTTATATATACATGCAGTTGAGTAAGACCAGTGTCGGGACAGTGGATATGTTTTAATGGACATTTGAATGTTTAGAGGCCGATTACGATGTCAATCGGAAAGGCTCCCAATCCGATTCGGAACCCGTCTTTCGGAAAGCCTTCCGACCGACCAATTACGAAAGACCGAAAGCGTACAGACTTTCCGACTCGGTTCCGAACAGCATTTGGAGTAACCGAGTCGTTTGCAGCAGATTCGTACAGGTCTACAGACCGCATTTCCGAGTGGCGTATTACGATGTCTGATTTGGACAGCCTTTCCAAATTGGTTGTTCTGACACCGATTGGCTGTTAGAATCTGACTTTGGGGGCCCGTAGCACGCCCCCCTTCACCCGGGGGCTTATGGGGCCCGTGGGGGTACCCATGGGTTTCCTCTTTCAGACCATACACAGTGTGGCAGGCACCATGGGGTGCCACCACAGGGTGCACGATTTTCCCCACCCACCCCTTTCTTCAATGGGAGCCTGTGTATTCGGTTGGAACACAGGCTCCCATTGAAGTCAATTGGAGTCCGGTCGAGTGATGTTCGGAACCATCGTAATCGCTTGGTCGGACTCCCCGAATCCAATTAGGTTTGAAACCATTCCGAGACCGATTCAGTCGGAATGTTTTCCGACCAGCATCTTAATGAGGCCCTAAGGTGATGCCCGAAGGCATCCTGGAGCTGGATTTGGCAGGGCGTATGAGATAGGCGGGACAAAGTGATGCTCCTATAAGGTTCCATAAAGATCAGTTGGAAAAAAGCCACGTTTTCAGTAGTCTTCTGAAGGACATGAGTGAGGTACTGTTTTTTATCGATATTGGCAGGAGGTTCCAGGTTTTTGCTGTCCCCAGTAGGAATCTTCTGCCTTTCCAGCGAACCTGCTTATACTTGGGTATTTGTAGCATTTTTGACTCAGATGATCAGAGATTTCTGGCTGGTACGTACCATTTCGAGAGCGATCTCAGATATAATGGTCCTTTACCCTGAAGTGCCTTATAAGCAAGACACTGTAATTTGAATTTGATTCTTTTTTCCACTATTCAGTGGAGGGCTCTCAGTCTATGGGAGATTGATTCATATTTGGGGATGTCCAGTATCAATCTAGCGCAGCATTCTAAAGTCGCTGCAGTTTTAGTAGATACTGGGATTGTATCCCTACATAAAGGGCATTGCCATAGTCCAGTCTGGAAAGAGTTAGGGTTGTCACAAATGTCTTTAATGCATCCGGGGGACTGAAAGAACGGATCTTTCTGATAATTTTTAAAATACCCCAGAAGATCATATCGACACAAAGTAGTTTTGTTCAGTGCCGGGAACTTCTGTGGCAATGTGTGCTTTTTGAGGCCAAACACTATTTTTGCTTTTGACAATGTTTGTTATAATGGTGAGGAGTCGGCAGCTCCACATCAATTTGGTTTTACAAAAACCATGTTAAACCAAGTCAGACATTGACAAATCCAATCCGCTGACCTTCAGTTTCAGATCTGCTGGCTTTGCCAATGCATGTTTATTTTTATGTTTCCCACAATCTTATTGAAACTGGTTACACTGATTTTCCATAATGAATATCTTTGGGATATGCTAGCGTATGTCAACACATTTTACTAAATGATGTTGCAAAGAAATGGTACTTAAGATTTTACAGTAGTGTGTAGCCAAATGTTTTTTTCCTACTTACATTTTTTTGTGAACATTTCATTTTGAAAGCAAAGACTCCTCAAACTTGCTTTCAAGCCACTGCAAATATTGCATCTAATCAGAGAGCATTCTGGGAACATTATACATATCCTCATGTTGCTAAACTTTGAAAACGTGTGTACACATTTTTATTCTGGAACCACTGTCAGTAGTACAGTCTGAGCTTAAAACATTTACTAAGAGCACTCACCCTAATAATAAAGGCTTTGCATTTATGAACCATAAATACAAGTTTGAACAGCATTGTGTTATGTTATGTTAATTAATTTATAGAGCGCGTCTGTTACCCGTGGGTGTCCTGGCGCTATCTGCTAGCCTGAGGGAGGGAAAAACGAGTTACACGGTAAAGAGGTGGTTCTAGAACAACCACGTTTTAAGCATTTTTCTGAATGGTAGCAAATCCGGTGGACTAAGATGTGATGATACATTGATATTGACAAGCTGCTTTTTAGGGAATTTTTGGGAGAAAAGGCAGATTGTTAACTGGCAAAAAACAAAAATAGGGTTGGCTTCACTAAAATTGTGCTTTGACAAGTGTTGAGAGTCGGGTTGTGAGAGTGCCTGAAAACACCCAACTGTTAAATATGGCACACATTTGATGCATAACAATTTATATATACATGCAGTTGAGTAAGACCACTGTCGGGACAGTGGATATGTTTTAATGGACATTTGAATGTTTAGAGGCCGATTACGATGTCAATCGGAAAGGCTCCCAATCCGATTCGGAACCCGTCTTTCGGAAAGCCTTCCGACCGACCAATTACGAAAGACCGAAAGCGTACAGACTTTCCGACTCGGTTCCGAACAGCATTTGGAGTAACCGAGTCGTTTGCAGCAGATTCGTACAGGTCTACAGACCGCATTTCCGAGTGGCGTATTACGATGTCTGATTTGGACAGCCTTTCCAAATCGGTTGTTCTGACACCGATTGGCTGTTAGAATCTGACTTTGGGGGCCCGTAGCACGCCCCCCTTCACCCGGGGGCTTATGGGGCCCGTGGGGGTACCCATGGGTTTCCTCTTTCAGACCATACACAGTGTGGCAGGCACCATGGGGTGCCACCACAGGGTGCACGATTTTCCCCACCCACCCCTTTCTTCAATGGGAGCCTGTGTATTCGGTTGGAACACAGGCTCCCATTGAAGTCAATTGGAGTCCGGTCGAGTGATGTTCGGAACCATCGTAATCGCTTGGTCGGACTCCCCGAATCCAATTAGGTTTGAAACCATTCCGAGACCGATTCAGTCGGAATGTTTTCCGACTAGCATCTTAACGAGGCCCTAAGGTGATGCCCGAAGGCATCCTGGAGCTGGATTTGGCAGGGCGTATGAGATAGGCGGGACAAAGTGATGCTCCTATAAGGTTCCATAAAGATCAGTTGGAAAAAAGCCACGTTTTCAGTAGTCTTCTGAAGGACATGAGTGAGGTACTGTTTTTTATTGATATTGGCAGGAGGTTCCAGGTTTTTGCTGTCCCCAGTAGGAATCTTCTGCCTTTCCAGCGAACCTGCTTATACTTGGGTATTTGTAGCAGTTTTGACTCAGATGATCAGAGATTTCTGGCTGGTACGTACCAATTCGAGAGCGATCTCAGATATAATGGTCCTTTACCCTGAAGTGCCTTATAAGCAAGACACTGTAATTTGAATTTGATTCTTTTTTCCACTATTCAGTGGAGGGCTCTCAGTCTATGGGAGATTGATTCATATTTGGGGATGTCCAGTATCAATCTAGCGCAGCATTCTAAAGTCGCTGCAGTTTTAGTAGATACTGGGATTGTATCCCTACATAAAGGGCATTGCCATAGTCCAGTCTGGAAAGAGTTAGGGTTGTCACAAATGTCTTTAATGCATCCGGGGGACTGAAAGAACGGATCTTTCTGATAATTTTTAAAATACCCCAGAAGGTGGAGGAAAGCTTGTTAATTTGACCGTCAAATGTCAGTCTGTCATCAAAGATCACACCTAGGTTCTTAACCTTGGGGACTGGCGTCGGGCAGTCTCCCAACTTATCCGGCCACCATCTCGGCGACCAGAAGTGAGAGTCGGCCCAGCAGCAGGACTTCCGTTTTTTCGCCGTTCAGTTTCAGGCAGTTAGTCTGCATCCAGGTGATTACCTGAGACATGCAGTTCTAAAAGCGATCAGCTGTCTCCTGCACGCTATTTGATACTGATACAACCACCTGGGTGTCGTCAGCATAGGAGACTACAGAGAAACCGCACTGCCTAATGATCGAGGCCAGCTGAGCCACATAAATATTAAAAAGTGTGGGGCTCAGAGAAAAACCCTGTGGCACACCACACAGCAGTTTGAATGATTTGGATGTGGAGCCTCCCAATTTTAGTGAAAAAGTTATGCCAGTTAGATAGGATGACAGTAGGTTAAGGCGGATTCCTGAAAACCCAGCTCCGCTAATCTGCTGATTAATATTCCGTGGTTGACAGTGTTGAAGGCCGCCTATAGATTTAGCAAAATCAAGGCGACCGTCCCTCCTGAATTCAGTGGTCTTCTGAGTTCCTCTGTTGCCATGATCAAAGCAGTCTCCATTCGGTGGCCCTCTCTGAAGCCATATTGAGAATGGTCCAGGCGTTCTCCTGCGGAGATGAAAGATGTAATCTGTGTATTAAGCAGTTTCTCCAATACCTTAGACGAAAATGGGATTCTAGGAATTGGCCGTTATCTGCTAGGTTCTTCGGGGTCCAGATGTTTTAAATTTTTTCACCAGAGGCTGCTTTCCATGCAACAGGAAACCTGCCTGACTGTATAATCTCTGTGAACACTAAATTTAGTTGTTCACTGAGTAATTCAGGGAACAGATGGAAGACTTTAGGTGGACAGGGCTCTGACGGGGCTCCTGATTTGGTTGTCTTCACCACTTGGACGATCTGTTCCCACAAGGGAGCAGAAAAGGAGAAGCCAGTGCCAGGTGTGTGAATATCTGGCTCTGACTTAGATGTCTTAGGGGAGGAGTGATTGCCATCTATGAAGGCTTTATACACTGTCTCTGGGAATCCTCCAATACGCTACTACCTCAAGGATCCCCAAAAGCCCCTCCTAAAAGTGAGCCAAAACTTGACTATTCCAAAAGATATTCAATAAATTCCCTGACACAGCATTACTTTGCAAACATCTCTCAGAGCCAATCAGACCCATTCGAAACAGTTGTGCTCTCGTGAGATGTGCGGTGCAAAAGTTTGATCCAGATGAGGCGAAACTTTAATTCCACCACCAGGGGTGTGGAATTTAATAAAATACCTACTTGTCCATTGGGCTGGTTGCTTCACAAATCTACTTGTCATGTATCAAAATCCACTTGTCCCTTTAGTGCCATGTAATGCAGCAACAAATTATGGCAGTAATCTCATTATATAAGATCTCAGATATAGCCTCTCATGTTGCCACGTTTCCACCGATCTACATACTGGGGCTGAAGGAAGTGGTAAACTATAGTTCCAGGGTTGGAATGCCCTTTTGAGTCTGTGCAAACCTACTAACTTGTATGTTTTAAGGATTTTCACCAACTCATCTCGAATCTTTTCCCACACTGAGAAAGGTTGGAACTTAACTTCTGACCATGGCGTATGTGAAACTTCTTCCAGGGTTGGGGAAAAAGTGGTTGGAGGTAAAGTGAACTTGCAAACACTTAGATTTTCGCACAAGCAAATCTACATATGCATATTTGCTCATGGTAAAATGCAGTTCACAAATATTTTCTAGGAGTACTATTTCTTGGCCTACTTCTGTATCTTTTTGTGAATTCACGGAAGTTGTATATCTGCACTTAATACAATGACATATACCATGGGTGCACTTTTGAGACTTTCTTTAATAATTGACCCCCTATTAGGTCTTGTGTTAACCATGGCCTTTTGCGTTTATTAACCCTTTCCGCGCTGCATGAATTGCGTGGGCGGAGTTCGGGCGGCCCCCGGCCATCCTCCGCACACGCCCACCGTGACCCCTCTTACGTACGCAAGGGGTTAAAATTTCGTCTCTCTCTCTCTCTCGGGCTATCAGCTGGCTTCACTGTGAGTGAACTATTTCTAAAGACAATGGTCCCTAGAAAGTAATCTGGTACAAAACAAATAATATAGACTCAATCAGTACTATATCTCTCTGTCCAGCTGGACAGGCATTTAATATGCAATATAAAGTATAACAAATAGTAAGAGGAAAAATTATGAGTGGGACACAGCCTGCATCCAACTAACACAAACGGACAAACAACATAAAGTAAAGGGTTCAGGCAAAAAAAAGCTTGTCTGTTTGGGGGCACATTACAAATGGAACAGACAGGGTATAGTTGAGACTTTATGCTAGGTGTGAGGCAAGCCGAGTGGGCTGGAGTCTCAGTGTCTGTATCCGGTCACTGTGGGTGACAGCATTCTGCTGTTTCACAAGGATCATATCGACACAAAGTAGTTTTGTTCAGTGCCGGGAACTTCTGTGGCAATGTGTGCTTTTTGAGGCCAAACACTATTTTTGCTTTTGACAATGTTTGTTATAATGGTGAGGAGTCGGCAGCTCCACATCAATTTGGTTTTACAAAAACCATGTTAAACCAAGTCAGACATTGACAAATCCAATCCGCTGACCTTCAGTTTCAGATCTGCTGGCTTTGCCAATGCATGTTTATTTTTATGTTTCCCACAATCTTATTGAAACTGGTTACACTGATTTTCCATAATGAATATCTTTGGGATATGCTAGCGTATGTCAACACATTTTACTAAATGATGTTGCAAAGAAATGGTACTTAAGATTTTACAGTAGTGTGTAGCCAAATGTTTTTTTCCTACTTACATTTTTTTGTGAACATTTCATTTTGAAAGCAAAGACTCCTCAAACTTGCTTTCAAGCCACTGCAAATATTTGCATCTAATCAGAGAGCATTCTGGGAACATTATACATATCCTCATATTGCTAAACTTTGAAAACGTGTGTACACATTTTTATTCTGGAACCACTGTCAGTAGTACAGTCTGAGCTTAAAACATTTACTAAGAGCACTCACCCTAATAATAAAGGCTTTGCATTTATGAACCATAAATACAAGTTTGAACAGCATTGTGTTATGTTATGTTAATTAATTTATAGAGCGCGTCTGTTACCCGTGGGTGTCCTGGCGCTATCTGCTATCCTGAGGGAGGGAAAAACGAGTTACACGATAAAGAGGTGGTTCTAGAACAACCACGTTTTAAGCATTTTTCTGAATGGTAGCAAATCCGTGCAACTCCTCAGATAAAAGGGAAGCTGATTCCACAGTTTTGCTGCGCCCACCACAAAGCTGATGAGCGTAGAGGCCTAGTTGGTAGATACCATTGAAGTTGGTCCTGTAGATAGCATGGTCCCTGGTTCTGAAATGACTTAAAAACGAGGCACATCGATTTGAAGTGTACTCGTTGTCTCACTGGCAACCAGTGAAGTCTACAGATTTCACTAGATATAGGGGATAATTTAGGTATGCCTGAAATCAGCCTAGCAGCTGTATTCTGCAGCATCTGTAGCCTATGCAACAGCCTCTCTTGGATGTTTAAATAGAGGCTGTTGCAATAGTCCAGTCTTGACATGACCAGTGCCGTAACCACCATCTGTCGACTCTCCTTAGGCAGAAAAGGGAGGATTTTCTTGGTAGTTCTAATACTGAACATCGTGGATGACACCATGGTGTTTGTTTTTTTTTAATTTCAAAAAACGTTTATTGTAGAATTAAAGCATGGTACATCAATGCAATGTAGTCGGGCAACAGAGTATTACATATTACACAAAGTGCGGGCATCTTCCCATGCTAAACGTATTACATGAAATATCATCTTTTTGCAAAAAAAACCTAGATATTTAACCCCAAACCCACCCCCCGACAGTACCCTAATTAGATAGTAAAGTGAGCATATCTGACACAAGTAGCAAATCTGAGTCCAACACAAAGTGATTGATTATAAATGACTCCTGATACTCTCAAACAGGCAACTAGTCACTAGTCTCACTTTTGATCCATGTAACCTACTGTTTGCATTTGTATTTTGTTCTTGTATATCATCAGTATTATACTTCTACTTGTATTTTGTACATTTTTGTAACCCGCACCCATTTCACTATTTTCCCTTGTACGGTTTGCATTTGTATCTGTTCCCGTATATCAGTATTATACTTCTACTGGTATTTTTTAAATTTTTTAACCTGCACCCATTTCACTTTTTTCTCCTGTAATGCACTGATTGCTACCTCATATATTTTGGTTGCTCACTAGTGTCACTTTTGATCCATGTAATTTTTTGTTTGCATTTGTATTTTATTCCTGTATATCATTATTGTTCACCCTCCCGCACCTACCTATACCGCCATCCCAACATGGATCCCGTCGGCAAACACACATATAAAATCAACTACCCACCCGTACTCACCAAAAAAGCCGCTAAACGCTTTAAACACAACTTCCTGAGGTCCCACCCGGAAACCCCCTTTGCCGACACCTACTTCTCACCGGTCAATGGATCCTTGAACAACGATATCATCTTCCACACCATACGCAGAGCTCAATGGAGAAAAGCGTTCCTCACCTTACTCACCGTCTCCACCACCAGGAAATCCGCTCATGGCCTAACACTCTCCATCACACCATCCCAACTCCTCCCAGGCAGAGCCACCATTACTATCTACAATAACGGGATTGTCCTAATTCAATCCACAGACAGGAACCTGGACCTACTAAACAACCTGTTCCCCACTTTCAAAGAGCACCTCTCCAATCCCCGGACCTCCACTCATATCACCTCCAGTCCTACCACCCCTGACTTCACAGCTCCCACCCACAACCCTTCTAACCTAGTTCAGCACCAGAACGACAGGCACCTCACCTCTACCCCCAGCACCCTAGTCAATCACCCACCTGCTGTAGCTACCACACACTCCTCAATCACAGACACACATCTCTCGCCCTCATACACCATCCGCACCCTCACCCCCCCTACCAACACTCGGACCTCCACTCATACCACTCCCATTCCTTTCACCCCTGACATTACAGCTCCCACCCACAACCCGTCTAACCCAGTTCAGCACCAGAACGACACGCACAACGACAATTCCCACCCTTTATCCCCCCCATTCTCAGTCCCCACTACCACCCTGTAACTAATCACGCAGAACACACCCCCTTCTTAATCTAACGCCCCCTCCCCACAACAGGACCATCTCCAATCCCATTTCCCCCCCATTCTCAGCCCCCATTACCTTACCTGCACCCCCACCACCACCAACATACACTCATCCTCCACCCTGCTCTCTCCACCTACCACCAATGCCCTCACCTATACCACCAACCTCCTCCCTACTTCATCCACACCCCTCCCTCCCAAACCCTCTCTCCTCCCTAACACCAATCCGTACACCGACACCACGGAGCCCTGCACGAACACCAGCCCCCCCCCCACCCGCACGCTAATTCCCTGGGCAGTCACTCACCCCTGATTTCCACCCCCACCACCAACACCTATCCCACGCTGGACAAGATTATGGCCACCCTCCTCCAGGTCAAAGAAGGCATTCACATCATCAAAGAACTACTCTTCACACACCCAAGACACCCCTCACCCACCACCACCTCCCCCCAACATGTCCCCCACCCTTCCGGATGGCTCTATCACTCAACACTCCCCACACTGGACTTCAATCCATGTTCGCAATCGCAACAACCGCCCCCGTCGCCCCTGCAACCCTCTTTCAGACCTCGACACACTCAACCTCCTCCGCTCCTACGACCCAGATCCCCTAAACCACACATCCACCACACACCTCGCCATTCCCACGATACACTGAAATCCCCTTAGACCCCCCACAATAAACAACAGAATCTCCATCCCTAATAACCTTAGAAAAGTCCCCCTCTCTCTAGAACCCTCTACCACCCTCGACACACCCCGTCTCAAATGCACTCTCCTCAACTGCAGATCGGCCTCTAGACACTCCTCCGCCATCGCTGATCTCATCTTAACACTGGACCTTGACCTAATCATCATGACTGAAACCTGGCTAACTGAATCTTCTACACATATAATGGACATTCTGGTTCCTCCCAACTACCACATCATTAGACTTGACAGGCCCGGCAAAATAGGTGGTGGAATCGCATGCATTTACAGGAACAACCTCTCTGTTCTGAAAGTCACCTCCCCCTCCCTACCCTCCCCAACTTCCTATGAATAAATCTGCCTCGATATTATCAGTGAGGGCAAACCGATATGCTCTCTTCACGGCATTTACCACCCTCCCGGGGACAACCTCACCTTCTCCCAACAAATCATGGATATGATCTCAACCAATTCCGGTCGGCAGCTCACTCAAATATACCTTGGTGACTTCAACCTCCACTGGAACGATCACAATGACGCGGTGGTAAATAGTCTTAAAAATTTCCTCAATGCCCTTGACCTCACCCAAATATGCAACAGCCCGACCCACGAGAAAGGCTCTATCCTCGACCTTATCATCTCTAAAGAGGACTCTATCCAACTAGAGTCTATCCAACCCTGTGACTGGTCAGATCATCATATTGTCACATTCTTCATCAATGAAAAAGTTAAATTTAACCCGGTGCAACCCTCCAAGCCCAAAGTCTGGAAAAGAGACCTGAAAAAACTCAACCCAAACTCTTTACCCCCTAACAGCTGGAATCTCCTACTTCCCCCTACCGGCACTACGGATGTTCAATCTTTGACTGACCACTATCTCAACGCTATGACCTCAATAATTAATGAGGCTGCACCTATGCAGCTAAAAAGGGTCTCCACTAAAATCTCCAATCCATGGTACGACGGGAGTCTCAATGAGGATAGACGAGCCATGCGAATGGCAGAGCGCACCTGGAGATCAGCTCCCTCTGCACTGCACCTAAAAACCCTGAAGAAAAAGAGAAACGCCTACTTCAGGAAAATAAAACGCTCAAAATCAGATTTCTTCAGCCTCCAGCTCGACCAAGCAAAAAACCGTCCGAGAAAACTGTTTGAGCTAATCAGATCACAATTCAAGGAACAACCCCAACCACTCAGCACTATGCGCGAAGCACCCTCCTGTGAAGACTCCTCCGCTTTCTTTATCCAAAAAACTGACAACATAAAGAGCGATCTCCTCATTGACGCAAGCCTCTACTCCAAACCCCACTGCATAGCGCCCACTGAACCAAAAAACAATGCTACATGGTCATCCTTTGGCACCTACTCTGAAGAAGAAATTGGCAAACTGCTCTGCACCTTGAAACCATCCAATCACCTCACGGACCCCCTTCCTGCTAACGCTGTAAAAGACTTTACCCCTTTGCTCCTCCCACTCTGGACTAAAATTATCAACAGCTCACTTCAACAAGGAACCATCCCTGACTCCCTCAAAGTTGGACAAGTCACACCTTTACTAAAGAAACCTACAGCCGACCCCTCTGATCTAAACAATTACCGTCCCATTACCAATATTCCCACTCTCGCCAAACTGTTGGAAAAATGCGCACAACTACAATTGACGAAACACATTGATCAGTTTGATCTCCTCAACCCTCATCAATCAGGCTTCCGAGCAGGACACAGTACGGAAACTGCTATGACTCACATAATTGACGACGCCCTTCAAATCCTAGATCAAAACGATACCTGCCTCCTCATCCTTCTTGATCTCTCTTCAGCATTCGACACCGTTAAACATGAGAATTTACTCGAACTACTAAACACAAGAATGGGTCTATCTGGGACTGTTCTCAAGTGGTTCACTTCCTTTCTACACAACAGGTCGCAGAAATTCAAGAGCAACAACCTGATGTTCTCGCCAATACCTGTATCGTTAGGCGTCCCCCAAGGATCCTCCCTATCCCAAACTTTGTTCAACCTAGTTATGGAACCTCTCACCACCTTGTTACAAGCATCCAATGTACACTTTCACATGTACGCTGATGACACCCAACTATATCTCAAATTACAATCCCCCAAAGACATTTTGCTCCTGAACTCAACGATCAGAAGCACCCAATCCTGGCTTGCCGATAATCATCTCAAACTCAATGCTCTGGAAAACAGAGTTCCTTCTGATCTCACCTCCCGCGAAGATCTCTACTACTCAAATTTGGCTTAAACTCCTAACTGCACTCAATGTCCAACCCACCATCGTGGACTCAGCAAAATCTTTAGGCAGAACACTTGACACCAATCTCAACATGCAGCAACATATCAGCAAGGCAACTAAGGGAGCGAACTACCAAATCAATCCCCTGAGGAAACTTAAACCCTTCCTCCCAGCCAAAGACTTCCAAACTGCAGTACAAGCACTAGTCATCCCTCGAATAGAATATGGCAGCATCGCCCTCTGCGGACTCCCCCTAACTACTACCGCACCCCTAAGAGCTTCCTTAAACGCTGCAGCGAAACTCATCACTGGGTCAAAAAAACACTCACATATTTCCCCGGACTTGAAATCCCTGAACTGGCTGCCTTTTGAAGCCAGAATACATCTGAAAATCACCTGCATGACGCACAAGGCTGTACACCTGAGCTCACCCGGCTACCTCACTCAGAAGCTGACAATTTCTGGCGGCTCTAGAATCACTAGAGGCACAAACAATCTTCTGCTGAAGCCTCGAAGATTCCGGAAGGAAAAAACTTATAAACGCTCCTTCTCAGGAATGGCACCCAGGATCTGGAACTCACTCCCTCCTGAAACCAGGCTCATCTCCTCCACTACACTTTTTAAGAAAGAAGTAAAAGCTATCCTCATGGCTAAATACACTTGAACTATTATTTTGGACTCTTTAAAGACTCTGCACCGATCTGTACTACTTGTTCGATCCCTTTGCTTATTGGTATTACTTGTATTATCGACATACCTGATTGTCTATGGTCCCACTTGTTTGTACTATTAGCATTATCGACGTACCTGTTTGACTATGCTCCCTCATGTACCTACCCCACCCCACTTATTACCTACAACCACGCTATGCCCAATGGCCTGTTATTTACTCTCCTGTTCGTACCCCTTCTTTGTAAAGCGCTCTGATATCTGCAAAGATCTTGTTCGCGCTATATAAAACTTTCAAAATAAATAAAATAAAATAAATAAACTCGAAATCTTAAACAGCTAGGCCCAGCATGACCCCCGTCAATGGCAATGTATAAGTGTGCAGCATTATACAGACATATTAGCTTAAAACATTAAAGGGCGATCACCCAAAACCAGTGTGTAGCTGGGAGGTCGTAGACACATCTTTCAATACTGGTGTTACCATGAGTCTGAAGTCTAGGATGCGCTCGTGTTCCTATCGGACAGGTCATCCCGTCCGTCCTCATCATCCCCCTGCTGTTGTAAGAGGTAAGACATGAAAGGACCCCAGATATCTTTAGGTCTGGAACTCAAAGGCAGTAGTTCCGCGTAGTCGCTTAAACGTTCCTGCCATGTGGACATGGAGCCCATCCAACATTTAAACTTTGGGGCCCGTCCTCTTCCCCATCTGCACACCACCAATTGTTTGGCTAGTAGGAGGCTAAACGCCAGTAATCTCTTATGTGGAGTGACCACAGCTTGTGTCAGGCCGAGCAGCGCCTTTAGCGGGCAAGGGGCCATTGTAACGCCCAATATGGTGGAGAGGCCCTCAAATACCTGTGTCCAGTAGTTGGCAATCCTGGGGCAGGCCCAGGCTAGATGTATGAAGTCGGCCCCAGCTGACCCACATCGGATGCAGCAATCAGATTCGCGTAACTGGAATTTGTGTAACTGAGCCGGGGTGCGGTATATCCGGTGTAAGAATCTGTAGTGTATAAGCCTCAACCTATTGTTGCTCGTGATTGCAGTCGTTTGCGTGCAGCTGAGCTCCCATTGTTCATCTGTTAATGGCTCTGTGAGGTCCTTGTCCCATTCAAGGCGGGCCTTCAATGGAGTGGTTCGTGGCGCGTCCTGTATATGTTTGTAGAGTTGTGAGATAACGTGTCGTGGCGGATCTGAGTGTACAATGAAGTGCAGAGGCCCAAACGTGTCAGGCTCGGTAGGAAAAGAAGGAGTAATGGCACGGACATTCTGACGTAATCGAGCGAATAAGAAGGTATCCATAACGGAGGCAGGCCTCTCTTTGAAGAACTGTTCTTTAGTCCGAAAGGCTCCATTCACATATAGATCGCCCCATAATCTATATCCCAGGTCCCGGTGCAGTTTGCGACCTATTGCTTCACAAGTGATCTGGAGTCTGGGATCGCTGTCCAGTGGCAGCTTTGGTGAATAGAGGAACGGGCAGTCTAGGGTATGTGCAATGCGGTCCCATGCAGCCACAGTGCAATCAACCGTTGTGGAGTCTCGCTCTCTTGGTTTCACTGGGATGTGAATATATCCGGCTCTAGAAGCGGGAGCCATGTGGCCATCTTCCACGGCGAGATGCGCCATGTACGGTGGAGGATGGTACCAATAAACTGCAAAGTGTGCCTGGGCACAGTCATAGTATCTTTCAAAATTGGGTACATCAAAGCCGCCCAGATGGAAGGGGAGCATAAGTGTGTCAAGGCTGATGCTTGCTTGTTTCCCGCCCCATATTAGTCTCGTGAGTTGGGACCTTAAGGAACCAAAGAAAAACCTCCCGGGATTGTACGGAATGTTTATGAAGAGGTAGAGGAGTTTGGGCAAAAGTACCATCTTGATAAGGGCTCCCCGCCCTGCCATTGATAGCGGAAGGTGGATCCATTTGGTAATCTTGTCTGTTATTTTGTCTATCGCCGTGCCGTAATTGGCACGCATCATGGCATCTTTTTGTCTAGAGATTTGGTTACCTAGGTATTTCAAATCTTCCTGTTCCCATACCAGAGGGTAATCAAGTTGGTATGGATGTGTGATGTCGGTTAACGGGAAAATGGCAGATTTGGCCCAGTTGATTTGAACGCCAGCAAGACCTGCAAATTTGGTGATTTCGCGGAGAACTGGGTTTAAGTTAACCTGAGGCTTCTCAAGATAGAGTGTCATATCGTCCGCATAAAGCGAGACGAGCAGTTGTCTGGAGGGGTAGATGAGGGCGCGATGGTTATGAAGTTGTCTAAGTTTCGCGGCTAGGGGCTCGATCGCGATCGCAAAAAGAATAGGGGACAAGGGGCAGCCCTGGCGAGTGCCTCTCTGGACTGCGGAGGGGGCAGATCTGGCACCATTAAGTAAGACAGTAGCTGTTGGCTGGCAGTATAGTAGCTTGACCCAATTTAGAAAACGAAAGGGTATCCCCATGTGTTGGAGAGTGCCTAGCAGATAGTCCCATTCTAATGAATCAAAAGCCTTGGTGGCATCCAAGAATACCGCCACGGCTTCGCATTTTGGGTTAATATCTTGTAGCACAGCCTGAAGCGTGCGAAGGTTGTGTGAGGTTGCCCGGTTCGGAACAAAGCCTGATTGATCTGGTAGGACTAATCGTTCCATGAGAAGGTTAAGGCGTGTGGCTAATACTTTAGCCAATATCTTAGTGTCACAGTTCAGTAGCGACAGGGGACGATAGGAGTCACAGTTCGTGGAGGGCTTACCAGGCTTGAGTAGAGACGTAATGAGTGCTTCTCGCATGGTGCGGGGGAGACAACCCTCTTCCAGCGCTGAGTAATACACTTGTTTCAATATGGGGGCCAAAATCGGAGGAAAGAGTTTGTAGAAATCTATAGGAAGGCCATCTGACCCGGGAGCCTTGCCAGACCTCATACCCATTATAGCCTCAGTTATCTCATCCAACTCCAGATCTGAATGCAGGAATCTCTGCTGGGCGTCGCCCAGCCAGGCTAGTGCAACATCACTGAAGTATGCCGGGAGGTCAAGAGGTTCGGTCCTGTGTGAAGAGTACAGCTCCCTATAGTGTTCCTGAAAGATGCGGAGTTGGTCTGGGAGGTTTCTGTGTATATAACCGCTTGAGTCGTGTAATTCGGTGATGTAATTATGAAACCTGGGGGGTTTGATCGCATTAGCCAGCGCCCTGCCTGGTCTGTCCCCCTCACCATAAACACGAGCTATGTGCGGGTGACCAAGAAACTTGCATTCCCTGTCTGCCACCGTCGTGTACTCAGTGAGCTTGTCGCGTATACGGACTTGTGTTATGCAATCGGTAGGGTCCTGAGTAGCAGAGCGTCCGAGCTCTCGCAGGTCTGTTTCCAAATTATGTAGGTCAGTATGTAGGGATCGTAGGATACCCCCGCCTTTGGCTATGCACCACCCCCTTACCATGGCCTTAGAGGCCTCCCATACTGTAGTGACGCTATCGACCGAGGGCAAATTGCGCTCCAAGAAGTCCCTAATGTCTTGTTCCATGTCAGCCCTAAAATCGGCATCTGTAAGGTGTGCCGGATTTAGCCGCCAGCTTAAATAGGGTGAACATGCCAGGGGAATCTGAAGCTCCAAGAGGACAGGAGAGTGATCCGAAAATGTACGGGCCAGATGCTTCACATGTCGCAGCCAGGGCACAAGACCCGCCGAAGCAAAAATATAGTCTAAGCGCGCCCATGTGGAGTGTACGTAGGAGTAGTGGGTGCCTTCCTTGAGAGTGGGGTGAGCGTGCCTCCAAGTATCGGTCAAGTTGTTGTCTTCTACTATACCGCAAAGTATCTTTTGTGTGGCATTGTAGTGGGAAGGGAGTGCTCTAGATCTGTCCATTAGAGGACGCAGTGCAGTGTTGAAATCCCCTCCCCAAATAACATGTGTAATGCCCAGCGTTTGGATCTTCCCCCACAATATATGTAAGGTAGTAGGGTTGTCTATGTTCGGGCCATAATAGTTAGCGAAGAGGATATCGTGAGCATGAAGACGCCCCCATACAAGACAATATCTGCCCTCAGTATCATTGTCTACCCCTTTGGGCGTGAAGGCCACTCCACGTTTAATTAGAATGGTAACCCCCCTGGAGTAGCTAGAGTAGGAGGAAAAAGTGCGGCTCGTGGCCCATCTGGATGCGAACTGCGGAGTCGTCCCGGGAGTCAGATGCGTCTCCTGTAGGAGAGCGATGTGAACCCCATGTCTGTCTAGATACCCCAGCACCTGCCTACGTTTTCTGGGGTCGTTTAGGCCTTGAATATTCCAAGAGGCCACTTGAATATGCTGTAGTGTCCCTCTTTCACCTGTGGAGCCTGTGACCATTTGCGTCTAGCGACATCAAGGGTGAGTGTGTGGAGCAGATAGTAGAGAGTAGTAGCTGTTTTCGCGGATCAAGCCCAGAGTGCAGCACAGAGCCAGACAATGCTATGACATAACATGTGTTGCGTGGTAAAGCAATTTCCCCCCCCCCCCCCACCCACTCCGGCAACCCCAACTGGCCGGGCATCCCTGTCCCTCCCACAAAAGTTAAACACAACAAAAAACAAAAACCCCTCTGAAATAGGTAGTAGTAGAGAAAGATCAGGGGTTCGCCCTGTAACGAGGGGAAAGTCACTAGGGGCCATTGACCCGCCCATTCATCCCCCTACTTACACCCACTGGTACCATGGCCAAAAGGCTGGGCACACGAGCGTGGGACGGAGATGAAAGTCTGAGCAAAAGAATGAGTGCAAAGAGGAAACATTTGAATAGTCTTATACATCACCAAATAGTGCAGAAAATCACAGCGTGGTGAGTGAGGCAGGGTCTTCCTCCGGGACATTTCTCAGCGCGATAAATCAGTCCTGCTGAGACAGTGGCGAGGCTGACCTGGAGCGGCCACCGTGTTCCGACGTCCCGGCGGTCATCTGTTTGTGACGTTTAAGGAAGTCCTCAGCTTGCTGTGGGGACATGAAGATGTGTTGCTTCCCACGATGAGTAATTTTAAGTTTGGCCGGATACAACATGGCATAAGGGATTTCGAGGGTTTGCAGCTTTTTCTTGACTCCAGTAAATTTGCGGCGCGCCTCCTGCACCGAAGTTGTAAAGTCCGGGTAGAAAGTCAGCGAGGTATTCTCATAAGGGACATGTTGTTTTTCTCGTGCCAGTCGCAAATCTGTGTCCCGGTCCCGGTAGTTAAGGAAGCGGGCAATAATAGGCCTGGGTGTAGCACCGGGGGGAGGACGGGCACCAAGGGATCGGTGCGCTCTCTCAATCGTGAAGTGTGCAGAGAAGGAGTTCCTGCCAAACAGGTCAGCAAGGAGTTTTTCTAGGAAGTCCTCCATGCGGCCTGTATTGGTCATCTCTGCAAGGCCTAAAATACGGACGTTGTTTCTCCGTGACCTGGCTTCAAGGTCCTCATTTTTGTCGGCTATGATTTTAAGTAGCTTATCCATTTGCGTGACCTGGCGTCCGCTGGTAGCGGCAGTATCTTCCAGCTCCGAAATTCTACTTTCGGCCTCCTTTAAGCGAGTATCATGTTGGCTAAGCTTCGCCACCACGGTGTCCATTCTGGAGTTGAGGGCATCAATCTTGGTGTCGATGGAAGTGAGGCTTTGCCTCATTCCCAGGAGGAGTGACTTCCAGTCTTCATCGGGCGGAGCTGCAGCCCCAGCAGCGGTCTGTTCCTCAGGCTGGGACTCCGGGTTTTTCTTGGTTTCATAGAGCAATTTGGATTGCCGGGCATCATTCCGCCCCATGCTGCTGCCAGTAATGTGAAGGCTACGATGTGGGCTGTCAGGAGAGGGCCAGCTCGTGAGGTAGGCAAAGCCCGGCTGGATAGGCAGGCGTCCAAGGCAGCAGCGGCCAGTGAAATAGGTTGGAACTGGACTACTAGCTCCGCTGTCCGCCCCCCGGTATCCCACGAAGATGTAGTTGGCTGGTCCGGTATGTTTCCTCAATGGGCGTGTAGGCGTGCTGGTGTGTAGGAGCCTCAGCAGTATTGTCCGCACGAGACACCCAGGTGGGGGGTGAGTGGGCCAGGTGTTGCCACAACAAGGACGGTGGGTGGCTCGCAAAATGGAGGCCGAGCCAAGATGGCGCCCAAAGGATTACGTCCAACGCTTGCACGGTAGGTAGATCAGAGTCCTGGCCACACCCGACTAGTCGGTTTCCTACAATAAGGATGTCAGCTAAGGAAGTGGAGTATCAGCAGGACGTATTGGCCAGGTTGTTCTGGAGAGTGTTAGTCAAGGCGGTGGCAGAGTGCAAATAGTAGTGGTCCCCTCCGCAGGAGAAAGGCTTGGCCTGCAGAGAGAAGTTCGTGGGAACAGCCCCAGGCGTCACCCAGGCCACGCCACCAGATGGAGCCACAGCAGGTGGGTTATTGTGCCGGAATGGTGGGGGGAGGGGTAGGGCTCCCGGTTGCAGAGTCATTCACTTGTGCCCCAACAATCTGCAGACGTCGTAGGTGTGACTCGGTGGGGGTGGGAGGGGTCCGAGGCACCCCTCGGTGTAACGGACCCTGGAGTCTCGCAGCACACCCAAGACTTAGCTGTGGGGCCAGGCACCATGAGCCGCCGCGAGTGAGGAAATCGGGCCGCTCCAGGGAGCAGGAGAGCAGACCCCAAGTCCCGGACCGGAGCGGCTCCGCCAGCCGCTCGGGAGTGTCGGCCAAGGCAGGGCCGCGATCAGGCTTCGGATCAGTGCAGCGGGAGCGGGGGCAAAGCTGCAGGGCGTCTTACCTCCACTCAGGCGCAGGCCGCCAACGGGGCCGGGCAGCAGGGCAAGCACTCCGGCAGTCAGGCGTGATGGTGTCGGGCAGGCAGCCCCGTGCGGCCGAGCAGGCCCAGCAGCCCCAGAGTCCAGTCACGGCCACAGCCGAAGTCAAGGCGGCCCCGCAATGGTCCAATGCAGCGAGAGCAGGGGCACTGCAGACGGGCCCCCCACCGCAGCGTATGTACAGGCCGTCAGCGGGGCTGGGTAGCAGGATGTGCTCTCGGTATGCCGGTAGGACACCGGGCTGGCAACTCCGCGCGGCCAAGCAGGCCCAGAAGCCACGATGTCCAGTAGTAGCCGCGGCCGATTCAAGGCTCCAGGAGGGGTCGATGTGTGCTGCCAGGAGTTGGAGGCGACCATAGGGCCTCAATCAAGGTAAGAAACCCAGCATGTGTGGTATCGCCGGAGTCCCCGCCATCCCACGGTGCATATGGTGATGGTTGTGGGCATGAGGTTGCACTGCAGGATAGGATGAAGGATAGATTAAGGCTCAGAAGGGCTGGAGCCTCTCAGCAGCGCGGCCATCCCGGTCAAGCGCCACCTAGCGCCCCGACACCATGGTGTTGACCTGTTTTTTTCATGTCCAATCTGTCATCCAAATACACCCCCAAATTTTTCACATGTGTGGAAGGTACAGGCAGGAGTCCCAAAGAGTCAGGCCAGCATTCTGGGGTCCACGCGTTAATATCGTTCCCAAATAGAATGACCTCAGTCTTGTCTGAGTTTAATTTAAGACAATTACTGGCCATCCATGATCCAACTGCTTCCATACAATCGTGTAGCTTGTGGCTAACAGCCCCTTCTAATCCTGGAAGGAGGGATACCACTATCTGCGTATCGTCCGCATAGGAGGTAAGATGGAAACCAAAAGATCTTATCAATGGAGCCAGGGACGATACGTACACGTTAAATAGAGTTGGACTTAATAATGATCCCTGTGGGACCCCACAGGGAAGTTGAAAAGGGGCAGAGCAAAACTCTCCAAGGGCTACTATCTGCCTACGATCAGAGAGGAAAGACTTTAAGATCTTCCAGGCAGAGTTCTTTACTCCGCAGGCTGACACACGGTCCATCAGAAGATCATGATGGACCGGGTCAAACGCTGCGGACAGATCCAGCATAATCATTGCAGCTTTACCACCCTGTTCCAGAGTTTTCCTAATCTCGTCAGTAGATTTTAAGAGGGCGGTTTCTGTACTGTGGCTCTCCCGGAAGCCATATTGAATACAGTCAAGCACCTCAGTGTCATATAGATATCTGCTCAAATATCTATTAATCCATTTCTCCAACATTTTGGCTGGAAAAGGTAGGCGAGAAATGGGTCTGAAGTTGCGAACATCTGTTGAGTCAAGGTTAGTTTTTTTTAGCAACGGGATCAAGGAGGCCGTCTTCCAATACGCCGGAAATCTGCCCACCTCCAATATCGTATTAAAAAGGGGAGTCAGATCCGTAGTGAAGATTTGAGGGATCAATTGGCTATTTTAATAGGACAGGGGTCATAAGGGGAGCCTGATTTCAAGTTTTACAAATGTATGGCAGTATCAGTGTTGGATAGCAAAGGGAATTCAGTCAAAGCGTTCTGCGTTTGTGAGGCCATGTTATTATCCATGCCTGGTTCCTGAGAGAGACCATTGTTGGCATTATTGAAGGTTGAGAAAATCTCCTCAACTTTATCTAAAAAGTACCTGGCGATTTTATCACAGAGTTCCTGGCTCTCTGCCACTTGTGACGTATGAGGGTTGGCCAATTTGCAGACAATTTAAAAAAGTTATTTTGCTGAGTTTTCCGCTAGTTCAATTTGATTAGCAAAGTATTCTTGCTTAGTCGTAAGCAACAATTGCTTATATGCCCGTATACTTTCTTTGTTTTGTTTTATCCTCTGCCTTATAACCCTTCCTCCTTTCCCGTTCAGAGTGCTTACAGATACATTTCTGAGCTTTTAGATTAGGGGTATACCAGGGGGCAGAAGGATAGATCCTTTTAGGGTAGAAGCGTTTTTTTGGGGCAAGCTTATCACAAGCTTCATTAACTCAATCATTAAATCTGGTAGTAACCATGACAACCTCACCAAATAAAGAGGGCAATGTGGATTCCAGGAGGTCTGACAAATCTTTAGCTTCAATCTTATTCCAGGCACGTGTGAAGCTGGGCTTTGTTTTAGCTTTCACATGATGCTGTTTATCTAAGCAGGCTATCTCAAATAAAATGGCAGCATTGTCCGACCATAGTACTGGGCACACCTCAATGACAGATAGCTGTGGGTAATTTGAAAAGATCCCATCCAGCGTATGTCCTACCGTGTGGGTGGCCCCTTTAACTATTTGTAAAAGGTCTAGTCTATTCATCAGGTCCAATAATTCCTGTGTGTCTAAATCTACAGTGTCTTCCAAATGGAAGTTAAAGTCGCCCATTATGGAAAAAGATCTGTCACTTATGCCTTCCTCCATCAAATTACCCACTAAATCAATGAACGATTTTCTCAGCCCTGGTGGCCTATATAATAAAATTCCCCCATTAGTAATTGTTTTAAATATAGCTTTGATGGAGTCATGGTAGATCACAGCCAACCCCCCTTCATTCTTGCCCTGCCTATTGACCGTGTGACATAGGAAGCCAGGTGGTGATGCCTGTACTATGTCTGGTCCAGAGGCTTCGTCCGTCCACGCTTCAGTGATAAATGCCACTTTTGCACCTAGATCTTCTATCAGGGCCGCACATTCTGCGCTATGCTTGACCAGTGACCGAGCGTTAAGGAGGATTCCTTTTATGCTCTGTGTAGTGTTGTTCCTCCGAGCACCTATTACCTCCGGTGTCCTATCCCTTACTTTGCTAAACAAGGGCAGTGGAAGGATGATGTTGCAATAAGGACAAACGTCGGATTATCTATCGGGTCATCATATAAGGAAAGGCAAGGACAGTCTAGACTCCTACCCGCGTTGTTTAATCATAACAACCCACTTCTTGAATAAGTGTGTGTTGGTCGATTACCTGGTAAAAAACTGGCAGGGGTCATGGCACTCGGCGCGGTCCAGGCGCAGACGGGCTTGGAAGGCGTGCCATCGGCGCGCCCGCTGCGCACTTGAGTCATAATTCTTTTAAGGTGCTTCCGGTCGAGCAACTAGAGCGCTGCCCCCCGAGCCTCCCCAAGATGGCGGCCCCGCTATGCCTAGCGCAGATATACAGTGACCGTGTCCGGCAGTGCCCTGAAATCCACCGTCACCGGTCAGTCAGTCCGCCCGCCCTTCAAGTAAGCCCTCAGTTCCTCACAAAATAAAATGTCTCTAAAATCTGTACAATTTTAAATGAAATAGCAGCAGGAATATACAAAGTGCAAGGTGCAGCGTAACATTAATTAAAATCTCCCGGCTGAGCCTTGTGTCATTAACACACTGACACAAATATTACCTTAACTGCAGACATTGATCTTCCCTGATCCATAATGTGTTACTGTAAACTGGCAGTCAAAGGGTTTGTGTGGTAAGGGGTTAGTCCTACTTGTCCCTAGGACAAAATACTCGTTACAACTTCTTGCCTTTGACCCCAAACAATATGTCCTGGGCGTCGGGCTATAGGGATTCCACATCCGTGCTACCACTGCCTTTCTAGGAGCCACCAGGGCCTTCCTTAATCTCGCCAGAGGAATCCAGTAAGTTTCGGAGTTGCGTCTGATATGTAACAGATATTTTGTGGGCCTTAATGTGAGTAAGCAAGAGTTGCACCTCAAAAGGGGAGTATTCTGGGATTTCGGCTTCAGTTGATATGTATGGAATAATCCCATGTCGCAGCTGGAGATACTGAAAAAAATTATGTACGAATCATTTGGTACTCTACCTGCAGCTCCATGAAGGATTTCAAAGGCTTGTTGCTCCAAAAGCCTCCCAATGTAGTAATGCCTATAGTGTCCCACTTATCAAAGACTCTGAGCGCAGACACCTGTGGAAGTCTAGTCTCCTTTCACAGCGGGGCAGTGCCGCTCTTCAGTGATGTCCCTTTGTCTCCATGCTGGCAAGATAGCTCAGCAAGGTAATGACTTGCTGACAATATCTACAGTGACCTTCGCATTATAATATACAATTTTGGCAAGGTAAATTAATCTTTCTCAGATAGTTAACTCGAGTTCCATTAAATTGGGAAATAGTAACACGGTAAATAGAACAAAATTATTATTAATTTCTATCAGCACTTCTCTCATTAATGCTGAATTTTTTGGGCATGACCATATTATATATCCGTCAGAGACCCAACCTCCTCAAACCCCCTCCAAGAGGTTTCCTGTCTAAAGTGTAGTCCCATCTATATAGGATCTTATAAAGACTCTCTTGCCCCTCTTCTTGCATGGAAAAGCTGTTGCCTTACCACACGATATCATCCCACTAGTCATTGTTAAAGTGTACTCCTAGTTCCTTTTCCCAGTCTATGTGCAAAGCCAACCTCCTCCCTATTGTTGGACTTGTCAGTGTCATATAGTTATGTGATACAGTGTGTTGTGTGGTGTTTGACTCCAAGGGGAAATTCTCAAATTGTATCCACGCTGCTGTGGAGCTGCTTTTAACTTTTGGATTCCTTACACAATTCCAAACCTGCTGGCATCTAAAGTCATTTACTACCTGAAGCATTATTCTTCTTAGATTTGTGTAAATTATGTCAGTATCCCTTTGTCAAACGTGGTACTAAGGGCCAGATGTAGGTAGCCAAATACCGGTCGGTAACGGCCGATTCCGGCCGTTACCGACCGGTATTTGGCTTTTGAGATGTAGGTGGGTCGTTATTTACAGAATCGGTATATTTACAGATTCGGTAAATTTACCACTTCGGTATTTTACCGAATCGGTAAATATACCGATTCTGTAAATCCATATGTAGCTGACACTCCTAAGAGTGCCACAGGCCCTTAAGAGTCGGTATTTTACCACATAATCCTATTGTGTGGTAAAATACCGAATTCAGGTGTGCATGCACATCTGTGCATGCACACCTGTGCAATGTGACACACAGACATGCCCTTAGGGCATGTATGTGTGCCACATGTCACACAAGCCTGTACTTGGGGTGCTAGAGGGTGTCAAAGTGACACCCCCTGCACCCTTGTAAGATTCGATATTTACCGATTCTGTAAATACCGAATCTGTATTTCCCATTGATTCCTATGGGCTTCAAGGCCAATAGGAATCAATGTGAAATACCGATTCGGTATTTACAGAATCGGTAAATACCGAATCTTACCGAATCGGTAATTAGGAAATAAGATTTACCTACATATGCCTCCTTCCTATTTACCTATTCTTAAATACCGAATCGGTATGATTCGGTATTTAAGAGTCGGTAAATAGGAGTTACCTACATCTGGCCCAAAGTGTGCAACAGCCTCTTCACATGCACTCAAGTTCCCTTGTTCCTGGCTTGATGTAAATTCTATATTTCCCCAAAATGTCTCTCTAGTTGATTATAGTCTCTAGCCATGAGAATGGTGTGATCAGAGCCAGTTGTTGCATCTCACCTTAGAATACCAATAGAGTAAGGCCATCTTATTTTTTAGTGAAGTTGATCTTAAAGCCCAATACTACCAAGTATTTTGTCATCTGCAGACAGCGTTATCTTAAACTGATCTGGACCTAATTTAATGCATCTAATGACTGCATTGGTGTATAGACATTGTGTGAAGTGTTCCAGGAATTCCGCAGAGTAGCGGGTATTAGAGACATTCTTACCTTGTCCCAGAGCAGGGCGTTTCGCGTATTCACACACCAGTGTATGGATCGCGGACGCCACCCCAACTAGCCATTTGAGATTTTATTTTGCCACACCAGTATATCACTACCAGTACCAGATTTCTAACATGGATGGTACTAGTGGAGTCAAGTTTGGAGGTCCTCTTTTCCACATGCCAAGTTGGGGCGTTTTCCATTCCAGGCTAGTCTGCTGACAGGCGGCTCCTTTCTTTGAGCATTAGACATCCATAAGTATTACCTTAAGAGACACCTCTATTATTTATATCGTTGTTCAACTCAGCTGTAGCTTGGGAGACCCCAGTCCTGCACTGTACTGTGGAAGGCTGTAAAATGGGTGTCCGAAATGCGTCGACCCTTACCATCCAGGACCAGCGTCATTCAAAGAAGAAAATATATACATAAAACATACAGGGTTATAGAGAAATAAAAAATTGTTGTTGGATGCAATTAATTTGAATTATGTATAAGTTGGTCTATTATAAGTAGACCTTGTTACCTGGAGACGGTTCTTTATTGTTGTCACCTTAACAACGGAATATTTTCAGTCATTGCGGTTCCTTTGTTCACCTACACTTAAAGCATTGATTCGCTTTTGTCAGAAGCATGCTAAATCAGTAGATATGTTTTATTGTCTCTCAATCTGTTGTAACTCTGTACTTGTTTTGTAAAGCTGCCAAAGGAAACTTAAAGTAAATGGTTGGATTAGCAATGATTTTTGTAGTCTGTCTTTTTTGACTGTGGTGCAGCAATTCCTCTATAATTAAATCAATTTACACTATCTGAATAAAAATGATGTCATTATAATAGGTGAGTTAAACCGCCAGAGGTTACAAATAGTAAGTTAACTCCTTTTCAAACTTTTTACATATCTATCCTACTAGTGCTCTCTTCATTGTTCTTATACAAGTGGTGTAGCCTACATCGCCCTTTGTATCAGCACCTTTATGGACAGAGCACCATTCATTCTAATAAGGGCTGATAAAGTTTGGGACTTTGCTATAATCCTTCATAGATTGTCCTTACCTATGCCTATTTTTTTCAATATGTTCTCCAGGAAGGCCCAGTCCACCTTAACCCCTTCCGTGCGGCCGCGATTCCCCCCGTGTGCGGCCGCCGAACGAACAGGGCGGGCCCGTGACGAACCCCAGCCGTCATCAGCACACGAGCACCGTGGACCGTGACGGCTGGGGTTCGTCACCAGCATGGAAGGGGTTAAAGGCTTTCACAGCTTCCAGTGGACCTCCCTCCCAACACCCTTATGAGCAAAGCCTATAAGGTGCAGTACCATTATCATATTGTCTCTTGTGTGTGCCGGAGTTAAACCCAGGCGGTTCAGGATGAACTAAGGGAGGTATAGGAATCTTTAGTTGGCCTGCTGATCTTTTAGTCAAAAACACCTTAATATTATTGTTTAGTCCTTTTGTTAAGATTCTCTGTAGTGATGATGTGAATGCTTTATAGAATCCTGCTGAGAGGCCATAGAGTCCCAGTACTTTAGACCCCTTGAAGTGCCTTATTGCCATCAACCCCTATTCCTTCATTATAGTTGCTTCTAGGGCTTCCCTGGTCTCCTTTGGAAGTCGTGGGACCTTGTTTCACCTCTGGTAGGATCGTCTCTTCTTTGTTCTCAACTTTTTATTGGTCAATATAGGATTCCCTGCTATTTTGTTCTCCCCATTGTTTAGCCTGAGCATATATTGATCCTTGAGGAGGGCTTGATTTAGTTTCCAGGAACCCTCTCTGCTCCGAATGTCTTCCTCTTCAGGTTAAAGCGCAAATGATCAAATCAAGTCCAGAGAGGGTAATGGGAACCTTATTCACGTCATGAATATATAGGAGTAAGTATTTATCCCCTTGTATATGATCTAAATAGGCTAAGCTCCGGCTAGCTGCCTCGTAATGGGCAAACTCTACTTGGAGTGGGTGTTTGTTCATACATCCTCCATCTCACTTCTTCTGCTATGCTTCATCCGCCCCAGTTAGAGCACTACTGCCTCTAACAGTTCTGCATCTAATATTGCTTCTGATCCGGTACGAAGTTTAAAAACTCCCTCAATGATCAACAACCCTTTTGCCTACTCTTTGGGTAAGGGAATTGTCCTTCAGAAAAAAGTGTGCTCAGCACCATTGAGGTCATAAATAGATGCCAGGGCGAGAGTAGGCCTTTGAGTAACTCCTCTACCACCACCCACCTGGCATACTTGTCTCTCTTGTGCACCCAATGTAAATGAACAGGGTTATGTGAATTAGAATGCTCACTCCCGCTGCCTTCTATGCTGCTGAAAAGTGTTGTAGAGGGAAGTGTTTCAAATGGAGGTGATGTTGATCACTCTCCAAAAGATGAGTTTCTTGTAAGCAGATATACATGAGTCATCCTTGCTGGATGTGTACGTAAGATGCCCAGCCATGAGGCAGAAGCTTTAAGACCTCGAACATTGTGCATTTCGGTCATAAACATGACCTCTTATTAGTGCTTGGCTGTACAGGGCCCTTCAGTATATCGCCTCTACTCCATATCAAAGGTGCCTTGCCCTAGATGCATCTCTCTGTGGGAATTCCCCAACACCCATGAAATTCCCTATCCATTCTTTAGAGACTTACCGAACTGACAAACTCTAACCTTAGCTCTACTATCCTACCTTATAATGATTTAAGCAACTGTCAACCTCTACCACCCTCAGATGATTGTCTGTTTGTATGACACCACTTCAACCCGTCCATTGTAGGTACATATTGATTACTCCCATAAACTGAAGTGAGTGGCTAAACCTACCATTTCCTTTTTGAGTCCCTTTCAGTTGTGATCACTGGAGTCATTTGCTTTCCATTTCTCTATTTTGCTTTTCACTTAGGCTTCCTGCTGAATTTCTGCAATTGTGTGGTTCCATCTCGTTTCCTGTTGGAACTTTTTTAAATAATACAAGTCACTTGTACGGTTACTGGGCTACGATTGTGTCAGTCAGAGCAGCGTCCCACTGGTGTCCTTGGGCTAAACCGTGTATTTAACCCAAAACTGAGGATCAAATATACCCATTTGGCCCTTGATCCTCAGGGTAATGAAGTTGATCAGCCCATGGCTTATTCAGGTAGATGTAATGGGGCTAGAGGCTTATAACCCAATAGAATGTCTAACAACAATTAATAAATCACTGATCAGTCAGTACTAGTTTGTAAAAGAAAACAACTTTATTATTAACACACAATGCAATTAATGTACTGCAAGCGGTGCAGCTAGCGATGTACCAATATTAACCGTAGTAATCTAGAGGACAGTGTAAACTGTTCCCTATGAAAGGTCTTGTACTGTAATGTAGTCTGTGGGGAATATTTGTTAAGTTATCCCTGGGAATCTCCTGGGGCTTAGTTCACTCTTTTGCCCCTAAGTTATTATTGCCCATAGTTATTGTTTCAGTCCCTTCAAATTGTGCAATTATTCCCACCTCTTCCCTTTCTGAAATCACTATAAGTCAATACCTTTATATCCTTGGGTGTAGCTCATGCAGGCTGGGCCTGAAGTTGCTTGGTCTATGGCCTTACCACCTCAAGTTGGTGTGCATGTGCACATCCCGCTAAGTGGACTGACCTGTACTTCTCCCCAGCCTGGTTGACATTGCTTGCAGGTTCTGGCAGACGTGCTCTTGTGCCGAAGTGTAGGTAGAGCCTGTACCAGCATTTGTGCAGCTATCACCCCTCTCAGTCTGGCAAGTTCTGTCTTTTGTGTTTGTTCTCTAGAACAAACAGAGCTATGATCTACCTCCAGTTGCAGTGGTGATTAAGGTGCTGATGATGTTCAAATTTGTAAGCAAGTATTTCCTTCCTCTATAGCACAATGTAGTCCTCGCAAGAGCAATTTACGGTCATAAGTTGATTGGAGCCTCATGCTTTCAAGCACTTGCTTGTGTAGTGCGGTCACCCACTGAACACTTCTTTGATGTTCAGGAATACCTGCATAGTGAATTAATTACATTTACGAACAACCAAGGTTATGGAGATGGTCACAGCTGAGTAAATAAACTTTATTGAATAGTGGATGTGGGCAATTTGGGTAGGATTGTGTACACGTATTGGAAGATTGTGTACTTGCCAAGAATATGTTGGCATGTTGCTTAACCATTAACCAAGCGTAACATATTAGCAGGTCAGTGGACTGTGCATGAAGTAAACTACGGACATGACAAGGACATGTAGTTAATTTTTAACCAAGGAAACCGGGAGAAGGCTATGTGACAAAGTGGTCATTCAGGCTATAAAAGGCAGTTGTTGGAAGAGGTGGGGGGTGCATGTGACTTGATCTTATAAACCATCCTGACAGTATTTGGAGGAGGTGGGGGGGGAGTATGCCACTTGAGTGAAGGAATCTTACTGTGTGGCGTCGTATAGACAAAGCTCTCCTGCCAGATACAGGATGATTATATTTTTGCTGTTGTTGATGTGTGTTTGCCACCTGTAAACCAGAGCCAAATAAAACTTCTTTGTTGAATACTGTTGGTGTTTTTCGTGTATTTTCTTAATCAGGGGTCAGGCCGAAATTTAATTTAATTGAACACATTTTGGTGTCAGAAGTGGGACTTTTCCACCCAATTCTTGATTGTGGTAAAAATGAGAATGATTTGGTTTAGGAAACAATGAGGGGTGGAGGACTTACCCAGATACCTAATGCCAGAGTGGGCTAAGTAGCGATGGCAATATGTGGTAGAGACTTGGCGAGATATGCAAAAGTCCCTGTGCAAGGGGAACTGGGGTACTGTTTGGAGAAGGGATTAGCCGGAATAAATTTAAAAGGATATGATAAAGGACCACTTAGAGCAGTTGCAGAGTGAGACTGGATAATAATACAGGATACAGTGATCAAATCACTACGAAAAAGTGAGGCTGAATCCTGTCATTAAGAGAAGCCAATGTACCCTCTGGAAACCCATCTGGTTATAGAGCAATTGACTAAAGAACTTTGATGTCTTTGAGACAAACAAAGTGCGGAAAGATTGTGATCCCTAGAAGCCATGCCATAGTAGCGCCCAAGGGGAGGAAAGATAAAAGAAGGGTGCAGATATAGCAGGGAAATATTCTGTTAGCAATTGGGAGGAAGAAATTGATGCAGAGGTTGAAACATGTCAGGCCCTTGATCTAAGCTTTAAATCGTTTAAAGGAAACCTTCAAGATAGTCGCGACTCCTGGAGTTCTCCATATTGTGACCACTCTGAAAAGACAACTTAACAAAATATGGGATTATACTCGGAGGTACAACTTCACAAACAACATATAAACAATTGTCTGGAGAGAATATTAAAGCATAGATGGTTTGATGTTGTTCTATTTTTAACTTTTTATTAACAGACATCAGCTTATTGATTACAATACAGAGGAAGTAATAAGTCGGGCAGCAAGGAGATACTAGGTAAAATCAGTTAATGCAAAATATCACTTGGAAGATCTAGGGTGAATGGGGGTCATCACAACTGACAGTGAGGGGCGGCTGACATATGTCCCCACGATAGGAATTCTACTAGCCCCATACACGGGTTCACTTCTTAGGGCAACCCCAGGCCACATACACCGTCTTCTCTCTGAACATGACCAATCCAGTTTCTCTCCTAGTTTCCCACTGTGGGAGGAAGTGACGCTCCCCACAGCTGTGTGATGTTTCTCTTAGCAAGCATAAGCCCCAGAGTGACCCATTGTGTTGTGTAACCAATCAAATCTGTCGGCTCCCAAATATTCAATAAGCATCTACGAACTTTAAGGCTGAGTTGGGTGGATAGAACTGTGTAAATGATGTCATGGTTATTACGCCAATTGGATTGAATACTGTCGCATTCCCAAATTATATGCATAACAGTGCCCACCTGGTCACATCCCCGTCTACAATCCCCCGTCTGTTTTTCCCATCCGCACCAGCTGGGGTCCTGTCGCATAAACCCTATGGATGATTTTAAGTTGGATTAGTCAGAGTTGCGCTGGTATTGCCTCGACTCTAGGCGAGGAAATGGCCTCCTGCCATTCTTCGTCATCCATCTCGATTCCATTTCTTGACCATTTCTCCCGAAGTGAGTTAAGAGGGTCCGGCATATTATTTATCCATTTTTTTATATATCAGTGAAATCGTTTTATCAGGGACGTGGCCATCTAGTACCCTATCTTTCAACGGGGAAGATTTGGGAAGGGTGGTACCAACCTGCAAATGGGAACGCAAAGCATATCGGATCTGTGTGTAACAAAAGTATTCCGTGTCCGGTAGTTCGAATTGTTGTTGCAGGGCGGCGAATGGTTTGACATCCGTCTTTTCCCATAGGTCACCTATACGCGAGATACCTTTAAGGTCCCACTTGTCAAGCCCCTTTCATTTCCATAGGGTACCCAGCTGTTCTGAATCCCATAAAGGGGGCGCATGTGTAAGCCTACGATCCCACCCAAGGCATTTAGCGGCAGTATGCCAAACGTACCGAATGTTTGGTGGGGCCCGTGAGTTTAAAGTGCTGAGGTTTGGAGTAAAGGGCTCTATTGTAGTTCCCACCAGAGAGAAGCCATCTGTCCATGTTATAGACTGGATCCCCGGGACGGGTGTAGGTGCCATGGTTGATGGCAGTTAGCTGAGCCGCCCAGTAATACTTTTTAATATCAGGGAGGCTTATACCCCCGTAGTAACAATTCAGGGTGAGCTTACTCAGAGCGATACGTGGCTTTCCATCCCATAACAGGTCCCGCTGAAGGCCCTCTACCTCCCTGAAATAGGACGACGGGACAGGGTCTTGAGAGTTCTGCAGGGCATATAAAAACCGAGATAAAGACATCATTTTAAAAAGAGCGGCTTTTCCCAGTAGGGAAAGAAGGAGTAACTTCCAATTGTTTATATCTTTCCTCAACCTGAGTAAAGGCCGGAGCAGGTTCTGGGTGTATCAGAGTGATGGATCGAAAGAGAGAAAGATTCTGAGATACTTGAAGCCCTCTGTACATATTTATATCGGGCACCCATTCGGTGGGGTAGGCGGTTCTCCTGCCAAAACGAACAGCAGGGATTTACTCCAGTTAATAGAATACCTGGAAAATCTACCGAAGATGGCAAGGATATCCAAGACAACAATCGGGACCGTCTCGGGGAGGTCAGATAAAGTAGGATATCGTCAGCATAGAGTGAGATGCGGTCTTCCCACGCTGGGGACCAGCACATGCGCCATACCATCGGGTCTCTGAGTATCCAGTCTGCCAGTGGTTCCAATGCTAAGGCAAACAGGAGGGGGACAGCGGACATCCTTGCCGGGTCCCCCGACCCAGCTCAAAAGTGGACGACTTTTTATTATTAACCACCACTTGTGCTAAAGGTTTAGCATATAGGAGCTTCGCCCATTGGATATATTTCGGGCCAAACCGCATTCTCTCCCAAAATGCCCAGAGATACGGCCATTCATTGGTGTCTAAGGCCATAGTAGCGTCAAGGGAGACTATTATAGCTGGTTCTTGGATGGAGGATGCTCTGCCTAATATTCCATGCACCCTACGCAAGTTAAGAGCTGTGTTAAGATGTGGAATGAAACCGGATTGGTCTGGATGGACTAGAGTCCTGATAACAGTAACCAGACGGTTGGCCAGGAGCTTGGCCAGAATCTTGGGCTCTGCATTTAAAATGGAAAACGGTCTGTACGACCCACATTCAGTTTTAGGCTTCCCTTCCTTGTGGATAGTAATTATGGTGGCCGTCCTCTGGTCAATCAGTAGGAACCTCTTGTTTCTGGATTCCTCAAACCTGGACCGGAGATATGGGGCCAGTCTGTCCTGCCGAAGTTTATATAATTCGATCGGAAGTCCGTTAGGACCGAAGGCCTTCACTGAGTTTAGGAACATGATTGCTTTCGCTATTTCATCGTTGGATATGTCGCTATCACGAAAGTTACAGTCGTCTACTGGGAGCTTGGGCAGCGTTATGTCAGCTAACAGTTGACAGGAGTCCTCTATGGAATAGGGAGCAACTGAAGAATAAACACCGAAATGGTCTGCAAACTTGTCAACAATGCCTTGCGGGTCTGTGAGGGGGCTGCCCCCTTCCCTATGAAGTTCCGGCACCAGCCGGCTTGCCCACTCTTTTTTTGTCCAGCCACGCAACTAGTTTCCCTGCTTTATCTCCCACATCATATCGCCGTCCCTGCGTGGCTCTCCCCAAGGTTTTGGCCTGTTCAGTCGCCAACGCCCTATACTCCTGCTGTCGGAGCTTAAGATAATGGAGCTTGTCCGGAGTAACATCTGGTTCCAGGTCAGTTTCTCATTGATGCATCTCAGCCTCAATGGCAACTATCTCACTCTGGTGGTCTTTCTTCGTTCCAGAGATCAAAGATAAGGCCTGACCCTGAATCACCGTCTTGAAGGCCTCCCATAGCGTCTGCGTGGAGTCCACTGATCCCTCATTGTCAATAAAACAATTATCTATAGCTGCGAGAAGTTCCTTACAAACTGGCGAATGGTCAGGTGTTTAATCTCGTGGATGTGTGCAACCTGAGATGCGGGAACTAAAAAATAATCTATGCGTGAAAGGCTCCCACGGGCCCCGGAATGGAAGGTGTGCTGCACTGTGTTTGGGTGATAGGTCAGCCAGCCATCTACCAGCCCCATGGTATCAAGGAATTCAGGAAGCCAACACGCTGCGGGGCCCAACTCTCGGGGGGATGAAGACTACAGAGTTTAAGTCACCTCCAAGTATTAACATGCCCTCTGGAATAGCAAGCAAGATAGTCCCTAGGTCTCTGAAGGTGGTGGCTTGTAAGCCAGGCGGTATGTAAACCAATAGAAGTGTGATGGGGTGCCTCTCCCATGTCCCTGAGACCCCAATGTACCTACCCCGGTCGTCTGTCGAGGTTGCCTGTACCACCAGAGGAAAGGATTTTCTCATCATACTACCCACTCCTTGCGAACTAGAGGTGAATCCCGCATGAGCCAACTTGGTGTAACCCCCTCTTTGTAAGGCTTTGCAGGCATTTCCAATGAGATGTGTTTCTTGAAGCAATACAATATCAGGGGCTTGACGCTTGATGTATTGGAGGACAACACTGCGCTTGAGTTTATCCCCCAACCCATTGACATTCCAGCTTAGTCTTAATCCCTCCATCCCACCGTGTAGCCATGACAAATTAGAAAATATCTCTACTTCCTCTACGGAAATTATGGCATGTGTTTCTACTTCGCTGATGCAATAATTACAACTAAAACCAAACACACCAACTCCCAACAAACCCCACCGCCCTGTACTCTGGGCCTAGAACTGCCCATCGAAAACTTGCAGAGTGCCGGTCGCCCCTCGTAAGGAACTAAAAGTAGAAGAAAAAAGGGGAATACAGCGCTACGCTTCCCTGTCCCCAACCAAGTCAAACGTACATCCCCAAATAAGTAAATGTGTCCAGTCCACCACCGTAAAGGATCAGAAACAAGGAAGCCCCCTCCCAAACCCACCTCGCTCCAAGCCCCATACTCAGTTCAAGTTCAGCTGCCGGCTTGGTCTCCTCCTCAGGCAGGTCGATTGTCTGCACACTCCCTGCCGTTGCGTTCATTGGCGCTCCTCCCTCCACGGTGTTTGATCCAATCCGCCACTGCTTCCGGATGTTCAAAGAACCAAGCTCTCCCCTCTGCTTCCACCCGGAGACGTGCTGGGAATAACATCGAATATTTCAGTCCTCTTTCTCTTAGGTCTCTTTTCACTGAGAGTGACCTGATAATTTTCGCCTCGGTGCCTATTCCAATCATGGAGTCCCACTCTGTAACTCTGGGCAATAGCTTGCTTAATCTCCACAACGGCCCCCACAACGCTAAGGATGCCTGGCCTCCACCTTGGGGGTGCCCGGGAGTGGACACCTCACAGGGAAAGCCAGGATGGGTTCCACAGCGGTATTCGTACAAGCGCCTTGAGACCCTTGCGGGTGAGTAGTGCGCTATACAAGTATCAATTTACAATCACTCAAGGATTTATAAAGTTCAGCAAATCACTTGTGAGTGTCTCGAGGCGGTGGAGTTGCTCACTGCTTGGTGGAGATTTCTTTATTCGAATAACCAGATCTCTAGTTGCTGGAGAGATGAGGTGGCCCTGTGGTGCAGGGGGAGGCCTTTCCAAGCTTTGGCTGGCAGGTGTGAGAAGGAACGTCCTCCGCCGTTGCATTTGCGGATCCGATGGGTGTCTGCGAGGAAGAGGAAGGCGGATTGTAGGTGTCTGATCGGTTGGTGGCATGTCAGGCGTTTGTTGATACATGCTGGTCCCTCATTGTGCAGGTCTTGGTATGCATGTATCAGCATCTTGAACTGGTACCTCTTTTGAATCAGGAGCCAGTGTAGGTTATTTGGGGTGGGGAGTGATGTAGGTTTATTTGGGAAGGTCTGGGATGAGTCTGCCCGCTGAGTTTCGTATTGTCTGTAGTCTCTTAATGAGGCGTGTGGTGATTGCTGCGTAGAGTGTGTTCCCGTAGTCCAGCCTGCTGGTGATGAGAGCCTGCGTGACGGTCCTTCTGGTGATGATTGGGGGCCACCTGATGATCTTGCAGAGGATGCGTAGGGTGTGGAAGCAGGCGGAAGAGACTGTGTTTACCTGTTTCTTCATATATAGCTTGCTGTCCAAGATGTTGCTGAGGGTGCGGGGTGGTCTGTTTAGGCGAGGGATGGGCTGAGCACAGCAGGCCATCCTGTGTCGTTCCATAGAGAGGTGGTGTTCCCAAAGATGATGTTGTCTGTGTTGAGTTTGAGACGTTGTCCCTCATCCAGTCCATGACATTCATCATATATCTGTGGATGTTGGCTCTGGTGTTTGTGGAGCGTTCTGATAGTGACATGATGAGCTGGGTATTGTTGGCGTAGGAGATGATGTTGAGTCAATGTGATCTGATAGTGCTGGCCTGGGGGGTCATGTACGTGTTGAAGGGGGTGGGGCTGAGGGATGATCCTTGGGAAATACCGCAGATGATCTTCTTGGGTTCTGAGGTGAATGGTGGGAGACTGATTCTCTGGGTTCTTCCTGTGAGGAATGAGGCGATCCATTTGAGGGTGTCTTCCTGGATTCCGAATCTGTGGAGTCTGTTGATCAAGATATGATGGGAGACGATGTCAACGGTGGCTAACAGGTCCAGGAGGTTCAGGGCTGCCAATTTGCTGTGGTCCTAGAGGGATCTGATGTCATCGGTGGCTGCGAGCAGGGCTTTTTCAGTGCTGTGTTTGGCTCGAAATCCAGATTGGGAGGGGTCTAGGAGGTTATTGTGTTCCAGATGTTCTGTTAGTTGCTGGTCGATTGCCTTCTTGAGAACCTTTGCTGGAGATGGGCCGGTACTTCTTCAGTTCTGCTGGGTCAGCAGGAGGTGCCTCACTTCATCGGGTTTCCAGTCCTTTGGGAAGGAGGCACCTCACTTCAGTATGTTTCCAATCCTCGGGGAAGGAGGCTGAGGTGATGGAGGTGTTCAGGACTTTCTTGAGCTTGTCGCAAATCGTTTTTTTCCCGAAGTTGAAGACATGGTGGGGACTGGGATCCGTGGGTGCTCCTGAGTGTACAGAGTATATGATGGAGTTAGTGGCCAGAGTTGTGAGAGGGTCCCAATGGGTGAGCAAATATTTGAGGTTTTTGTTTGTAGGTGAGAGTAGGCTGAAACTGTTAGTGGCGGTGGGCTAGGGTTTGAAGTTCTATTAGATGACCGAGATCTTTTTGTGGAAGAAGTCTGCCAGAGTGCCACACCGTTCTTGGGAGAGGGTGATGTCATTTCCGGCCGCTGAAGAGTTAGAAATCTCATTCACAATGGCAAAGATCTACATGCTGCAGTATGTGCTGGCTTCTATGTGGTTTGCCAGGGCGTTCTTTTTTTGTTTCATTTAGGAGGCGGTGGTACTGGGTAAGTGCTGTCTTGAAGACGGCATGGTGTCCTATCTCTTTGCTGGTGAGCCACTTCTTTTCTAGTTGCTGGCAGTTGCAGTTGATGGATTTCAGCTCCTAAGTGAACCAGCTGACTTCTGGCAGGTCCTTTGGATTTGGCTGGCTTGGCGGGGGCAATTATGTTGGTGCATCCAGTGATTCACTGGGAGAAGTTCTTTGCAGCCTTTTCTGGGTTGGATGTTGTGACTGGGAGATAGGAATTAAGGACATTGTGGCACTGGTCTTCTGATATCTTTTTCAAGTTTCTGGACATGGAGCGGGAGGGACATGGTGCCAGTGTTGGTAGGTCTTGGGATGGTGAAGTGGACGCTATAGTGGTCAGTCCAGGTGAACTATGAGACATGGTTGTACTTAAATCTGTCGCTGGATGTGAAACCGGGATTGAGTGCGGGTCCTGCGATGTGTGTAGGGTCGTGACAAATTGCTTAAGACCAATGTTGCTCATGCTTTCCAGGAGGTTAGTTATGCTTCTGTCACTGGGTTCGTCGAGATGAAAATTCAAGTTGATGGTGATCAGGGTGATGAGGTGAGGGATGGTGTTGCAGAAGCTGGGGCATGATCCTGGTGCTCTGTTTGTGGCGGTGCCTCTGATGGTGCTTTTTTCCGTCTGTTTTGAGTTGGAAGTTGAGATGCTCCATTATTGGGGTTGAGTTGTCTGAGTAGGTTGCGCAGTGGACTGTGTCCTTGTAGATGATGGCAATTCCACCTCTATGTTGGTCAGTGAAGACCTGCTACAGGGGAGCAGATTGATGATCTGCTTAATGGGGGGGGGGGGGTCGCTCTGTAGCTTTCATTAAGTAGGTCCTGGGTGGGGTAACTGGGTCGTGGGTGGCAGGAGGCAGGTGAGCAAACGGGCGGGAAAGGAGAGGGTGAATATAACATGAGCTAAATAAATTGAGAGGGACAAAAATTAAGGACACACAATGCTAATATGCAATCCCCAAGGCTAAATAGATTCAGCACAAACACATATTCAGTTACAGACAAGAGACCAGGTAACACCAGCAAGATCTGGCAAGCAGTGACCTTAGGCAGAGCCAGGAAAGACCTGCCACTTTGGAATAGATTGAGGATATGCTTAATGGGGTCGTGCTGCAGCCTTCATTAAGTAGGTCCTGGGAGAGGGGTGGGGCCCTGGGAGGCGGGTGAGCAAAGAACGGCCAGTATTAGAGGGACCCTACTGTTTCCCTTAGAAGGCATGAATATATATCTGATAAAGTGCATGAGACAATAGATTAAATGGTTCAACTCTGGAACGTCCAAACAAAAAAGCAAAGCAGTGCGTAACACAATGATGGCAGCCCCTGGTGCGGAGGATAACATTCGTATTACTTGAAGACAGATATGGCTAGACTTACTAAAAGTGAGAGTGTATAGGGAGATCATAGATGGGTTAACCACTGGGCATTGCTGAAGAAATTGTGGAAAGTGATGTCTAAGGTAGCAAGTGAAGGCAGAAGAAAAGTTAACCAGAGTGATGTGGGAGGTGCCCAGGTTTAGAAGACTTAGTGAGGAACACCAAGTTGTAGATATCTTGAAAAAATTATGATCCCACTAGATTATATCCAGATCTAACCCTCTGAAAGGAGGAACATGGGTGGGATTTCCCCTCTACGTTATGATGTGACAGTCCGCTCTAGTGGCAAAGGTGCGCACATTGTCAGCAGGAGATGGCACCCTATTTGCCTATCTCCGTTTGGAAGAAAGGGGAGACAAAGCATCAGACTACTGCATTAGTCAGAAGCTGCCATTTGCATTCAACAGCTTGTGGTAGAGCCCCACAAACCAATATTATACAAATTGAGGGACTGGGAGGGGCGGTTACTGAATCGGTCAAGGCCATTGTGTAACTGTCCTTAAACAAAGGGCTTGTCTTTACTTGTACAGTTGTGACTTTCCCACTCTTAGACAACATTTTAGAGCTTGATGTACTAGTGGAACAGATCATACAGGTCCCATGGGAATTTTCACAATTGCATTTCCTCACACACCTATTATGTATGAGCAGTGAAGTCCATAGTCACTATGCAGACAAAAAGGACACTAGTGAAACTACTGAGTCTGCCACAGCCAGTGGCACTAAAGCAATATCATTTACCAAGGTGACAGAGAGAGATAGGAGAAACAGTGGGGGCTCTGTTGGAAACTTGGGTGATTAAACCAGCAATAAGTCCTTTCCTCTCCACTGTGTGGCCTGTGAAAAAATCAGACGGTAGCTGGAGGATGACTGTAGATTATTGAGTATTGAGTATTGAACACAAGGTACTCTTCCACTGGAAGCAGCTTTACCTTACATGGTGACTATAATTAAACAGATCGGGGAAAGGGCTTGAGAATGGCATGCAGTAACTGACTTGGCCAATGCTTTCTTTTCAATACCCAGTGCGTTGGAATCCCAGGACCAATTTACTTTTACATGGGAAGGAAGGCAGTACACATTTCAAGTGTTACCCCATGTCTATGTTGAAAACACTGCTTTAATAATCTGTATTAAGCAGGTTGGCATTTATTTTCCTTGAGATTGCAAGTTCAACCTGCAGCACTGGATTGAGGAGATGGGTACAAATTCTATATTATTCAACCACTCTTCAGGTAATCCTTTGGAAATGCCCAGCAGACTGGAATATACTCCACCGTTAGAGTTCCAAGAGGAGGTAGTGTCTGTACTCTTCAGTTTATAGACACCCCTGCTTCATATGTACACTTTAGAAATGCTATACATTGTTGTGTAGTTCCACACTTTCCAGTAGAAACTGCATGTTTGTTGGGCAACATAAACGTAGGTATAGTGCCAGACGGATCCCGTGCACCCAGCAGGATATGCCTTCCTAGAGAACAGCTAGTTCACAGTGCCACCATATGCCCCCTAGACCTGGACAGGGAGCAAATGACTTTAGCAACCACAGAACATGTCAACCCTGAGCCTCCCCAGGGATTATTGCAACAGATCTAGAACCCTTTCGCTCAGTCACTTTTTTTTATATTTCTTTTTATTAACTATAGGAATCAACATCACAAGGCAAATCACAGTACATTCTCATTTCTTGTCATGACAAAGTTATTTTCCAGCTAATAGTGCACAATATCTTAACAATAGGTAACTTGTATCATGTCTACAGTTATTCATCTTGAGCTGGTACTAGTGGTGGAATACATTTGTTCCCTCTATACTCATTCCAGTCGTTTCAAATGCGGGACCATATTTTGGAACATCCCCTATTTACATATACATTCTTTTCATGGAACATGCACCAATCCATATCCCTCTTCCATGCGTGTTAACACCTCGCCCATCACCTCATGTATCTTCTTCCAATACCTCTGCACAAATACGCATTCCCATAGTATATGGAGGAGCATGCAATTGCTTCAACATCCCCTTCTACATTTACCATCTTCTGCTCTTCCCATTTGCACCAAACAGGGCCCTGTAATGTAGATCCGGTACAAGATTTTGAGTTGTACTAGCCTCAGCCTTGCTGCAATGGCCACCTCCCGTGGTGAAACTACCTCTATTGCCCAGTCTTCATCATCAAGTATTATACCATCCCTTTCCCACTTTTCCAAAAGGGGATCACCAGAGTGATTCACTAACTTTTTGTAGGTGAGTGAGATGGCCTTTTTTGGTGAGTAGCCATCAAGGATTCTGTCCTCAAAGTTGAGGAATCGGGGTGGTGGTGGGGGGGGCTCTCTCCCTTCTGGAGACAGGAATGCAAAGCGTTCTGTAGGAGCCAGATCATATTCCTGTTGCAGGGCCGGAAATGGCTTGACCTCACCCTTTATCCATAGGTAGCCTATTTTTGATGTACCTATGAGGTCCCACTCATCAAAGCCTTTAGATGACCACAGATTCCCAAGCAGCTCCGAATCCCATAATGGAGTAGCCAGAGTCACCCTACGATCCCACCCCATACTTGTTAGCCTCCAGTCTGCCAAACTTGTACCGAATGCTTGGTTGGTCCGGTCAGGCGGTGTTTTCCGGCGCTTAAATAGAGCGCACAATTATAGTTCCCTCCAGATAGTACCCAATGATCCATCACATACCCGGATCCTCCTTCTGTCTGTAAGTGCCATGATTAATGGCTGTCAGATAAGCTACCTCACTCAGTCACTCTTGCCTTGCTCTTTCTCTCAGAGAAATATACAAGGAATACCCAGAGGGGCGTTTTTCAATGTTTATTGAAACATCGTGATTCTTGTATAGAATATATAACATAACATTTGTATTTGTAAGGCGCACGTTCACCCAGAGGTCTCTTGGCGCTGAATAACAGATGTTCATTGTTACCCAACTTAATGGTACTCATTTTATCGACCTCAGATATATAAAGGCTGAGTGGACCCGCCAGGATTTAAACCTGTGACCATGAGGTCGAACACAGGCCCCTGCAATGGACGCATTAGTCCACTGAGCCACCAGACCCGGCATTCTTGTATAGAATATACGTGCTGCAATGATAACAAGACAGAAGCAGATGAAGGTTATTAGTAATTTAAGGACAGTAAACAGAATGAACCATTCCACTATCTTGCTAAAACAATGTATATATGCGGACATATAAAAATAATGTATGTATGTGTACTCCTACCATGCATTCCCTATTGTAGATGCCTAGGGTATATGTATGTGTTTTGCCAAGAATCCCCTATTGGGTGATCCAACCCCCATTACCAGTAGGGAAACAATGTAGGTCCTTGTCTTGGTCATAGGTTGGAGAGCCCTCCTCTTAGAGGTATTGGTATGCTCTGGGCTAATGTTCCAGCGTTTAGCGACCTCGCAATTACAGCAACTGCTCTTCTGCCTAAACCAGAAAATGCCTGTTTATTTATAACAAAAAGCATCATTGCTCTCCTAGGCCAACATTGTTATGATCTATTTATTGATAGCTGTGTCGCCTTATGGATGTAAACCAATAACAACATTTGCACAATGTGTGTCGAGAACTTGTATGTGATGTTCAAGGTGTTGTGATAATGTTCCTATTAAGTGGAATGTGTACTCAATGTAGTTTCAGAGAAACTAATCCTGCATTTATACGCACGCAAATGTGTGTCAAAAGTCATCATGCAAAAGGGAAGGCAACTTAGGAAACGTTGACATGGTAAAAATGGCAGCATTTCTCCCCGGGCCTAACTAAGACACATGACACTTATTCCTCAGACATAAGTCGACTAAAAAGCTGATAGTAAGAAAGCTACAGCTATGGTAAATAGTATCACAGCATATTCATACAATAAAGTTAAGAAAGGCAATCATACTGTTTGAAAGCCAAAGCACACAGAAAGGCATTATTAAAAATATAAAAAATATAAAAGGTAATATAAAAACAAGCTTAAAATCAATTTAAGATGTTAAAAACAGGTAAATTACAAGTTCCCACTAAAGGGAATAGCCAATAGTTTGTGTTCTGAGTGGTAGATGAAACATTTCTATTCCCAGCAACCGCAAATGATGATCCCAAAGACACAACTCAAAGCAGGTTTATGGAGCAAATGTGCTCCCATCCAGTCCCCACAGCAGTCGCTGAGGAAGTGACCACAGCCAGTGGAAGATCTGCCAAACCAAGATCCAGTTCACTAGGAGCAGAACAATACAAGGAGAGCTCGTAAAATGTGGTCAGAGGCAATGGAATACACCATGAACCGCAATACAACAGCAATACAAGTGGGCCTTTAATGGGCCCACCAGTATATTTATGTCCGAAGGCTCAACCACTTGTGTTCCTACGCAAATGTCCAAGGCACTCTTGAACGTGCACCGCAGACAGTGGAATACGAGGTGCATGCAGTGTAGCCACACAGGCTGAAATGATTAGAACCAATGCTCATTCAGTTCCTGAAGCAAAGGTGCGCCAAAGCAATGTACCATGCGTTCACGGTGCAGCAGCACATGTGGTATTGCCAGGTCCATTTGTTCTTGAAAAGGCTACATTCATTGAGAAGCAGAAAAATGCAAATCACAGTCCTGGCAATTTAGGAGCAGGGCAAGCGAAAAACCTACAAAAACGTTTCAGAGCACTAATTATATAAAGGATGGAATGACTCCGAAAACTGCCTGGAAGGTGCTAACCAACTCACAGCCTCTGTGTTTGAAAAGATGTGCTATCCCCGCTGTATCAGAAATGCGATGCACCAGCTCTCCAAAATGTAGTGGGAAGTTAGTGCGGAGTAGCACTGTATTTCCGAAGAGGACAATTCAACTTGAAGTACAAACTGCTCCTTTGCAGATGTTAAGCCACATCTTTCTTAAGCAATAAGTCTCTCAGTTTGCTCAGGGCATCAAGGTGCACGTTTGAAAGATTTATTGAAGGCCAAAGCGTTGCCTTCCTAAATGCATGGGCAGGTAGAAACAGTACTTTGGTACAACAAGTGACTATAGAAGAATCCGCCACTAAATAGGCGATTGCTGGTTTCATTCGGCAGCAATCGTGATCGTTAAGAATCAAATGACTCACATCAGAGAGTAATCTGAAAGCAGGATGGATCACAGCGCTGGGGTACCTTTCAATTAGCAAGATAAGTTTGCCACAGAAGCTTTACAAGCCATGTGAAACAAAACGTCCTTGCATACTAGGGATCTTCTTAAAGTGTTCTGGCAGTCAGAACTGCTGAGAAAACTTCAGTTTCACCGATTTTGACACTTAAATTTGAAAGGTAATTCCCAATACTCATGTACAAACTCTTCCCCCAAGGCTTCTATATGCATATTTGGCGGTATGGTGGTCAGTACTGGAAAGTCAATGTTGAAATCTGCAGAATGATGTACCCATGGATTATCCAATCTGCGGACAGTGTTTCTATAATGTTGAAATGTAGCTTCTCTAGTTTTTCTATGTTTAATATGGTATACCTTGCATTTTTACGTGCTGTGAGTATTTGCTGTTTTGTAAGATGGTATGGGTAAAATAGACTTGTAGCATTAATATATCGCCATGGCAGAATGTAGTGTTTGAAGTGTCTAGCTTGACAGCTGAATAGACCTAAGTTGTGGCTGCCCATATTGCAATGCAGACATATCTTTCTGTATAATGTCTATTGCTGATGACTCTATGTTCCCCAAGGAGTATATTCTAGATGATACGATGATCATACTGTAGTCAACCACTGCTAAAGGTTTTCCTGAATTGGCCTAGCTTTCCATATCTCCTATATTGCATACAAGAAGCGTTTTAGACGTGGTCTTACGGGAGGACCTAATAAAAAGTCCCTGAGGTCCAGGTCATCAGATAGAAGGGATAAGTGTTGTTTCACTTGAAACAGTGTTGACGTTTTTAGCCAGTCAAGGCATAACATCCCAACACTGTAGGTTTTCACCACCCGAAAAGTTCAGACTGCACTTAACGCAGGTTAAGCCTACTGATCTTAAAACTCCTGGTGTTACCTTGGAATCTTGCCAGACATCTGTTAGTGTCTAATGGCGATACCAACCGCCCCTTCCATTTGGGGTCTGGCGAACTGTATGTGCAATTGCGTAGCATGGTGTCTAATTTTTCCTCCTTTTATTTTCTAAACTGCTGCCAGTTTCAAAACATGCGAATGTGGTAATACATGGTTTGTTCAAATCTTTTGTCTTGGCTAATCCAAGACATAGAGTATGTTGCACAGTTTTGTTCAGGAAAATTTGTGGTATTAGGCATGCTCTAAGCAAAATCTCAGTTCCCTGAACCTGCCAGTCTTTGTCCCACAAATTGATTTTACATCTATAGTGCCCCTACAAAAGTCGAAACCTTGTTTGGACAGCTGGAAGGAAAAGAAGCAGAGTATATAAACTTGCTGTCTGTTAGCATATTTTTCTTTTGAGGTGATGGTGGAAGCCTATAATAATAAGAGGCTGCGTCAGATGTGTCATAACTAGAAAAATAAACAAACGTCTGTGCAAATGTTCTTGAACTACCCCGTGGCAGTGTAAGGCAATGTTCCTATTGTGTATTATTGAAAATGGCATGTCGAGTACTTGCTTTATGCAGTAAATGATGACTGTTATTTTGAAAACAAAACATTTCATCATAATTAGATGTACCAACATAAAATGAATCCGATGAAAACACGGTTGAATGCTCTACATCTTCTAGCATTTCATGCACTGTATCAATATCCCAATTGTCAGAAACAGTAGAAGGGATAATTACATCATTCAATGATATTTTAAACAAATAAGGAATTTGTAAGAGTTCTTAGGGCGCATACACATCATACGGTTCCCTATCCCAAACAATCCCACCAGGAATTTAGTATAGCTGAAGGGTTCACCAGTAAAAGGTCTCTTCGTGTTTGGTGTGATGACGAGTTTGGTTTGAGAGCCAAGTTTACCGGTTGAGGTAGTGTCCGTTTAGAAGCAAGAAAAAGACTGTCGCCAAATCAATCCAGAGGGCCAGGAAAAGTTACACAATTGTAATCCAAAGGTCTAACCATGGAGAAACAAAGTATGTCCTTTTCAGCCAAAGATAGAAAACACACACTTTCAGCCTGATTGGTAGGGGTGGCAGAGGTGGCGGTGGATCAGATGAATCTGAAGAGAATTTATCGAAATCGATGAAGTAGCCAGAGGTGGTTCAATCTATTTTTGTCAGCTCAGCAGGTTTTGTAGAACTGGGAGATGACTCGATCTGTGGCACTTTGACGTAGACAGTATTCTTGTCAGGATTCCGAATTGAAATCTGTTACTGTACTGGTTGACTGTACAGTTGTTGAAGCAACAGGCAGAAGGCAGACTTTGTGTTGACTGTTGTCTCACGTTGAAGAGAGAATGCTTCATTAGTTAATAGAGCTTCCATTTAAACTTCCTATACAGTAGTGATAGGAGGCAGGTAGCTACCCTGGAGCCCACATGACTTACTGTTGAGAATCGGCCACAAAGTGTAGTTTGACCAGATCAATAGAGACAAATCTTTTGTCTTTGCTGCCGGCAAGAGGCATAAGAAATACAGTTCTGGTACCTGCAACAGCCAAGACAGGTAAAGGCATTCTGTAAGATGGTCTGAATTATTTCTAGTGCAAAATGTTCTCATTGACCAGATCCCCAACCTTCGAGATCCAGCCAGGCCTTACCGGTACTTCCTTCACTTCCTCAGGGGTGGTGTATTTTACTTGGACGTTGCTTTGTCTGTCCCAAAAGTCATTCAGTTCCTGTAAAACATGCAAACATTCAGTGATATCAAATGGTATTTCTGCCACCACTGTGCTGGGATTGTTCAGGTCTGGGACCCGCATCTTTACCCTGAACAGGATTTCATAGGGAGTCCGCCCACCCAGGGATTTTCTGGTAAGGTTGTTGAGTGTCCTCTGGACCCCATGTAAGTTAGGGACCCAACTGCGACCTGAGCCTAATATCCTTGCTTTTAAAAGACTGGTTTAAATCATGTTTTTTCCTCTCCACAACCGAATTTCCCTCAGGGTGGTATGGAGAGGGGAAACTCAGGGTACCCCCCAAACGTCCAATGTCCTCTTTCTAAACCCTAGAGATAGATGCCGGATCATGGGCGGAATGCGTATGTCCTGATTAAGGCTCACAGATCCTTTATAACAGTTCAGGTTTCAGCCGACCACTGTAGCATACCAATAGGAGTCGAGAGCATCAATCCACTGATACTAAGATATACTTATAAGCCCCATCTGATAACAAAGGGTCGAGGTGATCCAAGTAAACACAAGCCAGAGGCTTGTTTTTAAATCTATAGAGGTGTCTGTGGTGGATGCGCCACTGCTGGCTGATGTTGCATTTAGGGACATAGTCATTGGCCTGTTTGTAAAGACTGGGCCACCAGTAGCGTTGCTGCAGTAATGAAATTGTAGCAGCCACCCCTGCATGTGCAGATGCCAGACCCTTGCGTGCAGCTAATATTAAACCCATCCTGTGATCTCTGTTTGGTATTACTCTATCCCCCACTCCAGGAATGTGAGCATATGGAACTTTCTGTGCACCTAACTTGTTGGATTACTTGAGTGCAAAGCCTTTTGGCAAATGGTTGTGACCAGATGTCTCTGTCTTTCCTCCTATTTGAATGAGTGATTGCAGCAACTGCAGCAATGTAAACTGTTGCTTTTGCGCTTTCCCTGCAATGTGTACACCTACACCAGTACGTTGATGACTCAATGTGTTTATTACGAGTCCGTGGGAAGCAATCTTTCAGCTTTGTCATTTGTTCCCAAAGCATCTTGTACTTGATTGTGCAGCCCTTTGAATCCCTAAATCCATTCTGGCTCCAATAATGCAGATATATTTATTATAAGACTGTACTCAATAAAACAAATTGCACACGATGAGTGTGGGGAATCCAGGATCTGTATACTCGAGTGCCAGAATTAGTATTTAGTTCTGCCAGCTGTGCAGTCACCAAGTGACTGTGTGTAGGTTTTCTCAGGATGGAATTCTCCATCATGATTGCACCCTTTTACAACTGTGCACGCTGCTGAATATTGGTGCTTTTTCCCTAGGGCCTAGAGCGCCTAGAGACCTGTAGGTGATTGGGCGCGTTACAAATCAAAAATAACAATATGGCAGGCTAGGCAGAACAATCAGTACATATGATGTAATCATAGCGTTCCAGAGGCATTATTTAATAAGGATATTCTTATTCGTTTTGCAAAAAGACTTGTGTCTGTAGTGTAGAGTCAAACTTGTAGCCTATATGGGGGGCGTGGCTTAGGAGCCGGAGGAAATGGCGGCGTGAGCTCGGAGCTCCGCGCCCGATCCCCGCATTTATCCTGCTAAAAGGTGCGGCGACACCCGTGAAAGCCCTAAATTGCAGGCCGGGGGCAGCGGGAATCTGGTCTGTTCCCTCGATCCCGCTGGCAGAACTGTGAGAGAGCCCGCCGGCGGAGGAAAAGCGACTACGGACCAGCGCACGGAAGAGCGCAAAATGGCGGATGCCACTGGTGCCAGGAGTGAATGAGAAGCACGCCTAGGCGAAGGGCGCCTCTCCGGGAACTGTGCAAGCAGGGGAAGCGGTCGCTCTGCCGAGGGAGCGGCCAGGCGGAATTGCGGTGAGTCCCGTGGCCCCTGACTGGGATGCCCGCCGATCTGTAACTCGGACCTACCCGTGACCCCTGGGACAAGATGGCGGCAGGGGGAAAGACGGAGGTAATGCGGCCCATCTGAGGCGACCGCCCTACTGATCCTACGCCCTGCTGAGGTGCGCCCGGGGCACCGCCTGCCGTGGAAGGCTGAGAAGCGGGGCCGCATAGCAGGAAGCCCGGAGTGCGGCGGGGCGCCCGGCCCGGAACGGGGCCGAGAGGAAGACTGTGATCCTGGCCACTGGGGTTGTCCAGCGGCTTGCCCGCGGCTGACCCAGGAGGGTTGAAGGGTCCACCGGCGTAGCTGGCGCCACCGGGCGGGAAGGTGTGCTGTGTGCGACCCCGGATGGGCCCTGCGCTGCAACTGAGAAGAGGGCAGATACTTCTTTGGCCTCCGGCCGTGGCTGGGTGGCCCTCGACTGCACACGGGGGCACTGGAGAGGTCGGTGAGTCCAGGAGGGAGCGATGGAGGCATAATTATCTCGCCGAGGGCAGAGCGGAGATGCCGGGCGGGGTCGAGAACCCAATGCGACATCCAGGCCTGGGGGCGACCTCGACTCCGCTTATGAACAACTGAGAGGACCCGAGACGGCACAAACTGCCGCTGGGGAGTGGGCCTCCTTGACAAGACGACCCCAACAAGAGACACGTTCTTGACCACGGATAGGGCGGGTACTACGCCCTGAGATTCTACCCTTATTGTTGATGGAAGAAGTGGTAGAACCCTGGACACTCGTGCGTAAGGCAATCAAGCTCAAAGCGGCTACACGGAGAGGAAGGAGGCCGGAGGGGGCGCCCTGCGGCTGTAGCGACCACAATCGCGTGGTTAAGGTGGAGTACCGGTGAGGGGAGACTGTGGATTCCCGCCTGGGGACGACACTGAGTCTGAATCTCCTAGGGGGCAGCCGGCTGATGAACTAGAAACCCGGGGTGTATAGTTGACACGATATCGCGATCTGAGAGAGACCACTGAGTCTACCCGGCAACTGAACGGAGGATTACGGACACTGGGGTGACTAACGAACTGACACCATGGTGAGAAACAAGGGGAAAACCGAGGGAGCTGCGACCTCTGAGACATCAGAGGGTGATTCTATAGGGCCCTCGGACCTGCAGCAACTTCAGGACCGCATACTGGAGGCTATTGCGGCAACGAGAGACGCTTTGCAACACGATATTGCACAGGTGGTGTCGAGACTGGGTCTATTACGGGCTGACCACAACAAACTCAAAGATGGAGTCAAGGAGGCCGAGGACACTTTGGGCGAGTTAGCCCCAGCCCACAAGAACATGGAGGAAAAGCTCACGGACGCTCTGGGCAGGATACAAACGCTGGAGAGGAGGGCTGAGGATGCCGAAAATAGGAGTCAACGCAGTAATGTCCGAATAGTAGGCCTGCCCGAAAAAACAGAAGGGGGAGATATGGTTGAGTTCCTGGACAATTGGCTTAAGACCACGGTGGCGCCGGAAGGCCTATCACCATTCTTCACCCTGGAACGAGCTCATCGTGTTCCAGCTAGGCCTCCTAAGCCGGGACTGCCCCCGAGGCCGGTGGTAGCCAAACTGCTGCACTATAAAGACAGGGACCTTCTGCTTCAGAGAGCCCGCGATGCGGGGCGGTTCCAGGTGGCGAATAGTAAAGTGACCCTGTTCCCTGATTACACCTTTGAGACGCAGAGACTGCGAGCCTCCTTTTTATCTATTAAACGCGAATTACGGAATGAGGGCATTCAGTACTCCCTGCTCTTTCCGGCCAAGCTAAGAGTGGTACTGGATGAACAAACACTTTTCTTCCCCACATCGGCGGATGCTTGGGATTGGTGGGAGACATATAAGGCGGGCACGGACGGTGCCAGAGTCCGAGAGGAGAGGGAGCGAGCAAAGACGCAAACTCGGAAATCACAGAGGCTGCGCTGGCGAAGGCAGGGATCGCGGAAACCATCGGTGTCTCAGACGGAGGTGGAGCGGCAGGCGGCGCTACAGGCAGTGGAATCGTTTTCGAGATCGGGTGCCTCCCCATCAAAACAGGGCTCGAACTCAGAGGACCGAGGCACAGGATCGGAGACGGAGTATTCAGAAACACATAGTACCAAGGGCCCGCTAGTGACACCACAAACGGCAGAAGAGGTCCTGAATAACTACTATAAAGATGATGGCCAGAGGACACTCCTGCAGATGGAGGAATTTACGAACTGTAAGGTACTGCGGTCGGGGGTCATTGACCGGGATGTCAGACCGCTGCCAAAACAGGGGTGCGGGGGGGGGACCGCGTAGCTACCTTCCGGCCTAGACCACAACCCGATTGCCCTTAAGGCACTCACGGTTACGACTGTGAACTCGTTGGGAAGTTGAGTGGATTGAATAAGTTTGGATGGGTACTGATAGTTTGATATTAGGGCCTATTCTGGGGGGGGGGTTGAGGGAATTGTTGGGGTTGCTTCATTTTACTGGCAGTGGAGGGTTCCGGAACATAAGGGACTTAAGATGCCAGACGGTTCGAAGGCTAGTTGGGGGGACACCACCACTCATGTCGCAACGGGATTGCGGAAGAGGCTGCGATGTGAACTATGGGACAATGACTAGTGCAAATGCATTGCGATGTATGACCTGGAATGTGCGGGGGCTGAATTCCATGACAAAAAGACACAAAGTACACGCCTACCTGGTCCGCAGGGGGGTACAGATAGCGCTGCTGCAAGAGACACATCTTACAAAACCGGAGGGGATAGCACTGCAAAGGAGGTGGAGGGGCCAGATATTTAACACCACTTACTCAGCATTCGCTAGGGGAGCCATGATATGGATAAGGGCGGGCAACCCGTTTCAGGCGACCAGGCACATAGTGGACCCTGAGGGTAGGTATGTGACAGTGGAGGGCAGTCTACGGGGCAGGGACATAGTACTGTGTAGTATATACGCACCAAACACTGACCAGATGGCCTTCTTAACGGGACTATCGGGAACACTAGCAGGGTCCGGTCCTAATTGGGGGAGATTTTAACTCGGTAGCAGACACAACACTAGACAGATCCCACCCACCCCTGGGAGATTCCCCCGTACACCGTCTCACGAAGGGGAGGTTGGATTGGCAAGAGAGATGGGGTTTGACGGACGCGTGGCGCACACATCATCCAGCTGAGCGTGACTACTCGTTTTTCTCGAGCCTCCATGTCCGGATTGATGCATTTTTGTGCTCTCGGACTGTGATGCAGACTGTGACGCGGTCCGAGTACCTAACCAGGACACTCTCGAACCACAATCCATTGTTGATTAGTTTGAACTGGGTCACGGAGATATCACGAGTCCCGACTTGGAGGCTGCGACACTGGATGACCCACTGTTTCATGCGGCGCTGGAGGAGGGCATAACCCAGTTCTTCGCTGAAAATGAGGGGTCCACGGCTACCAGAGTGATGGAATGGAACGCCTTTAAGGTGGTAATTAGAGGTCAGTGCATAGGGAAACATGTGGGCGTGCGGAAGGTATTGTTAGAGGATCTGCAGAAGGCGGATTCTAAGTTGAGAGACGCTGAGAAGGTGCGACAGGGGGAGGTCAGCTTGGCTAAGGAGGCAGTAGTGGTGGAAGTAGAACGCCTCCGCAGCTTCGATCATAAAGCATACATGCTCCGGGCCCATGTGGAAGGGGACAAAGTTGGAACACTGCTAGCGTGGCTAGCCAACCCTGCTAAACGAAGCTCCCCGATAATGGCAGTCGAGGGAGAAGGGGGCCACATACAATGCTCCCAGATGGAGATACTAAATAGCTTTCAGGGATACTTTGAGAGCCTCTATAGGAGCGCGCTGGCGGGGCAGGAGAACGACATACAAGCTTTTCTTGCGGACCTACAATTGCCACATTTAGATCAGGAACAGGCGGACGACTTGGGTAGGAACATAGAATTAGGGGAGATCAGAGGGGCGAATAAACGGATGGCTCGCAACAAAACGCCGGGTCTGGATGGGTTACCCATTGAATTCTACAGCAAATACCTAGACTTGCTAGCGCCGAGACTACAAACGATATATAATGAGGCCAAGACGACCGGCCATCTGCCCCAGTCTATGCGCGAGGCCCTGGTGATACCACTACTAAAACCAGGGAGGGAGAGCGAAAACCCGGCCTCTTACAGGCCGTTATCCATGCTAACCACGGATTACAAAATATTGAGTGCCATACTGGCAGCGAGGCTCCTACAGCACATGCCCGATCTAGTCCACACAGACCAATCGGGTTTATCCCTGCGCGGAACACGACGATAAATATACGGAAACTTACACGCTTGGTGAAAAGCCCGCACATGGAAGCCCTGACACCCCTGGTCCTATCGATAGACATTGAGAAGGTGTTTGATAGCCTGGAGTGGGAATATTTATACAGGGCCATGGAACACTTTGGCCTGGGAGAGGGTTATATCAGATGGACTCGAGTCCTGTATACGGCGGCAGTGGCTAGAGTGAGGGTAGGACCCCTGGTTTCACACCAATATCAGGTGGAACTGGGTACCAGACAGGGCTGTTCCCTTTCCTCCCTGCTGTTCGCCTTGGCGATTGAGCCCCTCGCGGCTGAGGCCCGGACAGGTAAACATTTTCGGGGCATAGACAGCAGAGAGGGCCAACAATTCATCTCCTTATACGCGGATGACCTTCTATTATTCCTAGAAGACGGATCACAGGCGCTGAAGGGTGTGGAGCGACTCCTAGAGCGATTCGGTGCATTATTGGGGCTGAAAGTTAACTGGTCTAAAACCTGCTTGTTTCCTCTGAGACGAGACACAGAACGGCCCGACCACTGACCCGAGGTTAGATGGGAGCCTACTTGCTTGAAGTATTTGGGAGTATATATATACCACACGGCGGCAGACCTGTTAGAGGGTAATGTAGGCCGCTGCATACGGGCACTGAAGGGCTGTATGGCCTTTTGGGCTACGCCCCCGCTATCAGTCACTGGGCGCATTTCTTTATTGAAAATGATCGTCCTGCCGCGACTTCTGTATTACTTTCGCACCCTCCCTGTCTGGACACCTAGATCCTTCTTTTGCCAACTGAAATCTCAGATGACCTCCTATATATGGGGGGCGGGCAGATGTAGAGTGGCGCTGACGACGCTCACCCGCCCGAAAGATGAGGGCGGAATGGCGACCCCTGATTTTGAACTTTACTATTTATCTCCACAACTGCAGATCTTTACGCAGGAGGTAGCGAGGGTATATCGAGGCCCGGAGAGTGGGAGAGGTGGGGGCACACCGCGCCATGTTCTGGCCTATATCGCTTTGCAGCAGAGAATCGCTCTTAGGGATCTGACACCCGAGGAACGGACCTTCAAGCTCTGCTGGAACCGATCACAGTGTCGCGCGGGGGTGCAGCACCTCTATACCCCAGAGATACCCCTGGGAATGCTAACAGCTCTCCCCCATGGAGGAGATTGATCGCAGTTGCAGAGCTGGGAAGACGCGGGAATACAAGTGGTTGGCGACCTCTACGAGGACGGGGCGCTTGTCCAGTATCAGGAGTTGCAGGAGAAATTCGGGCTACCTAGAGAGGAGTACCTACTGCATGCTGCGGTGACTAGGGCCATCCAGACACACTGGAAGGGTGGACTTGCGGAACCGACGACGACCATGGCCTGTCAGTACACCATGATGGCAGCCGGAACTTATAAGGCAGTGACATGCTTGTACTCCAGAATGATCCGGGAAAACCTGCCGCCACTGACGTTGCTAAAGGCCAAATGGGAAACGGACCTTAACAGGGAGATCCCTGAGACGACTTGGGCTCAGTTAGTGAGACGGGCTAAAAATAGCACGAGAAATGCGCGCTTTCAGCAGATCCACTTTTATGTGCTACATAGGGCTTATATGACCCCGGGCAAAATCAAGAAGTATTTTGGAGCAGCCACCGCGGCATGCCCGAGATGCGCTATGGAAGGAGCGGAGCTGGAACATATGTTGTGGTCCTGCCCCAGCCTCCGGGAATATTGGCAAGCGATTGGTGATACTTAAACTGAAGTGACGGACAGGACATTGCAATACGATATAGCAGTATGCTTACTACACTGGTTTCCGCACACGCCCAAAAATAAAACCACAAGCAAATTCATAGACATGGGACTGATCATAGCTAAAAGAGAAATCGCACGACATTGGAAGGCGAGAGTAGGTCCCACACACAGGAGATGGGTCAATGAGTTTTTGAGGTGGGCCGCATGTGACAGTATGCACCGGTACCAGAAGGCTCGCCGTAACTCGAACGATAGAGCATTGGACATGGCGGCGGCTTGGGAAGCATTGGTTCAAGCCCTAAGAGATAGCACACTACAGGAGGATGAGGATGACCTGGACGAGAAAGGCTCCTGCGTCACACCGGGGACATCGCAAGCCTAGGTAGATACTAGACACTGACTCCTGATTATACCCATAGATGAGAAAGTGGTGAGAACTTCTGAGTAGGTGGTGTACATTTGGGAGGGGGGGAGGGATGGGACGTTGGGGATAGTTAGTACATGTTGGGAGATTCCATAGCGGGGAGAAGAGGAAAAGCAGACAAGCACCTTTCCCAGAGAGAGGATTACACCTGCTACGCCTTACCAGACCTTGAGAATTTTTTCTTTTTACCGCCGCCCGACCTCCGGGCTGTGGGCCTCCAGGCTGTGTATAGAAATTATTGGAGACGGAAGAATGGAAGAGCTAGGAGGTGTTAATTCTGTGATAAAACGTCTGTATTGACTGTCTGCAATAAAAACTATTTAAAAAAAAAAAAAAAAACTTGTAGCCTATATCTGTTGCAGTGAACAAGTTAACCCATTGTATCCTTCGTGGATGTTATGTTTTAGCGTTTGGAATGCTTGCTCTGGTGACAGCCAATGAAGTAACGACTAGAGGTGGGCGGCAAACTCCGTTCCACCTTCGGAGTTTTCAGAGTTTTGGGCACTCCGTGCTCCACTTGGAGCGTGAAGTTCAGAAAATATGTCCTTTATCTGCCAGCAGGGTGAAGTGTACCGGCGAACACAGCATTGAGGGTGTCTGTGAGATATTACAGCTCTGGAAACTAAGTTACTGACATGGAATCTACATGGCAGAGGGGGCACCCTCCGCCTGAGACACCCTTGCAGGGATGTCCGTATCTGATTACTACCTAAAACACGTGGAACTTTTGAACCGTTCCTACCTGCGGGGAGGTAGGTCAGTAATTATGAGTTAAAGGGCAGCCGGGCCTTCCTCACAAGGACATTTCTACAAAAGTGATGCGAGGAGCCGCGGGCTGACATCCCCGCTGTAAAGGAATTTAGGGTGATGGGGAGGAAGTGGGTACATAGCGTTCTGCTTTCGGGAATCCATTAATGCTAGAACGATAGATATGAGTATAGAGTGCCCACAGGACTGTAGACTGTGCTAGATAAGGGTGGGCAGTGTCTCTTAGGGTGCAGGCAGTGTTGTGCGCAGCGTCCTGGAGTGCAGGCAGTGTTGGTTTGGAAGAATATGGAACTTTTAGGGGAATGCCAGATTGTTGGTCATTCTGGAAAACATGCCTGTTTATGTATAGCGCTTAATATTTCCGGCTGGCCGTTTCTAAGAGCTGACATAACCGGCATTAATTTTTTATTATTTAAAGAGAGTTGTAGTGAATGGTAAGGCAAGCAAAGCTGTAATGGAAGGGTAGTGGCAGCTGGTATGCAAGCAGCGCTGTAATGAAAGGAAAGACGGGAGGTTTAGGGGTTGAAAGAGTGTGTGTAATGTTAGACTGGGGTGGGGGAGGACTAGGGGAGAGTCGACTGGGATGGGTGAAGGAATGAAGAGGGCAGGGGCTTGGGTGGGGGGTCAGAGGTGCAAGTGAATGGAAGAAGCAATGCAGGGAACGATTGGGTACTGATGTTCACATTGTGCTGGAGTGGGGGTTGAGATAGGTGAAGGTCCTGCTGGGTCGTATGTAGTGCTGGGACTGCGTGTGAGGGAAACATGAGGTGGCGTCTGTGAGGGGCGGGGGCATAGTTGGAAAGGGGGCTCGGCTGTGAATTAAAATATATTTTATGACTACTACACATTAGTCAGTGCCAAATTAATGATTGGATCTCCGACAGAAGAGGCTGCCAATAGTAGGGGCTGCGTTGAAAGTGAAGAGTGTGTTATTCTGTGCACATCATCCCACGGCTGGTGTGTGTTATGCAGCCCACAATTACAGTCATAAGCTAAGAATAAATAGACGCTCCTCCGGTTCTCACCTCTACAGATTTCTCAGCCACAAGTGTCATCGAAACACCAACAACCGGCTAACTCAGCCCCTCCCCTATCTAACAGTGAACTCACACTTCTGATTTGCTCTTCACCTAACGAGCAGTCAATTCATACAACGCCCAGAAATCCCAGCTGCACCACCTGGAAGTGCATACTGCGGAGACCCAGAGAGCGTGAGGCCTGTACCAGTCATGGTGGTCATGGAAGAGAGGGAGGGAGATACTAAGGCTTACTTGGTGTAAACAGAAGGGCCTGGCTGGGTAAAGAAGGCCCATAGGAGAGCGGTACCATGCATGCAACGAAAGAGGCACCTGAGCTGGGAGAGGAGGGCGCAGTGACGTGACAAGCCACTACTGCGTCTCTCTCTGCCCTGCATGCAGTGGACTAGCCGGATTTTGAGGTGTGTGCTTGCACGGGCCATGCGCAGTTACAGACTGGAAATTTTCAAATTTCTGATAGGTAAGACCCGCGCTCAGGATCCTTCAGCTGGCTTTGGAAGGGGCGTTCCCTTCCTAATTGCATCCGCAAATCAATTAATGAATGTTTTGTGGCCGCAATTGTGGCTGCAAAACACTCGCCAATTACTGCCCTCTTCAAGAGGGTGGTAATGCAGTCACAATTAGGAAGGGGTCCCCAGGAGACCCCTTCCACTTTGTGACTGTCTCTATTAAACGAAACGTTTCATTTTTATTTTTTGAAATGCATCCCGTTTTCCTTTAAGGAAAACGAGCTGCATTTATAGAAAAGAAACTGCTTTATTTTAATGCAGTCCCAAACATTGTGGTCTGCTGAACCCAGCAGGCCACCATACCTGGGAGGGCCTATCATTCCCAATGAGCTCGAAAATTGCAAGAGGCTCATTAATATTAATGAGCCTCGCAATTTGCAACCCCATTGGGAATCGCAAACCTTGTTAAACACACTGTTGTAGATGGCAAATTGTTCCTCGCAAATAGTGACTCTCAAATGAGTAGCAATTTGCGAGGTGCAATTTTCCTGGTTTTACATCTGGCCCAAAGTCTTTTTGCTGTGTCAGTTGATAACTAGTCACAATTGTTTAATGCTTCGCGACTGCCAGATCTTTCACAAACTATTAATGCATTTATACTTAAATTGTCATAAAATGTGAAACCACTTTGCAGCCCGCTTTTCAATGCAAAATGCAGGAAGTTACAATATGTGAATTTCAAGTCCCAGTTACAAATGTGACTCCAGTCACTTTGATTTCAGTTTTTCTCCTTTCCAAAGGCTGATGCTTTTTGAGCTAAGAAAACGTTCGACACATCTGGCCCGTACGTTTTGAAGTCTCGGCTGCCGATAGCAGCGCTCATGCGCTGCTCTCGGCGTTCGAGAGCTTCTTGAAATCAATACGATTGAGTAAGGGGACTTGAAGCCCCGCCCTCTCTTCCCATTGGCTCGCATCATAGCTTAGGCTAAACGCTGGCATTCTATTGTTAAGGAGGCTGTTTAGTACCTCCTTGTTGCCGCCCTGTCCAATTTTGGCCCCGCCCACCGGGATTGGATCTTTTACTGGCGGCAGTACACAGGCTGTTTTTTATTGCTTTTAAAAAGTGCGCTCTCCCCGTCCGTCCATGTCAGTACTACACTACTATCACACGCAGCTGGCAGAGATGAAGCTTTGTACCCAAGACAGCGGCACCCGCAGCTAGCTACATCACTGATTCGAAACCCAGCGACTGAATTAAAACATTTTGAGCGAACGAGAACACGCCGTGCTTACTTCGAAGATCCGGAAATGACATTGTGCCTCAGGAACGGCAATTGCTCCTGGTTTCTGGATAGGTAGTGACAGTGTATTCCTTGCTGGGGTGCTCTAATAATGCCGCCTAGCGGAAGGTGCAGGTCGGGCGGGCCTTGCGCCTCCTTCTCACAGATTATGAAGAATACACTGGTGAAGGGGGTGGTGGAACACAAGTCTCAGTGACGTCAGTGTAAAGGAGGAGAAAACTCTCCATGATGTAATTATAAGAATCTCTTCTCCTGTGGCATCCTATGGGCTCTCACCAACGTCATTCTCTTAGTGTGTGTGTGTGTGCACATCACACCCCTGCACCATGCAAGATCTCACTGTGTTGCAAGTACCAGCTTTCTCAGTGTAATCCTGAGCACACCATGCACAAGTAACAGAAAGAGGGACACCGACTCTCTATTCCAGTGGGTGCCTCCTGTGGTCAGACATGCACCAGGCGCGTGCACTCACTGTACATAAAAGGAAGAGAAAGCCCGCACAGCACATCAGCACGGGCGCGTGTTCACTAACTCCATGCACCGTCGTCTTTTATCTGTTTCGGACTCAATAAAGAGGCGCGCGGAAGATGTGGCGCCCAGCATGCTGTCATCGCCGCAACAATCAATCTTTGATGGGAGAGGGGTGGACTGTGCTGGTCCGCTTCAAGTGCTGCAGGGCACAGAGGCGTGTGTGTCCATGTGTAGTCTTGACTCCGTCCCCTCTCTTGCGCACCCGACCTTCGAGGAACGACTCTGCTTCTCCGGGTTTGTCTCCCTTTCTGTGCCACCTGCTACAGTCCAATGGAGGCGACGCAGGAAGTGTTAGACGGGGACCTGGAGGGTCGGCCGAGCACAGTGATCGCACAGACAGGTAACTTCCCCCCCACAGATGGACACCACACAAAGTTCAGGGTAACACCTTTTATAGGCACTTCTGGGAGTAGAGTGGTACGATACAAGGCAATCAGGACATGATGATCCTCTCAATTCTAGTCTCTAGTAGGGGAAGGGGGTAGCGGGACAGTCTGGGTACCCACGGGTACGGGGGTGTAACGGTGATGGCTCACAATCCTCGAGCTCGGTGTTCGGAGGGGTCAGACCGCGGCAGCGCCGGCAGGTCCCGAAGAGGTCGTAGGTGGCAATGGGCCGCGGCAGCGCCAGCAGGTCCCAACGAGGATGAAGGTTACAACGGGCCGCGGCAGCGCCAGCAGGTCCCACGAGAGTGCAGGTTGCAATGGGCCGCGGCAGCGCCAGCAGGTCCCACGAGGATGAAGGTTACACCGGGCCGCGGCAGCGCCAGCAGGTCCCACGAGAATGCAGGTTGCAACGGGCCGCGGCAGCGCCAGCAGGTCCCACGAGGATGAAGGTTACAACGGGCCGCGGCAGCGCCAGCAGGTCCCAACGAGGATGAAGGTTGCAGAGGGCCGCGGCAGCGCCAGCAGGCAGGACAATAGTTCACAAGGCAGGGCTGTGGCAGCGCCAGCAGTCCGTCAAGGATGAGTTTGTCGCGGTGTCTCTCGACTCCAGGATACAACTGCCTTCCTGTCCTGGGGCTGCCTCAGTTATAGGTCTGGCGCCCTTTGATGTCCGGACCCTCGCTCTTGGAGGTCGGGAGGTCTGGGATGAGGGAGTCCAGACACCCAGCAGGGGGGTGGAGCCAGCGCCCGAGGAGGCTGGGGGCGCTCGGCACCTGGCGGGGGAGAGCCATCGACACTTCGTACCCCCATTGACCTGCCAAGTGGGCCGTTCACCTCCTGGGTGGAGGGTGGTGCCGGGATGTCGGGGCCTGGCCAGGCCCAGGGTTGGGGTCGGGCTGAGGCCGCACGGCCGCGTGGTGCCGTGTCCAAGATGGCGGCTGGGCCGGGCAATGGTGCTGACGGTGGCCCGGGCCCTGTCCTGCGGGGAGGGAGCGAGCCCTTCATGTGGCCTGTCCAACATGCGTCCCCCCCAGCTGAAGGCGGGGAGAGTCACCCATCTTCTTGGGGACTCTCCTCGTCGAGGCGGAAAAAGCGGGACAGGCCATCTGCGTTGGCGTGGTCTTGGCCGGGTCGATGTTCCACAGTGAAGTCCATCCCCTGCAGGGAGATGGACCAACGTAGTAGTTTCGGGTTTTCCCCCCGCATCTGCATGAGCCATTGCAGGGGTCGATGATCGGTCTGGACCCGGAAGTGGGTGCCGAAGAGATAAGGCCGGAGCTTTTTGAGGGCCCACACCACGGCGAAGGCCTCCCTCTCGATGGTGCTCCAGCGTCGTTCTCGGGCCAGGAGCCGTCTGCTGATGAAAGCCACTGGCTGGTCAAGTCCTTCGGGGTTCAGCTGGGAAAGGACTGCCCCAACGCCATGGTCGGAGGCATCTGTTTGGACGATAAATTCCCGACTGTAGTCGGGGGCCTGGAGCACCGGGGCGGAGCACATGGCGGCCTTCAACTTCTCGAAGGCCGCTTGACAGTCTGGGGTCCAGTTGACCTTCTTTGGTTGGTTTTTGGAGGTGAGTTCCGTGAGGGGCCCTACGATGCTGCCATAGTCCCTCACGAACCGTCGGTAGTAGCCTGTGAGTCCCAAGAAGGCGCGGACCTCGGTCTGGGTGATGGGGGACTGCCACGACTGGATGGCAGCGATCTTGAGTTGCAGAGGGGCCACCCGCCCGCTTCCCACCTGGTGCCAGAGATAGGTCACGGACCCCTGGCCAATTTGGCATTTACTGGCCTTGATCGTGAGGCCAGCTCGTTGGAGGGCCTGTAGCACCTCTCGGAGGTGGTGGAGGTGGTCGGACCAGTGGTGGCTGTACACAGCGATATCGTCCAGGTAGGCGGCGCTGAATCCTTCGAGTCCTGCCAGGACCTGGTTTACTAGCCGCTGAAATGTTGCTGGCGCATTCTTCATGCCGAATGGCATGACCTTGAAGTGATAGTGGCCATCAGGGGTAGAGAATGCCGATCGTTCTTGGGCCCGGGGTGTGAGACCGATCTGCCAGTAGCCCGCTGTCAGGTCGAAGATGCTGAGGTAGCGGGCAGCTCCCATGCGGTCGATTAGTTCATCTGCTCGGGGGATGGGGTGTGCGTCTGTTCTGGTGACCGCATTCAAGCCCCGGTAGTCGACGCAGAACCGGAGCTCCGGCGTGGCGCCGGGGGCGGCCGCTTTGGGGACCAGTACCACTGGGCTGGCCCAGGGGCTGTCTGAGGGCTCGATGATCCCGAGTGTGAGCATCTTGGCCACCTCCTCTTGGATGCAGGCCCGTACCCGATCTGGTACGCGGTAGGCCCGATGGCGGATAGGGGGACTGTCTCCAGTGTCCACGTCGTGTAAGCACCAGGGGGTGACCCCTGGGGTGAGGGAGAACAGGGTGGGGAACTGGAGCAGGAGGACTCGGCAGCCTTGGCGCTGTTCCAGGGTGAGGGCCTCCGAGAGTCGGACCCCGTCCACGGAGCTGTCCTTCTCCCGTGACCGTAGGAGGTCAGGAAGGGGTTCGGAGTCCTCCTCGGTTCCATTGTCGGTTGCCATCAGGAGACTGAGTTCGGAGCGTACAAAGTGGGGTTTCAGTCTATTAGCGTGGAGGACCCGGAGAGGGTTTCGGGAAGATTCCATATCGATGAGATAGGTGACAGGGCTCTTGCGCTCGATTACTTTGAAGGGCCCCGTCCATTTGTCTTGCAGGGCGCATGGTTCGGTGGGAGACATTACCCACACTTGTTGGCCGGGTTCAAATTCGATGGAGGATGCATTTTGATCGTACCACCTTTTCATGTCCTCCTGACTGGCCTCCAGGTTTGCTTTTGCCATCTCTCTGAACCTTCTGGTCTGGTTGCGGAGGGTTAGGAGGTACTTGAAAACATCTGGAGGGTTCTTTAGAGGGGGCATTTCCCAGCCTTCTTTGACTAGGCTGAGCGGGCCTCGCACCGGGTGTCCATACAAGAGTTCGAAAGGGCTGAAGCCGAGGGACTTCTGGGGGACTTCTCGGTAGGCGAAGAGGAGGCACGGTAGTAGCACGTCCCACTGGCGACGGAGGGGCTCTTCCAACCCCCCAATCATCCCTTTGAGCGTGCGGTTGAACCGCTCAACCAGTCCGTTCCCTTGAGGGTGATAGGGGGTCGTGAATCGGTAGGTGACCCCACACTGTTGCCAGAGGGACTTCATGTATTTTGAGATAAAGTTCGTACCCCTGTCGCTGACGACTTCCCGGGGGAAGCCCACTCGAGAGAAGATCCCCATCAAGGCTCGACCCACTACTGGGGCTGTTATCGTACGAAGGGGGACCGCCTCAGGATAGCGGGTAGCGTGATCCACCAGGACCAGGATGAAGCGATGTCCCTGTGCTGTTCGGGGGTCCAGGGGCCCCACAATGTCTATTCCCACCCTTTCGAACGGGGTGGTCACCACGGGGAATGGTTGTAGGGGTGCCTTGAGTTTGCGGCCGCTCTTCCCACTGGCCTGGCAGGTCGGGCAGGACCGGCAATGGGTGGATACGTCATTTCTCATTTTGGGCCAAAAAAAGTGAGTCACCAGGCGGTGGTAGGTCTTGTCTTGGCCCAGGTGCCCGGCCAGGGGGACATCATGGGCTAGGTTCAACAGGAAGTCTCTGAAGTGGAGGGGCACCACCAGCACTCGCCCGGCCCCCAGTTCTGTGATTTTCTGTTCGCTGTACAAGAGATCATTGTCCCAATAAACCCAGTGGGCCCCGGTGGTGTCTCCTTGGCTCTGGGCGAGCGCTTGCTGTCGCAATCCCTCGAGGGAGGGGCAGGTCTTTTGCTCCTGCCGGAATTGTTCCTGGGTGGGCCCCCCTTCTTGACGCCACTGAGCCAGGCCGGGAAGCTCGGGGGGCTGTGTGGACCCCTCTGGGGTGGGGTCCGGGTGGTCGGTCTGGAGGAAGTCTTCTTCTGGAGTGATCGAGGGCGGAGGTGCTGCCCATTCTGGTTCTTCTGGTCTAGGGATGGTGCGGGTGGCCATGGACCGGGTGGTTACGCACGCCCAGTCCGGGAGACCCAACATCCCCAGATGCTCTCTTCTTTCCACAGCGGCCCACGGGGAGCTCTCGAGATCGTTCCCCAGGAGGCAGTCTACGGGGGCGTCGTCACGGACAGTTACTTTCAGCATGCCGGACACTCCTCCCCATTCGAAGGGGACGCAGGCCATCCGACACAGGCTCTCCGAGTTATCTGCCGATCGGACGGGGCAAAGTACGTTTGGTAGGATTTGTTCTGGGGTCACCAGGTGACAGCGGACGGCCGTCACGCTGGCCCCGGTGTCACGCAGGGCCTCGGCCTTGCGCCCATTGATGCTCACCCATTGGCTGTACTTCCGAGTGTTGGCGGGCAGGGGAGTCCGCGGGACCATGTCTCTTCCTCCTAGGCATGCCAGGGTCATGGCGGCGGGTTCCCACTCGAACTGCTCCGCCTCATAGGTCTCTGTGTCTTCGGAGACTTGTTCTTCTCCCAGGGCGGCGGCCGCCATCTGGCGGGGCCCGGGGGCCTGGTTCTTCGGGCAGGTCGGGTCACTGGCATAGTGGCCGACTCGCTGGCATCGATGACACGTCACGTTAGCTCGGAAACCCGGGCGCATCGGGGGGTTTCCCCGGCCTGCTGGGGCCGGGGTGGCGTTAGTGGGTGCGGCCGGGGCGGCGTCTCTGCCCCGGCCCGGGCCTCCTCCTCCTCCTCGGGGACGATGGTGACCTTGGTTGGTTCTGTTCTGCTCATTCGGCCCACTCCGGGCCACTCGGGTGCTCTCCCACCGGTCAGCCTCGGTGGCGAGCTGCCGGGGTTCAGTCAATTTACTGTCGAGGAGGTGCTGCCTGAGCTCGACAAAGCAGTTGTTGGAGAGGTGCTCCCACACAATGAGATTGAAGAGTTGTTCGTAAGTGGTCACGTTGTTACCCTTGATCCACCCCTCGAAGGCTCGGCTGAAATAGTTCACGTATTCCAACCACGTCGTACCTGGGATCCGGGTGCAGTTGCGGAACCTCTGGCGGTACATTTCGGGTGTAAGTCCATATCGACTGAGGAGGGTGGCCTTCATGTGGTCATAGGACGTCATTTGATGGTCCGGAAGCTGCAGCAGGGCATCACGACCCTCGTTGACGAATCTCCCCCATAGACCGGCCCCCCAGTCACTTCGAGCGACCCGGTGGGCGGTCATGGCAATCTCATAGGCCTTGAACCACTGCTGTATGTCGTCGTTCCGGTGATATTCTCGGACCACATCCTTGGAGATGTGGACCTTCTGCTCGGTAGGACCCGGGGAGTGCGGTTGCTCGGGCACCCCTAGGTTTTTGTTCAGTTTGCGCATTTCTATCTCCGCTAGTTTGCACTCGTGCTCGTATGCCAGTCTTTTTTCTTCGAGGTCTCTCTGTCTCTGTTTTTCCTCTCGCTCTTCTCTGAGCCGTAAGTGTTCTAAGTTTATTTTTTGTTCCGCCAGTTTCAATTCTCCGTCTAATCTGAGTCGTGCCAAGTCTAACTCGTGTAGTCTATTTTTTTCCCGCTCTTGGATCTCTTCATGGGAGGGGCCTGTTCTCCGTTCCTCCGTCCGGGTGGTGTTGACTTCCGGGGCTGCGGGGTCCCGGGGGGTTGCGGTATTTGTCTCTGTCCAGGCCTCTAGGGCGTTTTTGAAGTCTTCTTTTGTGCTTAGCCCGGTGGTAGCAATGCCTAAGTCCATGCAAAATTGTTTGAGCTCTCGGTGGTTGTATTCTTCCAGCTTTTCCATCTGGAACTTCTCCGCCGATCCGCTCTCTTTGGTCGTCATTGTGGTTTTAGTCGTAGGGTGAGTTACTGTCTGTACGGTACGCGTTGGTTCGGATCGCGCCGCTAGCCACCAATGTTAGACGGGGACCTGGAGGGTCGGCCGAGCACAGTGATCGCACAGACAGGTAACTTCCCCCCCACAGATGGACACCACACAAAGTTCAGGGTAACACCTTTTATAGGCACTTCTGGGAGTAGAGTGGTACGATACAAGGCAATCAGGACACGATGATCCTCTCAATTCTAGTCTCTAGTAGGGGAAGGGGGTAGCGGGACAGTCTGGGTACCCACGGGTACGGGGGTGTAACGGTGATGGCTCACAATCCTCGAGCTCGGTGTTCGGAGGGGTCAGACCGCGGCAGCGCCGGCAGGTCCCGAAGAGGTCGTAGGTGGCAATGGGCCGCGGCAGCGCCAGCAGGTCCCAACGAGGATGAAGGTTACAACGGGCCGCGGCAGCGCCAGCAGGTCCCACGAGAGTGCAGGTTGCAATGGGCCGCGGCAGCGCCAGCAGGTCCCACGAGGATGAAGGTTACACCGGGCCGCGGCAGCGCCAGCAGGTCCCACGAGAATGCAGGTTGCAACGGGCCGCGGCAGCGCCAGCAGGTCCCACGAGGATGAAGGTTACAACGGGCCGCGGCAGCGCCAGCAGGTCCCAACGAGGATGAAGGTTGCAGAGGGCCGCGGCAGCGCCAGCAGGCAGGACAATAGTTCACAAGGCAGGGCTGTGGCAGCGCCAGCAGTCCGTCAAGGATGAGTTCGTCGCGGTGTCTCTCGACTCCAGGATACAACTGCCTTCCTGTCCTGGGGCTGCCTCAGTTATAGGTCTGGCGCCCTTTGATGTCCGGACCCTCGCTCTTGGAGGTCGGGAGGTCTGGGATGAGGGAGTCCAGACACCCAGCAGGGGGGTGGAGCCAGCGCCCGAGGAGGCTGGGGGTGCTCGGCACCTGGCGGGGGAGAGCCATCGACACTTCGTACCCCCATTGACCTGCCAAGTGGGCCGTTCACCTCCTGGGTGGAGGGTGGTGCCGGGATGTCGGGGCCTGGCCAGGCCCAGGGTTGGGGTCGGGCTGAGGCCGCACGGCCGCGTGGTGCCGTGTCCAAGATGGCGGCTGGGCCGGGCAATGGTGCTGACGGTGGCCCGGGCCCTGTCCTGCGGGGAGGGAGCGAGCCCTTCATGTGGCCTGTCCAACATGAAGCCTGAACTATTCCTGTCCAAGAATGATGGTCCCACAAGCTGTGCTCCAGGCAATGTGCACCCACACATGCAGGACTGTGAGAAGTTGGCCTGGCATATGATGTCCACTATTCTAGTGGGCACCTTGCACCAGTCCAAACGACCCTTATTGATGGCAGGTTTAGATAACCTTTATAGAAAGCTATCTTAGTGGTAGCTGTGGAGAGCAGCCTTCAGGCTAAGTCTGAGAAATGTAAAGCAGCTTGTTTTACCAGTCTATAATCTCTTGGATGATTGAATGAAAGTACAACACACAAGGTATATATCAAATATATATCTATTTATTCTAAACACAACCCCTCTAGTCTCTTTATGAGGCTAGAGGCAAAAGTACAACACAAGAACTTTAAATAGCACACAGTAAATAGCACAATATATGTTATGCCCTAGGGGCCTCACAAACCATATACTAAAATAGTGGTATAAGAACCACGTGAGGGATAGAAGTGAGGCCTAGGGCCTGTAGAACTGCTGGGGCAACCATGAACCACCCAAGGTAGGGACGCAGGAGACCCACGGGGGACGCGTGCTGTGTCTAACCCCTTTTAGACTTAGACACTTCGAGAGTCAAGACCCACGGGAGCACTGGAGTACTCATGTTACCTTACCCAGGGAAGCCGGGTGCATAGGTGTCTTTTGGTGTCGGGTTTCGTTGTCGATTTCAATGGAGAGCTGCGAAGCTGCAGGCGACCTGAGAAAAAGTGTCCAGGTGGATCCAAGGGTGGATCGGAGATCTGACGAAACTGAAAGTTGAGGGGACAGAGTCTGGGTCACTAGCCAGTGACCAGGATGCGACAGGAAGATGCCAGCCGATGTCGGGTGCTGTAAGGTGAAGCTTGATTCTTCCGCCATGAGGACCAGGAGGCGTCGCCGACGACCAGGGTCTGTATTCGAGCTGTCCCACGAAGGATGTCGAGTGCTGCAGCGTCAGAATCCGGATTGGCCCCAACAAGCCTCAACAACAGCAACCCACGCAAGAAGACAAGATTGGCTTCGGTGCAGACCAGCAAGGTCTGAGGGACTCACCCTTTGGAGGGGAGTCGCGGCACGTCTGGAGCAACCAGGAAAGCCCAAGACTAGAGACCGCGAAGGAGTCCCGAGTTGTGGTGAAGAAAGGGGACTCATGGAACACTCGTGGAGTTCAGGCCTCCCAGCTTCGGATCAAAAGGTGCTTGGGGCAAGGGCAACAAATAGCCCAAGCACAACTTTGGGAAACTTTGGGAAGTAGGTGCAGTTGCAAACTTGTAGGATGTCCAGGTGTTCCAGTCTCACGTCTCTCGTGTCAGCTACGGTCTCAGCTCTGCTGGGGACTCGTGTCAGCCTCTGAGATGTCTGGGACTCTGTGTCCTGTGTCGCAGATCCTTCGGGATCCGGTGGGAGCCTCGAAAATGCATACCGGCAAGAGGCTCTTCGGTGCCTGTTTGAACAGGGGGGGGGTTACTCCTTGACCCCAAGGGAGATTTCTTCAGTCTTTCAGTCGATATGGACTGTCGAAGGTCCAGGATTTCGTCTTCGGAGTTTCGCCCAGGGTAATCTATAGTCCGAGGGACTGGGTTTCTATACTTATACTAAGTTTAGGGGATGGTCTAACTCGAAGGTCCCACCTATGTGTGTACATGTCTTCTCCCTCTAGAAGCGTGGAATGCTAACCCCGCTGCCATAACAGGCGGGGGAGAGGGGGGTTGTATTCCAAAGTGTTTGACACCAAACACGACATGTTTTGATAAAGCCAAACCAAAGTTAGCATTAACCGCAAGGATTATGATGCACTTAAGAGTATATTGTATGGCTATATAATAGAACATTATACATAACAACAAAAATGACCGGTCTTATGTGTTGCTGTACTAGTAACTGAGAAAAAGGACTCATGCAAATAATAGACGAGTTACAACTGGCTGAGATATTCCCATCAGACCACCCTTTGGCGGAGTCTCATCATATGGGGTATTTGTTTAATCTATCCAACCTCCCGCCCAAGCCATCGACTGATGGTGCGGGTATGGATGTGGAAAAAAACTCTTGCCAAGTTGTTGCTCAAGAGGGTAGTGCTCAAGGGTGTGTAGTGCAGTGCTGTGGTGAAGACTTAAAATTAACGACACAGACAAGAAAATTGTTTAATAGGATTTGTCTGAGTGTCAAGGTTAAAATCACGCCCGGTAGTCTAAACATATAACCACTCTGTGGCGCTGTGCAGGACGGTCGACATGTTTCAACCAAGTTGAAGGATTTTATCCGGCTTTCGTCAGGACCTAGATGATAAGCTACTGCAACCCAATAAAGTGAAGTGCAAAAGTGTGACTAAAAGTTAGGTGCCAAAATTATATCAGAATACTTATATCTACCAGGAACTTGGAAACCCAATGTTCACAAGGAAGAAATGCATTCTATCTTAATCCTGTTAAAAAAGCACAAGAAAAAATACATATTCACATATAAAGTCATATATTCACAAGAAACTGTACAGACAACACATCAAACAGAAGTAAATTATACTCTGTTTGTTCAAGAGGGAACTCACTCTGTTCACAGAGGAAAATAACCTGACTGTGAATACTCACCGCGCCATAAGGAGGGATTTCCGAAAGCTGCAGAGGGGCTCAGCTCATGCTAGGGCGCTCCCTCACACAAAACCAGGCACTCTGCCTTCAGGATTGCCGAGGCCTGCCATAGGAGTGACTTATAGGTTAATATGTGTCTATTCGTATATATAGATATACTATATCTAAGTAAGGGGTGTTTACACCACCTTACCCAGGCTGCAATGCAGACCTGTGGTGGCATTTTGGAAGGCTTCCCAGGGATGGCATAATACATGCTTCAGGCCCTGGTAGGCCTCTGGGGTGCCTATACCATTGGTACCTAAGGTACCATATACTAGGGGTTTACAAGGTAACTCAGTAACCAATCTGGTATGTACCTAAAGTACATGGTATCAATTTAGAGAGAGAACAGCTAGGCTGTGGGCCTGCCTAGCAGGGCCAAAACCAGACTAAAGTCGAAAAAGCAGTGAAACACAGCAAAAAGTGGGGGTAACCATAGGAAGTAGACCCTACTCTCCTACACCAAGCCCAGTCTTGTATGGTCTGCTTAGAACCCTCATTTTGGAACCTATGGCATTTAGGTGTCAGTGCTTAATTTGTAAAAAAGTTAAGTGCCAGGACCCGAGGTATTTCTCATGGTGCAACTGCAGGTGTTTCAACCCACAAGCAACTTTAAATTCCCGGTTTAAGACCAAGTTTTATAAAAAAAAACTAAAATAATTATATAAATTAAGCAATTAAATGTTCCACTAATGAACGTTGTTTATAAATTACACACACACCACCACCATGTGGTGGATTCTCATTAGTAGGCGCCTGTATTTAGAAATAATTGCCAGTGCTGAGCACCAGAAAACTCTAGCATAAATTAAACACTGTAGATGATACGGAAAACCTATGTCGCAGTCTGATGTGCATAATTTCTCCTGCTTCACTGGCTCACTCTCTACAGCAGAGGCAGTGCTATCAATAGTGCAGCAGGTGCAGTGGGACCACGTCTTAGGGCTGGTGGAGGGCCGTTACTGTATTTTACTAGCTGTACAGGCATGGGGATGGGCATATTTCTTGTGTGCACCAGGGCCCGGCCATGTCACTCTTGCCACGCCTTTGTCAAATGAAGGACCAGAGACACTGGTGTAGGACCCGGTACAGAGAAATTAAGCATCTGGCTGGCAGGTGGCACTCTCTAGCCGGCTGAGCTTTCTAAAATACTTGTAGAACTTTATAAAAGATAGGACACAATCCCTAGTACGAAATCCGACTGCAAATCTAACTGTGTGCAAAACTAACCTTATTTTATTATCCCCCCAAAAAAATGCAATACGTCTCGCCTTTCATCAACTTAAAGCCATCTGCTTTGCTATACAATACATTAGCAAAGCAAATGGCTTTAACTTAATCTAAGGCGAGACCTGTTGCATTTTCAATGCTTGTTTAATCTTGCGTCCTGGACAATCCAAACTAAAAATCGATTAAAAAAAAAAAAGCGCTGACAAAGCCAGCAGATTTTTTACTTTTGTGTAGTGATTGCATGCACACCTCACATATCTGCATGTATTTTTTATGCAGCGCAACTTACCTACCTCCATACGTTCGCACTTACGAAGGCTAGTGGACGAACAGGCAAACCTGCACTCTGAAACATATATGCACCCACAAACATAGACCACTTGAGATGCAGTGAGCCAAACACAGTGTTGGATGATTGCAGAGCGCATTATGCTGCTCTAAGGCCATCTCAGAGGACGCAGAAGAGGATAAATCGGGATATAATCGAGGGAAAGGACACAAATTATGAAGAATCTAGGCATGATGCAAAATTAAGGATGGTGGACTTCGACAGAGATATCTGAGGAAGTATGCATCACACAGTGTATATGTTTGAAAAGAAGTAAATTACTACCTTTGAGCCGTATATTAACATTGATCATATTGTGGAAAAGTAAATTTTGTCATGTTCTGTGTCCCTACGTGTCCTCCATCTTATGTTATGTGTGCATGATTAAATATGCATATGTATCCCCCATGTTTGATTAAAGACGCAATTACAGTTGTGTCCATTACTAGTATGCCAGTTTCCAGTTCTCGTGAAAGCTACGAGTATCAGGCCTATGTAAAGTTACGTTGCCACGTTTCTCAGTGTGCACGTTATTTCATTGTAAAGTCCCCGTTTCTAGGCCTCAAAAGGGCCCGGACACCAGATTCAGCTCCTGTCTTCTGAGTCCTCGCTGAGGAGCGATACAGCCCCCACCTGTATCCTCGACCCTTCACTTACTTCCTGCCTCACAGTGCCCGGCTCAGCCTGGCTCTGCCTCTGAGTCTGCCAAGAGTATGTTATGATTCTAGTTATCAGTCCAGCCCTCCTTCTCTGCATTCCTAAGCTACTGAATCACATCAATAGTTTCCGTCATTGTCTAGCCTTTACGTCTCCATGTAAGAGAAATACTGCATTTAATGGTCATTTAATATTCTTCATCACGCACTACATGTGGAATAATGCATGCACCATTCTTAGAGTCTGTTAGCCTTTACCCCGATAACTTTTGGATTCTATCAACATGTTCTCTAAACATCAGATACTAGATACTGTTTAGGTACATGTCGCCCTGACTCTCCAGACTTCAGTCTCTGCTCCTAGCACAGAGTTCATAGCCCCCAGCTTCTCCTAGTAACACGTCATTGTCAGTTTGCGCGCACCATTAGGTTAGAGGTCCCGGCTCCTTAGGTAGCCCCCTCCATGTTTCCGCCCCATTTATGACATATTCTGTTACGTTTACATCACATGTCTATGTATACGCCCCTGTTACACCCATTTTCACCCTTATCTTTCGCGACTGCTATTGACCACACCCACTGCTCCGCCTACTGTAATTCATTGTAATGTAACTGTTTTAGTATATATATTGGTGCACTGTTATTAAATGTTACCCATTCCCTTACGCCGATTCTGATCCTGCCCCCGGCAGCGCTGCCATCCTGTTCCCGTGCAGGTTGTCCTGTTCCTGTCCCTTATGCTGTATTAAACCTGCAAACTCCTACTACCTCGAATCTTGACTCTTATTTATTGAGCTATCTGTTATTACTATGTCCAGTCAAACCTAGATCCGGTATTATTTATTTATATACCACATAATGGCGCCCGAACAGGGACTTGCCCTTTCCCCACACGCCGGTGAAGCCACGCCGGCCCCCTGACCCTCTGCAGCCGTGACGGAACCATACCGTGCACGTGCAGATATTTCTGCTTCAAGTATCCCTCAGGCCCACGGAGGAGACGGAGGTGGCGGTCCAGCATCCAGACGAGGCGGTGGAGGAACGCGGCGAGTCCCGACCAGAGCCCAAGCCGAGAGTCCAAGGTCCGAGGTATCCGGAGGCCCACCCGTAACAGAAGTCCGAAGTTCGTCCGTCCGGCGTCGAAGCAGTCCAGTCCAGTCCGAGGCCTTCCGTTCTTGCTGCCCGGTGAGTACCATTGCTGGGGTAGTATCTAGACAGGGTCAATCTAATTGACTCTGGTCCGTGGGTTGGTGGTACACAGACCCAAAAAAACGAAGTGTCCACTTCGGTGGATGCGGGTCCTGACGTGTCTCTTTGTGAGACCGGTAAGTTTCGTACTGTTTCAGCAGTGCATCTAGTTTCTGTTCTAGTCAGTTCTGTTCTCGAGAAATTCATGTATTCTGTTTTCAGTATTCCAGGTAGTATTCTGTTCGAACTGATATTTTAAATGTTCTTCATGTATTTTAATGTCGTGGTATGAATGTGGAGTAATTATCGTGTTCATTGTGTATTGTATTGTGTCTAGATTACAGTTCAGTCATGCCCTTATTCTCGAAATTACGTCAGTTAAAAACCAGAAAAGGTCTGCTAGAAGCAGCAGTTCCTGTCCCGCCTAGGGACAGTCCAGGTCATTTTATGTATCAAAAGCATGGCATAAGTGCCATATTATATCTAGATTTATGGGTAGAGTATACCAAACAGTTAGAAGAAAAGTATAGATGGCCCGTATCGGGTACATGGGATGCCGAGTGCATCATGCGAGTAGAAGAAGCATTATGGAAAAAGAAAGCCAGACAGTCACAGAAAGATGCCATCGAGTTATGGCGCAAAGAATCTCATAAAAGAACCGAAAAAGAAATCAGAAAGTCAGAACTAAGTAGAGAATCCTTAGAACGAGCCCAAGAAAGGGAACTAATCGAGATAGGTGAACGAGTTAAAACAGAACAGTCAGACAGACAGAGGAATGCCCTCATCAAGGGTATGTATCCTCTTCTTGCCGAGGGCTTGCCAAAAGCGACCCCGGAGGCATCCAGTAATTTTCCGCCACCATTAGTTCCGACTAAGCTACGTCACAAACCGACCGCAGCTGATATTTTTATTTCGTCCTATTTGGACGACACAGTCCCAGAATATGCAAATCCTGTTCCGCCAGCTCCTGTAAATAATGTAAATCCTGCTCCTCCAGTCACCGGAGTACCTGCTACGGTACCCCCGGTCCAGCCTACATTACAATTTCCCGCCGCGCTAGTACGAAGAGTATCAGTCGATGATTCCAGTTTAGGGGCCGCAGGAGGAGGTCCTCCTGGTACCCCGCCACCGCACCAACGTAGAACGTTGGCCGAGTTACATGAATGTGCGTTACAGCGTACGCCCAAATATAAGTCCGTTGCAGAAATCCGACGAGCTCTCACTGAATGCCGCTATGATCCAGTTGCAGGTGATGATAGTACAGTAATATATTCCATCCGTGTAAGACGGGTGACCGGGTATTTAGACACCCTACCAGATATGAAAGGAGATCTAGACAGAATATATCGTTTCATCCGTACAGGGGATGATCCAGAAAGTATTGGCGAAGCCATGTCTCAAAGGAAAGCTGAGATCCAGCTCATGTTATTAAAGTTCCTGATTAATTGTCTAATAAGAGAACAAGATTCCCCGACTAAAGATCAGGCCGAAATGAAAATCCTGACAAGGTGGAGTGATAATATAGCCGAGGGTAAACACAAGACTATCAGTAGTATAGAGAGTATGTACAAGAAAATTCGTAAGGAAATACTAAAGTTACACGAACAACGTAAAGCAGCACAAGTAAGCGAGAAAGAAAATGACTCTACTGAAGAGGTAGAGGACGAGAATCCCACTAGAATAGCGTATGTAGGAAAATCTAGATTTCCAGATCGCCATTTGCGCCTAGAACACAAGTCAGTTTTACATCATCCAGCACCAGAACAAGGTTCTCTGGAACAAGTATTTCAAGCTACCGATCACATTCTGAAATCACGAATCGGTTACAGTGAGTTAAGTACTATGCATGAACAAGAACTAGCCCGATCAGCAGTCCGATGGATTACTGATTCTACCACTTTTCCAGATGAAATAGTGGCACAAATGTTTCTGAAATTGCCCCCAGCCGAGCAACGACTGGTGGGTATGTATATGATCCAGCACCTCATTACTCTGTATGAGGGTCAACATTCTGATCCAGGTCCGTTACACGATGTCCTGAACGAGTTACTCCAGTATAGATGGAAAGGTTTAGGTACCCATTTAATTAGTGTCATTCTAGAACAGCGCCACAAATATAGAACGTTTTTGAACCCGCATTTTGTTCATGTCTCACCTCCAGAAAGTAAACCCTTTTACATAGACAGACAGAATCCGTTACGAGAAGTACACCCAGTCAGGACAACAGATGGTGAAATGCAACGAGTGTTTGTTTACACTCCGATTACAAAGATGGAACTCTTAGAGATGAAGAAATTAATTCCCTGTCATGACAAAGATCCAGCAGGGTTCCACCGAGAATTAAAAGACATGCTCCGTATGGGAGAATACACGTATCCAGATATAATTAAAATGTTAAAAGTCCTGTTGCCCGCAGGGGTATACGAGAAACTCAAGGAAAAAGATTGGGAGGTGGGAGAGAAAAAGATCGATTGGGCAGTTCTAGAAGCTGAAGATAAGGCACGAGTACCAGGTACCGGTCTAGGAGAGAAATGTAAAGAATTACCTGAACTGTTAATACAAGTTTTGCCCAGATTATTAGCAACTAAAAAGGAAGACTGGGATGCAATCTCAGCCTGTAAACAGAAACAAGACGAAGACACTAGTGATTTTTATTCTAGATTCGAGAAATGTTTTAGTATAAACAGTGGCCTCAAGACGAGTAGCGAGTCATACCCTCATCTTTTTGTTACTAAATTAGTCGAGAATTCAAGTCCACAAGTTAAGAATCGAGTTTTGAAAGTCGAAAGTACCTGGCAAGCTAATACCCCGTCCCAGATGTTACAAATGCTCCAATACCACCAGAATAGAATCAGAGAAGAGCAAGATCACGAAAGGAAACGTATGAAAGACACGAAAATGAAAGTGCTGGTTGCACAATCTATTCCACAAGACAGTCAGAAGAGGGGTACGAATCAAGCCAGTCATCCTGCAGTTCCCGTTAAAGGGACATGCAATTATTGTAAACAGCCAGGTCATTTCATAAACGAGTGTGCAGTTCTGAAACACAATATAGCTACCGGTAAAACTAAAGAAAGACCACGTCCGCCTAGACAAGAACAAGTTTCACAGATTTCTCAGCCACAGAATGCACAACAGACAGTTCCAGCACCGCAGCCTATTGCTGCAACACAGCATGTTACACAGCAGATGTACCAGTATGCACAGTCCGAGTATCCAGAGTATCAGCCATATTCATGAAACAGCCTAGAGAGGGAGGTAGGCTTGCCTCTCAACGAGATTCCTGTAGATCAAGAGGGTCCCTATGTTCATAGTCAAGTATTAGGGAAAGACAGAAAGTTTTTGATTGATACAGGGGCAAGTAGGACCACCATTAGTCACGCCGAAGTTCCAGGGGCTCCGCTCTCAGGCTCTAGAAATGTTTCCCTTGGATTTTCAGGAAAGCCTATTGTAAACGAGATATCTAAGCCAGTTACTCTAGAAGTAGGTCCATTGTCCCGCACTACTGATCTGTTACTTACGAAGTCATGTCCAGAAAATCTGTTAGGCATTAAAACACTGAAAGAATTAGGTGCAGTTATTTGCTGTTCCCCAGAGGGAATACGACTGTTTCTACGTGACTTCAAGGGTCACTATGTATTACGAGATTTTGATCCGAGATTGTCTAATGTTCCGCAGCATCTATGGGCACAAGGTCCAACTGATGTTGGTTATATGCAAATCACACCCCATCGTGTGACTCTCAAGCCAGGTGTAGTGTTACCACGAATCAGACAGTACAGATTGCCACCTGAGGCTGTAGCAGCCTTATCCAAAATTATTGACGAGCTCATGGCTCAAGGAGTAGTTGTAGAAACTGACTCCAATGTATGTAATTCTCCGATCATTCCAGTCATGAAACGTACTGATCCAAATGCACCCCCAGTATATCGATTAGTGATTGACCTACGAGAACTTAATAAATGTATTATTCCCCAGTACCCAGTCGTCCCAGATATTTCTTCCCTATTGACAGCCATTGATTCTGAAGCCTCATTTTTTTCAGTCATAGACCTCAAGAACGCATTTTTTAGTGTCCCCATTCATCCAGACAGCCAGTTCCTTTTCGGATTTTGTTTAAATGGAAGGAGCTATATGTTCACACGCGCTCCTCAAGGTTTCACAGAAAGTCCTAGTATTTACAGTCAAGCACTTAAGAGACAACTAGACAATATTCACATGCCAACTGACACTGCCCTGCTCCAGTATGTCAATGATCTACTGATCACAGCCCGTTCTGAACGTGCTTGCGAGCGAGCATCCCTTACAGTCTTGTATTTCCTAGCAGAGATGGGGCACAAGGTGTCCCCTTCTAAGCTTCAATTCTGTGTCCAGCAAGTGATCTATTTAGGCCACTTGCTGTCCAAGTGGGGTAGGCAGTTGACACCTGACCGTATCCAGTTAATAGCGAGTCTTCCTCAGCCCAAGACACAGAAGGAGGTACGTGCTTTTATCGGCCTTACTTCTTATTGTAGACAATGGATTCCTCAGTATGCATTTCTAGCTAAGCCACTGATACAGTTAACGACACAGGAGGCAGCCGTATCGACTGTCCTCCCTTGGACATCTGAACATACACTTAGTTTTAATGAATTAAAGAAAGCTCTATGCCAAGCTCCAGTTCTAGCTACACCAAACTACAGTAAGCCTTTTACACTTTTCGTCACAGAACGGGAAGGTACAGCATTATCTGTTCTCACACAAGATCAAGCAGGACAATACAAGCCCTGTGCTTATTTTTCGAGCACATTAGATCCAGTAGCCCAGGCTCTGCCTGCGTGCCTCACGTCAGTTGCAGCTACAGCACTAGCTATCAGACAAAGTGATTCCATAGTATTAGGACATTCCTTGACAGTACAAGTTCCACACTCCGTGGAAGTTCTTTTAAACCGAACACAGACTCAGCACTTGACAATTGAACGTTTAACAGGTTATGAACTGACACTGTTCCAGCCACACATAGAAATCAGACGCTGCAACGTTCTAAATCCTGCTACACTGTTACCATAAGTTAATTCGAATCCTGCCACACACGACTGTGTGGAAGTAGTTAACATTATGACTAAGCCAAGACAAGATCTGACAGATATTCCATTACCAGATCCCGACCTGACGCTTTATGTGGATGGTTCATGTATGAGAACAAATACAGGAGAACTAGTAGCCGCGTATGCAGTGACTACTGACACTGAAGTTATTGAAACACATCGTATTGACACCCTGTCTGCTCAAGCAGCAGAGCTAGTTGCTCTGACACAAGCCTGCATACACGCCAAGAACCTGAAAGTTAATGTTTACACAGACTCACGCTACGCATTTGGAGTCGTACACGACTTTGGAGTGCTCTGGCAGGAGAGAGGTTTCATGACTTCTCATGGAACCAAGATTCAGCATGGTCTCCTTATTCAAGCTCTGTTAGATGCCATACACTTACCGACATCCATTGCTATCATGAAGTGCAAAGCACATACGAAAGTTACTGACACTATTTCTCAAGGTAATGATCTAGCAGATCGCACAGCCAAGCTTACAGCACAGACACAGGACATTCCAGTTAACAAGACACCGACATCCACTCTAGAACAGACTACATGTATGACAGTTAAGGACCCTACTCAAGATGTCATAGATATTCAGTTACATGCTACTCCCGATGAAATCAAGAAATGGTCTGAACAAGGAGGGGTCCAGACAGACCAGGGATGGGTAACGAAGGGTAAAGCCACATGGTTTCTCCCCGACTCTATGGTTCAAGTCATTATCAATACCGCACATAGTCCAGCACATTTAGGAGAAAAAGCTATGTTAGATAGTATCCAGAACATTTGGTTCAACAAGCATTTACGAGCTGCAGCCAAGCAGAAAGTCCGTACCTGTATGATATGTTGTCAGTTTAATCCAGGTAAAAGTGTCCCGGTGGAACAAGGTGGATTCCAGCCCCCTGACCACCCTTTTGAAGTCCTCCAGATGGATTATATTCAGATGGAGCGATGTCGAGGTTTCAAGTATGTCCTTGTAGTGGTATGCGCTTTGTCCAGGTGGACAGAAGCATATCCAGTCCCAGATTACACAGCCGCGACCACTGCCAAGCAGTTGGTTCGTGAGTTCTTCCCCCGTTATGGACTCCCTAGAGTCGTATATTCTGATAACGGCCAGCCATTCTCATCTGAGCTCATGAAACATATTTCCCTTTTGTTAGGGTACCAGTGGAAGTTCCATTGTGTACGCCATCCAGAAGCAGCCGGTCTCGTAGAGAGACATAATCAGACCCTGAAAATCCGAATTGCAAAAGTATGTAAAGAGAAAGGTGTGGACTGGCTAGTAGCTCTGCCAGTTGCCTTATTTTATATGCGCATGGTCGCACATTCCAGATCAGGTCTGTCCCCTTATGAGGTCGTATTCGGCCGCCCCCCTAATATGTGGGGTACACCTAGACCTCGAAGTATTACCGATGTTTCAAGTAATATGCTGACAGATTACCTAGCTTCCTTGATGTCTGCCCTCAACTCTTGTCGTTCACAGGTTGCTGCCGCATTTCCAGACAATACCGAGGTGGCACCGCATGAAATCGTTCCCGGATCCATGGTTCTTGTCCGAAATTTTGATCGTTCAAGTCCGCTGGAGCCTCGCTGGAAGGAACCCCGACAGGTCCTCCTGGCCACCCGTACTGCCGTCAAGCTGGAAGGCAGGAAGGGCTGGGTGCATCTGTCTCATGTGAAAAGATTTTTTGGATTGAAACCTGTTTCAAAGAACATTTCCGAGGATCTTAAAGACTGCCAAAGTACTATTCTTAAGGACTGTCCCGCAAAAGACATTGCTACGAACCCTTCCCTGTTAGAGAAAACTCCGCAGCAGGAGTATAAGCTTAAACTAAGGTCTAGTAAAATAAGTCAGCCAGTTTGATTGTCTAAGTCCTCCCCTAGGTGAAACGGTTAGACCGGTTTCTGACATGTATATAATAGACCCCCACAGAGAGAGAGTTAGTGAGAACTCTAGAAGTTGCACTATTATTTTATGTTTTCTGCTATATTTCAGCATTATGATTTCCTGCACCAGTTATGCATTTTATTTGTATTTTTCAGTTTCTCATGTAAATAAGTCTGCTAATGTTACAGTAGAGCACACGTTTAGTGATCTGCCTCCTCATGAACTTTCTTATCGTCTTGCTATGCGTAATAACTCTTTTATCCGCATGTTACATTATTCACACCAGACCAGCAATGCCACAAATTGTTGGGTGTGTGGTCGACTCCCCCCTTTCCAGACACCGAAGGGAGTTCTGCCACTCTTTCCTTATCCATTTTCACATAATGGTTCGTGTGGAGCATGGTCCACGTTAACGTCATCCTCAACAGATATGTCTTTACTTAACAGTACATGTTTCCCAGACAAGCAAGGTCTTCCCCACAGAACAGGGTTAGATCTAGAAAATGAAGTTTATAATTTGGGTAATTATTCTTCGAATTTTATGGTCCTGAATGTTCAGTCTGATTCTACTCCAGACTTACCTGCTATTTCAGTACTACCAGTCAAAGGTGAATTATGTGTCCGAAATAATGGTTCCGTACATGTAGGCCATAGTGATTGTACTACTATTGTCAAGTATAGTGACAGTAGGAAATCTATTTTCAAAGCTTCACGTCATTCTTATTTTGTTTGTGGTCAGACCGCATATGTTCGTCTGCCCCTCGATTGGGAGGGAACCTGTTACATTGCCTTCCTACTGCCACCAGTTCTCCTAGCCCCACCTGATTACCATAGGAATTCCCACCTAGTACATACTAGACACAAAAGAAATTTCCCGATTGTCGATTATACTGAAACTGCTCTAGAACAATACATAGATATCAATAAAGGTGTCTTCCCCTATTTAGGTACTGTTGTAAATAGTAAACTGATACGTAGATTAACGAGAACACTTGAAGCAGTAGTGAACGAGACTACTTCTGCTCTAGGTAACTTAACCGAAGAACAATCCTTTATGAGAATTGTCGTGCTCCAGAATCGTCTCGTCCTTGACGTCATACTGGCCGATAGGGGCGGGGCATGTAGAGTCATCGGATCTAGTTGCTGCATTTTCATTCCTAATAACGCGCCGTCTGTTTATTCAGCTATTACCAGACTCCATAAAATTGCCCATATGTTACACCAAGATCCAGGCACCTGGACATGGTCCGGTTGGTTCTGGAATATAATTTCCGCCTGGGGATGGAAAGTATTGTCATTTCTGGGTATTGCAGTAGCGATCATATTCAGTTGCTGCCTCTGTTTACAATGTGGCCCTGCGATTTGCGGCATTTGTGCTACATCATGTGTTCCTAGTCCTAAGTCCCGTTCTAAATCCCGTTCCAAGAAAATTCGAGACGAGCAAATGATACTGTATGAAATGATAGATGGTATCATGAATATTGATGTTTCCTGATGGAAACGTAGTGACAAGGAGGGAATGTGGAAAAGTAAATTTTGGCATGTTCTGTGTCCCTACGTGTCCTCCATCTTATGTTATGTGTGCATGATTAAATATGCATATGTATCCCCCATGTTTGATTAAAGACGCAATTACAGTTGTGTCCATTACTAGTATGCCAGTTTCCAGTTCTTGTGAAAGCTACGAGTATCAGGCCTATGTAAAGTTACGTTGCCACGTTTCTCAGTGTGCACGTTATTTCATTGTAAAGTCCCCGTTTCTAGGCCTCAAAAGGGCCCGGACACCAGATTCAGCTCCTGTCTTCTGAGTCCTCGCTGAGGAGCGATACAGCCCCCACCTGTATCCTCGACCCTTCACTTACTTCCTGCCTCACAGTGCCCGGCTCAGCCTGGCTCTGCCTCTGAGTCTGCCAAGAGTATGTTATGATTCTAGTTATCAGTCCAGCCCTCCTTCTCTGCATTCCTAAGCTACTGAATCACATCAATAGTTTCCGTCATTGTCTAGCCTTTACGTCTCCATGTAAGAGAAATACTGCATTTAATGGTCATTTAATATTCTTCATCACGCACTACATGTGGAATAATGCATGCACCATTCTTAGAGTCTGTTAGCCTTTACCCCGATAACTTTTGGATTCTATCAACATGTTCTCTAAACATCAGATACTAGATACTGTTTAGGTACATGTCGCCCTGACTCTCCAGACTTCAGTCTCTGCTCCTAGCACAGAGTTCATAGCCCCCAGCTTCTCCTAGTAACACGTCATTGTCAGTTTGCGCGCACCATTAGGTTAGAGGTCCCGGCTCCTTAGGTAGCCCCCTCCATGTTTCCGCCCCATTTATGACATATTCTGTTACGTTTACATCACATGTCTATGTATACGCCCCTGTTACACCCATTTTCACCCTTATCTTTCGCGACTGCTATTGACCACACCCACTGCTCCGCCTACTGTAATTCATTGTAATGTAACTGTTTTAGTATATATATTGGTGCACTGTTATTAAATGTTACCCATTCCCTTACGCCGATTCTGATCCTGCCCCCGGCAGCGCTGCCATCCTGTTCCCGTGCAGGTTGTCCTGTTCCTGTCCCTTATGCTGTATTAAACCTGCAAACTCCTACTACCTCGAATCTTGACTCTTATTTATTGAGCTATCTGTTATTACTATGTCCAGTCAAACCTAGATCCGGTATTATTTATTTATATACCACAATATAGATATCGCAACAAATGACTGTGCATAGGTACTTTGCTTCCATTAGCGTAAGTGGTCGACTAATGAAAACAACAGACTCTGTATTACTGTGTTCTAAAATAAATGTCCATTCCTGAGCGTTAACTCCTGCATATCTCTATCTTGCTCCAGACCAATCCTACATACCATCTCCTATCCCCTTATTCGTTGTTAAATCAAATAATTTGAAATGAATGATGCTGTTGTCATTAAGTCATGCTTAATCATGGCAACATTAGTTGCACGGCTACTTGTTACTTTGATGAATCGCAAGCTAACAGTAAATCAGCATATGTGGTCCTGATGAACAGCCTAAAGAAGAATTTTTTGTCCGTGCCACTATTAAAAATTGTAAGTTGGTGCTGATAAGACTTGATATTGGCTATTTTTGTTGTGTATACATTCATGCAGATGTTAACTTTTTAGGTCGAAGCCTATCAAACAGCACAGCTGCTGGTGACTTCCTGTCAGCTGACTTAAGAATGCATTCCTTCCAGTTCTTGACATGGACTTTGTCTTTTGTATCTCACATTTGCTTGTGTTCTATTCGCTGGCTTTGTTTTAGGCCGTCCATCATGTCCATGTCCCTCCCGTGTAGCAAAGCCTGTCTGAATGGCTCCTTGTATTCTTCTGTGAGTGCTGTCTTCCCGGAAACGTTCTCTTTTTCGTGAGGCACGCCATGAGAATGCTTGTATTTCAGCCTTCTTCCGCGTGTGCTGCTTACTCACAGTGCAGGCGCTGCAGTTCGATGCTGTATTTCTTTGAAAAAATTCTACATACTGTCTAAGTTGCTAAACTTTTGGCGAGACGGATTATTTAGTATCCAGCCCACCACTCATGCCAGGCCACTTCAAGTTTCTGTCCACATACCTGTTTCAAGAAGTTCTCATTTCCTCTAAGAATGATCGTAGTTTGTCAATCACACATGCTTGTGGCCATACTGGATTTCAAAAGGCATGTGAGGAAAAAAATAACCCTTTAATTTTCTTTTGATCTTGCCACCTTTGCTGGGCGGGCAAAGACAGAGATCAAATTCTGGGTGTGTCTTATAAATTGCTGTTTAGGTTTTTTAAAAGGGAGGTTGGTGCTTATTTTTCTTTACTGGAGTTCAGAAGGCAAGTGAGGAAAAAAAGAACCCTTTAATTTTTTTTTGATCTTGCCATCTTTGCTGGGCGTTCAAAGACCGAGATCAAATTCTGCTGTGTCTGATAAATTGCTGTTTATGTTTTTTTAAAGGGAGGTTGGTTCTTACTTTTCTTTCTTTTACTGCAAAATGATTCGATTTTGTAACGTGAACTATGCAACAGAAGGGCGTGGCTTAGGAGCCGAGGGGAATGGCGGCGTGAGCTCAGAGCTCCGCGCCCGATCCCCGCACTTATCCTGGTAAACGGTGCGGCGACGCCCGGATCACCCTCAGCTGCAGACCGGAGGCAGCGCGGATCTGGACTGCTCCCCCGATCTGACTGGCGGAACAGTGGGAGAGCCTTCCGACGGAGGAACGGCGATCAAGAAACGACGTATGGGAGAGCGCAAAATGGCAGATGCCTCAAGCGCCGAGAGCACCTGAAAAGTACACCTGGGCAGCGGGCGCATCTCCGAGAACTGTGCAAGTAGGGGAGTCGGCCGGGGGCGTTGCCCGGCGGAAGGACAGTGAGCCCCGGGGCCCCTGACTGGGACATCTGCCGGTCGATCACTCGGACCCGGCCGCGGCCCCTGGGACAAGATGGCGGCAGGGAAAGTGACGGAGGAGAGGAGGCCCCTGTGAGAAGGCCATACCGCTGATTGTATGCCCTGTAGGTGTGCGCCCGGGGAATAGCCTGTCGCGGAAGGCGGAGAAGCAGAGCCGCATAGCGGGTAGCCCGGAGAGCGGTGGGACGCCAGGCCCGGAACGGGGCTGAGAAGGAGGCTGTGCTCCTGGCCGAAGGGGCCGTCCAGCGGCTTATCCGTGGCTAACCCAGGAGGGTTGGGGGACTTGCCGGCGTGGCTGACACCACCGAACTGAAGGAGAGCTGAGGTGGTGGGCCGTAGGTGATCACGCACCCAGCCCACACGCAGGGGAGCGGGGGGCAGTAGATGGGGGCCGTGCGACCCCGGATGGGCCCTACGCAGCTGCTGTGAAGTGGAGAGGGACGTCTTTGGCCTCGGCCCGTGGCTGAGAGGCCCTCGCCTGCACACGGGAGCACTGAGGAGGTCGGCGAGTCCGGGAGAGGGCTATGGTGGCATGACCGAGGGCTGAGAGGAGACGCCGGGCGGGGTCGTGGGCCCACTGCAACGGCCAGGTCTGGGGGAGTCCTCAGTCTCGAGTAAGAATTACTGAGGAGACCCGGGATGAGGCGAACTGTGGCTGTGGAATGGACCTCCCTGCCGAGACGACCCCAATAGGAGGCAAGCTCCTGCTGGCGGATAGGGCGAGTGCTGCGCCCTGGAGTTCTTCCCCTGTTGGGGCTGAAAGGAGTGGAAGACCCCTGCACACTCGTGGATAAGACGGTTGGGCTCACAGCGACTGCACGGGGTGGACGGAGGCCAGGAAGGGAGTCCAGTGGCTGAGGCGACCCGATGGCGTGGTGAAAATAGAGCGCCGGGAGAGAGAGACGGGGGATCCCCACATAGAGTCGACACTGAGCCTGACTCCCCTGGTGGACAGCCGGCTGATGGGCTAGTAGCCCGGGGGAAATAGCTGACACGTCAACGCGACCTGAGAGCGACCACTGAGCCCAACCGGCAGCTGAGCAAACGATTCCGGACACTGGGGTGCCTAACCACCTGCCACCATGGTGAGAAACAAGGGGAAAACCGAGGGAGCTGCGACCTCTGACACAACAGAAAGTGACCCTATAGGGCCCTCGGACCTGCAGCAACTTCAGGACCGTATACTGGAGGCTATTGCGGCAACGAAAGACGCGTTGCAACACGATATTGCACAGGTGGTGTCGGGGCTGGGCCTCCTGAGGGCTGACCATGACAAACTTAAAGATAGAGTCAAGGAGGCCGAGGACACTTTGGGCGAGTTGGTCCCAGCCCACAAGAACATGGAGGAAAAGCTCACGGACGCCCTGGGCAGGATACAAACGATGGAGAGGAGGGCCGAGGACGCCGAAAACAGGAGTCAACGCAGTAATGTCCGCATAGTGGGCCTGCCGGAAAAAACGGAAGGGGGTGATATGGTTGAGTTCCTGGATAACTGGCTTAAAACCACGGTGGCGCCTGAAGGCTTGTCACCATTCTTCACCCTGGAACGTGCTGATCGGGTTCCGTCCGGCTAGGCCTCTAAGCCGGGGCTACCCCGGAGGCCAGTAGTAGCCAAACTGCTGCACTATAAAGTCAGAGACCTCCTGCTTCAGAGAGCCCGCGATGCGGGGCCATTCCAGGTTGCGAACAGTAAAGTGACCCTATTCCCGGATTACACCTTTGAGACGCAGAGAATGCGAGCCTCCTTCTTATCTATCAAACGCGAATTACGGACAGAGGGCATTCAGTATTCCCTGCTTTTCTGGCCAAGCTACGAGTGGTACTGGATGACAGAACACACTTTTTCCCCATGTCGGCGGATGCTTGGGATTGGTGGGAGACATATAAAGCGGGCACGGACGGTGCCAGAGTTCGAGAGGAGAAGGAGAGGGGAGGACGCAGACTCGGAAATCACAGAGGCTGCGATGGTGGAGGCAGGGATCACGGAAACCATCGGAGTCTCAGACAGAGGTGGAGCGGCAGGCTGCTCTACAGGCAGTGGAATCGTTGTCGAGATCGGGCGCTTCCACGTCACAACAGGGCTCGAACTCGGAGGACCGAGACACGGGATCGGAGACGGAGCACTCGGAGACACATAGTACCAAGGGCCCGCTGGTGACACCACAAACGGCAGAAGAGATCCTGAACATCTAAGCTACAGATGGTGGCCAGAAAACACTCCTGCAATTAGAGGACTGTACTAACTGTAAGGTACTGCGGGTGGGGGTCATTGTCCGGGATGTCAGATCGCTGCTAAAGGCGGGATGCGGGGGGGGGGCTCGAGCAGCTACCTTTCAGCCTAGACCACAACCCGATTGCCCTTAAGGCACTCACGGTTACGACTGTGAATTAGTTGGGGAGTTGTGTGGATTGAATAAGTTTGGATGGGTACTGATAGTTTGATGTTGGGGCCTATTCTGGGGGGGGGTTGTGAGGATTGTTGGGGTTGCTTCATTTTTCTGGCACAGGGGGGTTCTGCAACATAAGAGACTTAAAATGCCAGACGGTTTGAAAGCTAGTTGGAGGGACGCCACCGCTCATGTTGCTATGGGATTGCGGAAAATACTGCATTGTGAACTATGGGACAATGGCTGATGTCAACGCATTGCGATGTATTACCTGGAATGTGCGGGGGCTAAATTCCATGGCCAAAAGACACAAAGTGCATGCCTACCTGGTCCGCAGGGGGGTACAGATAGCGCTGCTGCAAGAGACACATCTTACATAACCGGAGGGGATAGCATTGCAAAGGAGGTTGAGGGGCCAGATATTTAACACCACTTACTCGGCGTTTGCTAGGGGAGCCTTGGTATGGGTAAGGGCGGGCGTCCCATTTCAGGCGATCAGGCACATAGTGGACCCTGGGGGTAGATATGTGGCAGTGGAGGGCAGACTACGGGGTAGAGACCTAGTACTGTGTAGTATATATGCGCCAAACACTGACCAGGTGGCCTTCTTAACGGGACTATCGGGAACGCTAGCACACTACCTGGCGGGTCCGGTCCTGATTGGGGGGGATTCTGATTGGGGGGGATTTTAACTCCGTAGCGGACACAACACTAGACAGGTCCCACCCACCACTAGGAGACTCCCCTGTACAGCGTCTCACGAAGGGGTGGTTGAATTGGCAAGAGAGTTGGGGCTTACTGGACACGTGGCGCACACATCACCCGGCCGAGCGTGACTACTTGTTTTTCTCGAGCCTCCATGACCTCCATGTCCGGATTGATGCATTCTTGTGCGCTCGGACTGTGATGCAGACAGTAAAGCGGACCGAATACCTAACCAGGACAATCTCGGACCACAACCCGTTGTTGATTAGTTTGGACTGGGTCACGGAGTTGTCCCCAGTCCCGACTTGGAGGCTGCGGCCTGAGACGCAGGATGATCCATTGTTTCACGCGGCACTGGAGGAGGGCATAACCCAATTCTTCGCGGAAAACGAGGGGTCCACGGCCACTAGAGCGATGGAATGGAACGCTTTTAAGGTGGTAGTTAGAGGTCAATGCATAGGGAAACATGTGGGCGTGCGGAAGGTGTTACTGGACGATCTGAAGAAGGCGGATTCTAAGTTGAGGGACGCTGAGAAAAAGAGACCGGGTCACCCCGAGCTGCAGGAGGAGGTCTGCCTGGCGAAGGAGGCAGTAGCGGTGGAGGTAAAACGCCTCCGCAGCTTTGACCATAAAGCTTTCATGCTCCGGGCCCATGTTGAGGGGGACAAGGTTGGAACACTACTAGCGTGGCTGGCCAACCCTGCTAAGTGAAGTTCCCCGATACTGGCAATCGAAGGGGTCTACATGCAATACTCCCAGTTGGAGATACTAAACTGCTTTCAGAGATACTACGAGAGTCTCTACAAGAGTGCGTTGGTGGGGCAAGAAAGCAACACCCAAGCTTTTCTTGCGGACCTACAATTGCCACGTTTAGATCAAGAACAGGCGGACGACTTGGGTAGGGACATAGAATTAGGAGAGATAAGAGGGGCGGTTAAACGGAGGGCTCGCAACAAAACGCCGGGTTTGGATGGGTTACCCATTGAATTCTACAGCAAGTACTTAGACTTGCTAGCTCCGAAACTGCTAATGATATATAACGAGGCCAAGAAGATCGGCTACTTGCCCCAATCTATGCGTGAGGCTCTAGTGATACCACTACTAAAACCAGGGAGGGGGAGCGAAAACCCGGCCTCTTACAGGCCGCTGTCCATGCTAACCACGGACTACAAAATCTGGAGCTCCATACTGGCGGCGAGGCTTCTGCAGCACATGCCCGACCTAGTCCACACAGACCAATCGGGTTTTATCCCGGCACGGAACACGACGTTAAATATACGGAGACTTACACGCTTGGTGGAAAGTCCACACATGGAAGCCCTGACACCCTTGGTCCTATCGATAGATATAGAGAAGGCGTTCGATAGTCTGGAGTGGGGCTATTTATACAGGGCTATGACGCACTTCGGCCTAGGAGAAGGATATATCGGGTGGACTAAAGTCCTGTATACGGCGGCAGTGGCTAGAGTGAGGATAGGTCCCCTTGTTTCGCACCAATATCAGGTGGAACGGGGCACTAGGCAGGGCTGTTCTCTTTCCCCTGTGCTATTCGCCTTGGCGATTGAGCCCCTAGTGGCTGAGGCCCGGACAGGTAAATATTTTCGGGGTATAGACAGCAGGGAGGGTCAACAATTCATCTCCTTATATGCGGATGACCTTCTATTGTTTCTAGAAGACGGATTACAGGCGTTGAAAGGGGCAGAGCAACTCCTAGAGCGATTCAGTGCATTATCGGGGTTGAAGGTTAACTGGTCTAAAACCTGCCTGTTTCCCCTGAGGCGAGACACAGTACGGCCTGACCATCGACCCGAGATCAGATGGAAACCTACGTGTTTGAAGTATTTGGGAGTATATATATATATATATACCACACAGAGGCAGACCTGTTCGAGGGTAATGTAGGCCGCTGTATGCGGGCACTGAAGGGCTGTATGACCTTTTGGGCTACGCTCCCGCTGTCGGTCACTGGGCGCATTTCTTTATTGAAAATGATAGCCCTGCCGAGACTTCTATATTATTTTCGCACCCTCCCTGTCTGGATACCTAGGTCCTTCTTTTGACAACTGAAATCTCAGATGACCTCCTACTTATGCCGGGCGGGCTGATGTAGGGTGGCGCTGGCGACACTCACCCGTCCGAAAGATGAGGGCGGACTGGCGACCCCTGATTTTGAACTTTACTATTTAGCTGCACAGCTGCAGATCTTTACGCAGGAGGTAGCGAGGTTCTTCCGTCGACCGGAGAGTGGGAGAGGAGGGAGCACACCGCGACATGTTCTGGCCTATATCACTTTGCAGCAGAGAATTGCTCTTAGGGATATGACTCCTGAGGAACGGAAATCAGACTCTGCTGGAACCGATCCCAGCGTCGCGCAGGGCTGCAACACCCGTATGCCCCAGAGATACCCCTGGGGATGCTGACAGCACTCCCCCATGGTGGGGATTGGTCGCAGTTACAGAGCTCGGAAGACGCGGGAATACAAATGCTTCGGGAAAATCTGCCGCCTCTGACGACACTAAAGACCAGATGGGAAACGGACCTTAATAGGTAGATTCCTGAGACGACTTGGGCTCAGTTGGTGAGACGGGCCAAAAATAGCACGAGAAATGCGCGCTTTCAGCAGATCCACTTTTATGTGCTACATAGGGCTTATATGACCCTGGGCAAAATCAAGCAGTATTTTGGTGCAGTCAGCGCGACATGCGCTATGGAAGGAGCGGAGTTGGATCACATGTTGTGGTCCTGCCCCAGCCTCCGGGAATATTGGCAAGCAATTGACGAAACTTTAACAGACGTGACAGATAGAACATTACGATATGATGTAGCAGTATGCTTATTACATTGGTTTCCGCACACGCCCAAAAATAAAACCACAAGCAAATTCATAGACATGGGACTGATCATAGCTAAAAGAGAGATCACACGCAATTGGAAGGCGAAAGTAGGTCCCACACATAAGAAATGGGTCAATGAACTGTTGAGGTGGGCCGCGTGTGACAGTACGCACCGTTACCAGGCGGCGCGCCGTCAACCGAACGATAAAGCATTGGACCTGGCGGCGGCTTGGGAGGCATTGGTTCAAGCCCTGAGGGATAGTACACTACAGGAGGGAGAGGTAGCCCTAGACGAGGAAGAGAACGGCTCCCGCGGCACACCAGGGACACCGCAAATCTAGGTAGATACTAGACACTGGCTCCCGATTATACCCATAGATGAGTTAGTGGAGAATGCTTCTGAGTAGGTGGCGGACAGGTGGGAGGGGGGGAGGGATGGGACGTTGGGGTTAGTTGGTGGATGTTAAGAGATTCTATAGCGGGGAGTGGAAGAAAAGCAGAAGAGTACATTTCCTGAAGAGATGGCTACACCAAATATGCCTTACAAAACCTTGAATATGCTTCTCTTTAACGCCGCCCGACCTCCGGGTTGTGGGCCTTCAGGCTGTGTATAGTAATAATTGGAGACAGAAGAATGGAAGGGATAAGGGATGTTAACTCTATGATAAAACATTTGTATTTAATGGCTGCAATAAAAACAGTTTTTCCCCAAAAAAAAAACTATGCAACAATCTTGGAAGTGTGAAAGGTAAGGCTGCAGGATGTAATTTGTTTTCTAGCGAACAGCAACATTTAAATACCTATATTGAACCTTTCTAATTTTTCAGAATGTGTTAGCAGTTAGGAAGGCACAAATGAGGCACATTTCTTATGTAGTTATGTAGTGTGCTAGAAACAACAATTTCAATAGGCACAAAAGAAATCAATACACTTGGTTAGGCACAAATGAAATATTTGCTGAAATCTGATGTCCCCACATTATGTATCGTTGGTACGCTGTATAGTGTTATCAGTAAAATTGTATGACTGTGGAAATGTTGTGGTAATTTCAGTAGGAAATGTGTTGGCTATACACGACAGAGCGCCACCTCACCATACTTTAATAATATATCTGTGAATGTGTATTTCAAATTGTACTACGAACTACATACTATTTGCTTACCACTCTCCTGCTGACAGTATTTGCTACGCTTGTGCTTTGTGTGACACCTGGATTTTTCACAAACCACTATGACTTTAGTGATAAAACATTGACAGCACCCCCCACTCTGAAAATTATTTTAGCTCTACTAGTGCGTGCCTATTGCAGTTGTATTCACACATGAGCCCTTATTGGTATGCTTCTTTTCAAGTGATCCTGTGTAGACACATGTCTTGGGGGAAGCACCATACTATAATTTAAGTAGTATTTGCTCAACATTCTGGCATGCACTTCTCAGCTTTTACTTCAGTATTGTGTTAACACACGTGCTGAAAAACACTAGTCTTAATCAACGAAGTCTCTATACAGATTACCCTATTGCCATCTGTAATTCACATCTCAACAAAATATAACAGATGTTATTAACAGGACCCGCTGAAAACAGTGCATGGACGCATTGAGAATTCCTCACAAGAATCTAAAAATACACCGTGATATAATGAAAAGCAATGAAGGAAGAGTGCATGGACATTACAAACAACAAGTAGAAGCACCGCCCAATATCCTCCCTTTACCATAAACACTTATAGCGTAAGAGTTTTCATATCATTTGCTACGCCAGCTGAGCCTGTGTCTAATGTTTACAAATAGGAAATTAAAGGAATAAGGAGATTGTAAGGCCTAAAACTGACTTCATTCTAATTCAGTAATAAAGACATTTCTGTTCCACACTTAACTCGCTTAAGACAGCGATAGCAGGCAGAGAAGGCTTAGTCCTGGGTTTAGTAGATGGATAGCAACTAAGATTCAGCATAATATAGAATTGTCAAATCTGTGTCTCTTCTAAAGACAGGGGGCATAATTTAGAGAGCAGTATGGCAGGAAACCCTCAAAATAACTCCACAAGTCTGTGTCCACACTTTTTATAAGATTCCCTCTACCTATGCCCACCTCGCATCCACCTCTCCACTAACCCCATACCCTTCTGGAATCAGTGCTGCCCTCGCCACACCAAAGACCATAAATACTTTTTGGATCCATGCAAAGTTTGTGAGTACTCATGGTATACAGCATCACTAAAAACTATTGGCAAAGTTAATAGGTTCCAAAGGTGAGACCAATTGGCTTTCCCAATACTTGTTCTAATATTGGGCCTGATTATAAAGGGTTCCTAAAAGTGTGATTGCTATGTAAAAAACTGTTTGTGAAGGGATCACAATTTATTTTATTTTTTTACATTTGTTTATTGCATTTTGTGACATGCAGCATATGCATTACACAACACCTCACATTGGACACAGACTAATAAAGAATGAAACAAACCAGAAACGAAAACAGAAAGAATACAACTTGTGCAGTACAGTACTATATGCTCCACATTGCTATTCAACGTTATCGCAGCTGAACACACCTGACGGTTATCTTTTTCTCATACAAAAATACCTATACAGCCTAGTTGCCCATATCCAGTCATTGCATAATATCTAGCGTCTATGTTGGCTCTGGATGTTCTAGTAGATCTACTGTCAGCGATGCCCAAAATCCTTAGGTCTGGAGGCCTGAGGCAGTTCTTCTGCATAAGTGTCCAATTGCTCCCTGCAATACACAATCGCTTTCACCCATTTTGTCACCGTGGGCACCGATCTACTACCCTAGTGTTTAGCCATCATACGTTTCGCCAGCAATTAGGTGATAGCCACTAGTTTATTGTTACAAGGCTTGAGTGTTTTAACCAGGCCCAGTAGACAAACTTTCAGGGTGCAATCCACATTTTCCATTACCATTTGTGTTATTATCTGGGTTACCCGAACCCAGAATCATGAACAGGCTTACAGGCCCAGGCAAGGTCCGCAATTTCATCCCAACAGCGCACCCATATTTCTGCGGTCAAACGTGTGTAATACATTTGGTGAATAAACTTAAAATGTATTATTCAGAGGTTACAGTTAGCAGTGAGGTGCCCAGTCAGCGCACAGCAGGATTCCCAAGCCAGTGATGCTGTTCCATCTATCTAGGGCTGCAGAACTGGTCATTGAGTTTTCTCTTAGGGATGTATTATGTAATCTAGTAATTAACCCTTTACTTTCCTCAGCTGTCAATACTCCCTGCAGTGCTTTCAGCATCTCGGGCTCAATGGGGAACCCGGGGTACAACTTCCTGACAGCAATGCACAACCTAGTATATACAAACCCCAGCATCGCCAAGTATGATTGCCGCTCGGTAAGTACCTCAAGGGTCAGGAACTGCCCATTTGTGTACATATCCCCTAGCTTGGTCACTCCTGCAGTAGATAGGATATTCAGCGCCCCATGCTCGCGGGCTGCGGATATTCCCTAATGCGCCGCGATTGGCATGGCCGGTGTATAAAGACATTCCCTTCCTGCGCGAGCCCCAAAGTCTCGCCAGGCTTTAGTAGTACAAGTAACAGTGTTAATTTACTTTCTATCAATCTCTGACCGGTTGTGTAACACCATGGCAGTAAGTGGGACTGGATGTGCGTTATCCGCCTCCACTGTACCCTATACGCTGCAGGACCACAAACATATATCCCCATTGTATCGAATCAAACGGTTTGGCATTATAGAACTCACCTGGCAGGCCATCCAACCCAGCTGCTTTACCATGTGGAAGTGACAGTATAGCCTCCCTCACATCTTCTACCATCCAGGGCAGGGTTAAGTACTTTCGCTGGCCCATGGCCAGCCAGCCCAGCGAACATCCTCAAGATAACAGGACACATCACTATCAGTAGCAGTCTGGGTCCGTATAGCCGGAGTAGAACTCTATAAACAAGTTAATAATCTTTGTTGTAGTATAATGTGTTTCGGAGTCATGGTCAACTATTTCTACAATGTGTTCCTGTTCCCTTGGCATTGCCAGTTTAATCGCAAGTGATGAACCAGGTCTGCACCCCTCCCCATACGACTGTGCCTTCCACCTCTTAGACCTAGGGCGCACTTCCTGCACAGCGATATCTGTATGCTCAGAGATCAGCTCCATCACCTGGGCCAAAAACGCATGCGTGGGACTCTGTTCATATATGCGCTCAAGTGTGTGTATCCTGCCTTCTATATTTTGTAGTTTATTCCTGAGCGATTTCAAGATACCTGCCTGCACCCACATACATTCCCCTCGGATGGTGATCTTGAAGGCCTCCCATAATGTTCCAGCCTCATTCACTGTGCCTTCACTTTCTAGGAAGAAATTTGTGATTGCAGCCCGATAGTAGTGCGAAATACCTGATCCAACAGAGACGACGGCTGCAATCTCCATTGGAATCACGGCCTAGTACATGTAGGTATCTCTAGCTCCAGAAGCACAATGCATGGTCAGATAGTGTCTTGGCAAGGTGTTTTACTTCCACTGTCCATGTGCTTACCTCCCTAGAGACAAGCCAGTAGTCCGGCCTGGACCACGAACCATGTACTGATGACACATAGGTTTCCTCCCTAGCGGTAGGGTTGTGGCCTTTTCAAATGTCTACAAGTCAATCTGCCTCAATTATTCTTCTAATACTGTCGCTGCTTGTTTCCCATGCCATTTCGTGTTGGGCGAACGATCCAGGTGTGGATCCAGATATACATTAAATATCCACCCCCAAATCACCACAGAAGGGGGCAGAGCAGCCATACACCTCCAAATATCATTATAAAATGCAGGGTCGTCTGTATTGGGGCCATATGTGTTTACAAACAATATCTTTGTGCCACCCAGGCATCTCTGTATCAACAGCAGCCTCCCGTGTTCGTCTGCTTCCAAATTAGTTAGGGTAAAAAGAATTCCCCCTTTCACCAACACTAGTACACTTCCAGAGTATGCAGAGTATGACGCTGCCACCCTAACAGCGGCCCATCCAGTCCCCACATTATGCTCTGTATGTTTGTAAGATGTTTTTCCAGCAGAAAAGCTACCTGAATATTATCTCTATCTAAATATGCTAGGACATGGCAAATTATTTGAGGTTGTTAACGCCTCGTACGTTCCATGTTAGCAATTTAGTTAAGCCACCTGGACGCTGCATTACCTAGTACTGAATTTCCAGATACTTTGCTGTGTATAAATTCCACTAGTGAATAGCGCTAGATTATTTCCTGCATGTATCCTGCACTGCATCTGTTACAAAGAATGAACACCTATCCCAACCCCCACCCACTTCAGCACCCCAACTTGCTTAAGCCATCCCCATAGAACCCTAACTTACCTAACCTAGCAAAGTTTCTCATGTCTGTTGCTGGGGTACACCCATAGGGAGACACTAATGAGCAATCACCCTCCCGGTAAACAGGGAAGGCCGAACGAGTCCCTTAAGTTGGCATGCCACACAAACATTTTGCCTGAGAGTCTCTAGTCTACTAAAGTTCTTGGTTACCACTTGCATTGATGCCATCCTCACAAACTATTGGCCAATCGTCTTCGTGACCTCCACATGTTTGCCGCCAATGTCCACCATCTGTCTCTCCTGCCAAAATGTTTTCATGTGTAGCTAGGTTCGTTATTGCAGAATCTGCCATATTACAGTATTCTCTATTGCTCCTCTTCATCCAGTCCATCCGCTTGGTCTCCCCGGCTCTTCACATATTCCATGGCTGATTTGGGGCTGGTGAATATTTTGGTCTTCCCGTCTTCCGATACATAGACGGGCCTGGTACAAGATTCCTATGGAATGTTCGTTGCCAGCAACTGTTTCTTGACTGGTTTAAGTTTCCGCCGTGCCGCCTGGACTGAGGCAGTGAAGTCGGGGTAAAATGGTTGTTCATTCCCTTGATGGTTGATGTTTTTCTCCTCCCGTGCCAGACGCAGTACCGCATCTCGGACCCTGTAATTAAGCAAATGTGCTATGATCTGTCGCGACGGGGCACCTGGAACTGGGCGCACTGCTAGTGGGGAACATCCTTTACAACACGGATGTTACCCCGCAGTGCAGTTACGACGCGTCTTTTACAACGCAAGTCGTTACTATGACTTGCTCTGGATGGCGCTGTGGGATAAGGAATCTTGTAATTTTATATTCCAACACCTTCCCTACTGTTACGGGGACTGGTGTTGGAATATAAAATTATAAGATTCCGAAATCCGCACCCTCCAACGCAAGTCGTTGTAACGACTTGCGTTGTAAATTCTGCGATGTAAAGTACCGCATTGAAAACAACCGCGTTGTACTGACATACATCCCTGCTAGTGACCTATGGGCCTTCTCCACAATTAACACTTCAGACAGATTCTCCGATCCAAAAATGTCTTTGAACATTCCTTCCACATAGAGCTCCATCTTGCCTGTGTTGGCGGATTCAGGTAGGTTATTGATTCTGAGGTTATTACGTCTCGACTTTACTTCTAAATCCTTATTCTTTGTTTGAATTACGGCTAGCTCCATCTCCATATTGAGGCAGTTAGTTGAGCCACTTTGTAGGCAATCCTCCATTTCTGCTTCACCCAGCCTGGCGCCTTGTTTGTCTAGCTTCGCAGACAAGTGATCCATCCGTAGATTTAGAGCTTCGATTTTTTCCATCAATAGACTGCAGACTGTTCTGCATTGTGGTGAGCGTTGTTTCTAGCAATGAAGTCCCCTCCGCTGGGGCATCCTGTTCGAAGTCCGAGAGGGCTCTCTTTTGGGACCTGCCAGGCTTTTGCATTTCAAACGTTAGGCGGGTTTGGCTCTTGTCCGTCTTCCCCATTTTGGCGACCCAGCTCCTTGTGCCACAAGTTATCTATCCCCTGATCACAGGGCAATTAATCGGAGGATGCGCCTTTTGGGCGTTGATTGGTTTACTCTGTCCTGAAAATTCTAACTTGGTGCAGCACTTCCAAATGGTACTTGTTGTCCCTCACCGGACCAACGGCACCGCCGTATCCCAATGCAGCAGCCTCTTCAACCCAATTTCTGGCCTAGCCAGGCCTCAGTTGTACTTCAGACTCTAGCCCATCCCACGCTCAGTGCCTCCACATGTGCCTACTTTCCCAGCTCAATTCCGGTCACTAATGGAATCTGTGGTGCACCGTTGTGCTTCTTCACCCCCCCCCCTCCCCCCCCCCCCCCCCCCCCCCCCCCGCAGCACTTAAGCCTAGGCAGCTCCAGGTTCTGTCAGCACATCCAGGCCTTCAACGCTGTCAGCGCCGCCACTCAGGCAGTCCCTGCACACAGCTCTTCACTCTCTTGGCTATCACAGTGACTCCGCGCATTCACACACAAGTCCAACTTGCCACTAGACCCAGCATTGAGGTTACGTGCACTTTCAGTTATCGATCCGGCCACCTCTGCCTCAGTCCTCCCACAGGTAGGTGTTGGGCCGCCACCACGCCTCAGTATTTGGTTCTGGTTTTGCCGGGATATTCTCCCCCGTCTTATGTACAGCAGCTCCGTCACTCGCCTTTTTCTTCCGCAGGCCGTATTCAGTTCGCAGCAGTGCTGGGTAACGTTGAATCAGCCAGATTTCAGTTCTCTCATTGCTGTTGCCCTGGCACCTCGCACCACACAGCTTTGCCCTGACTCAGCAGGTGCCGCGGTCCAGGGCAATCACAAGCTGCACATCTCACCCCTGTCTTGCGCGCTCATACTGCCGTTGGACCTCTGGGCCCAGGGCCGGTGCTAGGCATGGGCAGTGTGTGCAGCTGCCCAGGGCCTCACGCTCGGCTGAAAGACAGGGGGCCCCCACCACTTCACTGTGAAAGGCCACCCTTTCACAGATTGCCCACCTGCTCCTTCGGGGCCCTCTCCCCACACAATCACAATACACATGCAAGACGGCTGGAGTCGGCGGCTTTGCTGATCACAGCGTGTTGGCAATGCATTCCTGGGGGTGCAGGGGTGGGGGAAAGGCACTGCAGCTGGATAGCATCACACTGTGAGGGGAGGGGCAGCACCTCTGTTAAGTACCAGCCATTCCCGCATTTTGTTGCTAGGTGACAGAAGGCCCCTTTGCTTCCAGGACCAGCCGGACACAGGTAAGGGAGGTGGGTGAGGGGAGGAGGGAGCAGCCAGATCAACTGGCTTTTGTTAACTTAATGTATGTAGAACTGCCAGTGCTAGGGCAGTTTTAAGAAATGACTCCCTGCTTCAAAGGCCATGGGGAGGGGGCCCCCTTTCCCTGGGCCTCTAAGCACTATAGAAAGCTGCAAGGTCGAGGTGTGTGGGCCCCCTTCCCTGGGCCTTGTAGCCAGTACTCCCTCTTTCCTTTCCTTTATTTGTTCTCCAGTGAAATGAATCCAAAAGATAAAAACACTTTTACTGGAAAGTTCGTCTTTTTTCTGACATTTTTCACTTCCAAAGTGCGGCCTTGTGATGGAGAGAAATAAAAGGTTCAAAAATGTAAAAAATAACTAAAGCAAAAGTGGGTCGAAAAGGGGCCAGATTGATTTTATTCACACCCAAAACACATTAGTGCCACTTTACAGAGTTTGCCAGTGAAGCACTACTTTTGTTTTCTTGTCTTTCTCTGAACAGCACTGTTTTCCCCGGGTGGGGAAGTGCACCATTCCTGGATGTACTGCAATACCTGCTTGATGGGCGGATTGGAAAACAAAATGCATGCCGAGCCTCTGTATTCACAAATGTGGTCTTTTTAAACTATATTGCTTACATTTTGTAAGGATATAAGCAATGGACATTGAAACTGGCCCCTTCCGGCCCTTTAGTCATGGCCTTAACTTTCCATGCAAAAGCACTCATTGATTTCTGAAAAATAAGTGCAAAAGCGTTAAGGTAATCATGTTGTTCCTGCTTACATTTTACATGGTTAATTAATCTTACATTCTTTATGAGTGTTTGCTTTTTCCAGGATGTTGTCACTTTTTTTTTAGGCAGCATATTGCTCTTGTCTAGTGCCTAATTTGAATTGGGTCGCCTCCAGGTGTTCATAGCGGGGCGCAATTGGGTTGTAGTTGAAGGCAGTGCGAGTTTCTTCCCGTGGGGCAAGATGGTGTTCAGTGGGGGAGAGGATGTGGCACTATGGTTCAGCCTTCATGACCAGTCCACCAGACCACTCTCCTGAGAGAGCACATTTAGAAGGCCCCGAAAGACCTTAGAAGAATGGTGTCTGAGCACCAGCAGGTGGACCCTAGCGGTGGCAATTGTGGGTTAACCTTGAAGGCCTGTCCACTACAACCCCTATTGAAGCTCAACTTTAGTCTTTTGGTCAGGCATTCAAAGCAGCACACCCTAGTGACTCTGTCATTGAGGTCATAGGACCCTTGAGCAGGAAGGCTCTAGGGCGGTTCGACCTATGAGATCGCACTGAGTGCTGACTTCGGGTGGGAGCGTCATGTTTGCGAGTATATTATGTTTCTAAAAGCACTTGTTGCCCCCTTCCTGGCCTCCAACAATTTTGGCAACAGTAAAAATGTCATGAATACTCCGATGATTGATGTTCTTCCTAGAGAGGGATGGCGTTTTGTCAAGTGGAAGTTTTGACTTCTTTAAAAGGTAGCGCAGAGGGTTATTGTGCCTGCTGCAAAGAACATGTACCATGCAGATCACTAAATCCACATAATTTAAATAGGCCAATGGGTTACTACTTTTGTCAGAGAGATCCTATTGTTACTTGCAGTTTATAAGTCAAAATCCTAACATTGAACAATGAGCTATTAACTCCTCATCTAAGAGCTACATGCAAACTGCAAGGTATAAATTATAGCGTTATGGTTTTTTCCCCAGTCTTTGATTATCCCAATGTTGCAAAAACGGTTCATTTGGACTGAAATCAATTCTGGTTATTAAATAGAACCCTCAACCATGGTATTCCGTTCTAAATTCAGAGTTGGTGTTTTTCCAGATCAATCACTAATACACTATACTGCCTACTAGTATGATTATAATGTGACTCCCAGTCCTTTGTCCAATATATATAGTGATATAAAGTTCTCTGTCACCCTACACTGGTATCAATGGTGCTGTAAATCAAATTAAATGCATCTGAGCGAGAATGTGGTTATGGAGACTTGAGTGGCACTGTTAAAGGGTGGTAGTGAGGTAATCCGTGGCAGAGAGAGTCATTGAGGGGCACCAATATTGTCGCACAGGGCTCCACCAGCGCGAAAGGCAGCCACTTCTACTTCCTACTGTTCTACCACCAAATCAAAAACATTGATTTGAAAACCCCATGAATCTGAAGTGTACCTTCAAGTCAATGAATGATTTAGCAGTGGTCTTGGTTGTTTCAAGTCTTTTTTTTTTTTATTCATGTACAATCTTTATTTGTTTGCAATGGTGTCTTGTAATTTTGTACTGTGTTGTGTTTTTTCACTTAACATAATTCTGACGAGTAAAGAGCCCACACACAAAAAAGATTGCCCTACATCTCTTGGCATGTGTATGCGGGATACTGGTGAGAGGATTTTTGTTAAAACAAATTACGAAGTATTAATGTCATCCTAAGGTAGCACAACAATGGCACAGAAAGATAAGGGAGCCTTTTCAAATTTGCAATTATATCCATGGTGTGAGAGATTTTCTCTTGTCTATACAAAAATTGCCGTGCTATTCCTAAAGAAGAAGAGTGAATGTTACAGTCCGTGATGCAGATGATTTAAGGCAGGGTAACCTGGAGGTAACCCTGGGAATCCATTTTGTTGGATTTAATGCCCTCACACACCCTTTCAGGTGTCATGCTTCATCATTTGGGCCTGCTCCTTGTTGAGTCGGCGGTGCAATACCCAACGGGCAACACCTCATAGAGGGGCTCTTTAGCGGAGATCTTTTTCCAACAGCCGTATGGATGAAGTGCGGGTATGGGGCCAGAACTAAAGGGTAGACGTGGTGTAGTGAGTTAAAATAAAGCTAGTGGTACCGGGAATACTTTATTCAGAAGGGCCACTGCTTTAGTTAAAAACTATTTTTCTAGAGGAGAGTGATGGAAAATAATGTTTCCAGCTATCATCTCGAATTTATTGTAGTACGGTCAACATGTTTCTCGCTACTGTGAAGTTGACTAGCGATTCTTCTGGACCAAGGACACTAATTAGCAAGTATCTAATGGTGCAGGTAACTGTCTACGCTAATACCCTTGAGTATGGTGTATGTCTGCTCATATGGCTACCACACTAGTGGGTGAAGGGAGAAACAATACTATATTACCCTTCTTCTAGTTGTGACTGTCAATACCTAAAGTTAAAAACAGTCAGACAACAACAGTGTCCAGCGGGTAAAGCTTCAGGTAGATCTTCCACCGCAAGGTTGGTAATGCCTGAGCTTCGCTGTATGCACCTACCCTTCGCCGCTGGAACCGGGTGGAGATTTTCTCTTTTGTCATTTTATATTTTGAATGATCCCGCCCCTCATTACCTCAACAGGCTCTCCCCCTTTATGAGGCAGAACTGGAAATCATGCACTCACCTGGAAACAATCAGTTAACGAGGAGTAAATAATATACATCATTGTGAGTCCTGCACCTAGCTTTTCCATCCAATGTGACAAATGTAATCCATTTAATACAGTTTTAAAGTATATGGACTTATTTTATTTGTATATTTATCTTTTTGTCCATGTTACTGATATCCACGTTAGGTCTCTTCGGGATTCCAAATAAGATCAATTGTCCTGAGATGTCAATTTCTGTGATGTCACTTCTTGTGATGTTGCCAAAGGCGGCTCCTCCACTAGGTTGGAGGAGCGTCGCCCTACTGCTTTCTCACAGTACGAGAAGCAGAAACACAAAATTCTAAAACTACCATTTTATGTTTCTGCTTGTCGCACTGCGAGAAAGCAGAAGTGTTTGGTTGGGGGCGGGCGGGTCTGCTTTAGGGCAGGTGAGGAGTGGCTTGCCCACTGCTAAGGGCGCTGACTGTTTGGTCGGCCTTCCGGGGCCAACCAAACCAGCCATGAGCACTCTGGCCTTTCTACATGTAGGCTGCAATGCACCCTACATGGAGAAAATGCCTCCCCATAGGCGCCTGGCTTGTCGGCGTACCGACCAATCACAATGCTGCCATTGCCGCCTTGTGATTGGCTTAGGGGAGGGAGGCTGCCTGCTTCCTGTTCCTGCCAGAGGCAGGAAAGCAGGAGAGCAGGTCAGGAGCAGAGACGACGTGAGACCTGGGAAGGTAAGTTTATTTTTTTTAATTACCCACCCGCGAACCCCTACGAGACCCCCCACCGGCGCATCATGCCGGCCGCGACTGGATGTTACATGCAAATTAGGGGGGCCTCACATCTTCCCTTTCGCCCGGGGCCCCAGAAGTTCTAGGACCGGCCCTGTCTGGGCCCACCATTATAATTGCCTACACGTTGCCTCCCGACCCGGTGTCTTCAGCCTTCGGTTGCCCTGTTATTTACCAACCACCTTAGACACTGCAGCGCCACTGCGGTCCAAACAGCATCTTCAGCTGCGGCAGCCGTTCGCCATTTCTTTCTTAACGCAGAGGCATCTGGAAGGGGTCACAGCGACTATCCCCTTTTACACCAGTTCTGAGCTGCTAGATGTCACCACGGCTTCTGCGATGCTAATGTGCCGCTGCTTGATGAGCAGTATGGCATGCCTTCACCAGGATTCTGGGCGGATTATGCATTCGGCTGACGGAGCTACACTAATGCGCAGCCATCTTGCCTTGCGCCCTCTAGCGCCCCCGAAGTAATCACAATTCTTTGTGGTGATATGTTTATTGCATTTGATAATTACCAATTTCGATCACATTTGCACCCTCCTTTAGATTTTGGTAGGTTAAACTGCCACATGCAGACTTTGTGAGTAATTACCAAAATCCAAATGTTCTCCAAAAACTCAGAATAGACGTACTTTATTGCACCCTATAGATTATGCACCTCGTGGTATATTTATCAGGTGTGCTAACATGACTACCCCCTCCCCGGATGTCTGTAATCAGGTGCATAAACAGTTATTGTGGCTAGCTATGGAGGGCCTATTTCTCTACACAATATTTGAGCTGATTATTAGTAATGTAACATAATTATCCTTTTGTGTATTTAAATGAACAGCGTGGTACTAACATAAATTAATGATGAGTGTTTTTAAATCTCTAGAATTTCGTATTTGCAGCTCCAAGAATCAATATTCAGCAGTGAGTTCAAAGATTTGTTTTCTCGGTTGGATTTCTGTTAATGCATTCAATTTAAATCTTTTTCCACAAAATGTTTTGTCTTTTTAATGGTACTATTGTTATATTGTTTTTGTGGCAAGGGTAAATCTGTTTAAAATGGGACAGTGGCTTGTTTTATATTTTTGAATTATTTGTCGTTGTATTAGGCAAATCTGTAATAGTTACAGTGTAACTGATTTTTACAGAGCATATTTATTGTGTCTTGGTCCTTTTTTAAAGAAATATTGAAGAGCTGGACCTGTTTGATGATAAGCAACCCTTCCTCTGTGTCCTGTGGTCCTGCAGGGATTCCAGTGGGCTATTGATCTGAGAAGTAAACTATGTCTGCCCCTGATGTGACTGTGAAAACTGAGGCACCCGATGAAGAGGTTCAAGCAGTGATCTGGCAGGATGATGCCAAAGAATCCAACAGAAACAGCATGAATGATGCAACTGGAGAAGGGCCGGCAGAGATCTGCGTGGTCATTGGTGATGCCAGGAATCCGCAGACACTTGGTACAAATCACGATTATATATATATATATTTTTTTTTTCTGCTGAAGTCCTTAATTATTAGCATTACTCACTGGCACATTTAGTGGGTGATGGTGGGTCATGAGGCTGCATGAAAATTTCCTTTTACTTAATATGCAAGACTATTATTTCATGTAATTGATTGTTGGTTTCTACAGTACTACGATACATTCCAGAAAGCGAGTATCCTGTAGTCTCACAGGAAGGTATACTTGCTATTGCTAATGGTTAGTCCCACAATTAATCAGGAGGCTGAAGTGGTATTGTACGACAGGATATTAAAACACAAGTACATTGTGAATATTTCTAGACAACAATTATTGAATAAGGCCAGTTATGTGATAAATACTGTGAAATTGTAGTTCATTATATCCTCAAGTGCTCCATTAAGCTTTTCACTGGTACTCCCTGTTAGCTTGGCAATCCCCTTTATATTATTGGGCCGAAGTCACACAGTATTAGTTTGTATCATGCCATTAGTATTTTCTGTTAGGCCTCTACCAAATATACGTGGATAAGTACATTAGCTATCTCCCGATGTGTTTTTTATTTCATTTTTTAAGTAACATTTTCTTTATTCCCTTAATGTGTTGTCCATAATTTCACACTGTGGTTGAGCTTACTGTTTTAGTGACAACATTTAAGGCCCTTCCCTAATGGTAATTAGAAGCAAACAGTAGTGTTCACCTTTCTGTAAAACTTTGATCTTAGATTGAAGTAAAGAAAAAGGAAAAAAAAGGGAAATGGCTCAGGGCTGATACAGCAATGTGATTTGGAGCCTTACTGAAGGCACACCCCTTAGAGTAGAATCAAGGTGAGGCCTCTCTAATTGTGATGTGCAAAAAGTGTAAACACTTATATATCTGATAGAGACATCTTGCTGCAGATTCCTTAACTTTTGAATTCTTCACGGCGGGCGGAGCTTGCCTGAGCTCAAGATTGCCGCATAGAGAGTGAGCTCTGATATGCCATCGCAATATCCGCAAGAAAGCCTACATTCGAGCTGGCTGCTACAAAAGGGAAAGTTGCCCTGAGAACAAGGAATGGAAGCGAAGCTGTATGATTCGATTGCTGACTTCCGTGGTCGTGTAAAAGAGCGGATACCGGGAGCGACGGAGGCCTAGTCCCGACCTGCAGACATTGCGGAGGCTCTGGGGCGGGCAGTGCTGCCCGAGGCAAACGATCATGAATGGACGTGCTCTGTGGGCGTCTGAACAACAGAGGTGCCGCTGAGTCAGTGTGGCGACTCCAGCGGAAAGGGCGCATTACCCCCTAACTCCTGTGCGACTGGGGGAGCAAAGCTGGCTGCCTGGCAAGACGTGAAAGGCAAGGGCAGGCTTGCAGTGGTGGGGGCTGCGTACGTTGGTCCCTGCATGGATGCGCGTCGCGAGGCTGCAAGACGGAGACTCGGCAGCTAAATCAGAGTACCAGGTGAGTGACCACGCTTTAGGACGGGAGCGAAGCCGGCGGCCAGTGGCGCACGCAGTGGAAGGGGGCCACTTTCAAGGGCAGGCCTGTACTCGACTGCAGAGGGCCAGAGAGTGATGAAGGAACGCCTGAAAATCTGGGAACCTCACTTGAAGCCTGCCATTACTGAATATATGCAAGGAGCTGCGGAATGGCAAGAAACATGTTGTAAGCTGACTGGTGTGCTGTGAAGCTGAAAGCCAGCCCCCCCTCCCGTTTGCAGCTGAAATTGAGGGCCCAGAAGTATTGGCACAGTAGTGGGACCAAAGGGGCGTAAGGAGAGCACTGAAAACACGGTCAGGTCAGCACCCGTAGATGCATAAGGGTGTTGGGCAGTGAGGTTACTGCTTGCCTAGCGAACAGTGGCGCACAGCACAACAGGTCTTGGGGCGAAAGCATCTTACACGAGGTCGCTGCCTGTAAAATTGCGAGGCACCAACTGGGATTGTATGCCAAGTACAGGCGGCGTGAGAGCAGCATATACTTCCCCAGAAGCGCATGTGGGCTGAGTGCACATTAGCTCATTGGTCGACCATTATTCCAGGCACACAAAAAAACAGTATCCATGGGCAAGGTGGACAAAACGCCTCCCAAAATCCATTTAGAACAGAGAAACTCAAGGCTGAGAGAATCGGCACCAGAGCAAGCGACGGCTGCACACACAGCTATGGGCGAGCTAGCAGACACAGATATACGTCAAATCCTAACAGCAGTACAGCAGAGCCTGGCTACTATCGATAGTAAAATAGATTCATTAGCATACAGGATGGATCGTATGACGGAGCATTTAGATAAACAGGCAGAGCGGATCGATATGGCGGAGAGGCGCGTAATGGAGGTCAAAGAAGCCCAGACAGAGATGAACTCGGAGCATAGGCAGATGGGGAAGCTGATAAGCTGACTACAGGATAAGATAGACGATTTGGAAGCTGGATCCCGGAGGAGCAACATCAGAATCACAGGCTTTCCGGAATCCACCAGTATGGGAAACATGGAACTGTGCGTGGAAAAGCTACTGATCTCGTTAATGGGCCGGGAGACATTCTCCCCTATGTTTGTGGTTGAGCGTGCCCATCGATCGCTGGGCCCAAGACCCCAGCTGGAGCTCTGCCTTGACCCATAATAGCTAAACTGTTGAATTATAGAGACCGAGCCGCAGCGCTGAGGGTTGCTAGAGAGACGCGAAGTCTACAACATGAAGGATCCATAATCTCCATTTCTGGATTTCACGTTGTGAGTGCAAGAAGCCAGAAAGCAATTTGCTTCCCTGAAGAAACAGTTGCGGGAACAGAACTTGGACTACACAATGCTTTACCCAGCACGTCTCAGAGTGAATAGGCCAGGAAAATCCAGGATATTCACAGACCCCAAGCTTTTGCAGAAATTCCTCAAGGAATGGTCAAAGTCTGATGAGAGACGAAGGGAGTCAGATGCTGGCCAAGGCGCACATGGAGGAAGTCTGGACGAATAAGTCTAAGAGGGACACCATGTGTACTTGCAGCTTAGGTTTGAGCCCTCTTGTTGGGGGAATGTATATGTGACTCAACAGCTACAGAGTTGGAGTGATTCAGAGCTATGCCAGGATAGACCGTGCAGGTCTTGTATGGTTACTAGGACTACAGGCTAGATGGCTGTAACGGGGTGGGAACGCCTGTTCCGTGGTGGATTGCTGATTAGGAACAATCAGTCCGAATGGGACACCAGTCCGTTGCTTTCCGAGGACGATGGAGAATTGCAGGAGGGCGCCTTTAACTGGGCCTTCGCAGATGATGAGACCACGCCCCCTCATGACGCAGAAGGACCCGGATTGGACATAAGCCGGGAAGCCCTCTATTCGGGGTGTGTTTTCACCCAGGAGGAAGCGGAGCGGAGAACGGGAGACGAGCATCGGGAGGAGGACGGAGAGCCCAGGAGAGGACGGGAGAAGACCGAAGGAGAGAGAGCGGGAGACGGGGGAAAGCCAGGAGGCCAACGACTCGGTGAACCGCCGTGCCACACTCCCGAGGGAGGAGTGTGGCTGTCACAGGTACGGCGGCGTTGGGCAGCTTGGGTCGGGGGCAAGGGGGCCCGTGTAACATAGTGTAAATAGTCCTCACCTTCCTGTACCTTCACTCACTTCCTACCTTCCTAATACCCCCCCTCGTACCTCACTATCTCCCGAGCACCGGCAAGAAACTGTGAAGCACTGGTGTTCCTTCACTGCACTCGGGTCCCGTGGGTTGTTTGATAACAGATAGCGTAACTGACAGTATCCCTCTGTTGGTTTCTCTTTTCTCGGAGCTGACTCGGAGTACGAAGCCCACAAGGTCCCTTGAAGATATCCATACCATCGAGGGGGGAAGAGGACGGCCTCGTCATCCTCGACCAGACCGGACGCCACCACGGACCGGGCCGACTTTGCTAGAGAAAGACTTACTTTCAGGACTCGAAAAACCTTCATTAAAATAAAGCCATCCTTACGCAGAATAAGTCTCCAGCCTGTTCCTACTTCCCCTGTAGTAAGACCACCGCCTGTCCACACACCCACGCTACAATGGCACTGAGCTCAGACTGGCGGCTCAATAACTCGGTTCCCTCAGGATGGGAGAGCCATAGTCATGAGCCTTAGAGATGTCAGCCGGATGTATGTTATAAGCCATATGGCGCACAGTAGAAGATTAACTTACAGGAGCTTAGCAACATTCGCCCACGAGTGTAAAACACAACATGGCTGTATGCCAGAATGGTTGATTGTTTTAAATTGTTACTAGGGATCCAGTTAATGCTGAAGCGGAGAAGGGAGGCGGATCCGACTGTGCCTAGTTGGGGTGAGCACAGCGTGGGAGGGAGGGCTCAGAGTTACAATTTGTTGGCAGTTTTTATTGGAAAATGGCTTAAAACTTGCATACAAACCACATCGGACACCAAGGGAGAGTGTTGCACCCGTATGTTTAATGTTTGCTACGCTAGATTGATGAATCTTACTACTCATAGTGCAGTCTCATGCTAATAGTGTGAAAAGTTTAACTTGGAATGTCAGTGGCCTCAACGATCACAGGAAACTACGGAAAGTAATTGCTTATCTCAGTCACCATAGGGTAGATATAGCGTTCCTGCAGGAGCCACATCTGACAGCAAAATGCTGACAAATAGGTGTTTACAGGGCGCCATACATTCAGCAGGATTCACTTCACATGCACGGGGAGCTATAACATGGGTGGACCCTAAATCTGGGATGCCGTTGGAAGGTTTAGAAACTGCCTCGGAGGGCAGATTTGTAATCTCTAGATGCTATGGGAAGGGGCTGGACGTAGTTGTAGTAAATATATATGCGCCTAATTATGATAATCCATGGTTTTATTCAGACTTGTTTGCGAAAATGAGTAGGTATGAGGCTCAGCCACAGCTTTGGGTTAGTGACTTTAATTGTGTGATGGACCCGACACTTGTCCGATCAGGAGGTCCGGCTCGACGTCCTTCAGTAGCTGCAAGGGTTATCCCAGATGCGACAGTTCAGTTAGATTTATGCGCTGTATGGAGATTGAGATCGCCTGGACAGGGGGGATACACCCACTACTCAGATTCGATTATTGGCTCTCATCAAGAGAACTGCACAGTCAGATTCTTACCTGTGAGATCCACCCCGTACTTATTCAGACCATTCCCCGATACTGCTGGTAGTTGATTGCCCACTTATAAGAATTCCCCCTTTCGCCTGGAGGTTCCCACCTTACTCGTTGCTGGACACTGTCTTTAAGGCAGAGATAGTGGAATCCATTGACAGTTCCTTTGATATAAATATAGGTTCAGTAGATAAATTCTCGACAGTATGGGACACATTCAAGGTGTACATACGAGGGATAGCTATGACCAAACATTCAGGGGTCCTTTGAGTGCTTAGAAAGCAACTGAAATGGATAGAGCAAGATCTTATTTCGGGAGCAGATGGCAGTTCTAAGGAGGAACTCAAACTAATGTTGCAGGAATATCACGACACGGCTGACGCAGAAATGAAACATTTAGGGAAATATGCTACGGCCCGCATTTATGGTGAGGGAGAAAGACCAGGTACGGTTCTCGCCTCCTTATTAAAGAATAGACGAGAGAGGATGGGAGTGCCCGAAATTCACACAGAGGCCGGAGAGACGCTAACTGACCCGACTGCGATAGCTAACAGGTTTAGACAATACTACTCAGCACTGTACAGTACTAAGGATGTAGCAGGAGACCCGGAGATTTTGAACTATCTGGAGTACATTAAGCTGCCATGGCTAACAGACGAGTACAGAGAATACTTGATGAGGTCACTCGATGCTGACAAAATTAAAGCAGCGTTAGCGGGCATGAGGGCAGGAATGGTCTGACTGTCACTTTTTATAAAGAATTTAAGGATTAACGGATACAGCATTTAATTACTCTATTTGAAGAGATGAGTGCAGACTGACAAATGCCCCCGCGATGAGAGAAGCTCTAATAGTGACGATACTGAAACCCGAAAAATCCCCAGCACAGCTGTACTGTCCACTCTCACTCTTAAATGTAGATAAAGATTTGGTGTATTTTTTAGCATATCTGCATAGGGACTTAAGGGCCCGGGTAAGGATAAGTATGGATGGGGCAGTGTCAGGAGACATAGTGGTTGGGAGAGGCGTTAGACAAGGGTGCGTTCTCGCCCCACTCCTATTTATTTTATATATTAATGAACTTCATAATGTTCTGTCTAACCAAACCACTGATGTCCCCATAATTAATGGTAACAAACTGCCCGCCTTACTATATGCAGATGATGCTGTTTTAATGGGTCGAACACCTAATGCCTTGAGAATTTTAGTTAGGGGATTTGTAGTTTTTATGAATAATTTGGACCTCTGCACAAATTTAAAAAAATCTTTTTTAATGTGTTGTGGCCCTAAAAAACGTTCCATTAATACTATTACCATGGGCCATGATTCTTTGATATGCACTCGCACTTTCCCTTATTTGGGCTTACAATTCTCTGATAATGGGTCCTGGACACCACATTTGGCTTATGGACGGACAAAATTTTTAAGAGCCATAAATTCTGTAATAAATCTCCCCAACCGAAAAGAATTGAGGTGGTGCTGTCCCTACTTAAAATCTATACGACTCAATGTGTACCAATCATGACCTATGGGGCTGAAATATGGGGCCATATAAATTTGAAAAGTGTCCAGGCCGAAGAAAACAGATTTTGCAGGAGACTTTTGGGCCTACCAATTTCATCGTCCACCTTTTGTATGCCATAACGAGTTAAGAATGCCATACTTGGAGGATTACATTTGGTCCCGCCCTGTTTTGTTTTGGCTAAAGGTTTGGAAAAATCCAACAGCCGCATTAACAAGGGAGATTCTGGCTGATTGTCTAAAATGTGATAAGGGCGGTGATATCCCTTGGCTGGCCCAAGTACAGGCAAATTTGACTGCGGTCAATCTTGACCATATTTTTTATAATCCTGAGCAACTAGATGGAATTGATGGAAAGACTATCCGCAAAGTTTTATAAAAATATTACGGGGACGCAAGATATGCTCAGGAATCCCCAGAGCATCTGTGAAACAATATATTTTAATGACAGGAGAGGGCGGATCTCCTATATGCTCTCCCATTAGTTATCTCTTAAGAGATATTACTCGATGGGAGCTAAGTCTTCTTTTTCGTCTTAGATCGGGCTCAATAAAGTATCTGTTGTGCTTCCCTGTAGGTTACCAACCTAATATTGAGAATTTGGTTTGCCCATGTGGTAACTTAGGGTAACAGGCTATGCTACACATTTTGTTCTTTTGCTCTTTTTATCAAAATTATAGTATGCAGTTATTGATACCGTTATTCAGGGCAAAGGGCACAACGGATTTTAAGGTTGCATACAAAATTATTCTCCAGCTTAAAGATGATGACATAATATATCGAGTGTGCACTTTCTTGAAAATGGCCATCCGCTCACGTTCTTCTATGAATTCATGATTGCTGGATTAGGTTGTACCATATGTATTTTTTGGACTCAGTATTGTTTGTATTTATATTTTGCACTGTGCACACTTGCACTTCTATTCAATGCTGCTAACTGTAACCTTCCTGAGATTTAATGACTTGCCTGTCTTTAGCTGCTCTTTCGTGAAATATTTGCACTCTGCACACTATCACTTTAACATCGATGATGATATCAAAGTTATGGACAATTTAGTAATATTTTAACTGATTAGTTTTAATGATGAGTCTTATTTTTTAATATTTTAATGACGATGGACTATGTATGTGTTTATGAGTAGTGTTTGTACTTTTATGGATAATGCATATCCGAATAAAGATTAATGATGATGATGATGATAGATACTGTTAGATCTGGGGGTCTCCAGTTGGCAGAGGTAGGTACCACTGTCCAAATAGGGACCCTTGCTTCTAGTCAGGGCAAGGAGAAAACCCTCTGAGATAACCCCTGCTCACCCTCTAGGTAGGTTGGCTCGAGCAGTCAAGGCTAATCAGAAGGCAATGTGTAAAGTATTTGTACCAACACTCACAGTAACACAGTGAAAACACCACAAACTGACTCCACAACAGTTTAGAAAAATAAAGGTATTTAATCTAAACTACACAAGACCAAAACGACAAAAATCCAACATACACAGTTCAAGAATATGGTTTCAAAAGAGTTCTTAAGGTTGCGATAAAATTCTTTAGGTTGCGATAAAAATAATCCACCGTTGCGTGAAAAGTTCACAGTTGCGTCACGTTTAGCTCACAGTACCTTTAGTTGCGACAAAGTTCCAAAAGCAGAAGCTGGTGCGGTGGAAAACAAGCGATGCGTTGCTTCTGAGACCCTGGGGAGGCGTTTGCGACAGCCCTCTGCAGCTGCGGGCGTGTTGCGACGAATCCGGTCAGTATGGTGAGGAAGGCCACTTGTCTGGATTCCGGTGCGTAGGTTCCGTATGAAGTTTGTTCTCGCAAAGGCACAGTTCGACGATCTTTGGAGGTGCGACGATCTCCGGGGCGACGATGCGCGGACCAGCGGTGATCTTCTCCCTCGCAGCTCCTCGATGCGATGGCTTCGGCGATGACTCTCGCAGCGACGTGATGCGGTCCGCAAGCAGGCGGTGCGGCGATCTCACCCAGCGACGACAGGCTCTGCAATGACACTCGCAGCGATTTTAGTCTTCCCGCACCGATCGGGTGCGTCCCGCAAGCGATGGATGCGACGGCTCTGACAGCGGCAACAGGCGCTGCGACAATCTCGACCTTCTTAGCGGCGGGAATTTCCTCGCACTGTCGGGGATGCGCTCTGCAGCGAGCGATGCGATAACTTTTCTGTAGCAAAGTTCTCAAGCTTAGTTTCCAGCTTCCCAACACAGGTGCAACTTCCAGAGGCACCACTCAGGGGCCAAGCACTCCAGGAAGGACAGAACTCTCCCAGTAGAGCTCAGGGGTAGCTGGGGGTGAAGTCCTTTTGTTCCTGGGACTTCAGAACAAGGAGCCAGCTCTTCTCAGGCCCTTTCAGATTCCTTCAAGCAAGGGGACACAGCACAAAGCAAAGTCCTTCCCCTCTCCTTGGCAGCAAAGCAATAGCAGGGCAATCCAGCAGAGCAACAGCTGGACAATCTTCCTTCTTCAGTTTCAGCTGTCTCCTTGGCAGAGGTTCCTTCTTGATTCCAGGATGATCTAATTTTCTGTTGTCAGGGGTCCTGTACTTATACCCCTAAAAGTCTTTGTTCTCTTTGTGCAAGTGGGCCCTGAGCCCGGTCTGAACCAGTTCTGGGTGTTTCTTGAGCACTTTGTTTTCCTGGCTTCTCCTTTCCTTTCAGAGTGAGGGGCAGGGTCGTCAGCCGCCCGGCAGGTGGTGGAGCCAGCATTGTGGAAGGCAGGCACAGCCCTATTCAGGCCCAGGTGCTATCTCCTCCCACCACTCAAGTTGCAAATGCAGTCATTCAGCCTAGGGCTGACGCAGCCGGCCTCCTGGGGAATCCCCAGCCCATGTCACTCTCAAACCAGACAGTCAATACACAAACGGTCCCAGGCACACATAAGGGTCAGACAGGAAAACAGCAACTTTCTAAAAGTGCTGTTCTCAAACACAGGATTTAAAAACAACCTTTCCTAAAAGATGTGTTATTAAATTCTGAGTTCAGGGATACTAGACTCTTATGTCCTATCTTGCTCCTATGGGAAGAAATGCTGGTAGCCACTGTAGCCAGCATCCCCCATGTTAACCTATGGAGCAAGATAGCCTTACAATAGTGAAAAACGAAAATGGCTGTAATTCACTACCAGAGCATGTCACCTGCACCAGTACGTGCTCTACCTTTCACATACACTGCACCCTGCCCAGGGGGGTACCTTGGCCCTTCCATAGGGGTGACCAATGTGCACAAAAAGGGAAGGGTTAGGCCTGGTCAGTGGGGACACTGACCAGGAGGACATGGCAGTTCACAGACTGCACACAGGCACTGCAGTGGCAGGCCTGAGACACCATTTGGGGGCTACTCATGTGGGTGGCACAATCAGTGCTGCAGGCCCACTAGTAGCATTTGTCATCACCAGCCCTGGCACACTCAGTGCACTTTACTAGGGACTTCTGGGTGATACAAATATGCCAATCATGTATATCCAATCATCATAACAATTTACACAGGGAGCACTTACACTCTGGCGCTGATCAGCAGTGGTAGAGTGTCCAAAGCATCTAAACCAGCAAAAACGAAATCCAGCACAGCATCAGAAATACAGGAGGTAGAGGCCAAAAAAACTGTGGAAACCACGCCAAAGATGCCAGGTCTAACGGATACCAAAATATAAGCTGAGTTTGTCCCAGGGCGAACGTTGACATATATTCTGAGAACAGTTTTCGGGGCAATACAGCACACTAGGCAGGAAACAAAAGCGGTAACTGTGTTTTTAGATATGGAAAAAGCCTTTGATTCAGTGGAATGGGCATTTATGAAACATGTGCTGATACGAACGGGCTTGGGTGACATGTTTTTACATTTGATAGGAGTATTGTACAACTCCCCTACTGCCAGAATTAGGCTTGGCAAAATGGTCACTGCCCCCATTAGGATTTCTAGGGGCACACGCCAGGGATGCCTGCTATCTCCATTGTTATATGCGTTGGTTGCTGAGCCATTTGCCTGCGCCCTTCGTGAATACCGTAGCCACAGGGGAATACCCTTCCTGGGTTATAACTTAATCATACCCACGTATGCGGATGATACATTGCTGTAAAGTAGAGACCCAGAGGACAACTTGGCGCCGGTGCTCCGAGAAGTAGTCAAATATGGGAGTTGTCGGTCTTAAGGTTAATTGACCTAAATCTATTATCTTCCCGCTCATCCCAGCAGCGCAGCCCTTTGAACCTCAATACCCCCTGCAATGGACATCTGAACCAGTGCGATATCTGGGAGTGAAGATGCATATGGACTCGGAAGTGGTTTTTAGAGAAAACTATGGGAGGGCAGTCACCAAGCTCGAAGAGGATATTGCACGATGGAATCGACTGCCCTCATCACTAGCGGGGCGGGTGTCACTCATAAAGATGGTCATACTTCCCAGATTTTTATTCCTGTTCACAAATGTCCCAATGGTCCTCCTCAAATCCTTTTTTAAAAAAATCACTTCATTGCTAGTAAATTTAGCATGGGCTGGACAACATGCATGAGTTTGCTGGAACGTACTCACACTACCGTATAGTATGGGTGGGCTAGGTGCCCCTGACTTGAACTTGTATTACAGGGCTGCACAAAGTTCACACGCCTACTACTGGATACACGAGTTTCCTGGGATTCCCCATATACAGATTGAGAGGAGGGTGACCGCGCCCCTCCCATTGCCAGTCCTCTTGTTAAAACCGCCTAACCGTAGAACTGGGGTATTAGATTCTGTAAATGTAGTTACACACTCCTGGCATCATCAATTTAACCACTTCCATGCGGGGGACGGCCACCGACCGTCCGACGTCACGGTGGACGTGTGCGTCGGATGGCCAGGGGCAGTCCGATCTGCGCACACGTGAAATTTGCCCACACTGCGGCGGAATGAGCGCCGCGGCGAAGCGGTTAAATTGCTGCCGAGAGCCATACTGTTTTCTCCACTGATACCCATGGAGTGATGCCACTGGTTACCGTTGTGCAGCGAAAAAGGAGTTACTTGTGCTTTAGAATCTGTACACATTAAGACAATAGGGGATATGTTTCAGGAGGACAAGGTAAAAGAGTGAACGGACAGTTAAACGGGGGAGCAACAGGGCACACTGCTTACAAGTTTCCACTATCACAGGATGAGACAGGCACTGAAAGACATGTTAGGAAATTACTTAGCAGAGCCGCCAGACCTAATTAGCTAGGCGCAGAGTGGTGAGCTGTTGGGCCGGCGGTCCAACTCTCATGTAGGCGTGCTGGTCCAAAGACATGGTATACTGCAACACACAGATAGAACTTTACAGTGAATTACTCCAACCTTGTAGCCGCCCCAAAAACATTTGGGGGCTCCATCAAAGCTACATGTCCACAAAAGAAATAGACACACCAAGCACAGATATCCCTAGCAAGGGTGCTAGTACGACACTTCACATGATGCATGACAGCACAACTATTGTAGAGCACTCGTGGTTTCTGTTGACGGGAATGTTGCTTTATCTAATAATGTTGAAGGTCTATCTATTCAGTGTTACAGTTGCTTTGAATCCACAGTGTAAGTTATGCCATAGAACACTATATAGGACAATCTAAGAAGATGTAGTGGAAGTCTTATTTTAGCCAAGAGAAATGCATGTACTTTATTTGGAATGCCAGTAAAAGGTTTTTTTTTTAAAACGGAAAAAAACCAAACTTTTGAATTCTCCTCAAGCCTCAGACTGCATCTGGAAATTGTTTTGCGGTCCCTCTGCGCCCCGGGTTGACGGCGCCTTACGACTCCTTGATGACGTCGACTCCAGTTGTGACATCAGTGGAGTCATATAAGTCCCCTTCGGCATACAGACATCAGTGTCTTCTTTTCCGCGCTGCTACGCGCATCAGGAGAATCGTTTTTTCCGCGCTGCTACGCGCATCAGGAGAATCGGTTCCTCAGTCGTTTTTTATTTCCTTCTTCAACAGTTTTTGTCAGTTGGGAATAGTATGCCTTTTTCTATATCGTCTGTTTTTAAGTCTTGTGGGTCCTGTTCTCGACAAATGTCGGCTACAGACCCACATTCCGTTTGTAGGTGGTGTTTGGGAGAACACCACGACTTCGAAGATTGCGACTCCTGCCAGAGGCTGAAACCAAAGGCACTAAAGGAACGCCGTATAAAGATACTGGCAGTACGTCTGTCGCGGCCCTCTGAGATTTGACAGCCTCGGTCATCCTCTTCTCATAGGGAGGGATGTTCATGAGTCTATTCCAGGATCTGGAGCCGATCTCGGGCAGAGTGGTCCAAAGATGAGCTTAGGCTTTTGAATTTGTGGCACCTGCCGAATTCGCCGTCTGGAGACTCTCTTCTCCCATGGCTCCTCTCCATCACTGGTTGAGGAGGCCATTCACGACTCCGCTTTCCATCTTTCCAAGAGCTGTTCATCGATGGCCCAGATGAGGGAGTATTATAACTCTCTACGTCTTATCTTTGGGCCCTCATCTTTCTCTGGAGTGCCCCTGGGCTGCAAGGAGCTGAGTGGGGCCATGCCTGTGGGTCTGCCCTCTGTTTGTTGGGCCATCCAGTTGTTGGATCTGCGCTAGTCTGTGTTGTCCGAGTCCACTTCGGCACCGGTGGACAGTCTACCGGGGACTTCACCTTCGGTGTCCATTCTTGATCAGCCGACACCGGCATTAAAGTCTACGGCGCCAATTGAAGTCACTTCTCCTCCTATCGACGTTGAAGCATCACCTTCCCGGCGTAGTTCATTGTCGGGTGGGGAGTCGATAGAGCAAACTGAGGGGAATGTGGCATTTTCACTTCCTTCTCTTGATGAGACTTCAAGGAGTCGCCTTGTGGCAGGCGATACAAGGATGTCTGGGCCTTTACAGCCCATTTATGAGACTATTCCATCACAAGTGGAGAAGAGGTGGATATCTGCACTTTGTGAGGCTAGTGAGCTGGAGTTTTCTGCAGCCTCTGGGTCACTTTTGCCTCTTAGTCCTGCTACTGAGGCAAGTTCCTCCTTTGCAGATGTGTTGAGGGAGTGTGGCTGCAGTTGTTCACTTGTCACTGCCTATGGTGGAGAAGTCCACGACTCTCTGATTGATGTCCTTTATCAAGGACAGTCTGGGGACGAGCCTGTTCTTCCACTCAGTGAGGCCCTGTTGGTCATATTGTTGAGTGTTTGGGCTAAGCCTGATACAGAGGACTCTGTGGACCATGCTATATCACGTAGGCCTATGCCTGGATACCCAATTTGCCTCTTCAGGCATCCTACCACTCGTAACCTGGTAGTTCAGGCTGCTACAGCCTCTCAGGATATGATTCTTCACCTAAGACTCCATTGACCAGAGAGTCTAGAAATCAGGATGCATGTGGCAAACACATCTCAGGCCTCGAAAAATCCTAAAAATTTTAGTAGACCTGCAGGGCTAGTGACTTAAATAATCTACTCAATCTCATTATAATGCTCTTGACCCATAAACTGGTTTTAAATTGTGATCCTGAGCAAGTATTTTAATTCACTGAGTCGCCGTTTTCTTCTTCAACACATACAAGAGCTCCTTCAAGTATGTGAACTCATCATGTCTGGTGTACAGAAAAGTCTTTTGTTTGATTTAGTAGACTAAACTTTTGCTCCATATATAATACAAATGTAGCCACATCTACAAAACACATGACCACTGACTTGCCTCAGTTCATTAACCTCGTTGTAATCAGTGCGGGAGCAGGAATGTTTCTCGAATCATGTTTAAAAAGTGTCACTTTTAATAAATACATAACTAAAGCATAAAGTAGCAGCATACGGTCTTTGCAATCAGCAGATATTACATTGATATGGCCACAAATTTCCCACTTACGTGGTTTTAAAACTAAATAGTGTACAATGTCTGGAAATCGAGTTTCTGCAAATATTTGTCATTTGCACATCACCAAGTAAAGTGTTCTGATTTGTTTTGAAGTTCTTTCATAATTGCTGACGTATTTTAAAATACTTTTACTATACATTTTCAAGCTGTTTAAATGTTGTGTTAAAAAACTGACATTTTACAGCCCTTTGTTTCACAATTATTGTCAGATAGTTGACAAAAAGCACTAACTATGATAAGAGAAAGACATTTGACCTCTGTCCTTGGAACAGACAGCAAATTTGTGAAGACAAAAACAAGATTTTTAAATTTTTTTAAATATTTATATTGGTATTTTAGAAAAAGAAAAAGGAACAAGCACAGAAGACATAGGCAGCAATTGGCGACATGGGAAATATAGACAACATACAAAAATCATTGTAAGGAAACTGGTGACATATAGTATCTCCAGGACACAGTGACAGTTCAGATCTACATTTCATGGATTCAGGAGACCCACCAGGATCAAACAGTCTTACTTATTCGACCCTGTCCAGGGTTATTACCGTCCAGCCCTTCCAGAGCAATCTATCCGCCCAAAGTACAATGTGTTAGGAGTGGGTGTTCTGCGAAATGTCATAAAGGTCCTCAGCCAAATCCTCCCCTCGTGCATGTGTGTCTGCATCCTCCCCCTCCATAGTGTCTCGTGAGTACCTTTTGTCGTTAAGCAGTGACCAGAAGTTCTTCGGTCTATTACGGGGGGCAATAAGTCACTATATAGTTCAATTTGTGTGCTACAGTAAATCATCCCTTTGGTCCATTGAGATAGGGTAGGGACCGGGCCCTGCATCCACGTAAGCGCCACACCCCTCTTAGCCATATCAACCAATCTCCTGTGTACCTGACGTAAAGGCTTATAATAACCCAATATGGCCAATAAAGGATCCGGTTTCAACGTTAATTGCGTGATCCCATTCACCTCCTTGTATACTTTGCACCAGAAAGCGTAGACTTTCGGGCACAAGCAGGTGACATGCAAAAAGTCCACCACCTGCGCTCGGCATCTCTCACAATTAGGGCTTGCACGTAATCCATATCTATAAAGTCTGTCCGGAGTATAATAAATCCTGTTCAGATATTTAAAATGTATTAGCCTATGACGGCCATTAAGAGAAATTCTCCTCGTACTGGAGCAGCAATATTGCCATTTCTCTTCTGGGAGATCAATATTCAGGTCATTTTGCCATGCCAGGCGGGGCTTGGCGTAGTGAGCTGTCCTCTCTGAGAGGGCTATGCAATATAAATTGGTTATCAATTTAGCCGGGGTCCTAGCATTAATGACGTAGTCAAAAGTCGCAACCACCGGGGGCTCCGCCATGTCTTTCCTTAAAAGTTCCCTAAGCGCATGCCTCACTCTGTGGAACTGAAAGCGCGATATTAACAGGTAGGAGACATCCTCAGTCTCTCTCTCTCCCCGGGTACGCGCGACGCCCCCCGAAAACAAGTCACCCATGGTGCGTATATGCAGTGTGCCCATCGCCGCCAGCACCACCTTGTCCTTACATGGAGGCAGCCATGAACACCAGGCGATTGAGGCCTTCGGGGCATACAGTAGGCTGCACGCCTGGGCATCCATCATATGATGCCGTGCATGAGTAGCTACATTCAGTGAGTCCAGGATACCCATACGTCGATCCCGAGGTCGAGCAAGCAACGCGGGCAAAGGAACCGGATCGGCAACTATTGACTCAATGCGTATATGTGGAGTGTCCACTGGGCCATGTATCCAGTGGTAGGCATGTGCGCTTTGCGCCGCACGATAATAAAGTTCTAGATCTGGGGCGTTCAATCCTTCCGCCGCATATGGACGTATCAGAATTCTCCACGCCACCCGGGGCTGCTTCCCAGCCCAAGCTAATCGGATCATTAACGAGTGCAGCTGTTGAAAGAAACGAGTCTACAGTACCATGGGGATATTGCTAAACAAGAATAAGAAGCGCGGCAACACGATCATTTTCATAAGGGAGATTTACCCCAGCAACGACCGTGGCAGAGTGATCCACTTTTCAATGACCTCCTCCAGTTTGGAGACGGCCACCCCATAGTTCTCACATAAAACTATCTCCGAGTCCGTATGCAGACTGATCCCTAAATATCGGGCCGCATCAGTAGTCCACTGAATAGGGTATTCCGGATCAAATCTCTTCGTAGCCGGCGTGAGAAGGAACATAAGGGATTTGGTCCAATTTACATGGATGTCCGAAAGAGAGCTAAATAGGACCACTTCGCGCAGCACTGCCGCTAAGTGCACCTCCGGATCTCTACCATATAAGAGGGTATCATCCGCTAACGTGGATACGATCAAATTGTATGTGGGGAAACGTATACCCCTCTGCCCGTGGTACTCACGTAGGGCGCAAGCAAGAGGTTCGGCCTCCAGTGCATAGAGAATAGGGGAAAGAGGGCATCCCTGCCTCGTGCCCTTGCCAATCTGTATGGGATCTGTAATTGGCGATCCAATCCTTATTCGGGCCGTAGGAGAGGTGTACAACGTGGCTAAGAGCTGAAGAAATAGCTCTCCCACCCCATCCGGCTCAGGACATGTCTCAGAGAAGGCCACTCGACGGAGTCGAAGGCCTTTTCCATATCCAGAAAGACAGCCACAGCTGGAACCTCTGGGCGTGTGTGCTGAAACGCCGCAAACACTGTCCTGAAATTGTACGTGAGATTGCGAGTGGGAACAGATCCCGCCTGTTCTGGGGAAACCAGCGTAGTCACCATGGGGCTGAGACGGTTTGCAATCAATTTGGCGAATATCTTCGCATCTTCGTTCAATAACGACAGAGGGTGGTACAAGGCGCAGTCCCCGGGAGTCTTTCCCGGCTTAAAAATAGCCACCAAGATCGTCTCTCGCATAGTGGGCGGCATAGTGCCCGATTCTGCCATATCTTCAAATAGCGTGAATAACCTAGGGATCAGGAGTTCAGCAAACGCCTTGTAAAAGGCAACAGTGAGGCCGTCGCTCCCCGGCGCACTCCCCGCCCGCATAGCGGATAATGCCCATACTATCACCTCACGCTCTATCGGGGGTACCAGAAATTCACGATGTAAAGTAGAAAGCCAGGGCAGCTCTATGTGGGAGAGATAGTCAAGAATGCGTTCCTCCGGGACACGGCCTCGGGAGGCATACAGGGCCGGATAGTACTCTCAAAATCTTTCCGCGAATTGTTCATCCGAAAGCGGCTCGTCCGTCGGGGAGGACCTCATATCCGGGATCGCTTCCCTGCCTCTGCGCTGTTTAGCCAACTGCACGAGCACCGTTCCAGGGCGCTCCCTTTCGCCATAGGATCTAGCCGTGGCATACTTTCCTAAGTGCTTAACTTCCGAGTCTGCCTCCTCATGGTAGTCACGTATTGTTTGGGCAAGCTCCTGCGCAAGGGCTTCACTACAATCACGCAAACTCCTGTCTTCTAGCTCTTTTAGTTTTTTCTCTAAAGTCTGTAACCGGCCACGGATTGATTGAAGAACCCCCGAATGTTTAGATATGGTGACCCCTCTGATATACGCCTTAAAGGCCTCCCAGACGGTCTGGAATTAGTCCATAGTGCTCACGTTAGTGTCAAAAAACATCTCAATAGCCGCAGCTAACTCCTCCCTAAAGAGGCCGTCTAACAAGAAGTAAGGGGGGAAACGCCAGGACAATGGCGGAATGCGTTTCGCCGGGGCAGTAACTGTCAGCAACAAGGGTGAATGATCCGAGTATGTACGTGGCAAAATAGTGCAAGCCTGAACTTTGTAAGTTAAATGAGCTGAGGCTAGCCAGTAATCTATCCTAGTATGTATGTTATGCGGAGCTGAATAGTGTGTATAGCCCCCCAGAGTGGGCTGTCGGTGTCTCCACATGTCTCGCAAGTCCAGTCGTGTCATTGACACCTCTAGCGCCCTAGCAGAAGCCGAGGGGCGACGCTCAGGGCCGTCTGATCTGTCTATGCTGGGTTGTCTTGTCAAATTAAAATCACCCCCCCAGAGAACACCTCCCCCAGAGTGTGCTAGGATCATGGCAACTAAATCTGTATTAAAAGCAGGATAATCATAGTTAGGACCGTAGGTGTTTACTATGCATATCTCCATACCCTTCCCGCAGCATTTAGTGATCGTGTACCGACCATCCCTGTCAGTCTCCAGTTGAGTCATCTTCAGCATTGACTTCGGGTTGACCCACGTGAGGACCCCCCTGGCATGCAATGTAATTCCCGCAGCATGCATGTTGCCCATGAAACCCCGATATCTCCGGATGTGACTATCTGGACACAGGTGGGCCTCCTGTAGGAGCGTAATATCAACCCCATGTCTCGAAATAAATTGTAGCACCTTCCTAACCTTCCTATGGTCATTAAGACCCCGGACATTCCATGTCACCAACTTCAATGTGTCCAACGAGTCCCCTGGTGAAGTCATCCCGCCCTCCGCTGTCGATTTATGTGTCTCCACAGGGTTGTCTGAACATATATCCTCATGCCGTGCCCTTCCGCCTCAGTGCCTGAAAACCCGTGAAACCCTTCCTCAAACTGCAAACAATCCCCCCACCCCCAATGCCGCAGCGTTAAGCCTCCCCTCCCCCTTCCCTCACCCTCCCACGCCTGCCCAAACCCAACTAGGCCGTGATCTTCCCCCCACCCCGACAGAGCAACCCCCCCATCCCCTCCCATCTTCAAAACCCTACAATCAAAAGGAGAAAACAAAACCCTCCTTCCGATCTCTATTCCTCCTCCTGTTGCCCCGGAGTGGTTACCCTGAAATAGTTCTTAGTTTGTGCCAGAGAAGGGGGGGCCTCTCCAGGCCACCACAAACTCGAGCTCCTGCTCTGGGGTCCACCGTTCCTTCAGTGTCCCTTCAAGCCGCCCTCCTCACACTCCAGCGCCCGGCCTCCAAATACTGTAGACAGGCAGAGGGACCCGCCAAGCTTCCTCGGTCCGCTCGCAAGCGGGCTCCCGCCGCGACACCGGAAGCCTCCTTGCAGGTGCAACCGGCCTTCTTCAGCTCCCGGGTGCAGGCTATGCCACAGGCCACCACAACGCTCACTTCAGCGCCTGCCCGGCAGCCCGCCCAGAGCACCGGGTCCACAGTAGCCGCACCAGGGCGCTCTCCGCCCGGACAGGAGCGTCGCAACAGGCGGCGGGGGGAAAGCGGTCCTCTCTCACCCCTCCAGGCTCAGGGGGCACTCCAGTCGAGCCCAGCCGCTGGGTCCGCAACGCCGTCAGCGGTCCCGTTTCCCGGTAGCAGCGCAGGCCCCAGTCGCGGCCGCGCGTCCAGACAGGGGCGGCTGGTGACATTTGAAAGTGGTGAGGCGCAAACTGACTTGCATACTGCACCGTAGCGAGCGAGCCCGAACCCCATAAGGGAAATTTTTTGAAAAAAGAGAAGAAAAATCGTGCATTTTCAAGCAAATTTGAGAAAGCAGGAAGGTTAATAAAGCAGTTGTGAAAGTGCAGTTATTACATTAATAGATGGCATAACATAGGTAGCTGCTTCTTCAATATAACCATAGAGCTTCATACATTCCGTCCTATTACGCTCAGGTGCTGAATTCAGACTATAAGACTTTCATGAAAATCGACGTTTCTCCACTTTTCTTTCTCTCTCTCCCATTGCTGCCTTACTTTCCCTGTGTCAAACAATATAAATCACAGTCCCCAAACATGAGTTCCTGCATCTGCTGTGCAGGCTTCAGTTGTCGCACTGGCTTTACCACTTGTCGCCGCATGGTGCAACATGCTGAGTGATGCTTCTTCACCCATGGACTCTAAGACTGTCCACTCCTGCAGGGTCCGTCTAGCTATGCTGTCAGATCATTCATTACTTGACATAGCTGAAAATTAATAATAATGGAACGTGCGGAGTCAATCACAGATGCCAACACGTCCAGGGCAAGCCTCGCGCTCACACACCCGTCATCCTTCACACCGCTCAACACAGCGCCCTAAGACAATATATGCACCTCTGATGATCACTCACACACGACCCGAAAACACATCTGATAGAAGCTAAAACCATAGACTACACACATTCCACCACCTCCACAACCCCTACACGGTGCAGCGTGCTAGCGTGTGGATCAGCACTGCAGCGCCTCACATTAGGGTGCTAAGCTAGTGAATGTGAGTGTGATGTGATGCTTGCAAGTTTGTTGTTTACCCTAGTACAGGTAACTATCATCTTCTAGAGACACCCATGGCAAGATACTGGTGCTGGAAAACACGAGGCCGTTCCTAACATAAGAGACATCTGTTCTGTGACAAAATACTGTCAAATACGTATCAAGGAAGCTAGTAACTCCCCAAAGGAATTATTCTGTACGGTGTCATCTCTAGCAACCCCCAAACCGGTGGAGATACCCCCAAGTCGTCAACTATGTGAAAACTTGGCCAAATTCTTTCTGGGAAAGGTGGAAAATATGTTCTACTCTCTGGACAACCAAGTCAGGACTCATGGCCCAGACACAAACCCAGGGATTGATAGCAAAATGGAAAAACTTCTCAATTTCACCCCAATTAGTGAAGAGGAGGTAGCGAACCGGCTTCAAAGAATAAAATCAGGCTCCCCTCATGACCCCTGCCCAGCCACGATTGCAAAATTAGCACCATCTACCATTGCTGCTGGACTGACCCCACTGTTTAATATCCTGCTCGACAGTGGGGAATTTCCCTCACGATGGAAACATGCATCCATTCTGTCCCTCCTAAAAAAGTCCAACCTTGATGTAACCGACTTGAACAATTATCGGCCTATCGCCAGGCTACCCTCCCAGCCAAAATCATGGAGGTCATATTAAACACACAGCTGAGCACCTTCCTGAGGATAGGAGAGCATCTAGATCCATCTCAGCATGGATTCCGGGTGGGGCACAGCACGGAATCGGCGCTGATCAAGTCTGCTGAAGACATAAGAATGGTGATGGATGCAGATGGCAGAGCCGCTCTGATCCTGCTGGACTTGTCTGCGGCCTTCGATACGGTCCACCATAAGCTACTGGTGGACCGGTTGGGGGCCTGCGGGATTCAAGGAAAGGCTCTCAAGATCTTGCAGGCTTTCCTATCCAGCAGGACTCAGACGGTGGCCTTGGGGGACTTTGAATCGGACCCATTTGCGCTCCCATGCGGAGTTCCCCAGGGTTCCTCCCTGAATCCGACCCTTTTTAACGTGTATGTCCCCACCCTGGCGCCAGTGATTCGATCCTTTGGTTTTAACCTTACATCGTACGCAGACGACACACAGATTGTGGTGTCGCTGCTCCCGGGTGAAACAGAAAGCACAGCTGACAGGTTTAGAGGTTGCATGCGGGAGGTCAGCAACTGGATGGCAGAAAACTGCCTTAAACTCAACTCCGCAAAAACGGAAGTGCTGCTATTTGGGTCCAGAGACAACTTCTGGTCCCCACGATGGTGGCCAGAGAAAATGGGGACCCCCCTGCGCCGGTGGCGAAGGTCAAAAACCTGGGGGTACTAATGGACGACTCTCTGTTCTTCAGGCCACAAATTAACGCACTGTCCTCAGCAACCCTCTTTGTGCTAAAAACCATTCGGAAAGTCTTGCCGTTTCTGGCGGACGAACATAGGAAAACAGTCGTAATAGGACTGGTGATGTCCCGACTGGATTACTGCAACAGCCTCCTGCTGAATGCCCAACAGGGGTTGTTGAACAAACTCCAAATTCTGCAGAATGCAGCAGCCCGCCTGATCACGGGGACACCCAAGTTTGCTTCGGTAGCACAGGATCTGGTGAAGCTACACTGGCTTCCAGTACGTAAAAGAATAGTTTTTAAAGCGCTCTGCGTGATCTTTAAGGCATTGCATGGCCTAGGACCCCATTGTATGAAGCAACTCTTCCAGTGGTACAAGCCTGCAAGATCCTTAAGGTCGGCTGAGCAGGGGATGGTGGTAGTCCCTAGAGTCAGGAAAGCTCGCTGGGGGGGCAGGAGCTTCTCCCTGGGTGCGGCAAAGTCCTGGAACGCGCTGCCGCTGAGCCTCAGACAGACTGCTGACCTGCTGTCATTCAGGAGAGCCCTTAAGACGTGGCTCTTTACACACTAAGTCCTCAACACACGCATACTAGTGATCACCCAGCGCCAGGACACCTCTGGGTAACAGTGCGCTTTAAAAATGTCAAAAATGAATAAATAAATAAATTGGTACACAAGGGTTAATTATTGGCATAACGGGCACTAATGCTGAAGTACCGGTACTAGAGTACAAGCGGTAAGGTAATTCATAGCATATGGGCACTAATGCTAAAGTACTGGTACTGTAGTACAAGCGGTTAATTCATAGCATATGGGCACCAGTGCAGCTCAGTCGTTTTACCCCTTTGAGAGTTGTAGTTGAGCACTCAATAGAAAATCAAGGGTGTGGTTATAACTGCTGTACACATATTATCGGAGTTGCTTTTGTTATTTAAGGCCAGACATTTGCAGTTTTGTCAGGGTTAGGAAGCTGTCCACCAAAACAATTCCTTCACCGTTGCTAAATAATATTTTATAATTTAGTTAGTTTACTGGCTTTAAACATGACTAATGTTCAAGGCACAGCTTTGTGCCCACATAATAGTGAAAGAAGGAGGCCCTCATTTTGAGAATCATAGCTATGCCGATTTGGCCCTTCGAGCGTTTTGGGTACATTTCACCAGGTAAAAGCCGGCAGGATAGGTGCAAGGAAATCAGGGAGCAATGTCTTAATTCAATGTGGAATTTAGTTTGGGAGTACCAAAAGTGGTGTGGTAATTCTGGATGCAGAATTACAGAGTCTGTGTTCCCGCATTACTTATAATGGCGGCCTGAGACAGACCAGTTGATTCAGAGCTAGCAATGATTAGAAATAATTGATAGGTTGAACTAATGGGACATATGCAATGCTATGCATATCTCTAAACTCACCTGTCTTACTGTTGTGTGCAACAGGTTCTGGGCTGTTAATGACTCAGTGGTAATGGTAAAATACCGGTACTGAAGACCTAGCGGTAATTCATAGCATATGGGCACCTGCCTGGAGCTCTTCTGCAAGCCAGTGATACTGGAGTGCGGGCACAACTTCTGCGGGGACTGCATCCGCCAAGTCTGGTGGCAGGGCAAGAAGGTATTTTATTTCCTGCCCCGAGTGCGGGCAGGAGTTCGCCCACCAGAAGTTCATCCTCAACCGGGTGCTGGGGAACCTTGCTGAGAAGGCACAGAGCTGGCCCGCAGAGCAGAAGAGGCACGTCAGAGCACCGGGTAAGGATGACGTCACAACAATGGCGTGTTTCTAGCACTTAAACCCAGGCCGCATGGGGTAGCAAGCACATGACATCACATTCACAACAATGGCGTGTTTCGCAGCACGCACCCACCCTGCTACTGTGTCTCTGTCTCAGTGATTGAGAACTGTGAGTGTGACGTGACTTTGGTGACCGTGTGGACCGTCGTCGGACGTCTGCTGGGCTCAGGCTGCTGGCTCTAGTCTGCACTGCACGTGGCGACGACACTAAGTTCTGTTCTGTTATAATAGAAACAGAAACAGTAAGAACATCACGGCGCGCGCGTCCCGATTGAATGGCCAATCACTGCTGCTGGCTTCATGCTGAAGTCTCACAGTGATTGGCCAGATATATGTAGTGCTGAGCAGTGCCTGCCAGTCTGCCCCCACCCACGCTTGGCATCCAATAATGGATGTTGCGCGGTGGACTAGCCAATCCTGGCGCTGCATGTAGCACCAGGATTGGCTAGGGGGCACACTGTGTACTCGCCCTGGCAGCCTTTGCAAAACGCGGGCCTGGCTGAAGCGGCACCCCCGGCCCCTTTGGACCCTCTCTATTGCTGAGCTGTTTGTCGCGCATCGGCGCATGCTCGGGTAAGTCTCAGCCCAGTAATCCTATTGCGCAGCACAGTGCTGCTGGCCTGCTGCAGACTCATAGACTGTCACTCAAGCTGCAGCAGACCAGCAGCCCCGCCCCCACCCCCTGCGCACTCCGGACCGCACCACATAATTAATTACCCGCCTGTCCCCATGTCCCGCTCTGCGCTGTGGCGCTAATTTGTGAAGAATGTTAATAGCTTGCAAGTTGCCACGGTGCGTCCAGGCTTAGTGGGGCTACGTCCCTACGCCCCAATGGACGCACCGTGGCTGTGTCCAGACCGCACGTCCCGATCTGGCAGGAGCAGGGGAGCACAGGACTCGCGTCGTCTGAGATCGAGGACTGACCAGTGTCGAATGGCTGCAGATGCGGGCCTCTAGATGCAGGAATACACGCAGGATTTTTGAAGGATAGATTTCAAGACGGGGAGCTCACGGCTCAAGCAGCCATCATGGTTGCGAGCTAGCTCCCCCCCCCCCCCCCCCCCCAAAAAAAACAAGATTTAAAGGTATCTTTATTGCTCATTCACTTTCTGAATGAACAGAGCACCTTTTCCTTCTAGCTTAAGTTAATTTGCCAGCATGGACGAGTAAATGCAAAAAATATCTCGACCTGATCAAATGTCACTCGCCATTGAGGATGGATATTTCAAGGCCTGCATCTTTTTTTCGGCTAGTTCTGCTTTAAGGTCCACCAACACGTCTTGTGTTCTTGGGCGTTTTTCCGATGTTTTGTGGGATTCTTTGCAGATTAGGTTGCCATCACTTCCGGAAGACCTCCTTTCTGATGTTGCACAGCTGATTAGAGATGGCCAAAGGGCAGCCAAACTGATAATTAGATGTTGCATGGATACTACTCATTCATTAGTTCGGGCCATGGCATCTTCGTTGGCACTGAGAAGTCATGCATGGTTAAGAACTTCAGATTTTTCAGACACTGTACAGGTTGATATGCCCTTTGCCTGCGCCCATCTTTTTGGGCTTCAGGCTGACTAGAAATTGAGGCGCTTCCGTGATTGATGAAGTGATACAGAGTTTTAATTACTCTTTACCTGTTTATATGTTCTTTAGTTTTGTCCCTATTCTTGGGTTGTATAGGTGATACAGGATTTTTATTTTTCAGGGACTAGCCTTGTAAGTACTTTGACATGTCGGTCTTTTGGTTACATCAGATTGGTGTTCCTGCGAGAAGCAGATGTTATTGTTTCTATACTGTCTTTAACCCCTTTGCTGCTAGCCCTATGCCCACCCTCCCCCCATGCTAAGCCTTTTTTGGGCTATTTGGGGTAGTTCGCCTTAGGCCCCTGTAACTTTTTGACCACATAAGGTGTCCACGCAAAGTTTGCGTCCTTTTGTTCCATCATCATGGGGATTCTAAAGGTACCCAAAGTTTGTGGATTTCCCTGGAGGGGACCCAGAAATTAGCCAAACTACAGCTAATTTTTTTCTTTTTTGAGGGAAAAAATGGGAAGAAGTGCTGCAAATGAAAGCGTCTGTTTTTTTCCCCTGCAAATGGTATCAACAAAGGGTTTGTGGGGCTGAAATCACAATTTTCCCAGCTTTCAGGGACTGGCAACTTTTGTCAGAAAACCAACATGTTTTACACAGTTTTGGCATTTTACTGGGACATAACCTATTTTTGCTATTTTTTGTTCTTTCAACATCTTCTAGTTAATGGTAGAAATGCGTATGAAAACAACAATGGATCCTGGAAATCTGTACATTTTAAATAAGTAGACACGATTCTAAATTCAGCAAGGGGTCATTTGTGTAGATCCTTCAAGGTTTCTTTATAGAAACTAACAGATGAATATAGGAAAAATTGAAAATGAGTTGGAAAAAGAAGGCCATTTGTGCCAACGTTTTCACCTGTAACTTCTTCTAATTACAGATATTTGACAGCAATATACCATTATATCCGCTGTACCTTTCTGGTACTAGGGATATATAGGACTTGTGTCGGGATCTCACTGAGATCCCGACAAACCCTGAGCCAATAACTGAGCAGCGTCTTGCAATGATTTTTTATTATATATCGGGTATATAGCAATTAATTGGAAAAATATATATATTGAAAAATCGAGATGAAAGACACCTATGTATTTCTGAAATTGGAACAAAATATAGAGTTAAACAGTAGCTATTTGCACATTTCCGAAATTGTGAGTACCCATACTAGCATGAAAATTATAGGACATTTTTCAAAGTGACTTCTTTTTTACACATTGTCTTTCATTTGTAAGGCAGAAATGCATCGAAAGTCAATAGGTAATAACAATTGCTCTACAATTCTGTGTTACCCTAAGTCTCCTGATAAAAATGGTACCTCACTTGTGTGGTTAACAAGGTGGGTTACCTCTCTATTAAAGTTACCCGGTGGACTACCCAACCTTTTTTAAACCCCCCACATACATCTACACACTCCCTCCCCATGGGGCCCTCACACCCACGGCACCATAAAGCAGGAACAGAAGATCTCCGTTAAAGAGCCCCTTTATGGGTGCACTTCCGGTATTGCACCGCCGACCCGACGAGGAGCAAGCCCATATGATGAAGCATGACACCTAGCTTGCTGGGTATGTGATGACTCTAGTTCCGACAAGGAGGATTCCCCTCCTTTGTGCCTCCACTCACGTTGGTTCATCCGCTCTTTTCCTACTGGGGAACTGCGTACTCTCCTTTGGTTTACGATAGGCCTAGTGCCCACGACAGGAAACGGTTCAAAACGCAACATGGACACACTTCATTTTTACAGTGAAAACTGACCCTTGTTTTGCAAAGTGCCTAGCTGTCGATTACTCCAGTATTGGAACTTTCACAGATTCACATGTTTGAATCATTACCGGTCGTCGAGATGGAAGTCCCCGGTATATAAAAATAGCAATGCAAAGCAATTGCAAACCTGAAACCAAGTCTAGGCCCATTCCAGATTTGTAACATATCCACCTTTTTTTTGTAAGCGACCAAATGAAATCAACAACCAATCAGATCAGCATTACCCTCTAGAACCCTCATGAGAGAACCTCAGACCTTCAGATTTTCTACCGCACGTTGTGCTAGGGAGTCTCCTCTGAGCTCTGCTCAGTTATTCCTTATTCTGCTACTTTTGAGAGAATTTTTCAGCTGTATATTTCCAGATGACTCTACAATCTTGGTCTGTTCTCTATTTATCATGACAGGCAAAGAGAAAAAAGGCCTTTTTAGAGCCTGTCCCACCTGCTCTAAAAAGAGGCTTTATGTGGATGACCCTCATGAAGATTACATATACTGCTTGCATTCGGACCACAAGGCCATGGACGTCTCCTTACCTGGCTCCAGAAGCTTAAAACCAGAAGAGATCCAGTCTCTAGTGACAACAGTGATGAGGCCTCATCTGCTTCGTCCTCTAGAAGATCTGAAAAAAGAAGGTCTGGCCCTACTTCTTCTGAGGAGCACCCTCAAAAAGCCTCTAAAAAGACTTCCCATGGGTCTGACAGGCGCAGTCCAACTAAATCTCCTCACCGAGGTGAAAAGGCGAGAAAAGGACTTAATGCAGGAGAAAGTGGAGTGAGGAAGTCGAGCTCTGTTCCTCCTCCGTCCCCTCCTGAGGGAAGAAAACTGTTCAAGAAACCCTCCTCTGTTCCTCTTGAGGAACGACAGGAAAGAAAGTTACCACTGTCGACGTAGCAGTTGACGACATTGTCGACGAAGAAACCGTCATCGACATCGTCGATGTAGAGTTACAAGGGCCAAGCTCCTGTCCCGACAATTGGATCGTCTCCGATGTCATTGAAGGCAGTTCCAACTCCATCGACGACGGAAGTGACAAGGCTTATGCCGGCGACAAGAACGACTACGTAACGATGATGGTATTGATGACAGTGCTGTCAATGGCAATATCTTCATCGTCAACGACACTGTCAACAACATCGTTGACAGGAGTAAAAAATAATGCAGAAAAAGACAGAAAGACAGACTCCTGAAGTCACTTCACCTAGCAAGGTGACCCCTCTCACCTGCTGGAAGAGGAGGACTCTGATGATGATGGTCCTTTCGGATATGCCCATAGCCCTTCGTAACAGCACGTTAAGTGCCAGCAGGAGGATTCTGAAGAGGGATATAAAGGGGAACAGGACTATGATCCTTCCTATGACTGCCATGGAGGATATCAAGAGGAGATGGACTGTATGCCATCCTCGTTGATTTCGAACTTGCAATTTATGCTCTCAGACTACAAACGAAGATTTCCAACACCATTTTCGGCTCCAGAACAGGGCTCAGTTCCCACTGGACCAACCTCGGTGCCTTCCACCCCCCCAGGTGCCCCCACCACTGCTGCAATTAATAGAGTATCCTCCACCAACTACTCCTTTTATCCAACAAGATACCTCGGATGATGACCAAGGGGACATGGATCTCCCAGACCTGCATGGGGAGTGGGATGACTATATTATCCCTACTCCTTCTTCCGCTTCACCAGTTCCTGTGGATTCTCCGCCTGGGGACAGAGGTGATTTCCACAATCTGCTGGAAAGGGCAGCCAAGAGGTTTGACCTGCCTATGTCTTCGGTGCAGACACTGTTTCTACAACGTGGGAACTGCTCTCTATACTTGACAACTGGAGTGGAGAAACAATCGGACAGCTGGTGGCCTTGTGGAGGGATTTGTTACCTTTTACACCTGCAACTGATTATTTTCATTACCCTGCTGGCCTTTATTCATCGGCCAGGATGTATAGCCGCTTAATTTCTGGTCAATGGTACTGTTGACTCTTCCGACTAGGTGGGGCCCTTTGATAACTTTGTTGCATTTTTTTGTTGAAGAATGCTTCATTGTGGATATTTCTCTCTGTTTTATTCTTCCGTCTTTTCTCCTAATATGGGCAAAAAGATATGAGAGGCCAACAGTGGCATTGATAACAGACCCATAACAAATAATTCCATTTAATTTTATTTGAACAATGCAGTGGGGGCCCTCACCGGTGAAATACTATCTGTAGAGGAGCAGTTAACTAACTCGCGGCAGGATTTGGATATATTAACAGCAGCAGGTGTTTGTGCTCCTCCGGAACCGGGAGCAGGTGTGTCCGGCATAAATGAGGAGGTACTAGATGAGGAGAGAGCTGCTATAGTGTTTTCACCTAAGCATCTTGTTAAAAGGGTGCCTGTGGGGGGAGGGGTGGCTTGTAAGGACAGGGGTTGTCCAAAAGCAAAATGTATCAGCTCAACAGGACGTTCCTTGCCCCCCACCTCATCAATCCCAGGTACCACCAGGATGTCAAAAAGGTGACAGCTGGCCACGATAAATAAGAGTCCTGTTCATAACTTCCCGGTTCTATGTTCGCGAAACTTTTATCATCGAGATGTATTATTTTGTAAGATAATGTGTGTTCTTTGGCGGGTTCCATAGGTTCGCTCAGATACCAGGTTAAAATTCTTCTGAGTTGAACCCCCAACATTCCGACAACTCAAGTTGTCAATCAGATATAGAAACAACTGATGGTGGGAGACAGGGCTCTTTATCTAGAACTGAATTCGGCCACAGGACTAGTGGCATCCGAGACTCTTTAACAGTAGGAAGTCCCCAAATTAGAGGACTCCCAGGTCCCTTACATGGGGAAATTCCTAAACAGAAGTTGTAGAGATGGGCTCAGACCCGCGAAAGAGGCACAATGACTTGAGCAGAGGGATTCGTCTCCTCCTCTGAAGGGTTCGGTGGTAGCCGCCCACTCCCTGTCCGCTATTGATACGCTAAATCTCCCTCTGACCTGTACAACCTACGTCTTGGTTTTGACCAATGTCCCCATAAGAGGCATAATGCCCAGGAAGACTTACAGAATCTAATAAAACAAGGTGGTACATTGCTTGCTGATCTGGCTCCTCCAGAAATTAGGTCCATGTTCTTTGAGAAAATAATTATGGTACATAAGGTAGGTTGGAAGGTAATGCCCCAAAGACCTTGATGGGGGACTGTATTATAATTAATCTCTGCAACATTTTGATGGCTGCATTAATGCTGAATAAACTTGGTTCAGGATCCGTATTCCCCTGTGGTATTACAGCCTTACCATTGGGATATTTTTATAAACCTTTGCCCTCAGAGACGGCCCACCTGGGGTTCCGTTTAAGGAGGTAGCTAGATTTGCCGGAAGGGACAGTGTTGCGCATACTGTTGGAAAAATGTCTGTGTTTAACCATTAAGAACATTTAAATGGATTAGATGATCAAGACTGACTGTGTAAATAGCTTTGCACATGTGTAAACCCTGGGGGGGTCAATCCAAGGAGAGGCCGTTCAGGGTCATGTCCTGGAATATATCAGGGTGGAGGGCAAAATAGAACAATCCCGACTGGTCCAGGTCTCTTGCCCCGTACGACATCTAAACATTCCAGGCGACCAGGGATACGAGGGGTGGACTCCAAATGGACGGTTACTCTTCTTTTACAAAAATGCTATACCATCTGTTTGGAGCAGACTTAGCGGGGGGCTTGACACTTTTATTAAATTAGATCTATGTCACAAAGTGGAAGAGTTTGAGGGTACCTCTCCCCATATTTTAGGTGTTCCGCTCTACTTTAAGAACTCCACCTGGATTCTTTGCATCAACATATATAATGTCGTACATTGAAGGGAGTCTGAGGACGTCTTGGCCACACTCCGTACTTATTTGTTTGCTCACGGTTGCCCCAGCGTTCATACTGCCATAATGATTTTGGGGAATTTTAATCTCAATCCCTGTAGTAGCTGGCACTTATATGGGGAGCGGGGTCCTAAGATTGGGATCACCTTCTGGGCCAAGTCCATCTTCAGCAAACTCAACAGGGGGACATAATGAACTATCTGACTGCAGAATAAAATCTGGTTAACCTTCTGAGGAGGGAGAGTTTGTGTGAGGGTGAAGTCACTCCCACATTTAAGGGTTCAGAAGGTTGTTCTTTTATTGACTATGAGATTATAACTGGCTTCCAACTCCCCTTTCTCTATGTGCTGTAATATACTTAGTGACCATAATTCCCTAGTTGCAGATTTCCAGTGGATAACAGAAAAAGTTGCATCTTATCACTTTGGGAACAAGGTCAAGGACACCACCGATCAAGGACATAGACTGAAGTGGGAGAAAATTGTCCCAGAGCTTTTTTTTCCAAAGGATTCGGTTACATCGTGTTCTTCTGAAAATCTGGACCTTCCTGGATGTAGACACACCCCTATCAAAGTATTTTAACTGTATACAACTAAATAAGCAGCCACATTAACACTGGCCTTTCAAGAAAGACAAAACTGGGTTCACTGTTGCCCTACCGTTGGTTTGATAATTCCTGCACGAGGGCAAGTAAGGCACTCCTCACTCAGCTAAAAATTACTCCACGAGACAGGAACAGTGTTAAACTCTGCATGGTCGCATATAATGCAGCAATTACCCACAGGAAGAAGGAACTACAGACAGAGTTGTGGGAGGACTTAATTTAGGACAGTACGCTGTTTTGGCAATTGATTAATCATCCTTTATTTTCAGAGGATGGGGGATAGATTTAGAGGCCCTGGTTCCGGCTCAGTTATGGGAAGATTATTATTCTGGACTATAAAAGGGTGAATGTTTGTCCAACGGTTCTCCTCCTAGGGATCAGGCTGCTAAAATATCATTGCACTGGGAGGAGGTTAGCAATGCTATAGAATCTCTACCTAGGAGAAAGGCACCTGGGGCGAATGGGATCCCAGGTGACCTGTTCAAAGCCTATGTGGATTTATGGGCCCCTCTGCTCACCCTGTATCTTAATGTTGCTATTGGCTGTGCAGCCCCTGAGTCTTGGCGACACTCTGTTATTGTACCAGTTCGTAAGAAGGGGAATAGGAGTGACCCTTCCTGTTATAGACCTATTAGTTTAATAGATATAGAAGTTAAAACTATAGGCAGAGTCATTCTGAACAGATTGAGAGAGCGTTCTGAGGAACGGAATATTTTGTCTGATATTCAGTATAGGTTTCGTGCAGGGAGGGGCACTGTAGAGCAGAATCTAAATCTTCATTTTATAATTAATAAATATGTATGGGCAAAGAAAGACTCTCTTTATCGGTCCTTTGTGGATCTCTTCTCCACCTTTAATTTGGTCAACTGGGAAACACTTTGGGTCGAGTTGGGGATCATGGGGGTGGGGTGGGGTGGGGTGGGTGAGCGTCTGGTTAGTTTCCTCAGAGATATCCATCATGGAGTGATGGCCTGATTCTGTTATGGTAGTAATGGCGAATGCATCAAGCACTTTGCACTCGGTAAGGGGTTCAGGCAGGGCTGCATCCTGGCCCCCTTTCTTTTTAATATGTATGCCATTCGTCTTGAGAAGACCCATACGGCAAAGGGTGTAGATGTTCCAAGAGCGGGCAGGAGATTGCTCCTGGAGCTTTTATATGCAGGTGATGCTGTTTTAATTGCTCGTCCGGCCAGATCTTCACAGCAGCTTTTACATCTTTATGTTGATTTTATGAATAGTTTGGACTTGCGAACTAATATTAATAAGTCACATGTTCTGATCTTGGGACCAAAGAACACGAAAAGTGCTACTTTTTCAGTCCAAGGCCTCATTCTAAATAAGGTGGATGATTTTACATACCTAGGTATTCGATTAGATTCAAAACTTAATTGGCAACCGTTATTTAAAAAGAACATGGGCTTTCTCATGAGAGTGTGTGCTGGGGTTAATCATTTTCTTCTCGCTTAGGGCATACATCTCTGAAAATCTTGTTGTATGTATACAAAGCCACATGTGTACCAATTTCCACCTTTGGTAGAGAAACATGGGGCTATGCAAAATAGATTCTCTTTGGATTGCTGAGAACAAATGTTTCAGAGGGCTCCTGGGTCTTGGGCAATATATCTCCACAGAAATAATACATAAAGAACTTGGTTTAAGTTATATTACACATTATATGTTGTTGTGTCCCCATTTGCTCTGGTGTGGTGTCTGATTAAACGTTGTTTTAAGTCTTAATAGATTAATTATACTTGTTTGTATTAACTTGGACAAAGGACGCAACATACCCTGGCTTAAATCAGAGATAATTTTATAAAGTTAGGCAGACCTGAATCATTTTTTAATCCATTAAATTCCACCAAACAAGATGTGGCCTGGTTAAATGAGTCTTTTAATATAGGAATGGCAGCAGAGATCGATGCTTTATCCTTAGCCAAACCATATTTTGTACATTTGCCATGGTCAAGACTGTCCCAGGGATTGAGCTATACTTACTTTATTATATGCCTATCCATCAGCGTCGCCTTTGAACTTTCTTTAGGTTGGGTCTATTCCACCAGTTGTTGTATCCAGAAGGAATATGCTACAAGTGTACTGATCCTTCATTTTGCTCCTATAATTCTTCTTTTAAATGTGACACTTTGCACATTGTGATGTTATGCCCCGTGTTTGCACAGCTTTGTCACACATTTTTAAAACCCCTTTTTAGGTCTCGGCTAGAAGCGCGCGAAGCACGTTCTCGCCAGACAACAAGTGGAGACAAGAGCTGGCCACGCGCACAGTATTGTGAATGGGAGAGGTCGCGCGCGTGAGCTTCTACCGTAGTGGCAGAATCAGATCACGACGCGCGCCTCGTAAACAGTTCACGTGACTTTTACGTGCGCAGCCTGCGTCGGGTGGACAGGGGGAGGGGGGTGACGAATAGGACGAGGCGGTGTCTTGTTACGCATGCGAGTGACCCAGCGCCCAGGGCAGAGGCACCAGGACACATCCGTGACTCTAGCGGCTCCCGTTAATGCTTTTAAGTAAACTTGCACCAAGGTAGGCTAAGTGTTACAGCCCCCTTCCGAATGATCCAGCAGCAACTTATGTGGCGCAAACTGGTAGTCTAAAGCCACCCGGGCTGTATTTCCGCAAGGCGCGTCACCTCCTGCTCACCGACTTAAGCGACTCCCCGCCCGGTCCCAGGCTCTTTCCCTGCCCTAACCCCGTGCGGCCACAGCAGCGACTGCTCGAACGTGTTACGGCACTGCCCACTCCCTCCACTCGTAGGTTATCTTCTCCGAGCCCCATATTGGACAGGATTTGTTGCGAGCGTCCCTGTGTGCGCGCAGGGTTCAGGCTGACCGCCTGGGATTGCTGTCTGTCCATGCTCTCCCTTTAGGCCTGCGCCTCCGCCTGGTCGGTCCCACTATTAGTTCGGTGAGTGGGATAACTACTCTCTTGCCGGGAAAAAGGGAGAGAGAGGGAGGCCTGGTTCTTTAGTGTCTCACAGTGCCCATGTAGGGCTACGCTCCCTTTTCATTTTGGAGATGGTTACTGGGGATGCGGCTTAGCTGTATGTACGTTAACCCTGTAAAGGGACAAAACTGCTGATTTTGGTTACTCGCAGGCGTTCACAATCTAAGGTCAGGAAGGATTTTCTTCCCGTTTAAAAAGAGATGCCTCGTACTTGGCACGCTCTAATTTTGAGTTGGTTTGAATGTTTTTATTATTATGGAATTGACACTACCACTCGACATTTACTTGGTGCCGTCGCCGAAGGATTTCGATCACAAATGCTGTACATAAGACCGTTCGAGTGGCACACTAGACTTGTGAAGAGATAGACCAGTAACAAATATAGAATAAACTATGAACAGTAGTGTTCATCAACATAGGTGTTGTTTTATGTAAGTGGGTGGTGAAGACAAACTGGAAGTATACATATTTGCAGTAAACGGTCTTAAGGAATGGCTGAACACCGAGATGTTGATGATCACACTTTTTTTTAGAGTCAGATGATGCTTCAGAGCTGGTTTTAAGTCCTGGAGTAATGTGTATATCAGCATTACTGGTGAAAGATTTCCTCTAAGATGAAATGGCCCAAATCTAGATCTAGCGCTTATCGGGGCGTGCCAGTGATACTACCAATGATATGAACTCGACTAAATCAGAATGATGGTTCGCTGTGGCGTGGACAGCAATACATTAACACACAAGCTACAATTACTAAAACAACAGAGAGAAGTATTTTGTGAACGGCTTAAAGAAACAACTTAATGTGCTTCACTCGTGGACACAATTCCTCGAAGACATAGAAATTACCATTTCAATTATAAATAGGGAACCATTCTCAGAGAAGAAAGACTAATAAGCTAATGGTATTTGTATCCAATGCTATTCCCCACCTCTTCTCAATGCACCTTTGCAACTCCATGACTCGTTATACTCCCCTCGCGACCCGAGATCCACTAATCAACATCTTCTAATGGCACCAAAGCCTGTTTGAGCAGCAAATAGGGGTGTCTTAAGTTGCCTGCAGTTAAAGGGAACCGGTGATAGTGGGGATAATTTAGTGCTTGTAGTTAAATGTTTAAGGGTAAGGAGTGTGCCCCGTGCAACAGTTAAACCTATCTGGAAACTTTTTGGTGTGCCTTCTCCAGACTAATGGTAAAACAGGACCGTTTGCATTTGAGGATGGTAGGCATTGCTTGAAACCATACCATTCTCATTCATTCACTTGGACTTTAAGATGGCATTGCATCAGATTATCGTATACACATAATTTTAAGTCAGGGCTTGTATATTCTCATCACTTTCATGGTCGCTGAAGCTCTATTAGAACGTGGATGCACTCTATTTGTGTTAGGATTTTCGCTGACTGTACTCAAACTGGTTTGCTAATATTGTATTTGATCGTGGTTTGTATTATTTTGAGGCAAACTATAGTGGACTGTTGCTGCCAGGTTTGGAGTAGATTAATGTTATGCTTAGTGATGGGATGTATTATTTAGCTGTTGTCTAGAACTTGTTATGAATATGCTGGAGCATTATGTGCCAAAGGTAATTGCTGTTGTCACTGATAAAGATAAAAAAAAACAAAAAGTTGTCAGTGGATTACATGATATATAGGTGACTCCCTGCCTTTCATATTCTTGCCGTTCATGCACTTGATTTAAATGATAGAGCAAGTTGGGCCAGCATATCAAATGAATGGGACCCTTGATGCCTAAAAAATGTAATCTAATCATTTAAAGCGCTCCAATGCCTTTGGGTCAAATTCACGCGATGTAATACTGCAAAATAGAACCCTCCAGTGGATGGCCAGTTCACATCCAACCCAGCACCCTTTCCCTCTCGCGCTTTCTTCTATGTGCCCTAAAGCCCTTCCCCAAGCTCTATTATAAAGGCCTCCAGATCTGCAGAACCCTCTACTCGGTTTGTCCCACCCACCGTTTCTCCCCCACCCCCGGTCACCTACGGTGACCATTTGCTACCAGACACTTTGTGCGTGCCGCGCTCCGCCTCTGCTGCCACTTCAACTCACCAGGCTGCATACCGCTTCGCCCCTCGCTCATCAATGTCCCTCCCACCCTTCCTTTGATGTCTGCCGCGAGTTCTTACAAGCTAATGGCCCTCCCCCAGTTCAGAGCACGCATCGCTTGTTTTCATCTGTTCTCTCACACTACTTTCCAACCCCTTTCCCTCTCGCCCATACGTTTTCTTGCTCTCACACCTCCTCCTCCTGTTTGTTGTCTCATAGATTCCCTTCCCTTTCTCATTGTTTGCTCTTTTTCCCTCCTCGCTTTAGTGATCTTTCACCTCATCATTCTGCATCTCCACGCCAACCCTTCTTTCACCAGTCTTCTCTCCTTTCTCTTTCCTATCCTCTATCTATCCTCCTTATTTAGCTTCCCACAGCACCACTCAACACCACAGCACCACTCGGCGCCACAGCACCACTCGGCGCCACGGCACCACTCGGCGCTACAGCACCACTCTGCGCCACAGCATCCCTCGGCGCCACTGAATGCCACAGCACCCCTCAACGCCACAGCACCACTCAATGCCACAGCATCACTCAACGCCACAGCCCCACTCAACGCCACAGCGCCACTCAACGCCACAGCGCCACTCAACGCCACAGCGCCACTCAACGCCACAGCGCCACTCAACGCCACAGCGCCACTCAACGCCACAGCGCCACTCAGCGCCACTCAGCACCACTCAGCGTCACTCAGCCTCACTCAGCGCCACTCAGCACCACTCGGCGCCACTCTACGCCACAGCACCATTCTACGCCACTGCGCCACTGCACCCCTCTATGCCACTGCACCACTCAGCACCCCTCAACGCCACTGCACCACTCAGCACCCCTCAATGCCACAGCACCACTCAATGCCACAGCACCACTCAATGCCTCAGCACCACTCAATGCCTCAGCACCACTGTATGCCACAGCACCACTCAGCACCACTGAATGCCACAGCACCACTGAATGCCACAGCATCACTCAGCACCACTGAAGGCCACAGTATCACTCTGTGCAACCATTCAACAACTGGTTCTAATATGTTCTCTCAATGTTTCAAGCTTTATTACAAATGTCACAAAAAAAGTTAATATTTCACTGCTGTTCTTGGATTTTCATCACAATAAAATACACTGAACATAATCTTCCCAAAAGTTATTTACAAAAGTTTAAGCTATTGCCATTATAAATTACAATAACTTTTATTAAAAGCCATTGTTATTTGTAATATTAATACATCTAAGTCATGTAAATACAACACATATTGCATTACAAATGCTATAGGTGTCACGTTTGCGAAAGTTAAAACTATTGGCATTGTAAATGACAAAGCTATTAATTTTGCTATTTTCAAAACCAACACATAAATAAAATATTTCTCATTTACAATACCAATAGCTCAAACTTTCCTAATGCGAGACCTATTGCATTGCAAATACTTGTTTAAATTCATGATTTCGATCAGGCTTGGCCAGCCTTTTTGTTTTTACAACTTTTATTTTCACAGTCACTTTGTTACAATGTATCTATGTTTCTTCTGGGGTTTTATAAAGTGGTACATTAGGGTATACTTCTAGAGGTGTTGTCAGTCTGTAAAATGTCTTTTGGAACTGTATTTGCGTTTTTATCATGATGGTTGTTATGCACCTTTATGATTTTTATTGCAAAATCGAATAAAGTTTGATTGATTGAATTGTATCTGAAGACAGAAAACGAATCTTAACTATCAAGGTCTATATTTAATATTATTTATGCATTGTGTTTTTGTTATAAATAAGAGTTTATATAAAATACATTATTTAATAATTATGTAAATAAAAAACAATTGTTTGACAAAAGATTTTTTGGTCGTGAAAGCTTTTTTGATGCCTGTCTATTATCTCAATCACAAACTTGAAACATAACATTTTACATTTTTTACTCATAACGGCTAGCAAGGCCTTCCTTTGTTTCTGATATGTGTACACTTCCTCGCTGAAGTTATTTAGAGTATCCTTACTTTTGTTTGGTACATCCCTTAGAGCAGTTCTGGTCTGCTTTGGTGGAGCACTGTCACTGTCTTTGTTCACTGCAATATTATGATCGGTGATACTTCCACTGGTTTGAGGTTGAGCCCCATGGCTGGTGACAGAATCTTTTATGAAAAGTGTTGGGACCTTGAGATGGTAGTGTTGGCAGGCTGTGGTTCACCATGCCGTGCAGCCTTATACAAAGAGAAACAAGTTCAAGGTGTTGAGTGAAATGACGCCTGAGGCAACATTGTACATTAGGGCAGAAGATGAAGCTAGTTATTTACAATTGGAGTGGTTCTGTACAGAAGAATGTGATCCATTAGGAAGTATGTTCAGAACCCTGAATAGAGTTCTGTACATTAGATACTAGATTCACTGAGACACTTATCATGTTCTACACTCTGGTCTGAACTCTTTATAAAGGGAAAGCTCAGAAAGGCCTTGATTTTCAGCAAGAAATAATTGTGCGAGTTAATACTTCTTTCTGCATATTCCTCCTCATGAATCTTTCCCAAGGTATAGGTTGCCTAGATGGGGTTTTTTGTTAGCAATTCCTGTTAACTGCTCCAAGTGGAATTGATGTGACCCAAGCAGTGGATCAGTGTGACAACATGGTCAACAAGTCACAGACATCGAGATCCGATATTCATATTGTCTGTCTAGTGTTCTTTTCTTGTTTTATTTTCTCTTTTTTTCTTTAGTCATGGCTTATTCAAATATTGTAAGACTTGCTTGCGCTCTTGCAGACATATGTCTTTCAAAGATCCATGTTGGGGTCCTAACATGAGGTTGGCAAGTGTACCCTTGTTGTCATTATGCACCTTTAGTCAATCATGAGATGGAGGTCTTGTTCTTTAAGGCCTTACATAAGGAGGCATTTGCTTTGGAAAAGGAAGTTAGACCCAGTTAAAGGATGCGCTCTCCGAGGACACTCTCTAAGGTTTTATCATCACCACTCTTTTTCGTCTTTGGCCCATAGTAGCAGACAACCTAGAAAGTGAGACAAAAAGAGCCTGACTACTTTTCTCTGAAACATTACAAGGTTTGGAGAAGATGATTGTCCAGTTCCCCCTCCCCAAAGACCCTTGCATGTATTGGGCTAGTAAGGAACCTCTGGCAAGTCCTGGTCTTTGTAGCAGGCAGCCTTGGTCTTAGACCATATAACTCTACCTGCTTAGTGGTGTGGCATTTGTGCATTAAGGGAGCATATTGGATTTCTAGCTAGCTCATCCTTACCTGACAATCTGTGAAGGCCTTTTCCTAGTTGCGGTATATTGGCAAGATTGCAGCAAGACGTGCAGTGCATACAAGAGTAGCACTGTGGGTGCTTGTGACCAGGTTAACAGAATCTGTTGTGGTACTGACGTGCCATATAGGGATGCTTTTGAAAAGTTTCTCCTGCAACATCAAGCCAACCAGGTGAACGTGTGACTTGTTGAGCAGTTGTTAAGCAATGACTATACTTTGCTTGAGAGACTTAAACAAAATAGGGCAAAGGCCTGTGCCATTGGACTAACTTCCCAAATCAAGGCAATGTGGACCATCCATAGTGTAGCTCTGGTTGGGGAGGATCGGGCAATTTTAGCTACAGATAATTAATGTTGATATGTTAGTCCCGTTAGCAGTTGGATGGATTCTAGTTTATGGGATTCCAATTTTTTTTCTTATATCTGATTTAGTGAAGTTTTGAGTAGTGCTAGGATTTTATATGCATTGCCATGTTGCCATTTTAGATCGGTAGATCATAGTACCAAGGAGGAGCAGAGATGGTTTAATAGAAATAATATACTTTTCTGCCTTGAACGAATGTCCTGATTTTTTATGCATATTTCAGATATGACCTTCTCTACTTCCCTGTTACTAATACATTGTCTGCATATGCCTGTTTTTGTGAGTTTGCTTTGTATGGTCCGAGAAGTCTTACATTTGTGTTCTCCCGAACTTATTTTAGATTACTTTTAGTTTGAGAAAATGTTATAGGTCCAGATTTGTGTTTCTCTTGGAGTTTACCAAAAATAGCATGGTTGCCATACATTTCTAGATCTTTGATTATTGTGATTCCTTTTTCTGTCAGTATGTCTAAAATGGCGGTTTCCCATTTATTTTCATTGTCCCATAAGGAGGCAAAGCAAGATTAGGACATGTTATGTTCTATCTTCCTGTCTAGTTTTTTCGGTGCTTCTATTGTCCTCTGTATTTTGTTGTTAGTATGGTTGGTCTTAATGTGTTTTATTGTCAGGGTGGTACTAAGGTTAAGAAAAATGAAAAATGTTCAATTGGTAGCTGTTAGACCTGTCTGCATCTGGGGATACTCTAACCAACATTATTTATTTTTGTCCCCCTTAGCCTCCCAGAGTTTCTGTTTTTATTTTTTATATATGTCCACCAGGATTTTTCAGTGCTGTCAGGGGGCTAGGTGTTCCTTGGTTATGACGCCATTTTCCCCTCATAACCTGTGAGGCCTAGTTATGCCCCTTGAAAATCTAGGGACACCAAGAAACCTAAAATGGTGTCCACCAACTGCCATAACGGACACTACTGGAGAACAGGCCTATAGGCTAACATGAGGAACTTTCTAGAAGCATCCAGTGACTTCTGCAGGTCTCAGGCCACCCTATAAAAGGCCAGTGACCAGCAGCCATTTTGTAGTAGTCTCAGGAGTGACCAGTGAGGAGAGAGGCGACTTGCGGAGGAGGATTGCGCACCAGAGGTGACCAGATCGACCTGTGGGCCGGCTGTCGCGTGTTGGGAAGTGCCCCCTTTCAGGCTGACCGAACCCCACTGTCACACCAGCCCTAAAGTGTGACCAGAAACTTTGTAATTAATTTGGAGAGCCCGGGTCGTGTTGTAAGGAGACCTTGATAATCTACAACCCAAATCGACCCTTGTAAGCGTCCTGCTCACTTGCCCTGAAGGCTGTGGGCATCCTAAGTGAGCATCGGAACTGAGCTGTGCTGCGCGGCTGAGGGGCGTCTGTCAGCTTCATTAACCTGGTGACTGGCTCTCTACCCGTGAAATAAGGCAGTGACGCCGGCAGAGTCTCCTACCTGCGTGAAGCGCCGTCTGCCCGACTGACCCACACGAGTGCAGAGTGTCCAGCTGACCCGACTGTTGTGGAAAGGAGAGGCGGTATCTGAAGCTGTGTGGGAGGACTCGGCGCGTCGGAAGAGGTGTGCCCAGAGGCGGTATCCGGAGCTGTGAGGAAGAACCCGACCGCGTCACAGGAGGTGCGCCCGAGGCGGAGCTCCCATCTGAAGCGACGCGGGAAGAAGGAAAGCGCCGCCATGGTTCCGCCAGCGGAGCGTCCAGTCAGCAAGTAAGCTCTCCCGATTCCCCATCCCGAAGCCGACACTGCTGAGGCTTCGTCGTCGGCGCGGAGAGAGGAGAACTGAGCGAAGGGGTGGCTACAGAAGGATCGCTGCCCAGCACAAGTAAGCAGGGATAAAGGGGAAGCGGGAGGCGGCAGTGCCGGCTCGCCAGGAGCCCAGAAGCGGCCTCTATACACCGAGTAACTGGATAATTGAGTTGCTGCTGGGGATTAAGACACAAGAACTTGGCCTCTGACTCACATAGTAAACTGGCATTGAAATTACCAAGTCCGACCAGAAAAGGGGGAAAACAGCAAACAAGGGGAATAAAGTGTTAAACTCCTATACCTGACAGAATAATAGCGCAAGATTGGGCAAAAGGGTGCCAGTCGCATCTAACCGACTAGTTAGACTTATGCCTAGCAACAGTTCCCTTCAGGAAGGTGTAGTTATAGTTGGTATATAGGGCAACACTATTAACGTGCCTTATCTTTTCTAGCCAATTAGCTGGCTGCCTGAATTGAGAGAAGCGCGGCTGGGGGTGAAAACCTATTGAGCTGTTCTGAAGTCTGAGAGGAGAGGGTAATGTACATGCCAAGTGGCGCATTGAATCTGTAATGTGAATTTTCCCTTCTGTAACCAGTGATTGAAGAAGTAATCTTGTGGAATTAACGGTAACTAATCTCAAATGTAATGTACCTTTGATTCTTATGTACTGACTAGGAAAAGTATTGGATGTGATTTGAGATCTATGAGAACTGTGTAAATTATTTGTGTACTGCTTTTATTTAAAACAAGAACAAGAAAGAATATTATTTTTATAAAAGGTACTGGTATTTTCCTAAGACTGGTGTAGTGTCTTTTATTTTAGTGGTCAATCATTGGGTTACTGTGAGTGAGTTTTGTAAGCACTTAACCAACGCCTGAGAGTTTAGCTATCCACTACTGTGCCAGGCTACCCTATGTAGTCTAGGATCCCCTAGGTCTAACATAATTGGTGTTTCAGCGGTGGGATTACGGATTTGTGCTTACACTCACTTAGTAGTAACGCAGTGCCTACCACGGGACCACACCTGGAGTTTTCTCCCTGCGGCCCTCCTAATCTGAATTTTGCTTTTTCTAAATTAACTTCTGGTGGTGGGTGGAGGTTGACCCTAGGTCACTTTTTGGATTTCTCCTGTGTAAAAGTTTATACTCTAAGTGGAAATGGAGGTAAATGTGGAAGAGCTGGAAAACTATACCGTGACCCAACTAAAGGAATGGTGTCAGCAGCAGGGGGTGTTTTTTAAGAAAGGCGCCAGGAAAGTCGAGCTGCTGACCAGTATCCGGGCATGGGTGGAGGCTCATCCCGGGGAGGAAGTAGATCCTGAGGGGAGTGACAGGGACACTGTCCTGGAGACCGCAACACTGTACCAGGCGGGAGGGGGGAACCTTTTAACAGGTCCTAGGACACCTTCCAGAGTGGGCAGTAGTGTCTCGGAGAGGGGTTTGACCGACGCCGAGTTAGAGGATAGGAGGGAGGAGAGGAGGATGAGAATAGAACTAGCCAGGATGGACATGGAAAGGGAGGACAAGAGGTTGGCACATGAGCGGACCATCAAAGAGATGGATCTACAAGCCCTGAACCTAAGAACCCCCAAATCTGAGAATGGTGGCAGCAATACCCAGACAAACATCAGAGAACCCAGACCTTACTTACCGAAAGATGTTATGGCGAGCTATGTACCCAGTGATGATATTGCAAAATGGCTAGCCGCCTACGAGGTCTCACTGAGGGCCCATGGGATCTTGGAAGCCCACTGGGGGGGTGGGTTATATAAATACATGCCCCCTACTGGCAGGGATACCTTGTTGGCCCTAGATCAAAGTGAACAGACCTACTACCCTGCTATGAAGTCGGCGCTGATAAGAAAGTTTGGGCTGACCCCTGAGAAGTATAGGCAAAAGTTCCGGGGCAGCCACAAACTAGGCACGCAGAACTGGGTAGACTTTTTGGATTACGCCAGGAAGGCCCTGGAGGGTTGGGTGAAAGGCAGCGAGGTAGGGGACTATGAGGGTTTATATGACCTCATACTCAAGGAACACCTACTCGAGAAATGTCTTCCCGAACTACGACAGCATCTGGTGGACAGCAAGCTGACCAGCCCCAGGAAGCTTGCTGAGGAGGCGGACATCTGGGTTAGTACCCGGGTGTCAACTAAGGGGACTGGAGGGGATTCCCAGAAGTATGGACAGGGCGCCCCCCAGAAGAAAGAGGGAGGGGATAATAAGAGGGAGTTCTCAAAAGGTCCACAAAATACTTCACAAGGAAGGGGCAGAGGATTCATCCCTAAGAGTAACCCCCCTCGCAACCCTAACCCTGGCCAAAGCCAGCAGCCAAGGGTTGTTCATTGTTTTGAGTGTGGTGGTGTGGGACACTATAAAGGAGATGTGAGATGCCCAAAAAGACCACCCCCTCCCACTGGAGGAAAAGCCCCGGGAATAACTAGTGTAGTGCTCGGGGAGGAGATGCCTTTGGGTAACGGAGGGGAGCGGGCGGGTGTCACTTTAGTGTCCCTGGGAGATAAGGAGATGGTTCCAAAGACCCAACTGCCCTCTAATACTACTAAGTATGAGCAGTGGGTCACCATCAACGGCCGTAGAGGGGAGGCTCTGAGAGACACAGGAGCCAGTATGACTATGGTAAGGAGTCAGCTGGTGTCTCCAGAGCAGGTCATCCCAGATGTACTCCATCCCGCCGTGATGGCTGACGGCAGATTGGGCCACTACCCTGTGGCCGAGGTTCCCTTTGAGTGGGGAGGGGTTGCAGGTCCACTTCGAGTTGCCGTAAGCCCTGCCGTGCCTGTTGACTGCCTGTTAGGGAATGATATGGAGCACAATGCTTGGAGGAGGGTGGAGTACCAGACTCACTCTGAGATGCTGGGACCCCCTGACTGGACTTGTGTCAGCACAAGGTCCGCGACTGCCCGAAGGGGGAGTTCACTTACGCTGGAGCCTGGAACAATGGCCCAGCCGGCTGCCAGAGAGGAGAAGGACAGGAGGCCGGAGGACCCTGCCTCGACATCTTCACCTCGTGAGACAGACGGGCCACCTGCGGAGGTGGATCTGGAGTCCACAGGGGAGAATGTTGCTTCCCTGGAGAACCTACCCATCCCTACTGAATGGCATGTGGAGGGAGGTCCTTCCCGGGAAGAGTTCTGCAAAGCTCAGAAGGAGTGTCCTACTCTCGAGGGGCTGCGGCAACAGGCCAAAGCCCAGGCAGCAGGGAACATTGTAGGGAGCTACCAGATTTACTGGGAGGATGGACTCCTCTACAGTGAGCCCAAGGCACCTGGACATGGTTCATCCAGGGCCTTGGTGGTCCCTCAATGCTTTAGAGCCTTTCTTTTGGAACTGGCTCATGAGATACCATTGGCAGGACACCTAGGACAGGACAAGACCTTTGCCCGGCTTGTCCCCCACTTCTACTAGCCTCGAATGAAAGTGGCGTCTGATACATATTGTCGGACGTGTGTGTCTTGCCAAGCCAGTGGGAAAACAGGGGTGAAGCTAAAAGCTCCCCTGGAACCACTACCTGTCGTTAGCACCCCCTTTGAGAGGGTGGGCATCGACATTGTAGGGCCATTGGATCCACCAACTTCAGCTGGTCACCGGTTCATCCTGGTTTTGGTGGATCATGCCACCCGGTACCCAGAGGCAATACCTCTGAGGACCATCACTGCACCTGCAGTGGCAAGGGCCCTGATGGGGATCTTCACCCGAGTGGGTTTCCCCAAGGAGGTTGTGTCCGACAGGGGGACTAACTTCCTTTCAGCATACATGCGGGCTATGTGGAAGGAGTGCGGCGTTACCTATCGGTTTACCACTCCTTACCACCCACAAACCAATGGTCTTGTGGAAAGGTTTAACAAAACCTTGAAAGGTATGATAAGGAGTCTACCTGAGAGCCTGCGGAGGAAATGGGACGTCCTCCTACCCTGTCTCTTGTTTTCCTACAGGGAAGTGCCACAGAAGGGAGTGGGCTTCAGCCCCTTCGAACTTTTGTACGGGCACCCTGTACGGGGACCTCTCAGCCTGGTGAAAGCTGGATGGGAACAGACTCCCAGGAAGCTTCCCCAGGACGTGGTGAGCTACATGCTGGCCTTCCGGAGCCAAATGGCTAAGTTGTGGAAGCAAGCTTCAGACAACTTGGAGGCCAGCCAAGCAGTTATGAAGGAGTGGTATGACCACAACGCTCACCCGGTGGAACTGGAGCCTGGACAAAAAGTGTGGGTGATGGAACCTGGAGAGCTAAATGCCCTCCAGGACCGTTGGACAGGCCCCTTTGAGGTATTGGAGAAAAAGGGTAAATCCACCTACCTGGTGGATCTTAAGACCCCGAGGCAGCCCCACAGGGTGCTGCATGCCAATCGCCTCAAGCCACATCATGAGAGGCCCGAGGTTGTCTTAATGATGGTGACCGATGGAGCAGAGGAAGAGGAAAGCGAACCTCTCCCTGATCTTCTCTCGTCCCAAGAAAAGGATGGGTCGGTGGAGGGAGTGATTCTCTCGCCATCCCTGACTCCTGAACAGCAGAGTGATTGCCGCCAGATCCTGGAGCAATTTTCTTCTCTGTTCTCCCTTGTCCCGGGTAGGACCCACCTGTGTACCCATGACGTGGACACAGGAGACAGCCCACCTGTGAAGTCTAAGATTTACCGGCTGTCAGACAAGGTGAAGGCCAGCATCAAAAGTGAAGTCGCCAAGATGCTGGAGCTAGGAGTGATTGAACCTTCTAGTAGCCCTTGGTCTAGCCCGGTGGTTTTGGTACCAAAAGCTGCCCCACCAGGCACCACACCCGAATTGAGATTCTGTGTGGACTACCGAGGCTTAAATTCAGTAACCAAGACTGATGCACATCCCATCCCACGGGCGGATGAGCTTATCGACCGGCTGGGAGCTGCCCAATACTTAAGTACCTTTGACCTAACTTCAGGGTACTGGCAGATTTCCCTTACCGAGGGGGCGAAGGAAAGGTCAGCCTTCTCTACACCTCAGGGACACTACCAATTTCGTGTGATGCCCTTTGGGCTCAAGAACGCCCCTGCCACTTTTCAGCGGCTGGTGAACAGGGTCCTTTCTGGTATGGAAGCTGTTTCTGCTGCTTACCTGGACGACATTGCTGTCTTCAGTAGCAGCTGGGAGGACCACTTGCAACACTTGCAAGCTGTTCTGCATGCCCTGCAACAGGCTGGCTTGACAATCAAGGCCAGCAAGTGTCAGATCGGACAGGGGTCGGTGGTGTACCTAGGCCACTTGGTGGGCAGAGGGACGGTGCAGCCCCTCCAGGCGAAGATTGAGGCTATCATAGCCTGGGAGCCCCCCAAGACTCAAACTGAGGTCCGAGCCTTCCTGGGCCTCACTGGATACTACCGTCGCTTCGTGAAGGGGTATGGCACCATTGTGGCCCCCCTCACTGAACTTACTTCCAAGAAACAACCCCGACGGGTAGTCTGGACGGAGGCTTGCCAGCGAGCCTTCATGACCTTGAAGCAAGCATTGTGTTCCGCTCCAATTCTCAAGGCCCCTGATTTTGATAGAGAATTCATTGTCCAAACAGATGCGTCAGAACATGGCATTGGGGCAGTGTTATCGCAGCTAAATGATGAGGGCTTGGATCAACCCGTGGTCTTCCTGTCTAGAAGACTACTCCCCAGGGAAAGGAGGTGGAGTACAATTGAGCGAGAAGCCTTTGCGGTGGTTTGGGCTCTGAAGAAGCTGCGGCCATACTTGTTTGGCTCGCACTTCCTGGTTCAGACTGACCACCGCCCCCTTCGTTGGCTGATGCAAATGAAGGGGGAGAATCCCAAGTTGTTAAGGTGGTCCATCTCCCTACAGGGAATGGACTTTAGGGTGGAACACCGGCCTGGATCGGACCATGCCAATGCAGACGGTCTATCCAGGTATTTCCGCCTTAGTGATGAGAACTCCCAAGGGATTGGGTAGCTCTCCCCACTTTCAGCTGGGGGGGACGCGTGTTAGACCTGTCTGCATCTGGGGATACTCTAACCAACATTATTTATTTTTGTCCCCCTTAGCCTCCCAGAGTTTCTGTTTTTATTTTTTATATATGTCCACCAGGATTTTTCAGTGCTGTCAGGGGGCTAGGTGTTCCTTGGTTATGACGTCATTTCCCCCTCATAACCTGTGAGGCCTAGTTATGCCCCTTGAAAATCTAGGGACACCCAGAAACCTAAAATGGTGTCCACCAACTGCCATAACGGACACTACTGGAGAACAGGCCTATAGGCTAACATGAGGAACTTTCTAGAAGCATCCAGTGACTTCTGCAGGTCTCAGGCCACCCTATAAAAGGCCAGTGACCAGCAGCCATTTTGTAGTAGTCTCAGGAGTGACCAGTGAGGAGAGAGGCGACTTGCGGAGGAGGATTGCGCACCAGAGGTGACCAGATCGACCTGTGGGCCGGCTGTCGCGTGTTGGGAAGTGCCCCCTTTCAGGCTGACCGAACCCCACTGTCACACCAGCCCTAAAGTGTGACCAGAGACTTTGTAATTAATTTGGAGAGCCCGGGTCGTGTTGTAAGGAGACCTTGATAATCTACAACCCAAATCGACCCTTGTAAGCGTCCTGCTCACTTGCCCTGAAGGCTGTGGGCATCCTAAGTGAGCATCGGAACTGAGCTGTGCTGCGCGGCTGAGGGGCGTCTGTCAGCTTCATTAACCTGGTGACTGGCTCTCTACCCGTGAAATAAGGCAGTGACGCCGGCAGAGTCTCCTACCTGCGTGAAGCGCCGTCTGCCCGACTGACCCACACAAGTGCAGAGTGTCCAGCTGACCCGACTGTTGTGGAAAGGAGAGGCGGTATCTGAAGCTGTGTGGGAGGACTCGGCGCGTCGGAAGAGGTGTGCCCAGAGGCGGTATCCGGAGCTGTGAGGAAGAACCCGACCGCGTCACAGGAGGTGCGCCCGAGGCGGAGCTCCCATCTGAAGCGACGCGGGAAGAAGGAAAGCGCCGCCATGGTTCCGCCAGCGGAGCGTCCAGTCAGCAAGTAAGCTCTCCCGATTCCCCATCCCGAAGCCGACACTGCTGAGGCTTCGTCGTCGGCGCGGAGAGAGGAGAACTGAGCGAAGGGGTGGCTACAGAAGGATCGCTGCCCAGCACAAGTAAGCAGGGATAAAGGGGAAGCGGGAGGCGGCAGTGCCGGCTCGCCAGGAGCCCAGAAGCGGCCTCTATACACCGAGTAACTGGATAATTGAGTTGCTGCTGGGGATTAAGACACAAGAACTTGGCCTCTGACTCACATAGTAAACTGGCATTGAAATTACCAAGTCCGACCAGAAAAGGGGGAAAACAGCAAACAAGGGGAATAAAGTGTTAAACTCCTATACCTGACAGAATAATAGCGCAAGATTGGGCAAAAGGGTGTCAGTAACCAACAGGGCCAGTCGCATCTAACCGACTAGTTAGACTTATGCCTAGCAACAGTTCCCTTCAGGAAGATGTAGTTATAGTTGGTATATAGGGCAACACTATTAACGTGCCTTATCTTTTCTAGCCAATTAGCTGGCTGCCTGAATTGAGAGAAGCGCGGCTGGGGGTGAAAACCTATTGAGCTGTTCTGAAGTCTGAGAGGAGAGGGTAATGTACATGCCAAGTGGCGCATTGAATCTGTAATGTGAATTTTCCCTTCTGTAACCAGTGATTGAAGAAGTAATCTTGTGGAATTAACGGTAACTAATCTCAAATGTAATGTACCTTTGATTCTTATGTACTGACTAGGAAAAGTATTGGATGTGATTTGAGATCTATGAGAACTGTGTAAATTATTTGTGTACTGCTTTTATTTAAAACAAGAACAAGAAAGAATATTATTTTTATAAAAGGTACTGGTATTTTCCTAAGACTGGTGTAGTGTCTTTTATTTTAGTGGTCAATCATTGGGTTACTGTGAGTGAGTTTTGTAAGCACTTAACCAACGCCTGAGAGTTTAGCTATATCCACTACTGTGCCAGGCTACCCTATGTAGTCTAGGATCCCCTAGGTCTAACAGTAGCCAAATGGGGCCGGCCTGCCTTCCTTGAATCATTAGGACCTTGTCTGAGAATGAAAGCTGTGTGCTATCTTATAAGGTTTCCAACTAATTTCTTTTATGTTCGTCTTACTTTAGTCAAAAAGATGCAGGGTTTTTAAGTTCTCCACACACAATCTATTTGTATCGTTTTAAAAAAGTTTTGAGAAAGCAAAATTGGGAGCATGCTTAGGTAGAAAGTAAGTGGAGTCTCCATCATTTTGTGCTTTTTTTTTTTACTTCCCCACCAAGTTGTAAATTTGAATGACTGTAGTGTGAGTGACTCTTTGATTGTGAACAATATTTGTCTCATTATATATTCCTGATTCTTTACCAAACCAAATACCAAGACATTTTGTATTGCTCTGTTGCCATTTTAGACCAGTAGATCCTAGTACCAAGGAGGATCAGAGATGGTTTAATAGAAATAGTATACTTTTCTGCATTCAAACAATATCCTCATTTTTTTATGTGTATTTCAGGTATGACCTTCTCTATTTCCCCTGTGACTATTAATACGTTGTCTGCATATGCCGCTACAGATTGCTTTTCTGATCTCAGTAGATACCATTTATGTTACTATTTTTCCTCAATGTAGCTATCCGTTTTTCAATAGCCAGTAAGAACATTAATGGGACCAGAGGGCAACCTTATATAGTTGAGTGCAAAGGGGCTAGTAAGGAATACATTCACCCTAATTTGAGCCTCTTGTTTTGAGTGTATGGTGAATGCCATCTGCCTAAAGTAGAGTTAAGACTGCATATAGAAAATACATAATGTATACATTATTAAAAGCCTTTTCTACGTCTCAGGCTGTCACGATGGGAAGTGTGTTTAGTAGCTTTGCCTACCCCACGGAATGGTAGATGGGTGTCGTTTTATCAGATGCTCTTTAAGATGTAGTTTGAGTATGTGTATTAATGAGTGAGCCACCTTTTTAGGTCTCTCACCTGGCGATGCAGCGCAAAGCGCTGTCGCCAGCGAGACCTATTGTCGCTGACTTTGCTCTTAAGGGAGACAGAAGATGAGCACGCGCAGGACGGACTGGAAATGTGAACGCGCGCGTTCACCACGTACAGTCATGCGCTTTGCACATCTCCTGTCTCCCTTAATGCGGGGTGAGACAGTGGCACACAGGGAATGGCCATTGTGTTTAAACGCCCCCCTTCACTCACCGGGCCGGCTCAGGACTCCCCCGCTGCTCTCCAGGCATGTCTTTCTTCATCTGATCTGCCGGTAACTTCGGTCTGCAGGCACTCTCCAGTGGAGTTTTCTTTGACTCGCTGGTCTCCTCTGTGGTGCTCCGCCAGGCCTCGAGGAGTCCCTGCTCAACGGGCTCTCTCTCTCGTCAGCGGGGCAGGCTCAGCAGCAGGCGGGGCTCTCCACGAGCATGGGAGCCCCGCTGGCTCACACGCTCGCTTAGTTCAGGGTGGCTTCATGGGCACGGGAGCGCGGGGTAGGCTCCTGTCTGCTTCCTGTCTTCTTGCGGCCCCGCCCCGTCCCATCACAGGTTGCCTGGCTTCCTGTCCGAGCCGGGCTGCGGCGCTGATTTCCTCAATACGGCGGCTGCAATAAATGCGCATTCGTAGACTAAAGGTGCATACATTTCCAGATTGAAGAGTTACCAAGGTTGAACTCCGCAGAACATGCTAATCAAAAATGACGGAGCCATAACCTTTCTCTCTCCGTGGGCGAGCCAAGCATTTAATAGCCACCTGATGGGTCTACAACTAATTTACCCCGTATAGAGAAAACAACAATATAAAAGAGTCTATTTTTAACACTCATGAGAGCATCTTCAGCCAGCCCGGCAGCCAGTGGGAACGCGCTCTCTTGTTTTCAAATATTCTGAAATGGATTGTGACACATCAGCTACTTAATTTTGTCAAGATAGCAGTTTCCTGACCACTATCAAGGAGGCTTTGACCCAAGCAAGCTGTCACCTCACACAGGAACAGAATCCGTTTTATTCTCTGTGTTTGTGATGGCTGGAAAACTAAGGATTAAACCAAAGTGTCATAGCTGAGAATGCAGGATCTTCCTTCTGCTTTCAGTGTTGTAAACTATACCGCACTGTTGCAATTGCTTGAAGCCACATATATCAGCAAAATTGGTTTGGCTATAGTCGGGTTTAATCAAAAAAGCAACTCTCTTGTGATGGACATATTGCACTTCAGCACTTTTCATGTGGTGTTCCTCCGAGAGTAGCTCTGTCAACCATCGTTTTCAGCATCTACCTTCATAGCTTGGTGGCACTCATACACTCAGAGGCAGGTCCCCCTCTAGGGTGGAGGAGCATCGCCCCGTCTACTACGAGAGCAGCAGCAGCAGAAAATGTACATTCAATAAAATGGTCAATGGTCACATGACCATTTGAAGTGCACTGCTTCTCTTAAGACTCAGGGGTGGTTGCCCAAACATAAAGTGCGCATGTCAGATTAAACGGCCGTCTTGCGCCGGCCAGCCAGACATGTGCACTTCAGCCACACTACTTGGAGCTTTGTTTATAGCCGGGTGGACTGCAGGCACAGGCTTCTAGTCAGAAAAGGAGCGCTGTGTTAGTCTGCTCAGACCAATCATGGCACTGCTCTCATGCAGAAAACAGCATGAGAGGAGCTCCATGATTTGCTACATTTGTTGGCTCTTCACTTCCAAGTTACGCTCGAAGGCACCGTGATTTGGGAACAGTGGATGATGGCTCTAGCATCCCTCATCTGCCCTGCACACCAACGTCAGGTAATTACTTTTGCTCTTATTTATTTAAACAAAGTATGTTTTCCGACTCTTAATGCCGCTGTCTCATGTCAAGTAGGCGCTACATTGCTATCCACGCGCTTCGTGAATTGTTTCCACGCCATCAGCATTTACTGAAATATACTTCTTTACCAGCAAGTGTTGCACATTTTGGGCAATCCCTTATCTTCCCATGAATGTACCCTTGTGTAACATAACTGGTGGTCATTTTTTTGTTGTTGCAGTTTTATATAGCACAAACTCGACCCAAAGGTATCAGAGTGCTTTACATGACCACTGGTTACATTACACAAAGACACATTCATTTATTTTTTGGGAGGCACAGGGATATTAAGTGATTTGCCCAGAATCACAGTATGTTGAGCTGGCACCGATACTCGAACATGGTTCCCAAAGTGTGTGTGTGTGTGTGTCTCTGTCTGTCTGTGTGTGTGTGTCTGTGTATATATGTCCTGCAATTATGTTTTTACCCTAACAAGGATGCCGGACAGGGCCAGAAATTATTAAGACAGAGTCCTTGGTGGGAGAAGCCTAGGCTACAGCTGTCATGGCTGGAGACAGAAAAACAGTTTACAGAGTCCAATAACATCATGTAACTTGGCAAAGGGACTACTTATGACATCTGCTGTCAGCTGCCTTAATATGGCATGGAATACTGGGAAGGATCCTTTTCTGCTGTGCCTTAAAATCTTTAAATGGTGTGGGAATGTCTGGCAGTGTTGCGACCATGTTTACCATAGTGAGATCCATTACCAGGGCTTCCTCTGGCCTCTTTAAATTAAGAACGGAATTCCTGGAACATGGCTGCTATCTGCCAGCCTTTTGTTCTGTGCTGCCCAGTAGCCCTGTCTAGCTACTAGTGAATAACTTAGGGTGTTGCCTTGGTGTGCATTCTCTTATGTGTATGAGGGATACTTTAGTTTACTTTGCTCTCATTGTACTCTCTCCATTTCCTTAAAAATATTCGCAGTTTGTGTTAATGCTTCTTGTCTTTTTTAGCTGTTTGGTACACTTAACCACCATGAATCCACCACACATCATCAGGCACACATCCCACACGGTCACACATCCCACACCATCACACACTATGAGTGCGTGCATGATTGAGTGAGAGTGTGCACCTGCTCCTTCTGTTAATGGATGCACATGGTTGTGTTCGACGGGTAGAGAGGGGCACTAGAGAAGTGGTGAATAAACAAACCATGGGGGTGAGTGGGCATCTGACAGGGGCAGAGCAAGGGAAGTGGACACTGTCACTGGCAAGAAGGAAAAGAGTTATTTTCCTGCCTGCTACTCCCATTCCGAGACTGCCACGAACGGCGAGCCATCTTTGCAGGCCTTGGCTATTTCTGCCGTCGTGGGAGGAATGTTTAAAATAAACAAAGTAGGGGAAGGGAATCTACTGATTCAAGCATTTACAATGCAATAGGTCTCGCATTTACGCGAGTTTACGCTGTTGGCATTGTAAATGACAATGCGTTTTATTTATGTTTTAAATATCAAAACCAATAGGCAGTGTCATTTACAATGCCAATAGCTTAAACTTGCATAAATGCGAGACCTATTGCATTGCAAATGCTTGTTGTAGTCTTGTTAGAAGAGTGGCATATATTTTGCAGTCAATGTTTATTAACGAGATATGATGATAGCTTTTCATTCTAAATGGTCTTTACCTTCTTTTGGGGAGTTATTGGATGACCTTCCAGCCAGAAATACCTGGATCTGCTGATCAGCAGGCGAAAGATGCGGGACGAACAGTGAAGTGGTTGAGCAGCCTTTGGTCAATCTTCAGCAATCCGGCCTGCTCTCCCCAAAAGCTGAAGCGGTCTACTGCGCTCGTGTCCTATTCATTGCCAGCTTCTGGCGTACCGCAGATCCAGTCCCCTAGAAAACAGACCAGTGCTTTCCGTTGTTCAGCAGTGGTCAGTCCTGTTCGGCATGCCTATGCACAGTGTCTGCACCCAATCACTAAAATTATGACACGACGATACACCATAAAACCAAATCAACAGCCTATTTCTACAAACGTAGCCACTGCTGCCATCATAGAACAAACCATTAGAAAGGCGTCCCTTGAGGTAAGAAGCCCCACTGTCCCCAATAAAAGGAGTAACTATAAAATAGTATTGAGTGCTACAAGTACCATAAGGTTCAGACCAGAGTTTATATCAAATACCAGTTGAGAAATTACTCCAATCCAGCATACAAGAGTATTTAAGAGTATTTACAATGATAAGGGGTTGAATCCTAGCAAAATGTTACGAGCCAGGAAAAAAAAAGATGAATCATCAACGTGGTATGAAATGTCGGCTGCATTAAATGTGATATCTGCTCCATCAAGAAATTCTCACATTATCGGAATAACCTTTAAATTCCATGGGAATAACAGGAAGGTCGCTTTCTGCAATCAATGGCAAACTGTTAAGACTAAGTGCAGTAATAAATCATGCACAAGGGTAGGTAAATATGGCAAATGTGATATGTTCATGTTGATCATTACTTGATGGGCTTTCGAATGTACCCCATACCTTAGTGGTCGATGATTTTAAGAAATTGCCCAATAGAATACTGGCACCCTTAAAGACAAAGATAAAATGACTGAAGCAACTGCACCCAAAATAACTCGGACAAATTCAATTACTGTAATATTCACCCTCAGCCCATGAAGTTTCAAATGTATTGAAATCCACTTTCTGGAAAAATTGTGCAAACCTGCAGCCACCTGACCCAATGTTAAAGTATGGTACAGGTATACTTAGTCTCGAAGTAATGCACGCCTTCAAGGAGGACAAGTCTCAAGAGGCCATAGTAGCACAAGATGTGCATACAACGTTCATACCATACATCTCACAAAACTACTGGAAGAGACTAAGAAAACTTAATAAACAAAATCTTTGGCACAACAGAAAGCGAAGTGAGGGGGACCAAAGGTATCCAGGTGCAGAAGCTATACCAAATATTTTCCATTCCCATCGGAACCGTTCCTGCACTCGAAACAACTATTGAGACAACAGCTGCAGTCTAACAATGAATATAACCTTATAGTCTGCTGCAGCGAGCTTTACCATCCGTTTAAGGCCCACCCCAGTGTTTAGCAGGGGCCTTTAACAAGGGAAGGGCACTGGCGTAACACAGGCCCCTTCAGCTCCCGCGGTGCGGGGGGCGGGAGTGGGGGGGGGGGGCAAGCTCCAAGGGGCCCCCACAGTTAAGTACTCTGGTCGGAGTTCTCTCAATAGTGTCCGGAGGCGGCCCTCCACATTTCTTGCAGGGGGCGGGGGGCCCTCAAGTTTTGTTACGCCAGTGAGGAGGGGACTGTAATGCCGGTATAGCTAAGCTACACGAGGGCCATAATACTATTAAAACATTCTGCCGCAAGAGGGCAGAATGTTCTAACAAATAAATCAAAGGACTTACAGAGCCCGAGGGGATTGAAAACCCCTCATGCTCCATGAGGCCTTTGTTCAAAGCAACAGCTGTGAACAACAACATTGGAATGTTGGAGCTCTGGGCTTCTACCAGACTTTAGAAGACCAGAGCACTCCATTGTTTTCAATGGCGCTCCCAACATTTCAATGTTATAATAATAGAGTAAGAAACAGATAGCGACACAACTTCAGCAGTGGAATTTACTACTGGAAGATACAAGAGTCTACACAACGAGAGGGAACCCCTGAAAATCTATAGAGGGGCTGTGATTGCATCAAACCTAAGATATGCCATTCATTTGAGAACACAATCCTTAAAAGTAGATGGCTTCGCTGTCATCCAAACCCCATGAGCCGTTGGCTTCCCAGATTAATTCCAGCACAGAAGAAGCATTGGAAATGCAATAGGTCTCGCATTTGTTGGATTTGGAGCTGTTGGCATTATAAATGGCAATGTTTTTTTACCTATGCAATAGGTATGCCATTCCCACCTTAATAAAATAAAGAACTCCCTTGTGGGTTTTTTATTTCAAATTATTTTTATTGAGTTTTTCCAAAGAATGAACACATAAATAATAAGTACAATTATATACACAATAGTAAGATGAAATCAATAATAAGATGAAAGCAATGGAAAAGAGAAATACATACAAATCATAAATATACAAAGTAAATAGAAATAGAAATAACCGATCATCAAATTACTCAAGTGCCTTACCATGGGAGTCGCAGTGAAACTGAAGTGACGTACAAGTGGGCAATCAAGCACAGTTACCTCCGAATAATAGTGGAAAATACAATGCAGTGCCGGGGTGTCATGCAAGACCTGTCTCGTACTAGCAATAGTAGAAAGTACAATATATAACAGGTGTGACACAGCGGATATGGCGTACAATAAGCATTACCTTAAGGAGAGTGTGAGTCTATTTTCACAGAGGGTCTTATGAGAAGGAGAAGGTGTCAAGGGATTGCCATAGTTTCCTGTTTGATTTGCGCCATGGAGAGGCATGAAGTGCAACGTTGTCAGCCCCTCTGAGGAAAGATAACCATTCCTGCCACATCCTAAAGGAAAAGTGGAATAAGTGGCAAAATCCCTTGTGTTTTTTTTAATGTAGTAAACCTGCAATGGTGCATTAGCGCTAGTAGTGAAAATGGTAGTTCTGACTTCACTTAAACAAGCAGTGTTGTGAGGGTGCAATACCACAGGCTGTCACTAGGTGTCTCTGGGGACCAATTTTGTCTACATATGGTACTGCACCCTGCAACATGACTAAGCGAAGGAAAAGGAACAGCAGTGAGAGCTGGTGAGCTGGGGATCCTGGTTTGAGTCTGTTGTCAGGCTCAACTTCATTTGATAAAAGGGAGGATTGCTTAATTTCACCAAGTCAGAGCTAGGTGTGCTATATAAACAAAAGTGTTGGTAGAGTAACAAAAAAAGAGCAGTGGCCTCGGAGGGGTGGTGGGGGCCTACGAGTAGTGTTGTGGGAGAGGTGAGGGGTAGGCACAGGGAGATTAATGGAGTAACATGTGTGGTGCCTATACATACATACACCATCACTTTTCACACTGTTTTTAACAAGTAACCAGCTCCACTGCAGTTGCAGGTGTAGTAGCACACCGGGCACGTATTTGGCTCGCCCGGTGAATATAACCCAATGATGAAGCATGTCACCCAATAGACGGGTGAGTGAGGGTTTTATAAAAATCATTTTTGAATTTTCTGCACTCGACGCCCATTGTTTTTCTTTGTGTCTCGCCTCTTTTTTCATTATTGAGTCTCTCCTTTGTTGTTAAATTGATATTTATATTGGGGTATAGGAGTGTCCTGAGAACCCTATCTCTCTTGTTGTTCTTACATATCTTCGGCAGCGCATAGCTGCGAGAGTAAAATTATCACTTTTTCAAGAGAATTTGTGCTTCACAAACACTCTGCATCATGGAGGACCTGGGTTTATCGTACTCTAAGGAAGAAATAGATGCACTAATGACCGACCCTTCTCTGTTCGCTGACCCACAGGTAGCCCAAACTATATCTCAGACTACCGAATGGGATAAGTTAACTGAACAGAAAAGGAGTCGCATTTGGACAATACTACACGGAACAATTCTAAAAGAATATCTACTGAATAATGCTGCACCAAAGGGCTTACTTGTTACAAACGCTCCCAGGATTTTTCTGGATGATGCTCAATTCCGGAAGGAATGGGCTCAGATTGCCTGGCGATGCACACACGACTGGGCTATACTGATTCTGAAAACCTCCTTAAGACTTTCAGAAGCATTGATAATAGAAATTCAAAAAACAGAAACGCACTTTAGGACTACCCTAACCGGATACAAGAAAAAATTAGATGAATTAAACAAAGAGGTGACAGAATATAAAGATGATCTCGCACAATCCAAAACACAAAAACTCCAAAAAGACCTGAAACGCTGGTCGTACGCAAAAGTATATCCCTATTCATCTGCGGAATATACACCACCAAGCCGCAAGAGTGACGATCTTGATACATCTGGAGATAATGACTCCAATAGTAGTGGCTCCAGCAACGGGAGTCAGAATACCAGACAAAGGGGTAGAGGCAGAGCCAGGAGCGCTCGTACACCACAACCATGGTATCCTTTCCCACAGCATGGAGCATACCCCATTCCATTTCAACCGCCTTTTCCACCAATGATGGGTTGGAATCCACCAAATATGGCATTCCCTCAATACCCACAAAATATGCACCAACAGCCTTTTTTAGGGCAGGGCCGAAGGAACAGGGGCAGAAGAAGAGGGGGCAATCAGGTCCATTGGGCCCCCAACGAGGCAGTGGGGGACAATACCCGCAGCAAGACAACAGAACCACGTGCGGGCCCAAGCAACCTGAGAGCTTGATTACAAACCTCTCTACAGTAGTCCTCAAACCAGATGAAATAGCGGTTTTGGAAAAAGGGTTAGGTTTTATCCCCACAGCAAGATTGGACCGCTTCAAATTACATTGCGAATTGTCAGAGTTCTTTCGTAAATTACGCCTAAAAAACTTCTGGGAAAATCATAATGATGTGGAATCTCAACGTGTCCAAGATGACACGGGGTTACGAACAAAATCCAACTTTGTTCCCCCCTCCCACATGGTACCACCAGAAATAATTGCCTTTGAGCAGGCGGTATTTAATGAAGTTGATCAGTTACAAGAACCTACCCCCTTTAAAAACATGAAAGCAACCGAATACCAAGCAATACAAACTTTACAAACTAACACCAACATCGTAATAAAACCTGCGGACAAGGGGGGAGGTATTGTAATACTTGACGCAGTGGCATATGACACAGAGTGCAGACGGCTTTTAATGACAGAACGAATTATTCACTCCTTGACACAGACCCTACAGAGGCTCTGAGGGATGAAATAATTGAATTAGTGTCCGAAGCAGAACACAGTGATTGGATCTCACAACATGAGGCGAATTTTCTTATGAAATCTGATGGAAGAATTCCTTACTTTTACATCTTACCCAAAACCCATAAAAATAGGGTACCACCTCCCAGGAGACCCATAGTATCCGGTATCGGTTCTTTATTAGAGCCCCTATCCCAATACTGTGATTTCTTCCTAAAGCCGATAATTCAACAAACGGCAACCTATCTAAAGGACACAAAGAGTCTTTTAGCAATGCTCAATGAAATTGTCTTACCAGAAGGCCCAATTTTTCTAGTCTCTTTAGATATAGAGAGTCTTTACACCTGCATCCCACAGGATGATACCTTGACAGTACTGGCGGATGCTTTGAATGACTCCGAATGGATTTACAAGACCCCTCCTTCCTTTGTGGTAGATTGTGCTGTCTTAGTTCTTAAAAGGAACTTCTTCCAATATCAAGATGACCTCTTCCTCCAAACTACCGGGACCTCGATGGGCAGCACCTGTGCCCCCAGCGTGGCAGGGCTGTATGTTCACAGTTTTGAGAACAAACACATCCTCCATGCATCCAATCCCTTTATAACCAGCATTACTTTCTGGCGTCGTTATATCTACGACGTGCTGGTTATCTGGAATGGCACTGAACCACTCCTTCTAGAATTCTTAACGTGGATAAATACTTGTAACACTCATCTCAGGTTTACCCATAACTACAATCAAAATACCATGGTCTTTTTGGATGTTACAATTACCAGATCAGGCAATCGACTTAAAACAGAAAATTACCAAAAACCAACATCTAAAAATAATCTCCTACATTTTAACAGTTTCCATCCCCGCAGGGAAAATCTTCCATATGGGCAATATTTACGCCTTAGGCGGAATTGTAGTGAGATTGGAGATTTCAAAGACCAGTCGGAACAACTCACACAGAAACTCCAAGCACGGGGATATCCTCAAAAAATCTTGAAAAAAAGCTGTAAACGGGCTAGAAATCAACAGCGTGAGGCCTTACTTGAGGATTACCCTAAGTCTGCTGATAATGAAATTCCCTTGACATGCGTCACAACTTATAATTGCCTATCCAACACAGTTAGTCGATGCATAAATAAACACTGGTCGATTCTCACAAGTAACAACCATAATTGGAACAAACCACTCTTCTCATACCGGAGAGCGTGGAGTCTGAGGGATTCTCTAGTCCACACACGTCCGATATCACAGACAGCACAATCTGACAACACAGTACTAAATGCGTGGGGGCTCCCACCTGTACTGGGTCACCACCCTTGTGGTGGTTGTACTGTCTGCCACTTGACATCTGCGACAAAAACCTTGGCTTTAGAACCAAACAAAACATGGCATTTACGACAACACACGAATTGCAACTCCACTAACGTGGTCTACTTAATAACCTGCCCCTGTGGACTACGTTATGTTGGAATGACGACAAGACGTGTGAAGCTCAGGATCACCGAGCATCATAGTAATGTCAGGTGCCATAAAAATATGACTAAACTTACTGCACACTACAAGGAAAAAAATCATACTCCTGATGATATCAGATGGACAGTAGTGGAACAGATACACACCACCATAAATACACATGAATCCCTATTTGAAAAGGAGCAACGATGGGTGTATCGCCTGTCTACTCATCTACGGGGTCTGAATGATAATATTCCTTGGGGTAGCGTCATGCGCCGCTAAATCTCTCTGGTCGCTTATTGAAAAATTGTTCCAGACTGCATGTAGTAAAAACGATCACCCCAGACAGTACATAGCCCCGTTTTGAGTAATGGTTTGGTGTAGTAATCATGAATTAACTTGTTCCTCATGGATCAGAACTTTTATTTAATTTTCGGTCCACAGAGTGCTTGGTGACACTATCAGCCAAAAACAAGCCAGCTCTAAACGTGAACAATTGTTTATTTAGTCTGTCAAGTTTAATAAAGTTATTTCGATTCAAAGAATTACGTTACTATCCCTTTAAGATCTGATGACAACAAACCATACGTCTGAAGTCATCTAGCACGTAACAACTGATTCGCCGGCACAATCACGTGCTCGGCGCAATGTGATATCCCCCGGCTTCCACTACGGATTCACCATTAGTCGGGCGGTGGTAGTGCACTACGTAGGTGTTGATGCGGGGAGCCATCGGAATGAAGGTGGGTGACACGCGGAGGTGTCCGTTTCAGGTCCTACCCGTTTTTTACACTTGAGCGGACTGTAACGTTGCCCTCTCTGTGTTTACCCCATTAGATGATTCCGGTGTGAAGAATACCCCCGCCACCGACCCATGAAGTGAAGTGAATCTCTCCTTCATGTAATTATAATTTGACATTTTCTTCCTTACTGTACATAGCCCTCCCGGTCCACTATGCGAGTAGTTTGGTTTTTAATTGTTTAATCTTAAATTGCACAATTCCTTGTGATCCGCATTGGGAAATCGTGATAATTGATAATGTTGCACTGTGTTTGGTTAATTACTAAAACACATACTGGCGCAGCTTTGGCGTCGTGGGTTTGATTAATGAGAGTGAAGTGTGAACTCTTACCTGCGACCCGGTTAAAATGTAATCAAACTACCCTTAATATGAATCTCCATCTTGGTAATTTAAAAGGGCAATTGGTGAAGAGCACTCATTTCTGGGGTGTCTTATAAAACGATATGTGGAATTTAAAGGAACTCATTCACTGTTTTCATATTTATGATTGCTTGTTCGGTTGTTTCCTTGTTTTCTTTCCACAGATGTTAAAAACCTGGATATACCAGGGTGATCCGGTAATAAGAAACCGTGAGTCTTGAAACCTTTTTTTCAATCACACTGAGGTTAGGGTACGCCTTAGCGCGTATACCGCCCAGTGTTCGAGTTTGGTCCTGATGAAAGCTCGGCCAATTTGGCCACCATGAGCAGAAACATGTCGACCATTTGTTGCACCCAATAGGACATTTTGACTCAAATTCAAAGTCAAGCCTGTCCATTGACCACTTTTAAGGATGTGCCTGCATTAACCTTTATTAAAGTTGGGTTTAGGTTGGAGCTCGCACTCTTTTATCCTTACACCCTTTTTTCACCATCACTTTTCACACTGTTTTTAACAAGTAACCAGCTCCACTGCAGTTGCAGGTGTAGTAGCACACCGGGCACGCATTTGGCTCGCCCGGTGAATATAACCCAATGATGAAGCATGTCACCCAATAGACGGGTGAGTGAGGGTTTTATAAAAATCATTTTTGATTTTTCTGCACTTGACACCCACTGTTTTTCTTTGTGTCTCACCTCTTTTTTCATTATTGAGTCTTTCCTTTGTTGTTAAATTGTTGCCTATACATAGGCATCACCCCAGTGTGCTGACTTCAGTTCCTTCTTTTCCTCGCCATGATTACAGGTCCGGACAAGCTCTTCTCAGTCAACGTTTTACTGAATTTAAAAAACATAATTTTTTCCAAGTCCTACTAGTGTGCCATTGGCCGCCGAAGAAACCTACCTGGTTCAAGACTTGTGGAGCCTGTCACAGGCTAGTGTCTGTAACAGACCCCCACTTGGTGTGTCTGTAGGCCTACCATGGGCCAACAACTCCACGGCCTGTGTGGATTGCAGGACCGTGAACCCCAAGGCCTTCCACGAGCAGGCCATGAAGCTGCTGGCTGCTTGCCTAACTGCTCCACGCCACTCCAGGTCATATTTGCAAGGAAAGTCTTGGGACCGCTCCTGACAGTCATTGACATGATCCCACACTTCTGTTTCGAGATTTGTAGAGCGCATGACTGCCCCAGCAATGGGGCATCCCAGCACTGATCCCAAGAACAACAGAGAACAGAAGGCTGTAGAATTAGGAGAGGAATTTAACTTGGAAAGAGTTAGGTCTTTGTAGCCTTCCGAAAAGACACATGCTCTTGGATACTTCTGATGTTGGCAGGGAGGGCGTTCCAGATTCTGGGGGCGAGGGCATGAAAAGAACAACATCCAGCCCGAGCACTTCTGATTCGATGGACACAAACTAGGTGCTTTTTCAGAGGAGTGCAGCAGGCGGTTCGGCATGTAGGGAGTGAGAATATTGGCTAGGATGGCGGGGACTTGGGCGTTCAGGATTCTGTGAGAAATGCACAGAATCTTGAAATTGATTCTCCTCTCCACTGGGAGCCAGTGGAGCCTTCTTAGGAGATTAAAAGCGGAACAGGATTTGGAAAGGCCGAAGAGCATCCGAGCTGAGGCATTTAGTGCCCTTTGTAGGCTATGGATCCCCGATTTATTGGCACCCAAATACAGAGAACTGGAATAGTCCAGTCTCAAAAGTATGGTGAACTGGAAGATGACCTGGCGGGTGTTGGTGTCGAAGAATCAATCCAAGCAGAGGCTTGAGTCCACGTAAGAGTCCAAAACAAACACCGGCTACTGTCTTTGTACCTGTCAGTAGCCGGTCAGCGCAGAATCAACCCAAACGCCCAAATTTTTTATGTCAATAAGACTGCCTTTAGTGGTCTAAACTGGCATCGGGTGTGGCGTCATCCAGGCGCGGACGGGCTTGCCTTTGGTGCTCCTTCAACATGCCAGTGTGGCGCGTGCGTGCTGTGGCCGGTATGAAATAGCGGGGGTGGGAGCGGGGGTGGGGGGGGCAACAGGCTCCTCCCGGTCTTGCTACTGATTGGATAAGAGACAGCCAATCAGCGTGCTGCCTGGCCGCAGCGGGAAGCGGAACATCAGGCAAGTAGAACAGCGAAGTTTGCATAAAATTGAATAAAAACATTTAAAAAGTTAGAGCAGAGTGGTAGCTGCAAAGTTATGCTCCAAAGCAGTTTTAGAATTTGCGCATCCACGCTGTGGCCAGCAAGAAATAGCCGGTGGGGACACAACAGGCTACCCCTGGTCTTACTACTGATTGTCTAAGAGGCAGACAATCAGCATGCTGCCAGACTGTTGCAGGAAGCGGTAGAACAGCAAAGTTTGAATAAAATTGAATAAAAACAATTAAAAAGTTAGCAGTGAGCAGCGCAGTAGCGGCAAAGTTATATTCATTTGCGATGGTGACCCTGAGGGCAGCTGAAGTCCTGGAACATCTGCTGGCCATGGTTGAGGTGAAGAGCAATGTCTTGAAAGAGAAGCTTCAGCCTGGGGTGTCCCAGTAAGATCCCCTAGTCCCCTTTAATGAAGCTCTCACTCACATCCTGCTCGGGCCTGGTTCAAGCCCTACAAAGGTACTCCTGTGCACAGGAATATCTCCCGTTGCCATCACCCACGCTCAGGGATCCGGCCTTTCTCACCCTGCACTCTTGGGTGGCTTGGTGGTCCAGGCCTCAACTTGCAGGATTAATCCCGGTGCGATCTCTACCACACCACCTGATAGGTCATTTAAGAGGCTCGGTACTTACGAAAGGAGGATTTTCTCTTCCACCAGCCTGGCACTGTGGCCTGTGAACACTGCATGGGCTGTTATTTCCATACTGTATGGGAAATGGTTGCACAAGTTTTGTCCATGGTCTCAGATGAGGCCTGATCCATATTCTCCCAAGCTATTACTAACTGTAGAGTTAATCATCAGTGCAGATTGGATACGACCGACTCGCTGGGCTGAGTCATTGCTTCCTCTGACAGCTGCAACGTCAAAGCCTCTTTAGTTTGTCCTCCTACCATCATGGGCTCCCGGGTGGTGGCAGGATCCGACACCATCTGCCACAGTGGCGGGAAATCCGTTATGACAAATGAGCGCTCCAGATGGTCCAGCGTGACTATGCCCTACCATTTTAAGAGACTCGCTGCCCTTGCTACCGTCCACCAGTCGGCTGATGGTGAACCACCTCTAAGCACCAGGAAGTACTCTCTTTTCTGGCCAAATGAGCCATCAAGAGGGTGTCTGCATCAGAATAGGTTGTAGTTGCTATTCCTGTTACTTTCTGGTACCAAAAAAGGATGGAGGCTACCTTCTTATTCTGGACTTATGTCCTCATGACTATTTCCTGAGAAAAGAAAAATTAAAAATGCCGTCTTTGGCTCGGCCCTGGGAACTGGATTGGAGGGCTGGACTGGAATTGCAGGACGCATACTTCCATATCCGTGTCCTGTCTGCCCACAGGTGTTACCTTCGGTTCACAGTCAGCTAAGAGCATTATCTGCTCTTACCAGCACCTCTCGGCTGTTCACCAAGGTGATGGTGGTTGTTGCAGTACATCGGCGGAGGTCAGGGGATCTAGTCTTTCCCTAAACTCTGTCCCTATCTCAATAACTTGCTGTTGAAGGCAGAATAGCCCAGGCAGTTGTCTACAATCTCCAGACTACAATGGACTTCCTGCTTACGCTGGGGTTCACAATCAATGTGCCAAAGTCACACCTGACACTCTCTCTTGGGCACTCCCTCTCATCTGAGCTATTCTGAACACAGTGCAGTTTTAGGCTTATTCTCTGGAACAGAAAGTCCAGGATATTCGGGCTATGATTCCTATGCATGAGCCTATATCCTGGGTTTCGGAGAGACTTACTTTGTGGTTGCTGGGTCTCATAGCCTCCTGAATCCAGCTGGTAAAACATTCCAGTTGACATGTGAAGGCTCTGGAGTATTATCTGAAGTCCCAGTGGGCACAGCATCAGAGGAAACTCTCCGCCATTGTTGAGATATTGCAGGGAACTGCAAAAGATATGCAGTGGTGGCCCACAGACTGGGATTGGGTCAGTCACAGACCCCTTTCTCTTTCCCATCCAGAGCTCACAGTAGTCCGATGCTTCACTTCTGGGTTGGGGCGGCGATTGGGAAGAGATGGAGATCAGAGGGGTCTGGTCTCCAGCTGAGTCTCAACTCCACATCAGCATATTGGAACTGGGAACGTTTCACTTGGCATTGAAAACCTTTCTTCCTTCACTCAAGGGAAGGCTGGTTTGGGTGTTGAAGTACAAACTCACCACCATGTAGGATTGCAACAAGCAGGGCAAGGTGGGGTCACAGACCCAATGTCAGGGGACCCTGCATTTTGGACATGGCTAGAACACTAGCGCATTTTCCTGATGGTTAGACAGCTGGTGAGTTCTTTGAACGCAAGAGCAGACAAACCCAGCTGTTGATGTCTCGTAGATCACAAATGGCATCTTTATCCAGAGGTGGTGCAATGTCTCTTTAGAGATTGAGGAGAACCTTGGTTCGATCTCTTTCCCACCTCCAAGAGCACACAATTTCAGCACTTCTGCGTGCTGGAATTTCCAAAGTGGCTCTCGCTCTGAGACGTATTTCATCTCAAGTAGATTACAAGACTCCTGTATGCCTTTCCACCGCTACCACTCCTGTCCTGAGTTCTCAATAAGATAAAGCATAACTGGGCCCATAATATCTTAGTGGCCTCGCTTCAGCAAGAAGAGTCTGGCCTCCCAAACTCCTGTGCATGAGCATCTGACCTTCTTTCAGGCTGCCCCTTCAGGAGGATCACCTGTCGCACCAATAGGGCAGGGTCTTGCACTCGAACCTGCACACTCTTCATCGACATGCATTGAGTTTGAGCAATGATAGTTGAGGGTGTTTGATCTCCCTCCTGTAGCATGCAATGTTATTCTGGCAGCCAGGCGTACCCCCACTAAAACGATTTGCGCCTGGCGATGGGACAAATTTGTGGGATGATGCACTGACAAATCTTTTGATCGGTCTGATCCCTTTTCTGTAGTCCTTTTGTTGCCTTGTCCCTTGCCCGGTAAGGCCTTGCCTTTGGTACAGTTACAGGGTTGCGTTCCGCCATTTCCGCATTGTTTGCCATATCAACCCTCCCTGTTTGTCACCTAATGTGACTTGGTTATTGAAAGGTTCACAACACGTTTCCCCCTACTCCTTTCATCATGGCTATAACATCTGCCGGGGGAGTTAGCGAATTGCAGGCGCTTGCGCCCTCAGTAATGCTTCATCTGGTTGAGACTTCATCTAGCTGCAGATTCGTAAATGATCCTCCTTGTTCTGGGAACTCTATTTCACTTAAAATTGAAGAGATCTCAGGAAAGGCGATGGGGCCCAATGGTACCCCGGTGGAGTTTCTTAAGGCAGTGGCTTCCCAGGTGGTCCCGCACTTGCGGGGAATGTATCAGGAAAGCTGGGAAAAGGGCATTCTACCCCCAGATCAGCGGCTGGCAAGCATTGTGGTGATACACAAGGCTGGTAAACCGGTGGATGATTGTCGTTCCTACAGACCGATTTCATTGACTAATGTAGAGGCGAAGGTTCTGGCGAAGGTGCTCGCCACGCGGCTGGGAACAGTGATATCCTCCCTTGTGCACCCGGACCAGTCTGGCTTTATGCCAGGACGGAATACGGCTCTTAATATCCGTCGGCTCCATAACGTGCTGGCACGTCAGGGATATCTGTCCCTTGATGCTTCCATGGCGTTTGACTCAATTGAATGGCCATACATGTTTGAAGTCTTGGAGAGAGCAGGGTTAGGCCCTAAATTCATACGGTGGGTGCGGCTACTATATACGGACATATCTGGGCAGGTCAGAGTGAACAATTAAACATCCAGGCAGTTCTTTCTCCGAAGAGGCACCAGACAGGGTTGCCCTCTGTCGCGACTGTTGTTTGCGCTTATGCTGGAGCCCTTGGCGGCTTGGATACGACGGGATGTTATGACCAGGGGTCTGCGGTGGTCCCATGATTGCGAAGATAGAATATCACTTTATGCAGATGATATATAGTGTTATATCTTGCGAACCCATACAGGTCCATCCATATGGTCCTTAATATTTTCACAAATTTTGGAAAGTAATCAGGGTACGCTATTAATTGGGGCAAGTCGGTATTGTATGTGCTTCATGGACAGACCCCACATCTTCCAAAAGACTGTGCTCTGATGGTCTCGGAAGATGGTTTTAGATACCTCGGAATCTTTGTCATGCCAGATCCGGCCCTCTTTTATAGTCGCAATTTAGCGCCCTTGTTGACACGGTTGCGGGCTGACGTCCAGCATTGGAGATCTCTGCCTTTGTCACTGGTTGGCCGTGCTGCTCTTTTTAAGATGCTGGCTCTTCCACGGTTTATATATATTTTACAAAACTGCCCACATAGAGTTCCAAATGCATACTTTAATGCAGTGGAGGGGGAGGTGCGTACGCTACTCTGGGATGGGAAGGCCCCGAGGATAGCGCTTCAGAAATTGGTGAAGGGATGGTATGATGGAGGCATTGCCATACCTGATATACGGCTGTACTACTGGGCCTCGCAACTGGTGACTGTGCATAGGTGGGGATAGGCTCCACCAGATGATCCGGCATGTGCTCTAGATAGGTATCAAATGGATAGATCTGGCTATCTTGGGGCACTTTACTCTCGTACTAGGAGAAAGCATTTTATAGGCCCCACTCAAACCACGCTGCAGATATGGAGATTAGCCAATTCTTGTTTGGGTTGGACAGACATGCTTACTAAAATGACGCCGCTGTGGTATTCACAGAAGATGGGTATGCTTTGCCATCACCCGGGATTCGATAAGTGGGATATGATCGGTATTTCAACGGTTGGTGACTTGATTAAGAAGGGTAAAATCCTTTGGTTTGAGGAACTACAGAAGGCCTACCGATTGGCGCCCAGTGAGGTCTTTCGCTTTCTACAAATAAGGCATGCTTTGATGATGGCGTTCCCTAGTAGTGTAGACATACCGGAGTCGTCCCCTCTGGAAGATCGTCTGTTAGATGGACAGTTGCACACCAAGGCGATCTCCCTCACATATAGGAAATTAGTAATAATGTGCCGGACTCTTTCGGAAAGCTTAAGGAGAAATGGGAAGGGGACCTAGGGACAATTGAGGAAGAAGACTGAAGGCAGGCGTTAATGTCACCAAGAGAGGCTGCCATCACACTTAGATTCCGCCTTATTCAACTCCGTCTAGGCCGGATGATCTTTGCCTGAGGGGCTGCCGGCAGTCAGCTACTTTTTACCATATGATATGGGAATGCCCGATGGTGCAGAGCCGATGGGACAGAATTACGACACATATGCAGTCCGCGCTGAGAAAGCCACTTACCTTGACCTCACGACTAGGCCTGCTCCATATATGGGAGGCGACTGATCATACGGAGACAGAACAGCAGTTTGTAACGTTAGGTTTCACACTGTTTAAGAGGGAAATCGCATGGGGATGGGGTGGAGTACAGCCGCCTGCAGTAAAGGTGTGGCAGAGGGAGCTAGATAAGTGCATGATAGCTGAGAAAGAAGTGTTTGTTGCGAGAGGATGCCCGAAGAAGTGGGACAGGAAATGGTCCAAATGGAACTTGTATAGGGCGGGAGATTTGTGTATCACCTGTGGTGGAGTTGGAAATGCGAAGGAATAGAGACGAGGAGCAAAATATATGTAATATGTATGTTTAATTGAACCTGATTTCTAATATGACGCTAAATGTAACCTGTATTGTGAGATTGTATGAGTGCCAGTGAACTTGTCTGTCAATCTTGCAAATAAAAATATTAAAAAAAATAAAAAATTGAAGAGATGCTTCAGAACCTCAATTTGACACTCTAGTCATTCCACCTCAGTTTGGCTGCGTACTTGTGGTGCGGAAAAACAGTCGAGAACAGAGTTCAGCGCACTGGGGTGGCACATATATAAGAACCGGACATGTCACTTCTTGCGTAGGTGAAGCCAATGTCACCACACAGAGCAAAACGGCACCCCCTAAAGACGCACAATGGGATTGCTAAAAAATCTCCAGATCCAGTCTGCACTTGGGTAAAATTCCAAGATGAGGAATCTGCAGCTAGATAGTCTCTGCCAGATAATGCGTTACCGAAGGTAAGTAACTTGCTCATCTATACATCGTATCCATTGAGCTAGTCAATAAGTTTTTATCGTTTAATACAGGACATCAATTGAAAAGCGATCTTTTGCCTCAAACAAGCGCCTTAAACTTAAAAGTATTCATGACATCATATATGAGAAATAAAGAAAGGGACATTGACATACAAAAGCCCAAAAGAATAAAATGGTCCGTAAATGTGGAAGAATGGCGGCAAGAATAAATGATGAATACTGTCTAAGATCTTTCTAGTTTATCGGTTTCTCAAAATAACCTCTATTTTCTAACTGCCTGGAGTGATGGTATTGGTTAAAGAAGGATTCAACATACAGCCGCACACGCAATGTTATTTACCTAATAATAGGATCAATTCTAATTCATGACTCATCGCTTGATTAAAAAAGGAAATTACTGACCAAAGTAAGAATGGCATCAAAACATAATAAATTGAGGTGCTGAAACAGAAAATCAAACAAGAACTATACAAAAGGGATCTGGGATACCAACGAACTGTCAAGGAAAACTAATGGGTACTCCTCCATAAGGGGAGCACTTTCTGGAACATGAACGCATTTTGGAGGTGAGTAAATAGAATTTCAACCATTGGAGATACTCAAGAGTGTAACCACATCAATGCAACTGTACTGGAGGCCTATTTAAAAACTGTAGATTTCACCAATGAGCCAATAATGAAAGAAGATCCACCACCGGCCACCACCCCAAATCCATGTGCCAAGGTCATAGCAACAACATAGGAGACAAAGCTAGATGACCTGCAGACACTGGACTCGAAAAAGCAGGAGTGATTTGTTCTGATAATGAAAGCAGTAGGAATGTGGCTTCAATACCAAACTTGAAGTTGACAGCAATCTTAAAAACAAGCATTTACAATGCAATGGTCTCGTCTTTTTTTAAAAGTTAGAGCTATTGGCATTGTAAATGACGAACTTTATTTGTGTGTTGGTTTTGAAAACAGATAAATAAATGGCATTGTCATTTACAATGCCAATAGCTTAATCTCTTGCAAATGCGACACCTATTGCATTTGCACACACACACATACACACACACACACACACACACACACACACACACACACAGAGCCACACACACACAGAGCCACACACACACACACAGAGCCACACACACACAGCCACACACACACAGCCACACACACCCAGCCACACACACAGAGCCACACACACAGAGCCACACACAGCCACACACACAGAGCCACACACACACAGAGCGCCACACACACACACACAGAGCGCCACACACACACCCAGAGCGCCACACACACACCCAGAGCGCCACACACACACACAGAGCGCCACACACACACACAGAGCGCCACACTCCCACAGAGCGCCACACTCCCACAGAGCGCCACACTCCCACAGAGCGCCACACTCCCACAGAGCGCCACACTCCCACAGAGCGCCACACTCCCACAGAGCGCCACACTCCCACAGAGCGCCACACACACACAGAGCGCCACACAGAGCCACACACACAGAGCCACACACACAGAGCCATACACACAGCTGTTACATTTGAGCTCTGCCCGTTCACCTCACCTATTTGACCCACCGACTTTACAAACCTTCTACTGGTAACCTCTTTTCATACTTTTGCTCGACTGTGTCTTTCTTCTGCCAACCAGAAGGAAGTGTAACCCAGTCACTATGGATTAGTGAAATATACCGTTTGTATACAATTAATACACAGCAAAATTGCAAAAAGGTGTGCACTCCACCGAAGACAAATAAGACAGCTGCTCTTTTTAGGGTGGTGGGCTCTTCAATAATCTTAGACTACATATAAGAGATGTTCAAAGCCTCAAGGAATCGTGGCCTTTTTCCCTCCTACCAGAACACTAAACTCTGCCACCCTCTGAACAAGAAGTGTACTGCACACCTCCCTAGAAAGTGTCAATTACCTCCTTTACAGAGAGGTGGATTCTAAGGCACACCTCTGTGCACAGACTGACCAGGTGCAGCTAAAAATGCTACAAAGGAAGAGAAGGATCCTGGTCTGCCTCGCGTGGTGCTAATAAGTAACTCCATTCCATTGGTAACCATCTCAGAAATACTTAGGGTTGTTAAAGGGATTTGGCGACTGGTGTGGCACGAGAGACCCCCTTGGAGTTCATGGAGATCTAGGCAGCTCCATGTACACGATAGTTGCACAGGTCTTGAAAGTGGGCTTTTTTGTTTTATATATTTCATATTAACTTTAAATACCGGCTATTTATTTTGCCTGCACTTATTCTTAAAGTTTACACTTTAAAATTGTGTATTTTAAGTGACATTGTAATATCGCAGCTGCCTGTGATCCAAGCGCTTGCATTCAGTGATGACTTATCACTGTCCCTTCACGAATCAAACTGATAACATCCAGGTGCAAGTGAAAGGGTAGGTGTTTAAAACCATCGCTAGTAAAACAGAAGCATTGGTGAGTGATTTTAAATGTAAACTTATTACTGCAAGCATAAGGCAGCAACGTTTAGGTGACTGCATATATTATTTATTCTTTTTTTATTTTTTGAGGTATATGCATGCAATATTTTTTTTTAACCCGTTCGCACCAGCTTGCCTAGCTAGACACACCATTATTGGTTAGCTTCTGCAACACCCTCAGGGCATCACCTCTGCAACAGTTCGACCGTGCCCTGGTTTAAAAGAACAGCGCTCCCTTTCACCCAACACTAGTTCCTGACCTCTTCCCATCTCTGGATTCTGGTTTAAAGCACACCCCAGCATCTGCCCATCACAGGCTCCTGGCTTATAGCACATCTCCCTCCTCATCTCATTGTTTGAACCTGGTTTACAGCACATCTCCCTTCCCTAACATCACCAGTTCCTGGCTTAAAGCACATCTCCCTCATCATCTCATTGTTTGAACCTGGTTTACAGCACATCTCCCTCCCCTACCATCACCAGCTCGCTCTGCCCCCTGTGAGTTGTGTTCCCTGAGAGTAAGATCTGTCCCTGAAACGGGGAGGCGCTGTGGCCGAGCTCCGCTGACATACACCCGCGTTTTTTCTCCCCAGGGCCCGTAAACCTTTCATTGAACCAACCGTGGCACCCGAGGGGGCTCCGGGTGCTGCCTTCGCAGTGTGAGGACGAGTGTGGCCCCTCCTCCCTCTCCGGGGTCTTAGCTGCTCCAATTAAAATGGACATAAGCTAAAAGGTACGAGGCAGGGAAGGCGCACGTTTGCCGGCGCTGCCAACTCTCATTACAACATCCCACCCACTCCGGCTCGATGTGTGCTCATTCCTACGCGGCAGTTGTACATTACCTCACATTAAGTGCATTGTGATTTCTTCGTATCCTCGTGTTCTTTCTCTTCATCACCCTACCGCTTTCCTTACTCCGTCTTCATTTGTCTGCTCCTCTCTTCCACTTACTGTTGATTCATTACCTCCTACTCTCCTTTCCATTTATCCCTTTCTTTGCCCCCGTCGCTTCCTAGATCTCTCTCGCGTTCGCTCTTGTTGGTTGCTGCCCTGGGCACCGTTCGGTCGTTCCTCGCGGCCCCACTCCAGAGCGCCCCACGGCTCCTCTTGCCGGAGGCCTCGGAGCCGTAGCACCACCGGGCGAAGGGTCATTAATAACCCGTGGAGAGACTGACCCTCCGGAGCCCAGGGGAGCCGGAGACAGGGGGAGAGGAGGAGGGAGGTGAGAGGGCGGAGGAGGTGGGGAGGCTTAGCCGAGAAGCGAGAGACAGGCACAGGCACAGACACAGAAGAACGGAGTGGAAAACAGTGCCTTTAATGGACAGGCACTGGGGCCTACCAAGTACCTGAACGTCTTAAAATTTAAAAGGGAAACTCTACCAGCACAACTACACTGTGGTACAAAACTTTTGATGGGAGAGCAGCAGTGCTTCTCGGGCGCAAACAAGTACTGTAAAACGATGAGTACCTGCACTTCTATATTTAAACTTCAAGCACTAGGGAAAGTGGGTGCAAAGAAGGAAGAAAATAAAATAGTAAACTAGAAAGAAAAAACAAGCACTTGCCATGATGCGAGTTTTCTCTTTAAGCCCTGTCCTTTTAAGACTGGGGGCGTGTTTTTTGTTGAGTGACTGAAGACGTCACGAGAAAAAGGACAGCAAAAAACACGCCCCTCAATCCGAAACGGACGGGGCTTAAAGGGACAGACAGAGCTCTTCTCCATTGGCTGGCCCCCGTTTAGGAAGCCAGCCAATGGAGAAGAGCTGGCTCGTTTACCTCCCTACTCTAAGACATAATTTCTCGCCCAGCAGGGCGTGGAAGGGTGTTTGAAAACTACCATTCCACCTTTGCATTTCCAGCATCATGGCAAGGATCTTATGTGTATCACAAAAGAACAAACTAGATCCACTAATTTGTAGACTCATTGCCGCTTTGTATGTAAATTCCAAATACTGTGCTTCATTTATCATTGAAGAGCTACCAAAAGTGGATATTTTAACAAAATCTGATTCCTTAGTTCCAAACCAGCTTCAGCAAAGAAATTGGAGCCACTGATATGGAAACTTTGCCTGATTGGTCATAAAATAATATAAAATGGCTGAATTTTATGTGTGCTTCATTGACTTCAAGACACTTTGCAATAGCATTGATAACATATTACTCTGGATGGGTCTTTGGTAAACAAATTATTTATAAACAAAGGATTCAAACAAGTTTTCTTCTTTGCTCAGGCTTTGTATATCCTGTTTGTGGCTGACAGAGGAAACCTTAATTTGTCCAAGAAAATGTCTGCTTAAACTGAATGACCACCCCAAGCAGCCAATCCACTTTGCAGATGATAGTCATCTTAGACTACACCTTCTTAGGACTCCAGCATACTCTAAATAAACTGGCCCTGTACTGTAATTTTAATTATATTTATATAGCGTTTACTACCTCTGAACAGGTGTTAAAGCACTTTTCGGCAAGTAGCATGTTACTCCGGACCCCAAAGGATTAGTGGTGGATTAGTATCGGGAAAAATAAGTTGTTAATTTGAGCGGTGAAAATGTGCGTCTTTTAGTTTGATTGAAAAGGATAAAGGACGGATATAGTAAGGAAGAGTCTAGAAAGGGTAATTAGGGAGATCATAGTAGTAAAATGAGGTATGGGATGAGTCAGAGTAGAGGATATACTGAGAGAGGTATAAGATAAGGCATAGAGTAGTGCATTGGCGAGAGTAAACGTTTTTTTATTTCTTTCTACAATAGGAGTAAAGTGATAAATATATGAATGCATAACTACATTGAAAGAGTATACATGTATAAGGAAAATAATAGAGATATACATTGTATTGTATAACGTTTCGTATGTGAAAATATGGATACATATTTAGAAATTAAGACTTTCAGGTTTTGCTGTACGCAAAAGTTAATTTATTGGCATACTTTTATAATTGCTTTTTTAGATTTATTTTCTTTTTATGCCTCAATATTTGAATAGGGAAGCACTTATAGATAAAAAAAAAAATTTTGTAAAAACATTTTTATTGGCATTTAAGAAAATAGCATATATCACATCTTTCACTGCCGATGGTATTGGCATACAAGTGATCACACTTGGGTACCACATATTTTGACATAAGTGCATATAATTTGAAGGTTGTAGCTCCCTCTCGCTCAGTCTGTTGGTTGGCGATGACCCCCAGGGGTCTGGGTCCATACACCGTTAACGTTCGCACAGAACGACCGTTGTGTCGCGCTGGGGATGTGAGGTGCATTGTCCCCCCACACATGTTCTCGTAGGGGTTGTGGAATTTCATCCATATTCTAACCGTTAACAAACTTGGAGTATAAAACTGGGATGCACTGGGTCTTTTGTTTGCGATTGCGTGTACATGAGCACCCGAAAGCTGCACTATTGCGAGACACCATATTGGAGTTGGGCTGGTGTGGGTAGGGGAGGGGGAGGGGGATGTATATCGCTAGGAGCTCTCAATATGAGGGTGTGGTGATGGGTCGTTGGCGCTCATTAGGTCTGGCCTGTTGGGTGTCTGGACCCGTTGCATACCCTCCCGAGCATCTACTGGGGCTATATGGGCCCTGGGGGAACCGCCTCTCTGTGTTTCCGTCACTGTTAGCATTTCTTGTGTAAAGGAGTGGAGTGCCATGGCCCAGGGCATAGAGATTGGATGTTTGTGAATTCCCTGGACTTCCTCTCCTCAAAGTATTCCCTCTTCCCCTGCGCCCCATTTCTTGACTGCACCCACACAGGCCGTCAGGGGAGGGCCCTCTGGTGCTTTCCAGTGCATAGTTATGCATCGTTTGGCCAGGAGGAGGACTAAGGAGACAAAGCACAGTTCTACTTTCATGTGCTTGTGACGTTTACAGATACCAAGGGTGCTGGCTTCCCGTGTGTATAGGTCTCGTAGTCCCGTGACCATTCTAAGGGTAGTATGGACTGTAGGCCAGTAGCTGTGGAGGGACGGAGAGTCCCATAGCATGTGTAAAAATGAGGCAGTGGGCTCCCGGCATCTAGGGCAGGCAAAGGAACTATCAGGAAAATACTTCTGGAGTTTTTCAGGAGTGAGGTATGCCCGATGCAGGATATGCAATTGTATGTTTTTGAAGGGGTAGTTGCGGGATAGCTTCTTGGTGTATGCTAGTTCTTTGAACCATTCCATATCATCTAACGACCTGCGAAAGTCGGTTTCTCATTTCTCCCTGAGGGGTGCATGAGTGGGCTGCTTAAGGGCCTTTGTATATCCAGGTGACTAGATGTCGCCCTGAGCCCATCTGTAGGATTGCATGGAGGACCGGGTGTGTAGGGGGTTCTACATCAATCGTGTTCCATTGTTTTCGGCAGTCATCTAGGAGCTACCTATGCATCAGGAACTGTCCCCTAGGGAGATCTAAGTCAGTCATGAATGCCTCAAATGTTTGCACTTGTCCGTTACAATATAGCGCCCCAGCGTCCGTCAGGGCGTGTTCAGTCCATATGTGCAGCATTCACTCCGTATAATGTGTGCGGCCTTTGGGGGAGGCGCCGCGCGATGCATTCTGTTAATGCACGCGCCCATCAGTTGGAGTGGCTTTGTCGGGGGGCACAGCCCTTGGTAGCAGCATGCGATGGATGACAGGATTCTGAAGTTGTCCAGTCGTAGTGTCCAGTTCTCTCTGCACCTGGCTCTCTGTCCAGCGGGACATCCATTGTAATTGGGCGGCCAGGAAGTAAGCCTCAAAGGATGAGGCAGCTAGCCCTCCTTGGTCGAGAAGCAGCTGCAGTTTTGCCAGGGCGATACGCCTATGGCCAGAGCCCCAGATGAGGGTCCCTAGCGGGGCATCCAGTTAGCTGAAAAACAAGTGGGGGGGAACCACTGGGAGATTGGAAAAGAGATATAGGAGTCTCTGGACTAGGATCACTTTTGCGACTGCTATCTTGCCTGTGACTGCCAGTGAGAGATCTTTCCAAAAATGTATGGATGATCTAATGCCCGCTTACAGTAGTTGCCCTCGTAGATGTCCTGCGGTGTATGATATAGTCGAACTCCTAGGTAACGTACTGCCTGGGGGCTCCATGAGAGGTCAACGTTACCGAGTCTCAGCCGGCACTGGGGCATGGCCTGTACCAAGGGGTAGACGGCGGACTTTGACCAGTTGACTCTGAGTCCATCCACTTCTTCAAAATCTTGCAAAATGCGTAGTATAGGGGTGAGGTTTGCTGCAATATCTCGGACATAAATTAGTACATCATCGGTGTACAATGGCACCACATGGGTGGAGTTGGCAATAGGGATTCCCCACTCCTGGCCCACAGCAGGGAGGTGGATTGCCAAAGGCTCCATCGCCATAGCGAAAAGCAGGGGGAGAGTGGGCAGCCGGCGGACCGCGAAGGAAGCGGAGATGAGGGGGCCTATTTGCACTCTGGAGGTAGGTGTGGAGTATATGAGCCTAGTATATGCCTGAAGAAGGGGTCCTATTCCCATATGCTCTAAGATCCAAAATAGGTATGCCCATGAGAGGGTATCAAAGGCTTTTTCCAGATCCAGGACCAGACACACGCCGCACGGGGAAAGGGGTCACGGACCTGGTCCTGTACGTGGAACTGCTGCTGGATATTGTAAGAAGTGTTTCTGCCCGGCACAAATCCATTTTTGTCAGGGTGGATCAGTTGCAGAAGGATAGTGGCGTACCTATCCGGCAGGATTTTTCCGTAGATTTTATAGTCCGCAGGTAGTAGGGCTATGGGCTGATAAGAGCCCAGATGGTGGGGATCTTTGTCCGGTGTGAGAAGGGACACTATGACTGATTCACACATGGATTGGAGCAAGGCGCCCTCATCAAGGGCCGCTCGGAACTGCCTCTCCAGTTGGGGGACCAATTGGGGTGTGAAGGTGCTCTAAAATTCTAGTGGGAGGCCGTCTAAACCGGGGGCCTTGCGGGTAGCTAACTCCTTCATGGCGTGTATGATTTCTGTTGCTCGGATGGGATCGTCAAGGTCTCGGCAGGTGTCGCGGTCTATCTAGGGTAGCTGGTGTCGATTCAGGAAATGGGAGAGGGCCCCCACAGGTATCTGCGCAGGGCTAGCGTATAGTAGTGTGTAATGCTCTTGAAAGGGGCGCAGGATTGAGTCTTGGGAGTATAATAGAACATCTCGAGTACTGCGAAAGGCCGTGATCGGCGGGAGGGTCGAATCTTGACGAGCCACGCCAAAAACGTACCCTCTCTGCCACCTTCCTTGTGAGTTATACCGGCGCAAGCTTGCTGTTTTTGCGGCAGCAATTTGGGCTGGCGTGGCTTTGTTCGGATCAGTATCTTTTGTAAGGGCGGCCAGTTTTTGCTCTGCGCTTTTGATGTCTCGCTCTAAGACTTGACGGACTCCCGCAATGTGCCGGATACATGTGCCCCGTATAACCACTTGAAAGGCGTCCTACTCTGTTGCACGCATGGTGGCTGTATCAGTGTTCTCTTGGAATTACTGGCTGATGTGGTCCACCTGTGTTTGTTTGAAAACCAGGTCGTCGAGACAGTCTATGGGGAGCCGCCATGTAGGGGCAGGGGTGTGTGGTGGGCGCCATCGGATAATGAGTGTGTGAGCGTCGTGATCCGATATGGTTCTACCCCGGTAGTCTGTGTCTGAAATTAGAGGCAGGATAGCGGGGAGCAAAGGAAACTGTCTAAGAGCACTCTGAGGTCATGTGGCACTGAGTGGAACCAGTAGAGTCTAGTGGTGGGGTTCCGAGTGCGCCAGACATCGGTGAGGGACCAGTTTTTTGTTTTGTATGCAGTTGTATTCCCCTCCTAAGATCCAGAGGATTTGTGTGTATGTGCTCAATGGGGTGGAGAGTGTGTCCCAGAATTTGCTTTGGTCAATGTTGGGCCCATATATACTCCCCAATAGCACTGCCTGACCGTCCAGTCATCCCTGCAAGAGAACATATCAGCCATCTGGATCAACGGTGCAGAACTGCGCCGGAACCTAGCCATATAGGGGTGCCTCAAGCAAAGGCCGAATACGTAGTGGCGCATATGATTCCCCTCCATCGCTTACACAGTTTTGCCACTTCTCCTGCCGTGAGGTGCGTCTCTTGCAGGAACGCAATTTGCACATGATGGCTTGTGATGTACGCATATACTGAGTATCGTTTATGCGCGGTGTGCATACCACGCATGTTCAGTGTAAGGATGGTGATGGTGCCGGTGTGTGCCATTGATGCATGTGTGTGGTACGCAGGGTTGAGGGGGCACTCGGACTCTCCTGAAACTCTCGAGCTCTAACCTGTTCCTCCGATGTCCGCACTACTCGGGCATCTGTGCAGCTAGTCATCGGCATATTGGCGGGGACACAGTGCAGTATTGGTGTGTTCATGGGGGGAGGGGGCAAAACACAGCCCCAAAGCAGGGGACCTATCGTCAAAGACGATATGTCCAAACTAGCTCTCGGTTGGCATGAGCGCATCGACATGTTGTGGGGGTAGCGACCTGCGTCTTCAAGGTAGCTCAGCGTGTTTGCTATGCGCTCAAGTTAATGGCTGCTTGCCAGTCTGCTTAAGTATGTAAAGGGCTAACCAGGCCGAAGGTGGTATGTGGGCGCGCGTAATGAGACTGCTTGCGCTGGCGCCCAAGAGGCGTCTTCCCCCCCCTGTTCTTTCTTTATGTTGCAAATATCCATCTATATCAGATCATCAGCTGTTCGCGGGGTGACCGAAGGCTGTCTCCTTCTTTCTCTGATGTGAATTGTGAATAGGTGGGGGCCCCGTTCAATGTCCGTTGCAGGGGAGGTGGGGCGGAGGCGCACCACCGCCTTCAGGGCTTTTTCGTCTCTCTTGAACTATTTGCTCCAGTCTGGAGACCCCAGGGTGCGTGGGAGCGAGTTGGAGGTGCCTTGTCGGTTGCGACGCCGTGTGCGCTGTCTTCTGGGGCCCGATTTTCCAGTGTGTTGCTCGTCGGTCCGCTCTGCACGATGACCGGTGGCCCTGCGTTGGTCCATCCAGTCATGTGCCTCCTCCGGGGCTGCGAAGAAGTGAGTGGTTCCATCATGCATGACTTTAAGGTGGGCGGGGAATAGCAGGGAGTATTGCATCTTTTCTGCTCGCAGCCGCCGTTTCACGTCCAGGAAAGATGACCTTTGCCGCTGGACCGATCGGGAATAGTCGGGGAAGAGCATCATGGTTCTGTTCTCTACCCGGAGTGGCACAGCCTGACGGGCCGCCCTCAGCATCGCATCACGGTCACTGAAGTGCAAGAACTTTGCCAGCATTGGGCGTGGCGGGGCTCCTGGCTGGGGGCGGCACGCTGGGACATGGTAGGCCAGTTCGATGGAGAAGAACGCTGTCCGCTCTGCGTCAGGAGTGAATGACTTGGTCCAGGTTTTCATGTACTCTGGCAAGCCAAGAACACGTATATTGCAGCGTCTCGAGCTCCCTTCCAAGACGTCGATTCATTCTTCCATGGTGGACACGCGGCCTATCAACGTTTGTATCGAGTCTTGGTGAGTCTGTACCATAGGCTGGATGGAAGTGACTGCCTTTTCGTTATCAGAGACCCTGTTGGATAATTTTCGGTGGTCATCTCGGAGGAGGCTAATGTCCGTCGTTGGGGTGCCTAGTTGCTACTCCATAGATAGCCTGGATTGCTCTATTGCCACCAGGACCCTGTCCAATTTGGCCGAGAGGGGGAGATGTCCGTTGTTGCGGCATCCTCCCGGGGGGGGGGGGGTGGGGGGGGATCGCGGAGTGATTTTTGGTAGCATCTGAGGTAGCCCCTTGGACTGTCGCCGCTGCTCTGGGCTTGCCCATTTCTGTAGCTGGGACCACATGAGTGCGGCGGGTGCTGGCGTCTGGGCAAAGCGCAGGCTGGACTGGTATTGGGGGGTGGGGATCGCGGAGTGATTTTTGGTAGCATCTGAGGTAGCCCCTTGGACTGTCGCCACTGCTCTGGGCTTGCCCATTTCTGTAGCTGGGACCACACGAGTGCGGCGGGTGCTGGCGTCTGGGCAAAGCGCAGGCTGGACTGGTATTGGGGGGGGGGATAGCGGAGTGATTTTTGGTAGCATCTGAGGTAGCCCCTTGGACTGTCACCGCTGCTCTGGGCTTGCCCATTTCTGTAGCTGGGACCATACGAGTGAGGCGGGTGCTGGCGTCTGGGCAAAGCACAGCCTGGACTGGTATTGAGTCTCCCGATGCCTCGACTGGTTGGTGCCTCTTGTCAGTGGAAACGGGATTTGGAAGGAGTCGGGATTTGGGTAGATCTGTGGGTGCCAAGGGCGCCGAGAGGCGAGCGTTGCTCAGTAGGTAGCTGGAGTGGGCGTTCAGCAGGTAGTTGAGGTGGACCCCTGAGCCAGGCAGTCACGGTTGGCCTAGCCCAGCGTAACCTATTGCGGTTTGCGCCTGTCGATGGACTACCACTGCCCAAGCAGTGAAGAAGCCTGTTGCACCCCCTCGCCTCGTAGTCCGCCTGGTAATCAGCTCCTCCTGACGTCAGGGGTGGTGGCACAGTCTCAGTCACCTGGGACTCGCTGCGGGCTCGCCGCGGTGCGCTGCTGCAAGTGCCGGTGTCACCAGTTGCCGGCAGGTCTGTTTCTGTTTGTCGCAGTAGCAGGCGGCGCCTAGGCCAGTACTTTCGCGCCTCACACTTCCCCCAAGGATCTTGTGGGCAACCCTCTCCGGTGAGGTCAGGCTGGTTCTTTCTCCACTGCAGAGTGGGGGGCCCCAGCTCTTGCCAACCTTCAGGCACTGACAGATGCTGATGTGGGTGCTTGCTGTGTGTACCGTGATGGATCTCACTACCTGCCGCGCTGCGGTGTGTCCCCGCAGTGTATGTCTCTTAGGGCGCCATCTTAAAGGCAGGCCGCCTAACGGTCGTGGCCCACGGCAGCTTGCACAGGGTGAATGAGGCCTCCCGCCAGCCTTCCAGTACCACCGAACAGGCTCATCTGGGCATTGCTGACAGTCCTGGGTCGCAGGAGGCAGCCGTACGGATCCTCCACTCCGCCTGTGATCTAGGAAGTCCCATAACAGGCTGGGCTGGCGGCAGCGCTCACAGGGCCTTCACGTTCACCAAACCGCCCTCAGTGCTGTCCAGACGTTCCGCCTCAGTGACGGCTCATATGCAGGGAGCCTCAACCGCCTCTCGGGCGGGAGACAGGTAAGGCCCAGGAGGTGGATGGCAGTCACTCCGGGGCTCTTGCCGCTAGTGCAGTGCGATCGCGCGGCACTCCTAAGCTCTCAGGGCGGTCGTTTCCCCCTCCGGCGCCTGCTACTCAGCCAGGTTGTCTTTGTGGTGCCAGGATCCCTTCACGGGGCCACGGGAATTCTGCACGCCCTCGATGGCTCAGTTCCCGCGGCGGGATTTTCCGATCAGATAGGCGCCATCTTGTGCTCTGCGCCGGTCGGATTTTCAGCCACTACAAGGCTGCACGGCCGTCCCAGCCACAGGCAGTGGATGCCTGGTATAGTCCGGTACCGCTTGGCATTATCAGTGACCAGCTGGGCTATATGTAAAGGGTTGAGGTGGAAGCCTGCTCACAGAGCCTCAGCAACACACATCTGCCATGATATCTAAAGAAATAATAACTCATGCCGTTAAGTGACTTTAGACCTTGAGTTGTACTTTCTTAATATAAGTATAAATATAAGTGCAGAATTTCTGAGGTTTTGTGTGGGTAAAACACGAACCTAACTATAACTTCCATGTAACCTTTGTTTTTTAATAAATTGTCATGTTTTGTTACGGTAAAGTAATATAGAATTACCATACATTAATACAACCACTGCCCGGCGCTGCGGCCAACTCTAAGAGCTATTAGTCAGGTCCAGGTCCCGCAACCTAGTTCCTATTTTCTGTCTTTCTCCTAAGTAATCATATATGATTTGTGCCTTTTATTTGGTGCTATATACAGTAATTCAATATTTTCTTTGGCATCTCACAATACACATTTTCAAAAGGGAGGCAACTCAGTTAGTTCCTTTCTGAAGATTATCATGTTAATTTCACTCTGTGTTCATAGCATGTTGTCTGTGCCGAAAGTGTAAACAAGACAGTTTTCTGACCTGTTTTTCTTTCTGCTAGTTTTTTAGGTTTCGGCTACCGTCGCACTGCGTAAGCAGTGGGCGGAGCCGAAATCTTTTGTCTGTAGTATGGGGGCTGAACACGCCCCTCTTCTCCATTGGCTGGCCTCGTAAATGCTGGCCAGCATTTGGAGGAGAGGAGCGTCACTGAGTTCAGGGCCCGCCTTGACGCGATTCGGGGGCGTTTCCGTGTCTTTTTTTAAGTCACGCCCTCTCCTCTTCCCATTGGCTGGAATTTTACCTTCCAGCCAATGGGAAGGGGAGAGCACGCCCCCGAATCCCTACAGGACGCTGTGCTTTCCAAGCAGCGTCTACCGAGGCCATGCGGTAAGCCTCTGCCCCCCTGTTTGTGCCGTTGTTTCTTGTTATTCCTGGCTAGTGCATTAGTTCTGGTCCCTTAATTCTGTTTCCAAAAGCCTTGCACTTCACAATCGGTGTTTGTTTTCTGTGTGTTGTGCGCTAAAGTGGCTCGTTGTTTTTGGGAGCAGTGTCGGCTATATTATTCTACGACCGAACAAACATCTGGTGTGGCTAATTAAAGTTGGTTCGTCGTTGTCTTTTCTAGCCGCTTGAGTTGCCGCAAATATACTGTTCGTTTTAATCTTCGAGTTATTCTGCCATTCTCTTCAAAGCGTTATCCCTGCCAGCGTTATGGGGGCGGTTATCACTCTACAGTGCCTGGGCTCAGTGTGTTTTGAAACAGATTGTAGCGCTCGGCGTAAAACTTTTACATATCTGACCCTTGCGTTCCGTGAAGTGCAACAGCCTTATGTGTGAATAAAATGATAGCTTCCTCTTCAAAAAGACGCAGTCACAATTTAGTATCATTCAATCTTTAAATGTCAAGGTGCAACTGGTTACATTTAGTAATGGTACACTGAATTTGTCAAAAATCACTCGGGGGAAATGGCACTGGTGAGGAAATGCGGCGTGTACGGGGCTTGTTTCACTCAATTGTCGGCATGCTCCACGTTTCTGGTTTCAAGCGCCTGCGGTATGTTCCTGTCACTAATTGTTATTTAGCGCGTTAGCCGGAAATATAGAATTTACCTGAAACACATTTTCATTTGGTTAATTTAAACATAGACATTTGTTGTAGTTTATTGTTATAGCTAGTGTCAACTTAAAACAATGCGGTTCAGTATTGTCCGGAGGAAGTACATTTAAAAAGTCACGACTTCATGTTGCTAATTTATTAGCGTCACTGCTTTGCCGACATCTCTCTTAATAATAATACCCGCTCTACTAATAAATCTTTGTTTCCAAAATCCACAATAACGTTAATTTAAAACGCAGCCCTTGCCTCGGATTAAATATACATAGGTCTTGAGGCGGCACATACACTTCTCTGGGCGTTAGTCATCAGACATAAAATAAATAGGTTGATTGCGGGAATTAGTTAACGTTCACCGGACTGTCTGCAATGTGTAAGATACTTTTAACGCTTTATCCGCCAGCGTTCTATTGGTCACGGATTCTCAGAATTTTCGAGAAAGAAATATGTTCAACCGGAATTTAACAAATGTATTAGGTAGTTATTTACGCTTACTGTTTAAAGTCTTATAAAACACAAGCCGTTTATCCATGTGTACCACAACTATTGTGATGCTAAGTAGTGTCTGGAAAAATTAAAAAATAATAACCCCCTTTAAAAGTCTCTTTTAACTAATGCAGTAATTGCAAGCAGAAAAGCGGTGTCTTTTTTCCCCCTTTGTCGCGCCAAATTATACATTTTAACAAGTTCTCCCGAGACTATTAAAGTGTATTAGTTTACATCACACGTGGGTCCGCGGGGAACGGCTGCGTGCACAGATGCAGCAGGCTTGGCAGCTCCGCGATGCGCGCCTTTTAGTTTCTTCCCAGATCCTGTGACCCGGTGCAACCTTTGCTCTGCCTCTCCAGGCCAAGACGGTAATCGCTGCGGGCTTGTGAGGGAAGCAGAGCTCCAAGGGAGGAGTTCCCTCTTTTAATATACACATCACCGCAAACACAGGATTTACGGAAACCTTTCCCAGGTAGGAAGCGATTTCTAATGGGCAACTTTATAAATACAAATGTTAGCGCCTTTGTACACGCTTCATAGATTCTGTTTGTCTGTTTTTTTTTCTCCTCAAGGCAGTGCTTTAGAATTCGTGTTTTTCCGAAAATGCCGTTTTTTGTACTTTTGCAAATGGAAAAATCGCAACAGTTGTGTTATTGTGCCTTATTCTATAAAGAGTTTAGTTCGAATTAATCGTACATACTGATTCATTTTAGCTTTGCGATGGTTACTTTAAACTTTGGCTGGGGGATGGTGTTGCAGATTGCATGCACACGAGGAAACGTGGAGCGAAGTTTGTCAGCCATCAGCACAGTTATTTTCATGAGTAGTTATGTAGACGTGTTTCTTGTTGAACTTTATACAAACAAAAATGGTGCACAATGCACATGCATAGTAACTTTACCGTATCAGTCTGGTGTCTTTTATTAATGCATTTCAAGCACATGTGGTATAATGTTACTTTTAAGGAAACATTTGCTGTTTTTGGACGGAGAGAATCGCGCACAATTTATTGTTGAACCTAAAGCCTATGCGGACTAAAATGCTGATCTCCTGTGAAATATGCGTCCAATTTAGGGCCCTTGACATGATTTGCAGTCTTTTTGTGCTCATGTCCGAGCCCTCGTTAAGAACATCGTATTTCTTAAACTGATACATGAAACCCCTATGGAGGCACCCTGCCTGTTGAGCTCCGTAACAACCGATTTGATTTTCTGATAATTATTTCATGTGCAAAGTTACTGTGCAATTCACTATTTAATTTGAACAATCAGTCTAAAAGAAAATGTGCTTTATAACGATTGTTAATTTAGTTTGTAGTGTTACACAACATTATCCCACCTCTTGTCAGCTGAGTATGTTTATTGACTTGTTTTCTCAAAGTACCTCCAGCTATACTTGACTACTCATATACGCTATTTCAAGGGTTTTCAGTAACCTCTAGACTTTCTGGAGGTTTTTGTTTATAAACACGTGTTAATAGCACCGTTGACGTCTCTGATTAATTACTGTGTATGAAACCATTGTTTTTGAGTGCTGAAATTCTGACTGAAGAAAATTAAAACTTCAGTTAACTTTTCTGGGAAGTAAGAAAATAATTTAAAAAAAACACTATCTGCAGGGTGTGAAAATCGGAGAAACCCCTTAGTACAACGCTAGGTACCACCCCAAAATGTTCGCACAGTTCTGGCGCTGACTGGTTTGATTGGGGTGGAAGAGGTTCTGACTCGTGTGATCCTGGGCAAATAACCTGTTCCCAATTGCCTCGAACTGTACACATGCCTAATGGATTTACAAAGTGTAAACCACGTTTGATTTAATTATGTAAAAAGCAAATATGCTGATCCAATTGAATATTTCTACCCGAAGCCCCTCCCTATCACCTCCGGGCTTCAACAGTGCATGCTTTCGCCCACGGTTCCTCAGAGATTCCTCGAATCTGAATAAAGGTACAGGGACACAGGCAGCACTTGGAGCGGTCACTGTGGCCTGCTCCCACAGCCTTTGTGACGGGTATTGTGACCTCCTCCTAACCCTACCCACAACTGAAAATGCCCACTCGCCTGTTTTTGCCAATCATGTCTCTGAGAGATTCTTCCAGTCCGGATAATGGTACAGTGACATAGACTGCGACCAACCCCACACACAGTATTTGTGACAGTCACTCTGACCTCCTTCTAGCCCTACACAGAAGTGAACTACTTTTTAGGCATATGCACACTCTATGTAAAACTCACCGTGGAGAGAGATAATGGCTCAGGTGGGCGACCCATCACCTCATGCAGTATGGTGTGGGTGAGCAGAAAGAAAATGTGATCGATACTGAATAGACCAATAAACGGAGGGGGGTGAATAGCATACAGCTTGGAGCAATGCATCAGCCCACACCATCCATTGGCTCTCTTGCACTTTGAGTGACAGCATTTTTTCTTATAACGAGTACAGAGCAGTCGAGCTGCTGGGGCCACTTCTTTATTTTTATATATTTGCAGTTTTTTTTGCATAATTACGTATGTTTGAAGAAAAAAAAATGTAAACAAGCGCTGGCTGGCAAAACCAATAGGTCTCACCTATATGAGATATTGCTTTTGTCAATGTTTTTTTAGCCATGTTGTACAGCAGTATTGTTGCTCTGCAGAAATACCTGAACTTATTTTAAAACCCCACTATGATGCAGTCAGCACTGGCAACGTCATAGCGCTTTTTTTATTGCTGGCAGGAGGCAGGGTGGGGCAGGAGCCAACACTGAAGTGGAGTGGAGGCAACAGGTAGGGCGGAAGACGTGGGTGGAAAACGCTTAAAAGTGGGCAGTGGTGTCTAGTGTCCATGTAATAGCTCGTCCGTAGGGTACAATAGGTCTCACATTTGCGAGAGATTAAGCTAACGGCAATGTAAATGACAATGCCATTTATTTATCTGTTTTCAAAACCAACACATAAATACAAATTTTGTCATTTACAATGCCAATAGCTCTAACTTTTCCAAAGGCGAAACCATTGCATTGTAAATGCTTGTTTTAAATTTGTGCTTCAGTTAATATAAATGGTCTGACTATGAGATCATGAATTTGTTATTTCATCACTGATGTTTCACTTTGAAACGTTTTTTCTGTGCAGAGAAAGTGACGGGAGTGGTGTTTCTAACATACACAAATTGATAGCAATTGCTCGACTAATGTGTCCAAAACAATTTGAAAATAAATTTTTCCATAAGGGATTTCCGCATAGCCAAGACCTTCTCCTCACTATCTCTGATACCTTCTGGAGGTCCCTTAGAGTTTACTTGCCCTTTTCCTTCAACCGTTGATGTTGAGACCTGGGCACAAAACCAAGCCACAATGTCACGGTAGTTCTATTCTCCAGTATTGGGGTTTCTTTCATAGATTCACGTGCCTGAATCATTCCCCGTCATCGGAGTGGGAGTCCCACGGTACATAAAAAAGCAAAAAATATGCCATAACAACCCAAAAACCTTGGAAACAAGAAACCAGGAAGTAAAGCAGCCCAAGCTACCAAGAAAAAAGTTCCACATGCATGACTATCCTAGTCATTATACATAGCCCAAACTTCAGTCAATCAGGCGACAGCACCCACCAGAAAGTTCTCCTCAGAGGCTCAGGCTCTCAGATTTTCTACCGCACGTCGTGTGAAGGGAGTGAAGGGAGTCTCCCTGAGCTCTGCTCAGTTCTTCTCAGTTTTCTTCAGGATTTCTTGGTTTTAGGATGTCTTCCTCTAAGAAATCATTATTCTGTTCTTGTGAATCTTGTAGAACTATTAATAATTCTTCTGTAAGAACGAAATACACACTGATATAGTATTTCTTATTGCGTTACTTAGAGAATCTGTCCCTGCACGGGTACCAGGATAGTGGTATCTATACCAATATAAACAAAGCACACTGACCACATATCAGGGAGTCGGCTTGCCTGATGTTCTGGGGCAGCTCATTCCACAGCCGGGACGCTACTGTGCAAAAAGCCCTACCTCCCATCCTGGCTCTCTTGAATCTGGTGGTTGTTGCTAGACTCAGACTAGAGGAGCGAAGAGGCCTAGTGGGCTTGTACCATGTAAATCTCTCCTGCATTGGTAGGGGGCCCGTACTGTGCAGTGCTCTATAGACAATGCACAGTGATTTAAATGTCACTCTGTCCCTCACGGGCAGCCAATGGAGGTCTCTCAGAGCCACTGTGGTAGAGGAGCTACGTGGTCTATTAAGTGCCAGCTTGGCCACAAAGGTCTGGACTCTCTGCAGTCCCTGCAAGATATATGAGGGGGCACCTAAATATAGGGAATTGCAGTAATCCAGTCTGCATAAGAATATACTCCTTACCACCAGGGGCCTGGTTTCGACGGGAAGAAGAGTGAGAATCTGTCTAAGCGCTTTTAGCAGACCAAAGCAGACGCTGATGGTTTTATTAGTTTGCAATACCATTTGAAGTACTCCCAGGTTACGCACTGTCTTAGCTGGGACACATAGATCAGCCCCCGGGGAGAGCCGAAGCTGACACTGTGGCTGCTGATTCAGTTTCGCAGTCGAGCAGTAGACTATCTCCGTTTTCCCCTCGTTAAATTGTAGGGAATTTGCATTAAGCCAACCAGAAACCCGACACATGCCTTCCTGGAATGTGTCCATAGACACTGCACTGATTTTATAATGGGGATCAAAGGCCGCAAATATGTGTTAAAAAGGATAGGGCTGATCGCCGAGCCCTGTGGCACTCCATGGTGAACGAGGGATTTAGGAGAAGCTTACGGAGTCATGGTCACTACCTGTTTCTACCTGACAGGTATGATTGTAGCCATGTAGCCATGTCAGTGCTTTGCCCTTCACTATTATTAATAGTTCTATTACCCACCCAGGTTCTGAGGGTTACAGGGTCACCCCATTACATGTAACTGTGAATCTTGTGGCAAGCCCGAAACGAGCACGCCAATGCCCCCACCCACCCGCCACCATCTACAGCTTTAACTTCTACGCCGTCTACAGCGAAGCCTTCTTTGCTACAAAGGCGTGGTTCTGGGCTTGAACCTTTATCTCCATTGTGCTTGTCTCCTCATAAGGTACCTCTACAGGATCCTGACAAATTGTTGGACTCAATGGACAGTGAGGAAGATTCTGATATGGATGGTAGGTTTAGAGCAGCTACAGAGTCCTTCAGAACTACTCATTAAATACCAAGAGGAAGATCAGGATGATCAACCTTCGCCTGAACATGTGGCATCACCCTCTACTAGTATTCCGACAGTTCAAATGCCTATAGCATTGTTAACCAATCTTCAACTTATGCTGGACGATTATTACTGTCATTCCGCGCCATCGTATTCGGACTCCCTGCCTCCTACACCTGTGGCGCAGGCTTCCACATCAGAATTCAGGTCTCCAAGACCTCTTTCGCCAGTGATTGCCAATCATCCTGCGGAAGCACTGTCATCAGAAGATGACGAGAGAGAGGAAGGTGAAGTTGATGACACGTCTTTGTTGTCGGAGTGGGATGAATATCAAATCCAGACACGTTCTCCTTCACCTCCGATTCCTGCCGATTCACCTCAGTGGACATTGGAGGTTTTCACCTTCTTATGGAGAGAGCAACCCAGCGTTTCCTTATTCCTATGGAAACTAAGAAAGAGGAATGTTTCCTCTATGACTTTAAAGACCAGCCAAGGAAACAAGTATGGACGATTACAATTATAGAATTCATATGGAAAGAGGGACTAAAGGTGCTGTTGAATCCTGCATCTCTTCCTCCAGTCTTGCAACGTCTTGACAAAAAATATAAAGCGCCTGACAAATCTCCAGCTTGCCTTATAGGACACCCAAAGGCAGATTCTGTGATCGAGCAAGCTGCCCAAAAACGGGCTAGAAATCCATCATCCCCGATCACAGCCCCTCCTAATAGAGACGGCAGGCGTCTGGACTCGATTGGGAAACAAGTCTCTACGATGGCAGCGACAACTGTCCGTGCGGCCAATTCTTTAGCCATTCTGGGTCGGTACGACCGGCAGATGTGGTCGTATATCTCACCGTACATCGACATGCTTCCGGAGACTTCAAAATCTGAAGCTTTGAAGATACTGCAAGAGGGTGAACGTATCTTGGCAGAGATTATAGACTCTGCAGTGGATGTGGCTTCTACTGGGTTCAGACAGCTGGCTGGGGCTTCTGTCTTACGCTGACAAGGCTGGTTAAAAGCTACTTCGCTTCGTCAGGAGGTGAAAGCTAAGATTCTGGACATGCCCTTCGATGTTTTTGTTTGGCCCACATGTAGAGGAAGCCTTGTAAACCATTAAAAAGGACACTAAAACAGCCAGATCTCTTGGCACCTTGCAGTTTCGGAAGCTGCCCTTTCGGGGTGCGAGAGGACGTGGATCGTCCTCTAATAGAGGAAGTTATAGCCAAAAATCTTCCTACAGATCTTATCTAGGGAAATCAGCGCTACCAGTCGCACCGTTACCAATCTTATGGCCAGAGCAACACATCCTATTCCCAGAACAAGAAAAAACCTTCCTACCGCGGAAAGGATTTCAATAAAAGGCAATGAGTGCCATCACCTCCCACCGCTACTGCCGCTGTCCCATGTAAAGGTTGGAGGAAGAATCTCAAAATTGTATTCAAACTGGTTCTCAATAACACCGGACAGATGGGTCCTAGACATCGTGGCCAGGGGCCATGCTCTCGAATTCGACAAGTTTCCTCCAAATGTCCCTCCAAAAGGCCCTCCTCCAGCTCATCTCAAGGAGTTGTTTTCCCAGATAAATTTGATGTTAAAAAAAGGAGCGATTGGAAAAAGTCCCTTAAGGGCAGAGAGGAACAGGATTCTATTCACAGTTCTTTCTAATAAGGAAGAAATCTGGAGAATGGCGTCCAATTCTAGACCTTCGTTCCCTCAACAAGTATTTGAAGAAACTATTGTTTCGGATGTTTATCGCTTCATGAAATACTTCATCTTCTGTCGGCAGGGGATCACATGGCCACCCTGGACCTTCAGAATGCATACTTCCACGTTCCCATTTTACCCAGTCACAGGAAGTTCCTGCGTTTCAGAGTGGCTGGCAGGGATTTTCTGTTCAAAGTCCTTTCCTTTGGGCTGCGATCGGCACCCAGAGTGTACACGAAGGTTCTAGCTCCAGTAGCAGCGCACCTCTGGCTGGAGGGGATTCAAATATTTCCGTACCTGGACGATTGCCTTATCAAGGCGAATTCTTTCTCAGACACAAACATCCTTGTCCAACGATGTCTGTCTCTCTTCCAATCGCTGGGTCTTTCTATCAATCTCAGCAAGACTCACCTTGTTCCTTCCCAAAGGCAAACGTACCTAGCAGCAACCTTGGACACACAACTGGTTCAAGCTTTCATACCGGACGAAAGGCAGGAGAGGATCCAAAACATGGCTCAGATGTTACTATCAAGAAAATCAGTTTCAGTCCGACAGTTCAACTCCTTTCTGGGAATGGTTTCTTCTTGCATCCAGTTGATACCAAATTGCCGCCTCAGAATGAGGCCCCTTCAGGAGGAACTCAGCATGCAATGGTTGCAAGTCTCCGGTTCATTCGAAGATCTCATTCAAATCACTCCTCGGATGCAAGAGGCCTTTCTCTGGTGGGTCCAAGAAAGAAATTTGAAGGGTGTGCGTTTCTTCAAGAGGCGCCAAATTACACAATCACCACAGACTCATCCCTTGAGGGTTGGGGAGCACATCTTCAGGGGCTGAAGATCAGCGGAAAATGGAGCCTTCAACAAAGGACATGGCACATCAATCTTCTAGACCTAAGAGCCATCTTCCTAGCCCTCAAGTCCTTTCGTACAATCATTCAAGGGGCCACAGTATTGGTCCGCACGGACAATACTACAAATATGCATTACTTAAACAGAGAGGAACAATGTTGGTTCTTCTGTCTCAGGAAGCCCAAGAGATCTGGGCTTGGGCAATATATCCGGACCCGGTGAGATGGGTAGGCATTACTGGCCCTGACACAAGCAGTAGAAACCTCAACCCTTATGGCTTCTCCCTTGATGTCAGACCCACCGGGTACTGTTGACACCCCATAACTCTAACCTTTAGGCAAGAGCAGGGTCAAACAGGTAGTACAACTTATGTGCTGTATTTAACACTGATACTAATCATTAGGTCATGTTTTGTAGATTGTAGTTTTTTACTAGGTCCTGAAGAATCGCAGTCAATGTACTAGAAGCGAGAAACATGTTGACCACACCACTTGCACTATAGCCCCGGTCCAATCTGGGAAACCAAAGTTCCCATGAACGCCGGCTGCCCTTGATTTTAATTGTGGTAGAGGACCACCAGAATAAAATTGTTTTCCGGTACCTTGTACCACATTTTATCCTCACCAGCACTATCTACTCTGTCCTGGCCCCTCACCCCCACTTCACCCAAAGGCAGTTGGATAAAAGATCTCCGATAAAGAGCCCCTCTTTGAGGTGAGCCCGTTGGGCATTGCGCCGCCTGCCCGACGAGGAGCATTGCCTATGATGAAGCATGACACTCGCAAGGGTGTGTGAGGCCATTATATCCAACAAATTGGATACCCAGGGGGAGGTCCTCCATTGAGCACTAGCCCTTATACCTTAGTGACCTTCTCCTTCTTTCTTTCTCCCCCTAGGAACAGCCCAGTCATCTCTCTTGTTGTCTTGGGCGATATGACACAGGATCAATCTCTTGGCTGTTCACGGGCCGGGAGTTTCAAATGTTCTTGCGGACACACTCAGCAGGTCACCGGTGTCCACCCACGAATGGGAACTGCATCAGCCAACGATGGATCAAATCTTCCAGCAGTGGGGTCATCTCGATCTGGACCTCTTTCCGACCAAGAAGAACAGCAAATGCCTATTCTATGCAAGCTGGCTTCCCCACAGGGACTCTCAGGGGAATGCGTTTTCGATCAACTGGTCTCAAATATATGCTTACGCCTTTCCTCCGATACCGTTGAATGAATGAATGAATGAAATTATTTGTAGAGCGCACAATGGCCAAACGGCTTCCTGGCGCTGAGAGGTCTGGGGGGCAGAACAAACGAGGCCAGGGAGAATTAACAGGGGTAGGCCAAGGCGAACAAGAATGTTTTGAGCGCTTTACGGAAGTGTGAAAAGATAGGAATAGAACGCATAGAGAGAGGGAGGGAATTCCAAAACCGGGGTGCAAGAACAGAAAATCTAGACCCACCAGTGCGAGTTTTGCGGAAGCGGGGGACCGTGAGAAGGGCAGAAGAAGATGAGCGGAGAGTGCGGACAGGGGTGTGGGAGGAGATAAGAGAGTTGATGAACGCCGGTGCAGAGCGATCAAGGGCCCGGTAAACAAGGCAACCAAGTTTGAACAAGGATCTCTGCAGAAGGGGTAACCAGTGAAGGGATTTGAGGACAGGAGTGATATGATGAGTTTTGGGCAAGTGGAAGATGAGACGGGCCGCCTGATTTTGGATTGCTTGGAGGCGGCGGGTTTCGTAGGCAGGAATGCCCACGAACAAGCTGTTTCCATAATCAAGGCGGGAAGTGATGAGGGCAGAAATGATAATTTTAAGAGATTCAAGGGAAAAGAAACGAGAAATTTTTCGGATCAACCGAAGGGAAAGAAAACAGGAAGATACTACAGCACTGACCTGGCCATGCATGGACAGGTCCTGGCTGACCTTGATGCCCAATGTTTTAACGGAGGCAACCGGGGTGGGAGGGGGACCAAGGGAGGGGGGCCAGAAAGGTTCCCAGAGTTCTCCGGAAGATGAAGAAAGAAACGTGTCGCCTAATTCTCATCGCCCCCAGGTGGCCTCTCCAATACTGGTTCACCGAACTTCTTCTCCTATCAGAGTGCGATCCAATACAGTTTCAACCAATACCGAATCTCCTCTCCATTCAGAATGGTCAAATTTTCCATCCGGATCCGGCTTCTCTAAAATTAGCAGCTTGGCGCCTGAGCACCTTAAATTTGCTCATCTAAATATCTCTGCGGATTGTAAGGAGGTACTGGCTAACGCGCGAGCACCTGCTACAATAAAGACATACAGACTTAAATGGAAAACATTCAGCATGTGGTGTCAATCTGCTAGGGTTCACCCGTTTCACGCAACGCCGGAACAGTTATTACCTTTTTTCTTGCATTTAGCGAGATCAGGCTTATCTCAGCAACGTTAAAGGTCTTTTTGGCAGCCATTTCAAGGTCCCGTCAGGATGGATCCACCTCTCTTTACTCTTCAAGAATAATACAACAGTTTTTTAAGGGTCTATTCAGAATGTTTCCTCCTGTACGTCGTCTGCCTCCATCATGGCATCTTAATGTAGTATTAGCACAGCTCATGCGCCACGCATTTGAGCCAATTCACAAGGTGGATTTTAAATTTCTAACCTGGAAGGTTTCTCTTTTGCTAGCATTGTCTTCATCTAAAAGAGTCTGTGATGTTCAAGCTTTCCCCATCAATTCACCTTTCTTACAATTCACGTCCATTTCTGTGGTGCTACGTACAAACCCAACATTTATGCCTGTAGTGCCTTCGGATTTTAACTTGAACGAACCAATCATCTTAAAGATGTTTGTTCCTAATCCGCAATCCCCTGCGGAGAGGGCATTGTATACCCTTGACATAAGAAGATTCTATTTACAAAGGACCTCTGCCATTCGCAAATCCGATCAACTATTTGTTGCCTATGGGAAGATACGGCAAGGGCAAGCAGTGTCTAAACAAACCATAGCTAGATGGATTTCTGCCGCTATTGACGTTTGCCATCTGCAAGCTGGAAGATCTTTGCAGACTACTCCAAGAGCACACTCTACGAGGGCGGTATCCTCATTGACTGCTCTTTTAGCTGGTGTCCTTCTTCAGCAGATCTGTAGAGCAGCAACTTGGTCCAGCAGACACACTTTCACCAAGCATTACTGTTTGGAAGCTGCCAGCGATGCTGATTCTTCAGTGGGGCAAGCGGTTCTTCACAATCTTTTCAGATAAGGTGAGCCTCTGTTTTCCCTCCTCCTCTTTACTGCTTTTCAGACGTTTGTTATTTTGCCTATGTGCAGTGCATGTTCATATGATTGCGATTTTTATATGTATGTGTATGCATATATCATTTCTATTATGTGAATGCAGATGCTGGCTATAAGCAGATACTATTGCAAATAGCATCTTCCAAGCATTATTGGGGTACTGCTATCTACTGTGATTCATGCATGTGAATCTATGAAAGACACCCCAATACTTGAGAAGAACAAAAGTTACTTACCTGTAATCTGTGGTTCTCCGGTATTGGTGTCTTTCATAGATACATATGCAACCCGCCCTCCTCCCCTCAGAGGCTACTTTATGCTCTTATCTCCTTATTACACTTCTGTTTGAGAAAATCTGAGAGCCTGAGCCTCTGGGGAGAACTTTCTGGTGGGTGCTGTCGCCTGATTGGCTGCAGTTTGGGCTATGTATAATGACTATGATAGTCATGCATGTAGAACTTTTTCCTTGGTAGCTTGGGCTACTTTACTTTCTGGTTTCTTGTTACCAAGGTTTTTTGGTTGTTATGGCATATTTATTGCTTTTTTATGTACCGTGGGACTCCCACTCCGACAACGGGGAATGATTCAGGCATGTGAATCTATGAAAGAAACCAATACTGAGAACCACAGATTACAGGTAAATTACTTTTGTTCTTATGTTGGGGGCGGGAAGGTCCTTGCAATTGAGATGGAGCTTTCTGCTTTGAGAGGGAAGAAGATATATACCAACTAGAAATTCAGGGAACCTGGTTGGTTTTCTTCCAGGGGATCCTCATCAATAGACATAAGCACTAGAATATTCCCGCACCATGCGCGGGACCCCGAAAACACAATCATATATGTGCTCCACATATATGTATCTCTATATATATATATATATATATATATATATATATATATATATATATATATATATATATATATATATATATATATACACATATTTATAATAGGCAAACGCAGCCTTATACAGACTAGAGCTGAATAATGCTGTAAGGACTCCCCATTATATCATTAAAGAATACATTAGAAACAGGGAAAAACAACAGCAAAGCATGTTTTAGAACTGTTTTAATGCTTAGCAGTCATCACAAACTCTCACATAGTACTGAAAGCATATACAGATCCCAGGCTGCATTGCAGAAACATAGCCTAAAAAGGCTGAAAAGCTAACTCATAGCAACATAGAGATAAACTGGCACTGTGTCTTTAAAGCAGTCATGACCCCCAGCTTCCCATCATGCCTCAGGGGTGACAGTTAGGTCAGTTGTTCTTTCTGGCTCCTTCATGAAGAATCCTGGTTACACAGCTCCACTTCTTTCTGATTTTAGTCCGAAATCTTCACTTTCTTTTTGAAATTCTTGACTTACTTCGACGTCTTTCATCTCTTGAAGTAAGGTTCTGTCTTTTTTGACAGGTTTGGGCATTATTTTCCTCTCAAAATGCCATCTCTTTTTGACACCTGCCCTCCTTGTGGAAAAAAAGAAGGCCATGTGAGACTCTCATGAGGTCTGTATTCTTTGTTTGCCTAAGGACCATGACCCTAAGGCTTGTCCTCATTGCCAGACCCCGTCCAAAAGGACTTTAAAGGAAAGGATCCGTCTTTATGGGCTGGCAGAAAAGTCTTCCAGAGGCAGGTCACCGGTGAAGAAGGGCGCCAAGAATGCGAGATCTCCATCCAGAAGCAAGGTCCCTCGCCCTTCTACTTCAGCGTCGGGCTCGGCGCTGAATAATTACTACCGGTGAGTCATTTATCCAAGAAAAGACCATCGACGGCGGGCTCGCCGTCGAAAAGACATCGTCATTCAACGTTGTCGACGTCGAAGAATCGTAATCCTCCGCCGTCGTCAATCCGGTGACGATCGCTTCGAGGAGCATCAGCCCTCCGCCGTTGTCAACCCGGCGAAGATCAGTCGGGGAGTAGAGGTCCCCCGCCGTTATCAGCTCGACGTTCGGTGTCGAGGGCAGGTACCCCTCCGTCGACGTCAGTCCATCGACGATCGACGTCGAGGGGCAGGAGTCCTCCGCAGTCGTCCCGGCGATGATCGGTGTCGAGGATTGGAACACCTACGCCGTCGCCTCGACGAAGATCGGTGTCGAGGATTAGCAGCCTTCCGCTGTCGTCTCGGCGACGATCGGCGTCGAGGAAGAAGAGCCCTCCGCCGTCGTCAACACGGCGATGTTCGGCGTCGAGGAGCAGAGGCCCTCCATCTTCATCTGCTTGACGATGTTCGGCGTCGAGGAGCAGAACCTCTCCGCCGTCGTCGGCTCATCAACGTTCGACGTCGAGACGAAGAGATGTTCGGGCATTGTCTGCAAGGGACTCAACGTTGAGGAACAGAGAAGCGTTGTTGAGACCGGGTACAACAACAGGCCGGAGATCGACGTCGAGAAGGAGGTCTGTGTCGGCGTTGAGAGGCGCACGCCCGACGTCAAGACCCACTTCAGTGAGGTCTGGAGAAGGATCGGTGGTTCTAGTAACAGAATCAGCGTCACACCATTCTTCCTCTCATTCTTCAAGACACATTCTACGAGGCATTCACCATCTGCCTCTCCAGAAAGGTGTCCAAGCAGACCAAGTCATAGGTCTCTTTCACAGCACAGGAAGGCTTCCCCTGCTGTGCACTTGTCTCCAAGATGGCTCCTTCCCCTGCATCACTGGAGTAAGGAAACGGGAGCAGCTCAGCGGATGCAAGAATACGCCAGTCCTCCTTATAGGTCACCTCTACAGAGATTGGTGCAGGAAGTGGACAGATCACAATCGCCCAGACGTGAGAAGCGGACCGGCAGATCACAGGCGCATAGACATAGTTCCCATCGCAAAAGAAGGTCACCTAGGTGGTCTTCTTCTTCCACTCGATCATGGAAGAGGGACTATTCTCACACCCTATCAGACAGCCCTTTGTCGAGAGTGTCTCCGATAGATGACATCAACACCTACCATGATGTGCTTCAGAGAGGGGCCAGAAGCTGAACATTGAGATGTCTACCCCTCAGGTGGCAACAACAGTTATATTTGAGACTCTGCATCAGAGAGCAGCCTCTCGTCCATTACTTCCCCTGGTTCCTGGTCTTCTGGAACCCGTGATGGACATTTTTCTGACGCCAGCTGCGATTAAGGCAGCACCGGCTAGGAGTCAAAGTTGCCAAAAGAGGATCAAAAGGACTTTTAGCATTCATACAGATGAGGAGATGGGTAGAATGAAGGCAGAACTCTATACCCTCAAAGCCTTTGGATTGGAGAAGAAGGAGTTTAAGCATCTGTACAGACCCAACCAACGCAAGGGCTACCAACAGAGGGTTCAAACCCCTCAATGGTCCCGGAGTAAAGGCCAAGGCAAGTTGCAGTATCAAGGGCGTAAATCCAACAGAGGTAGAGGAGGTCACCAGCAGCAGTCCTCTAACACGGCCAGGTCGGCAGGGAAGGAGTGAGCTGGAGCTTCCTCTAGCGCTGTTGCCCACTTCAGTGGGAGGAAGTGCTTCACATCATCTGGAAGAGTGGTGCAGCATAACAATTGATCGTTGGGTGCTAAGTATACTGCGCAATGGATACACACTACGTTTTCGTGTGCTTCCAAAGGACATTCCTCCGAAAAGATCTCTTCCTCACCAGTTAAAGTTGCTTCAGCAGGAAGTGATAACCCTTCTGCGAAAAAAGGCCATAGAAGAGGTTCCTTCCTCGCAGAGAGTCTACTTCAGGTACTTTTTTGTGCCCAAAAAAGATCAGGAGCACAAGTTCAGACCTATACTGGACCTTTGCTTGCTGAACAAAGTCATTGTGAAGGAGAGGTTTTGCATGTTGGCCCTTCATCAAATATGTCCACATCTACAAGCAGGAGATTGGATGTGTTCGGTGGACCTCCAAGATGCGTACTTCCATATACCTATCATTCCACGTCATCGCAGATACCTTCGATTTGTGGTCGGTCACAAGCACTATCAGTACACGGTCTTGCCCTTCGGACTGAAATCTGCCCCACAAGTCTTTACCAAGTGCATGACAGTGGTGGAGGCGGCCGCCCTACACAGAAAAGGTCTGTTCGTCTACCCTTACTTAGACGATTGGCTCCTCAAAGGGCCATCGTCTCAAAAAGTAAGGAAAGATTTCCAAGTCTCTCTGAATCTGCTCCACAGACTGGGTCTTCATGTGAACATGGAGAAGTCAGTCCAACAGCCTACCCGGACAACCCATTATTTGGGATCAACTCTGGACACAAACAAAGGAAGAGCGTTTCCTTCAGAGGAGCGACTTTCCTCAATGCAGCAGAAATGCAAAAGAAATGCAAAGCTCTGCTTCAGACGGATTGCCCAGCAGTCCGACAGGTGGCATCTCTGCTGGGTTCAAAAAATGCCACGCCTTCACATCCAGATTCCAGCGTCCAGGGACAAGGGGGAATGCGCTTTTGATGGATTGGTCAGAGACAATTGCATACGCCTTTCCTCCTCTGCCTCTGATCCCTAAGGTGGTGTCCAAGCTCATTAGATACAACATGAAGATGATTCTGATAGCTCCAGACTGGCCACGTCAGTGGTGGTACCCGGACCTTCTGCAGTTGTCGGTACTCCCCTACAGGAGACTACCTTACAGAGCGGACCTGCTGACCAAGATGGGCGGGAAGATTCTCCATCCCAGCCTTCCTTCTCTGAACTTGGCAGCATGGCTCCTGAGGTCCTGTAATACAGACACTTGAATCTGCCGCAGGACTGCATGCACATTCTAAAAGAAGCTAAGAGGCCTTCCAGAAGAGCGTTGTACGCTTTTAAGTGGAAGAGATTCTACTTATGGTGTGTTGCAAATCATTTTGACCCTACAAAGGGGCAGGAGGAAGTGATTCTACCTTACTTCCTTTATTTAGCTAGAGCGAGTCTGAAATATGCCTCAATCGGGGTTCATTTGTCAGCCATTACGGCATACAGAAAATCACCCAACCAACCTTCTTTTTTCCAGTTACAGGTGGTTAAGGATTTCCTACAGGGGTTTAAGAAAGTGTTCCCCCGGTTCGAACTCCTTCACCCCCTTGGGAATTGAATCTGGTGCTGTCTAGATTGATGGGTTCTCCTTTTGAGCCCATTCATAAAGCCACATTGCAGCACCTGACGTGGAAAACCGCTTTTCTGGTAGTGATAACATAGCGATAAGATCAGCGCGTAGAGTAAGTGAAATCCAAGCGCTGTGTGCAAAAGAACCATATACTGTGTTTCACCACAACAGGGTAGTGTTAAGGGCTCACCCTGCTTTTTCGCCTAAGTTATATCTGATTTCCACATTAATCAGTCAATCTCCCGACCGTCCTTTTTGCCCAATCCTGCAACTCCTGCGGAGAGGTCGCTACAATCCTTGGACCTTAAAAGAGTGTTTAAATTCTGTTTGGAAGGTACACAGGGCATAAGTAAATCAGATCAATTGTATTTGAATTATGGTGCCATGAGAACAGGTTTCCCAGCCTCCAAAAGATCCATTTTAAGATGGATAGTATAAAATTGGTCTACCAGTTGGCGCATAAAACCCTTTTGTTTTCTCCTAAAGCACATTCCACTAGGGGAAAAGCAGCGACAGTAGCTTTCTTGCATGATGTTCCAATGTCAGAAATTTGCAAGGCAGCAACATGGAGATCGGTTCACACTTTCACATTATTGTCTAGAATCCGATTCCTGAGCTGATACTCAAGTGGGCCAGGCCTCCTTGAGGAATCTTTTCAGATAGTAATGTATCTATCCAGGCTTCGTTTTTTCTGAGCTGGTTGGTTAAGTTACCGTTCTGTTTCCTTTGCCCGCAGGGGGATGAGGTGAGGCTCGCTATTCTATTCTAGTGCTTATGACTATTGATAAGGATCCCCTGGAAGAGAAGGATTAGTTACTTACCTGTAATCCTAGTTCTCTTCCAGGGGTATCCTCATCAAAGTCATGAGCAACCCTCCCCTGGCAAAGGAGCACTGTATTTTTAAGAAAAAGGTAATGTCAACTCTTTGTGTTATGGCTTTTGAGTCACCGCAAAGAATAACTGACCTAACTGTCACCCCTGAGGCATGAGGCATAATGGGAAGCTGGGGGTCGACTGCCTTAAAGGCACGGTGCCAGTTTATCTCTATGTTGCAATGAGTTCGCTTTTCAGCCTTTTTAGGCTATGTTTCTACAATGCAGCCTGGGATCTGTATGTGCCTTCAGTGCTATGTGAGAGTTTGTGATGACTGCTAAGCATTAAAGCAGTGCTAAAACATGCTCTGTTGTTGTTTTCCCTGTTTCTAATGTATTCTTTTATGATATAATGGGGAGTCCTTATAGCATTATTCAGCTCTAGTGTGTGTATATATATATATATATATATATATATATAGAGAGAGAGAGAGAGAGAGAGAGAGAGAGAGAGAGAGAGAGAGAGAGAGAGATATGCATATATGTGGGGCACATATATGATTGTGTGTTCGGGGTCCCGCGCATGGGCGGGAATATTGTAGTGCTTATGACTTTGATAAGGATACCCCTGGAAGAGAACTAGGATTACAGGTAAGTAACTAATCCTTTCTGTCTACCCAGGAATATAGACGGAACATGTGCAGAATCACAGTCCAGCTTTTACACCATCGCCTTCCTTTCAAGTGTCAAGACCTTTGATTAGAAAATTAATTTATTTTTAGGAAATTTAAATGTATTGTTCTCAAACGTTGAGTATCTTGCACCAAGCTGAGTAAGTTGAAGATTTAAGGACAAGAGCTCAAATTTATTGTCCGGTAAATATGCAGAAATATAAAGGTGTGCATTATACCGACAAAATTAGATTGTGGCAATATTTTAGAACACTGGCAAGGAGGTGGAATGGTCTACTTATTTCCTGAGCACCTTTTAGAAAAGAATGTTGGTCCTATCAGGAGGGTGCCATCTCAAGATGCTCTCGTAGACTGGACCCCTCCTGGTGTAGGAGTAGAATATTGTACAGGTTGAGTGTAAGCCGGACTCCCCTGGTTCGCAATAACTCCACTACCGGTTTCAGCATCTTGGTGAAGCCCCAAGGAGCGGAGAAGAGCATTGAACTCCTACACCTGGCCCTCACATCGGAACTGTAGGAATGTTCAGTGAGATGGAAAAAATTGTATTGTGAGATAAGCTTCCTTCCGGTTGAACCAGGCCATCCAGTCGCCCAGAAGAAGGATATCTCGAAGCGAGTGAAGGCCCTTCATCTTGAAGTGCAGAAAGACACCCACCTGTTGAATTCTCTTAGGTTTATTACTGGCCAAAAACCTTTGTCCTTATTTTCCACAAACAAATTGCTTAGGAATCTGGGAGGGTGGAGTTGTGCCTGGGCGATAGCTTCTGAAGCAAGAGGGTGTCTACCTTTAGAGGGATCAAGAGGTTCTCCACCCCATAGAAGACGAGCTATGTTGGCTGTTTCTCTTGCCCCCAACTTTGGATGGGAAGAAGGGTAGGCGTTACTTGAGCTACCTCTGGAGGTGTTGGCTGCACCGTGGAACAATCCTCTGCCTCCGCATCCTCAACTTGCGGTTGTAAAGAAACCTCTGAAACATTTCTGGTCTTGGTACTGATACTGCCTGTTTCCCGGGTGTGAAGAAATGGGGTGTATTATATGGTGTGGTTGCGCAACCTCACTATGTAATACACTTAACATCCCATTTAGGTCCAGTAGGTTTTGTCTGTACAACCCTCAGCTCAACTCTGGGTAGCTGTGGCATTGGACAGCAAGGCCTACACAGAGAAATAAGTGTTTAGCATTTAAACAGCACCAAACAATAGAAGAAGAAACCCACACAACACTCAAGAAGTCTGACAGCAATTTATAAAAATTAAACCTTTGATAAGAATTTAGGCACTAGAACGAAAAAGATCAACCAGAGGGTTACGGAGATTTAAATATTACACACAATGATAAGTCAGTGCAATTTGACTCTGTCGTAAACAAAGCTTGGCAAACTCAGTGAGCTGGGCATTGGGAAACCTTTTCAAAGGAAACTTTGGTAAATGTTAAAGCAGTCAATTAGAATTACTTGGGGCGACGAACTCTGGCAGGAAGCTAGTAGTGTGGAGCCGACCCGATGGTATGGAGCGCTGCTACAGTGGGTACATCAGTGATCGATATAATATTGCTGGTTGTAGCATAATTACCACCCGTAACTCCGCCGACCGAAGAATGGCGACGGCCCAAAATGGGAGCAACATTAACAACCTCAATACCGAAGGAACAGTAATTGCCTGATTACACTCCCGTGCACCCATTTCACAAAGATCTGAACAGCCTCATTTTTCGATAAGGTAATTTTTAACCTGCGATAATCTAGGTCTAAAGCGGCCTAACCCTAAGATGGTGGCTATATGAGGAATACGGGGATCGCTTTACATTCTCCTGTGGAACTGTTTGTTGAAATCTAAGACAATTTGGGCAATCATTGTTAATTCAGTGTTTGCTGTTTTTAAAGAGCGCTTCATTGCAAAGCCGGCCTCATCACCATGGCGATCTTCATGCAAGCAGAGCTTGACCCTAAGATGGCGCCCAAGACTCCGATTTCGGCTAATCCTTTCAGTGATAACGCCGTCGGACACTGCAACAAGGTAGAGTTCGGTTCAAACCCTGTTCTGTTACACCATGCTGGGGGGGCTTTTCACCAACATTACCAGTTTCTTATCAGATGATCCCGCAAAGTGCCGTGACCCTCTACAACCTTCATGGAGCTCAGCCCTTTAATGTGTCTTTTTCCTTCTGCCAAAGCATCAAGCTAACCTTTCGAACAGACACCAAAACATTTGTGGGACCTCATTGTTTTAACACTGGGATAAACAACATTGTCCGTAGAGACCTACCTTTTTGGCTGATGCCCAATGGAGCTTCTTGATAGCTATAGAGGAGATGGGCGGTGGACTACCCCTTCGGCTGTCACCTACCCAGCCGAACATTGGGCAGACTTCACTTCATCTCTCCGTTGTACTCTCCCTCCTACCCCTTTACTCCACCCAATTTCCCCTTTTACGCTCCATTTATCCCTTCTCTTTGCTTTCTTATTGTTTTTCTCATTGAGACCTAGCCGCTTGACTGATGCACGGTGGAGCTACCTGATAGCTATAGAGGAGATGGGCTGTGAACTTCCCCATCGGCCGTCACCTACCCAGACGGACTTTGGGTAGACTCTCATTCATCTCTTCATCCATCCTTTCTCCATCCTTTCTCCCTCCTACACCTTTACCCCACCCCTTACCCTTCTAAGCTTCATTTATTCCGTCTTACGATCCTCTTGAAATGTTTTCTCGTAACTGATGTAACTTGTAACTGATGTAATTTTGTAACTTTTGGATCCTTATGTAAAGTGCTCTGATACCTCCGGGTCTAGCCAGCGCTATATAATACTCAAATACTTTATCAGTGTCGCAGTGGATTCCTACGGAATGGTCCTGATGTAAGGGATGTAAGGGATGAAAGATGATGAAGATGCTCTAAGAAAGCAGTAGTTGTGACACGGTCAACGGATGTCTTTCTGCAGAGATTCCTTAGTCCAGGGAGATGAGGGGTTTCTGGTTGCAGGGTCGACGTCCCACAAAGTCCTCTCTAGTTTGGCTGAAGCCCAGTCGCCACTGGACTACCAGTTGCCAGTTGTTGTGGTTACAGGCCAATCATTCATGAGTCTATAACTCACCTTCTGAGGGTCCCAGCAAGTCTCCACTAGCACTCCTGGGCTCAGCGAACTCCGCTGCAACTCTGTGCGTTGGGTCTTGGTCCTCTGTGCTACACAGCGGTGCTGGTAGCAGCTTGAAGACTTTGGTCTTCCAACTTGCTCCAGCAGGCTTATCCAGCTGTCGTTTCCCTGTGCTGTGAACAGGAGGCTGGCCCTTGGAGTTCCCTTGGCTTGACTGGGTTTACGAGAGAGACACTGCAGGCACAGTCCATCTCTTCACTAGCCACCAGGTGCAAGAGGTGCACTCTTCGTCAGTGCAGCCTCTTTTTACTTCTAAATGTGTGTAGTCAATTCGACATACACTTTAGGGTCAGAGCACTGAGGTCTGGTTAGCAGGTGAATCCTGCTAACCAAATATTGTGCCACTTTGGACGCCGAAGCCCAGTCTGCTGATCTAGGATAATGTATATTCTCCAGGTCAAGCATACCTTCTCGTTCTACCATTCCATATCTCTCATGGTGGGGGAAGAATTTAGCCTGGGGTATTTGAGGACGGTCTCTGGTCTCTATGGACTATTGGGCCCCTGCACCTCGGTTTCTATGATCAGGGTCCCAAGATCTTCCCCATCAACCATATCATCTGAGTTGCGAGTCTCTCCATCTTCGATTGGAGTCAGCCTAGGCATAGTAGGGTTTGTTGCATGTGCTGTACTATGTTTCAAGAGCACTTGCTGCAGTTATTCAAAGGTTCTGAGGGAGGGAATGATGCTCTCTTGGTCTTATCCCTAGGAGGCTGTTCAGTGATCTCTAGAGGTTCTTGGTCAATAAAGCATACGATGGTGCACCAGGTAAACAAGTCCACTCAAGCGTATTGTATCAAAACCTTTATTTTCTCTTTTTTCATCCTTTTTTCTTTATTTACATACACTGTGCAGCCAATGCATTTCATTCCATAAACAGTAGGAACTTCATCAGGGCTTTATCTTCTATGGCTGTATATGGTGTTCCAAACAATGTTCAATATCCTTGTTCCAGCTAGGTAGCTGGCAACTTAGGGATTTCCCCGGGGCATCACCATGCTCCCTGTTTAATACCCTGCTAAGAATCTGTATCCTCGAATCACTGAAGTCCTATAGCAGAGGTTCTAGTTGCCGCCAAAGGCTCAGCTCCATCCCCCCCTACCCACGAGAGGATGCAGCTTCGTTGTGCAACCACCAACAGAATTTGCCTGCTCAGAGGTTCTGCTGCTGTGAACGTGGCCCTTTACAAGGATGCAGCAAGAAATTCCTTGTTTAGGGAACATAGCTTGCTTCCTTGCGTCAGTGTTAACACTCTCCCTACTGCCACCTGCAATTATGTGTTCAGGAGTAATATATTTCTATATTAGCAACTGGGGTCAAAAAGGTACACTTGACAAGTATCTGCTGTCAGTAAATCTGAAATTAATTGTGACAATTACTAGGTACCAGTACTTATACAGTGCTGAAGCACCCTCACAATACACAGGGTAGTAATGTGTACACCAGGCTTTGTCCCGAGACCCTTCGAGGAGGCAGGTGGTACAAAAGTAGGAGGCCCTGGGCCCTAGCAGGTAACCTTTAGATGTGGGGATTCATTTTTTCTGAGTGCTCATCGCTAACTTTGCGCCTAAAACTCTGCAAGAGTACTGAGACCATTGGAGAATGCTCGGCACCCATTCGCAATCTCTCCCTTTGTCCGAGCATGGAGGAGTAGAGGTGAGCGCAGTGTGCCCCCAGCCCCTTGAGTGTCTCCCAGTTGCAGCGTCCCTAGCGGCGCCGTTGTGAGGCGGGACTTCAGCGAGGAAACTATAACTGTTTGTCCTCCACACTGGGCCGTCAGTGCCAGAAAGACTGGTCTCTGCCAAGCGGGTGTACGTCGAGCGATGGAAAGGAATACCCCCCAGTGTCAGTGGCGGCTGGTGACATTTGAACGTGGTAAGGCGGAAAATGATTTCTGCACTGTAGCTCACAAGCGCAGCGCGCATGCCCGAACACCATTGAGAAAAAATGTGAAAATCGAGTGGTTCATCACAGTACCCTCTGGTTCACCACTGCCACCCTCTGGTTCATCACAGCACCTCTGGTTCATCACTGCCACCCCCTGGTTCATCACTGTTGCCCTCTGGTTCATCACTGCCACCCTCTGGTTCATCACTGCCACCCTCTGGTTCATCACTGCCACCCTCTGGTTCATCACTGCCACCCTCTGGTTCATCACTGCCACCCTCTGGTTCATCACTGCCACCCTCTGGTTCATCACTGCCACCCTCTGGTTCATCACAGCACCCTCTGGTTCACCACTGCTTCACCATTGCCACCCTCTGGTTCATCACTGTCACCCTCTGGTTCACCATTGCCACCCTCTGGTTCTTTACTGCCACTCTCTGGTTCATCACAGCACCCTCTGGTTCATCACTGCCACTCTCTGGTTCATCACAGCACCCTCTGGTTCACCACTGCTTCACCATTGCCACCCTCTGGTTCATCACTGTCACCCTCTGGTTCACCATTGCCACCCTCTGGTTCTTTACTGCCACTCTCTGGTTCATCACAGCACCCTCTGGTTCATCACTGCCACTCTCTGGTTCATCACTGCCACACTCTGGTTCATTACTGCCACCCTCTGGTTCATTACTGCCACCCTCTGGTTCACCACTGCCACCCTCTGGTTCACCACTGCCACCCTCTGGTTCACCACTGCCACCCTCTGGTTCACCACTGCCACCCTCTGGTTCATCACTGTCACCCTCTGGTTCACCACTGCCACCCTCTGGTTCATCACAGCACCTCTGGTTCATCACAGCACCCTCTGATTCACCACTGCCACCCTCTGGTTCACCACTGCCACCCTCTGGTTCACCACTGCCACCCCCTGGTTCATCACTGCCACCCCCTGGTTCCTCACAGCACCTCTGGTTCATCACAGCCACCCTCTGGTTCACCACTGCCACCCTCTGGTTCACCACTGCCACCCCCTGGTTCACCACTGTCACCCTCTGGTTCATCACTGCCACTCTCTGGTTCATCACTGCCACCCCCTCTAGTTCATTACTGCCACCCTCTGTTTCATCACTGTCACCATCTAGTTCATCACTGCTACCCTCTAGTTCATCACTGCTACCCTCTGGTTCATGTCCCAAGGGGTTCAACTCTGGCACAATTATGTCCACTGATGACATACTGGCACAGTAATGGTCAATCTTGGCATATATAGGGCATCCTTGGGTAATTCATAGCATAAGGGTCGCACGGCTATCCTCATCAGAGCATGAGCACGCGGGGCTAATTGTGGCCTTTATGTCACATAACAGTGGCTGTCATTAGAATATTAACGTCCGTGACTGACACTGTGTGGTGTTTATGCACGAGGGTAGGCAGCCGCTGCACACTTGTGGCGCTGGTACAATGTTGACATCCTTGGCACGTCCTGGTAACACCTGTTCTGACGGCGCAGAATCAGACAATGTGATGCAATTGTCTATGGAAATTGAAAGCTGACATTTGGGGGAAAATAGATGAAATCGGATTTTTGAAACAAAAATGTACTTTTCTTTAGAAAAAGGAAAGATTTTTTTTTGTGCGTTCACCAAAAATGGAAAGTGCATAGTGGATAGAGCACGTGTATTTTGAGAATCTGTCATGCTGGTGTTTGAAAACAGAATGATAAATGAGCAATCCCCATTTCCAGCTGCTCTTTGAAGGGTAGTTGGGGGGGATTTACAGCTGCTCGTGTTTCCTCTGTGCCAGGGGGCACTTGCTGCTGTCGTTGTTATTGCCTTGGTCGTGTGGGCGCATCCTATCCCCGCCCCATTAGGAGACTGGGGGCTGCGGCATGAGGCAACCCCCGGTCTCCCAAAGGGGAGGCTAGTGCGCATGTCAGCGCCGGGCAGGAAAATTACCTGTCCGAAAGAGGACACGGCACTAGCGTGTCTGCACAGCCCCGCCTCCCCTTTTTCCTGATGGTTTCTGGTCCGGCACAGTAACCGGCCGGCCAGAAACTCGTTCCTGAATGTGTGATTTAGGCACACATTGGCAGTCCGGATGGCGGCGGTGTGCATTGGGAGGGCAACGCCCCAACGCCCCAATGGACGCACCGCCGCTGCCCAGTGTAAGCCCGAACTCTAGTCAGCGTAACGCAGTGCTTTATGGCGAGCATGGACCTCAAAAACGCATTTGCAAATGAACAAGAACCACAAGAGATTCCTTTGAACCTGGTACACCATTAATTCATAATATTTCTTTTTGGTATAAAATGTTCACCCAGAGTGTGTACACAATTTCTGACAGCGGTAGCAGCACACCTAAGAAGACACGCAACACAAGTATACCCCTACCTAGATAACTGGCTAGTAAACACAATCTAGCTTACACAATGGGCGAGGAGTAAAAAAAAACGTCATGCATGCGCTGCACAAACTGGGTTTTTCAATAAACATGGCAAAAACCTCCCCGCTGTTGGAGAAGGAAAAGATTTTTCTAGGATCAAGACTTAGTTCCAGGGATGCAAATTTATTCAACACAACTGACTCACTTTTACCAGAATGGACAATCTCTGACAGTGAGGACGGTTGGGAAACTAATGGGCATGATGGCTTAATTCATCCTATTTATTCCACATGCCAGACTTCATATGAAACCAGTTCAAGAATGGATACAAAATCAGTGTTCACAAACAACGGTGAGTTGGGAGGATATAGTGGCAGTTACTCAAGGTACAGAAGGAAATGGTATGGTGGACTTTATGCAATGTAGCATTAGGCGCAGGCCTTACTTGCAACCAGTTCCCTAAGGGATCATCATTACAGATGATTCCCACACGGAATGGGGAGCACACATGGGAAATCTGAGCCTCAGATATCTGTGGTAAACAAAGGCAGCAGTAAAACACATGAATGTGATGGAACTGAAGACAGTTATCCTGGCACTGAGGGCCTGTCAGGCACAAGTATCATGGAAGACGGTACCAATCCAAATGGACAACACAATGTTTTACCTCAACAAGCAAGGGACTACTAGGTCATTTGGGCCATCAGTAGCCCAAAACGTTTGAAAAAGGCCTCCCAAAGACCTATAACCTTGATGACAATGCACCTACCAGGTATATAAAATTTAGAGGCAGACAGAATAAACAGACAAGCAAAAGTTGCACATGAATGGGAAATAAAGAAGTATTGGAAAAGGTTTTTCATCAATGGGACACACCAGGAAATGCAAAACCTTTGGGTCAAAGCACATGGACAACCTGTCCCAGGGGAATGGCCTGTTGCTAGATCGGTCAGAGAAATTTGCATTCACTTCCCCCCCCCCCCCCAATACCACTGACGCCACTGGTGATAATTAAGTGCAATTAGTCTCCCATGACTTAATCTTGATAGGATCAACATGGATAAGACAAATATGGTCCGACGAGATGAAGATGTCCTAGGGAAAAGTAATAAAGCTACCAGTGTCGCAGGATGTCCTGTCAGTGCAAAGAGGACAGTTCACGCGGAACCAAACGAGCCTCAGTCTAGCAACCTGGCTCCTGAAGACTTGGGGCCTGAATTAGATCTTGGCGGTACTACGTCCCAAGTACTCCGACAGCATGTCTGTGTGCCGTGTTTAGATATTTACAGCAATAGACAAGAGACTGCTGTGGCAGCGCACTTCTCTGCTGGCTAACAGTACTCTGTTGCCTTAATGCCTGCGGGATTGTGCTGTGCTGCTTTCGATGTTTGGGTTGCGCTGTGACAGAGTCCTGTTGGAGTGAGGCCATGGTGTTGTGGAGATAGGCGAGTACTACTACTAATTTTCATCTCAATACAAAGATATGTTGTGAATCTGTCAAAATGTACATGTAGGTAATGTGTACTGCCCACTTTGGTAACATATAGCATTGCACAACAATAACATACAAACACTATTGAATGTATACCTGCACCCAACACAAAAGCTTACCTTAGATTCCGGCGACAATGGGGTGGCTGACCATCGTTTCAAGTACCAGTAGCACAGAAAGGGCCTGGACATTGGCTTTCAAGACAACAAAAAAAGATGAGTTTTCACCTCTTTTTCATCGATCCCGCCAACTCGTGCTTGGAGGTTTCCCTGCTACAGTTTCCTCAATGGAAGGGCACATTGAAATCTGGATGACGGGAATCTTGGCGAGAATCCCTCCAGCGACAGCCTCTGCCTCTGCTGCTGTCGAAGCGGGAGAAAGATTCTGGCGGAGGTACAGAACTGTGGCGGTCTACCCTCCAGTGACCTGCCAACATTTAAATCGAGCGGGCGGATAGCCAAGGCGGTTGGTGGGAAGACCATAGAAAAAGCCCTTAGGGTTCAGACATCTAGGGGTTCCAGATAGAACCATGGACATCCTGAGGGAACCCAGAAGGCCAAGCACAAGGAAACGAATTGGTGCAAAGCAGAAGAGCTGTATCCACTGGTGCAATATCAAGGGACTTATGGCCAATAGAGCACAGGACACCACGGACCTTAGATCCCAAACATCCAAGCGATGTTGTGATTTCAAGAATGTTACTTTGCCTAATCATTTTGGTAGGGAGAATCTCCAAGTTTTGCTTAGATTTCGACTGTCTCTGCAAGAACCAAGCATTTATTTACCATGTGTATGAATGAAGTGGCACTTCCGGTGCAGAATTCTTTGTAGTGTCGCAATATGTGATGGTAATCCGTGTTTTTTTGTAAGTTGAGTAGGAGACTGGACGATGCCTCAGTTTATGGTTTAAATGTTTGAAATGTACATTTTTTTCACCAGGAGGCATTATAATGCTGTGAACAATGAAGAAATATTGGGATCCTTTCCACAATTAATGACGGGTTGTTTCTCTAGTACATTGTTTCCACATTATTTGAAAGGTTGTCTTCAAGGTAAATGTTTTTGCCACTGAATACCTGAAGCGAAGTGGGTGAAGATCCCTGTATCACTGACATATCGGAGAATAATACTGTTTGAGAAAACATGCAGCATATTTTAAACTTCTGTCCTTTCCTTGAACATGTCCTAATGAAGCCTTCTTTTTTCTTCACTCTCCAGCAGAAAATAATTTGATCATTGTTGACAGACACCAAGTCTCAGGTAAGTTGTTTTCAGTTTGGGCAACCATTTATCATGAGCCTTTTCACACCACACTAAAATGTAGGTAGACTGTTAACATTAAAACATTTGTCTCCATTATGTGTGAATAGTTTAACTCTTCATGAAACCGATATTGGTTTTAGCATTATGGGTATTTTAGCCTTGTGATATCTTTAAAATGTGTTAACCATCTGGTAAAAGTTTCCTGTAAGGCTTAGAGGGTAGCAACCTCCTCCCACTAGGTCCAGTTTTACTATGCTCTTAAACTGAGCTCCCTTATTTCTCCTGTTACTCAAGGTATCTTCTCTTTTCTCTTGTACCAATAGTATGGAAAACGAGGAGAAACTGTGCTTCTCTGAAGGACGTGTGTTAATCTCCACAGAGTATGACCTTTGTCATCCGTGGTAATGCTTGGAAATCTCTGCCACTTTAGTTAGGCGTAGCAATTAATCCAAAAGACGTTATTTGGTACAGTCAAATTGCTTCTCTTCCAGTTCAGCTTTTCTTAAACCCATGTGAATGATATTTTTTCAAGGCAGCCTTGTACAGCAGATGCGGATTTTAGATAATTTTCTTTCTTTTTCATCCCTCTCCATCATAACTGTATTGCCTTCCTCTTTGAGGATTTGCTTTGTTAATCTTCTTCATCCTGTTTTATGTGTGTTGTTTTTATGTAGCTCCTTGCATGCTTCCAGGTTGATGTACCTAATGAGACTAAACATGCTGGCAAATATAGTAAAATGTCTGCAAGTGTGTGGCACTCCTGCAGTGGAGAGTGTACTTTGCATGGCAGCAACATGGCATGTGCCTTTTGTAAAAACTTGCATTTGTGGTTGGGAAGATGACTTCTTATGATTGACAATAAATGATGCACAGTATGGTGCCCTGCAAATCCCACATGCATGTCTTGCCAGTCACAAGATGGTGACTTTCTGTGAGTCTGCCTAGCCAACCATGATTTCAAACAAAACTTGCCAGCCCCTCAGTGCAGCATGCCACCGCAGCAACCTCACTTCAGAGTAGCAAGTACACTCTGCACAGCTGCAAGTGATGCTCCTCTGCAGCGCCAGACGGGCTCTTATCAACTGCTGCATTGCCGGAGAATAACCCCATTCTTGCCATCACTATAACCCTCTGCAAATAGGTTAGCCACCTGGCCGGTGTTTGATCAGCCGAAGCGGTTATTGTAGCTTTAAGGGTGATTTATATATTTATAGTTTTTATAAAGCACAAACTAGACCAGTATGCCACCAGCACACACTACATATAGTTGTTGACATGTTGCACATTCATTAAATGATAAAATAAATGATATATTATGGAACAGATGGATGACTGATGATTATTATTTCAGGATCAGAAAATGCTTTATTCGATTTTAGAAAATTGATAAAATCATAAAAGCAACAGTTAAAATAACAAATTCATACGCAGAATACATTTGGGAAATATTCCATAAATAAACAGTGATCACATCAGTATATAATTTCATTTTTCTTTTTTTTTTTTAAAGCTAGCAAGTTATAGATTTCCATTTTCTCAGAATACTTTTTAAAAGGCTAGTCATAATTCCAATACAGTACCCATTGTCCAGTGTCTGTAAGAATAGAAAAGCCGGGCTGCATTGCCGCCATGCTCCCTGCTTCAAATAAGGCGTAATCCATCTTGCACGTTCCCTGGCATAAAAATTGCAAAAAAAATATCACGTGCATTGTTGTTTGTAAAGAAAGATTATCGTATGGGCAGTGGGAGAGGTCCCTAGACCAATCGTTTACAGCAGGAAAGGTTACCAAACGATGAAAGCTTTCAAACCTAAACCTGGCCAAAATGTATCTATCAAATCCCCCTATACAGCAGACTAGGTAAGGTTGGATAGAATTCAACCAAGAACATTTGGTGCTGAAGCACAGATATTTTGTTAATTTCCACTGCAATTCTGAATGACTCAAAGTGATTCAAGCATAGCATTTTCAGGTCTTTGCTGGATATGGAACAGATAGAGTCTGGCGTAACATAAAAACTCTGGTCGATTCAGGTCATTAAATTGATTTCTAACATAGTTTAGCCAGGGAATTTTTCTAGCGTGGTCCAAGCCTGGTCCAAGTCCTAGGGCAGTCCGCACTCCGGAGCAGGGAAGGCGTTGACCAATAGTGGCAGGTGGGTGGTAGCTGGAAACAGAGCCCAGAAGATGTGGCAGAAGGAATGGCAGCGAAAAAACAGGCAAGGGCGCCCCACGCAGCGGGAGCCCCCACAGAACTTTATGGGCTGGCTGGCGCTGCAAATCGCGGCTCCTCCAGCGAGAACGCAATAACCCCTGGGAAATTAAGTCCTAGGGCAGTCCGCGCTCGGGAGCAGGGAAGGCGATGACCAATAGTGGCAGGTGGATGGTAGCTGGAAACAGAGCCCAGAAGATGTGGCAGAAGGTATGGCAGCGAAAAAACAGACAAGGGCGTTATTACTTAACAAGTAAGTATTGTTAGAAGGAGAAGACTTTGAATTCCCTCTTGAATATTTGCAATCTGATGAGAGAACTGATTGTTTGAGGAGTGGAGAACCACATCCTGGGAGCATTTCCCGAGATAGACTGTTTTGTAGTCTTTACTTTCTTGAAGGCAAGAGTTTACAGAAAAAAGTTGTTTGACCTTTTCTTTGAGCCTGTTTTCTGCCTAACTTAGATGGTAACCTTTTTTCCAGGTAGTTAAACAAATAGGTATTTGAATTGCTTTGCATTTGATACAGGGAATTTTGAATTGGTACCTGGCTACAAAAAAGTCAATTGAGTGAGATTAGTAGTGGGTTGATGTGGTTGCATTGTTGTGGTCCAATGGTGAGCCTGGCTGCTGCATGGAGAGTTGCTTTAGGAGGCGCTGTGGGATTTTGGAAATACTGCTTAGAATGGAATCTAGAAAGCAACATCCTGTGTTGCAAGTTCGAGGTCCTGCTCCATGGATAAAGAGTATAATTTCCCTTAATAGTTTCCGTTGGTGTTGTGCTCCCTTAACTTGAGTTTATGCACGTCTGTAGTTTTATGTTTCTGGCCAAGTGATTTTCTCTCTGATAAAAAGCCAAGTGATTTAGGCAGTACAAAATCTTTGGATTGTGATCTAGAGAGTATGTATTATTGAGTCATTTTTTAACTGATGTGGATCAATTAGGGGGGGTACAAAAGGGGGTGGTGATGGACGGAGCATCTGAATCAATCAAACACTCACACCCAGTCAAGAGATCTGGGTTTAATCCATCACCGTTCTTTAGCCTACTCTGCCACCCCAGTTCAGACATGGCTATATGCAAATCAGTCTGACCCTGTGCCTCATGGGAACAGTCCAGCCCGAACTGCCAAGCCATGTCTTCCCTGGACCGGAAACAAGCTTCCGAGGACCGGTTTCTGGCATTCCAGCCGTCTTCAGCCCGGCTTGCTTGAATCCAGTGGCAAAGTGAGCAAGGGACTCACGTCTGAGCATACCCTGCCACACTTATGGCGGCCAAAAGCGGTACAAAAGGGGGTGGTGATGGACGGAGCATCTGAATCAATCAAACACTCACACCCAGTCAAGAGATCTGGGTTTAACCCATCACCGTTCTTTAGCCCATTCTGCCACCCCAGTTCAGACATGGCTATATGCAAATCAGTCTGACCCTGTGCCTCATGGGAACAGTCCAGCCCGAACTGCCAAGCCATGTCTTCCCTGGACCGGATACAAGCTTCCGAGGACCGGTTTCTGGCATTCCAGCCGTCTTCAGCCAGGCTTGCTTGAATCCAGTGGCAAAGTGAGCAAGGGACTCACGTCTGAACTTACCCTGCCACACTCATGGCGGCCAAAAGCGGTACAAAAGGGGGTGGTGATGGACGGAGCATCTGAATCAATCAAACACTCGCACCCAGTCAAGAGATCTGGGTTTAATCCATCACCGTTCTTTAGCCCACTCTGCCACCCCAGTTCAGACATGGCTGTATACAAATCAGTCTGACCCTGTGCGTCATGGGAACAGTCCAGCCCGAACTGCCAAGCCATGTCTTCCCTGGACCGGAAACGAGCTACTGAGGACCGGTTTTTGGCATTCCAGCCGTCTTCAGCCCGGCTTGCTTGAATCCAGTGGCCAAGTGAGCAAGGGACTCACGTCTGAGCATACCCTGCCACACTTAGGGCGAACAAAGCGATACAAAAGGGGATGATGGACGGAGCGTTTGAGCAAATCAAACACTCACCCCCAGTCAACTGATCTGGGTTTAATCCATCACCATACTTTAGCCCACTCAGCCACCCCATTTCAGACATGGCTATATGCAAATCAGTCTGACCCTGTGCCTCATGGGAACAGTCCAGGCCGAACTGCCAAGCCATGTCTTCCATGGACCGGAAACAAGCATCCTGGGACCGGTTTCGGATTCATAATCCTCATCAGCCAGGCTATCTTGAATCCAGTGGCCAAGTGAGCAAGGGACTCACGTCTGAGCATACCCTGCCACACTTAGGGCGAACAAAGCGATTACAAAAGGGGATGATGGACGGAGCATTTGAGCAAATCAAACACTCACCCCCAGTCAACTGATCTGGGTTTAATCCATCACCATTCTTTAGCCCACTCAGCCACCCCATTTCAGACATGGCTATATGCAAATCAGTCTGACCCTGTGCCTCATGGGAACAGTCCAGCCCGAACTGCCAAGCCATGTCTTCCATGGACCGGAAACAAGCATCCTGGGACCGGTTTCGGATTCATAATCCTCATCAGCCAGGCTATCTTGAATCCAGTGGCCAAGTGAGCAAGGGACTCACGTCTGAGCATACCCTGCCACACTAAGGGCGAACAAAGCGATACAAAAGGGGATGATGGACGGAGCGTTTGAGCAAATCAAACACTCACCCCCAGTCAACTGATCTGGGTTTAACCCATCACCATTCTTTAGCCCACTCAGCCACCCCATTTCAGACATGGCTATATGCAAATCAGTCTGACCCTGTGCCTCATGGGAACAGTCCAGCCCGAACTGCCAAGCCATGTCTTCCATGGACCGGAAACAAGCATCATGGGACCGGTTTCGGATTCATAATCCCTTTTGTATCGCTTTGTTCGCCCTAAGTGTGGCAGGGTATGCTCAGACGTGAGTCCCTTGCTCACTTGGCCGTTGGATTCAAGATAGCCTGGCTGATGAGGATTATGAATCCGAAACCGGTCCCAGGATGCTGGTTTCCGGTCCATGGAAGACATGGCTTGGCAGTTCGGGCTGGACTGTTCCCATGAGGCACAGGGTCAGACTGATTTGCATATAGCCACGTCTGAAATGGGGTGGCTGAGTGGGCTAAAGAATGGTGATGGTTTAAACTCAGATCAGTTGACTGGGGATGAGTGTTTGATTTGCTCAAACGCTCCGTCCATCACCCCCTTTTGTATCGCTGTGGATCAATTAGGAGCGCTGGCAACAGGAATTCTGTTTTTAAAGGGTTACGTTTGCGTTGATCGTATTCCATCCAACCAAGAATATCTGCGGCTATCATTGCAGTGGCATTCACAGAAGAAATGTTCATGTGGAGCTGAGTACAATCAGAATAAAGGTGGAAAGAAATATTAGTGTTTTTCAGGACTGGTTCCATGTACAGGTTGAAAAGTGTAGGTGAAAGAACTGAACCGTGTTAGACCCCTTCAATTACCCTACATGTGTTGGAAATTCTTTAACCTCTGTTATTCAGAAAAGAGGTGAACCAATTGAGAATTGTGCATGTAAAGCCGATCCTGTCTTTTAGAGACTTCCACAGTGCAGGATGGTTAACTGTGTTAAATACCTCTAAGAGGTGTAGAAGGAAAGTGATTCAGGGAGATGTCATCAGTAATGTCACTAACCATGTCATGAGTGATTTAATATGTGAGGTCATAAGCAGTGAATTGCGGGTCGTAAGTTATAGTTAGCTCTGGTAACTATAACTGCAGAATTTTACTGGTTTTGTACAAGTGAAATATGAGCCGAACTAAAATGTCCTTGTAACCTTTGGATTTTTTTCTGTGATTTTCTAAGGTTTTTCAAATTCTATTTCCTAAACATAACGTCTGTGTAACCTTTGTTTTTTTAAGTGAATTTCTATGGTTGTTTAACTAGTGGTCATGTTTGCAGAGGGGTGGGTAAAGGGGGCAGTACCTCCTACCAGCTCTCAGGAATCCTTTAGTAAGGGACTTGCTGAAGGCAACAGGAGGCCTTCTTTTCCCCAAGGTCCCTCAGCAGCCAAGGGGCCTTCATCCCCCAAGCAGTAGTGCACCAGGAGGCGCGATTGCAGAATGGTGGAGAAAGGGGGCATGTCCCCCGATAACCTCTCAGCAATCTCACTGTGTGGAACCTACTGGAGGTAACGGGGGGGTTAATTGGCCCCCAAGGACCCTCTGGACTCAAGGGGACTTCATCCCCCAACTGGCAGTGCGCCAGGAGGAGAATTTGCAGAGTGATGGAGAAAGGGGGTTGGGCCTCCGGCGACTAAACTGTTTTAAAACATTTTTCGTTATTCTGGGAGAGGCTGCATAGCCTACCTTACCTGGGCCTCTCACCAACCCATAGCAAACAGCTATGTTCTGGGATGGGCACCTGGGACATAGCAGGAGCCGGCTCTGGGGGTGGTGATCTCCAAGGCCATACATGACTACAGGGGTGGGGGGGGGATGCAGCCCCCTCCTTCCTTTATTAAGGGCCTGCCCTGGGGAGGTGGTGGACGCCGAAGAGGAGAACAACCCAGTGCACTTAGGCCCCAGGGAGGTAGTGGTCCCTGGGGTCCAGGGTTAGGGGGTCGATGAGGCCCCACCATATAAAAAATTAAACGTTAGTGGTCCCCGGTGCAAGGGGGGGCCCATGAGACTCCCCCATTACATTAGTTCTGTGGAGGTGGCGGTCCCTGGGGCTGGGGGAGGGACCATACGGGCCTCCCCTACACAAATGTAGCAAATAACCATGCCATGGCAGAAACAGCAAAGAAAGGTTGAATTCTGATGACCCTCATCAAAACTGCATTTACTGCCTTTATCCATCACACAAATAAAACCTTTAAAGATCATGAAGGGTGGCTGTTGTTATGGCTTCAGAGGCTTAAATCCAGAAATACACCTCTGTCAGAGTATGAGGACAGTGAAGATTCTTCATCTTCCTCAAGGAGGCTTTAGAAGAGAGAAAGAGAGGTTTCCCTTTCTGGCCCCTCTCAGGAACCACCTAAAAAAATTCTCCAAGAAGACCACTTGTATGTCTGACAGGGAGTGAAGCCCATCTAAGTGTCCACAAGGTGAGGTCTCTTCAAGACAAACAGAGAAAAAAGAGAGCATTTCCTCCTCAAAAAGACTTACAAAAATGGGTTCTAGGCCTCCTACACCTCCGCCTCCGGTACTTCACACTTTTAAGAAGCCATCTTCTTCACTGTCGACAGCAAGATCGTCGACGGAGGCAACCACCGCCTCCACTACCAGAACTGTCGCCACATTATCGACAACCTCCTCCTTCTCGGCGACTGCCTTTTCGTTGATGAGCCAGACACCAATTCCGTCGATGCAGAATATTGTTCTAGCCTCGTTGACAACAGCACCACCATCAACAGTGGCGACCCTTGCATCAACGGTAAAGACACTCCCGTCGATGAAAACACTGCCGTTTGTGACAAAATTATCGACACGGCATTGACACTGAAAATACTGTCTTTCGCCTCGACGACATCCTCCTTGACTATTTTTTTGACAAGAAGAAAATCACAAAAGCATGAAAAACTAAAACATTTCATCCCTTCTCATACTTCTCTGAGTAGGGTGTCACCATTATTGCCTCCTAACCTTCCAGATGAAGATGACTGATGACGACTGCCCTTTGGCATTGCGCATAAGTCTTCTGAGTTGCATGTCAAATGCCAAGAGGGCAATGATGACGAAGAGGAGTACGATGACCAGAACTACTATGCTTCTCTAGAGCAGTTCCATTAACAGTACCGGGAAGAAATGGTTTGTCTTCCTTCATCATTGGTGTCTGACCTGCAGTTAATGCTTACTATTGAAAGCGTTTAACTCCAACATCGCCTTCCACTAGGTAAGCTTGTCCACATGTGAAGTCTCCTCCAGTGCATCGTTCCACCCAATAGCCTCCATGACCGCTCCTTTTGCCTCCTTCTTTCTGGTACACCCCACAAGTGGATCCCCTCCACGATCCCACATCCTCAGATGATGATAGGGAAGGAGTGCGCTCAGTAACTCTTAGACTGAATAGGACAATTACATGAGATCAACGCCAACATCGCCTCCTGTAGATTCCCCTCCTGAAGATATAGGAGTCTTTCATAACCTTCTCGAGGGGGCAGCAAGATGGTTCTATTTGCCAATGCACACAAAACAAATGCACGACTTTAAAGAGCCCTTTCATAAGAGAATCAGGGCTGTGCCTGTTATTGATTATATCTGGGAGAGTTACCACGCCTTGATAAGAAGTACACGGCTCCTAAAGATGGTCCCGCATGTGTCACTGGGCACCCTAAGCCAGATTCTGTTGTCACCCAGGCAGCCCAGCGCCAGTCCAAAAACCCATCAGCACTTATTTAAGCGCCTCCAGACAAGGAGGGAGGCGCCTGGACAGCATCAGGAAACGTTTCCCCTCCATGTTAGCACTCACGGTGATGTTTCAAACTCCTTGGCGGTTCTTGGAAGGTACGACCGCCTGATGTGGTCGGACATCGGTCCGTACCTCGACAAACTAGCCGAGGATATCAAAGCGGAAGTCAAGAAAGTATTGCAGGATGGTGAGCACACATAGTCTGAAATTGTTTGTACCATGGCTATTGCCACTACTGATTTCCTACAGCTAGCAGGTGTGACAGTGAGACCTTGTTCAATTAGGCCATATATTAGAGTTCATCTAAACACTGCCTCCAACCCACTCTCAAAACTCTTCATGTTGGATGTACTAACCATGCTCCAAAAAGGAACTATAGAGAGAGTTCCTGTAGCCCACATAGGAAAAGGTTTCTATTCTCATTGCTTCTTGGTCCGCAAGAAGTCAAGGCAGTGGTGAATGATTCTAGACCTGAGAAGCCTGAACACCTATCTCTGGAAACAGGCATTCTGCATGGTAAAACTGCAGGATACACTGCAGTTCTGAAACCAAGAAGAGTTTATGCTAACCCTCAGGCTACATGATGTGTATTTTCATTTTCAAATCCACTCAAAGAACAGAAAATATCTAGGATTCACAGTAGCTGACAGCCACTATCGGTTCAAGGTGAAATCCGTTCCTCGCATCTCTACAAGGGCTTGGCACGGGAAGCAGCCTTTCTGAGACAACACAAACATCAAGTATTCCCTTATCTCGACAACTGGTTGGTCTAGGCACCTTCTAGTTGGGCCACACAAAGGTCAACAACAGCCTGCATGAACCTTTTCTGAGAACTGGTCCTCACTCTGAACACAGATCCGTCAACTCTTCATCCATCACAAAACATAATGTTTTTGGGGGCCATGCTGGATAAAACGCTCACCAAAGTTTACCCCACACCAGAGAGGCTATTCAAACTGATGACTCTGGCAAAATTAGTGCAAATAAAAAAGTGTCTTTCCCATGGCCTCTACAAATCCCTCCTAGGGATGATGTCATCTTGCATTCCTCCAGTTCCATTCTGCCGTCTGCGGATGCGCCACTGCAAGAGGAATTGGAAGGGCAGTGGATTCAAGCTACAGGATCTTTCGACGATCTCATACAGGTCACTCTGAGCATGGTCAACACCCTATCCTGGTAGACACGGCAGGAACATCTCTCAATCGGCAGGTCATTACTTCCTTAGACTTCTCCTTTAGTCATCACCATTGCTGCTTCCTGTGAGGGGCGAGGAGCTTATCTCCAAGATCTTCAAGTCGGTGGCAAATCGCAACCTTCTTGGCTTCGACACATCAGTCTGCTAAGCTCAGGTAATACATCTAGCCTTGCCCTAGCCTTGCAGGCGTTCCTTCCCAGAATACACAGTTTTGCAGTGCTCATCTGCCACGAACATTACGACCACGATTGATTACATCAACAAGCAGGGTGGCACAGCATCTCATTTGCTGTACCCAGAATTTAAAGGCATCTGGGAGTGGTCCATCCTCCTTAACCCCACCCACTGTTGTGTTCTAAGTAATCTAAGCAAAGAATTATCACATCTTTGCTAGGGTGTGTGGCTCACGTATTCTTCTAGTGCGGTGCCCTGGCCTAGGCAATTCCTATCCCGCACCCTGATCCCCAAAGTCTACGGGAGCCTCGTTATAAGCTGTGTATTCAGGGAGTCTCCTGCGGTGCATCCAGCGACTCAGTATCCGATTCCAATTCCGGAACATCAGCACCGCGACAAATGCTTCCCATGCTTTTGCGGTTTCCAGCGCCTTTTCGTTGTTAGCTCTCCTAGCCTGCTGGAACCTAACCACACTCTTGCTAGCCACCCATGTAGTAAACTCCACCCTCCACCGCTCTATGGTAGGTCCCCACCTGGATTTCCATTGCCTTGTTAATCCCTTGCATGCTGATGACGCCCCCCAGCCGTCATGCACTACAGTGCTCGTGTGCTGATGACAGCTGGGGGCCGTCATGACCGCACCCGCGCTGAAATCTTCAGCACGGGAGCAGAATCGGCCCAGCATGGAAGGGGTTAATTCTCTCTTAGCTAGCAGCAACCCAGGTCGAAGAACTTACTTGTGACCTTTGTTTGCGCCGTGTGGGGATACCAGTGTAGTATGCATGCGCCAATGTCGGGTTCTATCTGCCTATTCATCACTCAGCACAGTACATCAACCACCTCCTCCCAATACGTTCCTAGCTGCGGGCAACTCCACATCATATGGTGGAAGTCTGCCGCATCCAAATGGCATCGGGGGCAGTGGGCTGTATCCACGTTAAAATATTTATTTATCTGCTCTGGTGTTAAATACGCCCTATGTACTATAAAGAAATGGATAAGTTGGAATCTAGCATTTAGGTTGCCCTTCCTTTCTCTTTCCATTATCTTAGCCCATGTCACTTCTGGAATGTCTTTACCCAAGTCCGCCTCCCACTTCCCCTTTAATTGACTCAGTGGTTGCAGGCCCTCTTCCACCATTCGCCTATATAAGCACATTATAGCTTTTACTGTCCCCGCTGCCATTACAAAAATATAGAGTTGAAGTGCACACCTTTTATCATTCTTTCATTGATTGAATCATTTTTAGGTCTCGGGCCTAGCGTACACTGCGCAAGCAGTGTCGCGCACGCAGCCCAGAGTCCTTTTCTCGGGGGTTTTGAAAATGGACCTAGGAATTCCACGCAGCTCGTGCGTGTTATTTTATAGGTCCATTTTCATTGGCCTTTGCGTGCGTGTAGTTTTAAAACGGAACACGCAATAGGCCATGGGCGGTCGCGTAGCTCCTGCCCATGGCCTATTGGTGTCTGTTACGCGCACTCAAGGCCATATATCTTCAATTATCGCGGCCGTCATGTCCGCGGTAATTAAAAACATATGCCCGCAGTGGCGCGTGCGCTCTCACCACTCTTGAGCTTCTTTCATTTTTTTGGATCTATTTCACGGGAAAGCTCTCCCTGTCAGCGCCTCTTCTCCGTGTCTCCGCGCCCCTTTGTGGTGTGCTGTGTGATACTTTGCAACCAAGTGTCTGGCTGGTGTGCCTTGGTGCAATATGCAGTGCCTACCATAGAAAGATAATTTCTTAGGATAGCTTTCCAGTAGTTGTACGTTGTCTGCCCGGGCCGGGAGAAATATTTGCCAAAGACAGGGCACCCTTTCTCTCCCATTCCTTGGGGGCCAGTAACAGATGCTGGCTTGAGTGAAGGAGTGGCCACGAGTAACAAGGCTCTAGCAACCCGTAACAAGGCTCTCGCAGCCCAGCTGGCAGGATTTAACCAAAAGGTAATGCCTGGCCGGACTTTTGAGGATCCCCAGAAAAGGACTTGATGTCACAAGAGTGCTTCGATGGCTATGCGCGGATAGGAAAATGTCCATTCACTGAAAAGGAGGTACACAAAATATAAAACCTCCTGCCTCAGCTTCTACTACGTTGCACTGCAAGCTCTCTGTGTGTCGGCAGCGCGTCTGAAAGTATTGCTTGAACGCTTGCAGAAAGGCCACTGCGCATCATTCGCAGCATTTCGAGGTAACAGGGTTGGCGCCTGGACCAGGTAGGGTGGCATTTTTAGTCACTTGATAGTTGTGTGATTTTTTTAATCCTTATACTCTTATAAAGTGCAAAGCAAGACTTTCTGGCAGCACGTTCTTCTATGCACATACAAGTTTTAAGTGCCTCTAATGGAGTTTCCAATAAACCCCAGTGCAAGCTCTGCGGGGTTCAGAATGGCTTGAATTCCATAGCATCAAATCTGGTATTCTAGTTCAACTCCGATTATGGATTTAAACTGGAGTCATGCCAGGACAGAATCTTGTTACCCATTAAAACATGCAATGACAAAGCCTAGAAGTCTTGCTATTTCATATGTAAAGTGGCAACACTTGCTGCCAGGGCCAGCATTTTTTTTTTACATTTCTTTTATTAAAATTTCTGCATTACAGCATCATTAGAAACATAGCGGATTCACATTTCAAAGAGTTTCATGAACATTAGCATACATAAATGAACACCTGTCTGTTTTTTCTATTTTGGGGATTTCACCGCTCAGAACAGAGTCTCGGCCGAGTTTGTGTAATGGCGGGGCAGGGCCGACTCGCGCTGCAATAGTGATGTAGTCCAGGGGTGTCTTATCCTATTACCCTATAGCCTCAAGTTTCCAGGAGCGTGCGTGGTTTGTTTTTTAGCCTTTTTCCCATGGGGGAGGGGAGGAGGAGATTACATGCATTCTGAGTGTATATGTTCCGAGTTTGGTATTGCCTGGTTCGTCTGATCTAATCGCTGGAGGTGAGGAGCTTCATAGAATCACTAGTGGCCTCCGGATTAGTAAACCGGCATGGGTGCAGTGGGTTCTAATATCTCTTGGCCTCGACCTGTGGGCAGTAGTTCTGCATATATCAATGTCTATTCTTGCCATAAGAGGAGATCTCCGATCCAAACTTCACATTTGGGCGCCCTCCCTCTGTCCCATCGTGATTCTGCACCCCATCCTCCGCTCAGCTAAAAAAAGGCTCAGTGCCGTGAATCTTCGGTATGCCGAGGGTATATCTGCTGTGTAGCCCATAAATGCAACTACAGGAGTTTGGGTGATATCTGTTGTGATCATATGCAGAGTGAGAGTGACAGCATGAGTGAGAGTGACAGCATGAGTGAGAGTGACAGCATGAGTGAGAGTGACAGCATGAGTGAGAGTGACTGCATGAGTGAGAGTGACTGCATGAGTGACTGCTTGAGTGAGAGGGACTGCATGAGAGACTGCATGAGTGACTGCATGAGTGACTGGATGAGTGACTGCATGAGTGACTGCATGAGTGACTGCATGAGTGAGAGCGACTGCATGAGTGAGAGTGACTGCATGAGAGACTGCATGAGTGAGAGTGACTGCATGAGTGACTGCATGAGTGACTGCATGAGTGACTGCATGAGTGACTGCATGAGTGACTGCATGAGTGAGAGTGACTGCATGAGTGAGAGTGACTGCATGAGTGAGAGTGACTGCATGAGTGACTGCATGAGTGAGAGTGACTGCATGAGTGAGAGTGACTGCATGAGTGAGAGTGACTGCATGAGTGAGAGTGACTGCATGAGTGAGAGTGACTGCATGAGTGAGAGTGACTGCATGAGTGAGTGGGACTGCATGAGTGAGTGTGACTGCATGAGTGAGAGTGACTGCGAGAGTGACTGCATGAGTGAGTGTGACTGCATGAGTGAGAGTGACTGCGAGAGTGACTGCATGAGTGAGAGTGACTGCATGAGTAACTGCATGAGTGAGAGTGACTGCATGAGTGACTGCATGAGTGAGAGTGACTGCTTGAGTGAGAATGACTGCATGAGTGAGAGTGACTGCATGAGTGACTGCATGAGTGAGAGTGACTGCATGAGTGACTGCATGAGTGAGAGTGACTGCTTGAGTGACTGCAGGAGTGAGAGTGACTGCACGAGTGACTGCATGAGTGAGAGTGACTGCATGAGTGAGTGTGACTGCATGAGTGAGTGTGACTGCATGAGTGACTGCATGAGTGACTGCATGAGTGAGAGCGACTGCATGAGTGAGAGTGACTGCATGAGTGACTGCATGAGTGAGAGTGACTGCATGAGTGAGTGTGACTGCATGAGTGAGTGTGACTGCATGAGTGAGTGTGACTGCATGAGTGAGTGTGACTGCATGAGTGACTGTGACTCCATGAGTGACTGCATGAGTGACTGCATGAGTGACTGCATGAGTGACTGCAGAGTGAGAGTGACTGCATGAGTGACTGCATGAGTGAGAGTGACTGCATGAGTGAGAGTGACTGCTTGAGTGACTGCAGGAGTGAGAGTGACTGCATGAGTGACTGCATGAGTGAGAGTGACTGCATGAGTGAGAGTGACTGCATGAGTGAGTGTGACTGCATGAGTGAGTGTGACTGCATGAGTGAGTGTGACTGCATGAGTGAGTGTGACTGCATGAGTGACTGTGACTCCATGAGTGACTGCATGAGTGACTGCATGAGTGACTGCAGAGTGAGAGTGACTGCATGAGTGACTGCAGAGTGAGAGTGACTGCATGAGTGACTGCAGAGTGAGAGTGACTGCAGAGTGAGAGTGACTGCAGAGTGAGAGTGACTGCATGATTGAGTGTGACTGCATGAGTGACTGCATGAGTGAGAGTGACTGCATGAGTGACTGCATGAGTGAGAGTGACTGCATGAGTGACTGCAGAGTGAGAGTGACTGCATGAGTGACTGCAGAGTGAGAGTGACTGCAGAGTGAGAGTGACTGCATGATTGAGTGTGACTGCATGAGTGACTGCATGAGTGAGAGTGACTGCATGAGTGACTGCATGAGTGAGAGTGACTGCATGAGTGACTGCATGAGTGAGAGTGACTGCATGAGTGAGAGTGACTGCATGAGTGACTGCAGAGTGAGAGTGACTGCATGAGTGAGAGTGACTGCATGAGTGAGAGTGACGGCATGAGTGAGAGTGACGGCATGAGTGAGTGTGACTGCATGAGTGAGTGTGACTGCATGAGTGAGTGTGACTGCATGAGTGAGTGTGACTGCATGAGTGAGTGTGACTGCATGAGTGAGTGTGACTGCATGAGTGAGTGTGACTGCATGAGTGACTGTGACTTCATAAGTGACTGCATGAGTGACTGCATGAGTGAGAGTGACTGCATGAGTGAGAGTGACTGCATGAGTGACTGCATGAGTGAGAGTGACTGCATGAGTGACTGCATGAGTGAGAGTGACTGCATGAGTGAGAGTGACTGCATGAGTGAGAGTGACTGCATGAGTGAGAGTGACTGCATGAGTGAGTGTGACTGCATGAGTGAGTGTGACTGCATGAGTGAGAGTGACTGCATGAGTGACTGCATGAGTGAGAGTGACTGCTTGAGTGACTGCAGGAGTGAGAGTGACTGCATGAGTGACTGCATGAGTGAGAGTGACTGCATGAGTGAGAGTGACTGCATGAGTGAGTGTGACTGCATGAGTGAGTGTGACTGCATGAGTGAGAGTGACTGCATGAGTGAGAGTGACTGCATGAGTGAGTGTGACTGCATGAGTGACTGTGACTTCATGAGTGACTGCATGAGTGACTGCAGAGTGAGAGTGACTGCATGAGTGACTGCCTGAGTGAGAGTGACTGCCTGAGTGAGAATGACTGCATGAGTGAGAGTGACTGCATGAGTGACTGCATGAGTGACTGCATGAGTGAGAGTGACTGCATGAGTGACTGCATGAGTGAGAGTGACTGCTTGAGTGACTGCAGGAGTGAGAGTGACTGCATGAGTGACTGCATGAGTGAGAGTGACTGCATGAGTGAGAGTGACTGCATGAGTGAGAGTGACTGCGAGAGTGACTGCATGAGTGAGAGTGACTGCATGAGTAACTGCATGAGTGAGAGTGACTGCATGAGTGACTGCATGAGTGAGAGTGACTGCCTGAGTGAGAATGACTGCATGAGTGAGAGTGACTGCATGAGTGACTGCATGAGTGAGAGTGACTGCCTGAGTGAGAATGACTGCATGAGTGAGAGTGACTGCATGAGTGACTGCATGAGTGAGAGTGACTGCATGAGTGACTGCATGAGTGAGAGTGACTGCTTGAGTGACTGCAGGAGTGAGAGTGACTGCATGAGTGACTGCATGAGTGAGAGTGACTGCATGAGTGAGAGTGACTGCATGAGTGAGAGTGACTGCATGAGTGAGAGTGACTGCATGAGTGAGAGTGACTGCATGAGTGAGAGTGACTGCATGAGTGAGAGTGACTGCATGAGTGAGAGTGACTGCATGAGTGACTGTGACTTCATGAGTGACTGTATGAGTGACTGCATGAGTGACTGCATGAGTGACTGCAGAGTGAGTGACTGCAGAGTGAGAGTGACTGCAGAGTGAGTGTGACTGCATGATTGAGTGTGACTGCATGAGTGAGAGTGACTGCATGAGTGACTGCATGAGTGAGAGTGACTGCATGAGTGACTGCATGAGTGAGAGTGACTGCATGAGTGAGAGTGACTGCATGAGTGACTGCATGAGTGAGAGTGACGGCATGAGTGAGAGTGACGGCATGAGTGAGAGTGACGGCATGAGTGAGAGTGACGGCATGAGTGAGAGTGACGGCATGAGTGAGAGTGACGGCATGAGTGAGTGTGACTGCATGAGTGAGTGTGACTGCATGAGTGAGAGTGACTGCATGAGTGAGTGTGACTGCATGAGTGAGTGTGACTGCATGAGTGACTGTGACTTCATGAGTGACTGCATGAGTGACTGCAGAGTGAGAGTGACTGCATGAGTGACTGCCTGAGTGAGAGTGACTGCCTGAGTGAGAATGACTGCATGAGTGAGAGTGACTGCATGAGTGACTGCATGAGTGACTGCATGAGTGAGAGTGACTGCATGAGTGACTGCATGAGTGAGAGTGACTGCTTGAGTGACTGCAGGAGTGAGAGTGACTGCATGAGTGAGAGTGACTGCATGAGTGAGAGTGACTGCATGAGTGAGAGTGACTGCATGAGTGAGTGTGACTGCATGAGTGAGTGTGACTGCATGAGTGACTGTGACTGCATGAGTGACTGTGACTTCATGAGTGACTGCATGAGTAAATGCATGAGTGACTGCAGAGTGAGAGTGACTGCATGAGTGACTGCAGAGTGAGAGTGACTGCATGAGTGAGAGTGACTGCATGAGTGAGTGTGACTGCATGAGTGAGAGTGACTGCATGAGTGAGAGTGACTGCATGAGTGAGAGTGACTGCATGAGTGAGAGTGACTGCATGAGTGAGAGTGACTGCATGAGTGAGAGTGACTGCATGAGTGAGAGTGACTGCATGAGTGAGAGTGACTGCATGAGTGAGAGTGACTGCATGAGTGAGAGTGACTGCATGAGTGACTGTGACTTCATGAGTGACTGTATGAGTGACTGCATGAGTGACTGCATGAGTGACTGCAGAGTGAGTGACTGCAGAGTGAGAGTGACTGCAGAGTGAGTGTGACTGCATGATTGAGTGTGACTGCATGAGTGAGAGTGACTGCATGAGTGACTGCATGAGTGAGAGTGACTGCATGAGTGACTGCATGAGTGAGAGTGACTGCATGAGTGAGAGTGACTGCATGAGTGACTGCATGAGTGAGAGTGACGGCATGAGTGAGAGTGACGGCATGAGTGAGAGTGACGGCATGAGTGAGAGTGACGGCATGAGTGAGAGTGACGGCATGAGTGAGAGTGACGGCATGAGTGAGTGTGACTGCATGAGTGAGTGTGACTGCATGAGTGAGAGTGACTGCATGAGTGAGTGTGACTGCATGAGTGAGTGTGACTGCATGAGTGACTGTGACTTCATGAGTGACTGCATGAGTGACTGCAGAGTGAGAGTGACTGCATGAGTGACTGCCTGAGTGAGAGTGACTGCCTGAGTGAGAATGACTGCATGAGTGAGAGTGACTGCATGAGTGACTGCATGAGTGACTGCATGAGTGAGAGTGACTGCATGAGTGACTGCATGAGTGAGAGTGACTGCTTGAGTGACTGCAGGAGTGAGAGTGACTGCATGAGTGAGAGTGACTGCATGAGTGAGAGTGACTGCATGAGTGAGAGTGACTGCATGAGTGAGTGTGACTGCATGAGTGAGTGTGACTGCATGAGTGAGTGTGACTGCATGAGTGACTGTGACTGCATGAGTGACTGTGACTTCATGAGTGACTGCATGAGTAAATGCATGAGTGACTGCAGAGTGAGAGTGACTGCATGAGTGACTGCAGAGTGAGAGTGACTGCATGAGTGAGAGTGACTGCATGAGTGAGTGTGACTGCATGAGTGAGTGTGACTGCATGAGTGAGAGTGACTGCATGAGTGACTGCATGAGTGAGAGTGACTGCATGAGTGAGAGTGACTGCATGAGTGAGAGTGACTGCATGAGTGAGAGTGACTGCATGACTGCAGAGTGAGAGTGACTGCATGACTGCAGAGTGAGTGTGACTGCATGAGTGACTGCATGAGTGAGAGTGACTGCATGAGTGAGAGTGACTGCATGAGTGAGAGTGACTGCATGAGTGACTGCATGAGTGAGAGTGACTGCATGAGTGAGAGTGACTGCATGAGTGAGAGTGACTGCATGAGTGAGAGTGACTGCATGAGTGAGAGTGACTGCATGAGTGAGAGTGACTGCATGAGTGAGAGTGACTGCATGAGTGACTACAGAGTGAGAGTGACTGCATGAGTGACTGCAGAGTGAGAGTGACTGCAGAGTGAGAGTGACTGCAGAGTGAGAGTGACTGCAGAGTGAGAGTGACTGCATGAGTGAGTGTGACTGCATGAGTGAGAGTGACTGCATGAGTGAGTGTGACTGCATGAGTGAGTGTGACTGCATGAGTGAGTGTGACTGCATGAGTGAGTGTGACTGCATGAGTGACTGTGACTTCATGAGTGACTGCATGAGTGACTGCATGAGTGACTGCAGAGTGAGAGTGACTGCATGAGTGACTGCCTGAGTGAGAGTGACTGCCTGAGTGAGAATGACTGCATGAGTGAGAGTGACTGCATGAGTGACTGCATGAGTGACTGCATGAGTGAGAGTGACTGCTTGAGTGACTGCAGGAGTGAGAGTGACTGCATGAGTGAGAGTGACTGCATGAGTGAGAGTGACTGCATGAGCGAGAGTGACTGCATGAGTGAGAGTGACTGCATGAGTGAGAGTGACTGCATGAGTGACTACAGAGTGAGA